>NW_027256887.1:89008403-90208403 GCF_029215685.1 Pituophis catenifer annectens
TTTAAAAGCAGGGGTCTCCAACCTTGGCCACTTGAAGACTTGTCCACAAGTCTTCAAGTGGCCGAAGTTGGAGACCCCTGCTTTAAAACATCTTTTAAAATGTTTTTGAATCTTTTAAAAAAGTCGGGAGAATTGCTGCCTCCCCGACTCCAGAATGACACAAAAATCCTGCTTTACACAACAGCCCACAACAGGTTGGTGGGAACACATCTGGAAGGCAGGCCTCGGCTTATAACAGTTTGTTTCATAACCCGTTCCAAGTTACAAGGGGACTGGAAAAACGCTGACTTAGGACCGTTTTTCACGCTTACGGCCAATGCAGCGACTGACTCGTATTTATGACAGTTGCAGCGTCCCGAGGGGGTGGGAAGCTGGATTCACTTAACAACCAGATTACTAATTTATCATCTGTGGCGATCACTTTTATTAGTGCCCTTGTAACTGCGAACGGTCGTAAGCCGAGGACTGCCTGCAACGAGAAATTACGTTTTTTTGATCAGTAACTCTTGCTATTTTATTTTATTTTATTTTATTTTTTAAATCCCTTGGCAGACCCATCCATATAACGATGCCTTGTTTCCCCACTGAATGTTGCGTGGCGATTAGCAATGGAAAAGCAATCAGCAACATCTGCAGCGAGGAGATCCGCTGTCTGTGCAAGAAAGTTGTGCTTTGAAACCGTCCACGGGCACCCCCAAAATGTCCTCCCCCACCCCCATTTTGCAATAAAGGTTCCCCTCCCAAAAGGGTACCTCCCAAAAAGGTAACCCAGTTTGATCTCGGGAATCGCCTTCGTGGACGAAAATGCCCAAAAGATACAGCTGCTTCTTCAAAGAAATGAAACGCCTGTATCAAATGCTTCCCATCCCTTCGATTTTCGTTCTTTTATGTGGTTGTTTTATATTGACCGAATGCTTGTGTTTTTTTTTTCCCACTCTTGCAGCGTCTGAGAAATTTAAAATATTTCACGGTGACCGTTGATGTCTATTTATTTACCTTCTCATGGACTTCTGGTTGTTTTTTTGTTTTGTTTTTTAGGATTGCGGCTCCCAATTTTGCTTGTGGTTAGCAAACTTGAGAGGTTGCAGAGTTTCAAGTTACTAATTTGAAATTTGATAAGTTTCGAATGATTTAACAACAGTTCATTTAGTGACCGTCCAAAGCTACAACCGCACTGAAAATAGTGACCTACCACCATTTTTCACACTTATGACCACTGCGGCAGTGGTGAAATCCAATTTTTTTTACTACCAGTTCTGTTGGTGTGGCTTGGTGGGTGTGGCATGGCTTAGTGGGCGTCGTTTGGTGGGCGTGGCAGGGGAAGGATATTGCAAAATCCCCATTCCCATCCCCACTCCAGGGAAAGGATACTGCAAAATCCCCATTCCCACCCCACTCCAGGGGAAGGATACTGCAAAATCCCCATTCCCACCCCACTCTGGAGCCAGCCAGAGGTGGTATTTGCCAGTTCTCCGAACTGCTCAAAATTTCCGCTACCGGTTCTCCAGAACCGGTCAGAACCGGTTGGATTTCACCCCTGCACTGCAGCATCCCCATGATCCTGTTATCCAAAAAGCTTGGCAACTGACTCGCATTTATGACGATTCGCCATGTCCCGAGGTCACGTGATCCCCGTTTTTTTGTTTTTGTTTTTTAATGAAATTTGTATACCGCCCTACTCCCGAAGGACTCAGGGCTGTGAACAGGCACAGGATAAAATACAGAAACACAAAAGTTAGAAACAATTTAAAACCAAATTAAATAATTTAGCCCACGATAATTAAAATCCCAATAATTTAAAACAAATTAAAATTTCAGTTTAAAAAATTTAAAAGAAAGGGGAGAAAAATTTGGGACCTTCTGGCAAAGCTAACGGAGAAGCCAGATTCACTTAACAACCAGGTCGTTCATTTAACGACTGCAGTGATTCCCTTAACGACTGTGGCAAGGAAGGTCGTAAAATGGGACAAAGCGCACTTCACAAATGTCTCGCTGAGCAAGATAAATTTTGGGCTCTATTGTGGCCATCGGTGGAGGGCTACCTATACATATAAGTTAGAATGTTTTTGTTACGGTCTGAATTATTGAATCAGTTAGCACCAGTTGGCTGAAGTGGTGTTGACAGCGCTTAAAGTGCCCATAGCCAGAATATCTGAACAAAGCTGGAAGGGTCCTTGGAGGTCTTCTAGTCCAGCCCACGCTCAAGCAGGAGATCGTAGACCAGTGTTTCTCAACCTTGGACGCTTGAAGATGGGTGGACTTCAACTCCCAGAATCCCCCAGCCAGCGCTGCTGGCTGGGGGATTCTGGGAGTTGAAGTCCACCCATCTTCAAGCGTCCAAGGTTGAGAAACACTGTCCTAGACCATTTCAGACAAGTGACTGTCCAGCCTCTTCTTGAAACCCTCCTCCTTCTGGCTGGTCCAGGGCCCGCTCTCTCCCCTTCCTCTCCCCCTGTGTCCCAGTCCTTGCTGACTCTTTGGTAGGAAGGAGTATTTTCACCACCTTGGAGGCGGGGGTGAAGGGCTCCAGGTCCCCCAGAATCAGGGCCTTCTGTAGGGTTTCTCGGTGCGTCTGGCTCAGCCTGGGGGTATCGTGGTGGATTCGGATCCATGGAGTTCCTGGAAGGAAAAGGGAGAGAGAGAGAGAGCAATGAATCCCATTTCCTTCTGGCACTGATGATGCTATCTCCTTGGGTCACGAAACGTCTGGAAGAAAATTCAGAGAGGACCAAGGAGCCCACAGTCCTCCTTCTCCTCCTCCCACCCCCTTCAGGCACTGATGATGCTATGTGGTTGGGTCACGAAACGTCTGGAAGAAAATTCAGAGAGGACCAAGGAGCCCACAGTCCTCCTTCTCCTCCTCCCACCCCCTTCAGGCACTGATGATGCTATGTGGTTGGGTCACGAAACGTCTGGAAGAAAATTCAGAGAGGACCAAGGAGCCCACAGTCCTCCTTCTCCTCCTCCCACCCCCTTCAGGCACTGATGATGCTATCTCCTTGGGTCACGAAACGTCTGGAAGAAAATTCAGAGAGCACCAAGGAGCCCACAGTCCTCCTTCTCCTCCTCCCACCCCCTTCAGGCACTGATGATGCTCTCTAGTTGGGTCACGAAACGTCTGGAAGAAAATTCAGAGAGGACCAAGGAGCCCACAGTCCTCCTTCTCCTCCTCCCACCCCCTTCAGGCACTGATGATGCTATGTGGTTGGGTCACGAAACGTCTGGAAGAAAATTCAGAGAGGACCAAGGAGCCCACAGTCCTCCTTCTCCTCCTCCCACCCCCTTCAGGCACTGATGATGCTATCTAGTTGGGTCACGAAACGTCTGTGAAACAACAAACCTTCCCATAGACCCCCAAGGATTCCCTAGTTTTCCCCCCTCCTCTTCCTCTCCCTGCCCCTCCCCTCCTCTGGCTTGGGGGAGGGGACTGCACCTTCAGCTACCTGGGCCCCCTTTCTGATTGGTCGAACGCCTCCCTGGCATTGCCCACCACCCTCTGGGCACCGTGGGATCCGCAGCCATTATTACCTTTGGCCACTCGCTTCCCCGTGGAGACCAGCAGCTCTGCGCCCACCCGGGGGTTGACCCTCTGCCCCTCCTGGGTCCGCCCAGCTCCCAAGCCATGCAGCACCTGCGCGATGGGCAGAGCCTGGATCTGCTGCACGGTCCCTGCAGGAAGAGAAGACGGGCAGACTGGGTGCCCCCTCCACTCTGGGAGGGGGAGAGACAACACCCCCCCCTCCAGTCCCTGAAAGAGACTCCGTATTTTGCACAGCTCCTGTTTCCTTCAGAGCATCTTCGGATGGAGAACATCTGGGCCTATTATGTCCCCTGTTGTTATGGACTCTTTCTTTCTTTCCTTTCACTCCTTCCTTTCTCTCTCCTTCCTTCCTTCTTTTTTTCTTCCTTCCTTCCTTATCTATCTATCTATCTATCTATCTATCTATCTATCTATCTATCTATCTTTCATCTATTTATCTCCTTCCTTCCTCTCTCCTTCCTTCCTTCTTTTTTCTTCCTTCCTTATCTACTGTATCTATCTATCTATCTATCTATCTATCTATCTATCTATCTATCTATCTATCTATCTATCTATCTATCTCATCTATTTATCTCCTTCCTTCTTTCCTTTCTCTCCTTCCTTCCTTATTTTTCTTCCTTCCTTATCTATCTATCTATCTATCTATCTATCTATCTATCTATCTATCTATCATCTATTTATCTCCTTCCTTCCTTTCTCTCCTTCCTTCCTTCTTTTTTTCTTCCTTCCCTATCTATCTATCTATCTATCTATCTATCTATCTATCTTTCATCTATTTATCTCCTTCCTTCCTCCTTCCTTCCTTCTTTTTTCTTCCTTCCTTATCTACTGTATCTATCTATCTATCTATCTATCTATCTATCTATCTATCTATCTATCTATCTATCTCATCTATTTATCTCCTTCCTTCTTTCCTTTCTCTCCTTCCTTCTTTTTTCTTCCTTCCCTATCTATCTATCTATCTATCTATCTATCTATCTATCTATCATCTATTTATCTCCTTCCTTCCTTTCTCTCTCCTTCCTTCCTTCTTTTTTCTTCCTTCCCTATCTATCTATCTATCTATCTATCTATCTATCTATCTATCCATCTCCTTCCTTCCTTCCTTTCTATCTCCTTCCTTCCTTCTTTTTTCTTCCTTCCCTATCTATCTATCATCTATTTATCTCCTGCCTTCCTTCCTTCCTTTCTCTCTCCTTCCTTCCTTCTTTTTTCTTATCTATCTATCTATCTATCTATCTATCTATCTATCTATCTATCTATCATCTATTTATCTCCTTCCTTCCTTCCTTCCTTTCTCTCTCCTTCCTTCTTTCCTATCTATCTATCTATCTATCTATCTATCTATCTATCTATCTATCTATCTATCTATCATCTATTTATCTCCTTCCTTCCTTCCTTCCTTCCTTCCTTCCTTCCTTCCTTCCTTCCTTCCTTCCCCTTTATTGCTGTATAAGTATCTCAAGGCAGCAGACATATCTAAGATTACTTTCTCCTCCTATTTCCCCCCCCACACACACAAACCCAACAACCCTGTGAGGTGAGTTGGGCTGAGGCAGAACGACTGGCCCAGTCAGCTGGCTTTCATTCCTAAGGTGGGACTAGAACTCACCGTCTCCTGGTGATCTTCTGACAGGTGAGGTCCATGGGGAAGCCAGATTCACTTAACAACCAGGTCACTTATCAAATAACTGCAGTGATTCGCTTAACAACTGTGTCAAGAGAGGTCGTAAAACGGAGGAAAACTCACTTATCAACTGTCTTGCTTAGCAAGGGAATTTGGGGGCTCCATTTTGGTCGTAAGCCAAGGACTACCTGCACCTGCAGCCCTGCCCAGGAGCCTCTGCAGGAAAGGGCCGGAAGGAGGGGGGGAAGGAGAGAGATTTGCAGCACCCCCCCGCCCACTCCATACCTTCTTCTGGAGCCCGCAACTCCTCCTGGGTGCCAGCCTGTTTCAGCACTGCCAAGCGCTGCTCCTCCGTCCCTTCGCACAGCAGGCGGGACGCCTCGGCCTCCACCCCTTGAGCCCGCAGCATGGCCTGGAAAGTGCGCAGGGCAGCGCCGTTGCTCAGGACTTGGCCGATCTGGGTGGCCCCTGCGGGCACGGAGTCGGCGCGCCCGCTCTGCCACAGCAAGATGCCCCCTGGAGTGAGAGAGAGAGAGAGAAGCCAGTCAGTTGGCCTGGTCCACTGAGCCCAGAGGGAGCATTTAGAAAGGGGAGGGGGCTCAGCCATGCAGGGACTGGGGGAGCGTAGATGGTAGATTGCAAGGGTCAAGAGGGGCCCTTGAGGTCATTTAGCCCAACCCTCTTTTCCAGGTAGGTACCGTATTTTTTGGAGTACAAGACGCACTTTCCCCCCCCCCCCTAAAAGAGGGTGGAAATGTTAGTGCGTCTTATACACCGAATACAGCCGTCCCGAAGCCCTGTCCCGTTCATCCCATTTTTGCAAAAAATGGGCCGGTTTTTGCAAAAATGGAGCACATAGAGAGTTTGGGAGGCCTGCAGAGTGCTCCTGGGGACCGGGGAGGGCAAACACTATTTTTTCCTTACTTACCTCTTCGAAATCTTGGTGTGTCTTAGACACCGGTGCGTCTTTTAGTCCAAAAAATACAGTACTTATTCAATTATCCCCACAGTCAAGGATCTGCTTGGACATACCGCCGCCAGTTTGGACTGGGAAGGAGTTTCACCGCTCCTGGAGTGTGTTTTTTTTCACCCTCTCGGAAAAGTAAGTAATACGGTAGGCCTTGATGTCATGTGTGTTGGTAGGCAAAGGAGGAACGCAATCTTAAGGTCTATTTGCCAGTCCGTCTGCTTATCTCGGAGTTCTGCTGCGAAGGGCTGCAGAGGCATCCATAGAGGTAGGGATGGAGGTAGGGAGGTAGGGCGGTAGGGGGTTAGGGGGTCATATATATCACAATGTCACTGCAGAAATGTTTCCACGGGGCTTATCCCCTCCTGGTGGCTTGTATGCAAATTGTAGAGCTGGAGGAAGAGGAGGAGGAAGAGGAGGAGGAAAAGAGAAGATGGAGAAAGGGACGATGGAGAAGGAGGAGAAGGAATGAAGGGGAGAAAAAAGGAAGGAGAAGAGAGATGCGAGAAGGAGAAGGAGGAGAAGGAACAGGAGAAGAAGATGGAGATGGAGGAGGAGGAGGAGGAAAAGCAGAGAAGATGGAGAAAGGGACAATAGAGAAGGAGGAGAGGGAATGAAGGAGAGAAAACAGGAAGGAGAAGAGAGATGAGAGAAGGAGAAGGAGAAGGAGGAGAAGGAACAGGAGAAGAAGATGGAGATGGAGGAGGAGGAGGAGGAAAAGCAGAGAAGATGGAGAAAGGGACAATAGAGAAGGAGGAGAGGGAATGAAGGAGAGAAAACAGGAAGGAGAAGAGAGATGAGAGAAGGAGAAGGAGAAGGAGGAGAAGGAACAGGAGAAGAAGATGGAGATGGAGGAAGAGGAGGAGGAAAAACAGAGAAGATGGAGAAAGGGACAATAGAGAAGGAGGAGAGGGAATGAAGGAGAGAAAAAAGGAAGGGGAAGGAGAAAGGAAAAAGAGATGGAGGAGGAGGAGGAGGAGGAGGAGAAGAAGAAGGAGAAGAAGGAAAAGATGGAGAAGGAGAAAAGAGAAATGATAGTAGTGGTGATAGAGAAGGTAAAGGAGGAGAAAGCATACATTAAAAAAGAGAGAGAGAGCTTCCTTTCCTACACACTGCCACATCCTACACGTCTGGCAGGCACCACACTGGGGAAAGCTGGTGTACAGGTTTGTTTTTTTTTTTTTTTTTTTTAATTTGATTTATATGCCGCCCTTCTCCGGAGACTCAGGGCGGCTTACAATGCTTTAAGCAATAGCCTTCATTCTTTTGTATATTTTATACAAAGTCGGCTTATTGCCCCCACAAACTGGGTCCTCATTTCACCTACCTTAGAAAGGATGGAAGGCTGAGTCAACCTTGAGCCTTGGAGAGATTCGAACCAGCAGAAATTGCAGGCAGCTGTGTTAATAACAGGGTGCACTAAACCCTTGTACTATCAAGGCTCTTGATTCCACAGAAGGTTTCCACAGAATTCATTCCCAGGATGGGATCTGCTTTGTCCCCAGAATGCTGATTGGTTCAATTGGCCACATAATAGAAGGACTCTTTCTTGACACCTCCATGCATGGGGTGGAGAATGAGGAAGGTGACCTCGACAGAGACAGGCCAGTTCTGCTTCCAAGGAGAACGATGTGGCTTAAATCGGAAGTGGTCAGATAGACACCTCCCTAACTCAAGGAGGGGAAGAGGAACATCACAATCCAACTTGCGAGAGGTTGTTCGCTCAGCCATCTCCGTCGAAGTAGACTTTGCCTTCTTGGGAAGTTGATTTCGTGCTCTGATCTACCTGGTGGGGCTGACCTCCCCACCCAAAACCTTCCTCACCTGCCTTCCGTACATGCTTGAGGTGCACCATCAAGGTGCCATCACTGAGACGCACCTAGTGTGGTGACCAGCTCACGGAGGTCCCCGGGGCCACCTCCTTCCAGGCACTGCAAGGCTTCGAGGACTTCCAAGGAGTTGCCCACCCGGACACCCACCGGCTCATCCATCCTGCTCAGAATTGCCGCTGTTTTTGTCCCGAGCTGGTTTCCGACGGACACCTGGGGAAGATGGAGAGAACAGGCGGGAAAAGGTGAGAGTTCTCCACCCTTAGTTGGGGGAAGTAGTCCCAGATCTTTATGGAAGCTTCTGCAAGAAGGTAAATGAGTGGACCTTCTAGATGGCCCTCTTGCTTTGTACATCTTCTAAACTTCTTCTGATCTGCAGATTGGACTCAACCGTTCGGGTGGCCTGAGTTAAGAGGTGTCCAAAATCATGAGGGAATTTTTGGGTTCCTTCTTCATCCTACATCCCTTCAGACAACCTTCAGATCTCCTGCTTGGGTGAGTGGGGAGATTGGACTGGAGGACCTCCAGGGTCCCTTCCAATTCTATTATTCTTTCTATGATCACGTGTATCGGTCCCATCAAGCCCAAAGAAAAGTCCAGGATGGTATAGGATCTCCTGCCATGGGCAGAGGGTTGGACTAGAAGACCTCCAAGGTCCCTTCCAACCCTATTATTCTATGTTCTAACCTAGATTTCCCTAGCTGCCTTGGTTGGCTAAGGGTGCTGAAATCTAACTCATCTGCAGGATTACAAGTTGGAGGCGGCTAAAAATCTAGCATTGGAGGAGAGCCATGTATCTGGTTTGACATCATCAGTCTACCTCCATCATTTCTCAAGAGTTCCACAACTGTTCAGGAGAACATCTAAGGCAGAGGTCTTCAAACTTGGCAGCTTTAAGACTTGTGGACTTCAACTCCCAGAATTCTCCAGCTGTGCTGGCTGGAGAATTCTGGGAGTTGAAGTCCACAAGTCTTAAAGCTGCCAAGTTTGAAGACCTCTGATCTAAGGACAGAATCAGAAGGGACCTCGGAGGTCTTCTAGTCTTTTAGTCAGAAGATGTGGGCTCTCCATCCCTGAAGGCTTTCAAAAAGAGACTGGACAATCATTTGTCTGAAATGATATAGGCTCTCCTGTTTGAGCAGGGGGTTGGACTAGAAGACCTCCGAGGTCCCTTCCAATTCTATTATTACTCTATGTTCTACATCCCCTGCTCGAGCAGGAGGCCCTCTACCATTTCAGCAAAATGGTTGTCCAGTCTGGATTTTCTGGTTTTTCTTTGAAGACGTTTCGCTTCACATCCAAGAAACTTCTTCAGCTCTGACCTGGATGACTGAGAATCTCCATATTTGTCTTTTTTTGAAAGTCTCTAGTGATGGAGCACCCACAAAAACATCAGAGGGGACGATGTCACCAGCTGCTTCTCCAGACTTCTTGTTCTGAGCCAGCTCCCCAAACACGACAAACCCTCTGAAGTCAACTCAAAAGGTTCCTGATGTCAGCGTTTCGATGCTGGC
This sequence comes from Pituophis catenifer annectens, assembly GCF_029215685.1. Lineage (NCBI taxonomy): Eukaryota > Metazoa > Chordata > Lepidosauria > Squamata > Colubridae > Pituophis > Pituophis catenifer. Next base: position 89,017,882 of record NW_027256887.1, read on the forward strand.
ATAGAGAGCAGAGAGAGAGAGAGATAAGCTCTGAACTTCTGCCTGCTAAATCCCTTTGAAGTCGGGTTGTCTTGGAAATGAGGAGGGGGGGAGAGATTCCTGGGAAATGACGAGACAAGGAGTCTGAAGAATGACTTGGAAGATAGCCAATGAGAAGCAAATATTTGGAGATCGGAAAGGGAGGGATTGGAGAGCAAAAGGTCAGTCTTGTCCGCATCGAGTCATGATCCGGTGGCTGTGCTCAATTAAAGAAAAGATTTCCTTAAAGATTGGCAGTTTGGAAATTCATTTATTTTGAGATAGCATCGAAGTCTGACACCTTTATTCGGAGCACCAGCAGCCCCGGCAAAAAGTTTCTTTCTCAAGCTAACAAGTCTGTCCATCCGGAAGATGGATAGTTGTCCGCCACATCTATTCATCTCCGGCCCCTGCCTTTTATCCCCAGAGCCAGGGTGGGGCTTCCCTAGCAGCGGTGGCTCTTCCGTCCCGAGGACCGGCCCATAGATTTCCACTGCTCTCCTCTCCTCTGCCTTCTGAGCATCAAGCACTGGACCCAGCTGCTCCTCCTCTTCCTCATCAGCCACCTCCAGACCTGGGGGCTGTTGACTCTCCATCTGAGGGCTGATGGACGGCCCAGGCTCCTCCTCTGTCTCTCTCTCTCTCTCTGATAGGTCCATTCCCTCTTCCCCCTTGGAGCTCCCATGTTGCCTAGATGCGGACCCAGACTCCCTTGCCTCCTCCTCCTCCTCTGACTTGGCTGCTGGAGGAGCCGGCGGCCAACACGGCACTTCTGTCCCAAGGGGTTGAGCTTCATCCTTGCAAAGGTGGCTCCTCAGATGGAAGAGATGGTCTTCATCTCCAAGGACAACATTGGGGAGAAGGAAACCCATCCCTCTGTGATGCTAACCATCGCCATCATCCGACCCCCAACCCCCGAAAGACGCCGGATGGGGCAGCTTCGGTCTTACCAGGTTTTGAGCGAGCTGCTCAGCGCTCTCCAGAGTATGGTACAAGGCGGCACTGCCAAATTTGACATCCAGCACCAGAGCGGAAAGCTTCTCCACCACCTTCTTACTCAGGATGGAACCTAAGAGCCAAGAAAGGAGCCGCTGAGACCTGGTACACAAAACATAGAAAGCTGAAGACAGAAAATGACCTAGTGGCCCATCGAGTCTGCCCTTTATTTATTTTTTTAGTTTTGTTTTTAATTTATTTCTTATTTTTTAATTAACATTTTTATATTTTATTTTTATTTTTGGCAGATGATAGATATGAGACTGGTGCGGTGGCCTAGAGATGGAGCTCTCGCTTCACAATCAGGAGGCTGTGAGTTCGATCCTAGGTAGAGGCAGATATTTCTTTCTCTGGGCACAATGAGAATAGATCTGCTGAAAAGAAAACTCCTCATTGGTGACAGGAAGGGCATCCGGCCAATAAAACACCCAGCTCCATTCGGTTGCCCAGTCTCCACTCCGCAAGGGATTATGGGGTCGTTAAAAGAAAAAGAAGAAGATAGATCTGTGTTTATCCCAATTATGCTTAAACTCATTTCCTGGTGATTGACCCAAAATCTCCGCTGGAAGTCGGTTCCAAGCTCCCACTACTCTTTCTGTGAAGTACAAGTAGTTCTCAACTTACAACCACAATTGAGCCCAACATTTCTGTTGCTAAGTGAGACACGTGTTAAGTGAGCTTTGCCCCATTTTACGACTTTTTTTGCCCCGTTTGGCATGTAAATCACTGCAGTTGTTAACTTAGTAACCTGGTTGTTAAGCGAATCTGGCTTCCTCATGGAGTCGGCTTCTCGGAAGGTTACAAGTGGGGATCGTGTGACCACTCCCCCGGGACACAGCAACCCGTCAAAAATGTGAGCCAGTTGTCAAGCATCCAAATGTAAATCACGTGACCCTGGGGATACTGCACTTACGACCGTAATTGTAAAAAATGGTCATAAGTCACTTTTTCCAGTGCTGTTATAACTTTGAACTGTTACTAAGCGAACTGTTGTCAATTGAGGACTCTCTGTACAGGTAGTCCTCAACTTATGTCCACAGTTGAACCCAAACTGGCTCCAATTTATGACGGTTGTAGTATCCCGGGGTCACGCAATCCCCTTTTACGAACTTCTGACTAGCAAAGTCAATATGGGGAAGCCGGATTCACTGAACAACCTTGTTCCCAACTGAACTGCTATGAATCGCTTAGTGACGGTGGAAAGACAGGTCGTAAGATGGGACCAAGCCCACTTAAGAAACGTCTCACTTAGCAACAGAAATGCTGGGCTCAGTTGTGTTTGTATCTTTAAAATACTCTGACCAGGCTGTCCCGCAGACTAGAAAGGGCAACATTTTGATGCATCCGGGCTGAGAAATCATGGAATGATGGTATTATTAAATAGGCATAAAAATACTATGATCAGCAGTGAAATGATAAAATTAAACAATGGGTGATCAGATAATGAAAGAATACATTTTAATGTAAACATGTGTATTAATAGTAAAATCACACGGATTGGATGATTGAAAAGAACATGAATAGATGTACCGTATATGTTTAAATGATTGTGATGTGGTACATTGAAACACTGAATAATGAAAGAAGGAAGGATGAAACTTTAATATAAATAGATGTGAAGAGCTAAATAAGGGAACTATGAATAACAAAGCAGGTGAAAGATGGAAGATAGGAAAGAAACACCTTTGAATATTACGATGACATGGGGAAAAAAAGTTAGAATAGAGATAAAAATAAGAGCGGAATAATAGTATATATACTAGTATATATACTACCAGAAGAAAAAAAAGCCCAGAATCGAGTGGATGTGACTCCACTGAGCTAGGGCTATAGAAAAATCTTGGCTACGTAGGAAAAACCTGGCTAAAAAAAAAACACACGTAAAACCTACGAAAAGTAAGAAAATAGATATATATACTATATATATATAGCCAAGACACTTCCAATTTTACGCGGGAGAAAACCCGAATAACCAAAGACCTACATACAAACACCCACGAAAACCTCAGAAAACACACACACATATATATATTAATATAACAAGATATATGTAATAATAAGAGGGAGGTTTAGGAATTGAAGGGCAGTAGTATTAGGTATGTTTAAATAAATAAATATGTTTAAATAAAATGAAACAATGGAAACAAAATGTAATAACTATGAATGAATATTAGGTCTATTTGTATTAAAATGTTTGATAGGCATCACACTATTCATGTATTGATAGGTATAAATAATATAAAATAAAAAACTTGAAAGGGGGCGGAGAAATCCTGCCGGAATTCAGTGCCGGCTGTGAGTCCGTCCAGCGTTAGAGGACCTACTGATGATGAGGGGCAGACTGTCTACCGTGGCGGTGACATCTCTCAGGGCATAGAGGACTTTGTCGGCTGGGACCAGATGTTGGCTTTGCTCCACAATGCAGCAACCGACTTTCTCCAGGATCTCTTTCATCTGCGGGAGGAAAAAAGCCCATCGTTTGAGGTCCAAGAAGCAGGATTCTGGCCTGATTCTTCCTTCATTGCCCAGGTAAGACTTGAGTGAGGGAGAACCTCAGCCCAAGTTCTCACAATGCCCTAAACCACAAACACACCGGTCCCTTTTGGATCTAATCGAAGGAAACGCATAGGAGAAAATCTTTGTAGCTCAGGGTTGGACTGTAGGGTCCTTGGTGCTCTCTGAGCTTGGTGGTTTCCTTGCAGATGTTTTGTGACCCAAGTAGGGAACATCATCAGTGCTAGAAGGGAGGGGGATTGTGGAGGAGTGGGGAGGAGGTAGAGGAGGTAGAAGGGGAAGAGGAGGAGAAGGAGAAGGACTGTATGGTCATTGGTGATCTCTGAGTTTGGCTGCTTGCTTCAGATATTTCATGACCCAACTAGGGAACATCTTCAGTGTTAGTGGGTAGGGAGGGTGGTGGTGGTAGTGGTGGTGGAGGAGGAGGAGGAGGAAGAGGAGGAGGAGGAGGAGGAGGAGGACTGGGACACTGAGACACTGGGGTCCTTGGTTATTTTCTTGCAGACATTTCATAATCCAATTAGGGAAAACTAGGGATTTGCTCTCTGTACAAGTTGATTTGCCCTGTTAAGGAACTGCCAAGAAAACAGTAACACCCTCAGCCACAGTGACAGGACAAGCCCCACTCCCTTCTAACACTGATGCTTTTATCTAGTTGGGTCATGAAACACATCGGTCTCCTCACCTGCTCTGGGCTCTGGGAAACGCGGAAGCCTGGCACGGATTCCAACTTGTCCAGCGTGCCCCCAGTATGGCCCAGTCCCCGGCCACTGATCATGGGCACCTGGTCAGGAGAAAGAGGCACCAAGGGTTAACTGTGTTAGAAATTCTGTTTATATATAACACCACAGAACAAACAATGAGTACAGTCACCATGTGCTTTACTGCTTAACTACTTTCAACTGTAACGAGAAACAGGAAACTCTACTTAGAACAGAAGAGCATAGAGTATACTGTATACCCATGATGGCGAACCTATGGCACACCAGCCATGGCCCGTTGTTCTTCCAGGTTCTGGCATGCCGGCCAGCTGGTCTTTGTGGAGGAGGCAAAAAGGCCTCTGGGACCGGCTCGTAAGAAGAAGAAGGAGCATCATTCCCCGTTCCTGGGCAGAGGAAGTCCTCCCACCCAAGTCTCTGTGTGATCCAGTTGCTGACATTATTTTGTGCATTGGAGAAGCACTAAGAGAGGGGTTTAAGTTTCAGTGCTTGACCCAAATCCTAAATATCAGATTTTAAGAAAACTCCACCCATCCCCAATTCTGCAGCATTAATGTCCCTTCTTGGGGTAGTTTGGTAGTTTGAAGATGGGTGGACCTCAACTCCCATAATCCCCCAACCAGCAGATGTGAAGACGGGTGGATTTCAACTCCCATAATTCCATCCAACGATGATATGCTACCATTGTGTGTGGAGTTGCTACCATTGTGCTATCGTTGGATGGATCTGCTACCATCGTGGTTTGTGAACCAGAGTGAGTTTGTTATTCTAACCAACTACTGTTTGTTGGGTAAGAAGATATCTGTAACTACTGGACTGATTTAACTGGCAAAGACTTGGAATTTGTTTAAAGACTATGAGACTGTTTTTTTCACTATAAAGTAAACTTTTGATAAACCAGTTTGCACATCTCTGATTCATTGCTCTCAGCAACGTTTCTCTGTGCTCTACACTCTGCTGGTTGGTAACACAACAACAATATCCTTAACAGTCCTCATTAAAATACATTCATCATAAATCATAAGATACAACACTTAGTGATAGTCCTAAGATACTAAATAAGCAATCAACATAAATCATACTAGTAAATTAAATAAAACAATATAAATCATAAAAATACAAGCAACAAAGTTATGACTTTGTTGCTCGTATCTCTACGATTTATATCGTAAGTAGAAAAGGAGATAGGTAATAGGAAAGATGAGAAGAAATCCAGGGAACCTGGATTTGCAGAGTACCCGGCCCACATTCAAACGTTAAGAGAACCAGGATTCACAGCCAGCTGGCAGCAAAGCCAGATGTGAGCCATCAAGAGGGCATCTGGCTGTCCTGACATACCTTGCAGCCACAGGCCGCCAATGCGGGAGCCAGGGGCAGGCTGACTTTGTCTCCCACGCCCCCCGTGGAGTGCTTGTCCACCAGGAGCCCTCGCCACTGGGCCGGCCACTCCAAGGTGGTCCCCGAAGCAGCGATTTCCCGGGTCAGCACCAGCGTCTCGGACAGCTCCATGCCTCTCAAACGGATGGCCATCAGCATGGCCCCTGGAAGAAGACAGGAGAGGGGTGAGTGGGGGTCCCGGCTGGAAAAAGGAGAGGCCTCGTGGCTGCAAATCAAGATGGCTAAATCGTGGTTTAACTGTGGCTAAGCCCACTAAATGGGAAAGCGTTGTTTGTAAAATTAAAGTCCAATGACTTTGGACTTCTGGATAAAGGAAATGGTCTTGAGTTAAAAGATTTACTGGTCAGCTTCGGAAGGACAAATGTTCACAGAATTGGTTAAACATAGATGAGGTTTGGATGACTGTAATAAATCATGGAACCAGTTTACTGATAAGGGTATGTCTGTAAATCAATTCTTAGGTTTGGGGGTTTTTTTCTCTCAGTTTCCTTCCCCGTCTTAATCGTTTCGTTTATGCTTTTTCCTTGCGTGCATTTAATTTAATTAATTTTAGCAATGATTTAATACATTTCATTCTTTAATCAAAATGTTTAACTTAAAAATATTTCATTCTTTGTTAAAATGTTTAATTTAAAATATTTAATTATTTCACTTAAAATATTTAATTATTTGATTCAAAAACATTTAATTATTTCCTTCATTTGTTTAATTTGAAAACGTTTAAGTGTGTCCTTTAAAAATATTCAATGATTTCATTTAAAAATTCATTCTTTCATTTAAAGCATTTTTGTGTTTCATTTCAAAATATGTAACATTCTATTATAATTTTTTTTAATTATTTTATTTCAATTCTTTTAATTCTTTCTTTTAAAATATTCAATTACTTCATTTAAAAATATATAACTCTTTCAATTTATTTTTTAAAATTATTTAATTTTAAAGATATTGAATTGTGAAAAAAGAGAGAAGCCCTCATTTGCAAGCCACAGTTGTGTTATAATTTTTTAAATTATTTGATTTTTTTTTAAATTATTTCTCTTAAAATATTCAATTATTTCATTTAAAAATATTTAACTCCTTCAATTACATTTTTAAAAAATTATTTAATTTTAAAAATACTGAAGTTTGAAAAAAAAGAGCTCATTTGCAAACCACAGCTGTGTCAAAAAATTTTTAATCATTTGATTTAATTTTTAAAAAATATTTCTTTTAAAATATTCAATTATTTCATTTAAAAATATTTAACTCTTTCAATTGGATTTTTAAAAAAATATTGTTTAATTTTAAAGATATTGATTTTTTTTTAAAGCCCTCCAGTGGTGGGATTCAAATTTTTTTACTACTGGTCCTGTGGGCGTGGCTTGGTGGGTGTGGCAGGGGAAGGTTATTGCAAAATCCCCATTTCCTCCCGATCAGCTGGGACTCAGGAGGCAGAGAATAGATGGGGGCGGGGCCAGACAGAGGTGGTATTTACCGGTTCTCCAAACTACTCAAAATTTCTGCTACCGGTTCTCCAGAACTGGTCAGAACCTGCTGAAACCCACCTCTCAAGCCCTCGTTTGCAAACCATGGTTCTGGTGAGTCCAAAGGGATTGATGGCCGAAGAGTCTGAGCTGTAGGGCAGCCCCCAGGCCCTCCCGGCGCCCATGCCAGCCCCTCTCCAACTCCTCTGCCAGGCTCACCAATTTGCCCCTCCCGTGACCTGCCGCTGCCGAGAGTTTGCACGAAGTAGCGGATTTCCTCCGGTTGAAGCGTCTCACCATCTCGTTTCTTCCGAATAATTCCCGGGATGCTGATTTGACTGCCTTCCTCGGGGGCCGTGGGGCTGGGCCCTGCCAAGGCAAAGCAGGGGCCACGGTGAAGATGGGGAGGGGGCAACGATTTGGCAGGAAAAGGGCTCTTCCCTTCCTTGCCCCCCCCTCTTTAGAAAGCGTCACGATCCCACATGCTTAGCAGAGGGGAAACTGCACTCTGCACATGGGCAGAGCAGCTGCGGCCAAGCAATCCTAAAATATCTTATTCCATCTCCCCCTGTGTGCCTTGGCTTGAATTGACCAAGACCCCTCCTTCCAAGACTCCAAATATGCAAATAGCCACATCTCTTCCCATGGAGATCATCACTTTGCTAACTATGCATCCCCTCCTTGAAAATTGAGGAGTGGGGAATTACCTGGATGGCTCGGATCTCTTTGGGAAGACATCACCTGCGGAAGGAACAACAATGCAATCAGTGCTATTCTGCTCACACTTACATACACCGGGTGGTAGGAGCCTTTACAAAGGCTTCCAAACCTGAATTAGCATCCCTTGGTGCTGGGACCAGCTCAGTCCCAATGAGTTCCACAGGCTACTCCCAAGAAGCCTGGAGACTAAAACATACGAAGAATGGCTGCAAGTTTTGGGTTTGGCCAATCTAGAGAAAAGACGGACTAAAGGGGGAAACATAACAGCAGCATTCCAATATTTGAGGGGCTGCCCCAAAGAAGAGGGGGTCAAATTATTTTCCAAAGCTCCTGAAGGCAGGAGGAGAAGCAACAGATGGGAACTAACCAAGGAGAGAAGCAACGTGGAATTAAGGAGAAACTTCCTAACAGTGAGGACAATTAATCCAGTGGAACTCCTTGCCTCCAGAAGTTGTGGGTGCTTCATCACTGGAAGTTTTTAAAGAAGAAAACTGGACAGTCACTTGTCTGAAATGGCAGAGGGTTTCCGGCCTTAGCAGAGGGGGACTGGATTAGAAGACCTCCAATGTAGCTGTTGTGCACCTCTGCCACAAATCCCACCTTAACATCTGGAATGTCAAAAAACCCCCACAAAAAATGCCAGAACTAATTTTGAGGCATCCAAAGGGCTCCAGGTTGGAGAAGGAGAACTGCTGAACCCAACCAGGCATCTCTGGGGCCCATCAATGCAACCCCAATATTTCCCAGCCAATGGAAGGGGCCTAGGGCACCCTGGAGAGTCTTCTCAGCATCTACAAAAAGCCTCGTAATCTCGTATGGGGTAATCCTCAACTTACAACCATTGCTTTAGAACAGGGGTCTGCAACCTTCAACACTCAAAGAACCATTTGGACACATTTCCCACAGAAAAGAAAACACCGGGAGCCACAAAACTCTTCCCGTGCCTGACTGTTTCTTGAGCGGCCACAAAATTAGCAGATGTAGTTGAATTAAGTGTTCTGTTTTCTTCTGAAACTTTTATTTTCTTGGATTTATTCATGGTTGGGGATTGAAAAGCTCAATAAATTGCGTGCCGGCGGTGTTGCACATTGGCAGTTGTGACACATATTTTGAATGACAGGGAGCCGCAGCAAAGGAGTGAAAGAGCCACATGCAGCTCCAGAGCCGCAGGTTGCTGACTCCTGGTTTAGCAAGAGTTTCAAGTTACAACGGGGGCTGAGAAAAGTGATTTACAACCGGGGTTCCTACTTATGACTCTTCTCAGCATCTATACATTGAGAAGGCCTCTTAAGGTTTTACAGGACCATTAGTTCAGCAGCAGTTTGAAGGTATGACGGGGCTGAGGAAAATGACTTGCAACCTGTCCTCGCACTTATGTCCATTACAACTTTCCCACGGTTACACGATCAAAATTTGGCAACTGGCATTTATTTGATGGTCTCTGCCTCCTGGGGGTCACATGATCACCATTTACGAACTTTCTGACCGGCTTCTGATAACCAAAGTCAATGGGGAAAACCAGATTTGCTTAAGGACCGCACAATTCATTTAAGAATTGCAGTGATTTGATTAACGACCGTGGCCAAAAAAGGTTATACAATCACTGGCCAATCAAACTCATCAAATTCTGGTAAGAGTCTCACCTTGCTATTCTGAATATTCAGGGAGTTGCTGGCGAGGTTGTAAATCGAAGGGAAGGTTTTTGAGCTCCTGTTGGGAGGGTCAGAAAGTTTAAGATTTTTGGAGAAAAAGGCTTAATAAAATGTTCAGTATAACTAAACAGAAGAATGGAATTCACCTGAGCTTGATTTGCTGCACATAATTGAACCAAAAATTTAGTTAATATTACAAATTGCAGAATCTTTCTGTGACATTAATGGCATTAGGTTTATCCAATCCAGGCAACTCAAGATTTTGAATTGTGAGCCTCCCAGAGTCGTTTGCTGAGATGTGCAGCTATAGAAATAGAAAGAGAGAAAGAAAGAAAGAAAGAAAGAAAGAGAGAGAGAGAGAGAGAGAGAGAGAGAGAGAGAGAGAGAGAGAGAAAGAAAGAAGCAAGAGCAAAAGAATGAGAGAGAGAGAAAGGAAGGAAGGAAGGAGAATGAAAATGAATGAATGAATGAATGAATGAGAGAAAAAAAGAAAGAAAGAAAGAAAGAGGAAAGAGGCAGAGAGAGGGAGGGAGAAGGGAAGGAAAAAAGAAAGAAGGAAGGAAAGAAAGAAAGAAAACAAAAGAATAGAGAGAGAGAAAGGAAGGAAGGAAGAAGAATGGAAATGAATGAATGAATGAATGAATGAGAGAAAAAGAAAGAGAGAGAGAAAAAGGAGGGAGGCAGAGAGAGAGGGAGGGAGGAGGGAAGGAAAAAAGAAAGAAAGAAAACAAAAGAATGAGAGAGAGAGAAAGGAAGGAAGGAGAATGAAAATGAATGAATGAATGAATGAAAGAAAGAAAGAAAAGGGAGGGAGGGAGGCAGAGAGAGAGAGAGGGAAGGAAAAAAGAAAGAAGGAAGGAAAGAAAGAAAACAAGAGAGAAAGAGAAAGAAAGAAAGAAAGAAAGAAAGAAAGAAAGAAAGAAAGAAAGAAAGAAAGAAAGAAAGATCCTTTTTCACAGGGTTCAAAGTTATCCTGCTTGCAAATTTAACCCACTTCCTTTTTCCTGGTTCTGAAGCAGCTGCAGGAAAAGGGCTGGCCTGGATGGGAAATTAGTCATCTGTTTTTTGCTTTCTACCTATGCAAAGAGGAGCTTGAAGCCGATGACTAACAAATGTGCCAATGACTATTTGTGCCATTTTCTGGCAATGGCAAGGAAGGAAGGAAGGAAGGAAAGAAGGAAGGAAGGAAGGAAGGAAAGAAGGAAGGAAGGGGTCATCGTCCCCTTCTGAGATTCTGCCTCTTGTTTTGCTGACTTTCTCAGCTTGACCTCCAGCTCTGGAATGCAGGAGAAATGGACCTGGGGCTCTCTTACTAGGGCTCTCTTGCACAGATGCTGCCTAAGCTTAGAGGAGGGTGCAAAAAGGGGTTGGGAGAGAGACAGAGAGAGAGAAAGAAAAAGAAAGAGAAAGAGAGAGAGAAAGAGAAGAAAGAAAGAGAAAGAAAGAAAGGAAGGAAGGAAGGAAGGAAGGAAGGGGAAGGAAGGAAGGAAGGAAGGAAGGAAGGAAGGAAGGAAGGAAGGAAGGAAGGAAGGAAGGGTCCATCACAACAGGGGACACAAGGGGCTTAGATGTTTTCCATCACAAGGTGTTCTGAAACAAACAGGAGCTATGCAAAAGGGAGGGAGGGAGGAAAGAAAAGAAAGAAAGAAAGAAAGAAGGAAGGAAGGAAGGAAGGAAGGAAAGAAAGAAAGAAAGAAAGAAAGAAAGAAAGAAAGAAAGAAAGAAAGAAAGAAAGAAAGAAAGAAAGAAATTTTCTCACAGTCTTCAAAGTTCCCTGCTTGCAAGTTTAACCCAGTTTCTTTTTCCTTGTTCTGGGCTAGTCTCCTTCTATCTGTGAGAACAATTAGCCAGTGGAACCGCCTGCCTCCAGAAGTCGTGGGTACTCCAACATTGGAAGTTTTTAAGAAGAGACTGGGAAACCATTTGTCCAGAATGGTATAAGGTCTCTTGCTTGAGCAGGGGGTTGGACTGGAAGACCCCCAAGATCCCTTCCACTCTGTATTCTGACATGATAGCCGTCTTCCAGTATTTGAGGGGCTGCCCCATAGAAGAGTTGGGGGTCAACCTATTCCCCAAAGCACCCGAGGGCAGGACAAGGAACAACGGATGGAAACTCATCAAGGAGAGAAGAAACTAAGGGGAAACTTCCTGACAGTGAGAACAATTAACCAGGGGAACAGATTGCCACCAGAAATTGTGGGGGCTTCATCACTGGACGTTTTTAAGAAAAGCCGTTTGTTTGAAATGGTAGAGGGTCTTCTGCTGAAGTAGAGGGTTGGGCTAGAAGACCTCCAAGGTCCCTCCAACACTGTCATTCTGTATTTTTCCATCCCTTGGTGGTGCCCCCCCCCCCAAGAAGGGAAAGGCAAGGGACTGCTGGGAAGCTGCAGGAATGAGGAAGGAGCTGCGAACTCTTCCAGTCCAGAAAGAGAGAGAGAGAGAGAGAGAGAGAGAGAGAGAGAGAGAGAGAGAGAGAGAGAGAGAGAGGAGACAAGCAGGTGGGTGAAAGGAAGCTGAGGAGAGGAGACCCAGCCCTGACAGAAAAGAGGTGGCTGGCTTGTCACCGTCTCCAGGTAGCTTCCCTGAAGCACCTGCCCAAACACCTCCTCCCCCGTAGTTAGGTTGGCCACACCTGCAGAACTCACCTGCCAGCTCCAAAGTCCTCCCTGAGGTGGAGGAGTAAGCAGACGCCCGTCCGGAAGTCCCACCAGACACGTCCCGGTCCTCTTCAAGGGGCAGAGGAGGAGGAGGGTGTGAGGCTGGCCTTGGCAGAGGCCGAGGAAGAGATCAAGCGGGATCCAGGCACAGGAGAAGGAGGAGAGCAGGTGGCAGAGACCAGCAGCACCAGCTCTCCTTGGAGCAAAGCAGAAACGAAAGTTGGCCGGAGGGTTTTTTCCAGAGCCCAAGGCGGTGTCTGTATTTCTCCAAGCCAAGGAGGAGAAAATTCAGAAGTGCTTTTAAGGAGTTTTTTGGTTCCATCCACTTCCTTGCCAGCCTCCCCTCCCGGCCAGCTAGAGCAAAAGATTGCCTGGGGCCTTTGGCAAGAACTGGAAATGTTGCAACGAGGTTCCTGTCACATATTTCCTTGCGTCTGTTAATCTTTGACATGTTGGTGGTGCAAACATGCATTGGGGGTTTTAAAAAAAACTCGGTTTTTACCCATTGCTGTCCTGCTACAATCTCAGTGGTTTATAGAGCATGGAAGCTATCCAAGCAGGTTGGCATCAAGATTTGTGCATTGGGCAACTCACTTTTATTTATTTTTTTAAAAAAAGGGAAAAGCAAAAAAATATTGGACAAAAATACATACATGGCTGGAAAAAAAATGACCAAACAGCATATTGATTTGAAACCAGAGATATTCTTGTTGGGCGTTTTACTGGATAAGTATAATAAAGGGAATGCATATTTGATTTTACATGTAACTGGCTGCAGCTAGAATTGTATTTGCACAACAATGGAAAAGTGAAGAGATTCCAATGGATGAAAATGTGATTAAAAAAAAAAAAACTAGAATGTGCAGAAATGGAGAGCCTAACACTTATAATTAAGGAGAAGAAAGAAGCTGAATACTTTTGGACTCGGGACTTATTTTATCAATGGTTAGCTGACCGAAACAGGAGCTAGAAGCGGGGAAAATAGATGGAAAGGATCAGTGATATAAGAAAAGTATGTTAAATTGGTTAAGGAAACATTATTATTATTAATAATAATACTATAATCAATACTAATGTAATGAATACTGTTGTAAACATTTTGATTATTATTTCCTAAAACTATTTGTACCCAGACAACAGACTGTTTAACTGAAATTGGAATTTTAATATGTTATAGGAAAAAAAAGATTGAAATAAAAAAGATTTCTGCATTGGGTTAATAAACTTTTATTTATTTATTTATTTAAAAGGGAAGCGTTTATTTTTAAGCCCCGGAGTGATGCAGCATGGTCCCCAAATGGGGCAGCCCCCTCTCGGCCCCCCAACTGGGTTAGAGGGGTGGAAATACTGCAACTTTCAATGCCCCCCCCGCCTTGCCCTTTGCCCCCCAGCCAGGGCTTTAAAAGGGGGAAAGGGCAGTGGGCCAGGGAGGCCACGAACTAAACACTGACCTTAAGCCACACCGAGTTTTCCCGTGTCCTGAAGTGACCTCTGTTTGTGTGGCTGCCAAGTTCATCCATTTTATTTTATTTAAAAATAAAATATTTATTTAGTTTACATTTTATTTTTTTTAAAAAAATCTGTCCTTGTTTTAAGATGTTTTTTAATTTTTTTTATAATACAGGTAATCCTCGACTTACAACAATTCATTTAGTGACCTTCAAAATTTCAATGGCACTGAAAAAAGGGACTTATGATCATTTTTTCAGACTTACGACCGTTGTAGCATCCCCGTGGTCTCGTGATCAATATTCACACCCTTGGCAACTGACTTGTATTTATGACGGTCGTTGTATGCCGGGGTCACGTGATCCCCTTTTGCAGCCTTCAGACAATCCAAGCCAAGCGGAAGCCAGATTCGTTTAACTGTGTCATAACTGCAGGGATTCATTTAACGACGATGGCAAGAAAGATCATAAAAGGGGGCAAAACTCCCTTAAGAAATGCCTCGCTTAACAACAGAAATGTTGGGCTCCCTTGTGGATGTTTGTTGGGGACGGCCCGTAATAATATTGAGTTCATTCAAGGAAAGTTAAAAGGCAAAACACCAAAATATTTTTTTAAAAAAAAGAAAGAAAAAAAAAACACCACAACAAATAAGACATTGAAAAGTGTCTTGGAAAAATACACATTTCTTTAAAAAAAATTTTTTTAAAAAAATTGCAATGTATGTTCTGAATTGTAAGCCCCCCCCCCATTTGTCCACTGAGATGGGGCGGTTAGAGAAATTGAACAAAGGAATAAATAAATTGCTCTCACAACAAGCATTCAGTGTTAAATTGGGCAACACGTTCCCTTAACTTGCCCAGACCAAGAAACTTTGATTGTTTGTGGTTTGAGTGTTTTGTGGTGAAAATTGAGACAAAGACTCTCATGTGGCATCAGACAAAACCACAAAGTACCCAGTTTTTTTGCAGCCTCTAAATCAGCCTTTCTCAAGATTATTGGATGCTCCCAAGACCGGAAAGACTCTGAAGGAAGGACCCTCCGTGGACCGGTGGCCGCTGAGGACGAGGCCATTGGCAGAGATGGAGAAGCTGACTCGTTTTATTAGACAAAGGAGAAGAATGCATGCATTGGGGACTGGAAGCCCCAGTGGACTCCCCCCCCCTTTTTTTTTTTGCTGGAAACCAAAAAAGAAATGAAGGTTTTATGGGTTTGAGGATTAGAAAGGGTGGATCAGAAAGAGAAAGAAGGAAGTGATGTTGTAACCTTAGAAGGGGTAAACTGTAAATGTACTTGCAGCTGCTCTTATAAGTCACTTCTTTATAACAATTAAACCTCATTAAACCTTTCTTCCCTCATTTCTCCTCCCTCCCTCCCTCCCTTCTTTCCTTCACCTTCCTTTCCTTTCCTTTTTTTCCTTTCTCCCCTCTTCTTTCCTCCTTTCCTCGTTTTCCTTTCCTTTCTTTTCCTTTTTCCCTTTCTCCTCTCTCTTCTTTCCTCCTTTCCTTGTTTTCCTTTCCTTTCCTTTTTCCTTTTCTCCTCTCTCTTCTTTCCTCCTTTCCTCCTTTCCTTGTTTTCTTTTATTTCCCTTTCCTTTTTCCCTTTCTCCTCTCTTCTTTCCTCCTTTCCTTGTTTTCCTTTATTTTCCTCTCCTCCTTTCCTTTTCCCTCCCTCCCTCCCTTTCTTTTCTTTTTTTCTTTTTTTCCTTCCTTCCTTCCTTCCTCTTTCCTTTTTTCTTTTTCTTTCTCATTAGTTATTTCTTTCCTTCCTTTATTATTTCAAAATTGGTGTTTTTATCTTATCCTTTCCTTCCACCGCACCCTTGACCCAGCATGTTCCTCTCTGGAGGAGGGAGCCCACGATCAAGAGAAGCTTCCTCTCGGTTAAACCCAGCTCTTGACCGTCCCAGGGTCTTGTCCGCGGAGAGTCTGAGTCTGGGCCCTGCTGAGCTTCAGGGCCCAGTTATGGTGTGCCAGGAACTGTTGCCTCCTCTCCACTGGACTCACCTAACTGAGGTGGGTAAATGTGCATTTAGTTTAGTTTAGTTTATTATATTTATTAGACTTGTATGCTGCCCATCTCACCGAGAGGGGACAAGTATTGTGGGAAATATTGTGCTGGCAGGGAAGCAGGCAGTGGTGGGAATTTCAGCCAGTTCGCACCCCTTCGGGAGAACCGGTTGTTAACTTTCTGAGCAGTTTGGCAAACTGGTTGTTGGAAGAAATCATTAGGGCAGAGAACCGGTTGTTAAATTACTTGAATCCCATCACTGGATAGTCTGCAGCATAATTCTTGACCGCTTAGGAATGGGGTGAGGTCAACAGTAGACAGTCTAAGGTTAAAGTTTTGGGGGTTTGTTATTAGTATAGAAACATTGATATGTTTGTTTTTGGTTGTTATATTTTTTGTTTTTGTGTGTGTGTTTTTTTCTTGCTTTTTTGTGTGTATTATGTTTCTTTCTGTACTGTGTATTTTAATCTTTGGAAATTTAAGAAATATTATTTTTTTTTAAAAAAAGAAAATACTGGTAGTACAGGGAATTCTTGATCTACAGCCATTCATTTAGTGACCGTTCGAAGTTACAACAGCATTGGAAAAAGTGACTTGTGACAGTTTTTCACACAACCGTTGCAGCACCCTTGTGGTCAGGTGATCAAAATCCAGACGCTCGGCAACAGGCTCGTATTTATGACCGTCACAGTGTCCCGGGGTCACATGATCCCCTTTTGCGACCCTCCAATGAGCAAAATCAATGGGGAAACCAGATTCACTTAACAACCGTGTTGCTAACTTATCAACTGCAGTGATTCACTTAACAACCATGGCAAGAAAGGTTGTAAAATGAGGCAAAGCTCACTTAACAACCGTCTCACCGAGCAACATAAATTTTGGGCTCAATTGCGGTCACAAACCGAGGATTACCTGGATTATAGCCTTATACTAAAAGGTAGGGTGAGCCTGCATGGCTTTAGTTCTCTATCTTGGCCTACCTTGAAGGGTTGGCAGTCTACGCTGTGGCAGCAATTGTGCCCAATTTTAGCAGGAGAAATGGTGCAACGTGGAGCCATTTTGCAAACCAACAACAGACACCTCCCCCCACCCCCCCTTACTGGAGCCTCTTTCCAGAATCTTTTTGGTCCAAGGTAAAGATGCACAAAATAGACATTTGCTTTATTTATTTATTTATTTGATTGATTGCTCGCCTATCTTGCCATGGGGCCACTCCAGGCGGCTTACAACAATGAAAAGGACGACATGAAAAGAATGTAAGCAGAAGAGAAGTAAAATAATAGAGCCACAAAATAAGCAATGAAAAAGAATATGATGAGGATGATAATACAGAGGCTTTCAAACTTGGCAGCTTTAAGACTTGTGGACTTCAACTCCCAGAATTCTCCAGCCAGCATATGCTGGCTGGAGAATTCTGGGAGTTGAAGTCCACAAGTCTTAAAGCTGCCAAGTTTGAAGGCCTCTGTAATAATATTTCAATATGACAACTAGAAAAGATGGACGGGTGGAGAGCAGAGAACCGAGGGGGAGGGAGTTTCGGGGGGAAGGTGGACTCTGCCATCAATTCAGCAGCCTCTTCCTGTATGGAACAGCCCCATCGGCACCTCAGAGTCAGGTTTTCAGGCTCCTTCGGAAGGACGGTGGGGGCAGATGTTATCCGAGAGCAGGGGGTCTCCAAAGTTGGCCACTTTAAGACGGGCGGACTTCCACTCCCAGAATTCCTCAGCCAGCCAGGTCTCCAAACTTGGCAACTAAGATTTGTGGACTTCCACTCCCAGAATTCCTCAGCCAGCCGGGTCTCCACATTTGGCCACTTTAAGACGGGCAGACTTCAACTCCCAGAATTCCTCAGCCAGCCATGCTCTCTGAGCTCGGTTGTTTTCTTGTAGACATTTTGTGGCCTAACTAGGGAATATCATCAGTGCTTAGAAGCTTTCTAATTCCATTCTTCTAGCCCTGGTTGGGTCATGAAAGTATGTATGTACTGCAAGAAAGTACGGTAACAGATAAGAGAGCACCAAGGACCCCACAATCCTCCTCCTGCTCCTCCTCCCCCCACACTTCTAGCGCTGGTGATGTTATCTAGTTGGGTCACGAAATATCTGCAAAGAAGCAAACAAGCTCAGAGAGCAACAAGGACCCCACAGTTCAACCCGGAGCTGCAAATATTCTCTTCCCTCAACATGCCAGGCATTGTCCCTCTGTCCCACCACCCTTCAATTCACACCCAAAGTCTGCCCACTGCAGTGCAAGGCTACATCTGGTCATTCTAAGCCCCATAGATCAGGGGTCGCCAAACACAGCCAATTTGATTTGGGGACTTCAAATTCCAGAATTCCTCAGCCAGGGGTCTCCAAACATGGTCACTTTTAAGACTAAAGGTAAAGGTTCCCCTCGCACATCTGTGCTAGTCGTTCCTGACTCTAGGGGGCGGTGCTCATCTCCGTTTCAAAGCCGAAGAGCCAGCGCTGTCCGAAGACGTCTCCGTGGTCATGTGGCCGGCATGACTCAACGCCAAAGGCGCACGGAACACTGTTACCTTCCCACCAAAGGTGGCCCCTATTTTTCTACTTGCATTTTTTATGTGCTTTCGAACTGCTAGGTTGGCAGAAGCTGGGACAAGTCACGGGAGCTCACCCCATTATGCGGCACTCGAACCGCTGAACTGTCGACCTTCTGATTGACAAGCTCGGCGTCTTAGCCACTGAGCCACCGCATCCCTTTTAAGATTAGTGGACTTCAAATCCCAGAATTCCACAAGTCTTCAAAGTGGCCAGGTTTGGAGAGCCCTTCTGTAGACTAACACTTGGATCCTGGTTTGCGGGGTGCTTCAGGACGCTGGGGCAGAACAGCCCCAGATCGCTGTGCGTTTGTGCTTCCACAACCAAAGTGGTCAGAAAATCGCAGCAGGCGGAGTTTTGCCATGCCAGGCAAGGGTGTGATTTGTGCCAGTTATGCAATCTGCCCCTCCAGTCGCTGAATGGGGCACGGACCGCTTGAAGAATCCATAAAATGGGTGCAAAACAAATTAAGGTGCGGCAATTGAAGCTACGGGCAGCGTTGATTCCAGCGAGGTGGCCGCCATCTTGACTTTTTTGACCCTGTTTGGGCAGACCCCCCCCTAAAGAAGACTGATTGGTTGATTGATCTTTTGAACCCTGGTTCATGCCAGGGGTCAAAAAAGAAAAAAATAGTGGGTTTCCAAAGGCCAAATACCAAATGTCAGCCTGGCACAGCAATCCGGCCAAACGGTCGCATCAGTGGGGCACCCCCGGATGCTGCAGCCTCCCCCCCACCTTCCTAGGGGAACTGGAGGGGGTCCCTAAGAGCCCCCCTCCTTCCAGCCCAATCTGAAGACCCTCCCAAGCCTCTCATTGCTTCTTCCCTGCCCCACACGGGAACCCCCCACGCCCCCCAAAGCATCGACCAGAGACCCAGACTTGGCAAAGAACGGCTTCTTGTCCGGCCTGCCCAGCCGTGGCCTAATCTGCCACGTCCACAATCAGAGGAGCCACGTAGTCCGAGTGGCGGATCCCAAAAGTCAAGCCACGGAGGGGATTGTGCTGTGAGATTTAGGGAAAGAGAAGGAAAGGGGAAAAAAGAGAAGGCGGCGTTATTCCTGGGGTGGGGGCGAAGAGAAGGGGAGGGGGCTAGGAAGCTGCCTCCCCCCCAGCCTCGCAGAAGAGGTCGGCTTGTAGTTGGCAAAATTGGAGGGGGGAGGGGTCCATGAGGAGTTACGACCACGAGGGCTCCATTGTGGTCGTAACTCGAGGAGTCCCTGCACTGTAAGGAAGGAGATGATGAAGCAGGTGGTTGACCTGCTTTGCGACCGTCGTGAGTTACAACCATGAGTGGAAGACTCTGTTATGGTCGTAACTTGAGGACTCCCTGTGTTGTAAGGAAAGGAGGTGATTAAGCTTAAGCAGGGGGTTGACCTGCTTAATGATCATCGTGAGTTATGACTATGAGGGGAAAGACTGTATTATGGTCGTAATACGAGGACTCCCTGTATTGGCTGAGGTGAAGGAAGGAGATGTTTGAAATTAAGCAGGTGGCTGACCCGCTTTACGACCATCGTCAGTTACGCCCATGAGGGGCAGGCTCCATTATGGTCGTAACTCAGGGACTTTTGGCAGAGGCCAAGGAAGCCAATGGTTGAAAGGAAGGACTGAGTTGGGGAGCAGCCCCCCTCCCCCTGCGTCCCATGACCCCTCGGCTACATGGGAGCCCCGCAGAAGCCCCTCTCCCCTTGCAGGCCCTCACCTTCTCCGGACTGTAGGCCCCGGGGCCCGGAATGATGGTCGTGTCCCCTGGAAGCATGTTCCGCGCGATGATGCTGTAATGCGGGGGGCGATTCTTGTAGACGCTGGTCTCCACCACCCGATAATTGCACGGCCCCGGAGTCTGTGGGGAGGTTGAGCATCACAAGCCATCTGCACTCTCCCAAGAGCCCCGACCCAGCCACCCCGTCCAGAATTGAGGCAGAATGCACAGTAATTGGGGGGAGGGGCTAGCTTTGCCCTTGTACCCCATTTATTGCATGAGCTGCTGGGTTTCCAGATGTCATTCAATAGGACAGAGCTGGAAGGGACCTTGGAGGTCTTCTAATCCAGCCCCCTGCTCAAGCAGGAAACTAGGATAGGATAGGATAGGATAGGATAGGATAGGATAGGATAGGATAGGATAGGACAGGATTCTATTGAATTTTGGGGGTTCGGGTGCATGTGCGCTTTGGGCACTCGGTCTGGAAAAGGTTAGCCATTACTGGCATGCAGCATACAGCATACAGCATACAGTGAAAAGAAGAGAAGAGAAGAGGAAGAGACAAGAAGAGGAAGAGAAGAGAAGAGAAGAGAAGAGAAGAGAAGAGAAGAGAAGAGAAGAGAAGAGAAGAGAAGAGAAAGAAGAGAAGAGGAAGAGGAAAAGGAAGAGAAGATGAGAAGAGAAAGAAAAGAGAAGAGAAGAGAAAGAAAAGAGCAGAGAAAGAGACAAGAAGAGGAAGAGAAGAGGAAGAGAAGAGAAGAGAAGAGAAGAGGAAGAGACAAGAAGAGGAAGAGAAGAGAAGAGAAGAGAAGAGAAAGAGACGAGAAGAGGAAGAGAAGAGAAGAGAAGAGAAGAGAAGAGGAAGAGAAGAGAAGAGAAGAGAAGAGAAAGAAAAGAGCAGAGAAAGAGACAAGAAGAGGAAGAGAAGAGGAAGAGAAGAGAAAGAAAAGAGAAGAGAAAGAGACAAGAAGAGGAAGAGAAGAGAAGAGAAGAGAAGAGAAGAGAAGAGAAGAGGAAGAGAAGAGAAGAGAAGAGAAAGAAAAGAGCAGAGAAAGAGACAAGAAGAGGAAGAGAAGAGGAAGAGAAGAGAAGAGAAGAGAAGAGGAAGAGAAGAGACGAGAAGAGGAAGAATAGAGATGAGAAGAGGAAGAGAAGAGGAAGAGAAGAGGTTAGGGGTCCCCCTACCCGGCTGAGGTCCTCGTAGAAGCTGCCAATGGCGCTGCGTCCAAACATGGAGTAATTGGGGGCTGAGCTCTTGCCGATCACCTTGGGGCCCATCATTGGAGGGAGGCCGTAGGCGGCGGGCCCTGGAGGGGGGGTTGAGGAAGGGGACAGTCATGGTTTGGGATGGGGGTGGCGGAGGGGCTTTGCTTGCAGAGAGAAAGCCACCCAACCCAAAGCAACCCAAGGCAAAGCAACGCAATGCAACACAACAAAGCCACACATCTCACCCGGCGTCTGTTCGTTCTGGAAGTCCTTTGTCCGTGAAGCCATGGAGTAATTTGGGGGACACGGATAAGCCAACTTCCCGGCTTTCTCCGGAGAATAACGACCTGCGAATGAAAGAAAAGGTGGAATTCTCTTCGGTCCCAAAAGCAGGAGCAGCTCCGGAGGTCATCGGAGAACAAGGGGTTGAAAAACCCACAGCCTGGACTTCTGGTTTGACATCACGGCGAGACAGTCGGGGAAATAGCAGGCTCTGAAGAGTCCCGCGAAAACCTCGGCTGCCGAACCGCCGCCGATGGGTCTTCGGACCGAACCCGTCTTGCAGGGACGGGGGAAGAAGAGGGGTGCCTTAGACGACCAAGAGGAACAGGCAAATTCCTAGGAGGTCGGAGGGAACCCTCTGTGAGTCGGCGGCGGGGGGCAGCAGCCATGGAGGCTGCCACGAAGCTGGGACAGCCAGGCAAGAAAAGTGCTGGAGGAAAGCGGAGAAAGACGGAGCTTTTTGAAGCCGGGTGAGTGACAACAGCCCAGGCTTGCAACCGCATTTGGAACATTATTAGTAATTAGAAGACCCCTAGCCTAAAACAGCGGCTCTGCAACAAAGGGGCTTTGGAAAATTTTTAAAAACTACAACTTTAAAGAGACAAAGACCTGAGTAACGATTAATTTTGGAACAGAACTAAGAGAACTAATCTGGAGATATGGTTAAAAGACTAAACACTTTAAAAATTTGAATTGGATTTTAAAAAGGAAAGAGAAGATTTGAAAAACCCACAGCCCTTCCCCAAATAGAGCAGAACACAGGTAGTCCTTGAGTTATGACCACAATCGAGCCCAACATTTATGCTGCTAAGTGAAACGTATGTGAGTTTGTCCCATTTTACGACTTTTCTTGCCACCTTTGTTAAGTGAATCACTGCTGTTGTTCAATTAGTAACCCGGTTATTAAGTGAACCCGTTTTCCCCAGCTTGTCGGAAGGTCGCAAAAGGGGATCACATGACCCAACCCCTCCAGGACACTGTGACCGTCATAAATGTGTATCAGTTGTCAAGCATCCGAATGTAAATCAGGTGAACCTAGGGATGCCGCAAAGGTCATAAGTGTGAAACATGGACGTAACTTTTTTTACTGGGCTTGTAACTTTGGACGGCCACTAAGAGAACTGTGGTAAGGTAACCTAGGACGCTTTGGGCACCTCGATCCCGACACTGACCTGGCCCCGGCGTCCGAAAGGTCGCCCCGTCCTTGGGGCGCCCGTAGATGGAGAAGGCGGGGATGCCATCCTTGCCTCTCATAGTCATGTTGGTGGGGACCATGTAGCCCGGCCCGGGAGAACAGCTCTCCAGCATCTGGAAACGTCGGCTGCCCATGCTGTAGGCCGGGGCCCGGAATCGAGAGGGATCGTGTTGTTGGTAACCTGTACGGAGGAGGAGAGCGTGAGTGAATGGGACCTGCAATGGAGAAGAAGTGCCCCATAGCTGGGCTCCTGCAGCCATCAAGCCCCCCCTGCCCCCGTGCTAAGAAAGGGTGTGGGGCAGTGGTGAAATTAAAAAAAAATTACTATTGGTTCTGTGGATGTGGCTTGATGGGCGTGGTTTGGGGGGCATGGCAGGGGAAGGATATTGTAAAATCTCAATTCCCTCCCCACTCTGGGGCCACTCTGCTCAAAATTTCCGCTACCGGTTCTCCCGAACCTGTCAGAACCTGCTGGATTTCACCCCTGGTGTGGGGTCCCCTGCCCTGCTCAACACCCACTGGGTCTCACTAGGGTCCATAGGATGGGTCAAGGGGTGGCTTGTCCCAAGTATGTAGAAGAAGAGACATGACATGACTCTTTGAGTTGGGCTGTTTTCTTGCCGATGTTTCACGACCCAACTCGGGAACATCATCAGTGCTACAAGGGAGGGGGGTTGGTGGGGAGCAGGAGGAAGAGCAAGAGGAGGAAGAGGAGGAGGAGGAGGAGAAGGAGTATGGGATCCTTAGTGCTCTCTGAGCTGGATTGGTTTTTTTGCAGACATTTCATGACCCAACTAGGGAACATCATCACTGCACCATCCTCAGAAGGAGAGACAAGCCGTCTTAGGAATCAGGGACTTTCTTTCGGTTGCAAATGCTTGGAAAAAATTGCTTCCAGGTCCAATCTGAGTTAGTTTGTTTTAATTGGGTATTCTTTTGTGCCACTGACTATCAAAATGTTCCCTGACAGGAAGTTGGGTGGATTAAAAAAAATACTCCTATCTAAAGCTTATGGTCAGATTCATTCATTCATTCATTCATTCATTCATTCATTCATTCATTCATTCATTCAGAATACAGAATAACAGAATTGGAAGAACTCTTGGAAGTCATCTATCCAATCCCTTTTTCATTCATTGGTTCATTGATTGGTTCCTTGATTCCTTGATTCCTTGATTGATTGATTCATTCATTCATTGATTCACTCATTCACTCTTTCTTTCTTTCCTTCCTTCTTTCTTTCTCTCTTTCTTCTTTCCTCCCTCTCTCCCTCCCTCCCTCCTTTTTCTCTTCACTCTCATTTTCTCACTTTCTCTTTCTCACTTTTTCTGTCTCTTTTTCTTCCCTCCCTCCACTCGGTCCCTCCCTTTTCTTTCTTTCTTTCTTTCTTTCTTTCTTTCTTTCTTTCTTTCTTTCTTTCTTTCTTTCTTTCTTTCTTTCTTTCTTTCTTTCTTTCTTTCTTTCTTTCTTTCTTTCTCATCCCACCTTCATTGTTTTTAGAAAGAAGGCTGCCTTTTCCCCTCTTCAAAGATTAAAAGGAGACCCCAGAGTGTCTTTTGTGTGCAGAAGGCTGATGCTCACCCACATTAGTCGGGAGTCCATATTTGGGTCCGGGGCTGCTGTAGAGGGCAGCGATTGGTCCCCTCGGCCGGTGGGGTCTCCACGTTCCTACCCAGACGTCTGTGGACATCTTAGCTGGGTGGTGCTAACTCTTCAGTAGATCTGCAGGAGGAGGAAGAGAGAAGGATGTTGACCAACTAAGAGTATTTGCAATGCTCTTTTGCAAGGCTGGATCCGATCCATCATCCCCAGCCGGGCCTGAGCGGGTTGCCTTGGCCAGAGAGGGAGGGAGGAGGAGGAGGAGGGAGGAATCAATTAATTAATTAAGGGAGCCTATGGTTTAATTAATCCTTTGACAGGCAGGCTGGGCAACCAGGCGGTGAAGTCTAGAAAGGATTGGACCAGATCAGTGTTTCTCAACCTGGGCCCCTTTAAGATGTCTGGACTTCAACTCCCAGAATTCCCCAGCCAGCTGGCTGGGGAATTCTGGGAGTTGAAGTCCCAGACATTCTGGGAGTTGAAGTCCAGACATCTTAAAGGAGCCCAGGTTGAGAAACATTGATGCAGAAGTAGAGAAGTGGGGTGGTCGAGCGAGGCTCAAGTGTCCCTTCTGCCAATGGAGTTGACTTCAGGTCAGTTGCTCTCTGCTGGCCCAGCCTACCTCACAGGGCTGTTGTGATGAGCAGCGAGGGAAAGGATCAACTAAGGGATCCTAATCCTATATCTCAACTCAAAGGGACCAGTGAAAGCCATCAATCCGTGCGCAGGGCACCTGTTCATTTAACGTGCTGGTCATTTGGGGGTTTAGTACAGAAACACCCCGAATTTTGGCCCCTCTCCCCACCTGGATGGGTCCAGTTTGTGGAAATCAGGACGGCCTGGGGGTGGGTGAGTGGGTGGCGGGGTGGAAGAAAGGAAGAGCGGGGAGACCCGGGTTTTGAGACCCCCTCCCCGGCCAGGCGCTGTCGGCCAGCCAACCCCCCCACCCACTCGTGATGTGACGCGGGGGAACCCCATCGAGGGGATCCCCGGGGGGAAGGGGAGGCGGGGATCTGTGTCTGCTGGGTGGGGAGGGGACGGGAGGGGCGTCCGCGGTCCAGCCCAGATGGGGCGAAGAGGGGATCTGAATTGGGGTCTGGTAGTCGGAGCAGGTCCCTGGTCTCGGCGGGGATCCAGCCGCCCCTTCCCCCGCTCGAGGGTCCAGCTCCGGCAGCGACTGGCAGGGGGCTCGGCGGGATCATCAGTTGTGGGGTGCAGGGGAACCTCTCACCCCTCCCCGCTGCTCCCCCCCCGAAAGCGAACCAAGCTTGCCCCGAAATGGGTCGGGGGTCGGGAGAGCGAGGCAGGGGCAGAGCGGGTTGTGCGAAGGGGGTCCGGGAGAGCCAAAAAAAAAAAAAAAGAAGAAGAAGAATCGGAGATCTCCCCCGCTCGATCCCGCGCCGAAGGGGGCCCACCCACCTGGAGGCGGACCGCAGAGAGACCAGGCGCAAGGCAGAGCGTAGAGGCGCCCGCGGGAGCAGCACAGCACTGAGTCGGGCAGCGGGACGGGCACCTCCTGCCCCCCCCCGCTCCGGCCCCCATTGTGTACAGCGTCACCCGGCAACTGGCCCCGCCCTCCGCCTCCTCTCGCCCCCCCCCTCCCGAGCGGATCTCTCCACCCCTCCTTAACCCCTCCCCCTTGCCCCCCCCGCGGGCAGCCCGGAAAGCCCCTCCCGGGAGCTTTGGCGAAAAGGCACTCTGCACACGCCCAGAGGGCGCCCTCTCCCTTTCCTTTACGGCAGGCAGGCAGGGTCTCCAACCTTGCAACTTTAAGACTTGTGGACTTCAGCTCCCACCCAGAGTTCCCCATTTGACAAGTTTTCTTGCCACATTTGTTAAGTGAATTGATGTCGTTGTTAAGTTAGTAACAGGGTTGTTAAGTGAATCTGGCTTCCCCGTTGAGCTGGCTTGTCAGCCGATGGGGAACACACGACCCCAGGACACCGAATGAATGAATGAATGAACGAATGAATGAATAGAGCTGGAAGGAACTTAGACGATTAGAGCATGTACAGAGTGTACCTAACTCTTGATATTCCTTGCTGCTGAGAGAAGCTCCATTGTGACCTAATCCTCAATCTGCATAGAATAGATAAAACCTCCAGGCTGCCAAGTTAGCCTAGTTTGTAACTTAAAATGTGTATTCTCAGCAACCTAATGTGAGATAGCACCCCCTAACAAAACTATACTGGGCTATATGCCAGAAAATGTATTTCTTTTCCTCCTTTCTAAGGTCCTTTGCAGAGCTTCCTCTCATTCCCATCTTCTTTCTTCTTTCCTTCTTTCCTTCCTTCCTTCCTTCTCCCTCCCTCCCTCCCTCTCTTTCTTTCTCTTTCTTTTTCTGTCTACCCTTCCTTCCTTCTTTCCTTCCTTCCTTCCTTCCTGCCTGCCTGCCTGCCTGCCTTCTCCTTCCCTCCCTCCCTTTCTCTCTCTCTCTCTTTCTCTCTGGCTACACTTCCTTCTTTCCTTCCTTCCTGCCTGCCTTTTCCTTCCTTCCCTCCCTCCTTCCCCCCTCTCTCTTTCTTTCTGTCTACCCTTCCTTCTTTCCTTCCTTCCTTCCTGCCTGCCTGCCTAGCTACCTTCTCCCTCCCTCCCTCCCCCCCCCCTCTCTCTTTTTCTGTCTATCCTCCCTCCCTTTCTTCCCTACCACCTTGCAGTCCAATTTTGAAGAGTTTAAACCTGGTTTCTCTGCTCTCTGCTCTCATGGGCTTGAGCTGTGCACCTGACAGTCAGTTCCTTTTGCAAGGAAGTGGATCCTTTCCCAGGGACTGCCCCAGGTGACCTACTGAACCACACCCAAGCCTGAACCTGAAGCCATGCTGGCTCAGGGATTCTGAGAGCTGAAGTCCACGAGTCATAAACGGCGCATAGTTCCCCACGCCTGGCTTACAAAAAGGACACGTTCTTGTTTGATTATTTCCATTTTCGAAATTCAGTCTTTGGTCCGTTTCTG
Organism: Pituophis catenifer annectens; assembly: GCF_029215685.1. Taxonomy (NCBI): domain Eukaryota; kingdom Metazoa; phylum Chordata; class Lepidosauria; order Squamata; family Colubridae; genus Pituophis; species Pituophis catenifer. Next base: position 89,044,973 of record NW_027256887.1, read on the forward strand.
TGCTGAGTGCCAGCGCAACCTAAGCAAACTCTGAGAACCATTCGGTGTATTTTATGTACACTTGACATTCAGTCTTTTGCCTCTCTGCTGAGAGGAAGGATCCAAAACCTCTTCACTTGGTCTTTGTAATAACCCAGAGGCCTTCAAACTTGGCAGCTTTAAGACTTGTGGACTTCAACTCCCAGCTATGCTGGCTGGAGAATTCTGGGAGTTGAAGTCCACAAGCTGCCAAGTTTGGGGACCTCTGTAATCACCTTTCAGGAAAGCAGCACAATTACAAAGCCCCAGGTGGCAAAAGAGAAAAAGGACAAACAACTCAGGCATTGTGAATGATCAGAAGGAGGTTTTGTTAAAATATTTGGTCATTTCATTTGCCAGTCGCTCCGATTAACAACTCAAATCCCTGGACTCAAATGTTTGAGTTATTAGCAAAATCACCCTTCATATTATTGTGAAGTGTATCTCCAGAGCAAAGATTTGCCACAAGAAACACTCTGAATTTCTAGCCAAGATGTTTTCTCCGTTACCAAGTTTTAATCCCTAAACATACAATCCAGGAGCACACTTGTAGCTAAAAGCAAAGCTCAGTCCTCAGCAAAATATTTACACGCACATTTACATGCATCCAGGCAGAGAGAGACAGAGAGCAAGAGAGAGAGAGAGAGAGGGAGGGAGAAAGAGAGAGAGAGAGAAAGAGAAAGAAAGAGAGAGAAAGAGAGAGAAAGAGAAAGAGAGAAAGCGAGAAAGAGAAAGAGAGAAAGAGTGTCTAGCAATCAGGATGTAGCTTGTTTGCACAAAAGATCTTGATGGATTTACACTCTGCCAGGAGGGATGTCACCGAGACAATCTGACAGTTCGAATCGTTCCTTGAGGTCATCCAGCCCACCCCCTGCTCAGTGCAGCAATCCAAAGGAAGGAGCCCCAGATATGTGGCTCATTAGCCCCCACCCCTTGAGGGCATCCAGACAAGGGGAGTCCCCCCTCCACTTCCCCTGGGTCTCTTGGGGCTGCTGTTGTCAGGTTCATTTTCTCTTTTTGTGAGTGAGATTTCTCTAACTTTCCTTCAGGACCTGCAGTGATGAACAGCTCCCAGCATCCTCCCCGGGGGGTGGGGGGGGCTTTGCTCCATTCCCACAATAGGCCAAGACCTCAACCCGGGTTAAGAAAAGGGACCGGATGCATTGTTCACACAATCTGCTGAATGAGTGGCTGAGTTTTCAAGGAACACCGAGGCACACAAGTGTTTTCACTGAGTCTCCCCTGCAAACTCCCTACAACACACTTTAACACAGAAACATAGAAAACTGACAGCCAAAAAAGACCTCGTGGTCCATCACAATTTATGTGATTTGATTTTATTTCTCAATTTTCTTTGGATGAGCAACTTTATCCCAGCCATGTTTAAACTCAGTTTCTGAGGATTGGCCCATCCTCTGTGCTGGATGCTGGTTGCAACCTTCGACTCCTCTTTCTGTGAAGTCCGACTTTCTAACATGGCTTTCCAACATCCCTCCTGTCCCTTTGACTTTATGTCTGTTGACCTCCATGTTCTTCTGTTTTGCTGAACCCAAGGAAAGAGAGAGAGACAGAGACAGACAGATAGAGAGACAGAGAGAGAGAGAGAAAGGTGGATCCTCTTTAAGTTTCTTCCTCTGACCATTAAGCTACTGAAGGCTCCTATCTTTCTTCTCTAGTGATTTCCTAGGGAACATCTCTTCCACCCTTTCACCAAGGTCACCCATGCATTCCATTGCAAGTACCAATTTCTCGATACTATAAGCAAAGAGAGAAGCAACCTAGAACTAAGGAGAAATTTCCTAACGCTGAGAGTAATCAACCAATTGATTGCTCTCAGAAGTTGTGAGTGTTCCATCACTGGAGGCTTCTAGAAGAGATTGGACAACCAGTTGTCTGAAATGATGTCTCCTACTCAAGCAGTGGTTGGATTTCTGGAAGACTTCCAAAGTCCCTTCCAACTCTATTGTTCTATGTTCTATGAAATACACGTAGAATAGAATAGAATAGAATAGAATAGGATAAGATAGGATAGGATAGGATAGGATTGGGTAGGGTAGGGTAGGGTAGGGTAGGGTAGAGTAGGGTAGGGTAGGGTAGGGTAGGGTAGGGTAGAGTAGAGTAGGGTAGGGTAGGGTAGGGTAGAGTAGGGTAGGGTAGGGTAGGGTAGAGTAGAGTAGGGTAGGGTAGGGTAGGGTAGAGTAGAGTAGGGTAGAGTAGGGTAGGGTAGAGTAGAGTAGGGTAGGGTAGGGTAGGGTAGGGTAGGGTAGGGTAGAGTAGAGTAGGGTAGGGTAGGGTAGGGTAGGGTAGGGTAGAGTAGAGTAGGGTAGGGTAGGGGAGGGTAGGGTAGGGTAGGGTAGGGTAGGGTAGAGTAGAGTAGAGTAGGGTAGGGTAGGGTAGGGTAGGGTAGGGTAGGGTAGGGTAGAGTAGAGTAGGGTAGGGTAGGGTAGGGTAGGGTAGGGTAGGGTAGGGTAGGGTAGGGTAGGGTAGGGTAGGGTAGGGTAGGGTAGGGTAGAGTAGGGTAGGGTAGGGTAGGGTAGGGTAGGGTAGGGTAGGGTAGAGCACAGCAGAGTAGAATAGAAATAATAATAGTAGAGTTGGAAGGGACCTTGGAGGACTTCTAGTCCACTCCCTGTTCAAGCAGGAGATCTTATATATTATTCCAGACAAATGGTTGCCCAAACTCTTTTTGAAAGCCTCTGGTGAAGGAGCACCCACAATTTCTGAAGGCAAGCTGAAGGTTGCCTTCAGAATTCTGCACTATGATCAGATACATTAAAAAAAAATCATAGAATCATGGGACTGGTAGGGACCGTGGAGGTCATCTAGTCCATCCGCCGGCCCAAAGCAGTACTCCTTGTATACCATCCCAGACAAGTGGTTGTTCAATCTTTTCTTGAAAATTTCTGGTGACAACCATTTGCAAGCACCGTGGCAATGTTACTTTTTCAAAAGTCATAATATCAACATTTTTTTAAAAATAGCCCAGTCTGAAAAAATTATGATGCATACTTGAGTTGAGGAAGTTGAAGTCCACAGGTCTTAATGTTGTCAAGTTTGCAATGATGTCAAATTTGTTGTCATGTTTTGACAAATACTGTTCTAATGAGCTCTCTTATCATTCTGCAATCTTCTTGCGAGGTTTATGACTTTATTATTATTATCCATGTTTTCTTTGAACTTTTTTGAACTATGAATATTCATCCCCAGAGTTGTTTTGAATCCAGTTTCTTGACCTATGATTCAAGACCGAGTGGCTGTGGTTTCCGACGTCCCAATATAGTCAGCTAATGCCATCGCTGACTATTGGGGGCGAATCATTGGCCCCCACGGATAGGGCTCGCAACTTGGGTGTCCTCCTGGATTCACGGCTGTTGTTAGAAGAGCATGTGACGGCCGTGTCCGGGAGGATTTTTCATCAGGTTCGCCTGATCCGCCAGTTGCGTCCCTATCTAGATCGGGACTCCCTACACACAGTCACTCATGCCCTCGTTACTTCTCGTCTGGATTACTGCAACGCTCTCTACATGGGGCTCCCCTTGAGGAGCACCCGGAGGCTCCAACTGGCGCAGAGTGCGGCCGCGCGGGTGGTAATGGGAGCGACATGGTGTTCCCATGTAACACCCCTCCTGCGCGAGCTGCACTGGCTCCCGGTGGTCTTCCGGGTGCGCTTCAAGGTTCTGGTTATCACCTTTAAAGCGCTCCATGGCTTAGGACCTGGTTATTTACGGGACCGCCTGCTACCACCAATAGCCTCCCACCGGCCAGTACGCTCCCATAGAGAGGGGCTCCTCCGGGTGCCGTCGGCCAAACAATGTCGGCTGTCGGCCCCTAGGGGGAGAGCCTTCTCTGTGGGGGCACCTACGATTTGGAACGAGCTCCTCCCGGAGATACGTAGGATCCCGGATCTGCGCACCTTCCGCCGCGCGCTTAAGACTTTTCTATTTTATCAAGCTGGCCTGGCCTAAATCTTCCCCCTTTTTAAATGTGGAAATTTTTAAATTTTTAAATTTTAAATTCGTCTTTTTATAGAGGTATGGGTAAGGCATTTTAAATTGGGGAGCCATTTTAGATTTAATTCTGTTTTAAACGTATTTTAATTGTTTATATTGTATGTTTTTAACTTTGGCTGTGCACCGCCCCGAGTCCTTCGGGAGAGGGGGCGGTATAAAAATCTAATAAATAATAAAAATAAATAATAAATAATAATAATAATGTGCCTGTATGAATCTGCAGAATGTTTCTTCCTTTGATTATTTCTTCATTTGAGTTTCACATTATTGAAGTTTATGGTAGTTTTTTTTTTTATCATCTTTAAGTATTCTAAGGACATGACCACGCTGGACTTTTCTTCTTATCAAGTTTCATTTATCAAGTTGACATTTGTTCTTTTCGTGTCAAATATTTTTAAATAAATATACACTGTGTGTGTTTATTATATGTACAGTACAAGGGTGAAATCCAGCAGGTTCTGACAGGTTCTGGAGAACCGGAAGCGGAAATTTTGAGTCATTCGTAGAACCGGCAAATACCACTTCTGGCTGGCCCCAGAGTGGGGTGGGAATGGAGATTTTGCAATATCCTTCCCCTGCCACACCCACCAAGCCCCACCAAGCCACGCTCATAGAACCGGTAGTAAAAAAATTTGGATTTCATCACTGGTACAGTAGTGGCCAAAATTGTGGAAACCTTTTGGGAAAAGTATTTTTGAGGTTTGATGGCTAATAACACCACTTTTGTTTGGAGTTTCAAGATAATCCTATTCCACTGCTGTAATGAATGGCCTGGGAATAGCCCAGATCTTCACCCAATGGAAAATCTATGGAGCCGACTAAAGAAACTGGTTAGTCAGAAGCGACCCAGCAATAAAACCCAGTTCATAGAAGCCATCATTCCATCTTGGTTTCACATTACAACAGCTGCAGAACTCAAAGACTTGGTTCACTCCATGGGAAGACGTTGTAAGGCCATAATTCATGCTAAATGTTACCCAACGAAGGATTAACTGACGTGGTGATCATTTTTGTATATCTCGTTTTTTCTACATGTTTCCCTTTTCTTCTTTATACTGTAACTGTTATTCTAATAGCAAATCCTTCATAAAAGTGATTGCACTACATTCTTGATTCAATTATCTTTCCATTGATATATAATTTTATGGTACTACTCTAAAAAAAAGTGGTGTTATTAGCTAGGTTTAGAAAATACACTTTTCCCAAAAGGTTTGCACAACTTTGGCCACTATTGTATATGTATGTGTTTATGTAGATACAGGTAATCCTAAATGTATGACAATTGAGCCCAAAATTTCGGTCGCTAAACGAGACAGCTGTTAATTGAGTTTTGCCCCATTTTATGACCTTTCACTTGCTAAGTGCATCACACAGTTGTGAAGTGAATCCAGCTTCCCCATTGTCTTTGCTAATCAGAGGGATCATATGACCCCGGGACACTGCAACCATCACAAATATGAGTCAGTTGCCAAGTGTTCGAATTTCGGTCATGTGACCCTTGGGGATGCTGCAATGGTCATGTGAAAAATTGTCACTTTTTGGCTGCAACTTTGAACGGTCACTAAACGAACTGTTGTTAAGTCGAGGGTTACATGTGTGTATGTCAGTTTGTGTGTGTGTGTATTTGTCAATTTTTCTGGATTATGAAAGTAATTTTATTGCATTCGTTGCCTCCAATTCATTAATGGGTTACGTTTTGGACAAGATCCTAGGCAGTAATTTTGTCTTCTTCCTGCCCAACCCTATTATTTCTGGGAGACTGCCTAGATAAGTCCCTGTAGATTATTTTTTTAAAGCCAGGTTTATCAAAACTGAGAGTAAAAAATAGGTTCTTTCCAGTGGTGAAATCCATTTTTTTTTTACTACCGGTTCTGTGGGCGTGGCTTGGTGGGCATTGTGTGGCTTGGTGGGCGTGGCAGGGGAAGGATACTGCAAAATCCCCATTCCATCCCCACTCCTGGGGGAAGGATGTTGCAAAATCCCCATTCCCTCCCCACTCTGGGACCAGCCAGAGGTGGTATTTGCCGGTTCTCCAAACTACTCAAAATTTCCACTACCGGTTTTCTAGAACCTGTCATGTGAATTGTTTTCCCAGAACCTGCTGAATAGCACCCCTGGTTCTTTCCCCCTGGACAAGGGAACAGATATGGAGACATGGAAGAGAATATTTCTCACCCAGCCATAAAAATGTGTTATCCCCAAAAGAGAGCTTGTCTCAAAAGGGTTGCTGAAGGAAAAGTGTAAAGAAAATGGAACAGATTGGTCTGACAAGTGACAACTTTAAATCTCAACCAACAAATCCTCTGTCTTGCACATTGGCAAAAAAAAAAAAATCAAAACATAAAATGCAAACTAGATGGACATGACCTTGTAGATGACCCTCACTCTGTCAAGGACCTTGGAGTACTCACTTCTAAATATCTAAGTGCCCGAGCCCACTGTAACAACATTGCCAAAAAGACTTTAAGAGTTGTTAACCTAATCTTGCATAGCTTCTTCTCTGGTAATGTTGTACTACTAACTGGAGCATACAAAACATTTGCTAGACCAATTCTTGAATACAGCTCATCTGTCTGGAACCTGCACTGCATATCGGACATAAATACAATTGAGAAGAGTCCAGAGATATTTTACGAGAATAGTCGTCCATTCCTCTACCTGCAATAAAATACCTTATGCCACCAGACTCCAAATTTTGGGCTTAGACAACTTAGAACTTCGCTGACTTCAATCTGACCTAAGCATAGTACATAAAATCATCTGCTGCAATGTCCTACCAGCCAATGACTCCTTCAGCTTCAACTAAAACAATACAAGAGCACACAATAGATACAAACTCATGGTAAACCAATCCAAACTAGACTGCAGAAAATACAACTTCAGCAACAGAGTGGCCAACGCCTGGAATGCACTTCCTGACTCTGTGGTTTCTTCCCCAAACCCCCAAAACTTTAATCTTAGACTGCCTACTGTGGACCTCACCCCATTCCTCAGAGGTCTGTAAGGGGCGTGCATAAGTGCATCAGCGTGCCTACCGTCCCTGTCCTAATGTTTTCTTTTTTCTGACTCTTTTCATGTATTCAAATTATGTTTAGACTTTTACCTGTTATATATGCTTGACAAATAAACTTATGATTATGATTATGATCAAAAGTTCAAGGTTGGCCTTATCACCAATCTGTCAGCTTTTTCCAAATCCCAGCCAGAATGGGATTTCTCTCGTTTTCCCCGAGAATTATTTCCTGAATGCTTTCCTCAAGTGACTGGGACAAAGTCTCAAATTGCTGTTTGCCCTGGGTGAGATTACTTGCTTGGATCTGCAGAATTGCTGCCCCACTGCCTATAAATAGCTCAGGGGCCTGGCAGATCGGACACTCTTGAGAGAAGAGAGAACACAGTCGGTCATCTAGCAGGAGGCAGCAGAGGTGAGGAGGTGGGCATCCTTTCCTGCCTCTCCATCATCTTGCGATTGGGTCTTCTGCCTTTCTTGGAGTTGAAGGGAAGATGGAAGGAGAAGCAGGAAGAGAAGGAGATGGAGGAAAGAGGAAAAGGGAGGGAGGGAGGGAGGGAGAGAGGAGAAGCAGAGAGGAAGGAAGGAGAAGGCAAAAGCAAAGGAGAGAGAAAGGATGGATGGAAGGAAGGAGAAGGATAGAGGATGGAAAGAGAAGAAGGAGAAGGCAAAAACAAAGGAGGGAGGGAAGGAAGGAATAGTGTTGCTACAGTCATTAAATCCCAACATTAGGAAGTCACTCACAACCATTTTAGGATCATCCACAACCACCAAACATGGAGCTTTTCTCTAAGGTTGTGGTGGGGAGAGGGAGGGGCTGAAGGGCAACTCAGATCTTCTCCTGCCCATCCTTGGTTCTCCACATCCAGCCCCAACTGAGGGGGTCCGTCTCTCTTCCACCTTCTGTTTGGCCTTCTGCTGGTGGGACCATGGAGATCTTCTGGGACCATCTCACTTATTGTGCTTGTGTTTGTCTGTTTTAAGAGAGCAAGAGGATGGGACGCCAAGCCTTCTGGGGATTCTGCCTCTTGGCCTGCTTGATTGGGACCTCCTTGGTGGAAGGTGAGTGCCAGTCCCACCATTAAGCCAGCCCAGTGGACAACACAGGGGGCCAATATCAGGAGTTGGGGGACAGTTGGAAGGAAGCTGGGAGATGGAGCCCTGTCTACCTGCCCTCTTTCTGCAGAGCATGGTTGCCCCCTCCGTGCCCTCTGAAGGAGGCCCAGCCGATGCCATTTGGGGGCAAAGCTTCACGTACCCTCCCTCCTTTAGCTTGGGCACCAGGGGAGATGCATGCAGCTTTGACAGCTGGAAAAACGTCTTCCTGACTCTCTTGAAAGGTGATGTTGTTGGAATGGGCCTGGACTCCATTTCATCTGGAGGGCTGGAAGACGAGACCCCCTCCAAAGCAGTTGTTCTAACGATGGTTCTTATGTCTCCTTCAGGATCACCCAAAATCCAGGCTCGAGCCAAGTGTCCCAATCAGGCCGTTTATTATCGACTGCAATGCTATCACCCAATTTATAGGCTCCTCAGCTGGGACGACGCAGAGGTCAGTGTGATAGGCAAAGTTTTGTCAGCCCCGTCAGGGAGACCAGAATCCCTTAACTGAGATTGGCTCTCATGGCAGAATCTTGCAAGGATCCTTAGGCTCCCCAACCACCCACTGTTCTATCATTCTGCTATTCTCTTATTCTGTTACTCTGGAATTCGGTTACTTTCTTATTCTGCAATTCTTTCTCTTTGTGTCTGCAGATTGAGTGCCAACACCTGAGGAGTGGAGGTCACCTGGCCACTTTTCGGACTGCTGCTGAGGAAAGAATTGTCTCCTCCCACATCAGACGCACCAGCACTGCCACAAATGCCTGGATTGGGATGCACGCTGTGCAAGAGAGCAATGTAGGCATGTCTTTGTGGGTGGTCTGGGATCCCTCTGAGGTGGCTTCATCTCACAGACCACCAGCCACTCCAGCCACGGCCTTGGCGTTCCTCTTTCCTCTCCCCAATCCTCCATGGAAGACCACGGAGGGTTTTAGGGCTTTGGGATCAGCTCTGGGCCAGTGGGGAGTTCTGGGCAGTCCCCAAGGCCAATATCTGGGGACGGCACTGACTGGGGAGAAGGACGTTCCTTGATGGGAACGAGAAGATGAGTCCACAATCTAGTTAAGAGATCCTTCTTGGAGCCCTTAAGATCTCCAGGTGGGAAGAAGAGACCTCTCCACAGTCAGATTCCATTTTTCATTGAGTTATTTGTTCATCAATTTTTAAGCCACCCATTTCGCCAAAGATAATAGAAGAACAGAGCTGGAACCCTCTGCTCAAGCAGGAGACCCTAGAGCACAAATGGTTGTCCAGTTGCTTCTTAGAAACCTCCAGGGAGGATGGAGCCCCCACAACTTCTGGAGGCTCAGTTTTCCCTGGAGAGGTTGTCTTCTGCCACTTTATTGCGTGAAGTGACCTCAATGTGTGTGAGACATTGTGGAGAGGAGAAAACGAAGCCTACACAATGTTTCCTTAACAAATTGCCTTTGATTCTCAAAACCTATTTCCTCACCGGCCACCAAACAAACCTATGGACAGTGGATGATGCCAGACATCTGGAGGGCACGAGGCTGGGGAAATAAAAATAAAATAGAATAAAATAAAATAAAACAAATGCTTGACTCAGTGAATGTCCCATTTCTGCCTCAATAGAAACTCAACTGGCAATGGAGTGACGCAACCAGCTACACCCCAGGAGATTCCCTCTGGGACAACAGAGCCCCCAGCAGCACCGCTTCCAGCTCTCAGTGCATCTCCGTCGCCAACATCCACAGTCCAGGAAGTGCGTCTCAGTCCCTCTACAGAAAAAGGGGTGGAGGGAGGGGGACCCCCTTGGAAGTCTCCTTCCCTCCTTCCTTCCCTTCCTTTCTCCTTCCTTCCTCCTCCCCTCTCCTCTTTTCTTCCTCCCCTTCCCCCCTTCCTTCCTTCCCTCCAAGCTCCCTCCATTTTTCTGCCCTTTCCTTCTTTCCCTCCTCTTCTTCCCTCCCTCCCTCCCTCCCTTCCTCCGTTTCTTCTGCCCTCCTTCCTTCCTTCCCTCCCTCCCTGCCTTCCCTCCTCCTCCTCTTCCTTCCTCCTACCCTCCCTCCTTTCCTCCCTCCCCCTCCCTTTCTCCTCTTCCCACCCTCCCTTGCTTTCTCCCTCCCTCCCTCCCCCTCCCATCCCTCCCTCCCTTCCCCTTCTTTCCTCCCCTCCCCTCCCCTCCTCCCCTCTCCTTTTCTTCTTCCCCTTCCCTCCCTCATTCCTTCTCTTCTTCCCTTCTTTTCTTCCTCCCCCTCCCTCCCTCCCTAAATGGCACCCTTCAATCAACTAAAATGATGACTTTCTTCATCCCGAGTCTAACAGCCTTTCTGGTCCTTCTCCCTTCCAGGCACGACCAGGTGGACACAGCACACCTGTCACAGTGTCCTGCCCTCCATCTGCAAGTACAAAGCTACCCTCTAGGCCCAACCAGCCATGGAGGAGACAAGCAGACGGCCTCTTCCTCATTGGGGAGCATCTACGGCGGCGTCCGCAACACCCCGATTCCACGGGAGATCAACCTCCTGACCCTCCTTGTCTGTCTTCCTCCCAATCGGACCACCAACCTCACTTCCGGGTGTGCCCTGGTGCAAAGTTCCTCACCCTCCTGAGGTTCTTGCTAATTGTTGATGGTTGCTAACCTCAATGCGTTTAAGATGTTTGTTGCACCCGTGTTTCCCTTCTACTGAAAGTTGCCCAGAGTCACCTGGGACGCTTGGCTGCATGTAAATTGAACAAATAAATCAATAGATGAATAGCAAACTGCGTCTTGGGTTTACTCAACTAGAATGGGAAAGGTCCTTCCTCTTTTGGCCAGGGGAGATTTCTTTGGCCCTTATTTGGCTGCCAAGAGAATAGATGCGAACACAGCTACACACCCTTCTCGGGGGGGGGGGGGGGAGTCAGTGTGACCCCCAGACCTTGGTTTGCAAAGCACTTTGAAGCCATCAGCCCAAAGGCATAAGGATGGTCCTGGGATTTTGGGGGGAGTCGAAATACCTGCTCTATCGGGGAGATTGAATCGGCTTGGATGAAGCAACTCTTCTGCGAAATCCAACTGATTCCTGTGTCTACCTGGGTGGCAATTTGACTGTCACCTCGAAAACTGATTGGGGAGGGGGGGAGTTACCTGCCATGCTTTGTGGCTTGACGGTCATTAAAGGCTTAGCTGGGAATAGTAACAGTTTATTTCCTTAAAAGAAAACGAAAGGACACGGAAATATCACCAGCCATAACCTTTGATTCCTGAATCAATCAGTCAAATCTATCTGTCCGTCCATGGACTCTGTGGGTGCACAGTGGAGCAAATATCTGGGTTCAGACATGCTCCAAACTACCACGAGGAACCGGAAGGGGGAGGCAGAAATAGAGGAAGCTCAACAATTTTCTCTCAATTTGCCCATTAGAGTGGACAGAATCCTGTGGGTTCTTCTCCCAACTTGGCTGTCATGAAAATGTGGACAAGCCAAAGTCACCGAGATCAGAGAGCCCCAAAGACCCCCAGTTCTCCTCCTCCTCCTCTCTTCAGTCAGGTTGGATGTGGAGGACCAAGTATGGGCAGAAGAAGATCTGAAATGGGGAGTTGCCCTTCAGATCCCTCTCCCCATCACAATCTTAGACGGGAAAAATAGGATGTTTGCTGCTTATGGATAATCCTAAAATGGTTGTGAATGACCTCCTAATGTTGGGATTTGATGACTATTCAAACCCCCTTCCTTCCCTCCCTCCCTCCCTCCCTCCCTCCCTCCCTCCCTCCCATCCTCTCATTTTCACTTTCTCATCTTCCTTCCTTCCTTCTCCTCCTCTCCCTTTCTGTTTCCTCCTCCTCCCCCCTCCTCCTCTTCCTCCTCTCTTTCTGTCTCCTCCTCCTCCTCTTTTTCCTTCCTTCCTTCCTTCCTTCCTTCCTTCCTTCCTTCCTTCCTTCCCTCCCTCCCTCCCTCCTCCATCCCTTCCTTCTCCTCCTCTCTCTTTCTCTGTTTCCTCCTTCTCCCCTCCTCCTCCTCTTCCTCCTCTCTTTCTTTGTCTCCTCTTCCTCCTCCTCCTCCTCCTTCCTTCCTTTTCCTTCCTTCCCTCCCTCCCTCCCTCCCCTCCATTCTTCCTTATCCTCCTCTCTCTCTTTCTCGGTTTCCTCTTCCTCCTCCCCTCCTCCTCTCCTCCTCCTCCTCTCTTGTCCCCTTCTGCTCCTTCTCCGCTCCAGAAACCCCACTGCCTTCCAGCACTGCTGATGTTCCCTCATTGGGTCCTAAAACCTCTACAAGAAAAAAAACCCAAACTCAGAAATCACCAGGAACACCGCGTCCCCCCCCACCCCCAGTTCAACCCTGGGCTGCGGAGGTTCTCTTCCGTCAGGAGCAAAGGCAAGATAGAAAGATGGTCCGATCTCTGTCCGTAGCCCTGAGACCTGGGAAGTTGGGGACCCTCAGCAGACCATGGGAGCATTTTTGGAGAAGGAAGCAAACCTACGTGTCCAAATGGAGATCTGAACATTGTGACTCCCCAGTTCTTCCCCTGGGGGCCTTCCAAGTGGGGCTAAGACTTTCTCTGTACCAGAGAGTATTTGGGGGGGGGGAAGGAGGGAGGGAGAGAGACGTGAGTGTTGCTTCCTTGGAGCCTGAGTGGAAGTTGGCTAAGAGCTCCTGACTCAGGGCCTCTGAAGGCAGAAGACAGTGGCCAGGCCAAGGGTATCTGCCTCAGCTTCAGGGTCCTTCGGCTTCAGTGGTCCATGTCTTGGTCTGTTCCGTCACTTGGAGGCTGCGAGAGAGCAAAGCAGAAACGACATGAAGGTTCTCATGTTGACAGGTACAGGACTGCAAATGTGTGTGTGCATAAAGATAATGGGGCTTTATGTAAAACATTTTGCAATATGGATTGAGCAAAGTTTTGAGGGAAAGGCGTTTGATGACCATACCAAATCAGCCTCGCATTGTTTAAAGAATTTGCTTCCTTCTCCCCTCTCTTCTCCTTCTCCTTCCTGGTTTCCTTTCCAAAGGGAAGGAGGAAACTCTGGGCTTGTGGCCCTTTCTGTCGATGCTTTGTGGCGCTCTCTCTTTGGGAGGCTCCAGGGACCGGCGTTGAACATTTTAAAAATGGAAGAAATAAATGAATAAGATGAGCTGCTCCCTACGAAAGGAGTTTAAAACCCGAGAAGTGACCGTGCTGAGCCTCTCACACCAGCAAAACCCCTGCTAGATTCAGACAACGGGTTGATCAGCTGTGAGAAACATCCCTACCTCTTTTTAACACAACCCACAATGCTTGGCTTGTTCTTCTGTGGCTTCGGGTGTCATGCAGAGGAAGCCAGGATGGATGGTTTCATTTAGTGGCGGCTGTACAAATCCAGAAAGGCGGTCCAATTCTGTCCCAAATTAAAGGGCTGATGTGGGAAAGTCCTTGGGTTCAGCAAAACAGAAGAACATGGAGGTCAACGGACATAAAGTCAAAGGGACAGGAGGGATGTTGGGAAGCCATGTTAGAAAGTCGGACTTCACAGAAAGAGCAGTCGAAAGTTGCAACCACAGAGGGCCCAATCCTCAGAAACTGAGTTTGGACATGGCTGGGATAAAGACATGTCCATCATCTGAAAAAAATTGAGAAATAGAATCAAATAACATAAATTGTGATGGACCACGAGGTCTTTTTTGGCTGTCAGTTTTCTATGTTTCTGTGTTAAAGTGTGTTGTAGGGAGTTTGCAGGGGGGACTCAGTGAAAACAGTTGTGTGCCTCGGCGTTCCTTGAAAACCCAGCCACTCATTCAGCAGATTGTGTGAATGAAGCAGCCGTTCCCTTTTCTTAACCCGGGTTGAGTTCTTGGCCTATTGTGGGAACAGAGCGAAGCCCCCCCCCCAGAGGATGCTGGGAGCTGTTCATCCCTGCAGGTCCTGAAGGAAAGTTAGAGAAATCTCGCTCACAAAAAGAGAAAATGAACCTGACAACAGCAGCCCCAAGACCCAGATCCCCGTGTGTGTGTGTGTTTGTGTGTGTAGCCATGTGTCTCAGGTGCTGGGCAGGGGCTGGACTGGATGGCCTCAGGGACTATTACAAATTGCCGGATTTCTGTGTGAGATCTATCCTGGCAGAAGGTAAATCCTGTCAGATAAAAGTTCTTTTGTGCTACTTCCTTGTGGTTAAATCAAAAATTCCCTCCTGAAGCAATTTCCTTCTCCCTCCGCTCCCCCTCCCCAAGAAATCCACCCCCACCCCTGCCTTTCCTTGCCTATAAAGGCCTCCCTTCCCTTTGCAGGAGGGAAGCCTGGAGTTGCCACTGAGCAGAATTGCTACCTGTGGAGGCAAAAGGACAGGTGAGTGCGGCTCTCCCACCTGTGGGGACCTGAAAGGTGAGATCCCCTCACCAGATTGCTCTGCGTCTCTTTCTCCATCTGAAGGGACCTCTTGCAGGGGGCTGCACCTGGTGTCCAGGTTCCAGCAGGGGATCTGCAGGAGGCAGGGAGCAAGGGGTCTCTAGGGGGATCTCTGGGGAAGAGAAAGAGATGGACGGGAGAGACTTTCCAGGGGAAAGTCCTTTATGGAGCAATGCAGGATCCACTGTGACCCACCCAGGCTGCTGGATGACCAAGGAGGGAGAAATTATGTCCAGCTGGGCAAACAAAAAATTGGGATTCCCAGCTTGGTCCTCGGTTGGATGTGAGGTCTCCTTCCTGAGGGAGCTTTCCCCTGGGCCTCACTCTCCTTTCCCCTTCTCCCCTCTTCTCTGCAGGAAAGGAAAGGAGACCATGGGGCGATTCATCTTTATGAGCTTCAGCTTGCTGGTCGTGGCCCTCTCCTTCAGTGGTGAGTTCCATCAGGGTCTCTGGGGTCCCGAGAGACCAACAATCTTGCACCTCAAACCCCTTCCTGATTTGACCCCCCCCCCCCAGCATCCTTCTCTCTTTGCCCCAAGACCCAGGACTCTGCAACGATACAGAACCAAAGCAAAATGAACAGGATTGAAATGGAGAATGAATTATAAGTTAAACCCTTGGCAAAAATCCAAGGGGTCTTGATCATTACACGTAGAATGCTAGGATTTGCTCTCTATGGGGCCCACACAAGAGGAGGCCCATTCCCAGAGACCGAGCATCTGCCAGGGACGGCTTCAGAAGGGCCTCTCCTGGGCAGTGGGTAGCAGTTGGGGGGTAGTCCACAAATAATCAGCCACTCCGGGGTTTCGGGCTTGAGCCGTTTGGGGGCACCCAGGAAGCCAGTGGAGTTCCTTTAGGGCAGCCCCACCTGATCCCCCTGCTTTGCACCAGCCTTTAGCCTGGCTGCTGTCTTCCGCAGGAATTGTAATTTCAGGAGGCTTTCAAGGGCAGCCCCACAAAAAGTACATTGCAGTAGTCTGGATAGGTTGCAACCAAAGTGGGGATGATTCTTGCTACGTCCGACTGGCTTGGGAAGCTTCATACTTTTTACTTATTTATTTGTATTCCACCTTTATTATTTTTTGCAAAGAACTCAAGGCGGTGAAGGTATCCAACATACCTTCCTCCTCCTGTTTTCCACACAGGCAACAACTCTGTGAGGTGGGTTGGGCACAGAGAGAGAGGGGGGGGGGGAATGGCCCAAAACCACCCACCTGGCTTTCATGCCTAAGACAGGACTAGAACTCCTGGTCTCCCACTTTCTAGCCAGGTGCTCTAACCACTAGATCAATTTGGGTCAGTTGGGACTTGAGGCCTGCAAAGGTTCATCTGACTCTTGGAGGTTCCTTTCTGACTTTGCACCGTCCATTGATTGAGAAAGCAACCCAAGTGGAGAGAGTCACAAAAGATATGGAGGTTCCAGGGAATGAACCAGGATTAGCGCTAACCAAGGTTTGGACAATCTGCAAATGCAGCTTCAAGTCAGTTGATATTTATTATCATCAAAGATGTTTGCAACTCAGCAGGTCAAGCATGTTCTGCAGACCCAGCTGTCTCCACGTCCTCCTCTTCTCCTGGCCATCTTCTCATTGGGCTTTCTCTCCTCCCGCACAGGAGCTGGAGCTGATCACCACTGCCCGTCTGATTGGACCTCCTATAACGAGTTTTGCTACAAGGTCTTCAATAGATCCGTGACCTGGAATGATGCAGAGGTTAGTAGTGCTTGTGTGCCTGTGAATTTCTTAGCCCAGGTAGAGGAGAAGTCCAAGCAGAGCCTGGAAGACCCCCAGAGACCCCTCTGGCTGGGCTGGTGGAGGGAGACAAGGCTGGATGCCTGCATGCGTAGCAAATTTTGGGGTAGCCTGAAATGCAGATATTCTATGGACTCTTCTTCCTCTGAGCCCGTTTGAGCTTCCCTTCTCCACTCTTTGAGCCAGCAGGAAATGGTGCCAGGATCACGTTGGCTGCCCCTGGCTGCCAATTCCTCCCATGCCTCTGGGCACAAGATGGGTAGGTGGCAGCAGCCTTATGGGTAGACTATGGGGCCGATTAAGGGCAGGGATTTGCAACTTTCCTGGTTTGTTCCCTCCTGCCATCCATCTCCACCAATGCCCCTCCTTATTTTGGGTTTTCTTTTTAAATTTATTTTTATCCCACCCTTATTATTTTTTTTTTTACAAATAACTCAAGATGACCAACACGCATAATAGAGAGTCCATCCTCCTGTTTTGCCCACTAGAACTCACAGCCTCCTGGCTCTTAGTTGGCTCTCAGTTTGGTTGACGGTTGAGGGAGGAGGAAGCAAGTTTTGACAGAAGTCAGATGAAAGGATTAGACAATTGTCAAAACTTATTTCAAGATTGACAGGTGAGAGGCTTTGTGGGGGGTGGGGGTAGGGGGATAACATTGTGCAACCTCTCCCTTAAACCCATCACCCAATTCTTTGGCTACTCTAAATGAGTAGTGCAATAGCAGCATTTTAGATGAGCGCTAAACCTAAGTTTTAAAATGCTCCCTGATATTTGAACAATGGATGGAAACAAATCAAGAAGAGAAGCAACCTAAAATGAAAGAGAACACAATCAGGGCGACGGCTTCCGTCCATAACTTGTGGGGGCTCCATCCCTAAGTAGCTTCCATCTCTTAAGTAGAGATTGGAGAACCATTTGTCTGAAATGGTATAGGGTCTCCTCTCCTTCTTGAGCAGGGGGTTGGACTAGAAGATCTCCCAGGCCCCTTCCAACTCTGTGATACTGTTATTCTAAACAGCTGGTAGACGCCTGAACGTGCATGAATTGTAGGATGCATTAAAAAGTAGCTAGCTTGGACATCTCCCCAAATGCTTAAAGCTGGCAGGCGTTTGGCCACCTCCAAAATTTTGCAAAGTTTTTCTTCTTCTTCTTCTCTTGGAAACTCTGCAAAATTTTGGAGGTGGCCAAACACCTTTGTTGAGCCTGAGGGGGCTCCGCAGACAGGAAGCAGGTGGGGTCTGTAGAGCCCACTACCCAAAAGGCTGGTCCTGGGCTCAGTCTAAGGGCCTTGCTAAAGTGGGGGTGGTGTTGTGGGGTGGGGGTGGGGGTCAGAAACTCATGAAGCTGAATCAGGAATGGTTCAAAAACCATGTTCCAACTGTGGGTGTCAACGAAATCAAGATGGTGGCCAGGTACCATGCAATCAAATCCTTGCTCTTCTCTCAGAGAAACAAACACGCACACCTGCTTCTCAGCTAACCAGGTTTCTTTCTCTCTCATCTCTCCCCCCCCCCCCCCAGAGATTCTGCCTGCAGCAACAGAAAGACTGCCACCTCGCCTCCATCCACAGCAAACCAGAGGCCGCTTTCATGTTCGGGCTGGCCTCCCACGGGGCCAGCCCCCGGTCCAGTGTCTGGATCGGACTGAACGATCCACAGAAGGTAAGTCCTTTCCAATGTTAATCTTCATGGATTTATTTTATGACTGTTTTTCTGATGGGTTTTATTGAGGAATCCTCCAACGGGAGGCAGAGATCTCTCTCCTGAATGTTCTCGCCTTGGAAAATAAAAATAGAAAACTTTTACTGACTCCCATCCGGTCTCTCTCTCCCCTTACTATAATCCTTCCTTCCCAGTTGAAGAACTGACGGATGTCTTTAAAGCCCCCCACCCAACCCTAAAGGGATGGATCCTGCCCTGCCCCCCCCATCTCAGCATCAAGGCCCCCTTCCTCTTTATGGCCCCTTGGATGGGCTCTAAACTGGGTTGAAACTCTGGTTGGCCATTAATTGAGGGACTCTTTTGCCTGGCCTAGGAAGGCTGTTCTTTCCTTCCCCCTTTTTTATTTTATGCAGAAAATTCCCCATTTCTGTTACCGGCAGCCTTTTGTCTTCTGCTCTGTTGCATTCTCAGTTCTTGAAAAAATGCTGGATCATATACAAAGAAGGGAAATTTCCCTGGAGTTGAGCTCAGCTCCTGATGACTTTGTGAATAGAAATATTCATTTCTGACAACCACAGAGGAGTAGGTCCTGCCTCTCATCAAAATGAATGAATGAATGAATGAATGAATGAATGAATGAATGAATGAATGAATGAATGGTGCTTTTCCATTACCAACTGTAACCTATAGACCTGGGGGGGGGTGTTTATTGGTGGTCTCCCATCCAAGGATGCATTGATTTCAATCTTATTTATCTTCCTGAGATCAGTCAGTATCTTCCAGGGCTGCCACCAGAATATTTGGAATAATACCAGGATAAAAGAGTTGGAAGGGACCTCGGAGGTCTTCTAGTCTGCCCTTTGGAACCTGCCAGCTTTTCCCTCTCTGCCCCTGCAGAGTCAGAGCCCCCTCCTCAGTTGGCTAACACAGCTTCCCTTTCATTACAGAAACGCACCTGGCAATGGAGTGATGGCTCCAAGCTCAGCTACAAATCCTGGATGCCAGGAGAGCCCAACAACCATGCAAACACGGAGTATTGTGTTGTGCTGTCAGCCTGGTCACGTAAGTCAATGTGATGGTGCACATTGTGTTAAGTCAAGGAGGGTGCGCTTCTCACAATGAAGACCCTTCCGGCAACCCTGACCCCTTGGCCACCGATGGCTTTTGTTGACCTCTCAGAGCTCTGAGTTGCCACAGTCCGACACCCTGTACAGACAAGGGAAGACAAAACGTCCATGGGACACACCATTAAAAATGGAAGTGGAGCTGTACATGAAAATTATCACAGCACCATCAGCTCCTAATTAAACTAAGAAGCTCCATCTTAACCTTCTTCTGAAAGGCCATTGTGGTCACAGGACGTCTGGCATTTTCTTCATTTGCTTGCTCAGATATATATCAATCTTCTACCCCCCCCCCACCCCACCCCCCATTGCAGTGAGATGGATCTCAATTATACATTTTGTGTGTGTAGAAGAGAAATATTAACACATGCCTGAACAGGCTGAAAGGTAGTTTGATCTACTGGCTAAGACACCAGGCTAGAAACCAGGAGGCAGTGAGTTCTAGTCCCACCTCAGGCACTCAAGATGACTGGGTGACCTCAGGCCAGCCCTCTCCCTGTGCCCAGCCCACCTCCAGGGTTGATGTTCTGGCAAAAAGAGGAGGAGGAGGAAGGTGCGTTGGATATGTTCATCACATTGAGTTCTTTGTAAAAATTAATAAAGTCGGGATACAAATGAATAAAAAAATTAAATTAATTTTAAAAATAGACAAAAGAAACTTGGTGGCTAGGTAAGTCATCTGGGTCATGACCCCCTGCTGAACCCCCAGCCCGTTTTATCAGTTCTCCACCCGTGGTATCTTCAGGTCCTCCTTCAACTGAGGGAGGACGGAGCCCCTGAAAGGATCTTCTGGGACTCTCCGGGAGTCACTGCAAAAGGTGATCCAAATTTCTCTTTTGGTGCCCAGGTTACGTCGGGTGGAACGATCAAGACTGTGGGTCCAGGCACAATTTTGTCTGCAAGTTCCAGCCAAAGACTGAGATGAACGTCTTGGATCCTCCAAACGGGAAGTAATGAAGTCCTACTTCCTGTTGAAATCTCTGCTCTGCACCTCTTCGCTTCATGGATGCTTTCTGTAGCTTGGATCTGAGTTTGTTCCTCCTGATGTTCAAGAAGGTCAAATAAATTCTCTCTAGCATGACTGGCCTCGATTATTTTGGATATCCAGAGATGGTTGAGATCCAAAGCTCAGGACCCCCCGAGTCTTCTCAAATTCAAACCTTTGTTGTCAGAGTACAACGTGTGTACAATGAGATCGGCTGAGCCTCCCTTCGTGCACCCCCACCCCAACACAATACAACTCACAGTAAAAGACAAAAAAAAAAACTAAAAATCCCTATCCCAGTGAATCCTACTAACAAACACCCAGTCCTATTGCACTGGATAAACCAGTGGTGGGTTGTTCCCGGTTCGCACCGGTTTGCAAGAACCGGTAGTAAAAATTTGTAGTTGTTCAGAGAACCGGTAATAACATTGGCTGGCCACGTCCCCGAACCGGTCCCTGGCCCAGTCGCCATTCGCTTACCCTGCCCACCTCATCAGGAGCTTTTTTTTTTTTTTTTTACTTTTAAAAGCATTTTTTCTACAACCTCTTCGGCTGAAAAAATGCTTTTAAAAGTAAAAAAAAAGCCTCTGATGATAGCGCGGCTCAGCTGGGATTGTCAGAGGCTTTTAAAAGCATTTTTTTCTGCAACATCTTCGGCCGAAGCGGTTGTAGGGGAAAAAATGCCTTTAAAAGCCTCTGGTGATCCCAGCTGACTTGCCTGATCGTCAGAAGTTTCTAAAGGCATTTTTTTCTGCAACCTCTTAAGTCAATCATACTATGTTGTAGAGTTATTTTCCATTCAGGAGTCTGACTGCCCATGGATAAAAACTGTTCTTCAGCCTGTTGCCTATGCCTCCATATGTCCTTCCAGATGGTAGGAGGGTAAAGAAGTGGTGGCCAGGGTGAGAGTCGTCCCTGAGGATTTTCCTCACTCTTCTAAGGCAGCAAGCCCTAGCGGTCTCATCTAGTGGTATCAGAGGGAGAGCCCACCATGTTTTGTGCTGTGGTCACCACAGGCTGTAATGTTTTTCTATCCACGGCTATCAGATCGGCATGCCATACCGTGATGCAATAAGTGAGGATGCTTTCTATTGTGGACTGGTAAAAGAGGTCATCAGTTGTTGTCCCACTTTATTTTTTTGCAAGACCATAAGGAAATGGAGTGCCTGTTGGGCTTTCCTGGCCACCTGGATCGTGTTGTTTTTCCAGGTGAGGTCTTCGCTGAGATGGACTCCCAGGAATTTAAAGGCGGAGACTCTCTCTACTCAGCCCATCTCATGTCCATCTCATTTTAAGTGGAGGGTTGAGAATCTGTTGGTCCTCAGAACCCCCTTTCCTGCTTCCAAAGCTGATTGGTGCTTGCAACCTCCACTCCGGGCATGAATGCACCATCCTGCTCAAAAGGGCCTGGGGGTGAGCGGGATGGTGGAGTGGCTTGAAAGAGGGGTCAGCCTGGTTACTTGCAAGGAGGCAGCCTTGCCCAGAAGCTGACTATTTAGCACAGCAGACAGATGGAGATGATGCTGAGTGGTGGGGTGGCCTAGAGGTGGAGCTCTGGCCTCACAATCAGGAGGCTATGAGTTCAATCCTAGGCAGAGGTTGCTATTTCTCTCTCTGGGCACAATGAGAACTTACCTGCTGAACAAAACTCCGCATTGGAAACAGGAAGGGCATCCGGCCAGTAAACACTTTGCTGACTCCATTCAGTTGCCCCGACACAAGGGATTACGGGATTATTAAACGGTGGCAAAAGATGGCAATGATGCTGGGAACAACGTGTCCATTTCCTTGCTGTGTGTTCTTGCCTTGAACTTCAGATTGTGTCCCTTCGACTGTTGCCTTGCCCTGTGGCCTTGCCTTTGCCTAGTGGACTGGGCTCACCTTTGCCTTGAGGACTAGTGTTGGCTCCATTTGAGTAGCCTGCGGAACTCATTGGGATTGAGCTGGCACAGGGAATTGCTGGGGAATACCAATTCAGGCTCAGAAGCCTTAATAAATATTCCTTACACCCATGGTGTGTATGTGCGTGAATGGGACAGCACACACTCTCACCAGAGATCATCAATTGTGACCAATGCTCTTTCTATCTCATAACTGGGCCTGAATCCTGACTGGAAGGGGTCTTTCCATCCAGGACCCTCTGGAGCTGCCAGGCCACACCATCTTTTCGACAACCTTCCCTAAAAAGAGGACATTGGAAATGGGAGGAAAGTTGGGATCCCAGGCAGGTGGGATCCAGTGTTGGTTTTTTAAAAGAGGAGGTGAACCAGGGATTTCTTAAAAGCCACTGGAAATGTCCCCCTGTCAATTACTGCCCGGACCCACCCAATAGTTAAAATCCTAGAGCAGGGGTCCTCAAACTTGGCAGCTTAAAGACTTGTGGACTTCAACTCCCAGAATTCTCCAGCCAGCACAGCTGGTTGAAGTTGAAGTCCACAAGTCTTAAGGCTACTAAATTTGAAGACCTCTGTCCTAGAGACCTTTTACCACCCAGGAGGGATGAGGGTGTAACTGGGCAGGGGGCGGCCCTGATAGCCTCCAGGACCCTGTCCACTTCTTTGGGTCCAACAAGGCCAAACAATTCCCAGATAATCAGCAAGCCTCCTCCTTAAACTGTCTTTGAATCTATATTTTCCAATGATTAAATCTTCTCCCCCTATCTTAAAATCTATATCTATATCTATATATCTATATATATTCTATATTTCCCAATGAATAAATCTTGGTAGCTGCACCCATAATTTCTGGACTTAGTTGGCAGGGGAGAATGCTTGCTAGGGCAACCTTCCTGAGGTGCCCATCCTGAAGGCCAATTAAAGTCCATGGAGTGGAGAGAGACAACCGAGATGCCTTTTCTTCACAGTCTCGGGGCTCCTAAGAGAGATCCCCAAATCTCCCACAGCAGGCGTCCAAATGGTAGTTGGAAAACTCAACAACTGGAAAAGAGCTTCTTGGACCCAGCCCATCATCCCACCCCATGTCTGTTTTATCAGGATGCTGCCTGCAGGGATTACAGGGGCCAGTCAGCATTGGGGGGGCAGGAAAGGGGTGCTGAGGCCCAGCAGATTCCAAAACCCTTCAGTTTTGAAGGCCAGCTTGGCCACGTAAGCTTCTTCTTCGCTGCTAAGGATGGAGGCCAGATGGCTGCCTCTCTCCTGCTCCATGCAGAACCTCTGGGAGAGAAGGACATTTGTTCAGTGGAGAAGCAGGTCTCTCTGTGTTGTCTACATCATGATGTAGTGATGTGCCTGATCTTGCCTGTCGTAAATATAGATGTAAATTATTATAATTATTTATATAAAGCTGCAAGTCGGTGTCAGTGTCTCTGACTTCATTTGGATGCCTGCTGCCCAAATTCCGTGACAGTTTAGAGACTGGAGAGGGCCCCTTCTCAAAGAATAGTGGGAGACACATCCCTGAGGCAAAGAGATGCACTCATGTTTGTACATTTCAAAAAGGAGAGGCAAATGATGGATGCACACATATTTATAAGTAATAATCGAATAGATCTCAGGTTACTTCTTATCCTTCTGTGATCCACGGAGAACAACCGTCTTAGTTAAAAGAAACATTTGCATCTTGTAGTTGATTGGTTGGAGAGTGCCGGCTCCTGCGAGAAGCGATTTGCACTGTGATTGGTTGCTGCGGGTGCGGAGGGTGAGTTTACCTCCCCCCCCCGTGCCTTTTTTTTTCTGTGTGCCCTGTGATTTACCTCATGATGATCTTCCTATGATGATTTACCTCAGGGGTGTTAAACTTGCAACGATATGTTGTCGTCACATGACATATCTATCACAGCTTTTTTCCTCTTTGCTAAAATAGGTGTGGGCGTGGCCAACACGTGACGCATCCAGCCCCCGGGCCACAAACTTGACACTCCCAATTTACCTCAGGATGATGTTCTTGTGATGATTTACCTCAGGATGATGTTCCTATGCTGATTTACCTCAGAATGCTCCTGTTCGCCTGACAATCTAGTTTACTATTAATATAGATGTAGAATACGTTGATTTATATAAAACTACAAGTTCGTGTCGGCATCTATGACTTCCTTTGGACACCAATTGTGCAATTCCTTGACAAAGTATCTTAGTTGTCTTCTTCTTGCCTACCATATCATTCCCGAGTGTTACCTTGGCTCCTGCCTGCCATTTCCATAATGGAGCCTCCAGACTTGCTCCTCCCATGACATCCCCTCTGTTATCTCCTCCAGGCCTTGACTGAAGGCTCCCAACTCTTTCAAAGGCCAGATGAAAAGAATCCCCCAGCGATGTGGCTCTTCTTCACAGATGTGGCTGAAGGAGTTCCCATTATGGCCTTGGACTGCTAGAGGGTGCCGAGGGCTAGAGGCACCATGAGCTCTTCAGTGCCCTCCAGAGGAGGTTCAGATCTCTGCATTTCTGATGGAGCAGCCTAGCACAGCCCTGGCCCTCAGGGACCCACCTCACCATCCCACCCGTATGGTCTTTCTAGCAGGAAGCTGCATTCATGCTCCAAGTGGGGAACATGTGCCAATCATCTTTGGGGGACAGCAAAATGGTGTTGAAGCCCAGCAGATTCTCAGCCCTCCAGTTAAAGCGAGATGGACATGCAAGAAAGCAATGTAGCATCAACGGATGGTCCTCGTAAAGAAACACCCCCTCCCCTTAATACCAACCCTTGCTATACAAGAAGGCTTAGGGGTCTCTTAGTTTAAAAATAAAGGACACTCGTAATGCTAGACAGAATTTATTCAAACTTCTGGCCCATCAGAATGAGAAAAATCAGATCCAAGCTATGCAAAGCATCCGTTAAGCAAAGGGGTGTGGAGAAGAGATTTCGGCAGGCAGGGGGGCCTCGCTGCTTCTCCGACCTTCATCAGCCGCTAGTCTGAATCCGGGGCCGGAACGTGCAGACAAAAGGACGCTGGTGCGTGCAGTCCTTATCATTCCATTGGAGATACCCTGGGCAGCAAAAGAGAAAGTTTTGTAGTGACTCCCCAGAGTCGGCAAGAAGCTTTTCAGTGGTGCCTCCTTCATGTGGTGGCCACGATATAAAAAAGATGTGGAGACTCTAGAAAGAGTGCAGAAAAGAGCAACTAAGATGATGAGGGGACTGAAGGCTAAAACATATAAAGACCAGTTGCTGGAATTGGAGATGTCTAGTTTAATGAAAAGAAAGACTAGGGGAGACATGATAGCAGTCTTCCAATATCTCAAGGGGCTGCCCCAAAGAAGAGGGAGTCAAGCTATTCTCCAAAGCACCTGAGGTAGGTAGGACAAGAAGCAATGTGTAGAAACTCATCAAGAAGAGAAGCAACTTAGAACTAAGGAGAAGTTTCCTGACAGTTAGAACAATTAATCAGTGGAACAACTTGCCTCCAGAAGTTGTGAATGCTCCAACACTGGACGATTTTAAGAAGATGTTGGATAACCATTTGTCTGAAGTGGCCTAAGCAGGGGGTTGGACTAGAAGACCTCCAAGTCTGTTATTCTAAATTCATTTGCAGGAGGACATGAGGGTATTACAGGATGAGACCCTCATCTGCTATAATGGGCTTTGGGTTCAGCAGGTACTGTAACTCAGCTGGATAGTGAGATGAGTGGCATATAATTTAATGATAGGTAGACAGACAGACAGACAGCTAAATGTAGATTGATTGACAGACAGACAGATAGATAGATAGGGTAGCTATCTAGCTATCTAGTAGATAGATAGTTAGTAGATATCTACTAACCAAGAGCCCTGGTAGCGCAGCAGACTAAAGCACTGTTATTAACATCAGCTGCCTGCAATTACTGCAAGTTCAAATCTCACCAGGCTCAAGGTTGACTCAGCCTTTCATCCTTTCAAAGGTAGGTAAAATGAGGACCCAGATTGTGGGGGCAATAAGCTGACTGTATAAATATACAAAAGTATGAAGGCTATTGCTTAACGCATTGTAAGCTGTCCTGAGTCTCTGGAGAAGGGCGGCATATAAATCAAATTTTTTAAAAAAGATATCTAGATAGCTAAATAGAGATGAGAGAAAGGAGACGGATAATAGATTAGAGCAGTGTTTCTCAATCTTGGTAGCTTGAAGATGGGTGGACTTCAACTCCCAGAATCCCCCAGCCAGCAGCGCTGGCTGGGGGATTCTGGGAGTTGAAGTCCACCCATCTTCAAGCTTCCAAGGTTGAGAAGCACTGGATTAGAGAGAAGATCATCTTGCCTTGACTAGTTGGAGGCAAAATCCAGATAGATTAAAGCTGCCTAAAGTTGAGTCTCTGTAGCCTGAAGGATCCCTTCTGTTGTCCTCTCAGAAGTCTTCCAGGCCTCTCAACGAGTGTCAGTGAAGCAAAACTAGGGGTCAAAATTTCCCAACTCGGGAACCTCTTGAACCTGCCAGTGCAAAGAATTATACCACGTGCCCAATTTCAGTGCCTTCTGAAATGGACCCTGGAAGAGGGATTTCCTTGCAACTGGAGTTTGTTATCCAGTCCACAGTTTGTTTTTTTAAACTGCTTTTCTCATTCCTACGCCATCCATATTTCTTCTGCGACAGGGTGTCTCCCTGCACCTTATATTTGGACTCTGGTCTCTTTGGCCACCTCCTTTTTGGACAAAATGCTTTCCTGACCAATTCTTTTTCTTCTGGTTGCTGCCTGTGTCCCCAACTATTTTCTTTCCCAACTATTTTCCTGCAGGACTCTGGCAGCCAAGATGGGGTGCAGGTGTGGGGGCATGGGGGGTGGGAGCATTTTGGGCCTGGACTGCCTCCTGCACCACCCTGGCAGTCAAAACAGGGGTGCACTGCCCCCCCGCCTGTGGCCCATTTTGGCTAGCAGAGGCACCATAGGCTAGTCCTTTGCTATTTCAAGGCCGCCCCCGTGGGCCAGATCTATAGAATTTTTAGAATAGAATAGAATTGATTGGACACGCAAGGAATTTGTCTTGGTGCATATGCTCTCAGTGTACATAAAAGAAAGTACCCCATGGGCTTGAGTTTGACACCCCTGAATTATGGGATGATATTCCTGCAACAATCTCTACTTACAGTCCCGATGTTCGAAAGAATTACGCTTTCAATTTTGTTTCTCCTACGGATGTTTTGTGCTCCCTTGTCTGTGCAAAGTGTAAGGAAGTTCAGAGATCCAAGAGATCAACAAAGGTCATCAGTGGTCAAGGAGGGAATGTTACAAGATGGCATCAGATGGGTCCCTATTATTGGAAGTGCACCCTCAGTTGCTGTTGTGGTCCGGCAGCAGCCTGCGGAGCTGGCAGCAGAGTTGGACAGTGAGGAGTCTGGGGAGGAACATGGGCCAGTCCTGGAGTCTGGGGAGTCCTGGCCAGTCCTGGAGTCTGGACAAGGGCTCTGTGTCAGAGGCAGAGATGGGGCCAGGGCCAACTGGGAATGATGCATGGACTCCGGAGCCCCCAGAGTCGGGTAGCAGAGAGGCAGAGGAACAGGAGGAGTCTGTTCCTAGTGTACCCATGCGCAGAGCTGCCAGAAGGCAAGAGCAGCTAAAGCAAAAGGGACAACTTGGGAGTAAGGCCATGAGATGATTGGCCCCTCCCATAAGGCTTAAAAGAGAAACAAAGGCACTTGGGTCTTTTGCAGGAAAGCAAAGTTGCTAACTCTGTTTCCAGTTGGCATCTCTTGTTTGTTTCTGAACTCCATGGGGCTTTGCCAAGTAAGGCCTTTGGCAACGTGTCAAAGAAGATAAAGGTTGGTGATTATCCCGAAGGACTTCTTTTGAAGGACTTTTTTTGCAATTAATTGGGACTCAGCTGGGAATGAAAGTAATTCTCAGCTGTTATAATAAAATAGGTTTTTTGGGGACTAATTGTATATTGTAATGACTCAGTAAGCCTAGGTCAGAACAGATGCCCCCAAGATGTTGACTCACGTGACCCGGCTGTCAGCGCAACACAGAACTCCTTGTTGAAAAAGTTGTTGGGTTCGCCTTGTTCCCAGGATGTGTGGGTGATGTTGGAGCCATCACTCCACTCCCAGATGCCTTTCTGTAATGAAAGTGAAACCATGTTAACCAACTGGGGAAGGGGCTCTGGCTATGCAGGGCCCAGGGACAGAGAGAGAAACGTTGGCACATTTCAAGGGGCAGACTAGGAGACCTCCGAGGTCCCTTCCAACTCTTTTATTGTATATAAACCAAATAGACCATCTCTCTTTCTCTCCCTCTCTCCCTCCTCCTCCCTCCCTCCCTCTCTCCCTCTCCCCCCTCTCCCCCTTCAAATAAGGTGGACAGTCCTCCATGTTGGATATAGTTTATCTTTTCCAATGTAACTGATATGTTTCTTCTTTGTTGAGACAATAACTCTTTCTTAGGGATAGTAACAGTAGATGGGAAGGGAAATAGCCTGGCATTTGCTCATTATGAAATATTTATCCTTGCATCGTCTATTACCCATGTACTAATTATGAATATTTATGCTTCCATCAAAAGGGGCCGCGATGATCCAGAGGTTAAAGATGCTGAGGTTGTCAGCTGGAAACCTGACAGCTGGGTTCGAGATGCAACTTATACATGATGGGATGAATTCAGGAGTGAAATGCTACCGGTTCAGGCCGGTTTTCCCAAACTGCTAGTAAAAAATGCTACTGGTTCGTCGAACCGGTAGTAAAAAAAGTAAAAAAAAAAGTTCCGAAGATCATCTGAGCAACGCGTGATTGTCGGAACTTTTTTGTTTTTTACTTTTTAAAGCATTTTTAACTACCGGTTCTCTGGAACCAGTAGTTAAAAATGCTTTTAAAAAGTTTTTAAAAAGGTATCCAAGATCGTGTGCCACAGCTGATTCTCATTCCCTCACTGTTCTTACCTTCCCAAGCCTCCTTTTGGCGCGTGGCGCACATGTGCAGCCACGGACTGGTAGCAAACCAGATTTCACCACTGGATGAGTTCATTACATGCTTCAGTTCCTGCCCACCAGGCAGTTTGAAAGCATGCAAATGCGAGTAGATAAATAGGTACCACTTTGGTGGGAAAGTAACAGCATTCTGTGTGCCTCGGTGTAGAGTCATGCTGACCACATGACCACGGAAGGTTCTACGGATAAAGCTGGCTCCTTTTGCTAAGAAACAGAGATGAACACTGCCCCCTAGTGTCTTTTAGCGGAGAGATTCCCTACCACCTTTCAAACAGCCCCTTAGAAAGGATTAAAAAAAAGCATTGATAAAGCAATAGAAAGGACCTACCCTCTTTGAAAGCCTCAATCCGATCCAGACATCAAAGAATTTCAATCTTTCAGAAATGTGATTGGACAACGTAAAAGACACTTCCACGTCTTTGATGGAAGCGAGATGGCCGTTTTCCTGCTGCTCCATGCAGAACCTCTGGGAGAGAGCGACAACAGAGAAAGACACACATTCAGCAGAGAAGGAACATCCTCTCTATCTGTGTGTATTTGTGCCTGTGAGAAAAGAGCAGGGACCTGATGGCATGGTCCCGGCCAAAGTCTTGATTTCGTTGACCCCTGCAGATGTCCTTGCTGGAGTCTGCAGCTCTTGAACAGTTCCAGACTTAAATTCATGCGTTAGAATCTCAGATTCCCCCATCCCTTCAGAGCCCAGGTGGTCAAGAGGCCAGAAGATACCAGCCAGAGTTGCCAGCAAAACAGCAGGAAATCTGTTCTCTAGGAGATGGTCACTCAACCCAGAAGATCAACACTAAATACTGGCCACGAAAGTCTACCCCAGTATAAAGTCCACAGAATACTTTCATGTCAGACTGTCCTAAAATGATGATCTGTACTACCTTTTCATGCACACAATCTAGTTGACCTCCAGGTCTCCCTTTATGGGTCTTTGGCCAGCCAGAAGGGACTTGAGGGCTTTGCAAAATTCTGCCTAGACTTTTCCTCTGTCTGGACTAGGAGATTTTGTTTTTGCTTATTTGAGTTTCAATGTCTATACCCACCCGTCTCAAGCAATCTCTCATATTCCATTCATATTCAAAAGCATGGGTCATATCTAACCTGCGCTTGGTCCCAGGTCATCCAATTTTTGAAGAACTTGTAGCAAGACCCATTGTGGGAGAGCCAACCAAAGGGACAATGGTGATCAGCTCCAATTCCTGGGTGGGAAGAGAGGAAGCCCAATGAGAAGATAGCCAGGAGAGAAGGAGCAGAAGGAGACAGCTGGATTCTGCAGAACATGCTTAACCTGCTGAGTTGCAATCATCTTTGATGGCAATAAATTGAATTTGATTTGGGTTACAGACACGGAAGCTGCATTTGGAGAATATCCAAAACTTGGTTCTGGTGAACTGGGGTTAATTTCCTTGAAGCTGCGTGTCTTGTGTGAACCTGTCCACTTTGGTCTACCATTCAGTGAACTGTGCAAAGCTAGAAAATGGGTTCCTTCAAGGGCCAGATTAAGCCTGTTCAACCTTGCTACACTTGGCTTTGGGGTGTGAAATGTGAACCTTCCAGAGCAAGTCTCACAACCCTCACAACTATTCCAATGGGCTTCATGTGGGGCTGCCTTCGAAACTCTCCTGAAATTGTAACTGCTGAAGAAGGTAACGGTCAGGCTGTTGACCAGTGCAAAGTACTGGGATCATATAGGTCTCTCCTTAAGAGACCTATATGGTGCATTGGCCACCAGGATGTCCCATAATTGCTCAGGGGCTTCAGGGGTGATGACCCCCTTCTACTGACTGCCAAGGGGAGCCCCTTCTGAAGATGCCCTGCCAGCTCTTAGCTTCCTGGGAAAGGATCTAAGCTCATGGGTGGATCCCATGCAGAGACACCTCTAGCAAGATGGCATTCTTTTTTAAAAAGGATCAATGCATGCATTTTTGCCAACGTTTTAACTTTTCATTAATTCGGCATTTCGATCGTGTTGATTTTGCTTTGTTATCGCATTGCTGCAAACAGTCCTGAGCCTTGGAGCAGAGAGACAAGGTGGGGTCGAAATTGCACAATAAGCCAAACAACAACTTCAGTGAGAGGGTTTTTTTTGGGGGGGGGAGGGCATCAAATCAGGAAGGGGTTCAGAGGCAGGAGAGTTGGACTCTCCGGACACGAGAGACCCAGTCAAACTCACCACTCAGGTAAAAAGCCACAACCAGCAAGCCGAGACTGGCAAAGATGAATTGCCCCATGGTCTTCCTTCCTTCCCTGCAGAGAGAAGCAAAGAGAGGAGAAGTTAAAGGGGCAGTGATACCATTTGGAAGCCCCCCCCCCAAGGAAGAGGGACCCCACCACCAACTTGGGACCAAGCTAGGAATCCCAAAATTGGTCTCAGAGTTTTGCACTGGGGCCCAGCTGGACTCTTCCTCCTTGGTCATGCAACTGCTGGCTCCTATTTAAGTGATTGTCTACTAGGACTCCAAGATGCCTCTCACAATTACTACAATTGAGCCAGGTACCACCTATACTATACTAGTGCATTCGGTTTTTCTTACGTAAATGTAAATCCTTGCTTTTCTCCACTTTAAATTTCATGTTGTTGGATAGGGCCCATTGTTCAAGTCTGTCAAGATCTTTTTGGATCCTGAGCTTGTCTTCTGGGGTGTTGGCTATTCCCGCCAGCTTAGTGTCATCTGCAGATTTGAGGAGTTCCCCTTCTATCCCCTCTTCTAAGTTATGTATGAAGATATCGAAGAGTCCTGGGCCTAAGACGGAGCCTTGTGGGACCCCACTGTTTACTTCCCCCCATGTAGATGCATTCTATAAAGGACTACATGTTGAATGCAGTTGGTCAGCCAGTTAAAAATCCATCTGGTGGTAATGCTATTTATCCCACATTTGTCTAACTTACCACGAAGTAGGTTGTGATCTACTGTGTCCTTCTCTTTATCTACTGCAGAGATCCCCCTATACATCCCTTCCTCCCTGCCTGAGGGACCCTCCCACAGACCCCCTGCTGCAACCTGGACGTTGCCAGTAGCCCCCTGGAAGAGGTCCCTTCAGATGGAGAGAGAGATCTGCTGCAGGGACCTCACCTGTCAGGTGTCCACAGGTGGGAGAGCCACAACTCACCTGTCCTTTTGCCTCCACAGGTAGCAAATCTACTCAGTGGCAACTCCAAGCTTCCTTCCAGCAAAGGGAACAGGGGCTTTTATAGGCAAAGAAAGGGGTAGATTTCTTTGGGGGGGGGGAAGAGAGGGAAATTGCTTGAGAAGGGATTTTTGGGTCTAACCATCAGGAAGCAGCTTAGAAACACAAAAGAAATTTAATCTGACAGGATTTACCTTCTTCCAGGACAGGTGTCACCAAGAGAATCCTGCAATTTGAAACGGTTCAGCCCTTGCTCAGTGATCCAAAAGAAAGCACCCAGAGCCATGGCTGATTAGCTCCCTTGCCCTTGAAGGCATCCAGACAAGGGGAGCCCACCCACCCACCCACCCATCTCCCCTGGGTCTCTTGGGTCTTCTGTTGAGAGGTTGATTTTCTCTCCTTGGGAGTGAGACTGTTTTTTCTAATTTTCCTTCAGAACCTGCAGGAGGGAACAGCTCCCAGCAGCCTCCGAAGGGATGTCTATGGAGATACTCAATCACCCACGCCATGGTTGTCCCATAAGGTGTTTTTTTTTTTTTCCCAAAAGGACTTCCTTTGTTTTTACTTTTTTAAAGCATTTTTTCGGGCAAACTGGTAGTAAAAAAATGCTTTAAAAATGCTTTAAAAAGTTTTTTAAAAAGGTTCCGATGATCACAGTTGTGCCGCACGATCGTTGGAACCTTTTTAAAAAAATTTTAAAGCATTGTTTTACTACCGGTGCAGGTGAATAGGCAGTAAAAAAATGCTTTAAAAAGTTAAAAAAAAAAAGGCCATGCCCACCCAGTCACATAACCCCCCACCAAGCCACGCCCACAGAACCGGCAGCAAAAACTTTTGCAATTCACCACTGCCTCAATGTCACCTGAATAATGCTGTGGGACCTTTTTGGAACTTTTTGCAAGGACTGTGTTATAAACAGGAGATGGGTGGTATCGTATCCTTCCCCTTCTGTTCAGCTTTAATGAAGATCAGGGGTGTCACGGAAGCATCACATGATGTATCGGGACTTTCCCCCCCTTCGGTAAACCGGGTGTGGGTGTGGTCAGCGTGTGATGCATCTGGCCCACTGGCCGAGAGTTTGACAGCCTTGACGTAGATGGCGTCTTTGACCCCCCTTTTTGCATTATTGAGGTGACCGTAAGGGCACAGAAGAAGCTCCAAACAGCCTCAACAACTCTCAGAGTGAGTATTAACAACCAGATGACTGCAAGGAATATAAATCTTTCCATTCTCCACCATTCAGTCAGAACCGAAGAAGCTTCTTGGATGAGAAGCAAAACATCTTCAAGATAAACAAAGAAAGTCCAGCTGAGTTTTTTTTTTTAAAAAAAGCACCTTTGGGAGCCCGTAAGGTGCTTTTTCAAAAAATCAGCTGGACTTTCTTCGTTTTTCTTGAAGACATTTTGCTTCTCATCCAAGAATCTCTGCATTCCCACAATATGTGAGGTACTCAACCCAGGTTAAGGAAATGAAATGGCTGTTCCTGGCTTCCTCTGCGTGGCACACTAAGCCACAGAATAACTAAGCAAGCATTGCGATTTGAGTTAATTAAAACTGTATTCTCAAAGTATTTCTCAGAGCTGGTCAACATATTTTCTGAATCTAGTTGAGGTTTTGCTGCTGTGAGAAACTCGGCACAATCACTTCTCGGGTTTTCACTCTCTTTCAAAGCCTTATTTTGTTAATTTATTTCTTCCATTTTTTTAAAAAAAGTGTCCAATGTTTTGAAGGTGGTCCATCCTCTGCAGGGTGCAGGCAAATCAGTCCAACCATCCCTGAAGCCTCTTCTGTCAAACTTCCAAGATGGAGACCCCTCCAGCTTTAGAAGGACAGTCTTCTACTCTGGGACAGCTCTTGTCTCCAAGGAGTTTCCCCATATATTAAAATCTATATTTTCCAATAATTACACCT
Source organism: Pituophis catenifer annectens (assembly GCF_029215685.1). Classification (NCBI taxonomy): domain Eukaryota; kingdom Metazoa; phylum Chordata; class Lepidosauria; order Squamata; family Colubridae; genus Pituophis; species Pituophis catenifer. Next base: position 89,078,844 of record NW_027256887.1, read on the forward strand.
TCCAATAATTACACCATGATTTCTGGACTTAGTTCAGGTGTGAAATGCTACCGGTTCGCACTGGTTCAGGTGAACCGATAGTAATAAAAGCTACTGATTCGGGCAAATTGGTAGTAAAAAAATGCTATAGGTTCATCCGAACCGGTATTTCCAATGATCAGCTGTGCCGCGCGATATATTCGCTAGAAAGCAGGAAATCCTACTTTCTAGGGAATATAAATCACGCGGCACAGCTGTTCTCACCTCCTCACTGTTTTACTTACTTTCTTAAGCCTCCTTTTTTCACATGAAGTGCATGTTTGGTGCGCATTGCACATGAATGTGCTCATCATGCATTTGGCATGCACCACGCATGCGTGGGCAGCAAACCAGTGGCAAACTGCGGAGGATTTTACCACTGACTTAGTTGCCAGAAGAAAAAGTTGGCTAGAAAAACCTTCCTGATGTGGGTCACCTGGGGCCCAATTTAACTCCATGGAGTGGACGGAGACGCCATTTCTAGCGCTGTTTCTTCAGACTCTTGGGCCACCAAACAAGGATTCCCCCAAACTCCCAGAGCATCAAGGGGTTTTCTTTGCTTTAGCTAATGGTCAGCAAGCTCAGTGTTAACAGTTGAACAAGAGAGCCCCACAAAGCGTTGTGACACAATGCCACAAGACAAAAGTTGTCGTCTTCCCTTTGAAAACAAACAAACCAGGAAGGAGAAGAGGAGGAGGAGGAACAAGGAAGTGAAATCGTTAAGCAATCCAAGCCGGAGTTGGTTGGGTCTCAAATGGCATTTGCAGGAATTGCCGCGTCAAAAGTCTGCTCATCCATTATTGCAAAATGTTTTATATAAACCCACATTATATTTATGCACACATGCATGCATCCTAATGTGGGATTAGAACTCATAGGGTCCTTGTGATTGCCCGCCTTGCCCTGGAAGGCATTGACTGGGTGCCTTCAAGGGCAACCCTGTGAGGTGGTTGGGCTGAGAAAGAGGGACTGGCCCAAAGGCACCAGTTGGCTTTCATATCTAATGTGGGACTAGAACTCCCAGTCTCCTGGGGATTGGCCCAAAGTCACCCAGTTGGCTTTTCATGCCTAAGGCGGGACTAGAACTCCCAGTCTCCTGCTTTCTACCCTCATACCTTAACCACTAGACCAAGGTGGTTCACTTCCCATGAAAAGGTTGTCTTCTCTCATTTGTTGTATGGGGAAGAGAAAACAATGTCTACACAATGTTCTCTTGACCAACTGGATTTGATTCGCAAAACTCATTTCTTCCCCTGGTACCCTCCAAAAAACCCTGTTGGCATTTGCTGCTTCCAGACATCTGGAGGGCATCAAGCTGGGGAAATTGGAGTCACTTAGGACAGTAGGAGGGGTGGCATATACATTTAACAAATAAATAAGTTGCAAACAGGTTCTTGGCTTTGTTAAATTACAATAGAAAAGGTCCTGGAGACTTCCAAAGATGGTTCAGTGAGCGGCAGGGCAATTTCTCTCTCCTGCCGACAAACAGCTGATTTTGCTGCCAAAGCTGGCTCTTTGGTGGAACGCTCCTCGGCTTCAAACAGGAGCAACTAGGAATGACCCAAAAGGACCCTCAGATGTTCATGGACCTACCTGGGAAGAGGAATTTTGAAAGTTGCAAATTTTCGGTAGGAGCGATCAGAGGGCCAAGTCTCCATCGTTTCCTTTCAGCTGTTTGTTTGGTTTAAGCACACCTCGATTTTACTTGCACATGTTAACATTTTATTTTTCCGTTTGATTTTTCCTTGTAAACGTTAACATGGAAAAGGCCCTTAGCTTTGGCCAGGATAGATTTGTTTGGCCCTTGTTCCACCACCAAGAGAATGGATGGTTTTGTGGGTCAGTGTGAAACCCAGGACTTGGTTTGCAATCAGTCCAAAGCTAATTTGTCCAATTTTGTCCTGGCACAAGTGCTAAATGGGTTCCGTGTTGGGGGTCGTAGTGGTTGATCGAACCTTGTCCTGAAAATGGAAAAAAATGGCTTATTCCTAAAACCTTTGCCAAAGGAAACCACTGTGGACCTCTGACTTTTGATCAACTTCAGCTGTTAGTCCTAAAAGATGCCCAGTGTACCTTGCCCAAACAGAACCCCAGCTGGAAAGGCAGATTAAAATCTATTTATTTATGTATATGAGAAAGGAGGGGCTCCTCACCCAAAAGAGAAGAGAGGGACGCCTTTAAAAAAAGGAGAAAAGTTGCTTCATATACAGTACAGTTCAAACATTTTGGGTTTGGAATGAGTTCTTCCATTGGCTACAGAGGTGGGTTTCAGCAGGTTCCGACCAGTTCTGGAGAACCAGTAGTGGAAATTTTGAGTAGTTTGGAGAACCGGTAGTAAAAATTCTGACTGGCCCCGCCCCCATCTGTTCTCTGCCTCCCGAGTCCCAGCTGATTGGGGGGAAATGGGGATTTTTTTAAAAAAAATTTGATTTATATGCCGCCCTTCTCCGGAGACTCAGGGCGGCTTACAATGTGCTCAGCAATAGCCTTCATCCTTTTGCATATTTATACAAAGTCAGCTTATTGCCCCCACAATCCGGGTCCTCATTTCACCTACCTTAGAAAGGATGGAAGGCTGAGTCAGCCTTGAGCCTGGTGAGATTTGAACTTGCAGTAATTGCAGGCAGCTGGTGTTAATCGCAATGCTTTTTTAGTCTGCTGAGCCACCAGGCCCATTTTTTTATGGTTATAATTTAACCGGTTGTTAAATTATTTGAATCCCACCACTGTTTACAACCCTTAATGCCTTTTTGGCGATGTTGTTCCAGTGGGCTTTGGCACTTAGATCATTAGATATGAGTACTCCAAGGTCCTTCACAGAATGAGGGTCATCTGGAAGGTCATATCCACTCAGCTTGTATTTTGTGTTCTGGTTCTTTTTGCCAATGTGTAAGACGGAGCATTTGTTGGTTGAGATTTGGAGTTGCCAATTGTTTGACCAATCCGACACAAACTCAAGATCTTTTTGAAGGGTAGCAGCATTGTCGGTGGTGTTAAATAGTTTTACATCATCGGCGAAGAGAACGCAGTTGCTTATAATATAGACTGAAAACATTAATCCAGGAGCCCCCCCAGCCCCCTTCTGCCGATGCCATCACAGGTCCCTGAGGGGGTCTCAGTTGCCTTCTGGGTGACAATAAACCCTCTTTTGAACACATCTGAGCGTTTGTCTTTTGTGAATGGGGCTGGTGGGGGGTTGGGCTCCCCCAGGCACTTTCATGGAGGCCTTGATCCCCTGCTGAGAGAGAATGCCCCAGCCCCAAATTCCCAGCTGGTTTTGTGCCCAAAGCAGAGCTACCGTAATTGGTGTGATCTCCTGGTCTTTAGCCTCCTATTTTTAACCTCTTGCGCACCCTGAGTCTCACCCAGGCCAAACTGGGGCTCCTGTCCACCCTGCCTACTCAGTCTTACAAGAAAAAGAGTTGGGGGTGCAGAGGGACAAGGGAAAAAAAATCCAGGGTTTTTCTGGCTGAACATTTTTTCCCCACAATGATTGGCTGAAGGGGCTGTCACTTTTGGGACCCTCCTGAAAACAGGAGGAGGAGGAGGAGGACCTGCAGCAAATCCAAATGGAGGGGCTGGGGGAGGTGAGGTGAGGAGAGGGGTCTCAGCATTCTACAAAGTTGCATTCAGCCACAGCAGTTCCTAGTCGGTCACCACAGTCCATCTGGAGACAAATCAGGGGCAGGGGGCATCTCGGTGGTCTTCGGGCTTGACAGAACAATCACCTGGCATGACCCTTGCTTCTGCCAGCCATTCCCATAATAGAGCCCCCTCACGTCTTGGTTGGGGAGGTGGGACCCCAACCAAAAGGATATCCATTGCCTCCTCCAGGCCTTGACCGGAGGCCCCAAACTCCCAGGGACCCACCCCATCATCCCACCCCATGTTCTTCTACCAGGAAGCTGCATTCATACCCAGAAGAGTGATCACAAGAGTCAATCAGCTTTGGGGGCAGTAAATTGGTGCTGAAGCCCATCAGCAGTAACTGGGAGGGGAATCTTGGAGCCTTAGTGGACAACCAATTAAATAGGAGCCAGCCATGTGCGGCGGTAGCCAAAAAAGCCACTGCAATTCTAAGTTGCATTAAGAGAGGGATACAATCAAGATCAAGTGAGGTACTGATACCACTCTGTAAAGCCTTAGTAAGGCCACACCTAGAATCCTGCATCCAGTTTTGGTCACCCCACTATAAAAAAGATGTTGAGACTCTAGAAAAAGTGCAAAGGAGAGCAACCAGGATGATGAGGGGACTAGAGGCTCAAACATACGACGAACGGTTGCAGGAACTGGGCATGGCTAGTCTAGTGAAGAGAAGGACCAGGGGAGACAGGAGAGAATCTTCCAATATTTGAGGGGCTGCCACAGAGAAGAGGAAGGGGGTCAAGCTATTTTCCAAACCACCCGAAGGCCAGACAAGGAATCATGGATGGAAACTGACCAAGGAGAGATTCAACCTGGAAATAAGGAGGAATTTTCTGACTGTGAGAACAATCAACCGATGGAACAGAAGTTGCCTTCGGAAGTAAGAGCCTTGGTAGTACAGTGGTTTAAAGCACCCTGTTATTAAGACCAGCTGCCTGCAATTACTGCAGGTTCGAATCTCGCCAGGCTCAAGGTTGACTCAGCCTTCCATCCTTTCTAAGGTAGGTAAATTGAGGACCCAGTTTGTGGGGGCAATAAGCTGACTTTGTATAAATATACAAAAGTATGAAGGCTATTGCTTAACGCATTGTAAGCCGCCCTGAGTCTCCGGAGAAGGGTGGCATATGAATCAAATTAAAAAAAAAAAAAGTTGTGGGAGTTTCATCCCTGGAAGCTTTCAAGAAGAGACTGGACTGCCATTTGTCAGAAATGGTGTAGGGTCTCCTGCTTGGGCAAAGGGCTGGACTAGATGATCTACAAGGTCCCTTCAAACTCTGTTATTCGGTAAGCTCTGTAAGCCTCCAATTAAAATGAGGTTTGGCCTGCAAGAAAGCCTCAAAGCATCAACCGATGGTTCTCCTGTTGAGATAGCACCCCCCCTGCCCCCCAATGCCAAGCCTCGCCATGTAGAAGTCTTCACTTTCGGACCTCAGCAGGCTCCTGCAGAATAAACCAGGCTGGTTGTGCTAAGACAGACTTTATTTGACCTTCTGGCCCATCAGGATGAGCAAAATCAGATCCAAGCTACAGAAAGCATCCATGAGGCGAAGGGATGCAAAGCAGAGATTTCGGCAGGTGGGTGGGGTGGGGTGAGGTGAAGGGCTTCCTTAATTCTGCAGGCTTCATCAGGTGCTTCCCTCAGACTTCGGCTGTAACTTGCAGATGAAGAAACGCTTGGATTCACAGTCGACAGCTTTCCATCCAACATACCCTGGGCAGCGAAAGAGAAAGTTTTCCAGTGAATCCCGCAGACTGATCCAGAAGACCCCTTCGATGGCCCCTCCCTCGTGGCCAGGAGGACGTGAGGGTGCCAAAAAATGGGAAGTGGGAGGGCTCAACAAGGTGTTGGAACTTGAATAACATACCTAGCTATCAGGTTTATTTTATTTTGCCTTTTTAAAAATTATTTTTATTAACTCATATGCATCCCGCCTTTATTATTTTTATAAATCACACAAAACACACACTTTCTTCCTCCTCTTTGCCCCAAAACAACAATCCTGGGAGGTGGGTTGGGCTGAGAGAAAGTGATTGGCCTAAAGTCACCCAACCGGTTTTCAGGCCTAAGGCGGGACTAGAACTCACGGTCACCTGATGATTGGCCCAAAGTCACCCAGCTGCCTTTCATGCCTAAGGTGGGACTAGAACTCCCAGTCTCCTGGTGATTGGCCCAGAGTCACCCAATCAGCTTTCATGCCTAAGGCGGGACTAGAACTCACCATCTCCTGGTGATTGGTCCAAAGTCATCCAGCTGCCTTTCATGCCTAAGGTGGGACTAGAACTCCCAGTCTCCTGGTGATTGGCCCAGAGTCACCCAATCAGCTTTCATGCCTAAGGCGGGACTAGAACTCACCATCTCCTGGTGATTGGCCCAAAGTCACCCAGCTGCCTTTCATGCCTAAGGTGGGACTAGAACTCCCAGTCTCCTGGTGATTGGCCCAGAGTCACCCAATCAGCTTTCATGCCTAAGACGGGACTAGAACTCACCATCTCCTGGTGATTGGTCCACAGTCATCCAGCTGCCTTTCATGCCTAAGGTGGGACTAGAACTCCCAGTCTCCTGGTGATTGGCCCAGAGTCACCCAATCAGCTTTCATGCCTAAGGCGGGACTAGAACTCCCAGTCTCCCAGTGACTGGCCCAAATTGACCCAGCCAGCTTTCACAGCTAAGGCAGGACTCCTGCTTTCTAATCTGGTGCCTGAACCATAAGAACAAACTGGTTTTCAGACTGTACTTGTGATTAGCTTATAACTGTGTTAATAATAATAATTGTATATCTATATACAATTCAACTCACTGCAATGGGAATAGACATTTGATAAAGTATTAAAGCAAGGAAAGAGATCATGCCAAGCCAGAGGTCCTCGGACAACGATGGCCTGAGGAAGTAGGTGAAGATGGAGATTGTTTGTTTAATTATGAGCTGATGGCCCTGTAATAATTTGCAAACGCAGTTAGAGTGTTTGGAGAAACCCTGGCTTTCATGTTTAATGGTGTGTCCCATGGATGTTTTGTGTTCCCTTGTCTGAATGGAGGATAGGGCTGTGGCGGCTCAGAGATCCAAGAGGTCAACAAAGGCCATCAGTGGCGAAGGGGTCAGGGTTGCAAGAAGGGTCTCTTGGGTTGTCGTTGTGGGAAGCACGCCTTCGGTTCCCTCCCCTCCATCTCCACTTACTTGACCTTCTGGACAGCTCAACGCAGTACTTATCACCAAGGTCGTTGGGTTCTCTTCGTGCCCAGGATGTGTAACCGAGCTTGGAGCCATCACTCCACTCCCAGGTGCCTTTCTGTAATGACAGAGAAGCCACGTTAGCCAACTGAGGAGGGGGCTCTGGCTATTCAAGACCCAGGGGCAGACCAAATAGCCTCTCTCTCTCTCTCTCTCTCTCTCTCTCTCTCTCTCTCTCTCTCTCTCTCTCTCTCTCTCTCTCTCTTTCTCCCTCCCTCCCTCCCTCCCTCCCTCTCTCTCTCTTTCTCTCTCTCTCTCATCAATCTCAGTTGACTTAGAACAGCCAAGCAGAGTGAAACTTGGTGATGGCTTGGAGAGGTGAGAATCAGGAGATCTAGTGAAAAGACAACCTGAAAGAAAACTATTTGAAGGTATCAATGAAGTCACCAGCTCAGCTAGAGAACCACTTGGCCTGATGCCCAACGTGGAGATCGCTCTGGATGATACTGATTGATCTTAGGAAGAGAAATAGGGTCAAAGGCAAAGATTCCTGGACTGGAGGACCAGACATAGAAGAAGAATCCCAGGTCTATAGGGGACAATTTGGAATAGGAAAGCATCCTGGGTATCTTCATTTATTTATTTATTTATTTTGATGGGCGGTGGGTGGGACCTACTTCTCTGTTGTGACCAGAAATGAATATTTCAAATTCACAAAATCACCAGGAGCTGAGCTCAACTCCAGGGAAATTTCCCTTCTTCGTAGATGATCCAGCATTTTTCAAGAACTGAAAATGCAACAGAGCAGAAGACGAAAGGCTGCCGGTAACAGAAATGGGGAATTTTCTGCATAAAATAAAATTTAAAAAAAAGGATGGGGGAGAGAGCAGCCTTCCCAGGCCAGGCCCTGCAGTCCCTTACTTCATGGCCCACCAGAGTTTCAACCAGGTTTAGAGACCACCCAAGGGGCCCTCAAGAGGAAGGGAGGCCCTGATGCTGAGATGGGGGTCAGGGCAGGATCCGTCCCTTTGGGGCTTTGCAGACACCAATCAGTTCTTCAATGGGGCAGGAAGGATTTGGTAAGGGGAGAGAGAGAGAGACCAGATGGGAGTAAATGTTTTTCCTATGGTGTTGTCCAAGGCAAGAACACTCAATACAGAGAATCTTTGACTCCCATTGGAAGACTTGTCAATAAAACCCATCAGAAACAGTCCAGGTGAATCCATAAAGATTAGCATCAGAAAGGACTTACTTTCTCTGGATCACTCAGTCCGATCCAGACATTGGATCTGAAGAACACATTGGTGGAGACCACCCTGGCCACGTAAGCTGACTCTGCCCAGCTTTGGATGGAGGCGAGATGGCTGCCATTCTGCTGTTGGACGCAGAACGTCTGGGAGAGAAGGACAACAGAGAAAGACCCTCGTTCAACAGAGAAAGAAAGTAGAGCCACCATGAGCCGTGGGGGCGCAGTGGTTAGTGTGCAGTACTGCAGGCTGATTCTGCTCACTGCCGGCTGCCTGTAATTTGGCAATTTGAATCTCAGGAGGCTCAAGATTGACTCAGCCTTCCGTCATTCTGAGGTCGGTAAAATGAGGACCCAGATTGTTGGGAGCAATATGCTGACTCTGAAAACCACTTAGAGAGGGCTGTAAAGCACTATGAAGCGGTATATAAGTCTAAGTGTTATTGCTATCTATCTTTCTCTATCTCTATCTACCTCCCTCCTTTCTCTCCATTCCTCCATCCATCCATCCACCCACCCACCCACCCACCCACCCATCCATCCATCCATCCATCCATCCATCCATCCATCCATCTATCTATCTATCTATCTATCTATCTATCTATCTATCTATCTGATGGCGCAGTGGTTAGAATCCAGCATTTCAGGCTAATTCTGACGACTGCCAGGAGTTCAATCCTGACCGGCTCAAGGTTGACTTAACCTTCCATCCTTCCGAGGTGAGTAAAATGAGGACCCAAATTGTTGGGGGGCAATTATGCTGACTCTGCAAAACCACTTAGAGGTCTGTCAAGCACTGTCAAGCGGTATATAAGTCTAAGTGCCATTGCTATTGCTAGTAGACCCTTGTCGTCGTCCTCAGCTTTTGAACAATTCCCGATTCAGAAGTTAGAATGTCTGCCCCCTCCCCTTTAATTAAGGCCCTAGGCTGAACCCAGGACCAGCCTTTTGGGTAGTGGGCTCTACATGCCCCGCTCCTCATTTGTGTCCGGACTGTGGGGTCCCCTCTGGCTCAACAAAGGTCTGTCCTGCACAAAATTTCCAAGAGGAGCAGAAGGAAGAGTTTGCAAAATTTTGGGGGTGGCCAAATGCATCTCAGCCTTGAATGTTTGGGGAGGCCTCCATGCCAGCTACTGCCCATCTGTCAGATGCCACTTTACTCTCGCTTGGGTTTCGCTGCCAAGCAGTGACAGTCTGTCATGAACTCTGTGGAGGGGGGGATGCGAAGGGGTGGGCTTCAAACATTTTAGCAAGGGGTTCTCTGCCCGGTTGCTGGGTAGGCGTGGCCATGGTGGGTGTGGCCTAGTCAGCTTCCTGCACCATGGCAGGGGAGTCATTTTTGCCCTCCTTGGGCTCCGGAGGCTTTCTTTGAGCCTCCAGGAGGGCGAAAACGGCCTCCCCAGGCTCCGGAGGCCCTCTGGAGGCCAAAAACAGTCCCATTTCCGGCCTTCCTGAACTTCCGGTAGGCCTGTTTTTTGCCCTCCACAAGCCTCCGTGCACACCTTGCACTTGCCTGCATCCAAAACGGGCCATGTGGGGACTCCTGGGAGGGGCAGACAAGGTGGGTGGGGCCAGCCAGGAGTGGGATTTGGGGGGTTCTCTGAACTGCACAGAATCTTAGCTAGAGCTTCCCTGAACCTCTGCGAACCCCCAGCAGCCCACCCCTACTTTGGGGGGGGGGGAGTGAAAGGAACTTCTTTGCAATGCAGCTGCTCCCTCTTGGGCCAAGCTACCTCACAGGGTTGTTGTCGGGAGGAAAATAGGAGGAAGAAGAAGCATTGGCTATGTCCACCAACTTTATAAAAAAATAAAAATAAAGAGGGGATATAAACAAAGAAACCAACCATATCAAGGAGGGGCTTTGGGGGAGATGGATGGCAGGAGTGGAGGAAAAGAAACCAGGAAAGCTTCCAATCTCTGCCCTTCATCGGCCCCATAGGCCACCCATAAGGCTGCTGCCCTCTGCCCCTCTTATGCCCAGAGGCAGGGCAGGAATTGGCAGCCATGGGCATCAAATCTTTTCCTGGCACCATTTCCTCTGGGCTCAAAGGCTGAAGAAGGGAAGTTCAAATGGGCTCAGAGGAAGGAGAGTCCATAGAATATCTGCATTTTTGCTACTTTTGCTACTTTCACCCAACTGAGTGTCCCTCCACTTCAGCTCAGCCAGAGGGGTCTTTGGGGGTCTTCCAGGGGCTCTGCCTGGGCTAGGAGATTCACAGGCACACAAGCACTTCTAACCTCTGCATCGGCCCAGGTCTTCCATTGTTTGATGAGCTTGTAGCAAAAGTGCTCAAAGGAGAACCAGTCCAAGGGACAAGGGTGATCAGCTCCAGTTCCTGTGAGGGAAGAGAGGAAGCCCCATAAGAAGATGGCCAGGAGAAAAGGGGGAGGATGGGGGGGAGGAGGAGGAGGAGGAAGAGGAGGAAACTGGGTCTGCAGGACACGTTTAACCTGCTGAGTTGCCAACATCTTTGATGACAGTAAATTGAAACTGGCCTGTTGTGGCATTTGCAGATTGTCCAAATCTTGGTTAAAGTTAATCTTGGTTAATTCCCTGGAAGCTTCATATCTTGTGTGACTTTGTCCACTTGGGTTACTTTATCATTCAGTGGATGGTGCAAAGCCAGAAAATAGGTTGTTGTTGTTGTTGTTGTTGTTGTTGTTATTATTATTATTATTATTACTAAATAGGTTTCTTTCACGAACCAGATTAAGTGTCAGGGATCACTTCACTCTTGCTACACGATTGTTTGGAAGTTTGATCCTGACTGGCTCAAGGTTGACTTGTCCTTCCATCTTTCCAAGGTCAGTAAAATGAGGACCCAGATTGTTGGGTGCAATATGCTGATATATGTAAACTTCTTAGAGAGGGCTGGAAAACACTGTGAAGCGGTATATAAGTCTAAGTGCTATTGCTAAGTAGGAAGGAAGGAAGGAAGGAGGAAGGGAGGGAGGGAGAGAGGGAAGGAAGGAAGGAAGGAAGGAAGGAAGGAAGGAAGGAAGGAAGGAAGGAAGGAAGGAAGGAAGGGTGGGTTTTGGAGACACAGTGACTAGACTGCAGTATTGCAGGCTAATTCTGCCCACTGCCAGGAGTTTGATCCTGACCGGTTCAAGGTTGACTCAGCCTTCCGTCCTTCCGAGGTCGGTAAAATGAGGACCCAGATTATTGTGGGCAAGAGGCTGACTCTGTAAACTGCTTAGAGAGGGCAGGAAAGCCCTGTGAAGTCTAAGGGATATTGCTATTGCTATCGTTTGTACTTAGAGGTTCAAGCTGAGGCAGGCCTTCGGACATTAAGCCTCTTTAACCTTCGGACACGTGGCTCTAGGGTGCGAAATGCAAACCTCTCTGAGAAAGTCTCACGAGCCGTCCAGACTACTGCAATGGGCTTCATCGGGGGCTACCCTTGAAACCCTCTCGAAATTTCAACTGCTGAAGAAGGCAGCACCCAGGCTGTTGTCCAATGCAACACACACAGTATGCGGGTCAGTCCTGAATGATTTGTGCTGGCCTCCTACTATAGACGCCCTACAACTGCTCCAGGGTCTTCAGGGGTCATTAGTTGGGGGATTTCCCCCCTTCTGCCCACTGCGCAGGGGAGCCCCTTCGGAAGATGCCCTGCCACCTCTTGGGTGTAAACTTTTGTGTGGATCCAAAGGAGCAAAATCCTTAGCAAGAAGTGGGGGCCACTCTTAATAATAAATGCATGCATTTATCCCAAGGTTTTAACTTTTAATTAATTGTGCATTTCAATTGCATTAATGCAGATTGGCTTTTTGGGGAGGAGGAGGGGATAAGCCACCTGGGAAAGCCAAGGGAAATCATGAAAACCATTAAAAAAGGCGAAAGTTAGAATATTTCGGACATGTGATATGGCACCCAGAAAAATATGGCATCCCTTCACTTCATCCTCCAAGGAAAGATTGAAGGCAAAGGAGGTCCAGGCAGAAGAAGAAGAATCTTAATGGCTTCAAAATCTAAGGGACTGGTTTGGACAAAACTCAGCAGCATTTTTTCGTGTGGCTGTTGATAAAAATAGGATGGCCAATGTCCAATGACAGATATGGTACAACAAGAAGAAGAAGTTTAGCTTTTTATCCTTGCAAACGGATTTCAGCAGACATATAAGGTGGGATTAAACTGCACAATAAACCAAACGAAAAAGCAACTTCAGGAAGAGGAAGGATGCTGGGAGGGTCGAATCAGGAAGGGGCTCAGAAGCAAGAAAATGGTCTTCTCGGGACACGAGAGACCCTGTTCAAACTCACCATTTAGGGAGAAAGCCACGACCAGCAAGCTGAGGGTCACAAGGATGAATCGCCCCATGGTCCCCCTTCCTTCTCTGCAGAGGCAATAAAAGAGGGGAGAAATTGAAAGGGGAGGCAGACCATTGGGAAGCCCCCGCTAAAGAAGAGGGACCCCCTATTCAACCCAGGACCAAGCTTGGAATCGCTTGTTCAGCTGGGCCCTGTTCTTCCCTCCTTGGTCATGTCACAGCCTTGGTGGTCCACAGACCCTTCCCTGCTGTGTAATGATTGAGAAGGTCTCTTCTATGCATCTCTCTCTCTCCCCAGAGATCCCCAACAGATCCCTCACTCTCTGCCTGAGGGACCCTCCTGCAGATGCCCTGCTGAATCTGGACATCGCGTGCAGCCCCCTGCAAGAGGTCCCTTCAGATGGAGAGAGAGAGAGAGAGAAAGAGAAGAAGAAGGAGGGACATGGTGCAGGGGCCTCACCTGTCAGGTGCCCACAGGTGGGAGAGCGGGACTCACCTGTCCCTTTGCCTCTACAGGTAGCAAGTCTGTCTGTGGCAACTCCAGGCTTTTCTCCTGCAAAGGGAACAGAGGCATTTATAGGCAAGGAAAGTTGGGGGGGGTGGATTTTGGGGGGGGGGCACAGAGGGAGAGAAGGAAATTGCTTGAGAAGGGAGTTTTTGGTCTAACCACCAGGAAGTAGCACAAAAGAGCTTTAATCTGACAGGATTTACCTTCTGCCAGGACAGAAAATCCTGCCAATTGTAAAACGGTCCCTGAGGCCATCCAGTCCAGCCCCTGCTCAGCCCCTGGGACACATAGCTAACTCACCCCTCACTCCCCCTGCATCCAGATAAGGGGAGTTGCCCCCTCACCTCCTCTGGGTGCTGCGGCTGTTGTTGACAGGCTGACTTTCTCTTTTTGTGAGCCAGAGTTTCCTAACTTTGGCACCTGCAGAGATGAACAGCTCCCAGCATCCTCCTAAGGGAAGCCTTCGCTGCATTCCCACCATAGGCCAAGACCTCAACCCAGGTTAGGAAGATGGATTGTGCTGTTCCTGGCTTCCTCTGCACGACACACTGAGCCACAGGGTAACTAAGGAAGTCTTGTGATTTGCGTTAACACTGCTCAAAGGATTTCCCCGAGCTGATCAACATGTTGTGCGAATCTTGATGAAGTTTTGCTGGTGTGAGAAGCTCCGAACCATCACTTGGTGGGGTTTCTCCCTTCGTGGGAAGCAGCTCATTTTATTAATTTACTTCTTCCATTTTTTAAAAAAGTGTCCAATGTTTCAATGGTCAGGATTCATATTTCAATGAAATCATTATAGCTGCACCCATGGAAAACCTTCCAGTTGTAGCTATCCCGGAGGGCGCATTCGAACTCTAACAATGACAAATTGCGGTTTCTCCAGGATCTTAGGCCACTTAACAAGGATCTTACCAAACTCCCATAGCAGCAAGGACTTTTTTAAACTAGTGGTTGGCAAGCTTAGTATTAAAAATTGAACAAGAGAGCCCCACAAAGCATTGTGACACCCAGTGGCACAATGCCAAAAGTGGTCTTCTTCCCTTTGAAAAGAAAACCAGGAAGGAAGGAGAAGCAGAGAAGGAACAAGGAAGCAAAAACTTTAAGCAATCCAAGGCTGGATTGGATCAAATGTCATGTGCAGGAATTACCACGTCAAAAGCCTTCTCAACCCATATTGCAAAATGTTCTACATAAAACCATATTTATGAACACACATATGCAGATGTATGTCTGCATACACACACACAGATGCACACAAACGCACATACAATCTTAGTCCCAAGAACTCATAGCGTCCTTGTGAGTGGCCCAAAGTGTTGTGGCCCGCCAGTGGCCAGCACAGCTGGCAGCAGATTTGGACAGTGGGGAGGTTGGGGTGGGCCAGTCCTGGAGTCTAGGGAGGGCTAGGACGAGGGCTCTGAGTCGGAGGCAGAGAGGGGGCCAAGCTTTCACCTTTCGCCGTTCCCTAAAGATGTTTTTATTCCAGCAAGCCGGGCTGGCCTAACTCTTTTAAACTGTTTTAATTTTTAAATTGTTTAATTATGGGTCTTATACAGGGGTGCTTTTAATTGTAGGCCAAATTAATGTAATTGGATTTTAATACTGTTTTTAAATTTTGTATTTCTTGTGTTTTATCTGTTGGCTGTTCACCGCCCTGAGTCCTTCGGGAGAAGGGCAGTATATAAATATAAACAATAAACAATAAATAAATAAATAAATAAATAAATAAATAAATAAATAGGGCCATCTGGTAGTTCTTTGCTGAGAAGCAAACGGGACATGAGCTTTTGCAGGAAGCAATTAGTTCATCTGATCGGTAAAAGCTTTGGAAATGTTCTGTCTGACTCTGTGCTAAGTTTGGCCTTGCCCTGCATCTGGAAATTAGCTCTCTGGCAGCATTCCAAGGGAGATAAGGTGGGTGTTTGTAAACAGTCCCCTGAAAGACTGTTTGAGAAGCCTCTCGGACTGGGAATGACAATAATTCACAGCCGTATGAATTAAAGAGTTTTGCTGGGACTAAGATTGTGCTGTATACTTTCTAAGGAAGCCTAGGTCAGAACACAAAATCACACAGCCAGCTTTCATGGTTAAGGCAGGACTAGAACTCTCAGCCTCCTGGTGATTGGCTGAAAATCATCCAGGGGTTGAGGACGAGGCAGCCCCAGGACCACCTGGAAGTGGGGAGGGCTGGCTAACAGGACAGACAGCTGCCTGCAGGAGTGGAGCAGCTGCAGATGGCCAGTGGAGATGACAGGCACCAGACCACGTCGGATGAGGAAAAGCTGCCTCCCCCGTTCGATTCACAGGGGAGGAGAGCAAAATGGCACAGAGGAGGTCAGCAAGGCCGCTTGCGAAGAAGCAGCCCCGTCTCTCCTCCCAAGGAACAGCTGGGGAAGGGGGGTTGTCAGGAAATCCTGCTCGTTTTGGAGTGCACCTTCCTGGCTTCCCTGGAGTCCTGTTCCTTGACCTCTGGACTGTGTTTTTGGACTCTGAACCTTGGACTTTGCTTGTGGACAGAATAACAGACAGAATAACAGAGCAGGAAGGAACCTTGGAGGTCTTCTAGTCCAACCCTCTTTGGACTTGACTCTCTGATGGCTCTTTGGGTGTTGGAACTCTGGACTTGTGGGTGTACAGTCAGGTCCAGAAATATTGGGACATCGACACAATTCTAGCATCTTTGGCTCTATACACCACCATAATGGAGTTGGAATGAAACAAACACAATGTGCGTTAACTGCAGACTGTCAGCTTTAATTTGAGGGTAGTACATCCAACTCAGGTGAATGGTGTAGGACTTACAGCAGTTTGTATATGTGCCTCCCACTTGTTAAGGGACCAAAAGTAATGAGACAATTGGCTTCTCAGCTGTTCCATGGCCAGGTGTGTGATATTCCCTCATTACCCCAATTACAATGTGCAGATAAAAGGCCCAGAGTTCATTTCAAGTGTGCTATTTGCATTTGGAATCTGTTGCTGTCAACTCTCAAGATGAGATCCAAAGAGCTGTCACTATCAGTGAAGCAAGCCATCATTAGGCTGAAGAAACAAAACAAACCCATCAGAGAGATAGCAAGAACATTAGGCATGGCCAAAACAACTGTTTGAAACATTCTCAAAAAGAAGGAATGCACCGGTGAGCTCAGCAACACCAAAAGACCTGGGAGACCATGGAAAACAAGTGTGGTGGATGACTGAAGAATTCTTTCCCTGGTGAAGAAAACACCCTTCACAACAGTTGGCCAGATCAAGAACACTCTCCAGGAGGTAGGTGTATGTGTGTCAAAATCAACAATCAAGAGAAGACTTCACCAGAGTGAATACAGAGGGTTCACCACAAGATGTAAACCATTGTTGAGCCTCAAAAACAGGAAGGCCAGATTAGAGTTTGCCAAACAACATCTAACAAAGCCTTCACAGTTCTGGAACAAGATCCTATGGACAGATGAGACCAAGATCAACTTGTACCAGAGTGATGGGAAGAGAAGAGTATGGAGAAGGAAAGGAATTGCTCATGATCCTAAGCATACCACCTCATCAGTGAAGCATGGTGGTGGTAGTGTCATGGCGTGGGCATGTATGGCTGCCAAGGAACTGGTTCTCTTGTATTTATTGATGATGTGACTGCTGACAAAAGCAGCAGGATGAATTCTGAAGTGTTTTGGGCAATATTATCTGCTCACATTCAGCCAAATGCTGCAGAACTCATTGGATAGCACTTCACAGTGCAGATGGACACTGACCCAAAGCATACTGCAAAAGCAACCAAAGAGTTTTTGAAGGGACAGAAGTGGAATGTTATGCAATGGCCAAGTCAATCACCTGACCTGAATCCCATTGAGCATGCATTTCACTTGCTGAAGACAAAACTGAAGGGAAAATGCCCCAAGAAAAAGCAGGAACTGAAGACAGTTGCAGTAGAGGCCTGGCAGAGCATCACCAGGGATGAAACCCAGCGTCTGGTGATGTCTATGCGTTCCAGACGTCAGGCTGTGATTGACTGCAAAGGATTTGCAACCAAGTATTAAGAAGGGAAAGTTTGATTTATGATTATTATTCTGTCCCATTACTTTTGGTCCCTTAACAAGTGGGAGGCACATATGCAAACTGCTGTAAGTCGTACACCGTTCACCTGAGTTGGATGTACATACCCTCAAATTAAAGCTGACAGTCTGCAGTTAACGCACATTGTGTTTGTTTCATTCCAACTCCATTGTGGTGGTGTATAGAGCCAAAGATGTTAGAATTGTGTCGATGTCCCAATATTTATGGACCTGACTGTAGCTGCTTCCCTCTTTGTCACGTGGGTCAGCTAGGACCTAGTTTATGGAGCTGGGGAATCCAGGCTGAGGGGAAACTGAGGGCAGGGCTGGAGTTCGCCTGCACCGTTGGGGGCCCCTTTGACCCTGGGATGAGTGAGAAATAAACAGGCCCTACTTGACCTCTGCGTGGCCAGAGTGACTTGGGTCAGGACATGGGGTGGACATCCAAGAAAGCATCATAGCATCAATGAGTGGTCCTTCTAATGAGACACCCCACCCAAACACCCCTCAAGGCCAAGCCTTGCCATCCATGCAGACGATTTGGGGGGTCTGGAACTTCGGACCTGGCTCTGCAGAATGAAGGAGGCCAGTTATGTTGGATAGGTTTTTATTTGACCTTCTGGCCCATCAGGAGGAGCAAAGTCAGATCCAAGCTACAAAAAGCATCCATGAAGAGATGGGGTGCAGAGCGGAGATTTTGGCAGGCGGCGGGGGGGGCTTCCTTGTCTCTCCAGACTTCACCAGGTGCTTCCCTCACCCTGTGGCTGGAACTTGCAGATGAAATAACGCAGCGATCCGCAATTCTGATCGTTCCATTTGAGATACCCTGGGTAGCAAAAGAGAAATTTTCATCACTCAACTGGCTTTCGTGCCTCAAGCGGAACTAGAACTCATGGTCTCCTGGTGACCGGCCCAACGTCACCCAGCCAGCTTTCGTGGCTAAAGTGGGACTAGAACTCACCATCTCCCCCTTTCTAATCTGGTGCCTTAACCTCTAGACCATACTCATTTTTGACTGGTCTTGTGATTGGTTTATAATTGGACCGAGTCACGCTACAAGTAGGTGAGTTTTATCTCACTGCAATGGGAACAGACATTTGATAAGAGATGACCATGCCAAGCCAGATGTCCTCTGACCACGATGGCCTGAGGAAGTAGGTGAAGATGGAGATTGTGTGTTTAACTATGAGCTGATAGTCCTGTAATGGGATAAAGAATGGGATGCGGTGGCTCAGTGGCTAAGATGCTGAGCTTGTTGATCGAAAGGTCGGCAGTTCAGCGGTTCAAATCCCTAGTGTCATGTAATAGGGTGAGCTCCCAGCTTCTGCCAACCTAGCAGTTTGAAAGCACCTAAAAAATGCAAGTAGAAAAATAGGGACCACCTTTGGTGGGAAGGGAACAGTGTTCCGTGCGCCTTTGGCATTGAGTCATCCTGGCCACATGACCCCGGAGACGTCTTTGGACAGCGCTGGCTCTTCGGCTTTGAAACGGAGATGAGCACCGCCCCCTAGAGTCAGGAACGACTAGCACATATGTGCGAGGGGAACCTTTACCTTTAACTTTAGTCCTGTAATAATTTGGCTCTGCAGCTTGAGTGTTTGAAGAAACCCTGGCTTTCATGTTTAATGGTGTGTCCTATCAATGTTTTGGGTTCCCTTGTCAGAGGGTAGGAGTGTGGTGGTTCAGAGCTCCATGAGGTCAACAAAGGTCATCGGTGGCCAAGGGTTGCAAGAAGGCTCCCTTGGGTCCCCAGTGTGGGAAGCAACCTTCGGCTCCCTCCCGTCCACCTCGGCTTACTTGACAAGCTCCACAGTTCAACGCAGTGCTCTCTCCACAAAAAATTGTTGGGTTCTCTTCCTTTCCAGGATTTGTAGCGGGACCTGGAGCCATCACTCCACACCCAGGTGCGTTGCTAGAATGACAAAGAAGCCACCTTAGCTAACCGAGGAGCTACTCAGGGCCCAGAGGCAGAGAGCTGGTAGGTTTCAAGGGCCAGAGCAAATACTCCCTCTCTCCCATCTAGCTAATCGATCTCAGTTAACCTGGAACAAGTAAACAGGGTTAAACTTGGTAAATGCTTGGAGAGGTGACGATCAGGAGATGCAGGGAAAGAAACAGAAGAAAACTACCTGGAGCTCTCTATGAAGTCACCATTTGGTGACAGCTCCAGATGATACTGATTGATGTCAGAAAGATAAATAGGGTTAAAGTTAACTGGTTGGGGGACGACCAAAAGAACCCCAGGGCTATCGGGAATTGGGGCACTTAGGAATGGGAAAGCATCCTAGATGTAGTTAGTTGGTTAGTTAAGGCAGTGGGGGGGTGGGGGTGGGGGTCAGACTACTCCTCTGTTGTTGCCAGAAATTGAATATTTCTGTTCACAAAGTCATCAGGAGCTGAGCAAAACTTCAGGGAAACCCCCCTTCTTTGTATATGTTCAAATATATATTTTTCAGGAATTGAAAATGCAACAGAGAAGATGATGAAAAGCTGCCGGTAACAGAAATGAGGAACTTCCGGCCTATGTTGGTGCAGCTGGGCATGACTCCCCCCCCCCGAGACACTAGCCTGCCGCTGCCACTCCTTCTTTGCCGGAGCGAACAGCCTGCCACCACGGCCTCTTTCCGAATGCACCAGCAAAGAGGCAGCGGCTGCAGACGGTTCGCTGGTTCTCCAAACTGCGCTAAAATGTAAACAACCAGTTCACTCAAACCGGCCGGAACCGGCTGAATCCTACCTCTGGGTAACAGAAACGAGGAATTTCTGCATAAAAATAAAAAAAGGGTGAGGAAAGAACAGCCCTCCCAGGCCAGGCCCTGCAGTCCCTCACTTCATGGCCCACCAGGTTTGGAGACCACCCAAGGGGCCCTCAAGAGGAAGGGAGGCCCTGATGCTGAGATGGGGGCCAGGGCAGGATCCGTCCCTTTGGGGCTTTAAAGACAGCAGTCAGTTCTTCAGTGGGGCAGGAAGGATTTGGTAAGGGGGGTGGGGGAGAGAGAGAGAGAGAGAGAGAGAAAATGGGAGTAAAAGTTTTTTCTATTTTCTATTGTGTTGTCCAAGGCTCTCTATCTCCCATTGGAGGATTCAACAATAAAACCCCTTAGCAACAGTCCAGGTGAATCCATAAAGACTAGCATCAGAAAGGACCTACTTTCCGTGGATCACTCAGTCCGATCCAGACGTTGACAAGGAAGACATTGCGGGAGACCACCCTGGCCACGTAAGCTGCCTCTGCCCAGCTTTGGATGGAGGCGAGGTGGCCGCCTTCCTCCTGTTTCCTGCAGAACATCTGGAAGAGAACGACAACAGAGAAAGGCAGTTGTTCGGTAGAGAAGGACCAGGTGGCCTCTGCTTCCGCATTGGTGCATGTGAGAAAAGAAAAAAGCAGGGACCTGATTTTATTATTATCATTTTTTTTGTAAAAGTTTTTTATTTTTTTCCCTTTAAAACAAACATTTCATCGTTCATTAGTCAATGTGTTGTCTGAGTACAATTTTTTGTGTGTGTCATAATAGTTATAGCTTACCATTGAATTCTTTATATAAATCTATTCTTATTTTGACATTACAACTGAACCTATCTCCTAATGTGCAGAGAAGAGCAACAAAGATGATTAGGGGGCTGGAGGCTAAAATATACGATGAACGGTTGCAGGAACTGGGCATGGCTAGTTTAATGAAAAGAAGGACTAGGGGAGACATGATAGCAGTCTTTCAATATCTCAAGGGGCTGCCCCAAAGAAGAGGGAGTCAAGCTATTCTCCAAAGCACTATGAAGTGGTATATAAATCTAAGAGCCAGTGTTACTGTCCGGCATTTAATACATCCTAGAACTCATGTACTCTATGCATCTATCAGTTGTTTAGTTTAGTTTAGTTTAGTTTAGTTTATTTTCATTGCACCTTGTAGAACAAAATTAAATGCCATCTTCAGTGTACATTATAATTATAAAAATAAAACACAAACACACATCCTTCGCATCTATACAATTGAATTGAAAACCAGATATTGCATTAATATTGTACCATATAGTAGAATTCAATATAGTTACTGCCCTGGGATAGAAGCTGTTTTTCAGCCTATTTGCAACTCAACAAGACAGACACAGACTTGAGAGGATAATTAGAAATGCAGAAAAAACAATGGCTACCCACCTGCCTTCCTTTGAGGACCTGTATACTGCAGGAGTCAAAAAGAGGGCTGGGAAAATACCTACGGACCCCTCGCATCCTGGACATAAACTGTTTCAACTCCTACCCTCAAAACGACACTATAGAGCACTGCACACCCGAACAACTAGACACAAGGACAGTTTTTTCCCCAACACCATCACTCTGCTAAACAAATAATTCCCTCAACACTGTCAAACTATTCACTAAGTCTGCACTACTATTAATCTTCTCATCGTTCCCACCACCCATCTCCTCCCACTTATGACTGTAA
Organism: Pituophis catenifer annectens; assembly: GCF_029215685.1. Lineage (NCBI taxonomy): Eukaryota > Metazoa > Chordata > Lepidosauria > Squamata > Colubridae > Pituophis > Pituophis catenifer. The sequence goes on from NW_027256887.1 coordinate 89,100,190, forward strand.
CCTTGTTGCTGGTATCCTTACGATTTATATTGATATTGTTTCCTGATTGCTTATTTGTACCCTATGACTATCATTAAGTGTTGTACCTTATGATTCTTGACGAATGTATCTTCTCTTTTATGTACACTGAGAGCGTATGCATCAAGACAAATTCCTTGTGTGTCCAATCACACTTGGCCAATAAAGAATTGAATTCTATTCTATTCTATTCTATTCTATTCTATTCTATTCTATTCTATTCTATTCTATTCTATTCTATTCTATTCTCCTTGTTTTTATTATCCTGTACCGTCTGCCAAATGGTAATAGTTCAAAAAAAGAGTGCCCAGGATGAGATGGATCTTTAAGAATGAACTTTCTTAAGGCAGCAGGAGCTATAAAGCTCTTCCAAAGAAGGGAGAGAGCAACAAAGGATTCTCTGGGCAATGAGGTTGACCCTCTGAAGTGCTATCCTATCTGCCACTGTGCAATTGTTATTGTGTGGAAAACAGAAGGAGGAAAGCCTATTGTGTGTATTGGCCATCTTGAGGTATTTGTAAAAAATAATAAACATGGGATAAAACTAAATTTTAAAAATCCCACATCAAGGAGAGGCATTGGTGGAGATGTATGGCAGGAAAACAAACCAGGAAAGTGCAATTCCGTGCTCTTAATCGGCCCCATATGCTACCAATAAGGCTGCTGCCATCTGCCAATATTATGCCCTCAGACAGGGGAGGAATTGGCAGCCACGGGCATCAAGCCTTTTCCTGGCACCGTTTCCTCCGGGCTCAAAAAGTGGAGAAGGGAAGTTCAAGTGGACTCAGAGGAAGAAGAGTCCATAGAATAATTGCATTGAATTTATAATCATACACTTTTCACACACCCAGCCTAGTCTCCCTCCATTTCATCGTAGCCAGAGGGGACTCCGGGGGGCTTTGGAAGGCTCTGCTTAGACTTCTCCTCTGCCTGGGCTAAGAGAATCACAGACACACAAACATTCCTAACCTCTGCATTGTTCCAGCTCTTGAGTTTTTTGAAGACCTTGTAGCAATGCCCATTATAGAAGGACCAATTGAAGGGACACTGGGGATCAGCTGCAGTTCCTGTGTGGGAAAAGAGGAAACCCAATGAAAAGATGGACAGGAGAAGAGGAGGAGGAGGAGGAGGAGGAGGAGGAGGAGGAGGAGGAGGAGGAGGAGGAGGGGGAGGGGGAGGGGGAGGAGGAGGAGGACATTCTGCAGAACATTCTTGACCTACTACAGTAAGTATAACCATCTTTGATGACAATCAGTTAAATCTGACTTGGGTTACAGACACGGTGACTGCATTTGCAAATTGTCCAAAGCCTGGTGAGGTTTAGCCTTGGTTAATTTCGCCGAAGTGGCAAGTCCTGTGTGAACCTCTCCACTTTCCTTGGCCTCTCATGCCCAGTTCAGGAATCAGAGGAACCTTTGTGGACTTGGGCCCCAAGGCCCCAACTGAGCCCGTTTGGTCTCAAGGGTGAGGGCAGAAGGCTGGAAAGCAGGAGACCTTGCCAAGAGTCCTGGGGCAGAGAGAGAAGGTGGGGTCTAAATTGCACCAGAAGCCAAACAAGAACAAAAGCAACTTCAGCGAGAAGATATTTGGGGTGGGGGTGGGGGGGTGCCAAATCAGGAGGGGGTTCAGAGGCCAGAGAGTTGGTGTCTCTGGATCACAAGAGACCCTGCTCGAACTCACCACTTAAGGAGAGGGCCACGACCAGGAAGCCGAGGCTCACAAAGATGAATGGCTGCATGCTCTTCTTTCCTTCCCTGCAGAGAAGAGCAAAAAGGGGAGATGAAGAAGGGGGAGCAAGGCCTCTGGGAGAGACTCCCCAGGAAGGGGGACCCCATCACCACTTGGCCCCAAGCCGGGAGCCCCATAGTTTGTCTCACAGTGGTGCCCTCCCCATCTGGCCCCCATTTCTCCCTCCTTGGTCTCTCAATGGCTTTAAAGAGCCTCGGTGGTGCAGCGGACTAAAGTGCTGTTAAGTGCTAGCACTTAGCTGCCAGCTGCCTGCAATTAGTGCAAGTTCGAATCTCACCAGGCTCAAGATTGACTCAGCCTTCCATCCTTTCGAGGTAGGTAAATTGAGGACCCGGATTGTGGGGGCAATAAGCCAATTTTGTATAGAACAACACTGCTTAGGGGGAGCCGAAATCCCTAATAAGCAGGTATGTACAAAAAAAAGTATGCAGGCTATTGCTATAATGCATTGTAAGCCACCCTGAGTCTACGGAGAAGGGCGGCATATAAATTGGACTAATAAATAAATAAATAAATAAATAAATAAATAAATAAATAAATAAATAAATAAATAAATAAAGGGTTAGAGTGAATCCTGCACTGGCATGTCATGATTGGGTGGGTGGGGGGGTTCCTAAGAAAGGATCTCCTTTGGGTCTCTCTCTCTCCCCCACCACTGGAGTTCCCCCAATAAGATCCCTTGGTCCCTGCCTCCCAGATCCCCTGCTGGAACATAAGCATTGCCTGCAGTCCCCTGCAAGAGGTCCCTTCAGGTGGAGAGAGACAGACATAGGAGTGATCTGCTGCAGGGCCCTCACCTGTCAGTTGTGCCCACAGGGGGGAGAACTGCACTCACCTGTCCCTCCACCTCCTGGATTAGCAAATCTGTACGGTGGCAATTCAAAGCTTTCTTCCTGCAAAGGGAACCGAGGCATTTATAGGCAGGGCAGGGGGTGGATTTCTGGGGGTGGGGGAGAGAAAGAGAGTTTTGGTTTAACAACCAGGATGTGGGTTGTTTGCACACAAAAAACTTTAATCTCATGGAATGTACATTCTGCCAGGTGAGATTTCATAGAGAGAAACTTGCAATTTGAGGTCATCCAGCCCAACCCCTGCTCAGGGCAGCAATCCAAAGGAAAGCACCCCGGACACCACTCCTTGAGGGCATCCAGACAAGGGGATCCTTCCCCTCCTTCCTCTGGGCCTTGTGAGTGAGATTTCTCTAATTTTCCTTCAGGACCGGCAGGGATGAACAGCTCCCAGCATCCTCCCCAGGGAGGGTTTCCCTGCATTCCCACAATAGGCCAAGACCTCAACCCAGGTTAAGAAAAGGGAATTGTTGCTTCGTTCACACAATCTGCTGAATGAGTGGCTGGGTTTTCAAGAAACGCCAAACCACAAACCACACAAATGTCTCCCCTTCAAACTCCGTACAATACAGAAACATAGAAAACTGAAAACAGCAAAAGACTTGTGGACCATCGGATCTGCAGCTTAAGTTTGTATTTGATTTTATTTCTTAATTTTTTTCAGATGATGGACATGTCTTTATCCCAGCCATGTTCAAACTTACTTTCTGAGGATTGGCCCATCCTCTGTGCTAGATGCTGGTTGCAACCTTTGACTGCTCTTTCTGTGAAGTCCGACTTTCTAACATGGCTTCCCAACATCCCTCCTGTCCCTTTGACTTCATGCCTCCAGGTTCTTCTTGTGTTTTGCGGAATCCAAGGACTTTCCCACATCAGCCCTTTAATTTGGGACAGGATTGAACCCCCTTTCTGGATTTCAGCCGCCACTAAATGAAACCATCCATCCTGGCTTCCTCTGCATGACACCCGAAGCCACAGAATAATTAAGTATTGTGGGTTGTGTTAAAAAGAGGTAGGGATGTTTCTCACAGCTGATCAACCCGTTGTCTGAATCTAGCAGGGGTTTTGCTGGTGTGAGAGGCTCAGCACGGTCCCTTCTCGGGTTTTAAACTCCTTTCGTAGGGAGCAGCTCATCTTATTCATTGATTTCTTCCATTTTTAAAATGGTCCCTGGAGCCTCCCAAAGAGAGAGCGCCACAAAGCATCGACAGAAAGGGCCACAAGCCCAAAGTTTCCTCCTTCCCTTTGGAAAGGAAACCAGGAAGGAGAAGGAGAAGAGAGGGGAGAAGGAAGCAAATTCTTTAAACAATGCGAGTCCAGATGGGTTGGATCATCAAAAGAAATTTGCGGGAATTGCCACATCAAATGTCTGCTCATCCCACGTTGCAACATGTTTTACATAAGCCCCCATTACATTTATGTGCATGTATATGCACCCCCCACCCACCCACCCATACCTAGTCCCAAGGCAGGATTAGAACTCCTTGCCTCCTAATGATTGAACCAAAGTCACCTAGCCAGCTGTCATGCCAAAGGTGGGACTAGAACTCACCAATTAAAACCTCTTCATTTATGTACCTGAGAGAGGAAGGGCTCCTCCCTCAAAGAGGAGAGAGTGGGAAGCTGCTTTATATGCAGTTCAAACATATCGTGTTTGGAATCAATTGTTTCATTGGCTAATATCATTTTACGCTGCTGTGATGTAACTCACGTCCTCAATAACTTTAGTATGTCGTGTGTAACATTTCATAGCATCCCATAATATTCTTTGTGGGATCTTCTTTCTTTCTTTATTATTTATTAGTTCGATTTATATATGCCGCCCTTCTCCAGAGACTCAGGGCGGCTTACAATGCGTTAAGCAAGAGCCTTCATACTTTTGTATATACCTGCTTAGTAGGGCTTTTGGCCCCCCTCTAAGCGCTGTTCCTTTTTTATACAAAGTCAGCTTATTGCCCCCACAATCCGGGTCCTCATTTTACCTACCTTTGAAAGGATGGAAGGCTGAGTCAACCTTGAGCCTGGTGAGATTTGAACTTGCAGTAATTGCAGGCAGCTGGTATTACTTAACAGCGCTTTAGTCTGCTGCGCCACCAAGGCTCTTAATGCTTAGATCCAGGTTGTGCGTTTCCCACAATCTAATGAGTTACTAAAGTTCAGGTCAGTGTAGAATAAAAGGAAAATATTTATCCTTGGCAAGTTTGAATCTGTTCTTATCCGACTCTGCATTCCTCACGGAGAGCTTCTTGATCCCTTCAAAGACACCTTAATCTACTAGGAACATTAATCAAAGAAACTTCTAGTAGCTGAAGACATTTATCCAAGAGTCCCACCCCCACTTCTGCTGATGCTCTCATAGTTCCCTGAGGCAGTCTCAGTTGCATTCTGGGTGACAATAAACTCTCTTTTGAACACATCTGAGCGTTGGTCTTTTGTTGAGAATGGGCCTGGGGTGGGGCTGGGCTCCTCCAGGCACTTTCATGGAGATCTTGATCCCATACTTTGGCTGGGGAATCCTAAGGGTTTCCTGGCAGCCCCGTGGATCCTGTTTGGGATCATCTCTGCTTTTGTTAGCTTGCAATAATTAGGGAAGGACACAGCATCCTTTTGGGTTGCCTATCCATAATCTGTCATGTTGTACCAGAGACTCTTAGTAGCTCAAGGTTGAACTGTCCAGCCCAGCTCCTGCTTAGCATAGCAACAAAGGAAAAAACCCAGATACGTGGCTGATTACATGGCAACTTGGGCATCCTCCTGGACGCACGGCTGTCTTTAGAAGGGCATATGACGGCCGTGGCCAGGGGGGCTTTTTATCAGGTTCGCCTGATACGCCAGTTGCGCCCCTTTCTAGATCGGGACTCCCTACGCACGGTCACTCAGGCACTCGTCACCTCCCGCCTGGACTACTGTAACGCTCTCTACATGGGGCTCCCCCTGGGGTGCACCCGGAGGCTCCAGCTGGTCCAGAACACGGCCGCGCGGGGGATTATGGGAGCGACGGGGCGCTCCCATGTGACACCTCTCCTGCGCGAGCTGCACTGGCTCCCGGTGGTCTTCCGGGTGCGCTTCAAGGTGTTGGTGATCACCTTTAAAGCGCTCCATGGCTCAGGGCCGGGGTATCTACGAGACCGCCTTCTGCCACCAATAGCCTCCCACCGGCCAGTTCGCTCCCACAGAGAGGGCCTCCTCAGGGTGCCGCCTGCTGGACAGTGTCGGCTGGCGACCCCCAGGGGGAGAGCCTTCTCTGTGGCGGCGCCCGCCCTCTGGAACAACCTCCCCCCAGAGACATGTACAATATCAGATTTTTCGTTGGGCCCTGAAAACTTATTTATTTCAACTAGCCGGGCTGGCTTGACCCCACAGTTTTGGGTTAAATTTTAATTGATTTTAAATTGGGTTTGTTTTAAATTGCGGCCAAAAATATTTAATTATTTTAAACTGTTTTTAAATTTTGTATGTTTTGTTTTTATTTTGGCTGAGTCCTATTGGAGAAGGGCGGTATACAAATTGAAATAAATAAATAAATTATAGCCTCCACCCGTTGGGGGAATCCAGACAAGGGGAGCCCCCCCCCCGCCACCTCCTCTACGTCTTGGGGCTGCTGTTGTCAGGTTGATTTTCTCTTTGTGAGCGAGATTTCTCTAACTTTCCTTCAGGACCTGCAGGGATGAACAGCTCCCAGCATCCTCCCCAGGGGGGGCTTCGCTCAGTTCCCACAGTAGGCCAAGACCTCAACCCGGGTTAAGAAGAGGGAACGGCTTCTTCGTTCACACAATCTGCTAAATGAATGGCTGGGTTTTGAAGAAAAGCTGAACCAAAACTGACCAAATTTGTTTTAATGTAGATTTGTCTGCAAAATTACCTCAATCCAATCATGAAGAACGGTTGCGGGAACTGGGCATGGCTAGTCTAGAGAAAAGAAGGGGTGACATGATAGCAGTCTTCCAATATTTGGAGGGCTGCCCCAAAGAGGAAGGGATCAACTTATTTTCCAGAGCCCTTGAAGGCAGGACAAGAAGCAACGGATGGAAACCAACCAAGGAGAGAAGCAACCTCGAATTAAGCAGAAACTTCCTAACAGTGAGGATAACTTGGAACTTGGAACAGCTTGCCACCAGAAATTGTAGGTGCTTTCAAGGGACTGGACAGCCATCTGTCAAAAATGGTATAGGGTCTCCTGCTTGAGCAGGGGGTTGGACTAGATGACCTACAAAGTCCCTTTCTATTCTATTCTATTCTATTCTATTCTATTCTATTCTATTCTATTCTATTCTATTCTATTCTATTCTATTCTATTCTATTCTATTCTATTCTATTCTATTCTATTCTATTCTATTCCATTCCATTCCATTCCATTCCATTTTAATTTTTTAATATCACCCTTTTAATTTTGGACTGAGTGAATTCCCCCTTCTGGATTTGTACAGCTGCAGCAAGCTGAAACCCACCATCTTGGCTTCCTCTGCATGACACACTAAGCCACAGAATAATTAAGTATTGTGGGTTGTGTTAAAAAGAGGTAGGGATATTTCAACCCGTTGTCTGAATCTAGTAGAGGCTCAGCATGTTCACTTCTCAGGTTTTAAACTCCTTTCACAGGGAGCAGCCTCGAAAAAAGAGAGCGCCACAAAGCAATTGACACTAAGTTCCAGAAGCCCAAAGTTGCCTTCTTCCCTTTGGAAAGGAAAACAGGAAGAAAAGGAGAAGGAACAAGGAAACAAATTTTTTAAGCCATCCGAAGCTGGATTGGTTCGGTCATCAAATGTCATTTGTCGGAAGTATTCACTCAAGGCTTTGCTCAACCCTATTGCAAAATGTTTTCTATAAATCAACATTATATTTGTGCGTACACAGGTACGCACACACACACAGAGGTTTACCTACCAACATAAGAACATTTTATTTCTGCTTCCCCAATTTCTCTACCCCAAAGTGATAGAACAGACCAAGACATGAACAATTTCAACTGAAGCCACTTTGGTATGTGGGATCAGCTCTTCGTTCGTTCGTTTGCTTTAACCTCAACTTTTATTGATTTTATAAGTAACTCAAGATGGTGAATATGTTTAATACTGTCAAACTAGTCACTAAATCTGCACTACTATTAATCGTCTCATCCTTCCCATCACCCATCTCCTCCCACTTATGACCATATGACTGTAACTTTCTTGCTTGTATCCTTACGATTTATATTGATATTGTTTCCTGATTGCTTATTTGTACCCTATGACTATCATTAAGTGTTGTACCTTATGATTCTTGATGAACATATCTTTTCTTTTACGTATGTACTCCAAGAGCATATGCACCAAGACAAATTCCTTGTGTGTCCAATTACACTTGGCCAATAAAGAATTCTATTCTACCTATTCTATTCTGAGCTTGTCAGCTGGAAATCTGACAGTTGGGTTCAAGACCCAAGTTATACATGATGGGATGAGTTCCCATTACTTGCTTCAGCTCCTGCCCACCAGGAGTTTGAAAGCATGCAAATGAAAGTAGATAAATAGGTACCACTTTGGTGGGAAAGTAACAGCATTTTGTGTGCCTCGATGTAGAGTCATGCTGACCACATGACCACGGAAGCTTCTAGGGGTAACACTGGTTCCTTTTGTTAAGAAACAGAGATGAACACTGCCCCCTAGAGTCGAGTACGACTGAACAGGGGAAACCTTTCCTTCATGTTTACATCATCCTTTTTTATGTACACTGAGCGCATCTGCACCAAGACAAATTTCTTGTGTGTCCAATCACACTTGCTCAATAAAAAATTCTATTCTATTCTATTCTATTCTATTCTATTCTATTCTATTCTATTCTATTCTAAATACACCTTCTTCTCCTTCCTCTTTTCCCCACAACAACCCTGTGAAGTACTGTAGATTGGGCTGAGTGGATACTGTAGATTAGACTGGCCCAAAGTCACCAGATCAGTTTTCATGCCTAAAATGGGACTAGAACTCACCGTCTCCTGGTGATTAGCTCAAAAACACCCAATCAATTTTTATGCCTAAAATGGGACTAGAACTCACCATCTCCTGGTGTTTGGCCCAAGTCACCCAGCTAATTTCATATGCTTAAGGTGGGAAACTAAAACTCCCAGTCTCCTGGTTTCTAGCCACATACTTGGTTCTCCTCATCCACCCCTAACTGAAGGGAGGAGGAGGAAGAGGAGGAGAAGAACGATGGGGTCCTTGGTCCTCTCTGAGCTCGGTGGTCTTGCTTGTGCCCATTTCCTCGAGAGTCAAGTGGGGAGAGGAACCAACCAGCACTCAAATAGAATAGAACAGAATTCTTTTTTGGCCAAGTGTGATTGGACACACAAGGAATTTGTCTTGGTGCATACGTTCTCAGTGTACATAAAAGAAAAGGTTCGTTCATCCAGATTCATAAGGTACAACACTTAATGATAGTCATAGGGTACAAATAATGGGCAAACTGAGGCAAAATTTTTGGGGCTCCTCTATTTCTGCCTTTGCCGTCTGATCCCTCTTGGTAGTTCTGCGCACGGCTGCTGAACCCGGATATTTGCTCTGCTGTGCACCCACGGAGCCCATGGACGGACAGAGAGATGGATTTGACTAATTGATTCTGGAATCGAAGGCTACGAGTGGTGCTTGCTATTTCCGTGTCCTTTCTTAAAAATAAATAAATAAAGGAAATAAACTGTTACCTTACCACTCCCAGCTAAGCCTTTAATAACCGTCAAGCCACAAAGACCTTCAGGCTAAATGGCAAAGTTTAAGGAGAGGACAAGAACTCAGTCATCGTTGGCCTTAAGGGGTTGTTTTCATTTAGGATAGAATAACAGTGTTGAAATGGTCCTTAGAGGTCTTCTAGTCCAACCGCCAGCTCAAGCAGGAGACTCTAGACCATTCCAGACAAATGGATAGCCAGTCTCTTCTTAAAAACCTCCAGGGATGGAGCCCCCACAGCTTCTGGAGGCAAGTCGTTTCACCATAATCGTCCTCACTGTTAGGAAGTTTCTCCTTAGTTCTCGATTGCTTCTCTCCTTGATTAGTTTCCATCAGTTGCTTCTCGTCCTGCCTTCTGGTGCTTTGGGGAACAGCTTGCCCCCCTCCTCTTTGGGGCAGCCCCTCAAATATTGGAAGACTGCTATCATCTCACTCCTGGTTCTTCTTTTCATCAAACTAGACACCCCCAATTCCAGCAACCGTTCTTCGTACTGTATGTTTTAGCCTCCAGTCCCCTAATCATCCTGGTTGCTCTTCTCTGCACTCTTTCTAGAGTCTCCACATATTTCTTAGAATAAAATAAAAAAATACAGAAAACAGAGTCGAAAAAAGACATCTTCAAGTACAGGGGTCTCTAAACTTGGTCACTTTAAGACTTGTGGACTTCAGCTCCCAGAATCCCCCAGCCAGCATGCTTTGAGATGGGTGGACCAGGGGTGAAATCCAGCAGGTTCTGACAGGTTCTGGAGAGCCGGTAGCGGAAATTTTGAGTAGTTTGGAGAACCAGCAAATACCACTTCTGGCTGGCCCAAGAGTGGGATGGCAATGGGGATTTTGCATTATCCTTCCTCTGCCACGCCCACCAAGCCACGCCCACAGAATCGGCAGTAAAAACATTTGGATTTCACCACTGGGGTGGACTTCAACTCCCAGAATTCTTCAGCCAACCAAACTTGGCCATTTTAAGACTAAAATGGCCAAGTGGAGTGGACTTCGACTCCCAGAATCCCCCAGACAGCCAGCCAGCCATGCCATGGACCTCTGGGAGTTGAAGTCCACAAGTCTTGCCAAGTTGGGAGAGCCCTGGGCCAGTCCAACCTCCTGCTCCATTAAGGAGAGAATCTCTGAATCAAGGCTGGCTTGCAGGAGGACAGGACCACCAATGAGTTGGGGGTCTTCAGATCTCTCTCCCGCTTCAGGCCTCCACAAAGGGGCTTCTCTTTCACCCAAGTGGGCATAAAACGGACTCAAGCCCAGGGAGCCTTCCAGAGGCAAAGAAGACTAGGCGGCTCAGTGGCTAAGACACTGAGCTTGTCCATCAGAAAGGTTGGCGGTTTGAATCCTTAGTATGGGTCTCCTGCGTGAGTAGGGGGTTGGACTAGATGACCTCCAAGGTACCTTCCAACTCTGTTACTGTTTATTTATTTATTTATTTATTGATTCGATTCGATTTATATGTCGCCCTTTTCCGGAGACTCAGGGCAGCTTACAATGTGTTAAGCAATAGCCTTCATACTTTTGTATATACCTGCTTAGTAGGGCTTTTGGCCCCCCGAAGCAGTGTTCTTTTTTTATACAAAGTCAGCTTATTGCCCCCACAAACCGGGTCCTCATTTTACCTATCTCGGAAGGATGGAAGGCTGAGTCAACCTTGAGCCTGGTGAGATTTGAACTCGCAGTAATTGCAGGCAGCTGGTGCTATTTAACAGCACTTAAGTCTGCTGCACCACCAAGGCTCTTTCTGTTAAGAGATTTTTTCCTGGAGTGGGTGTGGATTGGGGGGGGAGTCAGGACTGAAGGCTGGCAGGTAACCCCCTCCCCCATGATCTGTTTTCGAGGGGAGGGGACCCTTGCAGCCTGGATGAGCTCAGGATTTCCCCCGGATTTTACACAAAGAGCGGCTTTGTCCAAACCTTTGCAATCACTCCAGATGGAAAAGCTGCTCCTGGACTCTGGAGTTTCGGCCCCTCAAATTCACACGACCGTCCTTATGCCTGGCCTCGGGGGCAGATCAAGCCCCCCCCCCACTGACCCCTTCCCAATTTGTCTCCCCAGCACCTGAAATTCGGGGCAAACTCCCGTCTTCTGCATGCCTGCAAAAGAGCCCTTGAGGGTCTAGGGCAGGGGTCTCCAACCTTGGCAAGCTTTAAGCCTGTTGGACTTCAACTCCCAGAATTCCCCAGCCAGCTTGAGTTGAAGTCCTCCAGACTTAAAGTTGTCTAGTTGGAGACTCCTGGGCTATTGGAGGGGGCTTTAGCTCTTAGCTTGAACTCAAGAGTGGAGTATCTCAGGAGGAACCTTGGAGTAAGTTAGCTGGGGAATTCTGGGAGTTGAAGTCCTCCAGGCTTAAAGTTGCCAAGGTTGGAGACCCCTGATCTAGGGGCAATGCTGATCCTGAATTTGAGGAGGGGGGCTCCCCAAAGCCCTGGCTCCAAGGAGGTGGTGCCGTGCACCCTAGGTCTCTGTGTGTGTGTGTGTGTGTGTGTGTGAGTCCCACCGCCCCTATGCCAAAAGGGGGCGCGCTTTCTCTTCCCCATCCAAAGCCGATTCCGCGCATCGCCTGGCTTGAGCGCTGCGATTGTGCGCCCCCTGCCGGCCTCTTTGCAAGCCGCGGAAAGGAGGAGGAGGAGGAGGAGCGAGGGCAGCAGTCTCGGCGCGCATGCGCAGGAGGAGAAACTCTGCCCGGGCTCTCCGGCATCTCCGAGCTGCGCGACACGGAAGTGAGTGAGTGGGGAAACACGTGTCTGGAGCGAGTGGGGGAGGGGGCAGGGGCGGGGGGAGGGGCGCATCTTTGGAATCCTGGGCTGCAATAAGTCATGCGGGCCGGGGAGGATGGGAGAGGGAGTGCAAGGCTGGAATTGGGGTGGGGGGGGATCCAGGGATCTTTGTGCATGCAAACAACCGGGGGTGGGGGTGGGGGGCTTGCAAGTGGGGGGTTGCAGGATCGGGGGCAGAGAAGTGGGGCTGGGGGTCCTCCTCTCCAGGCAGGGGACCAAGCCGCAGGACCTCTAACCTGTGGATCCCCTTAATTAGGGGAGGGGGGCTTTGGGGCATTGGAGGGTTGCAGGGACCCCCCCCCCTTCCCCCAAGATCTCCGGGCTCTGACCCCGCCAGCAGCCAAGGGATTAAGAAGCCGCTCCTGGGTTCAGCTTCAGCCCGACCCCCCAAGGAGGGCAGATTTGGGGGTCCCCCACCCCCACCCAGCTGCGGCTTGCAAGCAAAACCGAATAGCATCCCCTAAAACTAGCGGGGTTCCCCTTGAGCCCCTCAGTTGGGGCTGGTGCTCCTTTGTCCTTCCAAGGTTTTAGGACAGGCCTGCAAAGGTTTGGCACCATGTTTCTCAACCTGGGCTGCTTGAAGCCGGGTGGACTTCAACTCCCAGAATTCCCCTTCAGCCCCTCCTCCCCCTCCCCGCAGGGGGAATTCTGGGAGTTGAAGTCCACCCGGCTTCAAGCAGCCCAGGCTGAGAAAGCTCAGAGTTTCCCCCTCTATTCCATCAATCAGTCAATCAATCAATCAGAACGGAGCTGGAAGAGACCTCGGAGGTCTTCTAGTCCAACCCCCTGCTGGAGCAGGAGACCCTGTACCATTCAATACAAGTGGCTGTCCACCCTCTTCTTAAAAACTTCCAGTGATGGAACACCCACAACGTCTGGTGGCAAGGAGTTCCACTGGTTAATTGTCCTCACTGTTAGGAAGTTTCTCCTTCATTCCAGCTTGCAATTGTGAAGGGAAAAGCAGCATTTTCGTGATAGGCAAATGCAAACTGAATCCTCCCTCCAGTAATTCCTGCATTTTATCTTTCTAGCTCTTCGGGGGATGTTTCAGTGCTGGGCCAGGCTGCGGCCTTGGCGGCTGGGAGGCTGCTCCGCCCTCTGGGGGAGGAGCCCGGCTGGCAGTCCCCGCCCACCGTCCCGCTGTCTAAGTCCCCTTGCTGCTTCTGGCCGCCACCCAGCCTGGCGGTCTTCTCCGTTCTGGAGGGTGGACCACTTCTGCCTCTCGGTTCCCGCCAGCCAGCCTGCTTTGACCCTCTGGAGACCCTCCTCCCAAGGCTCCTCTAAGCCCCCCCGACCGGAGCCCCAGTATCCTCTGAGGACCCGCCTGCTGGTGGTCTCCATCGTGACTCTTCAGCTGGTGCTGGCGTGGCTGTATTTCCGGTCGGAGAAGGAGAAACTGGACAAGCAGAAACGCATCGAGGAGTTGAGGAAAGTGGCGGTCGGGCAAGGCAACTTCCAGCTGGTGGACCACACAGGGCATCCTTGCTCCAAGGAGGACCTCAAAGGCAGCTGGATCCTTCTCTACTTCGGCTTTACTCACTGCCCGGATATCTGTCCGGAAGAGCTGGAGAAGATGAGTCGAGTGGTGAACATGTTGGATGCCGACCCCAAACTGCCCCGTCTCCAGCCCATCTTCATCACCGTGGACCCCGAGCGGGATACGGTGGAGGCCGTGGCCAAGTACGTGAAGGAGTTCCATCCGCGGCTGCGGGGGCTGACCGGCACACCGGAACAGGTGCGGGAGACCGGACGGTCTTACCGCGTCTACTATAGCACCGGCCCCAAAGACGAGGACAATGATTATCTGGTAGACCACACGGTCATTCTGTACCTCCTCAGCCCGGACGGGCTGTTCTTGGACTACTACAACCGGTACAAGACGGACGTGAAGATTGCGGAGAGCATCCGGGGACACATGGCCACTTACAAGACTCTCCTCGCCTGAGCCGGGGGGGGGGAGTGAACTGGGGGATGGGAGAGGTTTAGTTTGGGGCGCTCTCGGCCCATTGCGAGAAGACAGGCCGTAGGTTGTGTGTGTGTTTTGGCAGACCTGCGTGCCACTTTGGAGTGGCGGGTTCTGCAGGGATTGTCACGGTAACAATAACCACGCTCTGAAATCGTGTTTCGTATCGTCTGCATATGTTTTTGTTTTGTTTTGATTGGATTTCTATACCGCCCTACTCCCGAAGGACTCAGGGCAGTGAACAGCCACAGAATAAAACACATAAATACAAAAATTTAAAATAGAATAAAAACGAATTAAATAATTTGGCTGAGACAAATTTAAAACCCCAATAATTTAAAACCAAATTTTAAATTTCCATTTAAAAAGGGGAAAGACTTAGGTCAGGCCGGCTTGATGAAATAGGAACGTCTTAAGCGTGCGACGGAAGGTACGCAGATCCGGGATCCTCCGTATTTCTGGGGGGAGCTCGTTCCAGATCGTAGGTGCCCCCACAGAGAAGGCTCTCCCCCTGGGGGCCACCAGTCGACATTGTTTGGCCAACGGCACCCGGAGGAGCCCCTCTCTATGGGAGCGTACTGGCCGGTGGGAGGCTATTGGTGGAAGCAGGTGGTCCCGTAGATAACCAGGTCCTAAGCCATATTATCAACCGGCGTTTCCCTTTTTAAAAAAATTGCATCCAGGCGGTGTTTGTATAACACCGCTAGTCCTTGACTTATGACTGCAGTTGAGCCCAACATTTCTGTGGCTAAGTGAGACACTTGTTCAGCAAATTTCATCCTGTTTTATAACCTTTCTTGTCTTGTTTTCGTTAAGTGAATCACTGCAGTTCTTATAGTCACAGGGTTGTGAAGTGGATCCAGCTCCCCCCCCCCAGGTTGACTTCGCTCATCAGTCACAAAACGTGACACACACACACACACCCCGTTCACTGCAACCATCATAAATACGAGTCGGTTGTCAAGCGTCTGAATTTTGATCATGTGACTGGAAATACTGCAACGGTCATAAGTGTGAGAAAAGGTCATAAATAACTTCTTTCAGGGGTGGTGTAACTGAACGGTCGCTAAACAAACTGTCGTAAGTACAAGCAGTCTTTGAATTCCGACCAACTGAAGAAGGGGACTCGGGACCTGGATTGGGGTGGTCACGGGCCTGAATTTTGGACACGTGGCCACACGGCTATCCCGTGTTTTACGACAGGGATGCTGAAAACTTTGGCCAAACTGTTCCTGTAGGGAAGCATTGCGTTCGCTTGAGGACTGCTGCACAATAGGTCATAAAACCAGGGAGGTCGTGTGACCGACCCGTTTTACGACCTCGGACCACAGTCATATGTCGAAGAGCACCTGAGCGCTCATTTCCCCTTCTGTTCAATCGTATCCAAACCTGTCTGCGGTTTAGGGTCACACGACATCCCTTCTTTTTCACTCCTTTTCTTACTTTTCCATGTTTTTTTTTTCCCTTTGCATTTTATACTTTGATAAATGAATGAGAAGTTAAATCACAAAAAGAAAAGAAAAGGGGGAGAAAAGATGCGCATTCTAGTTAGGGAATTCTGGGAGTTGAAATCCAGACAACTTTTAAAAAGTTGAGTAACTTAAAACCATTGAACCGTTTATCCAACATGACGTCCCAAACATGCCTGAGTTTTGTTCTCAGCAGCCACCCCCCCGCCCCCCACAAGTAGCCAAGCGAAAGGGCTTCCTGGCCAAGGAACATGGGAATTGTAGTCCAGGCTCCTGGAAGGGCAGCTGGCGGCGAAGGACTGACTCTTTAAGAGTGGCAAAGCAGGGATGGGGCACAGGACACATTGCGAGGGGCAGATGTTTCCCCCCACTCCACCCCTTTGGCTCTGAGGGTCCCTTGGTGTGTGGGGGGGGGGGCTGGCTGAGGAATTCTGGGAGTTGAAGTCTACAAAAACTTGCTGAGTTTGGAAACCTGCAGTAGAGCAGGGGTCTCCAACCTTAGCAACTTTAAGACCTGTGGACTTCAACTCCCAGAATTCCCCAGCCGTAAAGTTGCTAAGGTTGGAGACCCCTGCTCTAAGAGGATGATTAAAAGATTTGGGAACACAAAAAGGAACACAAATTGCGTCTCTACAAGGCACCTTTTATTAGGGGAAAGGGCCCGTTGCTGAAACACTTGGAGGGGATGGGGAGTATGTAAGGGCAGGATAAAGCTATACAAATTTCATACATTTACATACAAGCAAATATACACATATATATGGACATATATACACAAATAGGAGGCACAGCACAGAGGAGGCGAGAGGGGCGTCACTGCTTGCTGAGCGAGGGAGCCGTGTACGTGTGAAAGCGCTGATGGGCCCTTTCCTGGCTCAGGAGGCGCAGCGCCATGGTGTCGACGGCCTCTTCCAGGCCTGGCCCCTGGGAGACTTCCACGGTGTAGTCGTTGGCCTGGAGGAACACAGAAGAACGTTTCGGGGATGAAAGGGTCCAGCGTGTGGTGTCCTTGGTGCTCTCTGAACTTGGTTGTTTTCTTGCAGACGTTTCGGGACCCAAGTAGGTTACATCATCAGTGCTTACAAGCCTTCTAGTCTTTTAGCCCTGATGATATTCCCTAGTTGGGTCACGAAACGTCTGCAAGAAAACGACCAAGCTCAGAGAGCACCGAGGACCCCAGTTCTCCTCCTTCTCTTCCCCCTCCTCCCTATTTCTTCTCCTTCCCCTTCTTCTCCTCCACTCCTCAAACCCCACTCCTTTCTAGCACTGATGATGTTACCTAGTTGGGTCATAAGACGTCTGCAAGAAAGCCAAGTTCAGAGAGCACCAACGACCCCACAGTTGAGCCCTGAGCTAGAAATATTCACTTCTGTTGGTAGGATCCGATTTTCTAAAGGAAATTCTAGTATCCCAGAACTGGAACCTTAAGAGATCAACTAAGCTCACCCCCTGCTCAGAGAGGATCTCCTGAAGTAGTGTTAACTTCGCTTTGGACAGTCAGAGACGGAATTTTAAGTCCCACAATTCCCCAGGCAGCCAGCAGCCCAGACTGAAAAATGCGGCCCCTATAGCAGGAGTCTCCAAGCCTGGCAACTTTTAAGACTTGTGGACTTCAACTCCCAGGATTCTGGGAGTTGAGGTCCACAAGTCTTAAAGTTGACAAGTTTGAGACCCCTGGTTTATCCTATGGAATTCTGGGAGTTGGTCCACAAGTCTTAAAGTTGCCAGATTCTGAGACCCCTGCCCAAAAACAACAGCACCTGTGCACAAAATCTTCCCACGTAGGATAGCCCTCCCCTCTGTGGGGCAACGTGTCCCACTGGCTGCCGGCTTGCCCCAGGCATGGAAGTTCCTCGCCGTTTCATCCCGCTGGTCCTGATCTTTCCTCGTGGGGCACCAGCCTGGCCCAGCCTTCCTCCCAGCCCCCTCCCCCCAGGTTGCAGACATCCTCACCAGTTGCAGGGAGGCCAACATGGCCCGGCAGACTTCGAAGGCCGGCTGCCCTGCCAGCAGGCTGGCAAACGAATGCCACTCGCCCACGCGGCTGAACCGGGACACCAGCTGGTCTCCGTAGCTGTGGATGTCGAAGGCGGCGCGGGCTTCCTGTGCAAGGAGGAAGAGAGCTGGATGCTGAAGGCCGCATAGCGCTACCACTTCAGACTGATATTCCGCTTCACAAGTGCTTTCCAGCCCTCTCTAAGCAGTTTACAGAAACAGTTTCTTGCCCCCCAACAATCTGGGTCTTCATTTGACCCACCTCGGAAGGATGGAAGGCTGAGTCAACCTTGAATTGGTCAGGATCAAACTGCTGGCAGTCAGAAGAATTCGCCTGCAATACTGCATCCTAACCACTGAGCTGCCAGGGCTCTTCCTTCCTTCCCAATCACCTTCCTTCCTTCCTCGTTCTTTTTTCCTTCCTTCCTTCCTTCTCAATCATCTTCTTTACTCACTTTTTTCTTTCCTTCCTCACTCTTCCTTCTCAAACATATTTCCTTCTCAGCCATCTTCCTTCCTTCTTCTTTCCTTCCTTCCCAATCACCTTCCTTCTTTCTCAATATTCTTCCTTCCTTTTTTCTTAAATCATCTTTCTTCCTTCTCAACCACCTTCCTTCCTTCCTCTTTTTTCCTTCTCTCCTTTCCTCCCTCCTTAGCAATATGACTTAAGACTTTTATACCACTTCATGGTGCTTTACATCATTCTAAGCACGGCACCACCAGGGCTCCCCAACCCGTGTCCTGGGTGCCTTCCCTGCCTCTGACCTCACCTGTTCCTCCAGCTGCGGGACCATCATCTCCTCCCAGTCGCGGACCCGCTGGGACAGCACCGTCTCCCGGGCGTACTTCTGGGAGTGGGCCATGAAGAGCTCCTGAAACCAGTGGGGAGAAAGAGAGGGTCTCTCATGGGGAAGGGAAGGAACCAGCCTGGCCTTTGGAAAAGGAACTTTGGGGGGTGGGCAGCTGTCCCTCGGGAGAATGATGTTCCACAAAGAAGCCCCCCCCCCAGGTGGTGGTTACATTAATCGCCTAAGTTGCTCTTCCTCCGCAGGGGGTCAGGACACGTACCACGTTCCTGCTGACCAGCTCCTCGTAGCTCAGGGAAGAGGGGATTTCCCCAGGATCTGAAAGCAAATGGAGAAATTGAGGGGGGCCCTCCAGTTTCCCACGAGGAATCTCTGCGCCTCTTATTTCTTTTCCCAACCCAGAAGATGATTGAATGAAAGGATGGATGGATAGTTGGATGGTTGAATGGATGGGTGGGTGGGTGGGTGGATGGATGACTGGAAGGATAGATGGATGGATTGTTGAATGGATGGTTGGATGATTGAATGAAAGGATGCATGGATAGTTGGATGGATGGATGACTGGAAGGATAGATGGTTGGATGGATTGTTGGATGGTTGGATGATTGAATGAAAGGATGGATGGGTAATCGAATAGAAAGATGGATGGATCATTGAATGAAAGGATGGATAGATAGTTGGATGGATAGATAGATGGTTGAATGGATGGGTGGGTGGATGGATGCATGGATGATTAGAAGGAAGGATGGATGGATGGTTAAATGGATGGTTGGATGGATAGTTGAATAGAAAGATGGATGGATGGATGGATGGATGAGTAGATGGATGCCCTGGGTACAGAAAGAGGCCAGTTTGCCCAGCCATTACCTGCCACGCCGCCTGGCATCCCTTCGGAGGCTTCCAACGGGGGGATCTCCTCATCCGCCACAAAGTCCTCTGTGAAAGGAGAAGACGTTCCAGCAAAACTTCAACTTATAATCATTCGTTTAGCGACTGATCAACATTACACTGAATGAATGAACTAAAAAAAGGGACTTACGACCATTCCTCACGCTTACGTCCCTAGTCGACATCAAAATTCGGGTGTTTGGCAACCGGCAAGGATTTACAACAGTTGCAGCTTCTCGGGGGTCACACGATCACCATTTGCGATGCAATGGGAGAAGCCCGATTTGCTTAATGACCGCATGATTCACTTAACAATGGCAGTGATTTGCTTAACCACCATGGCTGTGGCTTTAACCCTCTTGCTAAGGAGGCCTTTGATGAAGCTGGAACGCAGAGGCCCCCCCTGTTAAATAGAGGTAGTCCTCGACTTACGGCGATCCTGGAGACGCCAGCATTTGGGTGCTGCGGTTGTACGTTGAGGCACCACGTGACCGAACTCGATTTTACAACTGTTGTAAAGCGAGTCACTGCAATCGTTAAGCAAATCACACGGTCTTTTCTTGCCACAAACTCACACAAAAAAGTCACAAATTGTTGTGCTTTTTATAACTTTTTTTTAAAGATTTTTTTTTTTAAAAAAAAGATAGTTTTTTTAGTTATTTTAACCTCGTGGATTTTATGGTTATTTCAGCTTTTTAAAATGACCTGTTTGCATTTTGCCCTGATCTGTGACTATAAGATAAAGGCTTGATAGTCGTGATGGTGCCCTTAGTCCTCAACTTACAATCACAAATTGAGCCCAACGTTTCCATTGCTGAGCGAAGCATTTGCTAAGTGAGTTTTGCCCCATTTTATGACCTTTCATGCCACTGTTGTTAAGTGAATCACTGCAGTTGTTAAGTGAGTAACACGACTGTTAAGGGAATCTGGCATCCTCCACTGATTTGGCTCGCCGGAAGGTCACAAAAAGAGGACCACGTGACCCTGGAGACACTGCAACAGTTGTAAATATGAGTCAGTTGCCAAACGTTTGAATTTAATCACGTGGCCACAGGGAGGCTGCAAAAGGCCGTAAGGTGGAAAAACGGTCATAAGTGACTTTTTTCAGTGATGTCATCACTGTGAACGGTCCCTAAATTAACTGTTGTAAGTTGAGGACTACCTGTACAGTCAGGCGGCTTGTCAAGCACCCCAAAATGCAAGGGAGGTGGGGTCGACGTAAGTTTAAGGTGGGCTCCAAGTAGCTTTTTGAAAGCCCATTGTAACTCCAAACGGTCACTAAAGCGACGGGGCACAAGTTGAGGACCAGCTATATAAACCAGATTCTATATCATCATCAACTCCTTTTAACGACCCCATAATCCCTTGCGGGGTGGAGTCTGGGCAACTGACTGGAGCTAGCAGAGTGTTTACTGGCCGGATGCCCTTCCTGTCGCCAATGCGGAGTTTTGTTCAGCAGATATATTCTCAATGCACAAATTCTGCTCCAACTGTCATGTTGTGACCCCGACTCCCGAGCTTGTCCTCACAGAGGAAGAGGACTCAGAAGGTGATGGGGAGGAACTGCCAAGGCCTCCCTCTCCAGGACCCTCCTTTCTGGCAATGCCTCAGGTTCCATCCGAAGGCCAGGAGGAACAGCCTGGGATGTGCCAGGAGGAAGGCATAATCGGAGCACCCATTGATAGGGAGCAATGATGATGAATCCTGGCTTGATCCCAGGCAGTGTTGGAGGAAGAGGCGTGCGCTGCAAAGGAAGAGGCGTGGGAGGGCCAGAGATTGAGCTGAGTCACGGAGCCACACCCCACCAGGAACAAAAGTGGGTGGGATTGCTCTTCAGGCTTTGTGACGGTCAAAATTAAAAACCTGAAAGTCACATCGTGATCTCTGAAATTCGGCTTGGATATATTGTGGATTGAACATTGACTAAACTCTTGTCTTGTGGATAATTTGTTGCTCCTGGAACGGACTGAAGATAAGTCCTCTTCTGCTTTATGGGAATGAAACCTGTCTTGGCAGGCATTCGGCAGTTTGCTGCCAAAACCTTGGTCTGCCAAGAATTCTAATCTGTTTACCTAATAAAATATTGGCAGGCGTGCTTGGTATTACGTTTGCCTGTGTGAGGAAGGGGGACAGAACACGTCACAATCCAGATGGAGGTGAATTGAGGAGAACCAAGTCCTAACTTGAGAAGGGATCTCTTGCAGCAGGTTGAGAGATCGCAGCTCACAAGGGTGGGGAGGGGGGGGTCTCCACACCCTCCCCCCAGACAGGAGAGAGGGCCGTCCCCTGGCCCAGCTACCAGGCAGTGTGGAAGACGTACCTGGCCCATCGTCGGCAGCAGCCGCAGCATCGAAGTTCTCCTCCTCCCGGTCCATCTCCAGAGCGCCAAGCTCTCCGAACTGCAACCCCAGATGCGGACGCTGGTTCAAGGGGGGGAAAAGCTGTATTTAAAAACATGCCCGCTTTAGCGTCACATCACAGAAGGAATCAATAAAAGGTTGAACTGGTCCTTGCTGCTCTCTGAGCTTGGTAGTTTTCTTGCAGATGTTTCATGACTAGGTCATGTCATTAGTACTAGAAAGGCAATGAGATTTGCAAGAGAGGAGGAAGAGGAAGAGAAGGGAGGAGAAGGAGGAAGAGGAGGAGAAGAAGAGGAGGAGGAGGAGGAGGTAGTGGTCCTTGGTGGTCTCTGAGCTTGATTGTTCTCTTGTAGACGTTTCATGACCCAACTAGGGAACATCATCCACTTGGAAAGGCCCCTACTGCTGGAAGAAGGCCCAAGGATGTAAGCCAGAGAGGCTGCAGGAAGGAAGGAAGCTCCTCCTTCTCCAAGAGGTTCCTCTCAGTTGCGTTGCCCCCCCCCCACTCCTTTCCTCTGGGCCAGTCCAGAATGCCAGCCCTTGTTCCCATGAGCCGCTCTGCCTCCCCACTCACCATCCTCTTCTGCAGCTTCCTCTGGGCCGCCAGGCGCTCCTTCACGTTCCTCCAATACAGGACCTCCAGGTCTGCTCAGAAATGACAAGGTTTATTTAATTTTCTACACAAAATTAAAATCGGAGTTAAATATTCAAAGATTGGTCTACTGGTTAAAGCACCCAGGTTAGAAAGCAGGAGATGTGAATTCTAGTCCCACCTCTGGCCCAAAAGCTAGTTGGTTGACTTTGGACCAATCACCAGGAGACTGGGAGTTCTAGTCCTGTCTTAGCTGTGAATGGCGGCTGAGTGACTTTGGACCAATCACCAGGAGACTGGGAGTTCTAGTCCTGTCTTAGCTGTGAATGGCGGCTGAGTGACTTTGGACCAATCACCAGGAGACGGTGAGTTCTAGTCCCGCCTTAGACCTGACAGCTAGTTGGTTGACTTTGGACCAATCACCAGGAGACGGTGAGTTCTAGTCCTGCCTTAGCCATGAATGGCTGCTGAGTGACTTTGGACCAATCACCAGGAGACGGTGAGTTCTAGTCCTGCCTTAGCCATGAATGGCTGCTGAGTGACTTTGGACCAATCACCAGGAGACGGTGAGTTCTAGTCCTGCCTTAGCCATGAATGGCTGCTGAGTGACTTTGGACCAATCACCAGGAGACGGTGAGTTCTAGTCCTGCCTTAGCCATGAATGGCGGCTGAGTGACTTTGGACCAATCACCAGGAGACGGTGAGTTCTAGTCCTGCCTTAGCCATGAATGGCGGCTGAGTGACTTTGGACCAATCACCAGGAGACGGCGAATTCTAGTCCCGCCTTAGGCATGAAAACCAATTGAGTGACTTTGGGGCCGATCCCTGTTTCTCTCAATCCAGCCCACCTCACAGGATTGTTGTTTGCGGGGCAAATAGGAAGGTGTGCTGGATATGTTTGCCACCTTGATCTATTTATAAAAACAATAATGGTGGGATGCAAATAAATAACTAAAAAGTGAAAAGAGGTTAACCCGGCAGCAGGAATGTCCTCAAGCCACCAGTGACCCCAGCATTGGGGGGGGAGCCCCTAAGAACCAGGCCTCTCCTGGCCCCCCAGCTCCCTCTGCCCACCCGTCCCCCGCCCCCATCTGTCAGTGCCTCTGCTTCTGGGCAAGCCCTGCAGGGACCAGGGGCCACCTCCCTGCTGCTACCCAGCCCCACACAAAGCCAGCCGGGGACCCTCTTTCCCCCACAAGACTCACCAGCGAATGTGGAGCCTTTCCAGCGGCTTCTCTGGCTGCCAGCCTGGTCGGGCTCTGGAAAGCAAGCAAGTCTCTGAGCTGGGGGAGTGGGGGGGGGTGGGGGGGTGTACAGGAGGGTTTTTTTTGGGTGTGTGTGTGTCACAGCAGCCCTTCGGCCTCCTCCCTCCCTCCCGCCCCACGGCACAGGAAGGCCGTCCGGGCTCCCGAGGTGAGAAGCAGAAGGGAGGCAAAAGGGGAGAGAAGGCAGGGAGGGCTTCAAGTGGCCAGAAGGCGGCCGTGTCTCTGTTTGTCTAGTTTATCACAAAAGGTAAAACACAAAACAGGAAAGCAAAGGGAAAACCAAGCCATACGTCCGGCGCTAAACAAGAACAAATAAAAAAAACGGGGGGGGGGGGAGGGCAAAAAGAGAGAGAGAGAGAGAGAAGAGAAAAAGGCGATCCAAGTAACAAATAAATTTAACATTTAAGTTAAAATTTAACGTGGAATAGGTTTTATATGTGGTTGGAAAACAAAAATCAAATTAAGAAATAAGAATATAAAGTGAAATTAGGTATTAACATACTGGATATAAATGTAAATAATGATCCTGCCAACAAAACAGTTAAGAGTATTTAAAAATAAAGAGAAGGAGCAGGAGGATAGAAGCTAAGAGTAAAGACAAAAGTCGATGCAGAAAGTTGTAAAATTGTATATATCTGTTGTTAGCATTGTATTTTAACGTCTGGTGTGTGTGTGCTTTTGTTTTTTGTCTCTTGACTTCTTTTGCTATTGTGTGTTTGGTTTTAAAATGTAAAATACTCAATAAAAATTATTTAAAAAAAAAAAAAGACAGAGATCTTCAAACTTGGCAGCTTTAAGACTTGTGGACTTTAACTCCCAGAGTTATGCTGGCTGGAGAATTCTGGGAGTTGAAGTCCACAAGTCTTAAAGCAGCCAAGTTTGAAGACCTCTGGTTTAACCTATAGAATCCAGCAAGGCTGGAAGCTGAAAAAAAAGGAAAAAACAATAAATTCTCCTCCTCTTTTACATACATACATCTACACACACACACAAATACACACACACATATAAAAAAAGGAAACAAGAACAGTCAATAGGTCAATAGGTTAAGCTAAACCAGGGGTCAGCAACCTGTTGCTCTGGAGCCGCATGTGGCTCTTTCACCACTCTGCTCCGGCTCCCTGTCACTCAAAATATGCGTCACAGCTGCCAATGTGCGACACCCGCTGGCACGCGATTTATTGAGCTTTTCAACCCCCGGTAAGCCAACCATGGATAAACCCAAGAAAAGGAAAGTTTCAGAAGAAAACAGAGCGTTTAATTCAACTGCATATGCTAGTTTTGTGGCTGACAAGAAATGGTCAGGCACAGGAAGGGTTTTGTGGCTCCCGGTGTTTTCTTTTCTGTGGGAAACGGGTCCAAATGGCTCTTTGAGTGCTTCAGGTTGCAGACCCCTGTGCTAAACAGTCAATAGGTTAAGCTAAACATTACACTAATCTTTAAATCCCTGTTAACCAGTTTTTTACAGCTAGTCCTCAACTTACGGCTGTTTAACGGCCACTCAAAGGTGTGACCCACCTGCAAAGGGAAAGGGGGAGGTTACACCCCAGTTCTGATGGTCAACCTCTACCTGGGCTCAGGTGACCGCACTTCAAATGCTCAGCAACACAACCCCGTTTGCGGCAGTTTGTAACGTCCCGCAATCACCTACCCCGTGGCTTGTGACGGTTGGAGCTGAAAACTGGATATTTTTTCCAAAACCTCCACTATTTTTTTTTTTAAAGGATAGACAGGGCAAGGGCAGGGCTGCCCCCGAGCCTCTCCCCCCCCTGAACTGGAGGGCGACATCAGCCCAAGCCGAGGACACTCACCAGAGGACGAAAACCACGACACAAAATCTTCCAGCTTGCAGGACGGACGTCTCTTGCGTTTGGCGCCGGACAAATCTTCCAGGCCGCGGGGCACGGTGAAGGGTCTCCCTGAAGAGGGAAAAAAGTGGGTGGGACCACCTGCTTCTCCATCCAGGCCCGGGCAGGTTAGCCCACCTCTCTTAAGGGCAGCGGCTGCAGGAAGGATCCCTCCCAAGGTCAAGGAGTCTGGCCGCCCGCCTGGTTCCATCAGCTCAAGTTCTCCAGGAGATGGTGAGAAATGCTCGGGCAGGTCTGGAAGCCCCCTCCCGTTCCCTTAGAACCCAACCTGCCCCGATGCCTTGGACTACAACTCCCATAACTTTCACCTGGCAGGGGAGCTGTGGTCCACACCGGGTGTTGTCCACAGAATGTGGTCAAACGGTCAAGATGGAGCCAACATGACTCGACTTTCTGACCTCTCCCCGTGGACAACCCTGGTCTGTCCCTCCCAGAGACGCTTCTAGGGCTGAAGGTGCTGGGTTCAAATCCCCCCCTCCATGCGCTGATGGGCCCGGGGGATCCGCACCTTTCTTCAAGGGTTTGTCTTCGGAGGAGCTGAAGGGGTCGAGGCCGCGCCAGGGGTCCCCGGTGTCCTGGAAGAGAAGGAGAAGCAGCTGGTGGGCCTCGCGTTCAGAGACTGAGGGTCCCCTGGGGCTTCAGAACTGGGCCTCAGCACCACAAAAGGAGCCCCACCCAGCTAGTCTAATGAAGAGAAGGACCAGGGGGTGACATGATAGCAGCCTTCCAGTATTTGAGGGGCTGCCCCAAAGAAGAGGGGGTCAAAGCTCCAGAGGCTCCAGGACAAGAAATAACAGATGGAAACTCATCAAGGAGAGAAGTAACCTAATAACAGTGGAAAAATGAAGAGATCCCTACAGATGAAAGGGTAATTAAAATATATATATTAGAATGCGCAGAGATGGATAGATTATCACTCAAAATAAAGGAGAAGGAAGAAACAGAATATTTTTTTAACATGGGATTTGTTTTACCAACGGTTAGGTAATAGAAACAGAAGTTAGAAACTCAAAAGTTTAAGAGAATGATTAACTATACAATGAAGGTTTATTAGTATGGCTAAGCAAATATTATCATGATGTGATTATTATCAATGCTATGAATATTAGTGTTATTACTATTGTTATTTTTCAAAATTAATTGTACCCAGAAAACACACTGTTCATGCAAATATAAACTATCTATCATCTCTATCTATCTATCTATCTATCTATCTATCTATCTTTATCTATCATATCTATCTTCTATCTATCATCTGTATCTATCATCTATCTCTATCTAATCTATCATATCTATCTTCTATCATCTCTCTCTATATATTTATCTATCTATATCTATCTATCATATCTATTTCTATCATCTCTCTATCTATATTTATCTATCTCTCTATCTATATCTATCTATCTATCTATCTATCATCTATCTATCTATCTATCTATCTTTCTTTATCATATCTATCGGTATCTATCTATCGGTATCTATCTATCTATCTATCTATCTATCTTTATCATATCTATCGGTATCTATCGGTATCTATCTATCTTTATCATATCTATCTTTATCATATCTATCTTTATCATATCTATCGGTATCTATCTATCTATCTATCTATCTATCTATCTATCTATCTATCTATCTATCTATATTTATCATATCTATCATCTCTATCTATCTATCTACCGGTATCTACCTACCTACCTACCTACCTCCTCTATTTATATCTATCTTCTATCTATCATCTGTATCTATCCTCTCTATATTTCTCTCTCTATATCTATCTATCTATCTATCTGAGAGAAGCAACCTGGAACTAAGGAGAAACTTCCTAACAGTGAGGACAATTAACCAGTGGAACGTCTTGCCACTAGAAGTTGTGGGTGCTTCATCATGGTTTATAGGGTCTCCTGCTGAGCAGGGGGCTGGACTAGAAGACCTCGGAGGTCCCTTCCAGCTCTATTCTGATTCAGATCAGGCAGAGACGTGGCTCGGCCTGGCACATCCTCACATTTGGAAGCTTCTCTAGGACAGAGGGGAACAGCTAAACTTCAGGGCTTACGGCCACTGAGAGACCTTTTGTTACAAGCTACCAGGCTGAGATAGATTCGTTTAGTGACCGTTCAGAGTTACAACAGCACTGACAAATTGACTTATGGCCGTTTTTCACACTTGCAACTGTTATAGCATCTCCGTGGTCACGTGATCCAAATTCAACATTTGCACACTTGGCAGCGTCCTGGGGTGGGTGGGTGTCACATGATCCCCGCTTTGGCGAACTTCCTGACAAGCGAAGTCCGTGGGGGAAGCTAGATTCCCATGCGTTTCACTTAATGACCGTAGCCATCCTTTTCATCATCGTGGCAAGAAAGGTGTCTTCGCTTAGCAACAGACATCTGGGGCTCCGTTGCGGTCACAAGCTTGAGGACTGCCTGGGTCGAAAGGCTCCTGGGAGCACCACTGGCAAAACGTGGGGTGATGTACGGGGCTGCTCCTTACCTTGAGGTGGAGATTGGCATCCAGGGCAGGGGGTCTCTCCCGCAATGCGTACCCTTTGCTCTGGGGGGCGCTCTAGGAGACAGAGAAAGGGGGAGGGGTGTCTCATCTCCAGATCGTACCAAAAGCGCCCTCTGCCGTCCCACCCTAGGCTGCCCTCCTGCCTCCGAGTACCGTCTGATGCGCGACGTCTTCCTCTGCTCCGGCGCAGGGAACCTCTTGACCCTCTTCTGGGATGTCTGGCAGAAAGTCCTCACCACCATCTTCATGGTCATCAGTGGGGTTCACTGCTCCGGCGGGGAGGGGGGAAGGGGGTGTTCCCGGGGGAGGAAAGAGAACGAGAATGAAGAGTTTAGCCCCGCAGAGCTCAGGGCAATGGTGGAATTCAGCCAGTTCGCACTTATTCGGGAGAATTGGTTGTTAACTTTCTAAGCAGTTCGGAGAACTGGTTGTTGGAAAAAATCTTATTGTTTTTTTCCACTTTACAGGGCTAATCCTGTAAGGAATTACAACATTCTGGTGTTGTTTCTAGCCTAATCTTTATTGCCCTGCTTACAGAAACTGCCTCACTGCTTAACCCTTATTACATTGTAACAGCTAAGGCGAAGCGCCCATTCGACCTGAGTGATGTTGAGTTGGGCATGCCCACACCTACCCAGATGGTCATTAGGGCAGAGAACCAGTTGTAAAATTATTTGAATCCCACCACTGGCTCAGGGTGGCTATCTGCGACTGCAGTGGGTGGAAGGAATGGCCTTGGGAGACAGGAGGAAGATGCAGGACCAAGACAATAAAAGAAACCACTGGGGCAGGGCTGTCATTTTGAGAATGCCTCTCAGGCCAGACCCTCCTAGGAGGGAGTGGGGTCTCCTGCCTGTTTAGATGCACTGAGGATGTTCCCTAGTTGGGTCATGAAACCTCTGCAAGAAAACCCATCAAGCTCAGAGAACACCGAGGATCCCCACAGTCCTCCTTTCTCCCCCTTCCTTCTTCTGCTTCTCTTTCCCCTTCTTCTCCTCCATTCCTCAAACCCCCCTCCCTTCTAGCACTGATGATGGTACCTAGTACAGTAATGAAACGTCTGAAAGGAAACCACCAAGCTCAGAGAGCTTCAAGGAGCCCACAGTTCCAACCCTGAGCTAGAAATATTCTCTTCGATCAGTTAAACGAAATTACCCCTCTGTCCAGTGTATCAGCCTATAGAGCCCCTAGCTGGCTCTAAATTCTCTCTCCCCCCCCCTCCCCATATTTTATTTATATAACATTCAATTTTCATCAAACTGTGGGTTCTGGGTAGTTATGTTTAAATAGTCATATTATACATCTTTGTTGTGATAATTCATCTCCATCATATTAATAATATTAATAACATTAATGCTTAACGCTTAACATCATCTTCATTTAACTCTTCTCCACTTTACCATTTCCTCTTTTTATATCTCCTCCTTTCTAACTTCTGTTTCTGTTGTCTAGCCATTGATAGAATATGTCCCATATCAAAAAAATATTTTGTTCCTTCTTTAGCTGGCTCTAAATTCTCATTAACTGCCTGCAGAGTCTGCTAAGCGAGAGACCGCGTATAAAAGGCTTTCAAGACGGTGAGCTTTGAGCTGGCATCCCATTTCCCAGCTGGGATTTCCTACCGGCACCTCCCCTAACTCCAACTTTCTTGAACGTTCATTTTTCCTCCCCCTCAATTCATTGGGTCCCCGTGACTCACTTCCTTCTCCAGAGAAGTCCAGAGCGAGAACGGGGGTCTCGCACCCGCTGACCTCCATGGGCATGGAGCCAGCTGCTGGAGCCAGGCTCTGGACACCTGCACAGAAGCAAAAAAAGTGTGTGAGCACACCTAGCACAACTCCCCTGCCGATCGGTTGGTTCTCCAGGGCATCCCGTGAAGGGAGATGGTCCCAGGTCTATCAATTCAATTTTCTTTAGGGGTGGCAAATCTTTTGCAGGCAGGCAAGCTAGGAGCTGCATTTGCTGCTTTTCTTAAATTTCTACCCGGTTCCCGACAAACCACATGCTTAAAATAAAATAATAATAAAAGAAAAAAACAAGAAAATAATAAACAAGAAAATAAAACAAAACTGAAAATAAAAATATAAAATTACAAACAAATAAAAATAAAATAATAAAATGAAAATAAAGTTAAAATTAAAGATAAAATGCTAAAAACAACTAAAGCTGAATGAAATTAAAAAGTTAAGTAAAATTAAAAAATAAAATTATACTTAAAACATAAAACAATTTAATAATGATATAATATGTTTACAAGAAACGCATATTACAACTCAAGATCAAAAATATTTGATAAACTCAAAATTAGGAGCACATTATATATCTTCAACTTCGCAGAAAAAGAATGGTGTGGTTATTTATGTAAATAAAAAATTAACAGCAAAAGTTATAGAAGTAGATCAAGATGGTAGGTTTGTAGCAATTGAATTGCTCACAGCAAATGGTCAAATTCTTTTGATTGGAATTTATGCTCCCAACCAACAACAGGATTATTTTTACAAGATGTTACATATTAAAATATTGCAATGGGACTATAGATCTATTTTACTTATGGGAGATTGGAATGGAGTAATTGATTCTAAATTAGATAAAAAGAGCTTGGCAAAGTCTAGAATTAGACTACCGCAGACCTTTTTTGATATGAAAGAAGATATGGAACTAAAAGATGTTTGGAGAATACATAATCCAAATGAATTGGATTACACTTTCTTTTCCGATAGACATAGATCCTTTTCTAGGATTGATTTTATCCTGTTGTCAAATGATCTACTTGTTAAGACAAAAAGAACAAAGATTTTTCCAAGAACTTTGACTGACCATAGCCCTGTATGGATAGAAATCGAGATGGATAAGGTTGAGAGACGTTCTTGGAGATTAAATGAGAACTTGTTTAGATATGAAAAAAATACAATAGAACTTAAAAAGCATTTGAAAGAATTTTTTGAAATAAATTTGAATAAAGGTACCCCAATTGAAATTGTTTGGGACGCAAGTAAAGCTTATATGAGAGGGGTACTTATCTACATGAATTCTAAACATAGACTGTTCCGACAAAAGAAAAGATCTGAGTTGGAAATGGAAATAAAGAATAAAGAACAGTTACTTATTAAAAATCCAACAGATGAAAGAATACGAAGTGCTATAAAACTTTTGAAAGACCAATTTCAAATGCTTATGGCGGAACAAGTTGCAACAAGTTTACAATACGCGAAGCATAATACATTTTGCAATGCTAACAAACCGGGCAGATGGTTGGCTTACACACTGAGGAAAAAACAAAGTATACGGACTATTGATAGTATTGATATTGGAGGGAAAGAAATTTTTCAACAAAAATTAATTAAAGAAGCTTTTGTGGATTATTATACTAAATTATATGCCAAAGAAGAGGTGCAGAATGGACTTATAGAAAAATATTTAAAGGATAAGAGAGTTACAAAAATTACTGATCAACAAAAGGAAAGAATGAATTATCCTATAACAGAGGAGGAGATAATAGTAGCAATTAAGCAGCTAAAAACAGCCAAAGCTCCTGGCACGGATGGTTTGACTGCAGTGTATTACAAAACTTTACAAGCTGAAATGGTGGGACAACTTAGAGATTTATTTTGCAATATTCAACAAGGGGGTAAAATACCCCCATCTTGGACAACTGCTTATATATCTTTGATACCAAAGGAACAAGTTGGTCCTAAAAAACCAGAGAACTACAGACCAATATCTCTTTTGAACACAGACTATAAAATTTATGCGAAGGTATTAGCCAACAGGTTGATGCCAGTAATCCAAAAAGTGATTCATGAGGACCAAGCGGGATTTATTGAGGGCAGATACATGAAGGACAATGTAAGGCAAGTAATAGACTTATTGGAATATCTTGATAAGAATAAACAGATTTCTGCAGTGCTGGTTTTTTTGGATGCGGAGAAGGCCTTTGATAGAGTGGATTGGAACTTTCTACTAAAGACTTTAAAAAAGATGGGCTTTGGGGACCAATTTATACAGGCGATCTCAGCAATTTATCAAGAGCAAAAAGCACAGATTATTATTAATGGAAGTTTGACGACAGAGTTTAAAATTGAAAAAGGAACAAGACAGGGATGTCCGTTGTCCCCACTTTTATTTATTTTAACATTGGAAGTCTTGCTAAATACAATACGGGACTCAAAAATTTTGAAAGGCATAGTGATAAGGCAAGAGGATTATAGAATAAAGGCATTTGCAGATGATCTGGTTGTTACCCTATCACAACCAATGGAATCAACAATCCTGATGAACGACATTATACAAGACTATGGTAGAGTTTCAGGTTTCAGACTGAATTCAAAAAAGACTAAAATGATAGTTAAGAATATGACACAAGATCGTAAACATGAGCTGGAAAGGAGGGCAGGTTTTGAAATTGTACCTAAGGTAAAATATCTTGGAGTTCAGGTTGCAGAATCAAACATGAAATTGTTTCAAAATAATTATGAGGTGTTGTGGCGAGAGGTTCAGAAAGACATGGAGACTTGGAAAAAGCTGCAACTGTCTTTACTTGGAAGAATAGCAGCAGTTAAGATGAATATTTTGCCAAGATTTCTGTTTTTGTTTCAAATGATTCCGGTGCTTAAAAGTGATAAACAACTGAAAGTTTGGCAGTCTGGTGTGAATAAGTTTGTCTGGAACGAGAAAAAGCCGAGAGTGAAATTGAAAATTATGCAAGATGTTCCAGAAAGAGGAGGCCTTAAACTCCCAAACCTACAGTTATATTATGATGCAGCAGCTTTAACTTTAACAAGTGATTGGTTTGGAAATAAAAAGGCTGGAATATTGAATGCAGAAAGTTTTGATCTTGAATTTGGATGGCATGCTTACTTATTTTATGATGATAAAGTTGATAAAGTATTTAAAAGTCATATACTCAGAGATTCTTTGATGAGAGTTTGGAAGAAGCACCGACTCAAATGGGATTATAAAATACCGCTATGGCTGGATCTTGGTCATACCTTGTGGAATACAAATATAATGTCACTCGGGGGGTTTTTATACAAAGAGGTTCTTTTTACAGATGCGGGCAGATGGCAGCTGAAGACATTGCAGACACTGTTGGACGAAGGGATTAATTTAACCTGGTTACAATATAATCAATTACAATTGAGATGGAAAGAGGACCAAAAAACTGGTATTATACTGCATGAGGAAGAATTGGTTAGACATATAAGAGAGAAAGGTCCAATGCATATTAAAAGGCTTTATAATGTTTTGTTAGAAAGGGACTCAGAAACTGAATTAGTTAAAGATTGTATGATTAAGTGGGCACAAAATTTTGAAGAACCAGTGATGTTGGAAACATGGGAAAAAATTTGGGTTCAGAATGTTAAGTTCACACAGTCGCAGAATTTGAGGGAAAATTTTTATAAAATGTTTTATAGATGGCATTTGGATCCTAAAAAGTTGTCATGTATGTACCCTAATGTTCAGCCAAAATGTTGGAGATGTGAATGTTTGGATGCTACGTATTATCATGTATGGTGGACCTGTAGGAAAGTTAAGGCTTTTTGGATAAAAATATGGTGGGTCATGCAGAATGTTTTGAAGAAAAAAATTCAATTTTCTCCACAATTGTTTTTATTGGGTATAGTTAAGGGTTTTACACGGGGTGAAATAAAATTAATATTGTATATGATAACAGCAGCAAGATTGTTGATAGGTAAATATTGGAAGAATGAAGTTTTGCCTACTATCGAGGAATGGACTTTAAAGATGGCAAGTTTTGCAGAGATGGCGAAGATTTCAGCATATTTAAAAGATTGTTCACAAGAGACTTATGAATGGGAATGGAAAAGGTGGATAGAATATGTTCAGAACAAATACCAAACTAGAAAGTATCAAATAGCTTTTATTTGAAAATAATGTATTAGAAATATCTTAATGTAAAGAGACAAAGAGGAAAAATTATATAGGGGGAGGGATGGGTTCAGGTTTATATATCAGTGTTATTAGTTATGAGTACATAATAGGGAAGTCTGGGGGGGGAGGGACAGGGAGGGTTAGGGAGGATGGGAAGTTTGGGGAGGGAGGTGGGGGGGTGAAAAAAAGGGGTGAAAATGTAATTGTAAAACTTTTGCAATAAAACATAAAACAGTGAAATAAAAATGATTTAAGTCAAGGCTGAGCAAAATTAAAAAATTAAGCTTAACCAAATGAAATAACAGAACAATAAAATTCAAAATGAAGAAAAAAAAAAAAGAAAAATTTAAAACCAAGTAAAATCAAACAAAATCAAATTGAAAACAAATGCAATTTAACAGTGAATAATATGATAAAAGTAAAACAAAGTGAATCGTTAAAGGATAAAATCAAAGTAAAATCAAACAAAATTAAAAGTAGAAAGAAGTCAAAACTAAACTAAGCTGAAACAACAAAAAAAGTAAAACAAAAAAAAAATTCGAAACAATAAGTGAAAAAGAATCCAAATCGAAAGAATGAACTAAATTTTAAAAGGAGGATCCACCGTGGTGGATGCCAGTTGTACCGTTGGGGTTGCCGTGGCCCCAACCGCCGTCCCTGCCCTCTTGGCACTGGGTGGGCGAGACCCCCGCCAGTTCCAAGACAAAGAGCCCGTTGTGGTGGGGGGTGCAGGTATTCATCCGGAAGTCCTTCCTGCTGGCCAGCAGCTCTCCCTTCCGGCTGCAAGGAAAGAAGCCCAGATCAGACGGAGGTGGCCAGGGGATGCCGCACCTCGTACCCCACGGTTGGAGAACGGGGGGATCCCCCCCCGAGGACCCCGCGAGAGCCTCTTACCTAAAGAGGGGGTTGTCCTTCTTTTCCGACTCTTCGGGGGGCACCAGAGCCATGGGGGTCAGGGGAACAATGGGGACCGTCTGCAAAGGCAGCAGAGAAGTTACAAGAGGGGGGAGAAGGGAAGGGGGTGTGGGTGGGAAGGGTGTTGGGGGGGCCCCGGGGTGGGATTTGGGGAAGGCTTGTCTGCTCTCCTGAGCCCTGGCTGTGGGGCAGGAGGGTTTCCACTCACAACTATTCGTTTATAGTGACCGAAGTTACAATCACACTGAAAAAAGTGACTTAGGACCATTTTTCACACTTATGACCATTGTGGCCTCTCCATGGTCACGCGATCAAAAAAAAAATTATTTTTCCCCCCCAAAATTCAGATGCTTGGCCACTGGCATGGACTTGTGTCAGTTGCCGTGTCCCGGGGGCCATGTGATCTTTTCCGACCTCCTGACAAGCAAAATCAACGGGGGAGCCGGATTCACTTAATAACCGGGTGACTACCTTAACCGTTGCGGTGATTCACTTAACAACTGTGGCAGGAAAGGTTGTAAAATGGGGCAAAACTCACTTAACAATTGTCTTGCTGAGCAGCATAAATGTTAGGTTCCATTGGGGCCGTAAATCGAGGAGTACCTGCAACTACAGCCCACCAGCCCCGACTGCCTACTCGGTGAGCCGACACCAATCATAGTACAGGCAGTCCTTGAGCTACGACCACAATGGAGCCCAACATTGGTTGCGTTTTGCCCCATTTAATGATCTTTCTTGCCACAGTTGTTAAGCGATTCACTGCAGTTGGGAAGTCAGTAACCCGGTCGTTAAGCATATCCAGCTTTCCCCCATTGATTTTGCTTGCCGGAATGGTCGCAAAAGGGGACCACATGACCCCCGGGGACACGGCAACCGTCATAAATACGAGTCAATTGCCAAGCGTCCAAATTTGAATCATGTGATCGTGGGGAATGCTGCAATGGTCATCAGTGAGAAAAACGGTCAAAAGTCGCTTTTTTCAGTGCCGTTGTTCACTTTGGTCTCTAAGCGAATCGTTGTAAGTCGAGGACTTCTTGTAAACTTGCAAAGGTGTTGTGTGTGTGTGCGTTTGTGTGTAGCCCTGGGAGCAGACAAAGCTGCGCAAGGCTTCCTTATGCCCCCCTGCCCTTATTCAGAAGCTGTGGAGCCACTAACGTTGTGCTGCTGGTCGTCCCTCAGGTCCATGTTGGCTCTGCTGGCCTGCTGGATGTCATCCAAGGAGAGGAACTGCATGGAGAAAGAGGCAGCCTGTTAGTCCTGGAAGCCACCTTTTACTTTGGGTCTTCAGGGCTGCCCCATTCAGTGCTGTGGGAAACTGGGAGGGGGGATTGGATGGAGCCTGGGTGATATGTAGTCAAAACAACATTCCTTTCTCAGAGAGTCAAGGTCATCCTGCCCTGGATCCCAACTCCAGTTGGGACGGTGCCTTGATTGGACCGTGTGACAGACATGTGGGTGCAGGGGGAAGGGACTTGGACTTTCTTTTGGGTGGGGAAAACCTAGAAGTTTTCAGATTCGGGTTTTCCCAGATGTCCCAGTATGACATCTCTAATAAAATGAGCAATTCCTTGCCTTGGAGTCTTCTTTCATTGGGGGTGTTACTTGGAACCCTGATACACTCCATCAGAAAAGAAACCAAGGAAAGAGCTGTCTGGGCCAGAAAGAGCCTCTGCCCCCGCCTTGGCTGGACGGAATGAAAGCTGACCCAAGTAAAAGACAGGTCGTGGGCAATGACCCCACCCCTTATCTGCCATTCCTTTACAATTCAGATACAGACTGGTAACCATCATCATCATTTAACAACCCCATAATCCCTTGCGGGGTGGAGTCTGGGCAACTGAATGGAGCTGAGTGTTTACTGGCCGGATGCCTTTCCTGTCGCTAATGCGGAGTTTTGTTCAGCAGAAATATTCTCATTGTGCCCAGAAAGAGAAATATTTGGATTGAACTCACAGCCTCCTGATTGTGAGGTGAGAGCTCCACCTCTAGGCCACCACACCACTTTAGATAAAAACTGGTAATACAAATCTTATTTTAAAACAATTAGACCCTTTTAATAATTTGAACAATAGAGTTAAAAGACGAGCAGCGGTAGATGCAAGCATTTTATATTGACTCATCAGGACCGACATTACAATAACGTGGTTAAAATCAGCCTAAAAGATCTAAGCAAGAGCATTAATGAAGTCTATAACGTGTGCGGGGGAAGCAACCGATGGCAAACTTCATGCCCACATGATACGTAGATTGACATACAGCTGTTTCTGCACGCTTAAGGGAGCATGCAGAATAAAAAATAAATTTTTAAAAAATCTGGTTTTTTTGATGTTTATCCAATTTATTTTAATAAAATGCTTTTGGAGTAAAAATTTACCTAAAGATCTTTTTCTGTTTAAGATACATTCATAATTTAATTTATTCAGCATGAAATGGAGCTTAGTTCTGTAGCATGAGGAGGCTGTATATTCTGCAATATTGGGACTCTTGGCGAGTCAACAACCGGCCAGAGTTGCTCTTTAAAAATTATGATTTAAATCGAGTCGATTTAAATCAAGCCTTTTTACTAGTGATTTAAATCACGATTTAAATCGACTTGAATCAAATCCACCCTGGCAACTGCTTTGGCAAAACGGAGGAAACGAGACTTCCTGTGGCGCAGTAAAACTCTGAACGCAGGGTTTGGATCCACCTGGTAGCCCGTAACTAGTAATGTCTCGCAACGGCTGAAGAAGGCGTTTTATGGCCATGATTTGCTGTGGTTGTTGGATTCAACACCCCGGAGCTCACCTCTTCTTCTTCTGCTCCTGGTCCGGCGCTGACATCCCCGTCGGCCCCATCCGCACCGACTGACGTGGGCTGTTTCTCCCGCCTAAGTTGTAAGAAGAATTACGACAGAGAGACACAGAAGGGAAATGAGCAGTTTATTCCAGAAAATACAGGCAGTCCTCAAATTACAACCGTAATAGAGCCTCAGTTACTGCAACTGACCAGATTTTATGACTTTTGCAGCTGTCTTTAAGTGAATGCAGTGGTTGTTAAGCAAACACATTACTGGATGGGATTGTTCCCCTTTCCTTTCTTTCCTCTCTTTTTCCCTTCTTTCCTGCCCATTTTTCATACCCCTTCCTGCCTGCCTGCCTCCCTTTTTCTCTCTTTCCTTCCTTCCCTTTTTCCTTCCTCTCTTCTCAAGGAGGGGTTACTCACTTCTTACTGGAGATAAAATCAAGGGCTTGGTACACCAGTGAGTAAAGATACTCCACCTGAGAAAACAAATGCAATAGATCAGAGAATGAAATGGAGAATAATCTCAAAAGGAAGAGTCCTCCAGGAATTTGCTCAAAAAAAAGTCTGAAAATGAATTTTCAGTCTGATGGAGAGCAAGGATGTCCATCTGCTGCTCCTGGTGACCAGTCACTCAATCAGTTCCTCCCTGTTAGAGGCCATTCCAATGTCCCTAATTAAAACAATCACGGCAATTGGTATAAGACAGCATCTCTCACCCCCTTTGGAGCCAACCTCCTATCTCCCCCACCTGGCTATCCCCATCACCTCA
This sequence comes from Pituophis catenifer annectens, assembly GCF_029215685.1. Classification (NCBI taxonomy): domain Eukaryota; kingdom Metazoa; phylum Chordata; class Lepidosauria; order Squamata; family Colubridae; genus Pituophis; species Pituophis catenifer. Next base: position 89,138,354 of record NW_027256887.1, read on the forward strand.
CGGGGCCCTACCCTACCCCCCCCTGACCATTTCCCCCACCTGGCCATCTTTCCCAGGGGCCTCCCCACCCCACCCTTATGGAGCCATCCTCTTTGTCCCTTTACCTGGTCAACCCCCACCCCTCCATGGGTCCATCCTCCATCTGGCCCCCCCATGGCGCCCTCCCCTTGTCCCCCCTGGCAGACCACTTCCCCCACCTCCAACCTGGTCACCCTGCAGAGCTCCCCCCTCCCCACCCGGACATCCCCATCCCCCCAATGGGTCCATCCCCCTCCGTGGGGCTCTCCCCTTGTCCCCCTGGCAGACCACTTCCTACTCACCTGGCCATCCTCCTCAGGTGCCTCCCCCCTGCACTCAGCCACCCCTCTCCTCCCCATGGTGCCCTGCCCTTCTCCCCCTGGCAGGCCATCCCCCAGAGCTCTCCTCAGCCCAGCCCAGACATCCCCCTCCCCCCCATGGGGCCATCCTCTTGTCCCATTACCTGGTCAACCCCTCCCCCCAAAGGGTCCATCCTCCATTCTCAACTGTGGGGCTTCTCCTTGTCCCCCTGGCAGACCAATTCCCCCCCCACTCCAACTTGGAAATCTTCCCCAGACGACTCCCCCCAACACTTAGCCCCCCCTCCCCCTCCCCCCGCGGCCCTCCTCCTATCCCCCTGGCAGACCACTTCCCCCCCCCCCGAACCTGGCCATCCCCCAGAGCTCCCCCCTCCCCCCCGACATCCCCATCCCCCCCCATGGGACCCTCCCCTTGTCCCCCTGGCAGACCACTTCCAGCCCTCCACCTAGCCATCCCCCTCCCCCTCCAGGCCTTCCTCCTCCCCTCCCCCCCCGCCCACCTTCTTGCTGTAGATGCAGGCGGATCCCTGGATGAGCAGCGCCGCTTCGATGAAGTTCATGGTGGTCTTCCCGCCGTCGAAGGAGATGCAGATCTGGTCCAGCTGCGGGGGGAGAAGGAGAAGAGGCGGCGGGGCGCTCACAATGCAGCCCCCCCTTCTCTCTCTCTCTCTCTCTGTGTGGCCTACCTCGCGGGGTCGTTGTGCGAGGTTTCCCCCCCCCCCGTTTCCCCCTCCTCCTACCTCCTCCAGGTACTCCCCCAGCTGCGTGGCCACGTCCACCTCCCAGTTCTTGGTCAGGTCCCGGATGGGCTGCAAGAAGTGCAGGAAGCGCGACTCCGCGTCCTCCATGGCGGCGGCGGCGGCAGCCGAGGCGGCGGCGGCCGTTTTGATTTTCCCGCCCGGCCACTGACGCCATCGGCGCGCGACACGGAGGGGCGATGACGTCGCGAGGCGCCGCTCCCCTGAGAAGGGCCGACGGTGATGACGTCGCGCAACGTCCATCCCCCCCGCCCCGCGCTGGTCCCGGCTCCGCCCCCGCGTTCTATCCCCGCCCCCTTTGGCTACATTGTAGCCGAGCGAGCGAGCGAGCGAAGGGCGGAAGGCGCGATGGCCTCGGAGGTTCCCCGCCTGGCCCGGCAGCTCTTCCTGCGCGGCTTGGCCGCCGCTTTCCTGGCCGCCTTCGCCTCGCTTTACGTCCAGCTGCCCGGTGAGCCTGCGGCGGCGGCGGAAGGGAAGCGCTCTGCACATGCCCCGGGGCGCCCTCGCCCTTCCCGCTGCTGCGCCCAAAGCACAAGCCGAGTCCTCGCAGGGGCGTCCGGGGAGGGAAGAGTCCCGGGAGAGGGGAGGGGAGGGGAGGGGGGGCTGTGTCCCGCTTAGTGACCTTGCGGAGGGCCCGGCGCCGAAAGTCCGCCAGCCGCTCGGGCGAAGGCACCGGCTTCTCCGCCTCTGGGTCCCGCTGCAGCCGTCCACGTGTCCCGGCCGAGGGAGGGCTTGGGCAGTGGCTCCCTCCCGGGGAGAAATCTGGCGGGGCGCGAGGGTCTCCACGTCTGAAGGGGGCGCCCCTCCCTCCTCAAAGGAGTCCCGTGTCCTCACGTGTCCCCCTGACTCGTGTCTCGGACCCCGCTTCCCTGGAGGGAGAGAGGGCCAAGCATCCTCCTCCCCATAGCTCCTTGCCCCCTCCCCAGTAAACCCTGGGTTCATTTTATGTGGGGGTCTCTCCCCCTCCCCCCCACTCCCTTTGGGGATGGGGGCGCTTGAAAGACTTTAAATTGGGGGGGGATGGACCCATCAAGGGGCTCTCCTGCTTGGGGCTCCCCCCCCTTCCTCCCTGCACCCCTTTTCTCAGCAGCCCCTGGGAGAAACCGAGGGGGAGGGGGGCTTGGCTGTGGGGGTCTCCCTCCTTTTTCTGCATAAAGAACTGCTCTCTTCTGCCCCTCCCTCTGCTTTAGCCCCGCCCCCTTTTCCCAATATCCCAGCTGGATGGGGTTTTTTTTTTTTAGCCTGTGGGCCCCCCCTTTTTTTCCCCCACGTCTGTCCCAGGAGCTCCACGTGGCACTGGCGCTGCAGCAGTTGTGCAAACGGTCTCACGCGTGGAGTGCGGGGGGGGGGGTTGGTGTGGCCCACCGGCCCTCTCCCCTCTTTGTCTCGGCCTTGGGTGGCCCCTTCAAGCCCACCCACCCCACCCCAACCTTCCTCCTCCTCCTCCTGTTGGAGAAAAGATTTCCCCTTCCTGATCCAGGCATTTGTCCAGAATAGAAGTCTTCAAACTTGGCAGCTGGAAGACTTGTGGACTTCAACTCCCAGAATTCTCCAGCCAGCATAGCTGGCTGGAGAATTCTGGGAGTTGAAGTCCACAAGTCTTCCAGCTGCCAAGTTTGAAGACCTCTGGTCCAGAAGGTCTCCTGCCTTGGGCAGGGGGTTGGACTAGAAGACCTTCCAAGGTCCCTTCCAGCCCTAACAGAAGAACAAGAGCTGGAAAGGGACCTTGGAGGTCTTCTAGTCCATCCCCCTGCCCAAGGCAGGAGACCTTATACCATCCCAGACAAATGCTTGTTGCAAATCTCAGTGTTGGAGCCCCCACAACTTCTGGAGGCAATTTGTTCCACTCGTTAAGTCTTCTATCAGGAAGTTTCTCCTTCGTTCCAGGTTGCTTCTCTCCTTGATTGGTTTCCATCCGTTGCTTCTTGTCCTGCCTTCAGGGGCTTTGGAGAATAGGTGGACCCCTCTCCCCCCGCCGCCCCTCTTCTTTGGGGCAGCCCCTCAAATCCTGGAACGTTGCTGTCAAGTCACCCCTCGTCCTTTATTTTTATTAAACAGAATAATAGAGTTGGAAGGGGCTTTAGAGGTGCTCTAGTCCAACCCCTTTCTCAGGCAGGAAACCTTATATCAGTGTTTCTCAACCTTGGAAGCTTGAAGATGGGTGGACTTCAACTCCCAGAATCCCCCAGCCAGCGCTGCTGGCTGGGGGATTCTGGGAGTTGAAGTCCACCCATCTTCAAGCTTCCAAGGTTGAGAAACACTGCCCTATAATATTTCAGGCCAATGGCTGTCCAGTCTCTTTTTAAAAACCTCCAGTGATGAAGCATCCCCGACTTCCTGAGGCAAGCAGTTCCACTGATTAATTCTTCTCACAATCTGGAAATTTCTCCTTCCTTCTAGGTTTCTTCTCTCCTTGATTGTTTCTTGTCTTGCCTTCTGGTGCTTTGGAAAATTAAAGTTTACTCCTTCTTTCGGGCAGCCCCTCCAATATTGGAGCACTGCTCTCATGTCTCCCCTGGTCCTTCTTTTCATCAAACTAGACATTCGCAATCCATGCAGCCATTCTTCGTATATTTCACCCTCCAGCCCCCTAATCCTCTCTGTTGCTCTTTTTCTGCAACTCTTTCTGGAGTCTCCACATCTTTTTTACATCGTGGCGATCAAAATTGGATGCAATTTTTTTTTTTTTAATTTGATTTATATGCTGCCAGAGACTCAGGGCGGCTTACAGTGCGTTAAGCAATAGCCTTCATCCTTTTGTATATTTATACAAAGTCAGCTTATTGCCCCCACAAACTGGGTCCTCAATTTACCTACCTTAGAAAGGATGGAAGGCTGAGCCAACCTTGAGCCTGGCGAGATTCGAACCTGCAGTAATTGCAGGCAGCTGGTCTTAATAACAGGGTGCTTTAGACCACTGTACTACCAAGGCTCTTTTTATTCCAAGTGTGACCTTTCCAAGGCCTTGTAAAGTGGTATCAACACTTCACGTGATCCTGATTCTATCCCTCTGTTGATGCAGCCTAGGATTGTGGCTGGCTCCTATTTAAGGGATTGTCCACTAGGACACTCTCGCGCAGTTACTATTTATTTATTTATTTATTTTATTTTAATTTATATATCGCCCTTCTCCAGCAGGACTCAGGGCGGTGAACAGCCAGAATAAAACAGAACATACAAAATTTAAAAACAGTTTAAAAATAATTAAATATTTTTGGCCGCAATTTAAGACAACCCAATTAAAATCAATTAAATTTAACCAAAACTGTGGGATCAAGCCTGCAACTACTATATTGTTACTACTAATAGCCCTAGGATTCTAGAATTCTATGTTACACCTATGTTATTTGTCTGGGATGGTATAGGTCAACGATGGAGAATCTTTTCAGCACCGAGTGCGAAAACGAGCACATGCGTGCCGAACCTGGAAGAGAGAGCAACTGGCTGATGTGCAGACATGGGCCATAGGTTTGCCATCACGGGTATAGATAGTCCTCGACTTAACGACCACAATTGAGCCACAATTGTTAAGTGAGACACTCGTTAAGTGCGTTTTGCCCCATTTTACGACCTTTCTTGCCACCGTTGTTAAGTGAATCACTTCAGTTGTTCAATGAGTAAATAGGTCGTTCAATGAATCTGGCTCTCCCTTTGATTCTGCTTGTCCGGAGGTCGCAGAAGGGGATTCACACAACCCCTGGGACGCTGCAACTGTCGTAAGTACGAGTCAGTTGCCAAGCCTCTGGATTTGGATCACGTGGGGATGCAGCAAGCGTTGTAAGTGTGGAGAACGCTAACAAATTCCTTTCTTCCCAGGGAAAGGTCACTAAGGGAACCGTTGTAAGTTGAGGACTTGCCTGTAGAAAGAAGAAATGCAGCAACGAAACGAATCTCAGAAGTTGTTTACCCAAATTCTTAGCTTAAGGTTTCGGAGAGGTGAAAACGAACAAAAGTTTGCGAAGGGCAGTCTGACTTTCCGCAGGGTGCGGTGTGTGTACATTCGGGGTGAAGCGAAGGTGTGTTTGGTGGGGGAAAAAGGGGCAGACAATGGCTGCCAAACCCATTAAGTGGGAAAAAAATTAAGAGCGAGAAAATCGTTTATTAAAATGCCGGAGAGGTTTTTAAGGCATGCCGTGGTGGAAGAAAAGGAAAGAATTAATCTTGGATTGGAAGGAATATTGAAAAGGGGAAATTAGCCGGCTATCGCAGGGGTCTCCAACTGTGGCAACTTAAAGCCTGCTGGACTTCAACTCCCAGAATTCCCCAGCCAGCTGGCTAGGGAATTCTGGGAGTTGAAGTCCGCCAGGCCTAAAGTTGCTAAGCTTTGCTGTCTGGGGAATTCTGGGAGTTGAAGTCCTGCAGGCCTAAAGTTGCTAAGCTTTGCTGGCTGGGGAATTCTGGGAGTTGAAGTCCGCCAGGCCTAAAGTTGCTAAGTTTTGCTGGCTGGGGAATTCTGGGAGTTGAAGTCCGCCAGGCCTAAAGTTGCTAAGCTTTGCTGGCTGGGGAATTCTGGGAGTTGAAGTCCTGCAGGCCTAAAGTTGCTAAGCTTTGCTGTCTGGGGAATTCTGGGAGTTGAAGTCCGCCAGGCCTAAAGTTGCTAAGCTTTGCTGTCTGGGGAATTCTGGGAGTTGAAGTCCTGCAGGCCTAAAGTTGCTAAGCTTTGCTGGCTGGGGAATTCTGGGAGTTGAAGTCCGCCAGGCCTAAAGTTGCTAAGCTTTGCTGGTTGGGGAATTCTGGGAGTTGAAGTCCGCCAGGCCTAAAGTTGCTAAGCTTTGCTGGCTGGGGAATTCTGGGAGTTGAAGTCCGCCAGGCCTAAAGTTGCTAAGTTTTGCTGGCTGGGGAATTCTGGGAGTTGAAGTCCGCCAGGCCTAAAGTTGCCAAAGTTGGAGACCCCTGGGCTATCGGAGGGGGCTTTAGCTCTTAGCTTGGATTCAAGAGTGGAGTATCTCAGGAGGAACTTTGGAGTAAGTTTTGGGAACCTGCAGCCAACGAATTGGGAGGAATCCAGGAGAACCATTTCTGGCCAAACCCCTTTACAGGAAGTCCTAAAGTTACGACCGTCCATTTACTGACCGTTCAGAGTTAACAACAGCACCGGAAAAAGGGACTGACGACTGTTTCTGACACTTAACAACCGTGGCTCCATCAGCCCTGAAAAAAGGGACTTATGGCCATTTTTCACACTTATGACCGTTGCAGCATTCCCTTGGCAACCGACTCACGTTTATGATGCCCGCAGTGTGTCCACCCCCCCCCCACTTCCCCCGGTGATCCCCTTTTGCGACCTTCTGACAAGCAGAGTCAATGGGGAGGGAGACCGGATTCGCTGAACAACGGTGTGTGACTCATTGAACGGCTGCAGTGTTTCGCTTAACAACGGTGGCAAGAAAGGCGGTAGAAGGGGGCAAAGCTCACTTCGCAACAGCCTCGATTAGCAACAGAAATTTTTGGCGAAATAATTCTGGTTGTAAGTCGAGGACTCTCTGCATGCCAAGGCCCCACTTCCCTGTCTTGCTTAGCAGCAGAATTGGGGGGGTGGGGAGGAGGGGAGAGGAGGAGGAGGAGGAGGTCAATTCTGGTCATAAGTCGAGGATTCTTTGCATGCCAAGGCCCCTAGTTCCCTGTCTTGCTTAGCAGCAGAAAACTCTGTGTGTGTGTGTGTGTGTGTGTGTGTGTGAGAGAGAGAGAGAGAGAGAATTGTGGTCGTAAGTCGAGGACTCTGCATGGCAAGGCCCCACTTCCCTGTCTTGCTTAGCAGCAGAAATGAGGGGGGGAGGAGGAGGAGGAGGAGGAGATCAATTATGGTCGTAAATCGAGGACTCTCTGCATGGCAAGGCCCCAGTTCCCTGCCTCGGATGCCTGCAAAAGCACTAGGATGACGTGTGTGTGTGTGTGTTGTGTGACGTTGCCCCCGTTGCCAGGCTGTCCCGTTGGAGCCTCTCTTTCTCTCTCTCTCTCCCTCCTTCCTCCCTGCAGGCCTCTACGGGAAAGATGGCATCCTGCCCGCCCGGAAGATGCTTCGCTTCACGGGCAAAGGCTTCTGGCAGCAGCTGCGGGACTCCCCGACTCTGCTGTGGCTGGGACCCCACCTGGGGCTGGACACGGAGCAGGGCCTGGAGCTGCTGTGCCTGATGGGCACGCTGCTCTCCTTCGGGGCCCTGGTGCTGGAGCCCCTGCGGGACAGCCTGGTCTTCCTCGCCCTCTGGGGCCTTTACCTCTCCGTCTACCAGGTACCGGGGGCTGTGGGGGGGGGGGGGCTGGAGCCGGACCTTGCCCTGCCCTCCAGGGGTGCTGCCTGGGGAATTCTGGGAGTTGAAGTCCTTTGGAAGGAGTTGGCTAGGGAATTCTGGGAATTGAAGTCCATGCTTTCTAAAGTGCCAAGAAGGAATTCTGGGAGTTGAAGTCCTCACTTCTGATGGTGCTGGCTGGGGAATTCTGGGAATTGAAGTTGTTTGGAAGGAGCTGGCTAGGGAATTCTGGGAGTTGAAGTCCTTTGGAAGGAGCTGGCTAGGGAATTCTGGGAGTTGAAGTCCATGCTTTCTAAAGTGCCAAGAAGGAATTCTCGGAGTTGAAGTCCTCACTTCTGATGGTGCTGGCTGGGGAATTCTGGGAATTGAAGTCCTTTTGAAAATGCTGGCTAAGGAATTCTGGGAGTCCATGCTTTAGAAAGTGTGAAGAAGGAATTCTGGGAGTTGTGTTGCACTAACAAACTGGGTTCAAGCCACACCCTCTCCCTGGGAGGTCCGTGGGGGGACTTTGAGGCCATCGTGCATGCTTGGCCCAGCCTACCTTACAGGGGTGTTCTGTGGGGGGTGGGGAAAGGTCTCATCCCAGAAAGGGCCATTCCCAATTCCTAGCATAAGGGAGGCCAAACTGGAGTGAGGGAGGAGTTGTTGCACTGGGATTAGTTAATGGTTAGTAGGGTTAGTGGTTAGTTAGTGGCTGGGGTGGAGGATGGAGACTTTGCAGGTAGATTCAGCCAGTGGGATATTGTTTACATCAGGGAAAACCAGTCTGAACTCAGGTAGAAGGCACCTGACGAGCCACTCCAGCTGCTGATTGGATTTTCCTTCCTTTGTTCTCTCTCTGCAGGTGGGACAGGTGTTCCTCTATTTCCAATGGTAAGTGGCCCTGGGCTTCTACAGGTGGGGCTCAACCTACCACCATAATCGAGCCCAAGGTTTCTGTCGCTAAGCGAGACATTTGTTCAGTGAGTTTTGTCCCATTTTATGACTTTCTTGCCACAGTTGTTAAGCAGTCTTCCCAGTATTTGAGGGGCTGCCCCAAAGAAGAGGGGGAGGGAGGGAGGACAAGAAGCAACGGATGGAAACTCATTGAGGAGAGAAGCAACCAGGAATTGAGGAGAAACTTCCTAACCGTGAGGACAATTAACCAGTGGTACTGCTTGCCACCAGACGTTGTGGGGGCTCCATCACTGGAGGCTTTTAAGAAGAGACTGGACAGCCACTTGTCTGAAATGGTATAAGATCTGCTCTAGCAGAGGGCTGGACTGGAAGACCTCCAAGCTCCCTTCCCCTCTCTATTCGGATTGATACTAACTTAACCACTGTGGCGAGAAAGGTCGTAAAATGGGGCAGCAAATCTCACTGAATCCCTGACCCACTCAGCCAGGGCTCAAATGGTGGTCGTAAGTGTTAAGGATATTCTTGGCTCATAACCGATGTTATGGGTTATTGAGCAGAGTACCCCTTGAGTATGAAAGCGGCTGAGAGTGAAGAACCACAGTTAATATACTGACACACTGAGTTGTGGTAGTCTTTTACTTTTAGAAAAAAGTAAAGCAAAGTCCAATAACAATCCAAGTCATACACAGATAAGGCAATAGTTAAAATATCAATTCAGGGATATTCCAAGTACAAAGTCTTCTTACCAGTTGTTGTCATTACACAATAAAAACAGTTCTTGAGTTTCAAACAGGAACAAGTTCAGTATTATAACATTCAATAAATAGTAGAAAACTACAAGTAGCAATGATCAAACAGTGGTCATGCAGAGAGAAGAAGTAGAGATAAGCAGGTAAAATGGTGTAGTGTCCACAAGCCATGATTCAGGCTTCCCCTTAAGTACATTGGCTACAGAGCTCAGCCAATCAGGATACAGGATGGTGCAATAGAGTCTTAAAGCAATACAGTACCTTTTGACAAACATGTATTGATAGTTTATCTATTGCCTGACCAACTAGTTAGACAATAGCCGTTTCCTAACAATAAGTCAAGGACTGCCTGCGATTTCTACGTCACGGGGAGTGCCTCCTAGAACCCCTGTGAGGGTTGGCAAGGGGAAGGGCGCTCTAGCCATGCTCTTTTGACCTTCGTCTTTCTCCACCAGGGACAGCCTTTTGCTGGAGACGGGCTTCCTGGCGGTGCTGGTGGCCCCCCTGCACCTGCTCAAGTGGAAGTCCACCACCTGGCGGGCGCACGACGGGGTGACCTTCTGGCTGGTGCGCTGGTTGCTCTTCCGGTTGATGTTCGCATCCGGGGTGGTGAAACTGACCAGCCGCTGCCCCACCTGGTGGGGGCTCACAGGTGAGTCAGCCAGCACAGAGAGAAAAACTGCCTGACCGGTTGGCCCTTGGGGCTCAGACGCTGAGCTTGTCCATCAGAAAAGGTCGGCGGTTCGGCGGTTCGAATCCCTAGGACAGGTTCTCCTGCGTGAGAGCAGGGGGTTGGACTAGATGACCTCCAGGGTCCCTTCCAATTCTGTTATTCTGTGTGGGGTTGCACAGTTTTGCAGGGACACCCCCCCACCCCCGCTAGCTCCAAAAGCTAATTGGGTGGGAAGGAAATCTTGTTTTAGAATAGGGATGTGCAACTATGGCTCCTTTTCAACCTGTGGACTTCAAGTCCCAGAATTCCTGAGCCATTTGCCTCAGGAATTCTGGGAGTTGAAGTCCACAGGTCTTAAAGGGGCCATAGTTGCGCACCCCTGTTTTAGAAAGTCTCTTGTTCAATTTATTCCTTTAAATCGGATGTGTTGCCAGCCACTGAAACTTGGAACACAAAACCCGCATGCTTCACTTAACAGCCACAGTGATTCGCTTAACGACAGTGGCAAAACTCACTTAACCAATGTTCTCATTTAGCGACAAATTTTGGCCTCGACTATGGTCGCAAGTTGAGTACTACCTATATTTCCACCCTCTCGTGACTTAATGAGAGATTTGCTTAGCAATAGAAATTTGGGGCTGTTTTGCATCCATAAGTCAAGGACTAACTATATTCCCACCTCTTCTCCACCTCTCTTTCTCTCTCCCTCCCCTCTGTCTGTCTTTCTCCCTTTCTCTCTCTCCGTCTCTGCCTCTCTCTCTCTCCTTCTCTTTCTCTCTCCTTCTCTCCGTCCCTCTCTCCCTGCCTCTCTGTCTTTCTCCTCTCCCTCCCTCCCTCTCTCTCCTTCTCACTGTCTTTCTCTCCTCTCTCACCTCTCTGTCTCTCTCCTTCTCTCACTCCCTCTCTTTCTCTCCTTCTCACTCTCTCTTTCTCTCTCTCCTTCTCTCACTCCTCTCTCTGTCTCTCTCCTTCTCTCGCTCCCTCTCTTTCTCTCCTTCTCACTCTCTCTTTCTCTCTCTCCTTCTCTCACTCCTCTCTCTGTCTCTCTCCTTCTCTCCCTCTTTCTTTCTCTCTCCTCTCCCTCTCTGTCTCTCTCCTTCTCTCCCTCCCTCTCTCTGTCTTTCTCTCTGTCTTTCTCCTCTCCCTCCCTCTCTTTCTCTCTCCTTCTCACTCCTTTTCTCTTTCTCCCCTTCTCACTCTCTCTCTCTCCTCTCCCCCCTCTCTCTGCCTCTCTTCTTTCTCTCTCTCCCTCTCTTTCTCTGTCTCTCTCCTCTTCCTCCCTCTCTGTCTTTCTCCTCTCCCTCCCTCTCTCTTTTTCCTTCTCACTCTTTTTCTCTCTCTCCCCTTCTCACTCTCTTTCTCTCTCCTCTCCCCCTTCTCGCTGTCTCTCTCCTTCTCTCCCTCCCCTTTCTTTCTCTCCTCTCCCTCTCTCTCTCTCTCTCCCTCCCTCCCCCCTTTCTTTCTCTCCTCTCCCTCTCTCTCCTGCTGTCCCTTTTTCTGTCTGTCTCTCCCTTTCTCTCTCTCTCCTCTTACTCCTCTCTCTCTCTCTCTCTCTCTCTCCGTTTCCCCTTCTGTTGCCAGCATTGACCTACCACTACGAGACCCAGTGCATCCCCACGCCCAGCGCCTGGTTTGCCCACCAGATGCCCTTCTGGTTCCAGAAGCTCAGTGTCGTGGCCACCTACATGATCGAGATCGCCATCCCGCCCCTCTTCTTCGTGCCGCTCCGGCGCCTTCGCCTCTTTGCCTTCTACACCCAGGTACGGCCGGGCGCTGGGAAGGTGAGGTTGGCAAGCGCTGGGGGTTGGGGGGGGGTTGGTCTGAATGCCCCCCCAAGGAGAAAGTTAGCAGCAAAACTAAGAGGGAGAATTTGGACACTTATTTGGCACAGTCAGGCGCCAGTAGGCCTCAACTTACAACCTCAGTTGAGCCCAAAGTTTATGTCGTTAAGTGAAGAAATTAGTTTTACTCCCAATTTATGACTTTTCCTCGCCGCGTTGGTTAAGCGAAGCCCTGCGGTTGTTAAATGAGTCTCATGGTCGTTAAGTGAGTCTGGCTTCCCCGGTGACTTTGCTGCTCAGACGGTCGCAAAAAGGGAATCGGGGACCCCAGGACACTGCAAAAACGTCACACCAACTTAACTGCAGTGGTTCACTTAACGACTTGGGGTGAGAAAGATCGTAAAATGGCGCGCAAAATTCCTTGAACAACTATCTCGCTTGGCCACAGAAACCTTGGGCTCCGTTGTGGTCGTAAGTCGAGGACTCCCTGCATTTTAACCCTCCTCCAGGTCCTTCTGCAAGCCCTGATCATTTTCACCGGCAACTACAATTTTTTCAACCTGCTGACTCTGGTGCTGAGCTGCTCCCTGCTGGACGACGAGCACGTGGGGCTGTGGCTGGGCCATGGGCGGAAGAAAGCCAGTGGCGGTGAGTCCCCCAGGCTCCCCCACACACACGAGGAGGAGGAGGAGCTTCCCTTGGGCGCATTCCTTGATTTATTTATTCTGTTTACGTGCCGCCTGTCTGGCTCTCCGGAGCGGCAGGGTTGATGGGAGCTGCAGTCCTGTCGCTTCTCATGGGGTGGTGCATGATGGGTTTGATGGTACTTGCATGATGGGATTGGTGGTGCTTGCATGATGGGCCTGATGGGAGCTGCAGTCCAGTCCCTTCTCATGGGGAGGTGCATGATGGATTCATAATACTTGCATGATGGGTTTGATGGTATTTGCATGATGGGTTTGGTGGTACTTGTATGATGAATTTGATGGTACTTGCATGATGGGTTTGGTGGTACTTGCATGATGGGATTCATGATGCTTGCATGATGGGATTGATTAGGAGTTGCATGAAGGCAGTTGATGGGAGCTGTAGTCCAGCTGCATCTCATGGGAGGTGCATGATGGGATTGATAGTACTTGCATGATGGGAGCTGCCTGATGGGAGCTGCAGCCCAGCCCCCTCTGCAGGGCCCTTAGGCCCCCATCCTCAGTGCCCGCGATCGGCCACTGTGGGGCCCGTGAGCCTTCCCCCCTTGACCTTGACCCCTCCCTCTGTTCCTGTCCTCTCTGGCCCTTAGGCTGGGCTTGGCGATTGCCCCCCCTGCTGGCAGAGCTGGCTGTCTACGGCCTCCTGATCTTCTGGACCAGCCGTTACTTCGGGCTGACCATCAACTGGGAGAAGAGACTCCTTGAAACCAAGACAGGTATTTCTTTGGGGGGGGAGAGAGAGGGCTTCAGTTGGCAGTGGGGGGGGGGTGTCATGTGGGGCATGTGGGGTGTCCTGGCAGTCCCTCAGCTGCGGTGGGGTGAACTTTTTCCCCATTTCGGCATGCAAGGGGCTCAGCCCTGACCCACCAGCCCTATTCTCACATTCTCAGACTTGCCCAAGGATTCCCCCCTCCTCCCCTCCACCGCCCCATTTGAGTGCACACGTGCAAGTTTTGTCCCAAACCTCAAGAATTCTGCTCCCTTTGTACCCCCTCCTCACCAAGGGGGAAGGGGCCTTGCCCTCTGAAATGCAAGACTTGAAGGGGTCCCGGGTGCCTTGTAGCTGCCCCCACCCCAACCCTCGTGTTTTAGAGCTGGGGGTACAATTCCTGGGGGGCTGGGAGACCTGGGGTCCTCCCCCATTGGAAGAGGGGTGCAATACAGTAGCATTGTGTGAACCTGTTGGATCCGGGCCGAGAGAGAGAGAGAGAAGGGTGGGCAACCCGGGTCCTTTCCTGGCTCCGGTTCGTCCATTCACACCCTCCCTCAACCTGGTCTCTCTCCAGCGTTCACCTTCCACGAGTTCATGCAGTGGCTGAAGATGGTGACCCTCCCTCTGGTGGCCGTGGGGCTTCTCTCCTTGCTATGGGAGATCCTTCAGGCCGGATACAGGTGAGTCGGGAGTTGACTTGGGGCAGGAAGGGGACGGCAGTTGGCAAGCCACTATTTCACCCCCAAAAGACAAGACTCAACTGGCTCTGTTCTCCTTCATCTCCTCCCCCTCTTCACCATCATTTTTCCTTCTCTTCCTTCACCAATTTTTCTCCTCCTCCTTCATGACTATTCCCCCTCTTCCTCCCCAAGCCCACTCCTTTCCAGCACTGATGGATGTTAGCTGGTTGGGCCAGGAAATGTCTGCAAGGAAGCCACCAAGCTCAGAGAGCACCGAGGACCCCCACACTCGTCCTTCCTCCTCCTCCTCTTCTTCTTCCTCCTACTTTCTTCTTCTTTCTTCCTCCTCCTCTTTCTCATTTCCTTCTCTCTCCCCCTTCCTCTTCCTCCCCCTTCTCCTCCTGCTCCTCTTCTTCTTCTTCCTCTTCTTTCTTCTTCTTCTTCCTCTTCCTACTTTCTTCTTCTTTCTTCCTCCTCCTCCTCATTTCCTTCTCTCTCCCCCTTCCTCCTCCTCTTCTTCTTTCTTCTTCCTCCTCTTTCTCATTTCCTTCTCTCTCCCCCTTCCTCTTCCTCCCCCTTCTCCTCCTCCTCCTCCTCCTCTTCTTCCTCTTCTTTCTTCTTTCTTCTTCCTCTTCCTACTTTCTTCTTCTTTCTTCCTCCTCCTTCTCATTTCCTTCTCTCTCCCCCTTCCTCCTCCTCTTCTTCTTCTTTCTTCTTCCTCTTCCTACTTTCTTCTTCTTTCTTTCTCCTCCTCTTTCTCCTCATTTCCTTCTCTCTCCCCCTTCCTCTTCCTCCCCCTTCTCCTCCTCCTCTTCTTCTTCCTCTTCTTTCTTCTTCTTCCTCCTACTTTCTTCTTCTTTCTTCCTCCTCCTCTTTCTCCTCATTTCCTTCTCTCTCCCCCTCTTCCTCCTCCATTTCCTCACAGTCCATTTTTCAGATCCACGAATGCTATTTCCTACAATTTAACCAGCTCTGTTATTATTCTTTAGTCTTTTTCAAACCTTACCCACTTTAAAATAGGTGGACTTCAATTCCCAGAATTGCCCGGAACCAGCTTTGCTCCTTTGTCTCTTAAAGGAATGTCCCATCCCCCTCAATATTTGGGGTGGTCTCTGGGGACCTCCTGCCTGATGTCCCTTTCCTTCCCTTCCCCCCAGGAGTGCCTGCGTCCGGGGATTTTTCTGGAAACTCTGGTCTGTCGTGCAATGGGCCATTTTCGCCACAGCTGCCCTGGGGATGTTCACTATCAGCCTGGTGAGTCTTTGGGGGGGGCGGCAGGGTGAGCATACCTGGTGGCATCAGCCCGGGAGGGGTTGCTACGCCTTAATAGGCTTAATAGGCTTCATGCCGGATGCGGTAGGGCTTCTTTGGGGGTGTGGAAATTGGGGTGAATCATACCGTAGGAGGAAGATTTGGGGGGGAGACCCAAGTGGCCCCTGAGCAGAAAAACCCCCAGAATTCCTAAATAAGTCAGTATATTTAAGGATCCTGCCTTGCTTTAAAACATAACAGCCATGGTGGTGGCGTAGTGGTTAGAGTGCAGTATTGCAGGCTGACTCTGTCCACTACCAGGAGTTCGATCCTGACTAGCTCAAGATTGACTCAGACTTCCATCCTTCCGAGGTGGGTAAAATGAGGACCCAGATTGTTGGGGGGCAATTATGTTGTAACTACTTAGAGAGAGCTGTAAAGCACCGTGAAGCGGTATATAAGGCTAAGGGCTATTGTGAAGGAAGGGAGGGAGGGAGGGAGGGAGGGAGGGAAGGAAGGAAGGAAGGAAGGAAGGAAGGAAGGAAGGAAGGAAGGAAGGAAGGAAGGAAGGAAGGAAGGCAGACAGGCAGGCCCTGGTGGTACAGTGATTAGACTGCAATGCCCACAGCCAGGAGTTTGATTCTCATCGAAACATCTTGGACTGAGATCTGAGTCAGACCGACTGGGCTCTCTTGATGTCGTTGCTGTTGCTTTCCAGAAGATGTTGTGGGTTCAAATCACAGCCCTCTGTTCCTTCCCCAGGTTCCCTTCACGTACATTGAGCACGAGTCCAACGGGAAGCTCTGGCCGGGCATCCATCAGGCCTTTGGGGCTGTGGATCGCTACCAGCTGGCCAATTCCTACGGGCTCTTCCGGCGAATGACGGGCGTCGGTGGGCGGCCGGAGGTGGTGCTGGAAGGCAGCCACGACAAGGAAACGTGGACGGTGAGTGGCTTTGGGATGCTGTCAGAGGGAGGGCTGGGGGCTGATCCTCCTTGACTCAAGCTGAACCCCAAAACCCTCGAGAATTCCTGGAAGCCTGGCATTCGGACAAGTCAGCCATCAACAGGCATGTAGAGATAAATAACATCTACCCACCATTTGAAAGAGACAGTTGTAAGGCTTGAAATACCCCAATTCAAGAAGTACCAAATCAGACAATCAAACAGTAAACCACAACCAAATGCAGGAACCACCGAGGAGAAAACATGTCCACCAATACTGATGGGACAAGCCACTAGTATATGAATGAGAGCAAAGCCCCCTTCTAGCACTGATGCTATTTCCTAGTTGGGTCCTGAAATGTCTGCAAGGAAACAACCCAGCTCAGAGAGCTTCAAGGGCCCTAAATCCTCCTCTTTGCCACAACCCCACTCCCTTGTAACACTGATGATGTTCCCTAGTTGGGTCATGAGACATCTGCAAGAAAAGGACCCAGCTAGGAGAGCACCAGGGACCCCACAATTATTCCCCTCTCCTCTCCCTCCTCTTCCTCCTCCTCCTCTTCTCTGCAAATCCTATTCTGCAATTAATTTTACTAACCGTTAGTAGGATATTGTATTTATTGGCTTCACTCTGGCATGCCTTGGTGTTTTTTTCCTTCTAAATTTGGCTGATCATTGGCCAGATAAATATTATTGATCGGTTGGCACAAACGGGTGGGCGGGGCCTCCTGGCAGGGAAGAGGGGGCGGAGCCACGGAGGTCCCACCGGCGCTCTCTGCCCACTTCCCCAGGAGATCGAGTTCATGTACAAGCCGGGCAACATCAGCGCTCCCCCGCCCATCGTGGCCCCACACCAGCCCCGCCTGGACTGGCAGATGTGGTTCGCTGCTCTGGGCCACCACAGCCACAGCCCCTGGTTCACCAGCTTCGTCTACCGCCTCCTGCAGGGCAAGAAGGAAGGTGAGCCTGCTGGATAATCCCTCCTCCTTCCTTCCCTCCATCCTTCCTTATTTACTTCCTCCCTCCCTCTTTCTCCTTCTTCCCTTTCTCACTTCCCTCCTCTTCCCTCTTTCTCCTCCCTCCCTCCAATCTTTCTCCTTCCTTCCACCCTCCCACTTTCTCCTCCTTCCTTCCTTCCTTATTTACTTCCTCCTTCCTTCCATCCTCCCTCACTCTCTCCCTTCCTTCCTTATTTACTTCCTTCTTCCCTTTCTCCTTCCTCCCTCCCTCCCTCTTTCTCCCTTCCTTCCTTAGTTCCCCTCTCCCTCCCTCCCTCTTTCTCCTTCTTCTCTTTCTCACTTCCTCCCTCCCTCCCTGCCTCTCCCTTCCTTCCTTCCTTCCTCCTTCCCTTTCTCCTTCCTCCCTCCCTCCCTCTTTCTCCTTCTTCCCTTTCTCACTTCCTCCCTCCCTCCCTGCCTCTCCCTCCCTTCCTTCCTTCCTTCCTTCCTTCCTTCCTTCCTTCCTCCTTCCCTTTCTCCTTCCTCCCTCCCTCCCTCTTTCTCCTTCTTCCCTTTCTCACTTCCTCCCTCCCTCCCTCCCTCCCTGCCTCTCCCTTCTTTCCTTCCTTCCTTCCTTATTTACTTCCCTTTCTCCTTCCTCCCTCCCTCCCTTCCTCCCTTCCTTCCTTCCTTCCTTCTTCCCTTCCTTCCTCCCGCCCTCCCTCCCTTCCTCTTCCAAGCCCTGTCTTCAGGGTCCCAGAGAGACCTCTTGGACCATAGAGCGCAGTTGAGAGGCGGGGACCCAGGACGGTGGGGTGCAACGGCCAGAGAAGGGAGCTGGGGGTGGGTGGGATTGAGCCCGAGAAGACCCCTGCAGCCATTCACCTTTGCCCACCCAAAAGGATCTTGTACGCACGGAAGTCCGATGTTAGCACTTCAACCTGCATTTACTCTAGTGCTGACATAAGAAGGAGAAGAGGGGGCAGCTGGCAAGAGGACGCTTGACTTCTCACCTACTTATTTTCCCTGAAGATAATATCCCCTAGGAGATGAGATGGGAGGAGGGACATTCCTGGGAGCTTAAGTAGTAGATATGGGGAGAGTGATTTGGAAGAGGGCCAATGAGACACAGAGAATTGGGGAATGGAAAGAGAAGGTTTGGGGTCAGGAAGTCAGAGTTGGCTACGCCACGATCGGGGACAGGTTGTCGTGCTTAATAAAATGAAAGATTTCTTCAAAGACTATCTGTTTGGAAATGCAATTTATTTTATTTGAGACGACATCAAAACCTGACATCCAGCCTCTCCTGAAGGAGAACGATGGGGTTGCCTTTGGGAAGGCAACACCTGGATGAATGTCCAAGAAAACAGGCTCTACCAGACGGGCTCCAGTGTGGGGTGGGGGTGTCTGCCCACCTGGGATCCAGGCAGATTAGAGCCTCTCTGTGGCTCCTGCATCCATCTCCAGGATGATGAGGGATGTCAGTGGGGGGGGGGGGGTTGCAGAGGGCAGGAGACCCTCAATTTTCTTCTTTCAGCTGACCAACTGACCCATCTCCCTCCCCCCCCCCCGGCCGATTTCCCTGCAGTGATCCATCTTATACAGGTGGACGACTCCAAGTACCCCTTCAGGGACCACCCACCCACCTACATCCGGGCCCAGCTGTACAAATACTGGTTCACGGAGGCAGAGCCGGACGGGTGAGTGGATGGTGGGGGGAGGGAGGACGGTGTGGGGGGAGGAAATCTTTAGTCCAGGAAAATGTTTTTTCCCCTCCCTCCCCCTTTGGGAAAGGCCAATTAAGACCAATCAAACCAATTAAAGCTATAAAATATTCTCTGTGCCTCCACGAGAAGGATTTGGCTCCCCCAGCAAGGCCCGGGAAGGGGGGGGGGGAACTGTAGCCCCCACCCCAAGCCAGAAGGAGTTAGGGGCCAGAAGGAATGCAGGCAGCCCCCCCAGCTTCACCTCCCCCCTCCCCATTTCCTCCCGGCAGGACCCTCCCTCAAAATTGGTGGCGGCGTCACCGGATTGAGGAATTCTACCCGGTGGTCTTTTTGGGAGACCCCAACCTGGAAGCCCAGCTGGCCCAGCACGGGCTCAAGGTGAGGAGCATGGGCATTGTGGTTGGGGGGGAGCAGCCAGCTTCGGGGAGGGGGGATATGTCAGCCCAGTCTGGAGTAGGAACGGGGGTGGATGGGTGTCGGTTTTTTTACCGACCAAAATTGAAGCCACAAATATTTCCAATGTCAATATTTTTCAAAAGGGAATTTGGCAGTTGTACACCCCCTCCCCCCGCCCCCCAAAAAATTACAGGCAGTCCTCAACATATGACTGTTGAACCCAAAATTTCCGTTGCTAAGCATGACAGCTGTTAAGTGAGTTCCGCTCCACTTTACGACCTTTCTTGCCATGGTGGTTAAGCGAATTGTCGCAGTCGTGAAGTTAGTAAAATGGTCGTTCAGTGAATCTGTCTTCCCCCTTGGGTTCGCTCGTCCGAAGGTCGCAAAAGGGGCTTCTACGACCCTGGGACACTACAACCGTCATAAATACGAGTCAGTTGCCAAGGGTCTGAATTATGACCAGGGGCTGCTGCAACTGTCATAAGTGTGAGAAAGTGTCATAAATTCCCTTTTTTCAGTGCTGTTGTAACCTCGGATGGTCACTAAATGAACTGTTGTAAATTGAGAACTTCCTGTAGCCTCCACTCAACCTGGACCCCCCCCTTCCTCTCTTGGTCACCCCAAAAAATCCTGAGGGGTGTGTGTGTGAGCCTGTCTTACTGAAGATTTTCCCCTTCTTCTTCCAGGACAAGCCCCCCGTGAAGCGCCCCCCAGATGCCCTCCTGCCCAGCCTGCTGCAGCGAGTTCGAGTCCACCTCCACCTGTACACCGGCCCAGCCATCATCTGGTCCCTCTACCTGACCGCAGCGGCTGTGGGCATCCTGCGAGGCCTGGGGGCCCGTCTGCTGGCCGGAGGGGTCCCCACCGGAGGCAAGCAGAAGCCGAGTCGGCCCGTTGACGCGGTGGCCGATCCCGGTGGCGGCGGAGACCAGCCGGGCGGAGAAAAGAACGGGCAGTTGCGCAGGAAGGAGGAGAAGGGCCGGGCAGCCAGCGAGACCCCCTCCAACGGGTTGCGGCACACGAAGAAGAAGAAATAAGTCAGGGGGGGCGGCAGCACCGGGACCCCCCCCTCCAAACCCAGCCTCTGCGAGACGCCAGGCGGGACATGACTAGGGCGGGGGAGAGCCTTTGCCCCCCCCTTGTCGGACTTGGTTGCCTTCCCTCCTCCCATTACACACAAACACGCACGCACACCAGCTGTGGGGTGGATGGAAACCCCTTTGAACACGCCTCCCCCCCCACCCACCCGAAGGTCCTCCCTGTCGCATTGAGGGAGGGGCAGTGCTGACGTGGGGAAACGTGGCCGAGGCTGAAGCTTCAGCTTTGGCTTTAGGGGCTCATCTGCCAGCCGAACCCTCCCCTCTTCCTCCCCATCTCCATCCCAGCCCTTCCCTCGACCTTCTTTGTGGGGAGGGGGCTTGTTCGCTGCTCCCTGCTGCATCATTGAGGCTGGGGGCAACAGGCGCCCCACTGGGCTCCACCCTTTGCGCCTTGGGGGAGCAGAGTTGGCGCTTCTCACGCAGGACCCAAGAGACGGCTTCAGTTTTCTAAATAAACCCTGTACATTCCAGGTCTCTCTCTCTGTGTGTGTGTGTGTGTGTGTGTGTGTGTGTGTGTGTGTGTACATGCATGCATGCATACAGGTAGTCCTCGGCTTACGACCACAATGGAGCCCATAATTTATGTTGTTAAGCAACACATTTGTTAAGTGGATTTGCCTCATTTTATGACCTTTCTTGCCCCGGTTGTTAAGCAAATCATTGCTGTTAAGTGAGTCACTTTCCTGGTCAGAAGGTCGCAAAAGGGGACTCACGTGACCTCCGTGGACACTGCGACCGTCATAAATACGAG
This sequence comes from Pituophis catenifer annectens, assembly GCF_029215685.1. NCBI lineage: Eukaryota > Metazoa > Chordata > Lepidosauria > Squamata > Colubridae > Pituophis > Pituophis catenifer. The sequence goes on from NW_027256887.1 coordinate 89,159,004, forward strand.
TCAGTTGCCAAGTGTCTGAATTTTGATCCCATGAACATCATGGGGATGCTGGAAAGGTCGTAAGTGTGAAAAATGGTCGTAAGTCACCTTTTTCAGTGCTGTTGTAATTTCGGTCAAATGAAACCATTGTAAATCGAGGACTATCTGTGTTTGTGGAGAGATGGCTGGAACCACGAAAAGGGAAGAGGTGGAAAATTTGCCACTGACTGAACCAATTTATGATAGAGATAATCCTCTACTTACGACCACAATTGAGCCAAATGTCCGTTGCTAAGCAAGACCTAAGTGAGTTTTGCCCCATTTTATGACCTTTCTTGCCACCCATTGTTAAGTGAATTACATTGTTGTAACTGCAGCTGTTACAACAGCACTGGAAAAAGTCACTTATGGCCGTTTTTCACACTTATGACCGTTTTTCACACTTAACGACCATTGCAGCAGCCCCAGGGTCACATGATCAAAATTCAGACGCTTGGGAACTGATTCACAGTTATGACGGTCGCAGTGTCCCGAGGTCACGTGATCCCCTTTTGCGACCTGCCGAGCAAAGACAACAGGAAAGCCAGATTCACTTAACAACCGTGTGACTGACTTAACAACTTCAGTGATTCGCTTAATGACTTTGGCGAGAAAGGTCGTAAAATGGGGCAAAACACACTTCCCAACTGTCTCACTTGGGAAATTTGGGGCTCAATTTCAATCGTATATCGAGGACTTCCTGCTGGTCGTAAGAATCTCAGAGTTTGGATTCTGTGTGCAGAAGACCCGAGACCCCCCGGCTGATCTTGGATGCCAGTTTGGGAACAAAACCAACCAAAAAAAGATCTGATCAACTTTCCAATCACATTTTATTAATATTGAGATAAAACTCCTTGGTCAGCACGGATTAAATTAATCGGTTTAAAAAGGCATGAAAAAGCATCGGAGAAAAATTGGCGCCTTTGAACTTGTGGCACAAAGTAGGGGTAGCCCTCGACTTACAACAGTTTGCTTAGTGACCATTTTTCACACTTACAACCCATGGTCATGTGATTTACACTTGGATGCTAGACCACCGACTCCCATCATTCCCCTTTTGCGACCTTCCAATGAGCAAAGTCCATGGGGAACCCAGATTCACTTAACAACCGTGTGACTAATTTAACAAGTGCAGCCATTCACTTAACAACTGGCGAGAAAGGTTGTAAAACAGGGCAAAACTCACTTAACAAATGTCTCCCTTAACGACATCAATTTTGGGCTTAGTTGTCATAATTTGAGGATTACCTGTGCCATGGACAGCCAGAGCGAAGGTGCTGAATTATATACAACCAGACATTAAAACCAGAAGCTAAAAATCACAAGATTGCATCCGATTTACTTCGGCCAGATCACGAGTGCAAATTCCCTGGAAAAGTCAAGTGGTGCTAGGAAGGGTTAGTACAGAGCAGTGGTGAAATCCTTCGCGGATCACCACCAGTTTGCTGACTGCGCATGCACACTGCGCACACATGGGCACTGCGCACCAAACGCCCTTCACATGGAAAAAGAAGACTTCACTAGGTAAGTAGGACAGCGAGGGGCGGAGACAACTGTGCCGTGCGATTTAGCATATAAACCACGCAGCACAGCTGATCGTCTAAAATACCACTTTGGACGAACCGGTAGCTTTTTAAACTACCGATTTGCTCGAACCGGTAGATTTTTAACTACCCATTCGACTGAACCAGTAGTTTTATCACTATCAGTTTGGCCGAACCGGAGCGAACCAGTAGAATTTCACCCCTGGTACAGAGGTCTCCAACCCCCAGTCTGCGGACTGCCACCGGGCCACGGCATGCCAGAAACCGGGCCATACAAATGAGCGAAGCCCCATCTGTGGGATGCAGTCAGGATGCGAAACCACGTCCCCCTCCGGTCCATGGGGGAAAAATCTCCACAGAACCGGTCCCTTGTGCTTGAAGAGTTGGGGGCCACTGAGTTAGTGGATGAAGAAGAAGAAGGGGTGAGCAAAGACCACGCTGGCTTCATAACCATCAAAACTGATGCAAAAGTTGAACATACGATAATGTGGAAAAAACTGCAATTGACAGGATAGAGTGGAGAGAAGTTGCTAAGAATTGGACAGTTAAAATAACAAGCATCCATTGGACCACAGGAGACCTTGATCCTTCAAATGTAACCCAGAAAAGTCCTCTCCTTCCTGGGAGGGGGATGATGGAAGTAGGGGTCCAGCACATCTGGAGGGCAGCTGCTGCTGCAAGGAAGAAGCAGGAGCAGAGTGGCCCAATGCCGTTGGAGGTCCAGGCCATCACCAGGACAGTTGGCCTGGACAGTACTTGGCTATCAAGCCTTCATAGTAGGGCTTCAGCTGCTGCGGGTCGGGAAGCTCTTCACACTTGGTGTAGAGGTCAAACTTGCTGCAAGAGAGGCACAAAGGGGGGATTATTGAGGAGGTGGGGGGCGGAGAGGGAAGGCTTCCCATTATCCTGAAGCCATGCTGATGTTGGGTCTCTTCTGAGCAGGCTTTGATAAGCCAGGAAGAAGCCAACATCTCGCTCCAGGGATCTCCAACGCTTCTTGAGGCCACCAGCGAGGAGATGACTAGGACAGAGGGTGAAGTCTTGGCTAGAAAAAGGGCAGGTTTAGTGCCGCGTCACAGGCCAGGTGGGAAGGAAGGAGGCTGCAGCAGGCGGACAAACTTAACAAATATTAAACCAGCAAGAAGAAATCATTGCAAATGAATATTAAAAGTGATCCGATAAGCAAATGAGTTGCTGTGCAATCTGGGTGCACAGATACCTTCTTGAAGCTGCAAGATAGAGGTTGAGTGTTGCAATGCCTCCTCCGCTCTGGTCTAACAGTCACAAGAATTGGAAGGGACCTTGGAGGTCTTCTAGTCCACCCACCCCCCAACTCAAGCAGGAGACCCTCTGCCATTCCAGACAAGTGGCTGCCCGCTCTCCAGTGAGACAGAACCACAACTTCTGTCCCACTGATTAATTCTTCTCACTGTCAGGAAATTTCTCCTTAGTTCTAGGGTGGAGAAACATTGGATGGAAACTAATCAAGGAGCGAAGCAACCGAGAACTAAGGAGAAATTTCCTGACAGTGAGAAGAATTAATCAGCGGGACAGAAGTTGCCTCCTGACGTTGTGGGTGCTTCATCACTGGAGGTGTTTAAGGAGAGACTGGACATCCACTTACCTGGAATGGTATAGAGCCGTGATGGTGAACCTATGGCACGCGTGCCACAGCTGGCACGTGTAACCATATCAGTGGGCACGTGAGCTCAGCTTCCGGTGGGACTGGAAGTTGTGAAACAGGCCATTTTTGGCCTCCGGACGGTCTCTGGAGGGATGGGGAAGGCTGTTTTCGCCCTCCCCAGATGCCTAGAGAGATCCTGGAGCCAGGTGAGAAAGAGAAACGGGCCTACCGGGCCATTGTGTGCCAGGAGCGGGTGAGCAGGGGGTGGGTGGGTCGCAAAGAATTATGGGTATGAGCACGCACGCGGGCGACCCCCCTGCCCGCCCTTCCTGGCACGCAATGGCAAAAAGCCATCACTGGTATAGAGACTCCTGCTTGAGCAGAGGGTTTGGATTAGCAATAGCCCTTAGACTTATATACTGCTTTACGGTGCTTCACAGCCCTCGCTAAGCAGTTTGAGAGGGACGTGGTGTCAGCTTTGGAAGTTGTATTAGGCCGGAAGCTCCCACGCTGCCACCTTCTTCTGTGTGGGAAAGTAGGGTGGGGTTAGTAGAGGGGTTGTCTGTAGACATAATAGCATTCTTCCTCTCGGTCAAGGTCACGCCGATCCCTGCATCTGGAGAAGGACTGGTGGGAGTGCTGTCTCGAGATGGGACGGACGGTGATTGGAGCACGTGATCGACTGAGCAGTGAGGGGATGGTTTTGGGGGTTTTTGATTTACTGAGGGAAAATATGGACCTCTCAGATTGGGGTTTTCCCAGATGTGCCAGTTTACCTATTCTAGTAAATAGAACTTTGAAAAATGCCTGCTTCAGAGTCTTTACTTGAGTCGATGTATTTCAAGACATGGGATAAATTTTATGATTGGTTAGAAAGGAAATATGAACTAGGATATAGAGACAAAGTAGATAGAGAACAGATGGGAGAAAACAATTAGAAAAATAGAGACCCAGATGATGTCAAGTAAAAGGAGAAAGGGGGGGAGGGTAAAAGGGAAAAAAATGAGATATTATAAAAATATATGCAAATGATGAAATAAAAATAAATAATAATTGAATAAGAAATTGAAATGAGAATAAAGATAATGAGAAAATCGGGGCCGCTCAAATACCACTTTAGATTCAACTGAAAAGGGAAACAAGAAGAGAGAGGGGAAGGAGTAGAGAGAGAGGAAAGGAGAAGAGAGGAGAGAAGAGAGAGAAGAAAGGGAAAAGGAGAGGAAGAAAAGGGAGGGGATAGAGGAGCAGAGGAGAAGGTTATAATGGGGGAAGAAGAGAGGAGTGGGGGAAGGGAAGGGGAAGTAGGAAGGAGAAGAGGAAGAACGAAGGAAGTAGGAGGAGAAAGAGGAAGGAAGAGAAGGGGAGGAAGAGAAGAAAAATTGGAGTAAAGGTAAAGGGTAAAAGAGCAGCCCCGAAAAAGTAAAAATGAAAAATGAAAGTTAAAAGATGAATGAAAAATGATGGAAATGACTGTACATGTAAATGTGTTTATGAGAAATAAAAATAAAGAACCTTTTTTGGGAAAAAAAAAAGAATCTTTACTTGGTGTTGGGGGTTTTCTGGAATGCTAAGACGCGGTGGCTCAGTAGCTAAGATGTGGGATGTGAACTGCCAAATTGCAGGCAGCTGTAAGGCGGTAGAAGTGGCCTGCAAGGTTTCTTCCAACTGTTATTCTATGCTTCTCTCCTTGATTAGTTTCCATCCGTTGCTTCTTGTCCTGCCTTCTGGTGCTTTGGAGCAGGGGTCTCCAACCTTGGCAACTTTAAGACTTGTGGACTTCAACTCCCAGAGTTCCTCAGCCAGCAAAGCTGAGACCCCTGCTTTGGAGAATAGATCGACCCTGTCTTCTTTGGGGCAGCCCCTCAAATATTGGAACAGAGCTCTCGTGCCACCCCTGGTCCTTCTTTTCATTCAACTCATCATCCCCAATTCCTGCAACGACCGTTTTTCGTATGTTTCGTCCTCCAGGCCCCTCATCCTCTTCGTTGCTCTTCTCTGCGCTCTTTCTAGGGTCTCCACACCCTTTGGAACATTGTGGAGACCAAAACTGGATGCTGCATTCCAACAGTGGCCTTATCAAAGCACTATTAACAGTTCCAGAATGGTGCGGAGGTTTCCTCCCTTCTCCCATCCCTGGTCTTTCCGTTCCCCCCCTTCATGGCTTGGAGCTCCTTACTTGAACTCTTGCACCCAGGGTAACATCTGGAGGTCCTTGGCGTTGCACAGGTGCATGTAATCCCCTCCGGTGTGCCAGGGGTAGAAGGAGTGGAACCGCACCATGTAGAAGGCCTGTAGGCAACAAGGAGATTGGGGGGAGGGACATTGCAAGGACCGGTGCAGCAGCTACCCACACCTGGACCCGTCACCAATTCAAACATTTTAACAACCAGTTCTCTGCCAAGTTGCTGGATGGGCATAGCCGGGTGGCCTACTTGGCCTCCTGCACCATGGCAGGAGGAACATTTTCGCCCTCCCCAGGCTCTGGAGGCTTTTCTCGAGCCTCCAGGAGGGCAAAAACTGCCTCCCCTGGGCTTCAGAGGTCCCGTTTCCGGACTTCCAGAACTTCCGGGAGGCCCATTTTTTTCGCCCTCCCAGAGCCTCCACACGGGCCCTGTACTTACCTGGCATCCAAAACGGGCCGCTTGGAGACTCCTGGGAGGGGAAGGGTGGGAGGGGCCAGCCGGTCCTTGCAACTACCGGTTTGGCTAACCAGATGTAAAATTAGCATCTGATTCTCCTGAACCGATCCGAACTGGCTGAATCCCACCTCTGAACCTATTGTAGGTTAACCTGGACCAGGAGAAGGATATATCTCCAAAAACATACTTTCACAGCGCCCACCCCCCTCAAGCAAGGCCAGTCAACTGCAATGAAGGCAGCTGGAGACCTCAAATTCAGATTGCACCCTGGAAATCCCTCCCAAGAGAAAAGAAACGGTGGGGATTTGTCCCCCACATCCACCCCAAGGAGAACAAGGAAGCAGACCCGTCTTCTCAGTCTCTTACCTCTTCCGGAAGAGCAAATTTATTTTTCTTCATCACTTGGTACATGTACTCTGGAGCAGGTAGAAAAAAGAAAGAAAGAAAGAAAAAAGGTAGAGAGTTGCCTGATCGTCAGAGGCATTTAAATGCCTCTGACGATCCAAGTTGGGATCGTCAGAGCCTTTTGAAAGCATTTTTTTACAACCTCTTCACCGAAGAGGTGGTAGAAAAAATGGTTTTAAAAGTTTTAAAAAAAAAAAATTGGTCACGCCCACCCAGTCACATTACCCCCCCAAGCCACGCCCACAGAACCGGTAGTAACAAATTTTAGGTTTCACCACTGCATTGTAGCCTATATAGAATAACCAAGTTGGAAGGGGCCTTGGAGGTCTTCTAGTCCAACCTCCTGCTCGAGAAGGAGACCTATTGTCAGGGTTCCAAGTAACACCCCTAATGAAATAAACCTCTGAGGCTTGAGTTTCCTCAAAAGTACATTTTATTACAGATGTCATATTGACACATCTGGGAAAACCTGAATCTGAAAGTTTGCAGGTTTTCCCCACCCAAAGAAAAGTTCAAGTCCCTGGCAACACCCACAAGTCCATCACATGGTCCAATCCAAACACTGTCTCAACTGGAAATGCCTCCCAGTTCCAGCCCTCCAGGTGCAGGGCAGAGTGACCTTGACTCTCTGAGAAAGGAATATTGTTATGACTATGTCAGCACTCCAAACTACATTCGTTCCAGTGCTGACATAAGGAGGAGAAGAGGGGGCAGCTGGCAAGAGGACGCTTGACTTTTTACCTACTTATTTTCCCTGAAGATAATATCCCCTAGGAGATGAGATGGGAGGAGGGACATTCCTGGGAGCTGAAGTAGTAGATATGGGGAGAGTGATTTGGAAGATGGCCAATGAGACGCAGAGAATTGGGGAACGGAAAGGGAAAGTTTGGGGTCAGGAAGTCAGTGTTGGCTACGACATAATCGGGGGCAGATTGTTGTGCTTAATAAATGAAAGATTTCATCAAAGACTATTTGTTTGGAAATGCAATTTATTTGAAGACGACACTGAAACCTGACAGACTACATATCACCCGTGCTCCATACAATTCCCCCTCCCAGTTTCCCACTGTAGTAAACGTGGCAGGCCTGAAGGCCCAATGCAAAAGATGGCTTCCAGGCCTGACATCTATACAGTTTCAGATAAATGGTTGTCCAGTCTCTTTTTGAAAGCCTCCAGTGATGGAGCACCTACAACTTTGGAACAACCGTAACTTGGATTGAGAATGTCTGTAGATAAACTGGGATTTGTTTTCGCTTACACGTAGGGCTTGTGTGTTTGTGTGTGTTCTTTGAGAACTGGAGCGCTTACCATCATGGCCCCAGGACATCAGGACATTTTCCAAGCCACAGTGGGGCTGATACATCCCAAACTTGGTCCTGAGGAGGTAAAAAGAGAGAACATCGGAGCTGAAATTCTTTGGTCTGGAAGCTTTTGTGAGAGAGAAGATTTGAGAAGAGCCAGTATCTCTAATTGGCATTCTGAAGAAGGTGACAAGAGTCTGGAGCAGAGGTCTCCAACCTTGGCAACTTTTAAGACTTGTGGACTTCAACTCCCAGAATTCCTCTTTGCTGGCTGAGGAATTCTGGGAGTTGAAGTCCACAAGTCTTAAAGTTCCCAAGGTTGGAGACCCTTTGTCTGGAGGGGCACCTGCAGGTGGAACATCAGGTAATTGGCCAAGCCTTTGATAAATGCCAACAGTAGCCATTCTTCATGCCTCTGGTTTCAAAGCAAACATGATGGAGCCAGGTTGTAGGTCCAAAGAGATGCAGAATAGTACTGGTACAATCACTAGTAACCCTCAGCAGATAATGTCCCAAAGGTGCTTTTTCAAGAGGCAACTGGTTTTTCTTTCAAGACATTTCACTTCTCATCCAAGAAGCTTCCTCAGCACTGACTGAATGGTGGAAGATGGAAGGATTTATTCTCCTTGCAGACAGCTGGATATTTGCATCCTTTCAGAGAGTCATTGAGGCCACTTGGAAGTTTATCTGCGTCCTCAGGGTCACCTGAGTGGTGCAAATGGGTGTGAGGTCTTCTGAAAAGACCGTGTTGTAGATTAGAGATAGACGAGGTCATATTCCTCCCCCCTCTGTTGAGAGAATGCTGTTCAACTTTGACATAGATGGCTTCTTTGACCCCTCTTTCAAACCAGCAGTCCTCTTTGTCCAAAATATGGACTTTGCTATCTTCAAAAGAGCAGCCTTTGTCTTTTAAATGCAGGTGGACTGCTGAATCTAATCCTGATGGCTTTGTTCTCCTATGTTGTGCCATGCACTTATGAAGTGGTTGTTTTGTTTCCCCAATATTCAGATCTGCACACGTCTCACTGCATTGTACGGCATATACCACTTTGCTCAGTTTATGTCTGGGTGTTTTATCTGTTTTACCATTCCCCACCATCCAGTCAGAACTGAAGAAGCTTCTTGGATGAGAAGCGAAACATTGTTCAAAGAAAAACCAGAAAGTCCAGTTGCCTCTTGAAAAAGCACCTTTGGGACAACCAGGACCTGATGGATGACACAGAATCTCCATAGACACCTCAGCAGATAAGGTCTTCCATCAGAGATGGAGAGGCAACAGTGGAAGGAGGACCAGGGAGACTAGGAGCCAAGTGGCTGCTGATCTCAGCTCCACATGCCCTACCTTGTAGACTTCTACATCCATCCAAGGGTGGCCTCAAAGCAAGGTCAAGCAAGAACTTACGTATACAGAGGATTCCTTGTATCTGGATTGTCATGGAACGTGGAGTCCTTGAAAACGATGGAGTCCTGCACCTTGCAACCCACTGGGAAGGTGTCTCCCACCACAGCCCACTGTAGGAATAACCAAGATCAAAACGCCCCATCACACCTCGGTTCCTCTTTATTTGATAGTGTTGCCCTCGGACCAAACCCCATTTTTCTATCCTCAGTATTGGCAAGTGTGCAATTAAACACACCATTTCATTTAGTGCAGGGGGTCTCCAAACTTGGCCCCTTTGAGACTTGTGGACTTCAACTCCCAGAATTCCTTGGCTGGCCAAGGAATTCTGGGAGTTGAAGTCCACAAGTGTTAAAGTCGCCAAGTTTGGAGACCCTTGATTTAGTGATTCCTCAATGTGTATCAATTATAGATGCTCAGACTTTAGGTTCTTCATTCATTTCTGAGCACAAACCTCATTTTTCTGCCCCATAATGTAAACACTGGGTATTACGGAGCAGGACCTGGAAATGTTGACTCTCTTCCATGCCCCTTGTCCTTCATCTCACCTGTGGTTCACCAGACAGGGCCAAAATCTTCCCCAAATCATGGAGCAATCCAACCAGGTGGAACCAATCTAGGGTGGGACCAGAGAGAGTGAGAATCTGTTTCAGTCCCTTGACAGGTCCCTCTAACCTCAGTTGGGGCATCAACTTAGACCCGGTGCCTCATGGAACATCTTGATGCCAGGATCAGAGCAGGACTTAGCTATGTGGAAGATCTAGAGGGTGAGGAGAAAGGGCTCGCATGCAGAAAGGTCCAGCTGAACATTGTCCTCTCCTGGTGACAGCAAGGAGTGCTGATGGCTCCCTGGAAAACATCTCTGCTCTGCTTGAGGTCATCATGTGTTGAAGACACATGGAGATGGCATTGCTCAATGGTTACAAACAGTCCCAGAGCACCTTCTGCCATGATAGATGGGGAATTATGGGTGATGGACTCCATCATCTCTCAGAATTGGAAACTAGACATGACTTGGCACCCAAATAATTTGATCCTTCTAATATCTGCAGGACCCCAAACAATTGTCATCTTCTGCATCTAGGTAGAAGTGGGGAGAGAGCCTCTTGTTCTCCTAGGGACTATAGATCTAATCAAGGAGTTCACCTTTCTCAGGATGTTTCTCCCGAATGCCCTCTGCTGTCTGGTAGGCATGGTAGGAGTTGGGGAAGTCCACATCGGGGTCCGATTCGTCCACCACATTGTCCAGCAACTCCAAGCCCTCCATGATGGTCATCTGACGGAGGTTACAGCCACCGTATTGCTCGTTCTAGGGAGAGGGAACTGTGAGGACACTATGATGGACTAGAGCTATGATGCCTTCTTCAAACTTGAGGGAAATCTAGTCTAATGAAAAGTACTAGGGATGATATGGTGACAGTCTTCCAATACTTGAAGAGCTATCACAGAGAATCGGGGGTCAACCTCTTCTCCAAAGCACCTGAAGGCAGGACGAGAAGCAATGGATGGAAACTAATCAAGGAGAGAAGCAGTGAGGACAATTTATCAGTGGAACAACTTGCCTCCAGAAGTTGTGAATGCTCCATAACTGGAGATTTTCAAGAATAAATTGGACAACCACTTATCTGAAACGGTAGAGGGTTTCCTGTTTGAGCATGGGTTGGATTAGAAAACCTATTATTCTATGTTCTAAGTGTTCAGGTAAATTTTGAAAATGAGGTAGGATCTTAAGAAGAGCAAGTCATTTTAGATTAACTTGGAAGGAAACCCAGCAGGAATGAAGACTTCAATGGGTCTCTTGCTGGTAACCCTTGGGGTATCCATACAGCCCCCAAAGAACAGGAGATAGGCCTCTCTTGTTGCTGGTATCACCTGGATGCGTTGAGCCATGCTTGGTGCCCAAGAGACCCTCCCCAGAAGAGAGATGGGCTCTGTCTGGGCAAACTCACCTTCTTCTGCACAAATTCCACAGTTTGGTTGGTGTGCATGAGCAGGTAAGTGTGGTATACTCGGTCAATCAGTGCCCCCTCCTGAAATGACAATTCGGAAGTATTGCAGTGAGTGACAATCATTAATCCAAGACAGAGGGTTTCTGCCCCCCCAAACTTGGCCACTTTAAGATGGATGGACTTCAATTCCCAGAATAGGTGTTGTCCAAGTCAAGTCCAAAAGTGCTAGAGAATTCCTGGAAGCCTGGCACTCAGACAGATCGACCATCAACAGGCACATAGAGATAAACAACAGCTACCTACTATTCGAAAGAGGCAATAACAAAGCTAAAAGACCACAAGGCTTCCTGACCAGCAATCTATATCCTGATAAGTTCAGCACCAACCAGTAAACAATGCCCCAATCAAGAAATGATAGTAAACAACAGGTTAACCAAGGAATGACTAAGAATACTCCCACCAACAGCAAACCTCCCTCTCTTCTAGCACTGATGATGTTCCCTAGTTGGGTCATGAAATATTTGCAAGAAAACCAACAAGCTCAGAGAGCACCAAAGACCCCCACAGTTCTCCTCCTCCTCCTCCTCCTCCTCCTCCATCCCTTCTCCTTTTCATCCTCCTGTATCTTCTTCCCCTTCCTTTCCCCCTTCTCTTCCCCCTTCCCTTCCTCCCCCTCCTCTTCCTCTGTCCAGCCTCAGTTGCCTCTGCCCCAACATCTGGTGGTCCCCTCCCAGAACAGACTTTACACACTTTTGCACTAGTGCCTCTAAATTATGAAGTGTTTTCAAAATATATTCATATTCATCTCCTACCCAGCATTTGTCAGCCTGATCCTCTGGAATTGTGGGACAAAATAGAGACATTGTCCATCTGCCGCTGAATTTCACTGACCTTGAAATTCCTGAAGTTTTCCTTGGACTTTGGGTTCTCCAGATGATTATCAGCCTGCGGAGGCTCTGAAGACTGACATGCCTGAGGAAAGAGGGTCTCAATATCAATATCTGTATTGATACACCGTCCCGAGTCCTTCGGGAGAAGGGCGGTATATAAATAAAAATATTATTATTATTATTATTATTATTATTATTATTATTATTATTATTATTATTATTATTATTATTAGTAATCAGAATAGAGCTGGAAGATCTTCTAGTCCAACTCCCTGCTTAAGCAGGGGACTCTATGCCATTTCAGACAAGTGGATGTCCAGTCTCTTCTTAAAAACCTCCAGTGATGAAACACTCACAACTTCTGGTGGCAAGCTGTTCCATGGGTTAATGTCCCCACTATTACGAAGTTTCTCCTCAATTCCAGGTTGCTTCTCTCTTTGATTAGTTTCCATCCATTGTTTCTTGTCCTGCCCTCTGGTGCTTTGTAGAATAGTTTGACCCTCTCTTTGCCTCTCAAATCCTTCAGATCACGGACCTGAGCAGACCATCTAAATGTTTAAAATTTGGGTCCTGCACACTTAACTCCCATTTCAATAAATGCTGAAGGGAATATGGGTATCTGTCACCATTTCAGTGTGGCTCAGGGGTGAAATGCTCCCAGTTCGGACCGGATCACCCGATCCGGTAGCGATGGAGGCGGGTGGTTCGGAGAACCAGTAGCAAAAATCCCTGCCCCCCCCATGCCCAGCTGAGCCGCACGATCATCAGAGGCTTTTTTAAAAAACTTTTAAAAGCATTTTTTCTACAACCTCTTTGGCCGAAAAAATGCTTTTAAAAGTAAAAAAAAAAAGCCTCTGATGATCGTGCAGCTCAACTGGGATCGTCAGAGGCTTTTAAAAGAAAAAAAAAACACCTTTTTTTCTTTTAAATGCCTCTGACGATCCAAGCTGAGTTGCCTGATCGGCGGAGGCTTTTTTAAAAACCTCTGCTGATCAGGCAACTCAGCTTGGATCATCAGAGCCTTTTGAAAGCATTTTTCGCCGAAGAGGTTGTAGAAAAAATGGTTTTAAAAGTAATATATATATATATTGGTCACGCCCACCCAGTCATATTACCCCCCCCACACCAAGCCACGCACACAGAACCGATAGTAACAAATTTTAGATTTCACCACTGGTGTGGCTCAATCTTGGCATAATTTCAGACGTATGGACTTCAACTCCCAGAATCCCCCAGCCAGTAAGGCTGTATTAGGCCACAGGGTCAAAATCCTCACTCAAGTGGCTTCAATAACTACCAGGATTTTCTGGTCAACGATAGGAAAACACAGAAGGCCTTGTTCTGCTGTCATGACTCGTCACCATTATACATCTTCTTGCAGAAAAGAAGATTTAGGAACGGGCAGAGGTGGGTTGCTGCCGGTTCGGATCAGTTCACCTGAACCGGTAGTTCCGAGCACTGGCTGGCCCCGCCCACTCGTCTGTATGTTATCTCACTTTCCGTCTCGCTCGCCTCGCCCCGCAGCCCAGCTGATTTGCGCGCCCCTCCCGTTCTACTAACCGTGGTTGACCTAACAGGTGTGCAGGAAGCTGCCCCCATAAAAAAAAGCCTTGTTTTAGGTGTTGCACGCAAATGCGGAAGGCATGCACACTCTCTCACATTTTCGGCCAACTGATTGTTAAAGAATGTGCAACCCACCTCTGGGAAGGGGGTGAGATGCTTTCACTGCTTGAGGAAGGGGCCTGGCTTGGTTTCAACAGAGGAGGTGAATTTGGGTAGCATCTCAAGCTGAATCACCTTCACTTGTAGATGTGAGATGGGCCTGAGCAGGGTTTGCTCAGGATCCCACGTAGGGCCAGCAAGGAGATGCTTAGAGGAGCATGGACTTCATCTGTCCTGCGGTCAGCTGTGTTATTTATTTTATTTATTTATTTTATTAAATTTCTATACTGCCCTTCTCCCGAAGGACTCAGGGCGGTGAACAGCCACGAGATAAAACACATAAATACAAAAAAATTAAAATGAATTAAAAACGAATTAAATAATTTGGCTGAATTTAAAATACCCCATAATTTTGTGTTTGTGTGGTTAAATCTATTTGTTATCTAGAGCAGAAAATCCAGAGCTCCATCTTAGCAGAAGTAATGCAAACCAAACAAAGAACAAGGCGAAGAAGAAAAAAAGAAAAGGAAAGAAACATCTTATTATTATTGCTAAATGAAAAATACAGCATTTATATAGAAAACAGAATAACAGAGTTGGAAGGGGCCTTGGAGGTCTTCTAGTCCAACCCCCTGCCTAGGCAGGAAACCCAACACCACTTCAGACAAATGTTATCCAACATCTTCTTAAAAACTTCCAGTGTTGGAATATAGGGCTGTCAAAGGTCTCCTGGTATCATGAGGAATAAACTGGAGGCCTCTGGAATCGCTGAAGCTATTCAAATTCACGTGTTCCATGAATGTTTGGCCGTTTGGATGGGACAGATCTGGTTTCGAAGCCCGTGAGGCTGTTTTCTGCTTCTTCCCACTTGAATAAAATGCTTCAACTGGTTGCAAATTCAACCCATCTTCTGGGATGTGCACAACAGGGTGAATCTTAAACAAACTCAGCAGGCTTGGCTCGCCCAACACTCAATGTTATCAAGAATCTAAGCCAGAATAAAACTAACCAAGGTTGCATCAACTGAAGGAGAATACCAAGATGACGTGAAGTGATAGACCGCCATTTAACTATGAGCCAGCGGTGTTCTACAGCTGCCAAAAAAAGCCAATGAGGTCCTACCGTAGGTTCCATCAACAGAGGGATATTTTCAGGATCACATGAAGTGTGATAATAACACTTTACACTGCGTTGCTAAGACCACACTTGGAATATTTCATCCACTTTTGGTCACCATGATGCAAAAAAGACGTTGAAATTCCAGAAGGCGCACAGAGAAGGGCAACAAAGAAGATTAGCAAGCTGGAGGCTAAAACATATGAAGAACGGTTGCAGGAACTGGGTATGTCTAGTTTAATGAAAAGAAGGACTAAGGGTGACATGATAGCAGCCTTCCAATATTTCAGAAGCTGCTACAAAGAAGAGGGAGTCAAGCTATTCTCCAAAGCACCTGAAGGCAGGAGAAGAAGCAACGGATGGAAACTAACCAAGGAGAGAAGCAACTTAGAACTAAAGAGAAGTTTCCTGACAGTTAGAACAATTAACCAGTGGAACAGCTTGCCACCAGAAGTTGTGGATGCTCCATCACCTGACTTTTTAAGAAGAGACTGGACAACCATTTGTCTGAAATGGTATAGGGTCTCCTGCTTAAGCAGGGGGTTGGACTAGAAGACCTCCAAGATCCCTTCCAACTCTTGTTATTCTAATATTCTGTAAGTTTACCAAGCTGTGTGGTCCAGCACATTGTAGGAACACAACCTCTTGATATTCAACCAGGATCCTTCCGTTCCTCTTACTGTGACTTCTCCTTCACCACACCTATGCTCAGCTGGGTTTGAGTGTGTGTGTGTGTCACTTACCGGGCCCACCACCTTCATCCTTGCAGCTGTGGGAGAAGAGAGGCACAGGAAGGCAGCAGTCTTAGGAAGGGGTCTATCTGCCTGCTTCTCCAGGATTTATAACCCTTGGTTTTATAGATGGCAACAGATGTCAGTGTTAACGGGACAATAAGTCATCCGTTAACCCACCAGGGCCAAACTCCTCTCTAGCGTGAGCAAACAATTAATGCCTGACGTTTATTGGAAGGAGAAGTGCTCCCCAGGAGTCCTGGGGGGCAGGGGGCACCCTCCTTTGCCCCTGGAATTTGAGCCATAGCTACCTCCAAGCCAAGCAAAGGTTGAGACTCGGTCACTGCCTTCGCCAGGGCACAGGGCAGCCAAAGGAGCATGACCAGGCCTCCATCCACGGGGCTGGACTGGGTTCAGGTGTTATTGGCTTCCTCACGTGGGGCCAAGGAGAGCTGAGTTGGAGGGGGGTAAAACAGGACAAAAGCATCAAGCCACCAAAGGTTCTTCCAGCACGACCAGATTCATGTGGGCCGTTATGCTGAAGGGAGGTTGGGCTGTTGGTGGGAACTTCATGATGGTTGAGAAGAAGGAGGGCCATCTCACAAAGTCAGGGTTTGGGTCACGGGAAGACTGCAGGGTTGTTTTGCTAAATTTGTGGAATCCAGAGGAAGGTCCTCACCTCAGCTCAGATGCTTCTGTGGAAATAATTTGATTTTAAGGGTCCTTGGTGCTCTCTGAGCTTGGCTGTTTTCTTGTAGACGTCTCATGGCCCACCTAGATAACATCATCACTGCTAGAAACAAGGGGGGTTGCAGAGAGGAGGAGGAGGACTGTGGGGTTCTCTGAACGTGGTGATTTTCTTGCAGAGCTTTCATGACCCAACTAGGTAATGCCATCAGTGCTAGAAGGGAGGTGGGTTCGCAGAGAGGAGGAGGAGAACTGTGGGGTCCTTGGTGTTCTCTGAGCTTGGTTGCTTTCTTGAAGACATTTCATTTCCCCAACTACAGTAGGTAATATCATCAGTGCTAGAAAGTAGTGGTAGAAGACTTCTAAGCACTGATGATGTTCCCTTGGTAAGGAAGGCTCATCACAAATGCTATAGGTCTTAGCTTATGCACTGATCTGGGCTTTGGGGTTTTCTGCTAGAAAGGATCCACCACCAGCAGCATCTGTTATGGTCTCTAGAGTCCTGAGCACTGCAAAATGGTAGCAAGCCATCTACTGAATGATGGTGTCAGAATGTCTCTATCTTGTAGTTCAGGACACTAAATAAAACTCACATTCCCCTTCCTGTTGATGGTTTTGTCAAATGTAGAGAAAGTGGTTGTTTTAACACAGAATGTTCAGAGTTCAGCGTATGAAACCGGGTGTAAATTGTTCCAGAGTTTACTTTTTTGGAGTAGAAGTTTATTTATTTATTTATTTATTTTTCAGATTTCTATACCGCCCTTCTCCTTTCGGACTCAGGGCGGTGAACAGCCAAAATAAAACATTTGTACACAAAAGTTAAAATCGATTAAAAATAATTAAATAAAGTTTGGCCCATAATTTAAAACATTTCAATTAAAATCAATATCAAATTTTAAAAACCAACCATAAAATCAGGACAGCCTCGCTTTGGTTCCTGATCCTGCAGTGCACTTTCTGAAAGAAAGGCCTGTACTTCCTTGCCTTCTCCTGTGCCAGGAGAATGAAAACACGCCACGATATTTTGACAAACATCTGGATTTTCGCCAAGAGGCCTCCAGCCTGCAGAAGTGAAGGATGTGGCAAAGCAAAAGATAACAGGGCTCCTGGCGGTGGAAGCAGATCTTTAATTTTAATTCCCACTTTACTATTAAGGAGAAGTTGAACTTAGTTGAATTCCCACTTTAGCATTAAGGGGAAGTTGAACTTAGCAGGACCAAGCGTCTCTAGACTGCAAGATCTAATCTTAGACGGGCTAGATCAGTTTTTCAAATGTGGTGACTTTGAGATGTGTGGATTTCAACTCCCAGAATTGCTTCAATGGGGAATTCTAGTTGTTGAGGTCCACGCATCTTGAAGTTGTCAACTTCGAAAAACACTGATCTAGTGACTCCTCAGGTCTCCTGGCTTCATCTTTGCAGATTCAGGCTATTTGCTGGTATTCTACTTTATGTGTCCCTCTTTCCACTTTTTATACTTGTCCTTTTTGTCTTTCGGTTTATCAGAGAGTTCTTTATTCAGCCATGCTAGTTTCTTCTGGAATCTCTCATTTTTCTTTTTCAGTGGTATTGTGCTAGTCTAGGCTTTTATCATCTCATTTTTCAGTTTCCCAAGCTCCTTGTGCTCACGTTCAAGAGAAGCTGGATGTTCTCCTCCTCCTCCTTCTCTTCTTCTTCCTTCTTTCTCCTCCTACCTTCTTCTTCTTTCTTCCTCCTCCTCTTTCTCCTCATTTCCTTCTCTCTCCCCCTCTTCCTCTTCCTCCTCCTTCTCCTCCACGCTGGCAAATTCTGGGAATTGAACTCCCCATCCATTTAACCCAATCAATTAACAACCTGGCATATTTGCTTAATTTTAACCTCTCTTGAGCTTCGGTCTGTTTGTTTATTTAATATGGGTTTGGCATGCAGTTAGGAACTTAGCCAATTTATGCCTCAACGGATTGGGTGATCCCAGAAAACAGGGACAGGCTAATCCAGGGACGAGGATAAGGGTAGGTCGTGCGAAAGCTGCTCTGGAGGGACACTGTGGGAGACCTTAGCTTTGAAGAGAAGTCATTGAAGGTGGGAAGGAAGAAGCTGACAAAGGTCTATCTGAGTTGCTTTGTCTATGGCTCCTTCCCAAAAAGGCTTCCCTTAAAACAGCTGCAATAGAGGCAGGATCTTCCCTGTAGACCTGTTGGCTGATGCTTCAGCTCCTAACTGTTTTCCCCGGTGTGAATGGTTAATAAATCACTTGGCAATGAGGAAAACAAATCTTTTTTTTTTTTAGTTGTTTATTTCTGCAGAAGCCTCACATGCTTGGGATAGAAGTCCATCCCGAACACGCCCGAGTAAAAGTTGGCTCAGATATTTATTAAAGAAAAATTTTATTATTTACGCCATGCCGATCTTTGTAATTTCTTGTCCAAGGTCCGTGTTCACACTTGATCAATTTCGCTTGTTATTTTGGGACAAGGTTGCATTTGTCCTACTTGGTAGGAGATGACTCACAGCCGGCCTTTGAAAACTTTCTAATCCTATGGCATTGTCAGAGGTTTCCTGCTGCCTGTTTGTGTCTCAAGTTGTCCGTTTTGCAAGGAAGCTGGCAAAGAGAGGGGAAGGATGGACGGCCCAGTCAATCATTTCTAATTTTTGCTTCTTTGTACATACTGTATTTTGATTAATTCCTGGCTGACTTGGTGTTGAAAATATTATTTGAGACCTTTTATTTTAATCAATGTGATTCTTTCCCTATAGAATAGAATAGAATAAAGATACAGATTAACAGAGTTGGAAGGGTCCTTGTAGGTCATCTAGTCTAGCCCCCCCCATCCAAGCAGGAGACCCTACACCATTTCTGACAGAGGGCAGTCCAGTCTCTTCTTGAAAGTCTCCAGTGATGAAGTTCCCACAATTTCCGAAGGCAACTTCTGTTTCATCCGTTGATTGTTCTCACAGTCAGAAAATTTTTCCTTATTTCCAGGTTGAATCTCTCCTTGATCACTTTCCATCCATTATTCCTTGTCTGGCCTTCAGATGTTTTGGAAAATAGCTTGACCCCTCCTCTCTGTGGCAGCCCCTCAAATATTGGAAGACTGGTCCTTCTCTTCACTAGACTAGCCAGGCCCAGTTCCTGCAACCGTTCTTCATATGTTTTAGCCTCCAGTCCCCTCATCATCTTAGTTGCTCTTCTCTGCACTCTTTCTAGGTCTCTACATCTTTTTTATAATGTGGTGACGAAAACTGGATGCAGTTTTCTAGGTGTGGTTTTACTAAGGCTTTATAGAGTGGTATTAGTACGTCATAGAATAGAATAGAATAGAATTAGAATAGAATAGAATAGAATAGAATAGAATAGAATAGAATAGAATAGAATATAGAAAACAGAAAAAATAGAAAAAATAGAAAAAATAGAAAAAATAGAAAAAATAGAAAAAAGGAATAGAATAAAATAGAAAATAGAAATAGAATAGAATAGAAAATAGAAAAAATAGAAAATAGAAAATAGGAATAGAATAGAATAAAATAGAAAATAGGAATAGAATAGAAAATAGAAAATAGAAATTGAATCACATCAAATCAAATCGGTTTCCATTGGTTCTTTCTTGTCTTGCCTTCAGGTGCTTTGAGGAATAGATTGATCCCCTCCTTTTTGTGGCAGCCCCTCAAATACTGGAAGACCGCTATTATGTCACCCCCTGGTCCTTCTCTTCGTTAGATTAGCCAGGCCCATATTCTTTAATTTTTATAGCTATGTATGTGCATGGGCCACGCAGCCACCTCCCAACTCAATTCTGCTGCAAAGGCAAAACCCTGAGAATGACACACAGCTCAGTATTTTAACCAGTAACCCGTATTTCCCGTTTTCTGGGCTCAGCTACGGTGAAAGTCCAGCTGACAGACAGGGCAAAGGGACAAAGTTAAGGAGAATTTGGGCCTGGATTAGTTCTGGCCAGACAGACAAGCCAGACGGAACTGGTTTCCCTGCCTCAAGGACTCCCCACTTTTTACTTCTCTGTGGCTCCTCTGACCCTCCCTGGCCACCAAGTTGAATTTCTCTCCATTCCAAAGTTCCCTTTTCTCTGGTTTTTAATATTAAGTTGAAGGGAAACAGTAACAAGGATATAATAAATAATACTAGAATATAATATACTGGTATACTAGAATTAGTAGAAACTTGTTATTCTGTAACGATTAGGTTCCTGTAATACATATATAGCCTTTGTATTTGTATAACATACATATACTGTGTGTATACCTTTATATTTGTATCTCCTGTAACAAACATATTCTGTTATTAGGCCTCTGTAATGTATTTGGTATTTGTCAAACATATGTTCCTGCCATTTGATCTGAACCCATATCAATCTTCTTCCTGTTTTTCTTGTGCCATCTAAGAGCATGGTACGTGTATCTCAGTTGGAACTGCAAACATCATCCAAAGGATAATTTACACTTCAGCCCTAATTTACACCTTTGATCTGTATAAGCTCCTTCCTTGCAGAATCAGGGGGCCAAATGAGCAATTGGGAGAACAAAGGAATGCTCAAGGAAGAGATAATGCTAATTGGGAGGCTTCTATTCCTTTGCAGGGCAACAAGGAATGCACAAACCTAAACTAGGAGGCCAGAATTGGGTATTAAGATGATGCCTCTGAAGGTATAAAAAGGACGCCATACCTTCCCCAAGGTGTGGCTATCTCCTCACATGCATTGTATCTGTATGTTCTGGATATAGTCCCACCCAGTATTTTGTTTTTGGCCATAAATAAAATCTGCTTCTTTTTGCAAGCCTCGTCTTGAGTTTCTCTTTTTGCATTCTGGTGACTCAAGTATATTTTGGGACCTTACAAAATGTTTAAACTACAGGTGTTTAAAAACAAAAACACATCTTGTCCACTTTAAGATGGGTCTTAAGACTTCGTCACCCAGAATTCCCCAGGCAGAAGAGCAAGACAGGGGAATTCTGGGAGTTGAAGCCCACCCAGTTTAAAGTGGGGCCGGTTGAGGGGGATCCCCATCCCCATGGGGTCTGTGTTTCAGAGGAGAGCTCCCCCCTCCACCTGGGTCCAGCTGTTGAGTTCATTGGCTGTATCCTTCCCCCTCCTGTTCACACCTGGGGGAGTGGGTGGGAAAGCAAGGATGGAACTACAACTCCCATCTGGCTGGGGATGTGGCAGTTGTAGTCCCAGGCATCCGTCTGGCCCTATCCTGCAGAAGACAAAGGCATTGGGAGAGGGTGTAAGGGAAAAAAAATGCTTGGTTTGTTGCTAGAAGGTTGATTGATGCCTCCTTATGTATATTGTGTGTGTGGGGAGGTATTTCATGCACAGGATTCTTTATTTCTCTTTCCTTTTTCTTCCTCCCTTTTTTGCTTCTTTCCTTCTTTTCCTTTCCATTCTTTTTGTCTCTTTCTTTTTCTCCCTCTATTCTGTCCTTCTTTCCCTTCCTTCCTCTCTCCCTCTTTTTCTCCCTTCTTTTTCTTTTTCTTCCATTTTCATCTCTTCCTCTTTTTCTTTCCTTTTCTCCCTTCCTTCCACCTTTCTCTCATTTTCTTTCTTTTTCTTTCTTTTTCATCTCTTCCTTTGTTTTTTCCCTTTTTTCTTTTTTCTCCCTTCCCTCTCTCCCTTTTTCTCTTTTCCTTTCTCTCCTTTTCCTTCCTTTTTCATCTCTCCCCCTTTCTTTTTCTCCCTCTTTTCTTCCCTTTTCACTCCTTTCCTTACTCTCTTTTTCTCCCTTTTCTCCTTCCTTCCTTCCCTCTTTTATTTACTACATTTATATGCCTCCCATCTCACTCTTCAAAGGGACTCTGTTGAAAATTGTTAAATACATTTTAAAAATTAAAAAAAAAATTAACATAAAAAGGGATTTTTAAAAGCTTTTCTGCCTTCCGCCGCGTCTTTCATTCATTGAATGCTGCAGGCGAGACCTCAAACATTAACATAAATTACCATATGCAAATCGATGCCCTCCCCCTCCACTGGACGGGGACGGTTTAACTTTTTTTCTGCCCCCGCCCCCTCAGACTCCGATTGGTCCCTTCTTCCAGGCGGCGCGGCCGCCGATTGGTTCCGAGCGGCACGAGCGCCTCTTCCCATTGGCTTCCTTTGGTTTGTTTTGGTGCGGGCAGGGCGGCGCCCAAGCCGCGTTTGCTCATTGGTGGAAAAAGAGGCGTGACCCGGACCGCCCTTCTCCTCCGCGAAACCACAGCAACAGCCCAAGCCGCGCCGAGCGATTGGACAAAGAACTTGTCTGTCTCAAATATTACCCATTCCTATTGGCCGAGATCGGAGAGAAAGAGGCGGGGGATTGGAAGTGAGGCAGGCGGAAGTGCCGAGAGGCCGGAGACCGGGGCGCTTCCGGTGCTGATGTGGCCGGAACCCGGCGGCGCGTCGGAGCGGTGAGTCTCGCCTGGGGTCGCCGCTTCTCTCCGCCTCAAATCTCCCCACTTTCAATCCTCTGGGCGGCGGCGCAGGCCGCAGCTCTGCAGGAGCCCCGGTTGGACTCCGGCCTGCTTTGCCCTCGAAGAGCTCGGAGCGCCCCACCCCCCACCGGCTCTGCAGGCCGAGACCCAACTGGTGCAGCGTCTCCCCCCCCCCCCCCGTGCTGCAGGCGGATAAAAACACCCCAAGAGCCCCTCGGAGGAGCGGGAGTAGGAGGAGGAGGAGGAAGGTCTCGGCGGGGACCGGCTTGTGGACCTCGGGGTGCCCCCTTGAGACGTTCGCCTCCTCCTGCCCAGACAGCAGCTTAGAAGCCTTCGGCCGCCCCTCCCCCCACCCCCCACCCCTTTCTAGCACGGATGAGGTGACCTAGTTGGGTCGTGAAAGGTCTGCAAGGAAAGAACCAGGAGTCCCCAGGAGCCCCTCCTCCCTCCCTCCCTTCCATCTCTCTCTCTCTCTCTCTCTCTTTCTCTTTCTCTATCCATCCATCCATCCCTCCCTCTCTCTCTCTCTCTATCTATCTATATCTCTATCTATCTCTATCTCTATCGCTATCTCTATCTATCTATCTATCTATCTATCTATCTATCTATCTATCTATCTATCTAATACTTCCAATTTTAGGTGGGAGAAAACCCGAATAACCAAAGACCTACATACAAACACCTGCGAAAACCTCCGAAAACAACTATCTATCTATCATCAATAGTATCTCTATCTACCTCTATTAATCATTTATTTATCTATCATCAATAGTATCTCTATCTACCTCTATTAATCATTTATTTATCTATCATCAATAGTATCTCTATCTACCTCTATTAATCATTTATTTATTATCTATCTATCTATCTATCTATCTATCTATCTATCTATCTATCTCTTAAGTGTTTTTCTGTCGCAGCACCTGGTCTACCCCAATATGGGAGGGAGCATCCTGTTTCCCTTTCGTCTTTCAGCTCCAATCCGTCGCATTCACGACAAGCCATTTTTATACCAAATTTATATTTGCTGATAAAGAAATAAAGGGAGGCGAGTATAGATCTATTTTCAAGCTATTGAAATAGATCTATTCTAGTCTCCCTTTATTTCTTTATCAGCAAATATATTATTCTCTTTTCATAGGTCTTTATGTGTATTTTTCTCTCAGCCAGGTTTTTCCTATGTAAATCAAGATCTTTATACAGCCATAGTTCAGTGAAATCTCATTCACTAGTTTCTAGGCTTTATCAGACAGCAAACCAGCATTTAACTCCCTTAAGTCTCGCAACAGATAGCAAAATGCTGGTTTGCTGTCTGATAAAGCCTAGAAACTAGTGAATGAGATTTCACTGAACTATGGCTGTATAAAGATCTTGATTTATGTAGGAAAAACCTGGCTGAGAGAAAAATACATATACATATATATATGTATGTATGTATATGTATATATGTGCATGTATGTGTATGTATAGATTAGATATAGATAGATATAGATAGATACATAGCAATAGACTTACATACCGCTTCACGGTGGTTTCCAGCCCTCTGTAAGCGGTTTACAGAGTCAGCATAATTGCCCCCAACAATCTGGGTCCTCATTTTACCCACCTCGAAAGGATGGAAGGCTGAATCAACCTGAAGGAAAGGAGGGAGGGATGGAAGGAAGGAAGGATGGATGGAAGGACAATAGCAATAGCAATTAAACTTATATACCACTTCCTACTGCTTTCCAGCCCTCTCTGAGCAGTTTAAAGATTCAGCCCAACAATCTACCGTACGGAGTATAAGATGCACCTACCTTTTTTGTTTTTTTTTGTTTTTATATATATATATTTTTATTTTTTAGGCAAACACACCTACAAACATACAATGTATTTTCTTTGAACAGAGTATTTGTTTGAACAGAGTTCACAAATTTAAACAGTGTTTAGTCATTTCAATTAAATTTACAATTTCTATATTTCCTTTTTGCCATATTCCTCATCTATTTTTTTAAAAAAACCAATATTACTCTTCATCCTCATCTCTAATCTTAATCAAATTCAATTTTTCTCTTCTCTTCTATATTATACCCCTTCCCATTGTCATCTATTTTTATATCCATCCTCACATTGGTTAATTATGTAATATTACAGTTGTTTAATACAAATTCAACATTTTAATATAAACCAATTAGTTATATAACTACCTTTTTTGTATATTAATCAATATGAACATGAATATTCCAATTATTTCCATGCAATCCAATTTCTCACAAATCAATTAATTATATTTACCAATAATAATAAACCATATATATATTTCCCCCATATATTTCTCCAAACCACAACTTAACCATTTCTGCTTTCAACACAATATACAATTAATAGCATCTCAATTATTACAATTCCCTAGTTAAATAGAGCTTTCCCGTTATGTTACTCATTTTCACATCTTAAACTCTCCCAATAACCCAAATAGTTTTGCCCATATAATCCTCCAAATCACAACTTAATCATTTCTACTTTCATCGCAATATATAATTAAAAATATTTCAATTGTTACAATTTCCCTAATTAAATTTTAAAATGTTCTAGCTGTTATCCAAGCTACAACTTAAACCGTTTTTACTTTCATCACCATATACCATTAAAGGTATTTCAATTTACAGTTTATACATATTTCTAAAAAAAAAACCAAAAAAAAACTTATCATTGTCTAGATTTCAAAAATACAGACATTCCAATTATTATTCATTTCATTTTTACAATCATGATTTCCCATTTATTTCTTACTACTATTCATATTTCAATTCTAAATATGTATAACATCTTTCTCTTTCATTTCTTTTTCTCCCTTCCCATTTTTATTTTTGTCTTTTTCTTTCTCCTTTTTTCTTTTGTGTTTTAAAATCTTGAACTCTCCTCTTTTGCCCTAAATTTTCCATTGTTTGTACCTACCTTTTTTAATGAGGAAAAAGAAGAAAAACGAAATCTCCCTCTGCCTCTGCCTAATTTTGCATTGCAGTAAACCGCAAAAGCCTGCTTTACTTTCATTTTCAGCATAGCTTGATTAGCACAAGGAAAAAAATTTGCTCCAGGAATTTACCACACCCACCAAGCCACATCCACAGAACTGGTAGTAAAATTTTTTGAAACCCACTACTGATATAGATAGATAGATAGATAGATAGGTAGGTAGGTAGGTAGGTAGGTAGGTAGGTAGATAGATAGATAGATAGATAGATAGATAGAAAAGATAGATGTAGACAGACAGACAGACAGATTACTCATCATACCTTCCTTTTCTATCAATTTATAGAAAGCATTCTGGCCCTCAAGGTAATGATCTGGCCCTAGTCCCAATTTGTGTATGACCATATACTCAAATAAATGGCATGAACCATATGTGCCCCCTTGCACATCTGTTCCTTTAGGGCCATACTCAGATTGGAACTAGGGCTAGCTCATTAACTTGAAGGCTTTTTATCAATCGATTCCTATTGGAATCGATTGGGAGGCACATCAATTTGTGACTCTACGGTGTATGATACTCCTGTGCCACTTATACCTCATTTGAATCCTGGCTTTAGCAGCGACTTAAAAGCTGACTCTGTTCTTTGCTTTGAAGCCCTCTGTGAGATTACATGACTCAGATCTCATGAGGACTAGCGCCTTGCTTGGAACTTCCTCTGCTTCCACCAGAACGTACTGTGACTCTTCAGGATTCTGGCAGTTTAACCGTGTTAGAACGTCCCTTCCCGGTGATGGCTCTTTTACCTAGCCTTGGCAGCGTGAGAGCACAGAATGGATGGGATTTGGGGAGCGCCTTGCGGGCGCTCTCACGAAATGGCTGCCAAGGGTTTGTGCATTCATTGCAGGCTTCCCAAACTGTGGGCTACACACTGATTTGCCGGAATGTTTTTTCCAGGACCCCTGGGTCTTTTTTCCCCTGGGCAATGGGCACATTTCACCCAGAGTCACTTGGCTGAGTTGGGGTGGCTGTAGAAACCGAAAGTGAATAAATTATCCAAACAAAGGCTGAGTTGCATGTTTTCTTCTATGTTTTCTAAGGATGTGCACAGGATATCTTTTACTCTGGGACATAAACACAGAGCTGTGTAGTGTGTTAGCTTTTACTTTGGGTTAAATTATGATTGTTGTTGCAGAAAAACTATCGGCCAAAGCAGCTGAGTGCCCGCCAAGGAAGAAACCAACGTGCACCTGGGCAGCCTATCGGAGACCCCGGCGGCTTGCAAGCTGTGACTCCTTCCTTCTCTGGACCTTCTGTGCTCCTTTTATGCTCCAGCCGACCTCCTACTCCTCCTCCCCCTGTGCCGCTGGTTGCCTGGAGGGTGAAGATGCTCAGCCGTTTGTCAGGGCTGGCCAGCACTGTCCTGCACGAGCTCTCCGGGGAAGGAGAAGATGGTGGGACGGCACCGTCCCCCGCTGTAAGTCGCCTGTTCTGTCCCGGACCAGTTTGGCAAGAGAAAGTTGCCCAATCCAACCCAATCTCTTCTTAGAAGCCTCCAGTAATGGAGCACCCACAGCTTCAATCAGAAGAGAGCTGGAAGGGACCTTGGAGGTCTTCTAGTCCAACCCCCTGCTCAAGCAGGAAACCCTGTACAATTTGAGAGAAGTGGCTGCCCAGTCTCTTCTTAAAAACCTCCAGTGATGCAGCACCCACAACTTCTGGTGGCAAGCTGTTCCACTGGTTAATTGTTCCCACTTCAAAGAAATTTCTTCTTAATCCTAGGTTGGATCTCTCCTTGCTTTGATGCAAGTCAACCTACAATTACAGGCCTCCTTTTATTCAAAGCCAGCATTCTTAATTGTTCTCGAGTCACTTGGATGGTGGAACATTGACAAAGCAACTGCTATAAAACTGAGTGGCTGTATAAACACTTTAAATTAATTAACTAGAGATAAAACGATCTTGAGTCAACTGGAGCTGCCCAGAGTCACCTTATCAGTGAGATGGGCAACATATACGAGTATAAATAAAGGGCAACCTATTTACATAGGATAAATAAAGCAGTGATGCGGTGGCCTGGTGGTGGAGCTCTCGCCTCGCAATCAGGAGGCTGTGAGTTCAATTCTAGGTAGAGGCAGATATTTCTGTCTACTGGGCACAATGAGAATAGATCTGCTGAACAAAACTCCTCATTGGTGACAGGAAGGGCATCTGGCCAGTAAAACACTCTGCTAGCTCTATCCAGATGCCCTGACTTCACCGCGCAAGGGATTATGGGGTCATTAAAAGAGGATAAATAAATAAAGCAGCAGTTAGCACCACTTAATAATCTGTAACAGGCAACCTATTCCACATTTATATTTAATTTTAATTTTTAGTTTAATTTAGTCATCTTAGCCCTCAGCTTCAGAGGAAACAGGTAGGTTTTTAAATCTTTGAGACTTGGTCATTTGTGGCAGAATATAGAGGTTGACCCAGGGGTGAAATCCAGCAGGTTCTGACAGGTTCTGGAGAACCGGTAGCGGAAATTTTGAGTAGTTCAGAGAACTGGCAAATGCCACCTCTGGCTGGCCCCAGAGTGGGATGGGAATGGAGATTTTGCAATATCCTTCCCCCAGGAGTGGGATGGGAATGGGGATTTTGCAGTATCCTTCCACTGCCACACCCACCAAGCCACGCCCACAGAACCAGTAGTAAAAAAATTTGGATTTCACCACTGGGTTTGGGCCTTTCACAAAAGCGACAGCCAAAGCGACCTGGGCATTGTGTCTGGCCTCCTTTGCATCTCAACCCCCCTAGGAGCACTAAATGAATGGCGAGTCCCTTCTCGGACATTCATGTGACACCAACCCTTGTTTGGGGACCGAGAGCTTGAAAAGCTACGGGGGTGACTTAAGGGCTTCTGCTTCCTGTTTTTTTTTTTTCTCCTCCTCCGCAGGGACCGGAGTTTGAATCCAGCCAGCAGAATGGGGAGGAGACCCCAGAAGACGTCCTGGAACGGCTGGCCCACATGGAGAAGCTGGTGGCACAGCTGAAGACCCTGGTGCGGGAGAAGGACGCTCAGCTCCATCAGAAGGAGGCCGTGCTTCAGGTGGGTGGAAAGCGGGGCCCTCTTTCTCCTGGATAGGAGCTTCCGTTTGTGTGTGTGTGTGTGTGTGTGTGTGTGTGTGTGTGTGTGTGTGTGTGTTAAGGTGGGACTAGAACTCACAGCCTCCTGGGGATTGGCCCAAAGTCACCCAGTTGGCTTTCATGCCTAAGCCGGGACTAGAACTCCCGATCTCCTGGTGATTGGCTCAAATTCATTCAACTGGCTATATTTATGATAACCAGTGTTTACTTCTGGTTTTCGGCAACAAATACCCTGTATTGAATAAAGCAGGGGTCTCCAACCTTGGCAACTTTAAGACTTGTGGACTTCAACTCCCAGAATTCCTCAGCCAGCTGGCTGAGGAATTCTGGAAGTTGAAGTCCACAAGTCTTAAAGTTGCCAAGGTTGGAGACCCCTGGAATAAAGGATGAACTTAAACAAGTTAATGGGTGGGTGGGATGGGAGTTTTAGCAGCCATCAGCAATGGGCTGCATCTGGCCCCCAACTGGGCTGCTACACTTGGACAAGGTTGCTCCACTATTTCCTGCTGCATTTTGGGGAAGGTGGGGGGGGGGGGAACATAGGAAAATTAGCATGGGTGGGCTTGCTATATTTAAAAGCCGAAAAGCAATTCCCTAGAAGGAAATTAAAAAAAAAAAAAACGGGCTAGAAATTTTTCACGCGAAGTGTTTGGCAACTGTAAAATTATTATATTTTTAGTTCAGCCACAGGGGGTCCTTGACTTAGGACTGTAATGGAGCCTGCCTATTCCGATCGTAAGTTGTGACGGTCGTAGAGCAGGTCATCAAGTGACCGGACCTGATTGGATGGCCTTTTGTGTGGCACTTGTTAAATGAATACCATGATTGTTTAAGTAGATCCTCAGTTTGCTATGAGGTGTTCTTGCAGAAAAAGAGAAGTAAATAGTGGTTTTAGTAAAAAAAAATAAATGCCATAAATAAAGCCGGCTAGGTGACTTGAGTCAATCACCAGGAGACGGTGAATTCTAGTCCTACTTTAGACATGAGAGCTGGCTGGCTGACTCTGGGCCAGTCCTCTCTCAGCTCAACCCACCTTACGGGAGGGAAGATTGGAGGAAGGTGTGCTGGGTATGTTCTCACCTTGAGTCATTTGTAAAAGTAATAAAGGTGGGATATAAATCCATCAATAAATACACAAGAGAGGAGAAGTAACCTGGCCCTGCAGGAATCGCCCCCAAACACCCCCAGGCAATGAGCTTTTCCTTCTGGGCCGAAAGGGCTTCCCTGGATCTTTTGTTCACCTGATGCAGAGGACAGCCCTCTCTTCCCCAAACCCCTCTGGGCATCCTCCTGCAAGGGTCACCCCTGCCCCTCACGCCCCCGTAGCTCTGGCCCTGTGTGTGACGTCATGGTTCCCCTGCAGGAGGAGAGGCAGGCAGCCGATGCGAAACTGCTGAAGCTGAAGCTGCAGGCTAAAGTGAAGGTGGCCAACCTGAACAAGCGCATCGAGGAGCTGACGGCCCAGGGAAGGGCAGCACCTGCCGAGGGGCAGCCGGAAGGGCCCCCGCCTCCTGTCCAGGTGAGCCCCCTCCCCTCCGCAGGGACCAAGGCACCATCTCCAAGCCGGGTGTCCGAAACGTCCCACATGGGACGAGGGAGTGGCTGTCCTGCGAATGTCTTTCTTGGCTGAGTGAGAGAGTCCCATTCAGCCATGTAGCCCCTTCCCGTCCAGAGACCCTCTGCCCACTTCCACTGGCAAACTTATCCCTTCCAATAAACACATGGATTCAGGACACCTAGAATCCTGCATCCAGTTTTGGTCGCCATGCTATAAAAAAGATGTTGAGACTCTAGAAAGAGTGCAGAGAAGAGCAACCAGGATGATGAAGGGACTGGAGGCTAAAACATACGATGAACAGTTGCAGGAACTGGGCATGGCTAGTCTAGCGAAGAGAAGGACCAGGGGAGACCTGAGAGCAGGGTTCCAATATTTGAGGGGGTACCACAGAGAGGAAGGGGGTCAAGCTATTTTCCAAAGCACCTGAAGTCCAGACAATAATGGAGTATAATGGAATAATAATAATGGAATAACGGATGGAAACTGATCAAGGAGAGATTCAACCTAGAAATAAGGAGAAATTTTCTGACAGTTAGAACAATCAACAGATGGAACAGAAGCTGCCTTCAGAAGTTGTGGGAGCTTCATCACTGGAGGCTTTCAAGAAGAGACTGGACTGCCCTCTGTCAAAAATGGTGTAGGGTCTCCTGCTTGGGTGGGTGGGTGGGGGTTGGACTAGATGACCTATAAGGTCCCTTCCAACTTCGTTAATCTGTTAAAACATGACAACTTTTGAAAAGTCCAGGACTGCCTAAATCTTCTCCCAAAACTCCTGCCTGTCTTCGGTGCCATCAGGGTGACCACGGCCTAAGCGACAGGATGGTGGACGAGACGGGCGTCCTCAGGAGGCAGCTTCAGGAGCAGGAAGAAACGGTGACGGAACTCCGAGGGCAGCTGGAGGAAGCGACGGGAAGACTCGGGGATGCCCAGGCCCAGGTGGGGAATCCGCGATGCCCATCTGGGCTTTTTTGGGGGGTTTTCTGACCTCTTGGGATCTTCTCAGACTAATATTGGCAAGGGAACCATAAAACCAAGGACTGTACATTATAGATTTCTAGGTGTTTTCTCCTGTGAAATTCCTATAACTTGTCCAGCAATGCTTCGGCGTTTCCGTACACAGTTTGAAATTGTGGTCCAAAGTTGCCTGCTGAAGCATGTTGCCAGTTTTGGTCTCGTGGTTAAGGCGCCAGGCTAGAGAGCAGGAGAATGTGAATTCTAGTCCTGCCTTAGGCATGAAAGCTGGCTTTGGGCCAATCACCAGGATTGTGATGGCCAATCACCAGGAGACGGTGAGTTCTAGTCCTTCATTAGAGATGAGAATTGACTGTGTGACTTTGGGCCAATCACCAGGAGATGGTGAGTTCTAGTCCCGCCTTAGGCGTGAAAGCCACCTGGGTGCCTTTAGCCCAATCACCTTCTCTCTCTCTCTCTGCCAACCCATCTCACAGGGTTGTTGTGGGGACAACAGAAGAAGGAGGAAGGTGCGTTGGACATCTTCCCCACCTTAGCTGTAGAAAGAATAAAGGTGGGAGGTGAATATAATAATGCAGAAAAGAAGAGCCGCAGCCTCTCACGAGGCACCTGGTGAATGAGAGATAACCCTGCGTGGGAGAGTTTCGCCTCCAGGTGCCTGGTACATTTGAACCAAAAGCATTTTCCCAACTTCCAGGCTGCCCATGGAAAGGGATTATTTTAGCATTGTCTCTTTTCTGCCCCGGGGGCTCCAGCGACTCTCCTGAGGCTTCCCCCATTATAATCCTCGTTTTATTTCATTCTTCTCTCGGCAGATCAGCTCCCTTCAAAGGGAAGTGCTGGAGAAAGAGTCACTCCGCGAAGAACAGGCTCTCCAGCATCAGGCAGAAATCCACCAGGTAGAGGCCTGGTCAGCCCGCGAAGCAGAAATGCAGCAGGTGGGTTGGCTTCGGGAAAGCTGCCAAAGATTTACAGGTAGTAGGGGCCACTCAGAGTTACAACGGCACTGAAAAAAAGGGACAACTGTGTTTCACATTTACGACCGTTGCAGCATCCCCATAGTCACGGGATCAAAATTCGGACGCTCGGCAACTGGCTCCTATTTATGACGGTTGCAGCATCCCTGTGTGTGTGTCACGTGATCCCCTTTTGCGACCTTCTGACGAAGTCCACAGGGAAGCCGGATTCGCTTAAGGACTGAGTTACCAACTGCAACGATTCACGTAACCACTGTGGCAAGGAAGGTCGTAAAACGGGGCAAAGCATGTCAGAGTTTCTTGCAGAAATTAAATCCAGAAAGCACACACAGGCAGACTGATGCAGCAGGATTCATTAACTTCTTTATATACACAATAATACATGAAGTAAATTTACAATACCAACAGCAGATTCACAGGCAGAGGAGAGATTGCTTTCAGTTCCAGCAGCAGACTAGTTTCAGTTTCTCTGCACAGACTCAGAAGCTGCAGACTAAGACACGCCCTGAGAGCTCTAGTCCGTCTCAGCTCCCAATTGGCTGATTTAGTTGCTATGCCTATTCATTGGCTGGCCTTGTTACCATGTCTCTGCCAGTTCCTCTTGACAAAACTCACTGAACAAAGGTCTCACTTAACCACAGAAATTTTGGGCTCAGTTGTGGTCGTAAGCCGAGGACTCCTTATATCTGGCCAGAGGCAAAGCCGGCAGTGAGAAATCTGTATTTTAGTCTCGTGGCTTTTGAACCTGGGCCTTTTGGGGTCTCTCTCTCTCTTTCCTCCCTCCCCCACAATAGAATCTGAGGCAGCTGCAGCGAAAGGTGGAAGAACAGGAGGAGGCTTTGCTGGGCCGGACGCAGGTGGTCGAATTGCTCCAGCAGGAACTGAACAGGTCTCAGGAAGAAAAGCAGGTATCGCCCCTGGGTATCCCGACAAAAATCGCCTTTTATTGCAATTTTAAGTTTGCAAAAAAAAAAAAAAAAAAAATACACACATCCAGGAGCAGAATTACTTCCTGACTTTTAAATAAAGCAAATCCAAGTTTTTAACATGATCGTGCGGTCAGGGAAACAAACAAACAAACAAACATTTAAGACTTTGTTTTTTAAAAAAACGGAAACCTAGAGCTGGACTTTTTGCTGAAAGAACAAAAAGACAGAGCTGGTGATTTAGGGATTTAAGGATTAGAAAGGGTTAGAGGGGAAAGAGGTGGCAATTCCTTGATGCAAGGAAGAGCCAACGTTCTACCTTTCCTTCCTTTTTGTTTTTTTTTTAAAAATCCCTTTTTATATTAGTTTTCATTTTTTAAAAAAAACTTCTATTGTGTCGTAAAATATCTTTTTAAGAAAACTCATTTACATTAGAGGCAACAGTTTTCCTGGATTTGATATTTCCTCCCTGGGTCATCTTGGCTGCATTGTCAGGATGTGGAGTAAACCATCCATCCATCCAGCAATCTGGCTTTTGCAACTTCTATGCGCATAGCTCCCTTCTTCTACCCCCACATATAACCCCACCTAAGAGGGGGAAATGACTGATTCCCTCCCCCCACCAGAATTCCTCTGTTGTCCATTTTCTGTTGTCTTCTCCTCAATGAAGATGGTGTCCTTCCTATCTCTGGCTGAGCTCCACGCTTCCGTCTTTCTCTTCCCTAGAATCTCCTGGAGAAGCTGCAAAAGGCAGAAGCAGAGCTGGACACCTCCAGAAGCACCCTGGCTTCTGCCCAGGAGGAATCCCTAAACCTGGTCAGGAGGCTGGAGCTGGAGCTGGCCGAGCAGAAGACGGCCTTCCAGCAGAGCCAGGAGGAGGTTCAAGAGCTGAGCCAAGAGCTGGCCCAGGCGAGAGCAGCCCAGGCCGAGCGAGAGCAGGAGAGGCAGGCCGAGGAGGCCAGGCACGCCCTGGAGGTGGCCGAGAAGAACGAGGAGATGGTCGAGCTTCAGAAAGCGGAGCAGGACCTCCATGCCAGTTACGAGGCTGTCCAAGCGGAGAACGCCCGGCTGCGGCAGAAGGGGGATGCGCCACCGGAGAGCCTGCCTGACGACCCTTCTACCACGCAAGGTCAGGGGAAAAAACCTGTCTGTAAGGAAGCAGCGATGTCCTCCTGAAGGAATCAAAGTAACAGAAGAGAATATTTGTAGCTCAGGGTTGAAATGTGGGGTCCTTGGTTGCTCTCTGAGCTGGGTGATTCTCTTGCAGACGTTTTATAACCCAACTAGGGAACATCATCAGTGCTGGAAGGGAGGTTTGCTCTCTGTTTACATACTAGTGGCAGTGTTCTTCGTGATCAGGCTATTGTTTACTGTTCGATTGTTTGTCTGAGTTGGTGATTCCTAATTGGGGTATTGTTTACTGCTGGATTCAAGGAGCTTACCAATTCAGTCCAATAAACAACAGTCGAATGAAGGAACCAAGAACAGTCCCAGGAACACTGACAGGGCAAGGTAATAAGTATATAAATAGAGAGTAAACCCAGTAATGAAAGTATGTCTGTTCCCAGGGATCCTCATTCTATTCCCGAGATACCTGGACAGATTCTCCATCAGCTATTTATGTATGTATGTATGTATGTATGTATGTATGTATGTATGTATGTAATTTATATGCCGCCCTTCTCCCGAAGGACTCGGGGCGGCTTACAAAGAACGGAACAAAAATTACATAAACATTAAAAATCCAATTAAAAATTGATTAAAATTATTTAAAATCACCCCTACGGATCAGCCCATTTGATGAAAGAGCCACGTCTTCAATTCGCGGCGGAAGGAGAGGAGGTCAGGGGCTGTCCTAAGGCCGTTAGTTGGTGGTGCAACTGGTGCAAAAAGCTGGTGCTTTTTTCTGGTTAGGCTGTTAGCAACACTCATCCCCACATTTTGATTGATTGTAAAATGTCAACCATTCAATCGGAATAGAGCTGGCAGGGGCCTTGGAGGTCCTCTAGTCCAACCCACTTCTCAAGCAGGAGACCCTGTGCTGTTTCAGACAAATGGCTGTCCAGTCTCTTCTTGAAAACCTCCAGTGATGAAGCTCCCACAACTTCTGGTGGCAAGGAGTTCCACTAGTTAATTGTCCTCACTGTTAGGAAGTTTCTCCTTAATTCCAGGTTGCTTCTACCCTTTTTTAGCCTCCATCCATCGTTTCTTGTCCTGCCTTCTGGTGCTTTGGAGAATAGACTGACCCCCTCTTCTTTGTGGCAGCCCCTCAAATACTGGAATGCTGCTGGAATGTCCCCCTTAGTCCTTCTTTTCTCTAGACTGGCCAAACCCAAATCCTCCAGCCGTTCTTTATAGGTTTTAGCCTCCAGCCCCCTAATCATCTTTCTCGTGCCTCTCTGCACTTTTTCCAAGGTCTCAAGATCTTTTGTGTAACGTGAGCAAAACTGGATGCAAGTATTCCAGGTGTGGCCTTACTAAGGCTTTATAAAGCGGTTCTAATGCTTCATGCGTTTTTGATTCTCAGCCTCTCTTTATACAACCAAGGATTATATTATCTTTTTTGGCTGCTGCTGCTGCACACGGCTGGCTCACGTTTAAGGGATCGTCCTCTAGGATTCCAAGGTCCCTCTCACAGTTTTTGTGCCAGGTTTCGCCTAATTTGTACTTGTACCTTTGGGTTTTTTCCTGCCCAAGTGTAAAACCTTGCTTTTCTCCACATTAAACTTCATGTTGTTGGATTATTGTTGTTGTTAGTTACGAAGTTGAGTCCGACCCATCGCGACTCCATGGAAAACTTGCCTTCCTGTCCTCTATCATCCTCTGGAGTCCATTGAAGCTCACGCCGACTGCTTCGGTGACTCCATCCAGCCACCTCCTTCTCTGCCGTCCCCTTCTTCTTTTGCCCTCCATCGTTCCCAGCATTAGGCTCTTCTCCAGGGAGTCCTTCCTTCTCATCAGGTGGCCAAAGGGTTTGAGTTTCCTCTTCAGGATCTGGCCTTCTAAGAGCAGTCAGGGTTGATCTCCTCTAGGACTGACCGGTTGGATCGCCTTGCAGTCCAAGGGGACTCGCAGGAGTCTTCTCCAGCACCAGAATTCAAAGGCCTCAATTCTTTGGTGCTCAGCCTTCCTTATGGTCCAACTTTCGCAGCCATATATTGCAACTGGGAAAACCATAGCCTTGACTATACGCACTTTTGTTGGCAGGGTGATGTCTCTGCTTTTTAGTATGCTGTATAGATTTGCCATGGCTTTCCTCCCCAGGAGCAAGCGTCTTTTAATTTCTTGGCCGCAGTCCCCATCTGCAGTGATCTTGGAGCCCATTGTTCAAGTCTGTCAAGATCTTTTTGGATCCTGAGCTCGTCTTCTGGGGTGTTGGCTGTTCCCGCCAGCTTAGTGTCATTTGCAAGTTTGTTCCCCTTCTGTTCCCTCATCTAAGTCAGGTCCTCTGTTACCATACTACTATGTATTACGATGCTACTATGCACATACTACTATACTCTGACACCGTGTCAGTATCCCCTGCTCAGGAACAGCCCAGCATGTCGCTTGTGCCCGTGGCAGCCTTCAGATTTTAAGTCCTTTCAGTTTTTGCCAAATGAAAATGGCCTCTCAGTTTGGCTGCTCCTTAACCAAGAGCAGATTTAAGGAGTGGGCTTCACTTGGTGGCCGTTTTCTGCTTATCTCAGCTTGGGTGTGTGTGTGTGTGGGGCTCTGATTCCACTTTGGAGGGAAAGCTCATGTTGCGTTTTCTGCCCCAGGCGAGACCCCTGAAAGACCCCCGGAGCTCAGCTTGTCTCAGCCAGAAGTGGAAACAGCCGCAGTCCCGTCTCCTCCCCTGAACCAGGTAATTGTTTCTGTAAATACCTTTGCAGAAGAGGTGGGAAGGCCAGGTTTCCTGGGAAGTGACCGCAGGGAAGGCACGTAGTAAAATAAAGGAAAGTAAGGTAAGGTCTCTGGAGATTCTCAGTCATCCATCAGGTCCTGGTTGTCCCAAAGGTGCTTTTTTTCAAGAGGCCATTGGACTTTCTGGTTTTTCTTTGAAGATGTTTCGCTTCTCATCCAAGAAGCTTCTTCAGCTCTGACTGGATGGTGGGGAAGGGAAGGATTCCATCCAGTCAGAGCTGAAGGAGCTCCTTGGGTGAGAAGCGAAACGTCTTCAAAGAAAAACCAGAAAGTCCAATGGCCTCTTGAAAAAAAAGCACCTTTGGGATAAGGAAAGGTAAAATAAATAAAATAATAAAATACGAAATAATAAAATAAAATATCTGCTTCTTGTAGAGGAATGACTTCTTCGTTTCCTTCTTTCAGTCCAGTGCAGAGCGGACCCTGGAGGAGCCCCTGCTGGCCCAACCGGACGGACAGCCTGATCTCCAGGAATCCTTCACTGAGGAGAAGCAGCGTGATCTGTCCATCCTGCTTCTGGAACTACAGGAGGCCCAGGAAGAGATCGCTTTCCTCAAGGGGCAGCTTCCTCTCTCCAGCAGCCTGGAGGCCGAAGCAGGAGGTCCCCAGGGGAGCGATGGCGAGAGAGAGGGAGAAGGGGCCGTGCCCATCCAGAGTGACTCAAGCAGCAGCTCTCTGGTCACTGTAGACATCCAGGACTCTCCTTCTGTTTTGGGGCTGCTCTTGGGACCAGAGGAGAACGAAACAGCTCAGGAACCATCTCCAGACTCTGGGCTGCAGTTGCAGAAGATAACCAGGTTGGAGCTAGAAGTCGAGGAACTGCAAAGAAGGCAGCAGGAAGCCGTGGAAACCCACCAGAGAATCTTGGAGGAGAAAAGCACAGAAATTGGCCAGCTTCAGGAACAAGTGGAGGCCTCAGCCAGAGCTGCGGAGACCCTGGACGCAGAGCAGGACCAGCTCTTGTCCCTCCTGAAGGAACTCTGCTTCCTCGCAGAGCTGAAAGCTCAGCCCGAAGGCATCCCTGCTCATCCAGAGCTGCAGCCGCAGCTTCCCAACTACGAAAGTGGAATCTCTCACCTGGGTTTGTTGAAGGAGCAGATTCAGAGCCTGAGAAACGAGGCCCAATCCAAGGACGTGAAAATCGTCGCTCTGCAGAACGACCTGGACGAAGCCCAGCGTCAAATCTCGGAGCAAGAGACGGTGAGGAGGAACCTCCTCAGCCAGCTCCAGAAGGAGCAGCAGAACAGCCGAGCCCTGGTTGAACAGGCGCAGGAGGCTTCCATGAAGGCCGAGGAGCAATCCCAGGCCTTGGCCTTGAAGGAGCTGGAAGCCACCAAGCTGGCGACGCTCCTCTCGGAAAACTCCATGGAGGTGGAGAGGCTCCAGCAGGAAGTGTTGGAGCGGGAACGGAGGATGGCCGAAGTCAGCGTGGGCATGTCTGACCGGATGGTGCAACTCAACGAGGAGAAGTTTGTGCTGGGGAAAGAGCTGAAGAGCGCGATGGAGCAGCTGTGCGTCTTGCAGCAAGGGAAGGAGACCAGAGAGCAGGCGGTGGAGACAGAGGAGAGCCAGCCGCTGACCGAGGAATTGCCCGCCAGTGAAGCAGCGGAAGTTCTAAGGAAGGAGAACGAACTCATGAGGAAGAAGCTGCAGGCTGCTCTCCTCAGTAGGAAGGAGCTCCTCGGCAGGGTTCGCCAGCTGGAGCAGGAAGGAAAGGGAGGGGAAGAGCTTCCAGCTGGGAGCCAGGAGGGGCTGGCTCAGGAGAACGAAGGAGGTGGACATCCCTCTGAGAGCCCTAGCGGCCAAGGGCATCCCGTAAGGCGGGGCAGGGCTGCCTCCCTGAACCAGCTGCCCTCTGCAAAGGAAGCCACGTCACAGGTCACCCCTGAGGAAGAAGATTGCACGTGGCCACGGACCGTGATTGCAGAGTTGCAGCAAAGCCTGCATCAGAAGGACCTTCGGATCAACGCCCTGCAGGCTGAGCTCAAAGACTGCAAGTTGTCCCCCGAGAAACAGAGTCCGGCGGATCAGAATTTGGAGGGGTCCAGCTCAGCAGATTCCGGGGCAGATAGGTCAAGCAGCAACGCTGACCTTGGCCCGGAAGGAGGAAATAAGACCTTCCAAGAAGAGTTCTCGGCACTGGTCCAGGAGAGAGAAGAGCTCCAAAAGAAGCTGCAGGAAGCTTTGGTCTCGCGGAAGGAGACCATCAAGAAAGCCAAGGAGAAGGATCGTCATTATCGCGAGCTGCTAAAGCAGCAGAAGGATGACTACAAGTTGCTACAAGAGCAGTTTGAGCAGGAAAGCAGGGAGAAGGAGAACCTGCAGGACCAGCTCCAGACGCTCTCCAAGGCCCCGGAGAGCTTCCCTCCTCAGAAACCTGCTGGAGATGTTTCTTCTGAAGGTCCAGCATTAGGGCTTGTGCAGGAGTTTGGCCAGGAGGTCATTGAAGAACACGCTTCCTTGGCAACCGAAGACTCAGTTGTGTCCCAGCTGAAGGCTGACTTTGAGAAGCTTCAGGCGGATAAGAGAGAACTGGAAGCCCACCTCACACATCTGGAAGGCGAACTGGACGCCAAGTCTGAGAAGGTTCTGCTCCTCCAGGAAAAGGTCGAGCAACTTCTCGCCGAAGTGGAGATGGCCAAAGCTGTCTGCAGTCAGGCAGAAGCCAGCATGGAAAGCCTGAAGCTGGAGTTGCAGGAGAGCCAGGAAGAAATCGCCAGGCAGGAGAAGCTGAGATGCCACCAAGAGGAGAAGGAACTCAACAGCAGAGAAGAAATCCAAGTCCTTCATTCCCAGTTAGCAGATAAAAATGTGTCCCTGGGTGGCCTCCAAGCTGAGTTGCAAGAGAGGGAGAATAGGATCCAAGCTTTGCAGGGACAGTTGGACCAAGCCCAGCAGCTGCAGGCCGAGCTGCAGGTGAAATCGGCAGAGACCCAGTCCAAAGCCCAGCTCCAGAGGAAGCTGCAGGCAGCCCTCATCTCCAGGAAGGAAGCCCTGAAAGAGAGCAAGGGGCTGAAGGACGAGTTGTCCGGCACCAAGGCCGCTCTGGAAAGCACCTCTCTCCATCTTCAAGAGGTAGAGCTTCGGGCGTCTGAGCTGGACAAGGAGAAGGTGGTCCTGTTGGAGAGACTGGCGACCCTCAAGGAGGAAAGGGACAAACTCATTTCCGCGGTGGACAACGCCTTGGTGGAAAACCAGAACGTGACCGGTTCCTGTGAGAGTCTGAAGTTGGCACTGGAAGGGGTGACTCAGGAGAAGACAAGACTGGAGGAGGAAATGGACTCGCTGAAGGAAAAGCAGGCCCAGGAGCTCTCCGAGTGGCGGAGGAAACACGAGGAGCTGCAGAAGGAGTACGAGACGCTCCTGCAGTCGTATGAGAACGTCAGCGATGAGGCCGAGCGGATCCAGCGGGTGATGGAGAGCGTCCGGCAGGAGAAGCAGGACCTCTTCCTCAGACTAAAAGAGGTGGAAGCCGAGAAGAAGGATGGGGAAGCTCGCCTGCAGGGAGCCGAACAGGAGATGGAAGGCATGAAGGAGAAGATGAGGAAGTTTGCCAAGTCCAAGCAGCAGAAGATCTTGGAGTTGGAGGAAGAGAATGAGCAGCTGAGGTTGGAAATCCATCCCGGGGATGGTAGACAGGGTGGAACCAATTCTGCTCTTCGAGAAGAGCTGGAGACCTCCAAGAAGAATTGCCAGGCTCTTTCCGATGAGATGAAAGCGCTGGTCGCCGAAAAGGACCTCTTGAAGCAGGAAATCCAAAACTTGAGGCAGACGTTGCAAAACAAGGAAGATCAGAGAGGCACCCAAGAGGAGATGGTGGCCAGAAGCGAGGTAGTCGGTTCCACCATGATGTCATCTTCAGAGGAGGTGGCTGAGGAAGAAGGAGATCCAGACACAGGTTCTGAAGTTATCACCACTGTCACTCCGAGCCTTGAGGACAAGAAGGAAGAGCTTAGCACAGCTGGCCCCTTGTGTGATGAAAGAGTTGGGGATAGTCAACAAGTAGCAGAGCTTCAGGAACAAATGGCGGCACTAGAAGATAAGAGGAAGATGGCGGTAGAGGAAATGAATAAGGCCCATGGGGATTTGGAGGTCCTGAAGGAAGAGAAGAAAAGCCTGGAGGGCTTACTGGCTTTGAAAGGCCAGGAATTGGAAGCTCTCCAAGAAAAGGTCATCAAGATGGAGGAAGCTTGTGGGCAAACCAAGGAGCAGCTGGCTGAGGCATTGACGTTGAAAGAAGCTTTGGAAACTGAGAAGGATGACCTTGAAGAGAGGCTGATGAACCAGCTGGCCGAGTTGAACGGGAGCATTGGGAACTACCAGCAGGACATGGCCAACCTGGAGAGCAAGAACCAGCAGCTCTTCAGTGAGATGGAAGGTTTTCGGGGGGCCCTGAGCCTCCTGGAAGACGAGAAGCGGCATCTGTTGAGGGAGAAGCTTGAAGTGGAAGCCGAGAAGAAAGAGAACGTGGAGAAAGTCAAGAGCGCCTGGAAGGGAGACAACGGCCGGACTCAGACTAGAGAACTTCAGGAATTGTTGAAAGAGAAACAGCAAGAAGTGAGGCAGCTGCAGAGAGATTGCATTAAGAGCCAGGAGAAGATCAGTGGCTTGGAGAGAACCATCAAAGCCCTGGAGTTCGTCCAGAGTGAATCCAAGAAAGAGCTGGAGACCACCAAGAAGAGCATGGTGGAGGCAGAGGAGAAGACCAAGAAGGTCCAGGCTGAGTTGGCTTCCTGCAGGGTCTTGCTGGACGATACTCAGAGCGAAGCTGCCCGAGTCGTGGCGGAGAGCCTGAAGGTGAAAGAGGAGCTTCAGGCCACCCAGGCTCAGGTCAGAAGTCAGCTGAGTCAAAAAGATAAGGAGCTGGAGAGACATGTGGAACAAGAGAAGGCCAAGCACCTGAAGGAGATCAGAAACATGGACGAGAGGTTGGAGGCCTTGCGGAAAAAGCAGGTGTTTGCGGAGGAGTCGGCACGAGACCTCCAGGTGTCCCTGCGCCAAAAGGACCAAGAAGCCAAACAGCTTCAGGGCAGCCTCAACCACACCTTAGCTCAGCTGGCGGCCTTCACCAGAAGCATGTCCTCCCTGCAGGACGACAGGGACCGGGTGATAGACGAGTCCAGGCAGTGGGAGAAGAAGTTCAGTGAGGCCATTGAGAAGAAGGAGCAGGAACTCTCTGCCCGAGAAGAGGCCTGCGCTGCCTTGCAAGACCAGGCCAAGAAGACGGCTCTCCAGGTGGAAGACCTCCAAGGCCTCGTGGCCAGGTAAGACAGTGGTTGACCCCTTCCGGGGTTCCTCTGGGGCTCTTGCACTTTTTCATAACTAGCAGAAGGAGAACTAGAGTACGTGAGCCAAGGGGAAGGACGCAG
Organism: Pituophis catenifer annectens; assembly: GCF_029215685.1. Classification (NCBI taxonomy): domain Eukaryota; kingdom Metazoa; phylum Chordata; class Lepidosauria; order Squamata; family Colubridae; genus Pituophis; species Pituophis catenifer. The sequence goes on from NW_027256887.1 coordinate 89,201,158, forward strand.
ATCTCCTTACCCCCATTTCTCCTGTGCTCATTTTAGCGTGGGAGATGAGAGTCACTGAGGTTGAATTTGAGTCTGTCCTCTTGGCAAAGCTACTAGAGTCAGTGGAAGCGGATTTTGAGCTCACTGTGACGTTATTTTGCCTACCTGATGCTGTCTTCGATGCTGAAGCCACCGGGTGGCTCAGGTTGTGGGTCAAGGCTTGGAGATGCACCTCTTTGCAGAGAAGAGGTGTCCACTTTCTCTTTGGGCTAACTTAACTCGGGATAGATAAGGATTGAGGAGTAGATAGAGAGTGTAGGGTCCTTGGTGCTCTCTGAGCTTGGTTATTTTCCTGCAGATGTTTCATGACCCAACTAGGTAGCATCATCAGTGCTAGAAGGGAGTGGGGTTGTGGAATGGATGAGAAGAAGGACAAGGACTGTAGGGTCCTTGGTGCTCCCTGAGTTGGTTTTCTTGCAGATGTTTCACGACCCAACTAAGTTAAGTTCGTCAGTGCTACAAGCTTCCAGCACTGGTGATGTGACCTAGTTGAGTCATGAAATGTCTGCAAGAAAACCACCAAGATTCAGAGCACAGCAAAAGACCCCATAATCCTCTTCCTCCTCTCCACAAACCCCACTTCCTTCTAACATTGATGATGTTCTCTAGTTGGGTCATGAGATGCCTGCAAGAAAACAGCCAAGCTCAGAGAGCACCAAAGAGCCCACCATTCAACCCTGAGCTCTACAACTATTTCCTTCTCTTAGTAGGTCGAGACTTTGTAAAAAAAAAAATCACTGGGTCACCAAAACCCAACCCCTCCATATTGGAGAAGGGCCTCCTTCACCTTAAAGCGTTCTGAGCTGGCAATGGTCCAACCCAAACTGACCCAGGGATCTCATTCCAACCTTGGCCTGAGACATTTCAGAAGCTTTTTGTGAAGGGAAGTCAACAGATCTAGTAGCTTGTTTCTTTCCTGGGCTTTTCTGACTGTCCATTGGTTCAATCCTCTGGATTCCCTCATGCCCTGCAGTTAAATATGGCCCAGCCTCCACCCTAACTTCATGGGAATATTTTCCAGAGCCCTTTTATTTATGGTTCTGCTAGTAGTGGAGAACTCCGTTAGCATTTCAGGTGGCTGGTTTGGATGGAGGGCAATGAGTAAAAGTGAAAGGAACGTATATGGCAGAGGTGTCAAATTCAAGGCCTGCGGGCCGGATTTGGCCTGCTGGGCTGCCCTGGAAGCAGTGAAGGACCAGCTCACGGTGCCTCTGCCAGCGAAAACAAAGTTTGGGTTCCGTTTTCTCTGGCAGAGGGTTGCAGGAAGCCGTCGCAGCCGAAAACTGAGCTCGGGAGCCCATTTTCACAGACAGGTGCCCCCAACATGAGTGACGCCGAGCTGGCCACGCCCCGGGCCCCCTACGGTCAAACACAACCCCAATGTAGCCCTCAACGAAATTGAGTTTGACACCCCTGGTATACGGGCTCTTCTCAGATTCTGCCATTTCTGCTTGCAGCTTGGAACGCAGCCAATCAGCCCAAGAGTCTCATGCCCAGGAGGAGCTCCAGCACCATCGAGAAGAAGTCGGGTTGCTCCAGGAGGAGAAGCACAGACTTGGACTTCAACTGGAAGAGGTCCAGCGGTTACTGAGCCACTCCCAGAGCCAGGTTCTCCAGCAAGGAGGAGAACTTGGGTCTCTGAGAAAGCAGCTTGCCGATTTGCAGGCCTCCTTCGAAGACTGCGACCGGGCACGTCTTGAGAGGTCAGAGACAGTGAAGAGCCACGAGGCCAGTCTTCAGGACTGCAGGTTGAGTCTGGAGCAGCTGGAGGCTGATCTGCAGGCTTCCAAGGAGCTGACAGAGAGACTCCACAACGAGGTGAGCGACAAGGAGCAGAAGATTGTCGGCCTTGTGGCTGCCAAGGAAGAGGCCATAGCCGAAGCCCTGCTAGAAATCCAAGAACAGCACAAGGAAGACCTGAAGGAGTTGGAGAACCAGATGGCCAAGGCTGAAGCTGAGAAGGTGGCCTTGGAGGCTGAGAAGGCAAAATCTCAGGAGAAAGTGACCGGTCTCATGGAGAAGTTGAAAAACATCTACGAAGAGAGCAAGCAGCACAAAGCTCAGTTAGATTCCTTCACCAAATCCATGTCTTCCCTGCAAGATGACCGGGACAGAGTCCTGGAAAACTATAGGCAGCTGGAACAACGTCACCTGGCCGCCATTTTAGAAAAGGATCAGCTCATCCAGGAAGCGGCCTCGGAGAACAATTCCTTGAAGGAGCAACTTCGGAGCCTCCATGGTCAGATGGATGACTTGCATGCAGAGAACGCCAAGTTGGATGCCGAACTGGTACGGTATCGCGAGGACCTGAATCAAGTCATCTCCATCAAGGACACTCAGCAGAAGCAGCTGCTGAAAACCCAGATTGACCGGATCCACGCTCTGGAGAAGGAGAAGGTGGGGGTGGAAGGACAACTGCGAGAGTCTGAACTTGGTTCGGCCAACCTACAGCGAACCGTGGAGGCCCTGCAGCTGGAGAAGCAGAATCTGGGCCAGGAGGTCAAGGCTCTCAAATCTTCCCTCTCCCAGTTGCAGGATGAGATGCAGGTTCTGCGGGAAGGGGGTTCCATGTTGGAGCTGCAGTTGCAGCTGCAAGAGAAAGTGGATGAAATCCAGAGTTTGGGCGGGCAGTTGTTGCTGGCAAATCAGCAGGTGGTGGGCCTTGAAGAAGAGCTGGCTGGCCTTCATCAGAAGTTGCAGGACGCGGAAGCCAAGATGAAGAAAGAGCTCAAGAGCTTCCATCACGACACTGGACTCCTGCGGAATGAGACCGAGACAGCCGAAGAACGGGTGGCAGAGCTGGCCAAGGACCTCCTGCAGATGGAGCAGAACCTCCTTGTGGTCACGGAAGAAAACCAGGATTTGAAGGCCCAAATCCAGTCGTTCAAGAAAGCCATGAGTTCTCTCCAAGACAGTTGGGATCAGTCTCACGAAGAACGGCGGGCCCTGGAGAAGAAATACGCTGCAGAGCTGGAAGAGCAGAGGCAGCTGGTCCAAAGCCTCCATCAGGAGAAGCTCCACGCCCAGGAGACACAAACAACCCTCGAGAAGCAGAGGGACAGCCTGACCTCCGAACTCGCCACTCTCCGAGACTCAACGGAAGAGAAGGGCTTCTCGGAGAAGCTGGAGAAACTCAACCAGCAGCTTCAATCCAAAGACTCGCAGCTTGCTCGCCTCTCGTCGGAGCTGGAGAAGGCCTCTGGCCAAGTGAAGGCCTTCTCCCAGGCCATGGCCAGCCTGCAGGCTGAGAGAGACCGTCTGCTGAGCCAGCTGGACAAATCCCGCAAGACGGAGGAGGTGAAGCTGCAGTCGGCCGCCAACGTGTCTTCCAGTCTTGCCGAAACGTCGAGCCTCAAGAAGGCACTCTCGTCCCTGCAGAACGACCGAGACCGGTTGGTAAGTCTTGAATCTCTGCTGTGTGGGCAAGGTAACAGAATAACAGTCGGAAGGGACCTTGGAGGTCTTCTGTTTCAACCAGAAGATGCTGGCATGTAACCCTCCACTAGCAGGAGAACGTATACTGTTTCAGACAAGTAGCTCTTCTCCAATCTCTCCTTGAAACCTCCAGTGATGGAGCATCCAAAACTTCTGGAGGCAAGTTGTTCCACTGGTTAATTGTCCTCACTGTCAGGAGGAATTAATTTCTCCTTAATTCCAGGTTGCTTCCCTCCTTGTTTAGTTTCCATCCATTGCTTCTTCTCCTGCCTTTAGATGTTTTTGAGAATAATAGATGGAGGGTGAAATGTCAGCATCTCCTGGTTTCTGGACTCTTCCACCATTTGTCTTGGAAACTCAACATAAATTTTTTCTTCAGTTTTTTAAAAAAACCACTTCATAAATGCAAGCAAGGAATGCATTTGTACTGTGGATGTTCTGAAGGAAGACTGTTCCTCTAGAAATGTTGGGGCTGCATATTTCAATCCAAAACCACTTTGCAAGAAGGTTGCAGTAGGGGGGGAGCTCCAGTGAGGAAGCCCAAGCAGATCAGTCCCTAGATTGAGTTTCAGGAGTGAATGCTTGGGAGTAGCACTGTAAAAATCATGCTGGGTGCAGATCAAAGGTCTGAGGATGTTCAGAATAGAATAACAGAGTTGGAAGGGACCTTGGAGGTCTGCTAGTCCAACCACTTCAGACAAATGGTTATCCAACATCTTCTTAAAACTTCCAGTGATGGACATTCACAACTTCTGATGGCAAGCAGTTCCATTGATTAATTGTTCTAACTGCCAGGAAATTTCTCCTTAGTTCTAGGTTGCTTCTCTCCTTGATTTGTTTCCATCCATTGCTTCTTGTCCTGCCCTCAGGGGCTTTGGAGAATAGCTTGACTCCCTCTTCTTTGTGGCAGCCCCTCAAATACTGGAATTCTGCTATCGTGTATCATTGTTATCACTGTTAAGATATGTGATACGATGATATTGTTATGATACGTGTATCATTGTTACGATAGCGCTGCTATCAGAGCCATCGTTCTATGTTGCATGTCACCCCTAATCCTTCTCTTCGTCAGAGTAGACATACCCAATTCCTGCCACCTTTTGTGGAGATCTTTTGTGGGGTCCTTGGTGATCCACTAGGTACCACCTTCAGGGCCAGCTCTGATGATGCTACCTAGTTGGGTCATGAAACGCCTGCGAGAAAACCTCCAAGCTCGGAGAGCACCAGGGAACCCCTCAGTTCAACCCTGAGCTGCTGCTACAGATATTCTCTTCCATTGATGTCGGAGTCTTTTGTGGGGGATCCTTGGCCCCTTCCTTAACCTGTTTTGGAGAAGCAGTCGATCTCGTCGGGAGCCTTGACAAGCAGGTTCTCCTCTCCTTGTCCTCCAGCTGGAGGAGCTGAAGAACCTCCAGCAGCAGTATCTCCAGGTGGGGGTGGACACGGCCGAGATCAGCCGCTTGAAGGCCCAGCTCCAGCAGAAGAAGCAAGAGATGGAGCAGCAGCAGGAGCTCTTCCAGGAGAAGCTGAAGCAGGAGAGGACCTCCGTGGAGCTGGAGCTCCAGCAACTCAGGTGAGCCCATGGAGCCATGCAGGCAGCCCTCGACCTACCACCTCTGCAGGGCCAGGAATTTCCGTTTCTAAGCAAGGCTTAGAGTCATTCGGAGTCATTCCTGGCCTTGCAACCTGTTTTGCCACGGTCGTTAAACAGATCATTGCAGTTGTTAAGGGAATCAAGTCCCGTCCTCCCCATTGACTTTCCTCCTTTCGCTTTTGGGGCTTGTTTTTTCCAGGGAAGAAAAGGCAGGCTGGGAGCAGGTCAGGCAGCAGAGCCCACCCAGCAGCGCCCAGGCGGCAGAGAAGCAGCAGAGGGAGGTGAGTGAGGCAGTCTGGAGGGCAGGAGGGTGCATGTTTTTATTTTATTTTATTTTATTTTATTTTATTTTATTTTATTTTATTATTTTATTTTATTTTATTTTATTTTATTTTATTTTATTTTATTTTATTTTATTTTATTTTATTATTTTATTTTATTTTATTTTATTATTTTATTTTATTTTATTATTTTATTTTATATTTTATATTTTATATTTTATTTTCATTTCATTTCCTTTTTTATTTTTTATTTTATTTTACTTTACTTTACTTTAATTTAATTTAATTTAATTTTTTTATTTTTTATTTTTATTTTATTTATTATTTTATTTTATTTATTTTATTTTATTTTATTATTATTTTATTTTAATTTTTATTCCATCCTATTTTTTAATATATCATATTTATTTCAATTTCATTTCATTTCATGTTTTATTATTTTATTTTATTATTTTTATTTTATTGTATCATTTCATTTTATTTATTCATTTCATTTCATTTATTTCATTTCATTTTATTGTATCATTTTATATAATTTTTATTTTCATTTCTTTTTTATTTTATTTTTTATTTATTTTCTTTTTATTTCATTGTACATTATTGTTTATTTTATTTTGTAAATTTACACGCCGCCCATCTCTCTCCCTCAGTGACTGGAGGCAGCTTACAGCAGGCTAAAAAGGGCAATACAAAACGTTAAAAAATGCATGCATTAAACATTAAACTAAGTGGGGCTAAGCTAATGAGAAAACGGAAGCCGCTTCTTCTGCACTAACTGAGTGGTGAGGTTGCTCCGTGGCCGAGCTTTTGAAGGCCCTGCTCTCCTCTCTTGAAGCTGGCCTGGCCCTCCGGTGGCAGTCAGGTGGTTAACTGGTCAGTCAAGGTCTTCTACCTGCAAGATCTCCCTCATGGATTCCTTATATTTTTATCCTGTAGCATTTGCCAGGTTTCTGATATTTCCTTCCCCTGATCCTGCTGCTAGTTAGTGTAGAATATTATCGGTAACAGTTGACCTTACATTAAATTTGTGTTCATCTCTTTTTTTTCCCTCCCCATTTATCTCAAGAACACATTTTGCAAGATTATAATACTTGTATTTATCTTGGATGCTAAAGTTTATATTTCTTTTTTTAACCGTATTTTGGTGGATGTCACACCACAGAGGATGGGCTGACTTAATATCACATAAAATCCAAACCAGCAAATGGCTTTAGCACACTCTTACGGCCCTTCCTCAAAAAAACCCTCACAACCGCACAATTTTATATGTGCTCTTAGCGTCTGTCTCACATTTGGCCTCTGGACCACAACTCCCATCATTCTGTGTGTCTTGGAAGGTTTGGAAGCCACCTATGAACCGTCTGAAGCCAGAATGGATGGTGGGAGGATCTTGTTGGGCAAAATGTGGGCAACAGCTGACTGGGCCTTTCCACAGGGGTCTTCGGGGATGACTAGCTCCGACAGAGACACATCTGGCCAGATGGCATCCATGGAGGACCTCCAGGTCCAGCTTGGGAACAGCTTGAAGCACCTTCATCAGAAGGAGCTACGCATCCAGCAGCTGAACAGCAAGGTGGGGCAGAGACCTGGGGGCGTCCTTCTCTTGGGCAGGGAGATCTTTTCCAGGGGGTTAACTGTGGGGAGAGGGTGTCCTTCCTGGGAAGCTGGCTATCTCCAGTCCAACCTCTCGTAGTGGTTCAACCCTCTGGATGTTGGGCTTGCATTGTGCTCTGAGTCTCCAAACTTGGCAACCTGAAGACTTGTGTCATGCCCCCGTCGCAACCTGAATCTGCGGAGGAAGACGAGCTGGAACTGGAGCCGACGGAGATCAAGTTGGCTTGGGAGGAAAATGGGGAGGAGCAGGGCCAGTCAGGCCTGGGCCTTTCAGGATTGAGATGGCTTGTAGGCAGGGAGGAAGGCGGGGGGGGGGGAAGGATGACCAAGAGAGGCTAAGCAGTGAACCTGAGAGACAGACCTCAGGCAATGAGCAAGGACCGCCCACTCCTGATCCTCGAGCATGGAGAGAGGAGAGAAGGCGGGAACAGCGCAGGCTGACCCGACTACTCGGGAGAAGAGTGCCCCGCCCCTCTTCAGAAGGCACACCTGGGGACTGAGACCTAAGGAGATGCTGTGGGGAGGGGCATTTGAACTTTCCTGGATTCCTTGCATTCTTTCCGGATTTCTGGATTAATTGCCTTGTTACTTTGTTTCATGGACTCCTCAACTTGCCCTGCTGGATTTCTTGCTTTGCAGCTGTGGTGCTCACAGCATTGGACTGGACTACTTGCAGCTAGAGGCTACTGGAGGTGTGGTGTGTGTGTGTGTGTGTGTGAGAGAGAGAGAGAGAGAGAGAGAGGGAGAGAGAGAGAGAGAGAGAAATTTGGAGCAATAAAGGGGCGGTTTGAACTGTCAGATGCCTTTGTTGCCTCTGTGCTGTGCCCCGGGTCATCACAACTGGTGAACTCCAACTCCCAGAATTCCCCAGCCAGCTATGAATGAGTTGGAAGTCCACAGTTCTTCAAGTTGCCAACTTTGAGACTCCTTCTCTTAAATCCTGGCTTCTTTTAGCCATAGTTTGCTGAGGCCCTCCATCGATTGGGGGGTTCGCACTAAACCCAGACCCAACGCAGCCAATATCATCTCAAACATCTGTCAATCCAGCTAGCTACCTTCAGGCCTCCATTGATGTGTTATGCTGGCTTCCCGTTGGGTGGGTGGGGGGACTCTGAGAAGACCCCCCCCTCCCCCAGCCTCATGCTGTCGCTCATCTCTCCAGCTCTCGCAGGTCTTCGAAGAGAAGAACACACTCGCTCTCCAACTCCGGGGGAGCAGCCGCAGCCTCCGCGAGAGCCGCCAGCAACACAACGAGGCTCTGTCCCGTTGTGCGGCACTTGAAAAGCAGCTGCAGGAATGGCAGGGGCCGGGGAAGACCGTGGTAAGGCTAGGGAAGGGGGTTTGGGCTCCCCCATCTCATGGCCCAACCGTGTTCCACTCGGGTCAGGAGGGGCAGAGTGGGGAGGCAGACTCTAGGATCCAGGCCTCTGCTCCTGCCACCCCTGTCCCTCCAAGCGAGAGAGACCAGCTGCTTTGCGCATGGGGAAGGGGTCGTCCTCATTTTCTGCCCCGTGTGGTGAGCGCATCTGGTTTCCATGCGGCACAGGTTGCCTGGCGTAAGCCGGGGCCTCCGTCAGTCGAGTTTGTGCTCAACACGGTCAGACGGCAAAGGCAGAGGGAGCCCCATCTTCACGCCAGGTTTCTACCCTAGGGACCCCTCCTGACCGATGCCGCCCCCGGAGCCCCCCAGGAAAAAGACGAGACCAACGCACGGGAGCTGCAGGAACTTCAGGCGCAGTGAGTGTGGCGGGCGAGCAAAATAACTTGGGGGTTCCTGGGCCACCTGATCCCCTTCGCCCCAATTTTCCACCGACCTCGGGAGTCTCAGTTCCAGCCCCCCAGGCCTGACCCCCAACGGAGGTATCGGGTTCAAGGAATCGGGGCCGCCCACTAATAGCCAACGCAAGCAGCTTTATTGGCCTCAGCCTATCCAGGCAGTCCTCCACTTATAACAGTTCTTTCAGTGACCGTTTGAAAGTGACGACGTCACTGAAAAAAGGGACTTACGGTCGTTTTTCATGCCCCTCTAGTAGCATCCCCAGGGCCCCACGATCAAAATTCAGGGGTTTAGCAACTGACTCGTATTTATGACGGTCGCAGCGTGCCCGGGGTTACGTGACCCCCTTTCGTGACCTTCTGACCAGCAAAGTCAACGGATCCAGCCCTGTGACTAAATTAGCAAATGAAGTGTGATTCGCTTAACAAATGTGGCGAGAAAGGTCGTAAAATGGGGCAGAATTCACTTAACGCCTGCCTCACTTAACGATAGAAATGTTGGGCCCAAGTTGTGGTCGTAAGTCAAGGAGTGCCTGTATTTACAAGAATCTCCCCGGACTTCTTGCCTTCCCCTGGGAACCACCAAATAAAGCTTCATGGGCGATAGGTTGGGGGTGGCTTCAGTCTTATGCCTCTTGCAGCTACTCAAGGATTCAAGGCTACTTCCCTGCTTGACTCCTCCTTCCAGCCTGGCTGGCAGCTCCCCAACAGGAGAGTCTCTTCCTTTCTGCCTCTGATCCCAGGGACATCCGGGCCCGGTCTGCCTCTCTTTGAAGAGTCAGGGTCCGTCCTGGGGGCTGCTTCCCCTTCCCTCCCCACTCCCATCTCTCTCTCTCACGGGGATTCTCCTTCCATTCCCAGGCTCTCGGAGGCCAAGCACCAGCAAAGCCTCGCCAGGCAGGGCCTGACTCAGCTTCAGCAGCTGCTGCAGGAGGAGCAGGAGAGGCGCCTGGCCGCTGAGGAGGCTTGCTCTGCAGCCCAGGAGCAGATGCGCAGGTGCTGGGGCAGGGCTGGCCCCCTCCCTCCCTCCCTCCCTCCTGGCTATTCCGGGGAACCTGTCTGAAGGGCTCTCCCCTCTCCTCTGGCAACCCTCGGCCAAGCGGGCGGGTTAAATCCGTTGACTCAGTTGATGGACGGACCCATCTTGTCGTGGTCCCTTTCCCAGCCCTGCAGACCCCTGGGAGGGTTTCCCGTCTCAGCGCCCTGGTGGGCTTGGCCCCGAGGGGGGCGTTTCCGAGGCTGATCAGTGAGAGGGAGGAGGGGGACTCCCAGGTGGAAGGAGGCAGCCTGGTTCACGGGGCCTTCAGAGGCCTTCAGAGATGTCTCCTGGCTCCTCCGCAGGGCTCAGGGAAGGTCGGGCTGCAGCGCTCGCTCCCCAGCCAGCTGCGGCTCAAGGGAAGGGGTACTTTGGGTCTCTGGGGAGGGGTATTCAGGTCTCCGGGGAGCAGCAGGTGGGGGAGGCCAGGGGCCATGGGTGGCCTCAGGGACAGGACCCTGATATCTAGGCCTCTTGCCACCCAGGTGGGAGTCCGAGGAGTATGCGCAGTCTCTGGAGACCAGCATTGCCATGCCTCCCAGCTCTGAACACGCCCTGCTGCTGGGGTCTGCAGAGAGCTCCTTCAGCAAGGTAAGAGGGGCACCGGGACCCCTCAGCCCACTGTTGAGGGTCCCTGTGATGCCTATTTAGAAGGCACCTCATTTTAGTCTTTCCTCTCTCCTTTCTCCCTTCCTTTCCTCCCCTACACTCCTTCCTTCCTTCCTTCCTCCCTCCCTCTTATTCCCATCTCCTTCCTTCCTTCCTTCCTTCCTTCCTTCCTTCCCCCCTCCCTCCCTCCCTCCCTTCCCCAGCCCGGGGATCCCAGAAATAAGGGCTTATCATGAACTTTCACTCTTCCTTTCACTCACAAACAGAGCGGAAAGTCCAACTTCCCCTTTCTGCCGTGGACTGTCCCTCCAGTCGGACAGCGTCCCTCATCGTCCCTTTCCACTTCTCTTGGTGTCCGCTGGGCTGGGGCTCTGGGGTCGAAATGCCCACCTTCCCTAATTCCTCCTCCCCCCCACAGGCTCGAGGGCCCAGGGGGCTGCAGCGTGCCCTGCGCTCCGTCTTCTGCCCCCGGAGGCTCTTCTCCCTGCTGGCCACCGTCTACCTCTTCGGGATCCATGTCTTGCTTTTCCTCCACGCCGTGGGCCGCCTGTGAGAAGACCGGGGTACGAGAACTCGGATGAACCACGGACCTCGACACCTGGGGGACCCTGCTGGTGTGGACACGGGGAGGCTCCCGGCTCACCCGTGGCGTCGTCAAGGCTGCCAGAGGTCGAACGCAATCCTGGCTAGTTAAAGCAGGCGATGGCCTTTCTTAGCCATTGGCGATGCAGGGTTTGTGCGGCTCCTTCCAGGGAAGCACCAGGCCTTTCTGGGCCTCGAATGCCGGCCGAATCGGGGTTGGCATCACCGTTGATTTGGGGTGGGGGAAAGGGCGGAGCCACGAAGGTGCCCGCCTCCCATACTTTTGGTGGCACTAATCATAATCAGTTAAAGTGGGACTCCTGCAGAAGATCAGATTTCTGCTCTTTTGGGACTTGACTGACAGGTAGACTTCTAACTCACGTTAAACATCAGTTCTCTCTTTCTACACCGTTTTTTTGGGGGGGGGGCGCCCTTTTAGCCCCCGGGGCTGGAAATATTGCCCTCAAGACAAAGAGTTCCCCAATCTTGCTGGATTTGGGGACCGGCCCAGGGGAGAGGGGATGGATCCGTGCAAGTGGTAGGAAAGCGCATATGTGTGCACGCATCTCCATTTGTGCGAGCGGTGAGCAACCCTGCGCCCATGCTTGCTCACTTCTCGCACAAACGGAGTGTTGTGCACCTGTGCTCGCTGCTGACACAAGTGGGAATGCATGCATGCATGCAGACGCTCGCCTGCCATTTGAACCCGGTTCCAAAGGGCTCAAGGTCCGGTAGTGGGCTGTAGCCTGGGGGTTGGGGACTCCTGTCCTGTTCCGGAGAGTCAAGAAGGAGGAAGGGTCTGTCGGGGGTCCTGCAGCTAGGTTCTCACAAGGTTGGAGGCCCTGGCCGTCCAATCTCCAGACCTCTGGCGGTCAGTTAATGGAAGGTTGTCCAGCAGATCCCAGAGGAGGAAGCCACTTCCTTGGCTTGAAGGGGAAGGGTTGTGGGTTATGGGTCAGGGGGTTCCCTTTCTGGCCACTCGAGAAGAAGAAAAGGCCTCTCCTGGTCTGGCCCAGGATCTGCTTTTCGGACCTCGATTGGCACTTAATGGGGGTCCCCTCCCCGTGGTCTGGGGGTGCCTTTATCCCCTCCACCCGGCCTTCTGGTTCTCTGCCACCCCTTTGTTGTGCAATAAAGATGTTTATTTTTCTGAGAGTCTTGAGTGCGAGTAGCATTCTGTTCAAAGGTAATCGGGAGCTCCGGAGTTGACGGGGGAGGTGTCTGCTTCCAAAAAGGTCATCAATTGGCCGTGACTCACTTAACGACTGCCATATGTCGAGGACTACGACTAGTAAATCATCTCCTTTTAACAACCCCAGAATCCCTTATAGGGTGGAGTCTGGGCAACTGAATAGAGCTGAGTGTTTTACTGGCCGGATGCCTTTCCTGTCGCCAATGCGGAATTTTGTTCAGCAGATATATTCTCATTGTGCCCAGAGAGAAATACCTGCCTTGTCTAGGATCGAACTCCTGATGGTGAGGCGAGAGCTCCACCTCTAGGCCACCATACCACTCGAGGACTACGACTAGTAAATGCTGGCTGGGGAATTCTGGGAGTTGAAGTCCACACACCTTAAAATTGTTGCGTTTGAGGGCAAATCCCCAGATCTCTACCCCTGGGCCTCAGAATGTCACACCTCCACTGGGGCATCTGGATATGGAGCAGAATTAATTAATGAGCTTGCTTTGAAGTCTCGCCGTACGCAATTATGGGGACATAATGAGGTCCCTCTTGAACCGCTGCAAAACCCAACGTGGTATCGTTAATTGGGAAGGCGTCTGCGCCACAATTCCTCAAACTTTGATTCCCTGGGCAAAAGCCTTGAAAAAAATACAAGCTGAGAAACATTTAAAGCAGGGTTGGGCGTCAAGCTTGGCCCCTTTAAGACCTGTGGACTTCAACTCCCAGAATTCCCCATCTGGGGAATTCTGGGAGTTGAAGTCCACAGGTCTTAAAGGGGCCAAGCACGGGCACCTCCGATCTAAAGGTAAGTCTTTTTTAAAAAAAGGATTTTGGGTGGCCTGAAGCAATGTTGGGAATGAGTTGGCTTTGCTTGGGGGGGGGGGAACAACTTTTTCACCTGTGGGACAGGTAGCACCTGCAGGCAAGCCCTAGACAGGTAAGCACGTTGGCTATGAAGAAGCACATTGTAAGAGGAAGATGCTTTGACGTTCCTTGAGGTGCTTCCTAAATTTATTTTATTTTTGCATCGTGCCTGGTTGAACCATTGCCTCTTGTTTGCTTCTGAACATGTACAGAGTGCACTTCCTATTTATTCAATAAATGCACATGCCATTCCACCTCATTATTTGAGCGACTCTGGTTTCTGCTTCATTCCTATATACAAGACACACGAACACGGGTGAAATGTAAAATGTGTTACTACCGGTTCTGTGGGCATGACTTGGTGTGTGTGGGGGGGTAATGTGACTGGGTGGGCGTGGCCAACTTTTTTTTTTTTTTTAAACTTTTCAAAGCATTTTTTCTAATGCTTTGAAAAGCCTCTGACAATCAGGCAACTCAGCTGGGATTGTCAGAGAGGCTTTTAAAAAAATGCTTTGAAAAGCCTCTCTGCCGATCCGGGATCGTCTCAGCTGGGATCGTCAGAGACTCTTCAAGCCATTTTTTTTACCACCTCTTCGGCCAAGAGGTTGCAGAAAAAAATGCTTTGAAAAGCCTCTGAGGATCCCAGCTGAGCCGCGGGATCATCAGAGGCTTTTTAAAAAACTTAAAAGCATTTTTTCGTCGGAAGAGGTTGTAGAAAAAATGCTTTTAAAAGAAAAAAAAAGCCTCTGATGATCCCGCGGCTCAGCTGAGCATGGTGTGTGTGTGGGGGGGTGGTGGTGGGGGCACAGGGATTTTTGCTACCGGTTCTCCGAACCACCCGCCACCATCGCTACCGGATTGGGTAATCCGTTCCGAACCGGTCCGAACCGGGAGAACTTCACCCCTGCATGAACACCATCAAACACCATCAAAGTGTCCACTTCATGCTTCTAAGCAACTGATCTTGGAAGCCAAACCATTTGCCCCACATCGGAGATCCTCGGGCGGCAGAATGTCTTGCTGTAATGGCAGAGGAATAACGGAAGGGACCTTGGAGGTCTTCTAGTCCAACCTTCCTGTCTTGCTCAGGCAGGAAACCCTACACCACTTCAGATAAATGGCTGTCCAATCTCTTCTTGGAAACCTGGGGATGGAGCACCCAAAGCCTCTGAAAGCAAGCCGTTCCAATGGTTGTCATTATCGGGAAATTTCTCCTTCATTCCAGGTTGCTTCTCTCCTTGATGAGTTTCCACCTGTTCCTTCTGGTGCTTTGGAGAATCTGACCCCCTCATTTATCTGAAATGCGGCAGGCTCTCCTACTTGAATAGAAGTCCCTCAAGACCAGTGGTGAAATCCAATTTTTTTTTACTACTGGTTCTGTGGGCATGGCTTGGGCGTGCCATGTGACTTGATGGGCATGGCAGGGGAAGGATACTGCAAAAGGGCCTGGTAGCTCAACAGACTAAAAGCATTGTGATTAACACCAGCTGTCTGCAATTACTGCAAGTTCGAATCTCACCAGGCTCAAGGTCGACTCAGCCTTCCATCCTTTCTAAGGAGAAATGAGGACCCGGATTGTGGCGGCGATAAGCTGACTTTGTATAAAATATACAAAAGTATGAAGGCTATTGTAAGCTGCCCTAAGTCTCCGGAGGAGGCCGGCATATAAATCAAATTAAAAAAAAAAAAACCATTCCCTCCCCACTCCTGAGGGAAGGATATTGCAAAATCTTCATTCCCACCCCATTCTGGGGCCAGCCAGAGGTGGTATTTGCCGGTTCTCCGAACTACTCAAAATTTCCGCTACCAGTTCTCCAGAACCTGCTGGATTTCACTCTTGCTCAAGACCATGTTTCCAATTTTGGGAACCGGACTCCCCATATGTCAGAAATGGTGTAAGGTTTCCTGCTTGGGCAGAGGGTTGGACTAGATGACCTACAAGGTCCCTTCCAATGGTGTCAGTTCTGAATATTTGGCTTCTTTGCAGCAGACCTTCAGATATTACAACCTTCCTGTCGTGTCACCTCTTTGGGAACGTTTAGCGATTTCCACCTCTCCCCACATGCCTGGCGTGGGCTCAGATTTAGACCCCTGGGCTGGTTGGGCAGAGGAGGGCTGAGTCCCCCCCACCCACTCCCCAAAGCCAGGCCATTGGTCTTCTTCTGCTGAGACGGGCCCAGGAAGAAGCAAAACCTTCCTGCTTTGGTGAACGTCAAACAGGAACTTAAGGTTTGCAAGTGAAACCAAGCTGGGGGAAGGGAGAGGAAGCCGAGCAGAGACGCTGCCAGAGGTGGAACTGAGGCTGTGGGGCAAGGTATGGAGGCTTCAATGCGCAGCGCATGGGGGGGGGGCTGCTGGGCGCTCGTGGGTGGGCTGTGGATGGGGATGTAAAGTCAACCTTGCTTGCTCCAAGGCGCCCGGTGGCCCCGTCCATCTCTGGAGCTGGTGGGATCCGGGGAGGGTTGCTTCGACCTGGCAAGAAGGAGCAGCAATTTGAGCCCTCTTGAGCAGTGGGAAGAGGCAGCCACGGGGGAGCAGATTAACAAAAGTTAACGGAAGGGACCTTGTAGGTCATCTAGTCCAACCCCCTACCCAAGCACCATTTCTGACAGGTGGCAGTCCGGTCTCTTCTCAAAAGCTTCCAGGGATGAAGCTCCCACAACTTCTGAAGGCAATTTCTGTTCCATGGGTTGATTGAATGCAGGGGGCCAAAGGGACTGAGAGGGGCCCCTTCCCTTGGCTCTTGGGCTTCTGATCTCCAGAGGGAGCTTGCTTGTTTCCTTCATTCCTGCCTGCCTGCCTTCCCTTCCTCTTTCTTTCTTTCTTTCTTTCTTTCTTTCTTTCTTTCTTTCTTTCTTTCTTTCTTTCTTTCTTTCTTTCTTTCTTTCTTTCTTTCTTTCTTCCTTCCTTCCTTCTTTCTTTCTTTCTTTCTTTCTTTCTTTCTTTCTTTCTTTCTTTCTTTCTTTCTTCCTTCCTTCCTTCCTTCCTTCCTTCCTTCCTTCCTTCCTTTCTTTCTTTCTTTCTTTTCTTCTTTCTCTCTCTCTGTCTCTCTCTCTTTCTTTCTTTCTCTCTCTCTTTCTTTCCTCTCTCTCTCTCTCTTTCTTTCTTTCCTTCTTTCTCTCTCTCTCTCTTTCTTTCCTTCTCTCTCTCTCTCTCTTTCTTTCTTTCTTTCTTTCTTTCTTTCTTACTCTCTCTCTCTCTCTCTCTCTCTCTCCCTCCCTCCCTCCCTCTCTCTCTCTCTCTTTTCTCTCCCTTTCCCCAGATGTGGAAATCTGTGGTGTGTCTGCAAAGGTGGAGACCCAGCAGCTGCATTGCTGCCCACATTGCCTTGTGCCCACCGATGGCCTTCTGGGCTTCCACAGGGCAGCATCTGGAGCAAAGTGGAGGAACAAAGGACCCCTTTGAGACGGGGAGGCCAGGGGGTGTCTGTGTGTGTCCCAGAAAAGGGACCACCGCAAGGGCTGGGAGAGGGCAGGGAGGGACGTCTGGCGGAAGTCGGGGCCTCTGATTTTTTTTCAGCAGCGTTTCCTGGCTGCATAGTTTTTGCAAATGCTTTCAAATTCTTTAAAAGCTGCAGGAAGTTTCTTGCAGCGCTGTGAGGCTGGCCTTGTGGGCAGTTTATTTTATTTGTTTATTTAATTACTTGTATCCCACTTTTTCAATTTTTTTTTTTACAAAATAACACAAGGCGCGGCAAACAGATCCAACACCCCATCCCAGGGGTGAAATCTAAAATTTGTTACTACCGGTTCTGTGGGTGTGGCTTGGTGGGGGGTAATGTGACTGGGTGGGCGTAACCAACTTTTTTCTTTTTTTATTTTTAAAAGCATTTTTTCTACAACCTCTTTGGCTGATGAGGTTGCAAAAAAAAATGCTTTTAAAAGCCTCTGACGATCAGGCAACTCAGCTGGGATCGTCAGAGGCTTTTAAAAGCATTTTTTTGAGGTTGTAGAAAAAATGCTTTTAAAAGCCTCTGACCATCCCAGCTGAGCTGCGCGATCATCAGAGGCTTTTTAAAAAACTTTTAAAAGCATTTTTTCGGCTGAAGAGGTTGTAGAAAAAATGCTTTTAAAAGTAAAAAAAAAAAAGCCTCTGAAAATCACGCAGCTCAGCTGGGCATGGTGGTGGAGGGCACAGGGATTTTTGCTACCGGTTCTCCGAACCACCCACTGCCATTGCTACCGGATCAGGCGATCCAGTCCAAACTGGGAGCATTTCACCCCTGCCCCTTCCTCTTTCTCTGTCCCCCCCCCCCCGTAACACAATCCTGCGAGGTGGGCTGGGCTGAGACTTGAACTCACAGGTCTCCCACTTTCTGGGTCTCTAGAAGCACCAGGCTCTCTGATGTTGCAGCTCATTATGGGTCCTGAGGTCAACCTTGTCCCCGCTGATTCTTTTCGACCAAAATCTGGGTGGGTGGGCTTAAGTAGAATCCAGAGTGGCATTGCTTGGAGATGATGGTACAAAGACCATCTGAAGGCATCTTGCAGGTGTCTGTGGTGGTGCTGTTGGTGTAGAGGTGAGGGCCAAGGAGACATCTGGATGTGTTCAGAATACAGAATAACAAGAGTTGGAAGGGACCTTGGAGGTCTTCTAGTCCAACCCCCTGCTCAACCAGGAGACCCTGTACCATTTCAGATAGGTGGCTGTCCGGCAGTGGTGAAATTCAATTTTTTTTACTACCGGTTCTGTGGGCGTGGCTTGGTGGGCGTGGTATGGCTTGGTGGGCGTGGCAGAGGAAGGATACTGCAAAATTTCCATTCCCACCCCACTCTCGGGCTTGTAACCCCTTCCTTAAATGGTTGTTCGCTCTGCAACTGTGGTGCAGAGGAGAGATGGAAACTCAGCTAACCATCCTCCAGTCAGCCGGATGCGAGTCAAAAGGAAACGATCGCTCTGTTGCAAGCATTGTGCGGCACATGCAGCTCTTTGGCTGAGATCTCTGTGGGTTCATGCGCCAATTCAGCTTTTTTTCTGTGGTCACGGCCACAAGAAGTGGAAACCGGTGTCCAACCCCCCGCCTCCTCTCCAAGGACAGGTTGTCAGGGGTGGGTGGGTGGGTGGCGCTTTTCAGCAGCCAAAGAAAAGCAATGAGAACTTGAGCAATTTAGAATTATGGAGAAACTTCCTAACAGTGAGAACAATTAATCAGTGGAACTCCTTGCCACCAGACGTTGTGGGTGCTCCATCCCTGGAGGTTTTTAAAGAAGACACTGGACAGCCTCATGTCTGAAATGGTCTAGGGCCTCCTGCTCAAGCAGAGAGTTGGACTAGAAGACCTCCGAGGTCCCTTCCTGCTCTATTCTGATCAATTGATGCATTGAAGTCCTCTTCTTACGACCGTAATCCAATCCATAATTTGTGACGATGGCAAAGCAGGGGGCCCCGGAGGGGGGCACATGACTGTGCCCGATTGCACCATCTTTTTTCTTTTTTCTTTTTTCTTTTTGATGGCCATCCTTAAAGCAAACCTTGTGGTCGTTAAGCGAATCCACTGTTTGTCCTGGGGCATTTTTTTTTTTTTTTTGCCAGATGCCGGGAATAAATGCTCTTTTCCGGCAAACACGTTGGTCCACTATCGTTTTCATGGAAGGGCGTTGCAAAGGGCCATAAAACCTG
This sequence comes from Pituophis catenifer annectens, assembly GCF_029215685.1. Lineage (NCBI taxonomy): Eukaryota > Metazoa > Chordata > Lepidosauria > Squamata > Colubridae > Pituophis > Pituophis catenifer. Next base: position 89,219,790 of record NW_027256887.1, read on the forward strand.
GGCCTGTGAAATGCAGAGGGGGATAAATGTTGGCATTTCAAATCGGGGTCATAAGTAGCTTTTGTGGGGCTGTCATAAATTTGAATGGTTGCCAAGCAACCGGTCGTAAGTCGAGGACTTACTATCATGCACAGCAGATCATTCCACATTCTCTGTTCCTGAGCAATTTTTAAATCATCCGGGGAAGGAAGAGACCCCTGTCCAAGGAGGGACCTTCTCATGTTTTGGGAATATGATGCGCACTGGCTTCAGCTAGGCAGGGAGTCCTCGATTTACGACCAAAATTGAGCCCCAAATTTCCATTGCTAGGTGAGACAGTCATTAAGCGAGTTTTGCCCCATTTTACGACCTTTTGTGACACAGTTGTTAAGTGAATCTGGCTCCCCCGTGGACTTTGTTCATCAGAAGGTCACAAAAAGGGGATCACGTGACCCCCCTCCCTCCGGGGACACTGCGACCGTCATAAATACGAGTTCAATGGCAAGCGTCTGAATTTTGATCACGGGACCGCGGGGAGGCTGCAATGGCGAAAAATGGTCATAAGTCCCTTGTTTCAGTGCCGTAAGTCACTAAACAAACTGTTGTAAGTCAAGGACTACCTGTTCTGATCATCAGCCATTTTGATGAATGTGTAATGCGTGCTGAAATCCCTCCATTTTGAAAAATCTTGTGCTTAATTTGGATTCCAAAATGAACCAAATGAATTGGATAAAATATTACAAAGTACAGATGAGAAAATGATTACCAAAATTTATAAGTACCTATTAAAATACAAATTAGAAGAGGAGGTTGTCAAAGAGAATATGATAATATGGGCCAAAAATATAGGACATACTATTGAATTGGATAAGTGGGAGAATCTGTGGAAGATAAATTACAAGATGACATTGTCTATACCCTACAAGGAAAACCTTTACAAAATGTTCTACCGATGGCACCTCCCACCGGCGCGCCTAGCCAAGATGTTTCCAAATACATCTCCGATGTGCTGGAAATGTAAATCACAGAAAGGGACATATTATCATCTCTGGTGGCTATGCCGAAGGGCAAAACAATACTGGCAACAAATTAAAACAATGATTGAAGAAATCACGAAACAAAAACTGGAAATGAGGCCGGAAACCTTTTTATTGGGAATAATCACAGCACAATATACCAAAGAAATAAAATATCTGATCATCCATATCCTCACAGCAGCACGTATACTCTTTGCCCAACATTGGAAATCTGAACAGTTACCCACAGAAGACAAAATAATAGCTAAAATCACAGAATGTGCAGAATTGGATAAGCTCACAAAAGAAATACAAGAGAAAGATGATACTGATTACTATTTAGTATGGCAAAGATGGTACAACTGGCTGGAGGCAAAAATAGGAATATAAAGATGATTTTCGAGTACTCAATAGAAATGCATAGAAGTAAATAAGGAGTCAACTATATATGTACATATACAACTAAGTAAATAGGTGACTGTAAATATTGATACAAATAGAAATATGAAAAATAACCCACCGTTGTAACATCTTCTAAGAGTCAGTCATTGGACTGAATTGATGTGTGTTCGTTTTGTATGTTGTTTCAATGTATCTATGTTGGTTTTGTTTTTTTCTTTTTATTATTAATAAAAACTATTAAAAAAAAAGAAAGAAAAATCTTGTGCTTGATTTGGAGTCTTCTTCCTTCCTTCCTTCCTTCCTTCCTTCCTTCCTTCCTTCCTTCCTTCCTTCCTTCCTTCCCCTTCCTTCTTTCCTTCCTTACTCTTCCTTCCTTCCCCTTCCTTCCTTCCTCTCCTTTCCTTTCATCCTTCCTTCCTTCCTCTTCTTTCCTTCCCCTTCCTTCCTTCCTTCCTTCCTTCCTTCCTTCCTTCCTTCCTTCCTTCCTTCCCTCCCTCCCTCTTATTCCCATCTCCTTCCTTCCTTCCTTCCTTCCTTCCTTCCTTCCTTCCTTCCTTCCTTCCTTCCTTCCCTCCCTCCCTCCCTCCCTCCCTCTTATTCCCATCTCCTTCCTTCCTTCCTTCCTTCCTTCCTTCCTTCCTTCCTTCCTTCCTTCCTTCCTTCCTTCCTTCCCTTCCCTTCCCTTCCCTTCCCTTCCCCTTCTCCCTATCTTCTTCCTTCCTTCCTCTCCTTTCCTTTCATCCTTCCTTCCTCTTCTTTCCTTCTCCTTCCTTCCTTCCTTCCTTCCTTCCTTCCTTCCTTCCTTCCTTCCTTCCTTCCTTCCTTCCTTCCTTCCTTTTTTCTTTTCTCTCTTCTCCCAGATGTGGAAAGCTGTGGCGGGCCACAACGTGGCTGCAAAGGTGGAGACCGAAGGAGATGATTGGGACACCGATCCGGATTTTGTGGTAAGTCCTCTGTACCCCCAGGCCGATCGTGGTTCAGGAGCTCCAGACCCATGGGGCTCTGCCTGGCTCCCACAGGGATGGGCACAGCTGCTTCTGAGGCGGCAGAAAGGGTGGTCCTATAAGGGTGCAGTTCAAGGAAGCCAAGATGTTCATCGCGACAGTGCAGGGAAAACTCTTAGGTCATCCCCCCTTCCCCAATAGAGACAAGGGATCGAAAAAACGAGAAACGAGGAGGAACTTTAGAAAAGTTGTTTATTTGTCTATTTGTCTATTTGTCTATTTGTCTATTTGTCTATTTGTTTATTTGTCTATTTGTTTATTTGTCTATTTGTCTATTTGTCTATTTGTCTATTTGTCTATTTGTTTATTTGTCTATTTGTCTATTTATTTGTCTATTTGTCTATTTGTCTATTTGTCTATTTGTCTATTTGTCTATTTGTTTATTTGTCTATTTGTTTATTTGTCTATTTGTCTATTTGTCTATTTGTTTATTTGTCTATTTGTTTATTTGTCTATTTGTCTATTTGTCTATTTGTCTATTTGTCTATTTGTCTATTTGTTTATTTGTCTATTTGTCTATTTATTTGTCTATTTGTCTATTTGTCTATTTGTTTATTTGTCTATTTGTTTATTTGTCTATTTGTCTATTTGTCTATTTGTTTATTTGTCTATTTGTCTATTTGTTTATTTGTCTATTTGTCTATTTATTTGTCTATTTGTCTATTTGTCTATTTGTTTATTTGTCTATTTGTTTATTTGTCTATTTGTCTATTTGTCTATTTGTCTATTTGTCTATTTGTTTATTTGTCTATTTGTCTATTTATTTGTCTATTTGTCTATTTGTCTATTTGTTTATTTGTCTATTTGTCTATTTGTCTATTTGTTTATTTGTCTATTTGTTTATTTGTCTATTTGTCTATTTGTCTATTTGTCTATTTGTCTATTTGTTTATTTGTCTATTTGTCTATTTATTTGTCTATTTGTCTATTTGTCTATTTGTTTATTTGTCTATTTGTCTATTTGTTTATTTGTCTATTTGTCTATTTGTCTATTTGTCTATTTGTCTATTTGTTTATTTGTCTATTTGTTTATTTGTCTATTTGTCTATTTGTCTATTTGTCTATTTGTTTATTTGTCTATTTGTCTATTTATTTGTCTATTTGTCTATTTGTCTATTTGTTTATTTGCTTATCTCCCCCCCACGCCCCATTTTGGGCCTAGTAGGCCTCCCTGCACTTTCCTGGGAGCCAAAATAAGGCGCATGAGGACGCCTGGAAGGGGCGGGGCAGGGAAGGGAAGGGAGGGGCGGGGCCAGCCAGCAATTTAACAACTGGTTCGCCTGAATCGGCCTGAACTGGCTGAATCCCATCACTGATTGTAGCCATGTTATCAGTTCTTCAGTCCCTGGAGATCCCCAAGGCTGCAGGCATAGCCCGTTTCATAAATTTTATTTGTACATTTTTCTTTAACATAAACGAATGCTTAATAAACATTTTATGGTCTGGGTCAATTTACTTATACATAATATCAATAATAGTAACAATATTTACTTGTATATAGTGGTACACCACCAACTTCTAATTACTACCTTTATTGTCTAAAACAAATCCCATGTTTTTAAAAAAATATTCTGTATCTTCTTCATTCTTTAATGTTAGCCTATTCCATTTCTGCACAGTCTAATATTTTTTAAATTATGTTTTCTTCTGCAGGAATTTCCTCATTTTTCCAATACTGTGCAAATACAATTCTTGCTGCCATCAACACATGCAATATTAAATATACAACCCCTTTGTCATGCTTTTCTGGTAGTATACCTAACAGAAATATGTCTGGCTTTAGATCGATATGTAGGCACACACATAACCCATTTTAAAGGACTTCTGGAAGGTTGGTGGAGATGGAGGCAACCTGACCTCATCATCATGGAGATGATGTTCCATGGATGGGCACCAAGACACCTTCTCCTGAGTCTCACCAGGTGTAACTTCTTATTTCCTGTTGTTGACAGAACGACATTTCGGAGAAGGAGCAGAGGTGGGGGGCTAAGACCATCGAAGGCTCTGGCCGTGCAGAACACATCAAGTGAGTGGCTTCTCCATCCCGTCTTCCCTTTCACCTAGACCTCAACTTCTGCTGGGTCAAAAGTAGGCCTGTGACCCTCCCCCAAAACCCTTGGCCCCGGTCCTCGAGGTATGACCATAATGGAGCCCAGAGCCATGTTGAAAGGAGGGCCTTAGTGTCTCACACATGTTGGAAGGAGGGAGGGGAGTTGGACTGAGGCTCTAGTCGGACTTCTTCTCTTGGTGGTTACCATAGCAGTGTCTGCTTCTCTCAGGGAAAGGAAGTGGTGTCCTCACCCAAATGTTGGCCAAGACTTTTGAAGGCCAACTACAGAGAAAGACCGAGCTACTAGTGGGAGCTGGGGCCGAGGAGTCTAAGAACAGTGTTTCTCAATCTTGGTAGTTTGAAGATGGGTGGACTTCAACCCCCAGAATTCCCCAGCCAGCTGAGGAATTCTGGGAGTTGAAGTCCACCCATCTTCAAACTACCAAGATTGAGAAATACTAAGAGGACTAGTGACTTTGTTGACTTTGATCAATGGAGCTCATGTCAACAAATGAAAAGTGTTATTTTGGGGCACAGTTCCCCACCCCAGTCTCTGAATTTGGGGACCAGGAACCATTAGAAGGAGAAAGAAGAACTTCAGAAGTTCTTATTCTCCATCCTGTTCCACATATTTGAAGACTCATAGCTCAGATCCTTGCACAAGACTTTATCCTGCCCTTTCCTGTCCAGAGTCATTGGATAACAATACCCATCTTCCCCAAACAGCATGGAATTTGCAATCCAATCCCGAAGGCACTAAATTGGAGAACCTGGTGGGGTTCCTCCAGGGAGAACAGGCTGTGCTTCAACTTGACCGTGAAGTTCTTCAGCATGAATGGAATCCTGTGACCCACAATTTATGTCGCTTCCTTGTTCTGTTCTCCAAAAACTGAGGAAGTGAGGTCCTTCCTCTTTTCAGAAAACTTTTGTGTATGTATTTATTTGGAGAAAGGCAGAAGTGCTGCTTTTCTTCATCTTAGAGGACATCATAGCCCTCGCATGGTGACCAGAAATTGTGACCATTTCTCTTCTTTCAATATCTCCGCTGAGCTTTCTCCTGACTTATTTTATTTTCTTATTGATTACATTTATACACTGCCCATCTCGCTATCAAGAGGAGATTCCAGGCAGCATACAATCGTATAAAAATGACAATATAAAACATTGTTAAATGTTAAACATTAAAATTAATCAAAGTTAGCTAAAATAGGAATCACAGGGGTCCTTGGTGCTCTCTGAGCTTGGTTGTTTTCTTGTGGCTGTTTCCTGACCCAAATTAAGTAGCACCATCAGTATGAGTGGCAAACACTCCATATTCCTTGGCACTGATGATGTTCCATAGTTGGGTCATGAAATGTCTACAAGAAAACAACTAAGCTCAAAGAGCATCAAGAACCCCACAAGAACCTTCTCAGCTCCTTCTCATCCATTCAATAAATCCCTCTTGGACTGATGATGTTACCTAGTTGCATCACGAACCATCTATGAGCAACCATCTATGAGCACTCACAGTTCTCCTCCTCCTCCTCTCCAAATTTGCTACATATTTGATGTCTCTTTTCAGCATCCACCAGCTCAGAAGCAAGGTATCTGAGGAACATGAAGTTCTCAAGAAGAAGGAGCTGGAGACGGCACCCAAAGCTTCCTATGGCTACGGGGGCAAGTTTGGAACCGAGAAGGACCGTATGGACAAGGTACAATCTTGATGTGGGGCTCTGTTCTTTTTCCCCCCTTCTTTTTTGAAGTTCTCAACTGATCTCCACTTGGTCTTTCGCACAGCTGCTCTTCTGCAAGGCAGCTTGACCTTCTGGAGAACTTAATCCAAATAACAAGCGTGCCAGGAGATAACCCTGGTTTTTCTTGGTTCTCCAGAGTGCCCTGGGCCACGAATATGTTGCCGAGATCGGCATGCACTCTTCCCAGACGGACGCAGCCAAGGGATTCGGTGGAAAGTACGGCATTCAGAAGGACCGAGCAGATAAGGTTGGAGCTGTTTGATTACCGTTCTGCCTACTATTTTGGTTATAATACTTATTGTAGCGTGAAAGAGAAGTGATGAGGTTGGATGGTTTAACTTCTTTAAATCCATTTGACTCAATGGAATTTTGCAGTCAATGTTCTTTGGTGTTGCAGTCAGAAACGGGGCTGTGAAGTTTCCGAAAGATGCCCTAATTAATTCATGAGCCACGAGCCAATTAGGAGCACCATTTTGGCAATATTCGGATGCAGTTAGAACTAATCCCACATAGATTTACGTTCCCCCATGACCCCGTCTCTCCCCTCCTCCCTGGCCATGTCATAAATCACATTCTCCAATTAACCACTTTGGCTGGCTGTGAAACCTAACACCCTCCTTCTGATTGCGGTAAAAAGGCATCTGTGGAATGTAGTTTCAGTGAGAGAAGTCAATCAGCTCCATCAGTTCTCCCTCCCTCCTGCTCATGGCAACTTGAAAGCTTTGCAAGTTGACAGGAAGTTAGAGGTCAGCCCTTCAGTGTAGCTCAGTCAAGAAGCACCACCATGGGTGCCAACACTATTGTAAACTTATAGTAACAGAATCTTGCAAGTCTGAAAGTACTATACATCTTTTCCCCACTCCTTTATGGTGGAAGATACTAGGGAGGGTCTCTTCTATTCCTTCTGTGGGCTCAGATTCCCCCCTCCTCCTCCTCACAAACACCACTCCCTTCTAGCACTGATGATATTTTTAGTTACATCATGAAACGTCTGGAAGAAAGCCACAAAGAAAACCCCACAGTTGTCTTCCTCCTTCTCCTCCTCCTCCTCCTCCTCCTCCTCCTCCTCCTCCTCCTCCTCCTCCTCCTTTCCACAAATCCCACTCCCTTCTAGCACTGATGATGTTCCCTAGTTGGGTCATGAAAGGTCTCCAGGAAAACAACTAAGCTAAGAGAGCACCAAGGACCCTACAATTTTCTTCTTCTTCTTCTTCTTCTTCTTCTTCTTCTTCTTCTTCTTCTTCTTCTTCTTCTTCTTCTTCTTCTTCTTCTTCTTCTTCTTCTTCTTCTTCTTCTTCTTCTTCTTCTTCTTCTTCTTCTTCTTCTTCTTCTTCTCCTCCTCCTCCTCCTCCTCCTCCTCCTCCTGACATTAGGTGACTCCCAATAGCCCAAATAATTGAATGTAACTTTATTTCTTTTCCAGCCCCCTTCCTACCCTCCCTCCCCATTTTATTTTCTTCCCACTCAACATTATTATTATTTTTTTAAATTTGATTTATATGCCGCCCTTCTCCGGAGACTCAGGGAGGCTTACAGTGCATTAAGCAATAGCCTTCATTCTTTTGTATATTTATACAAAGTCAGCTTATTGCCTCCACAAACTGGGTCCTCATTTCACCTACCTTAGAAAGGATGGAAGGCTGAGTCAACCTTGAGCCTTGGCGAGATTCGAACCTGCAGTAATTGCAGGCAGCTGGTCTTAATAACCAGCTTAATAACAGGGTGCCTTAGACCACTGTACTACCAAGGCTCTTGTATTTATTTATTAATCAAATTTATACCCTGCCCATCTCACTAAGGGACTCTGGCTAGTTTACAATACAAAAAACAACAAATACATTGAGGGCAAGCTACTGTTCGGTTGATTATTTTGACCCATCAGGTTATTGTCGATTCCAAGTGATCAATACAATTATTGGATATAATTATTCTGGGGGGGGGGGCGATATCTGTATAATGTCTCTCGCTTTCCCTTCCCTGCAGTCTGCACTTGGGTTTGACTACAAGGGAGAGGTAGAAATACACACCTCCCAAAAAGGTAAGTTATGAGACAACCCACCCCCCAGGTTTCTGGGCATTCCCCCCTCCCACCCCCAGATGCTTTCTCCAGTTCCCACAGCACATTCCCCAGTAAAAGGGCCCAAGGATACCCATTCACTTTCACTGATGCACCAATCTCTTCCCAGGGGTGAGGCACCCCAGATTCCTATTCTGGTGCTCAGTCTCCTTGGACCTTGAGAATGAAATGAGTGGGTTTTTAAAATGCCAACTTTTCAGACCACCCCAAAGATGCTTTTTCAAAAGTCAACTGAACTTCCTGTTTTTTTCTTAAAGAGGTGTCACTTCTCATCCAAGAAGCTTCTTCCATTCTGACTGAATGGTGGGGAATGGAAGGATTTATATTCCTTGCAGTCGTCTGGTCATTAGTATTCTCTCTGAGAATACTCCTTCCATTTCCCCACACCACCACCATTCAGTCGGAACAGAAGAAACTTCTTGGATTTCTCAGTGAAACATCTTCAAATAAAAACAAGAAGGTCCAGGTGCCTCTTGAAGAAAAGCACCTTCGGGACAACCCATGACCTGGTTGACTGAGGATCTCCGTAGATTTTCAGACCATCCATGGGATTGACCTTCTGAAGAAAGTTGTGTTCTCCCGCTTCAGACTATGCCGTTGGATTTGGTGGGAAGTATGGCGTGCAGAAGGACCGCCAAGACAAGTCTGCCTTGGGATGGGCCCACAAGGAAGAAGTCAAGCCCCATGAATCTCAGACAGGTTTGGAAGCTGCAAGTCAACCTTGGTTCATCTCAATTAAATCTCTCATGGCTTTCTGAAAAACATTGTGTTCTCCCATTCCAGACCATGCCGTTGGATTTGGTGGGAAGTATGGTGTGCAGAAGGACCGCCAAGACAAGTCTGCCTTGGGATGGGCCCACAAGGAAGAAGTCAAGCCCCATGAATCTCAAACAGGTCTGTAGAAAAGACGGATGGGTTGAAGCTGTGGCCGGATGGTCCTTTAGTTTGGCTGACCCATACCCAATATGTACACGGGGTTGCTTTTCTTCCCCATTAGTCTGCTACATGAGGAGCTCCTCAGATCATGAACATGAACTCTAGAATTGGCTCAGGATAGGAACAGAAATTTAAGGATCCCAGACAGATGGCTGTCCAACCTCCACTTGGAAGCTCCCAGAGAAAGAAGTCCATCTGTCTTTGGAACTTGGACTGGGAGCGGCAAGTCCATTTCCCCCCTATCAAAATGGGGAGATAGCTTTGGTTGAGAGCTAACGATCAGCCCAAGTCACAAAGAAAGACTTAGAAAACTTTAGAACCTACTCACCTTGCAATATATTGGCTCCAAGAGAAGAGAATATTTGTAGTTCAGGATTGAACTGTGGAGTCCTTGGTGGTCCCTGAGCTTGGTGGGTTCCTTGCAAACGTTTCATGACCCAACTAGGTAACATCATCAGGACTATCCTCTTCATTATCATTGATGGTGTTGCTTAGTTGGGTCATGAAATGTCTGCAAGTAAAACAACCAAGCTTAGAGACCACCAAGGACTCCTCCTCCTCCTCCTCCTTCTCTCCTTCATTCCTTTTCTTTCCTTTTTCCTTTTCCTCTTCTCCTTCTCATCCTCCTCCTGCACTCCTCAAACCCCTTTCCTTCTAACACTGATGAAATTACTTAGTTGGGTCATGAAATGTCTGCAAGAATTCAAACCGGTTCAGAGAGCACTATGGACCACACCCTCCTCCTCCTGCTCCTCCTCCCCCTCCCCCTTCTCTCTGCAAACTCACCCCCTTCTAGCATTGATGATGTTACCTAGTTGGGTCATGAAAGATCTGCAAGAATACAACCAAGATCAGAGAGCACCATGGACCTCATAACATACTGACTATGGGCACGCAGCCAGCTCAATTGAAGATTTAGTGGCTGCACTCACACAGGTTAAGCTTTGCATTTGTGAGTGGCTTATTAGGTTGTGCCAAGTCAGGCAGTCTGTTGACTTTGTGATTCTATCTATCCATCAAAAATGTCTGATTTGTTTTGTGTTCTCTCTCTGGGAGTTGCAAGTCCATTTGTTTCTTCTCAAACAACCTCTCGTGTCTCTTTGTCTTTCTGAAAAATGTTGCGTCTTCTCATTCCAGATCATGCCGTTGGATTTGGTGGGAAGTATGGCGTGCAGAAGGACCGCCAAGACAAGTCTGCTTTGGGATGGGCCCACAAGGAAGAAGTCAAGCCCCATGAATCCCAGACAGGTCTGGAAGCTGCAAGTCAACCTTGGTTCATCTTAATTAGCCTCTCATAGCTTTCTGAAGGAACTCATGTTCTTTTATTGCAGACCATGCCGTTGGATTTGGTGGGAAGTATGGCGTGCAGAAGGACCGCCAAGACAAGTCTGCTTTGGGATGGGCCCACAAGGAGGAAGTCAAGCCCCATGAATCCCAGACAGGTTTGTGGAAGGAGATAGGGCTGGGCAATCTCTTAGAAGAGCATACATATACAACATAGAGACCATGTTCTGAAATCTTTTAGCTAAGACAAGATTCAGTTCTTCTTTCGCAAGTTCAAGCTTCCAGGTTCTTCTCAAGAACTTTGAAGCTCCAAAACCTGAAAGAGTGGTTGTATTTCTGCCATACAGGGGACAATCAAGGGTAACAGTTTTATGACACCCTTTATTATTTTCAAAGGTCCTGTTGTTCTCCTAGTTTCTCAGCTGTGTATAGTTGAGGCCAACCTATTCTCCAAAGCACCTGAGGGCAGGACAAGAAGCAACAGGTGGAAACTAACCAAGGAGAGAAGCAACCTAGAACTAAGGAGAAACTTCCTGACAGTGAGAACAATTAACCAGTGGAACAGCTTGCCTTCAGCAGTTGTGGGTGCTCCATCACTGGAGGTTTCCAAAAATAGATTGGACCATCATTTGACCAGGATGGTATAGGGTTTCCTGTTTAAGCAGAGGGTTGAACTAGACTTCCAAGGTTTTTTTTCCAACTCTGTTATTCTGCTACATCTACTACTACTTGCATCTACTACAAAGAGGCAGGTGGCACCCGCAGAACTCCACCAGAACCCCAATTCTAGCCACCTTAGTTGTGTCTCTGCCTTTCTGAAATCTGCTGTATCTGTACAGCTAGTTCAGGCAGGACAGTGGTGGTACAGAAAGACTCAAACACCCTCAATCTAACCTGAGTTGGATACCTAAGGAGAAGTTCAAACCAGTGGTGAAATCTAAAATTTGTTACTACCGGTTCTTTGGGCGTGGCTTGGTGGTGGTGGGGTAATATGACTGGATGGGCGTGGCCAATTTTTTTTTTTACATTTAAAACCATTTTTTCTACAATCTCTTCGGCGAATCCAAGCTGAGATTGTCAGAGGCATTTAAAAGAAAAAAAGCCTCTGCCGAACAGGCAACTCAGCTGGGATCGTCAGAGCCTTTTGAAAGCATTTTTTCTACAATCTCTGAAGAGGTTGTAGAAAAAATGCTTTTAAAAACCTTTGAGGATCCCAGCTGAGCCGCGCGATCATCAAAGGCTTTTTCTTTTACTTTTAAAAGCATTTTTTCGGCCAAAGAGGTGGTTCTCTGAACCACCTGCCTCCATTGCTACTGGATCAGGAGATCTGGTCCGAACCGGGAGCATTTCACCCCTGGTTCAAACCCATGAGTCCTAGGTGGGATTAGAGAAGGAGATGGGATGTATTATGAAGTCTCCAGTCGAATTTTAATTGTGCGAAGTGGTCTTGGTGTGTCGACATGCATCATAGGGTTGTATTTCTTAGGTGGTCACTAGTGTTTAAACCAGGGGGTCAGCAACCTGCTGCTCTGGAGCCACATGTGGCTCTTTCACCCCTCTGCTGCGGCTCCCTGTCACTCAAAATATCACTCACAGCTGCCAATGTGTGACACTTACATGCGATTTATTGAGCTTTTCAACCCCCGGTAGGGCTACCATGGATAAATCCAAGAAAAGAAAAGTTTCAGAAGAAAACAGAAGGTTTAATTCAACTACATAGGCTAGTTTTGTGGCCACTCGAGAAATCATCAGGCACGGGAAGGGTTTTGTGGCTCCCGGAGTTTTCTTTTCTGTGGGAAACGGCTCCAAATGGCTCTTTGGGTGTTTAAGGTTGCAGACCCCTGGTTTAAAGCATCAGCTTCATCATAGGACCCAGGGTCAACTCTTTCAAGGTTCTCCATTGTCTAGGTCATGTTGCCCCAAAGCAGCTTTTTCCAAAAGGCAACTGGACTTCCTTGGTTTTTTCATTGAAACTGTTTCCCTTCTCACCCAAGCAGCCTCTTCAATTCTCCTTCGTTCTGAAGAACCAAAGAAGTTTCTTAGATGAAAAGCGAAACATTTTCAAGTAAAAAAAAACCCCAAGGAAGTCCAGTTGCCTATTGGAAAAAGGACCTTTGGGATAACTCTTTCAATGCAGCATCAAGCCTTTTAGGACAGCTGCACAGATAACTGAGAAGGAAGGATCTTAAGCTTGGATTCCTGAGGTCAATTCATGCTTCTACCTTCCATAAAAAGTTGGCTGTTTTCTCTATTGCAGACCATTCTCAAGGCTTTGGAGGCCGTTATGGGGTGCAGAAAGACAGAGTGGACAAGGTAAATGGAGGTTGAACCTGGGGGTGGGCTCAACTGGGTCTTGATGGTTGGGAGAAGATGCTGAGGAGGACATTAACCCACTCAAATTCTCTACCACGAATGCTTCTCATTCTGGCCCCACTGCTTGATTTTATTCTCCTGATATCAAGGCTTCAGGAGAAGCTTCTCCAATCTTTTTCCCTGCAGATATGTTGGACTACAACTCTCATTCATTAGAGCCAGGGTGTCCATAACTTCCTTCTATCCTTTGGTGGTGGACTTATGCTACCCTGGAGATACACAGGGTATCGAGATGTTGTCCACTTCTGCATGATGGAAGCCCCACTGCTTATTGTATGTCTGTCTTGTCTGGGGTCCATGTAAAATATGAGGGGGGGGGAATCTGTGGGTCTGTGATTGAGCTCCATGTTGGCTTTTCTGGACCCTCTGTAACTAACATGGTTGTTCCATTCTTAAAGCGGTGCCATTAAGCTGCATTGTAGCCATTTCCAACCTGACCTAAAAGGAAAAAAAATCTTCAGGTTTTTCAGGGAGAGGATAAATCAAGAATGGGTGTAATAAACCTAGATTAGTTTGTCTACCTGAACAACTTGAAGATACGTGGACTTCAACTTCAGTGCTAGAAGTGAGTGGGGAAAACACTGATGATGTTCCATAGATGGGTCATGAAATGTCTTCAAGACAACAACCAAGCTCAGAGAGCATCAAGGGTCCCACAGTCCTCCTCCTCCTCCTCCTCCTCCTCCTCCTCCTCCTCCTCCTCCTCCTCCTCCTCCTCCTCCTCCTCCTCCTCCTCCTCCTCCTCCTCCTCCTCCTCTGCCTTCCTTCTAGCATGGATGATGTTACTGAGTTGGGTCATGAAACGTCTGCAAGAAAACCACCAAGCCCAGACAGCACCCACCCTGGGCTACAAACATTGTCTTTTATCTGTTTCCCTTGACTTCTCTTGCAGAGTGCTGCTGGTTTTGGTGAAATGGAAGCTCCCGTTTCTTCATATCAGAAGACAAAACCTGTAGAAGCTGGTAAGTTGATCCATGGGCACCTGGGAAGAAGGGAAAGATCTCACAGAGAGCAACAAATGCCCTTTTCTCATCCCTGGCAAGACGTACACGGATGTGGAATGTGGAATCAATTCTGGGAGTTGAAGTCCACCGGTCTTAAAGTGGCCATGGTTGGACAGGACACCCTGGTTTAAGGAGTGACTGGATGTTTCATAGTACTTTTCTGAAGACCAGTCAATCAGAGGACCTACACAATCCCACCAGGGACAGTTCCACGTCTTCTTTTGATTGGAGATGGAGGAAGCTTCTTCTCACAATCCTGAAGCCCCTCTATTGACCTTCTCATTGGAAACAGCTTCTGCTGGGATGGGTAACTTGAGACAACGTTTTGAAAACATGGCCAAGACTGCAGAGGAAGAGAACAAGAAGAAGGCAGAGGAAGAACGAACCCGTCGCCAGGCCCCGGAACTTCAGGAAAGCCAAGAGAAGTCAAAGGTGAGGATCTTGAGTCTTGACTAGGTAGGTTCTCCATCATTCAACTCAAACCAGGTTTAGAGTCAATCTCTGGGGTTAAGTCCTTCTTGGTTTAGGATTATATCTAAGTGTTATCACAACTTCACAGAAGTGGAGCTGATTTCCATGCCTCTGGGGCCAGTTATCCATGTGTCTTCACCTTCTCTCCATGTGTGTACAGGCAGTCCTTGACTTTGGCCACAATTAAGGCCAAAATTTCTGTTGCTAAGCGAGACAGCTGTTTAATGAGTTTTGCCTCATTTTACGACTTTTCTTGCCACACTTGTTAAGTGAATCCCGGCAGTTGTTAAGTTAGTAACATGGTTGTTAAGTGAATCTGGCTTCCCAGTTGACTTCGTTGGTCAGAAGGTCGCAAGAAGGAATCACAGCACCCACACAACCCATATGTCATAAATATGAGTCAGTTGCCAAGCGGCTGAATTTTGATAATGAAACATTCATGTTAACTGCAACAGTCATCAGTGTGAAAAATAATCACAAGTCATTTTGTTCCAGTGCTGCTGCATCTTCAAACGGACACTATATGAATTGTTGCAACTTGAAGACTACCCATACTCTTCAACCAATCAGAATGAAGCTAGAAGGGACCTTGGAGGTCTTCTAGTCCAGCCCCCTGCTCAAGCAGGAGACCCTAGACCATTTCAGTCAAGTGGCTGTCTAAGCTCTTCTTAAAAACTTCCAGTGAAGGAGCACCCACAACTTCTGGTGGCAAGCTGTTCCACTGATTAATTGTCTTCACTGTTAGGAAGGTTCTCCTTAATTCCAGGTTGCTTCTCTCCTTGATGAGTTTCCATCTGTTGTTTCTTGTCCTATACCCTCAAGTGCTTTGGAATATAAGTATTTGTGGCAGCCCCTCAAATACTAGGATACTAAGCCAACTAAGGGAGTAGTTGAGGCCAAGAAATTCCAGAAGACTCTACCCTGAAGGACCTTATCAGAGTCGTCCCCCTCTTCATGGGGATGGAAGTGTTTCTTTGGGAAACACATGGGCACTTAGTAGTCTTTGTGTTGGCAATTTCTTCTGCAATGGAGGAAAATCAAAGAAAGGTTGGTCTGCAGGAAGAAATTGCTGGATGTTTTCCTCTTTTAAGGAATTGAAGCGAGATCGGAGCCCTCCGTCAGTGCCTGGACAGACCCCCCGAAAGGGCAGCCTGCCCCCTCTGCCTCCCCAACACCAGGTAGGGAGACCGGATGAGTAATGTCTGAATGTGAATTCAAGGGTACGATGTTGCTGCCATCAAGGGGAACCTGCTTACGGAGCCCTTGGTTTCCAGAAAGCTTCTGTGCATCTGAGGGCCCCCTGGTGCTCTCTGGGCTTGGCTGTTTTCTTGCAGACTTTTCGTGACCCAACTAGGTAACATCATCAGGGCACCAGTGATGTTACTTAGTTGGGTCATGAAATATCTGCAGGAAATTACCACACTCAGAGACCACCCAGGACCCTACAGACCTCCCCCTCCTCCTCCTCCTCCTCCCCCTCCTCCTCCTCCTCCTCCTTCTCCTCCTCCTCCTTCTCCTCCTCCTCCTCCTCCTCCTCCTCCTCCTCTTTCTCTTCCTCTTCCTCTTCCTCTTCCTCCTCCTCCTCCTCTTCCTCCTGCCCCCTCCTCAATTATGGTTATAAGTCGAGGATTACCGGTATCATATAGTGTGGACTATTGCTGTCTGTCTTTATGAACGAACGGTTGTCCTAGGTGGGTGTCCCATCTAGTCAAATTCTGGTTCCTCCAGAAAAAAATAACCCTTGATAGGAAGCGAGTTTGTTGAGGGACGTGGTTCTTCTTTTCCCAGGAAGAAGAGGAAGAGGAGGAGCCCCCTGTTCTTCCCCCACGGAGCCTGGACTTTCATGGTGACCCCAGAGAGCTTCCTCTCCCACCTCCTGGCCACCAGGAACCGGAGCAGCCCATCTATACGGAAAGCATCGAGGACGGAGGTGACTATGAGGAGGTGGTTGGACACGTGGACTACGAGGAACCTCCTCCCTTAGCTGACGACGAAGGGGGGGATTATGAGGAAATGCCAGACCACACGGACGTCTCCAAAGATGATGGTGCTGAGGGGGACCAGGATTATGAGGAACTCTGCAGCGGCCAGCCTGGAGGAATGACTTCTTCAGGTGAGAGAAGCAGAGCGAGTTGGTTGAGTAGGTTGAACTTTACCTTCATGCTGGGGACTCAAGTCTTGACGTAAATGTGTAGTACGTGCTGGTTGTTGCTTAATAAAAGCTGGGCTAGAGAAGGTCACTTCAGAACATAGGGTGTGTTACGAGCTCCCTCTCTTAAGGAGGCCCATCTGGTGGGATCAAAAAGCAGGGCCTTCTCTGTGGTGGCTCCCTTCCTGTGGAACATCATCCCTGCGGAGATAAGACTGGTCCCACCAGTCTTTCCAAAGGCCCTGAAAACCCTGGTTTTCCAAGAGGTCCAGGGAACCCCAAAGAATGATATGGAGCCCATCAAGTGGTTGGTTTGATTGTTGTCACCTGTGGATGAGGGTTTACATTGGAGACTTTATTTCTGTAAGCCATCTACAATCACCGTGAGTTGGGCGGTCATATAAACCTTAATAAATAAATATGTTGGATTTGAGAGCGAGACTGCGTTTGGAAGAATAATCCCAGTTCCCCAGGCAGGTCCCCTTTTAAGAGCTTCCCAGTTCCCTCAGAATGCAGGACACAGAATAATTAAACAACAGGAAGACAAATTCCCTTTGAACATCACAAAAAAGCTTTGCAAGAGTAGGAGTAGGAAGGGAAGGGGTAAATTATCCAACAGTTTGAAGCATTGTTGGTAGCAGATTAAGAGAGTTACAGTGTTGGAAGGGACCTTGGAGGTCATCTAGTCCGATTCCCTGCTCAGGCAGGAAACCCTCTACCATTCCAGACAAGTGGTTGTCCAGTTGCTTCTTAAAAACCTCCAGTGTTGGAGCACCCACAACTTCTGGAGGCATTGAGTTCCACTGGTTAATTGTTCTCACTATCAGGAAATTTCTCCTTAGTTCTAGGTTGCTTCTCTCCTTGATTAGTTTCCACCCATGGCTTCTTGTCCTGCCTTCAGGTGCTTTGGAGAATAGCTTGACCCTCTTTTCTTTGGGGCAGCCCCTGAGATATTGGAAAACTGCTATTATGTCACCCCTAATACTTCTTTTAATTAAACTAGACATACCCAGTTCCTGCAACCATTCATCGTATATTTTAGCCTCCAGCCCCCTAATCCTCTTTGTTGCTCTTCTCTGCACTCTTTCTAGAGTCTCCACATCTTTTTTACATCGTGGCGACCAAAACTGGATGCAGGATTCCAAGTGTGGCCTTACCAAGGCCTTATAAAGTGGCATTAACACTTCACGTGATCCTGATTCTATCCCTCTGTTGATGAAGCCTAGAATTGCGTTGTCTTTTTTTGGAAGCTGTATGACACTTCTGGCTCATATTGTCCACCAAGACTCCAAGATCCCTCTTGGAATATATCCCTCTGTGATAGATGTGCCTTGATTTAAATTCTTGCACCATGGAGCATGGGAGCAGTTGAGGCAGGATCAGTCAGACGATGGTCATAATAAGATACCCCACCTCAGTGGGGAAATCCAATTTTTTTTACTATCGGTTCTGTGGGCGTGGCTTGGTGGGCGTGGCAGGGGAAGGATACTGCAAAATTTATTTATTATTTTATTTTATTATTCATGTTTCTATGCCGCCCACTCTCTGAGGACTCTGGGCGGCTTACACCAAAGATAGTATTCTAAATAGCATATTGCCCCCAAACAATCTGTGTCCTCATTTTACCCACCTCGGAAGGATGGAAGGCTGAGTCAACCTTGAGCCGGTGAGATTTGATCCGCTGATCTGCTGAACTAGCAGTCAGCTGAAGTAGCTGCAGTACTGCACCCTAACCACTGCGCCACCTCGGCCCATTCCCTCCCCACTCCTGGGGGAAGTATACTGCAAAATCTCCATTCCCACCCCACTCTGGGGCCAGCCAGAGGTGGTATTTGCTGGTTCTCCGAACTGCTCAAAATTTCTGCTACCGGTTCTCCAGCACCTGTCAGAATCTGCTGGATTTCACCCCTGCCCGACCTCTACAATTTTCTTTTTCAGGTGTTGAAGAGCATATATATGATGTGAATGAAGGAAGCCTCTCTGCTCTGGCCCTCTATGACTATCAAGGAGGTGGGTCAATGCTTCTGGATAATGGGGGCTGGGAAGCACATGGAGGTGATTGTGACGGGTGAGGACTAACAGAGTTGGAAGGGACCTTGGAGGTCTTCTAGTCCAACCCCTTGCTCAGTCAGGAGACACTTTGCCATTGGTTGTCCAATTTCTTCTTGAAAACCTCCAGTGATGGAGCATTTACAACTTCTGGAAAGAAGCCATCCCACTGATCGATCGTTCTAAATGTCAGGAAGATACTTGCTCTTGGTCTGAACAAGTGTTGCCTGCTAGTTATGACCCTCTCCGTTTTTTTTCCCAGAGGGGGATGATGAGATTTCCTTTGACCCTGGAGAGACCATCACATCCATCGAGCGGGTGGATGAGGGCTGGTGGCGTGGATCTTGCCGTGGCAGAGTTGGCCTATTCCCTGCTAACTATGTGAAGCTCCTTCCATGAAGTCCTGCCCAACGGCAGGCACCCATCCCTCGCTTCTCCAGTACCCTTACTTGCTGTGTGACACAACAGACCACAACCCTGCCCCGAGGTAGAAGAAGTGGAGAAGACTTGTCTCCTCTTGCATGGAACAATCAGATGCTTCTCCTTCCTCGAGCAATTGTACATCGCCAGGATCTGTCCTTCTGCTCTTCTGGTCACGCGGTGATCTCTGAACCTATTCGGGCTGCAACTGGTTTGTTTAATCTCCGTCAGTGGATCCCCAAAATCTCCCCCTGCCCAATCTTTCCTGGACTCCTAATTCCATCTTGGCTAAATCGCTCATGGATCAAGAGAAAACAGGCATGAAAGCTCCATGGGCGTAGAAGGATGGAGATTAGTTCTGTTCAGACAGGTTGTCCTTCACTTATAACCTTTCGTTTAGCAACCAAAGTTGCAATGGCACTGAAAAAAAGTGACGATCCTTGTACCTCTATCACAGCCTCCCCATGGGTGCTGCTCTTCTGCTTTTGAGCAGGTGCCCCAAAATAAGTCTCTGGCATCTCTGAATGTTGGGTAGGGTGTTGCGGTGGCCTAGAGGTGGAGCTCTCGCCTCACACTCAGGAGGCTGTGAGTTTGATCCTTGGTAGAGGCAGATATTTCTCTCTCTGGGCACAATGAGAATAGATCTGCTGAAAAGAAAACTCCGCATTGGTGACAGGAAGGGCATCTGGCCAGTAAACACTCAGATCCATTTAGTTGCCCAGACTCTGCCCCGCAAGGGATTATGGGGTCCTTAAAAGAAGACGATCTCTGAATGTTGGATGTGAAACTATGGAAAGCTCTGTTTAACCTCTTGTGTCTGTCTTTCTTTCCCCAACTTGGACTGGAGCTCAGGCCCCCCCCCCAATTCTTGATCAAAGCACCTGGTGGGAAGCAGACCACCTGGCCTCTTATCCTCATAGCTTGCACTCCTGCCTGTGGCAAACAGAGGATGTGTCATATTAAACCATTAGCAACATTAAATGTATTTAAATCCAAAGATGTTTAATTTCCCATTTACATGTCAACGTATGAGATAACTTCCGATCTGCAAATTTATAGCTGCAAAATACAACGGCATCTGGTGATCTAACTGGTTAGCTCAATTATCATTTGTTGGAAGGGAAATCCCCCTGGTTTAGCTCCAAGCTGGGAGAAAGACGCTGGGAAGAAGATGGAGGCTGATCAGAGAGAAAGGTTATTGATGAACAGACCCACAGGCAGAGACCGGGTGCAGTTCTGGGTCAGCTGAACAATTAGCTAGATGAGCCCCAGGATTTTTATACAGGTCCTGAAATGCTGCTCTCTCTCTCTGTGTGTATGTGTTTTGTGCAATGAGTGAAATGCCCTTAGCAAATTGTGCAATGTAGTGAGCTCTGTGTCTTCTGCTAAATCAGTGTTTCTCAATCTTGGAAGCTTGAAGATGGGTGGACTTCAACTCCCAGAATCCCCCAGCCAGCTGGCTGGGGGATTCTGGGAGTTGAAGTCCACCCATCTTCAAGCTACCAAGATTGAGAAACACTGCGCTAAATGGTAGTGGGTTAATCTTATTATGTCCTGAATGGTCATGTCCTGTTCTTAGAATTTGGATGGAGGAGAATGTAAATTTTTAATCCCATCGCTGGAGGTGAAGTTCTTTTGTTTTGTGAATAAGCTGGCCCGATCTTTCTTAATGGGTGCACAAAATATCTGCTGGGGGCTATTAAGAAAGAAAGACTGAGTCTGCTTTCTGTCTTGAAGAGCATGTTTCTCCATTTCTCCTTTAGGGGAATACAATATTCTTCCTTTTTAAAACCCCCCAAAATATTTCATTCTTTTAGGAGGGGGGAGGGGCTTCCACACATTGGAGGTTCCTAAATTTTATAACATTGGAAGTTCCAAGTGGAAGAGTCTTCCCACAGTGTTCATTCATTCATTCATTCATTCATTCATTCATTCATTCATTCATATTCTATAGTTGCCCAACTCAACAAAGTGACTCTGGGCACTTCATGGTGTTGCACCTTGGAAATGAAACCTATGTTGATGCTTCAGTTGTGTAGGGTTCTGATTGAACTGAAACTTGCCTGAGACTCTTTCTGAAGGAAGAGGTCTCAGTGCTCCATATTGAACACAACAAGACAAACACCAAATTGTTCTCTGCCAGAGACATCAATTAAGTCCCATTAAAAAGAAATAAGTAGAGCTATCTTAAATGGGTGGGGGATTCTGGAAGTTGAAGTCCACATATCTTCAAGTTGTCAAGGTTGGGAAACAATGTCCTAACCATTCAGAAGTTTTTGTAGGGCCCCTTTGACTTCCTTGTTTCGGAGGCTGTAGATGAGGGGGTTCAACATGGGGGTGGCAACACAATACAGGGTGGAGATCAGGGTGTCCACTCCCAAGGAATATCCTGCACTGGGATGGTTGTAATTCAAGTTGGCCATCCCAAAGTAGACAATGACCGTAATCAAGTGGGCAGCACAGGTGGAGAAGGTCTTTCTCCTTCCAGTGCTAGAACGGATCTTCAGAATTGTAGATAAGATGTAGATGTAGGAAATGACAACAAGGACAAAAGGACAGACTCCTATAAAGAGAGTTGCTATGTGAAGTGCCATCTCATTGACATAAGTGTCACTGCAAGCAATTTTCAAGAGTGGGGGGACATCGCAGAAGATGTGATGGATGTGGCTGGCTCCACAGAAGACCAAATCGGTGGCCAGGGCAGTGTGAATGGCAGAATCAACCATGCCCAAGATCCATGAAGCTGTAGCCAGAGGGACTCGCACCTCCTTACTCATCAGTTGAGAATAGTGCAAAGGTTTGCAGATGGCCGCATAGCGGTCGTAGGCCATCACAGCCAGCATCGTGCATTCAGATCCAGCACATGTCATGAGGAAGAAGATCTGGGCCATGCACTCGTTGTAGGAGATGGTGGGCTGTTGGTGCAGGAGGTTCACCAGGATGGTGGGGAGGGTGACCGAGGAATAGCAAATGTCTAAGCAGGACAGATGACTGAGGAAATAGTACATGGGACTGTGGAGGCGTGAATCCAGCTGGATCAAAATGACTATCATTGAGTTGGCCACCAAGGTGATGAGGTAGATGGCCAGAAACAGCAGAAAGAGGAAAGGGTGGCCTCTGGGCATGCCAGAGAAACCCAGGAACAGGAATTCGGTCAGCTGCAACGTCTGATTGACACCTTCCATGAGGTCCCTCAAGCTGTGGTTCACAAGGTTGGAATGCGCCAGAATTTAGGAGTAGCCTCTGGTATCAAATCACAGCATGAAGAAGAAGCTTCCCAAGGATGAGTGAATCACTGGACTGGAATAATTAAACAATGGTTGGCATGAATAAAAAAAAAATCATCAGGTAGGAGAGATGATTCTGGGAATGTTTATAGGTTTGATTCAGTGGAGTGGCAGTCCGTTACAGCCGTGTCCCTCCAGTCAACTCTCCCCAAAACTCATTTGGCACAGATGCCATGTGTGACCTGGCATTCTCCCTTTCACACCTCTGTGCAAAGACACAGAATGGGGAGGGTGGATGATGGACACAGCTGGGAATGAACAGCTGAATTCCTTCCCAAACTTCCTCCCCCAAATGAAGGGTTAAGAAGGCGATAAAGACAAAGGTTCAAGAGCAGTTCTTGCACCTGATCATTATGGGGGAATCCTAATAGCTGTGCCAATTTCCCTGACGCCACAAGAGGAGACCAAAAGGTGCTTTTTCAGGAGACAACTGGACTTTCTTGGGGGGGGTTTTTTGGAAGACGTTTCACTTCTCATCCAAGAAGCTTCTTCAGCTCTGACTGGATGGAGGGGAATGGAAGGATGTATATTCCTTGCAGACAGCTGGTCATTGGCCTCCTTTTAGAGGGTCCTTCGACGACCCTCTAAAGGATGCAAATTCTTCAAGGACCGTCTAAAAGGATGCACATTTCCAGCTCTCTGTAAGGAATATAAGCCCTTCCCTTCCCCACCATCCAGTCAGAGCTGAAGAAGCTTCTTGGATGAGAAGCAAAACGTCTTCAGAAGAAAAAAAATATGGAAGTCCAGTTGCCTCCAGAAAAGGCACCTTTGGGACAACCAGGACTGGAAGACTGAGAATCTCTACAGACTTCCACAAGAGGAGATTTCTGGTCCCAGCATTTGGGAGGGTTTGTGCAAAGAATAAATATGTCAAGAATTATAACCTTTTTGTGATTACGGAGCTACAAGCTGCCTCTGATCACCCACAAGCCTTTGTATGCACAACAGCCTAAGTCACTTTACAAAACTAGCTCCATTCCTGGGTGTCCACAATCCCTGTTGTGGCCACAATCTCACCATTGGGCTGGGTCCATAGACATCAGGACAAGGACCAAAAGCCAAGATGAAAATTAGCCCATCATTGCTTACAGAGAAAATGCAGCCACTTGATCTTCCTCAGGGAGAAAGAAAGGAGGAAAGGGTTCTCTCCCTCCCTCCCTCCCGAGGAAGACTTTGGGGTGGAGGTGGGAGGTCATCCATCCAAAATACCTGGGATTAAAGGTGGGGAGGGGATTGAAAGAGACTGTCTCCTTGCCTCACTTGAGCCTCTTCTCCTCCAGACCTTCATCATTCATGTTCTGGACTTTGTCTTCCCCTCTGTGTCTTCCCTACTCCACTACTAAGATAAAAGTCTTTCCAGATCTCTTCTCAATGTGTGTAGCTTGCTCAACAAAAACACCTTTTCTGTTTTTGAGGGGAGGGGGAGAGAAAGCTTTGCAAGAAAAAGAGGTGAGCTTCTTCTCACCATCAACATGCAGTTTATGCATCTTCCAGACCAGGGGTCCCCAACCTTGGCAACTTTAAGACTTGTGGACTTCAACTCCCAGAGTTCCTCAGCCAGCAAAGCTGGGAGTTGAAGTCCACAAGTCTTAAAGTTGCCAAGGTTGGAGACCCCTGTTCCAGACAATGTCTGGTGTTGAGGTACATTTGAAATGGGTTGTGCGTGCATTAATCTCGGCCTCCCCCACACCTTTTCTCCAGGTTGATCTGACATCTCTTTGTCCCTCGTGTTCCTCACCTGTTCAGAGCCTCCTGGATGAAACTGGCAGACATGAGCTTCTTTCTCCTTCCTTTTTCCCACCACTTGCAAACTCCCCAGTAGACCATTCTGTCTTGAGGAGGGTCTTAGTTTATTGCTCTCAAGTCTCTTTCAGGCACTGGAGGTCCCATAACTTCCCTGCATTCATCCTGTGTCATGAACAGAGTCAATACTTGTGGGGAAAAAATGGTGTTTTTCATGGCGCCTGACACATCCCTGGAGATGACTTCCACCACCAAGGAGAAAAACGAAACATCTCCATGCTTCTCACTTGGGAGATCCTTGCTGAAAACTTTAGAACTTTGGAATAAGTGCTGGGAGCCGAGAACTTCTTAGACCAACATCCACACATAGAAGGATTGAGTGGATGTCCTTTGGACTTAGTTATATAGCACTAACAATAGCAATAGCAATAGCCCTTAGACTTATATACCACTTCACAGTGCTTTACTGCCTTCTCTAAGTGGTTTACAGAGTGAGTATCTTGCCCCCAACAATCTGGGTCCTCATTTTATCCAAAGGATGGAAGGCAGAGTCGACCTTGAGCCGGTCAGGATCGAACACCTGGCACTCACCAGAGTAAGCCTGTAATACTGCATTCTAACCTCTGTGCCACCAGGGTCCTTCCTTCCTTCCTTCCTTCCTTCCTTCCTTCCTTCCTTCCTTCCTTCCTTCCTTCCTTCCTTCCTTCCTTCCTTCCTTCCTTCCTTCCTTCCTTCCCACTTAGCAATAACATTTTGACTTATATACTGCTTCAAAGTGCTTTACTGCCTTCTCTAAGCAGTTTACAAAGTCAATCTCTTGCCCCCAACAATCTGGGTCCTCATTTGACCGACCTCGGAAGGATAGAAGACTGAATCAACCTTGAGGCGGTCAGGATCGAACTGCTGGCAGTGAGCAGTGAGTTAGCCTGCAATACTGCATTCTAACCACTGAGCCACCACGGCTCTTATATCACTTAATGTTGGATGTTCTGTTCCCAATTATGGTTGTAAATTGAGGACTACCTGTGCTTTACTGTTCCTGTTATTCTTGGTTTAGATTCAGCCCCCCAAAATATGACTGTCTGCTCTGATAAACCTGGGGTGACAGCCAATTGCAGAGATGAGACCTCCGTGGAACGGTTTGATTTATCCACCCAGAGCCCTTGAAAGGCCGATGCTGGTGGAGAGAATAGATGGAAGGATGCTGCGAGCTGGATCTGGGTCTGACCCCTCAAAACACAGGATCCCCAGAACTAGAATAGAACAGAAATAGAAATAATAGGAATAGGAATAAAAATGGTACGGAACAGAACAGAACAGAACAGAACAGAACAGAACAGAACAGAACAGAATATCAGAGTTGGAAGGGACCTTGGAGGTCTTTATTTTATTTATTTTTTATTTTAATTTGATTTATATGCCGCCCTTCTCCGGAGACTCAGGGCGGCTTACAATGCGTTAAGCAATTCTAGTCTTCTAGTCCAACCCTCTGCTCAAGTAGGAGATGCTACACCACTTCAGAAAAAAATGTTTGTCCATTCTCATCTTAAAAAGCTCCAGTGATGGAGAACCAACAACTTCTGGTGGCAAGCTGTTCCACTGGTTAATTGTCCTCACCGTCAGGAAGTTTCTCCTGAATTCTAGGTTGCTTCTCTCCTTGGTTGGTTTCCATCTATTATCTCTTGTCTTGACTTTGGGTGCTTTGGAAAATAGGTTGACCCTCCCCCCTCTTTTTTGGGGCAGCCCCTGAAATATGCTATCATGTCCCCCCTAATCCTTCTTTTCTCTAGACTGGCCAAACCCAAATCCTGCAACCAGTGGTGGGATTCAAATAATTTAACAACCAACTCCTGGGAGGGGCTGGGCGGGTGGGGCCAGCCAGAGGTGGGATTAGGCAGTTCTCCAAACTGGGCAAAAAGTTAACAACCGGTTTGCTCGAACCAGTGCGAACTGGCTGAATCCCACCTCTGCCTGCAACCGTTCTTCATAGTCTCCAGGCCTTGAACAGATATGAAGAATGGCTGCAGTTTAACACATGTCAAACTGTTCTGCTCTACATGATGGCTTCTTTGCAGGACCCCAATTTTACCCACAAACGACAGTAAGGTTGTTAGCCCAGTGCACACCGAGGACCCATCAGAGAAATGTCTGATTGATCCACTTCAAGAGGAGACAGGTCTTCCCCACTTTCCCCACCTCAGGAAGGGATTGAGACCTGCTGTGTCACATGGCAAGCAGTGGAGAAGCTGGGGTGGACACTCATGAATAGGAAAGCCTTCCCTTCAGGAGCAGCCCCCCCCCCGGCTTCCTGGATTTGTTTGTAATTCTGTTCTCATGGAGTTTCCCCCGAGAGTCCCTCCTTCTGGGTGTGGAGGTTGTCCTGAGTTTGAGGTCCGACCCTTTGCCCTTCACTCCACCCTTTGCAGGGAGAAATCCGTAGTGTGCAACTACTTCGCCAATAATGCCCAGCCATGGAAACTAAGACTTTATGGGAACTAAAGTCCAACACATGTAGAAGATCCTAACCTAGGAAAATTGAGAATCTACATAACCTAGGAAAGATAATTTCATCTCATGTCTTGGACATTCCAGTTTTAGGAAAAGCAGAAGATACTCAGTTCTCCGCTGAGAGTCCCTCCTTCTGGGTGTGGAAGTTGTCCTGAGTTTGAGCTCCCACCCTTTGCCCTTCACTCCAACCTTTGCAGGGAGAAATCTCTAGTGTGCAACTACTTCACTTTCCTGCTTGTGGTGCATGTTGATCTCCAGGGACATTCAGATGCTGTACAAACCATCTCTCTTCTTCAGCCAGGTGACGCTGACAAGATTTGGGGCATCTGATACCACAAAGAGGCTCGGAGGAAGAAGGAGAGACCTCCTCCAGTCAGAAGAGGATACCAGGGAGAGCTTGCAAAATCCTCCCTCCCTTTCTCTCCTACTCCCCTTCTCAGTAGCACTGTTGGATCCCATAAATGTTCACTGGGAAAGATTCAGCAGCAGAAGGAAGAAGAGCAGCAGGACATGCCAGCTTCATTCTGGAGGTTGTTACAAAGTGAGGAGGCCACAAGAAAAGGTAATATTGAAGGACATCAGACCTGGCAAAGCCCCCTTCTGCAGCAGGGCATGAGGGTGGGTGGGTGGGATGCTGAAGGAAGTATTTATCATGCACCCTTTTTAAATCAGGCTTTTTTGTCGTTCTGTAAGGTTCATGAATTGCATCTGATTCAGATTGTTCAATAAAGGCTCATTCTTTTCTGATGTCCGAGAAAGGAGAAAAATATCAAAAATAAAGTATTGGTGGTGAGGAGACAACCAAGGACCTGGATCTTCTCCCTGGAGATCTTGACCCAAAACATGAGAATGGTGAAAATTGGTGGAAAATGGTGAGTTCTTGGTGTCAAGTCAAACATTTTGGGAAGGGACTCTTGAGTCATCTACTGAGTACCAAACTCCCCACGCCTCTTAAACTCCCCTTTACACAGACACACAAACGAACTCACACACAGCAGTGGAAACCCCTTTCTACATGGGTTTGAGAAAAGTTGCGTGTGAAGGAAAGGAATTTGGAAAGAGCATAGAGGTGTTGGGGAAGCAATGGAGCTTTTGGGGGTGAGGAGAGGAAGAGAAATTCCAGAGGAGGATTTGCTGGACAGGAGAAGAAGCTCAGACCGGTCCTGGATTCCTCCTGAGGACCAACATGGGTGGTCATTGATCAAAACAAGAAAAAAATGAGGACCTCACTGGTCCATCAAAAGGAGGGTTGGGGTCACCTGGAGGAGTTTGAAGTATGGTTGCAGAGAGACAGAATAAATTCCAGGAGGACCATCTCTTAATGGTTGCTACTTCACACAACCCACTTACCAAGAAAGGGGAGACCTGTTTCATTTAGGATGTCAGTTTACACATAGCGTGTATCTCAAAATGCTTTTGAGGAGAGTTAACTGGAGGGACGTCCCCCCCCCCAATGAAGGCTAAGCATGCAAAGCAAAGTTCAAACACACCAGAGGGTCTTGGAGAAGCTTGTGAAGCTTCTTCTCAATGCTGTGATTTCAAATCTTCCCCCAAAAACTATTGTGAGGAAAACAAAGTCTTTGAGGAATGAATGTGTGGTAGCCAAACAGAAACACAGAAGGAATGTGTGTAACTTGGGGCAACCTTGAAGTCCTCATTTCTCAGAAAACGTCCCGTTCTCTGTAAGCTTTGTCAAACCTTCTATGGAAATGTAACTGGTTTAATTTGTTTGTATTAAGACAATATTTTTTTCCTTGAGGATAGTAACAGCAGAAGAGTAGAGAATGAACTTGAGGGTTGATTATTGTCAATATCTAAACTCACATTATCTATTATTTATGCATCTGTATGACTGTATCACTTTCTCCTCCTTTCCCAAAATGTATCAAAAGGAATGCCTCCTTTTGTCTGTAGGAATCCCTCCTGTCATAGTCTGGAGAGAATTTCTCCAGTCCACACAGTTAAGCAAATACTGCAGTGAGGCTGGATTATGGGTTTGGGGTCCTGAGTTTGATTCCAGACGATCCCACCCTGTTGCTCGCCCTTGGTCTCCCATGACAGCTCAACCAGCAATGGAACCACCCAGAGATGCTCAGGCCTCTTGACGCTCAACAGCCGGAGATGCTGCTTTCTTCTGAGTAACCAGAAAGAGCAATTTCACCTTTAACTCCAACCCCAAGTAAGTGAATGGATCCCTGTGCAGTTGCTTTGGAAAAGGGAAATTTGTTGCAATTCCTGGGGGCTAGACCTTTGAACCAGGAAATAGTCCACTTAATAGTCAACCTACATATGAATCAAAGAGTCAATTTTCAGGCAAATCTTCCTGCTCCTATTGGAGTCAATGGATTGCATTTCTGCTGAACTACGTTTTTTCCCCAAAGCAGAACCAGCTCAGCTTGGCTCTTTTAAGAGGAATTAATGACTACACTCTTTTAATTTAATTAATGGGAAGGTGATAGCAAATGATGATGTTTTTATCTCCTAGTGTGTCACAATTATTGTAAAGAATGTGAAAACTTCCATCGCTCCCTCCTAAATTCTGTTCCTTGCAGCTAACTTTGAGGGACCTCATGGAAGGTGGAAACCAGACCCTGCAGGTGACCCAATTCCTGTTCCTGGGTTTCTCTGGCATGCCCAGAGGTCAACCTTTCTTCTTTCTGCTGTTTCTGGCCATCTACCTCATCACCTTGGTGGCCAACTCGGTCATACTCATTTTGATCCAGTTGGATTCACGGCTCCACAGTCCCATGTACTATTTCCTCAGCCATTTGTCCTGCTTAGACATCTGCTATTCTTCGGTCACCCTCCCCACCATCCTGGTGAACCTCCTGCGCCAACAGCCCACCATCTCCTACAACGAGTGCATGGCCCAGATGTTCTTCCTCATGACCTTTGCGGGAACTGAATGCGCACTGCTGGCTGTGATGGCCTACGATCGCTATGCAGCCATCTGTGAACCTTTGCGCTATTCTCAACTCATGAGTATGGAGGTGCGAGTCCCTCTGGCTACGGCTTCATGGGTCTGGGGTCTTCTTGACTCTATCATTCACACTGCACTGGCCACCGATTTGGCCTTCTGTGAAAACAACGAGATCCATCACATCTTCTGTGACGTTCCCCCACTCTTGAAAATTGCTTGCAGTGACACCTATACCAACGAGATGGCTCTTCACACGGCAAGTATCTTTGTAGGGTTGTGTCCTTTCCTCCTTGTTGTCATTTCATACTTCTACATCTTATCTTCCATTCTGCAAATCCGCTCTAACAGTGGAAGGAGAAAGACCTTCTCCACCTGTGGTGCCCACCTGGTTACCGTCATTCTTTTCTATGGGATGATCAATTTGAATTACAACCGTCCCAGTGCGGGCTACTCCTTAGGCATAGATACTCTGGTCTCCATCCTCTATTGTATTGTCACCCCCATGCTGAACCCCTTAATCTACAGCCTCCGAAACAAGGAAGTCAAAGGGGCCCTACAAAAACTTCTGGGCAGTCAGGAGAAGGAGGATGCATCTCCTGGAAAGCAGTGAAGGAAAAACCTTCCTACCTTCTCTGCTTATCCCTGTCTATGGGCCAACAACTTTGTTTTCCCATAAGGGGGGTTGGGTAACTGCAAACTTTAATATGGCTCATTTGCTCAATGTCTCTGGGATTCTCCTGCCAGTATCCTTCTTTCCTATGTCCCCATTTTGCTTTAACCATTTAAGGTGGGAAATGTCACCAATTGCCAGGATCATATTATCATATGAAGTGGTCGTGCAAAGAAGCAAAGTACTATTGGGTTAAAATACAGACATGGTTAGAGGGAATGCTGCAGCAACCTATAGAGTTAAGACCAGATATATTTCTATTGGGAATATTACCGGAGAAATATATAAAGAAGATATATATTCGATTATTCATATAATAACAGTGGCCAGAATTGTATTTGCACAGAATTGGAAAGCAAATAAAATCCGGTTGGAAGGGTTAGAAAGAAAATTAGAAAGAAAATTTTAGAATGTGCAGTAATGAACAGACTAACAGTGAGAATAAAAGATAAAGAGTTGATGTATTTCAAGACATGGGAAAATTTTTATGATTGGTTAGAAAAGAAATATGAATAAAAGTATGGAGATAAAATAGGGAAAAGATGAAAAAGAGCAAAAATAATTAGAAGAATAGAAACCCAGATGATGCCTAGGTAAAGGGAAAAGGGGGGGGGGAGGGAAAAAGTGAGATGATTATAAAAGCATACACAAATGATGAAATAGATGTAATTACTAAACAAATAAGTAACTGAAATGATGGATATAAATAGATAATTGGGGCTGCTCGAATACCATTCTAGATTGAATTGAAAGGGGAAAGAACAAGAGAGAGGGAAAGGAGTAGAGAGAGAGGAAGGGAGAAGAGAGGAAAGGAGAGGGAGAGATAGAAGAGAGGAAAAAGGAGAAGAAGAAAAGGAAGGGGAAAGAGGAGTAGGAGAGAGGGTTAGAAAGGGAGGAAGAAGAGAGGAGTGGGGGAAGGGAAGGGGAAGTAGGAAAGAGAAGGAGAGGAAGAAAGAAGAAAGTAGGAAGAGATGGAGGAAGGAAGAGAAGGGGAGGAGAAGAGGAAAAGTTGTGGTAAAATAAAGGAGGGTAAATGGTAAAAGAGCAGCCCCGAACAACTAAAAATTAAAGTTAAAAGATAAGATGAATGGAAAATGATGGATAAAAGATTGTACACTCAAATATGCTTATGAGAAATAAAAATAAAAAACTTTTTGGAAAAAAAAGGTAGGAATGAAAAGAAAAAAGATCTGGAGAACTTTCTCCCACCTATTTCCAAAACATTTTTCAAAGTATTTTCCACGAGGCAAGGATGTCCTTTGACTGCACAGTTGTTTATATTAGAGCTGGGAATTTTAAATATCCAATATGACCAAAAAATGGGTGTAAAAATTAAAAAAAAAATTGTAAACTGAGAACGCTTTATCAGAACTGCCATTTCCAGCTTCAGCATCGCTTTGCTAGATCCCAGCTTGCCATAAACCAATGGGGGGGGGGGGAGGGAATTGCTTAAATTGCAGGGAAGGGGGGGGGGGAAACAGAAACTATTCATCATACCATCCTGAGACATCGGTTCAACGCCCCAAGGCCGGAGGCCTGGGAGGGAAAGCACAACAGCTCACCATCTAGTCTACTAATGCAGGCACCATTTGCAAAACAAATTCTTTGAATGTAACTGGATAATAAAGAGATAATTGGGGGGGGGGAGGAACAGCAAAGGGAAAGTTAACTGGGGACTCTTCATGCACAAACTTTTAATTCTGGCTTTGCTGTACTGTAATCACTTGGTCTTTAGTACAAGCATGTCTTTCACACACATGAAGTAGGGAATCTTTCTTTCCTAAGAAACCAAGGCGACACTTTTGCTAGTGATTTAGTTGTATTTCTGCAAGACCCAGAAAGTACAATGGAATATCTGAGGAAGAAACTCAATGACTTTGGAGTTTTAGCAGTTTTCAAAGTAAATAAACAGAAAACAAAAACTAAGTGGCTAAGAATACGACTATTCAGGATTGTGAAACTTTGACAAGAAGGTTGGAGGTGGAGAAAAAGATGAAATATCTTGGGGCTAATGTTGACCAATATAAATTCTTGTTTTAAAATAAGTTTGTGCCTGTTTTTTTTTTTTTTTAAATTTTTGATTTATATGCCGCCCTTCTCCGGAGACTCAGGGCGGCTTACAATGTGCTCAGCAATAATAATAATATTAAAAATTGTTTGAATAATATTAAAAAAAAGACTTATTATGATGAGACAAATTGCAATTATCTTTACTAGGTAGAATTTCTGTAATTATGATGAATGTTTTACCAAAGATGCTGTTTGTATTTCAGATGTTACTGATATTGAGAACTGTTATTCCATTTAAACAATGGAAAAAGGATTTTTCTAAGGTTATATTGGCAAGATTCGTTAGCCCAATTAGGATTAACATTGCTCTATTAGCAAGAAGAGGCACCTGACGGATAAGAGGTGAAGAGCAACTTAGAAAGATACAGAATAATTTCATATACAGTTCAAAAACTTCAAACATATTGGATTCACAATGTGTCCTTCCATTGGTCAACATCATTTGACATAACGGTGATATAGTGAGCATGCTCAGTAGCTTTGTATGTGTAGCAGTTCATAGGATCCCATAATATTCTAAGCATGATCTTGTTAATGACCAGTTCTATATTCAGTAGGTTTGGTTTTTGCAGTGTAATGAGTTTTTGGGTTATTAAAGTTCAACTCTTTGGGCAATTCTTGTCTCTGGCTGGTCCTTATCAGAATTTCACATTCTTGCTTATTACTTCAAAGAACCAGAAACATTAATCAAAGGGGTTCCTTGTTACTGGAAACATTACTCAGAGGGACCCTCTTCTCCTGCTCCCATCACCATTGGCTACGGTTACCATTTGACTAGATGATCTCCTGCCTTTAGCATGGGGTTGGACTAGAAAACCTCTAAGGTCCCTTCCAGCCTTATGATTATATAAAATAGATTAGACAGATTTGATAGATAGATAGATAAATAAATAGATACATGATAGCTAGCTAGCTAGCTAGATAGAGATAAAGAAAGATGGATAGATAGATGATTGCTAGCTAGCTAGCTAGCTAGATAATAGATAGATAGATAGATAGATAGATAGATAGAAATAGAGATAAAAATGGATAGATAGATGATTGCTAGCTAGCTAGCTACATGATAGATAGATAGATGATAGATAGATAGATATCGATGATAGATATAGAGATAAAGATAGATAGATAGATGATTGCTAGCTAAAAGATAGATAGATAGATAGATAGATGATAGATAGATAGATAAATAGATAGAGATAGAGAAAGATAGATAGATGATTGCTAGCTAGCTAGATGATAGATAGATAGATAGATAGATAGATAGATAGATAGATAGATAGATAGGGATGGGGAGGGAGGGAGGGAGGGAGGGAGGGAGGGAGGGAGAGAGGGAGAGAGATATTAGCCTTCCTCCCAGAGTTGTGGGTGCTCCATCACTGGTGGGTTTCAAGAAAAGATTGGACAATCATTCATCCAGAATCATATAAGATCTCTTGCCTTGAGCAAAGGTTGGACTAGAAGAGCTGTGAGGTCCCTTCCTGTCCTTTGATTCTATGTTCTACATAATCCAGATGTGCCCAGGGTTGAGGAATCATTTGTTTGCCATTATGGAAATGTCAACAATTACCAGCTCTTCTCTCCCCAATGATGCTCAACGCAATCATCCTGCTGCCCATCCGGGAAGTATGACCACTGGGTTAGGGTTAGCATAAGTCACACTGAAGGAATGTCTGGATGGCCATTTGATGGAAGGATTTGGGGCTCGAATAAAGACAGCGGTACAAAGAATTGTAAATATTTTATTTCATTTAGGGGAATAGTTTGTAGAGGAGAAATAATGGGCAAACACAAATGGTTTATGTGATAATGTAAAAGTTTTTTTTAAATAAATGAATGCACTGTTGGTTTATGTCACCAGAGAAATTGTCTAGAGTGTATAAGGGCTCATCAAAGTCATATTGGAAATTCTTGTGCTTGGTGGATGTGTAAAAAAAAGTAGAAAATTCTGGATTCAAATACATTTGATGTTTTGATGTTTTTAACCAGTTTTTTTTTTAATGAAGGCAAGCTGCTTAGAGTCTTCACCAGGTGAGATGGCCAGCATAAAAATAGAATTATAAAATAAAATATAAAATATAAAATATAAAATATAAATTAAAATAAAATGAATATAATATAATATAATATAATATAATATAATATAATATAATATAATATAATATAATATAATATAATATAATATAATATAATAATATAATATAATATAATATAATATAATATAATATAATATAATATAATATAATATAATAATATAATATAATATAATATAATATAATATAATATAATATAATATAATATAATATAATATAATATAATATAATATAATATAATATAATATAATATAATAATATTTATATTATATTACAATGTATACAATGTAATGTAATGTAATAAAAAATAAAATAGTGCTAAGGTAATAGTAAGGGTTTACTCTGGCAAGATTCTGTCTGCTTTGTGTAAGCAAATAAATAATAGAACTCTGTTTGTTCCATATAATTCTTGGGTTTAGCCTGATACATTGATTGTTTTCTTTGATCCCATTGATCCATTTGAATATTCTAAGCAAAATTCTTGACTGTCTGAAAGGTGTTTTTCAAGAGGCAACTGGACTTTCTTTCTTTTTCCTTGAAGATATTTTGCTTTTCATCCGAGAAGCCTCTTTGGTTTGGACTGAATGGTGGTGAATGGAAGGATTTATGTTCCTTGCAGTCATCTGGTCATTAGTACTCTCTCTGAGAGTCATTGAGGCCACTTGAGGTTTAACTGTGACCTGAGGTTCACCTGAATCAAAGTTCAAATGGGTATGGAACTTCTTTGTAACCGCGTTGTAAACAGGAGATAGCTGTTGTATCTGACCCCTGAGGACACAGATAAACCTCCAAATGGCCTCAATGACTCTCTAACAACCAGATGACTGGAAGAAATATATATCTTTCAATCTTCCATGATTCAGTCCAGGGGTGAAATCCAGCAGGTTTTGACAGGTTCTGGAGAACTGGTAGCGGAAATTTTGAGCAGTTTAGAGAACCGGCAAATACCACCTCTGGCTGGTCCCAAAGTGGGGTGGGAATGGAGATTTTGCAATTTCCTTCACCCAGGAGTGGGGAGGAAATGGGGATTTTGCAGTATCCTTCCCCTGGAGTGGGGTGGGAATGGAGATTTTGCAGTATCCTTCCCCTGCCACGCCCAGCAAGCCATGCCCATAGAACCAGTAGTAAAAAAATATGGATTTCACCACTGATTCAGTCCCAACTGAAGAAGCTTCTTGGATGAGAAGGTAAACATAAGAGCCAAGGTGGAGCAGTGGTTAGAGTGTAGTACTGCAGCTACTTCAGCTGACTGCTAGTTCAGCAGATCAGCAGATCAAATCTCAGTGGCTCAAGGTTGACTCAGCCTTCCATCCTTCCGAGGTGGGTAAAATGAGGACCCAGTGTGAAGTTGGGGGCAATATGCTATTTAGTATACTGTCTTTGGTGTAAGCTGCCCAGAGTCCTCGGAGAGTGGGCGGCATAGAAATATGAATAATAAATAATAAATAAATAAATATTCAAGGAAAAACATAGAAAGTCCAGCTGCCTCTTGAAAAAACATCTTGGGACAGCCATGACCTGGATGACTGAGAATCTCCATAGACAAACCAGGGATCCTCCATACCTCATCACTCCATGCGAGACACAGCAATAGAGTCCCATTAAAAAGAAATAATAGGGCTTTCTCTGTGGCTGGGGAATTCTGGGAGTTGAAGTCAACACATTTTCATATTGTCAAGGTTAAGGAGCTTCTGGTTCAGAGGTTGACATGCTGACTGGGGAATTCTGGGAATTGAAGTCCACATATCTTCGAGTTGCCAAGGTTGGGAAAAACACTGTCCTAACCATTCAGAAGCTTTTGTAGAGCCCCTTTCACCTCCTTGTTTCGGAGGCTGTAGATTAGGGGGTTCAACATGGGGGTGACAATACAATACAGGGTGGAGACCAAGGTGTCCACCTCCAAGGAGTAGCCCACACTCGGACGGTTGTAATTCAAGTTGATCATCCCGAAGTACAGGATGACAGTAATCAAGTGGGCACCACAGGTGGAGAAGGTCTTTCTCCTTCCAGTGTTAGAACGGATCTTCAAAATTGCTGATAGGATATAGATGTAGGAAATGATGATGATGACAAAAGGACACAGACCCGCAATGGCACTGGCTGTGTGAAGAGCTACCTCATTAACAAAGGTATCACTGCAAGCTATTTTCAAGATTGGAGGAACATCGCAGAAGATGTGATGGATCTCGTTGTTTTCACAGAAGGCCAAATCGGTGGCCAGTGCAGTGTGTATGGCAGAGTCAACCATGCCCCAGATCCATGAAGCTGTAGCCAGAGGAACTCGCACCCACTTACTCATGAGTTGAGAATAGCGCAAAGGTTCACAGATGGCTGCATAGCGATCGTAGGCCATCACAGCCAGCAGTGCACATTCAGTTCCCGCAAAAGTCATGAGGAAGAACATCTGGGCCATGCACTCGTTGTAGGAGATGGTGGGCTGTTGGCGCAGGAGGTTCACCAGGATGGTGGGGAGGGTGACCGAAGAATAGCAGATGTCTAAGCAGGACAAATGGCTGAGGAAATAGTACATGGGACTGTGGAGCCGTGAATCCAACTGGATCAAAATGAGTATGACCGAGTTGGCCACCAAGGTGATGAGATAGATGGCCAGAAACAACAGAAAGAAGAAAGGTTGACCTCTGGGCATGCCAGAGAAACCCAGGAACAGGAATTGGGTCACCTGCAGGGTCTGGTTGCCACCTTCCATGAGGTCCCTCAAAGTTAGCTGCAAGGAACAGAATTTAGGAGGGAGCAATGGAAGTATTCACATTCTTTACAATAATTGTGACACACTAGGAGATAAAAACATCATCATTTGCTATCACCTTCCCATTAATTAAATTAAAAGAGTGTAGTCATTAATTCCTCTTAAAAGAGCCAAGCTGAGCTGGTTCTGCTTTGGGGAAAAAACATAGTTCAGCAGAAATGCAATCCATTGACTCCAATAGGAGCAGGAAGATTTGCCTGAAAATTGACTCTTTGACTCATATGTAGGTTGACTATTAAGTGGACTATTTCCTGGTTCAAAGGTCTAGCCCCCAGGAATTGCAACAAATTTCCCTTTTCCAAAGCAACTGCACAGGGATCCATTCACTTACTTGGGGTTGGAGTTAAAGGTGAAATTGCTCTTTCTGGTTACTCAGAAGAAAGCAGCATCTCCGGCTGTTGAGCGTCAAGAGGCCTGAGCATCTCTGGTGGTTCCATTGCTGGTTGAGCTGTCATGGGAGACCAAGGGTGAGCAACAGGGTGGGATCATCTGGAATCAAACTCAGGACCCCAAACCCATAATCCAGACTCACTGCAGTATTTGCTTAACTGTGTGGACTGGAGAAATTCTCTCCAGACTATGACAGGAGGGATTCCTACAGGCAAAAGGAGGCATTCCTTTTGATACATTTTGGGAAAGGAGGAGAAAGTGATACAGTCATACAGATGCATAAATAATAGGTGATGTGAATTTAGATATTGACAATAATCAACCCTCAAGTTCATTCTCTACTCTTCTGCTGTTACTATCCTCAAGGAAAAAAATATTGTCTTAATACAAACAAATTAAACCAGTTACATTTCCATAGAAGGTTTGACAAAGCTTACGGAGAACGGGACGTTTTCTGAGAAATGAGGACTTCAAGGTTGCCCCAAGTTACACACATTCCTTCTGTGTTTCTATTTGACTACCACACATTCATTCCTCAAAGACTTTGTTTTCCTCACAATAGTTTTTGGGGGAAGATTTGAAATCACAGCATTGAGAAGAAGCTTCACAAGCTTCTCCAAGACCCTCTGGAGTGTTTGAACTTTGCTTTGCATGCTTAGCCTTCATTGGGGGGTGGGATGTCCCTCCAGTTAACTCTCCTCAAAAGCATTTTGAGATACACGCTATGTGTAAACTGACATCCTAAATGAAACAGGTCTCCCCTTTCTTGGTAAGTGGGTTGTGTGAAGTAGCAACCATTAAGAGATGGTCCTCCTGGAATTTATTCTGTTTCTGTCTCTCTGCAACCATACTTCAAACTCCTCCAAGTTACCCCAACCCTCCTTTTGATGGACCAGTGAGGTCCTCATTTTTTTCTTGCTTTGATCAATGACCACCCATGTTGGTCCTCAGGAGGAATCCAGGACCGGTCTGAGCTTCTTCTCCTGTCCAGCAAATCCTCCTCTGGAATTTCTCTTCCTCTCCTCACCCCCAAAAGCTCCATTGCTTCCCCAACACCTCTATGCTCTTTCCAAATTCCTTTCCTTCACACGCAACTTTTCTCAAACCCATGTAGAAAGGGGTTTTCACTGGTGTGTGTGTATGTGTTTGTTTGTGTGTCTGTGTAAAGGGGAGTTTAAAAGGTGTGGGGAGTTTGGTACTCAGCAGATGACCCAAGAGTCCCTTCCCAAAATGTTTGACTTGACATCAAGAAGTCAATTTTCACCATTCTCATGTTTTGGGTCAAGATCTCCAGGGAGAAGATCCAGGTCCTTGATTGTCTCCTCATCACCAATACTTTATTTTAGATATTTTTCTCCTCTCTCGGACATCAGAAAAGAATGAGCCTTTATTGAACAATCTGAATCAGATGCAATTCATGAACCTTACAGAACGACAAAAAAGCCTGATTTAAAAAGGGTGCATGATAAATACTTCCTTCAGCATCCCACCCACCCACCCTCATGCCCTGCTGCAGAAGGGGGCTTTGCCAGGTCTGATGTCCTTCAATATTACCTTTTCTTGTGGCCTCCTCACTTTGTAACAGCCTCCAGAATGAAGCTGGCATGTCCTGCTGCTCTTCTTCCTTCTGCTGCTGCTGCAGTTTTGGGAAGGGAAGTCACAAGGAAGCTCTCTCCTTGGGACCCAACAGTGCTACCAAGAAGGGGAGTGGGAGAGAAAGGAAGATAGGAATTTGCAAGCTCTCCCTGGTATCCTCCTCTGACTGGAGGAGGTCTCTGCTTCTTTCTCCAGCCTGTTTGAGGGATCAGATGCCCTAAATCTTGTCTATGTTACCTTTGGAGCCAATGTTGGCTAAAGAAGAGAGATGATTTCTATGGCATCTGAATGTCCCTGAAGATCAACATGCACCACAAGCAGGAAAGTGAAGTAGATGTACAGTAGGGATTCCTCCCTATGAAGGGTGGAGTGAAGGGCAAAGGGTGGGACCTCAAACTCAGGACAACTTCCACACCCAGAAGAAGGGACTCTCAGGGGAGAACTGAGTATCTTCTGCTTTTCCTAAAACTGGAATGTCCAAGACATGAGATGAAATTATCTTTCCTAGGTTATGTAGATTCTCAATTTTCCTAGGTTAGGATCTTCTACATGTGTTGGACTTTAGTTCCCATAAAGTCTTAGTTTCCATGGCTGGGCTTTATTGGTATTCAACACCAATTTTGGAGTGTCCTAGATAGGGAAAGACTTGTGGGAGAGAGCTTAAGGTCTGCAATGGAACAATAGAGGTAGACATCTCCACAGTTATTTCTTTGCCACTTCAGTTCTTCTGTACCATGTAGATGTGGTTAGATGATTTCTTGAAGTCATCTGCATTCTCTAGCACTTCCAAAGGCTTGACTGCAGAGTAGATAATCTTCAGAATAGTCAGCCTGTTCTCCAATGGACCAGAAGGCAGGAGAAGAAGCAAGTGATGGAAACTCGTCAAGGAGAGAAGCAACCTAGAACTAAAGAGGTATTTCCTGACAGTGAGGACAATTAATCAGTGGAACAGAAATTGCCTCCAGAAGGTCCTCCATCACTGGAGGTTTTTAAGAAGAGACTGGACAGCCACTTATCTGAAATAGTAGGTGGCTGGACTAGAAGACCTCTAAGGTCCCTTCCAACTTCTATTCTATTCTATTCTATTCTATTCTATTCTATTCTATTCTATTCTATTCTATTCTATTCTATTCTATTCTATTCTATTCTATTCTATTCTATTCTATTCTATTCTATTCTTCTATTCTACTCTATTCTATTCTATATTTTCTACCAGACATAGAACATTATAGGATAACAGAGTTGGAAGGGACCTTGGAGGTCTTCTAGTCCAACCCCCTAGTTCCTGCTTACGCAGGAAACCCTAGACCATTTCAGACAAATGGTTATCCAATATCTTCTTAAAAACGTCCAATGTTGGAACATTTACAACTTCTGGAGGCAAGTTGTTCCACTGATGAATTGTTCTCACTGTCAGGAAATTTCTCCTTAGTTCTAAGTTGCTTCTCTCCTTGATGAGTTTCCACCTGTTGCTTCTTGTCCTGCCTTCTTGTGCTTTGGAGAACAGGTCGACCCTCTTTTCTTTGTAGGATCCCCTCAAATACTGGAACACTCCCATCATGTCCCCCTTAGTCCTTCTTTTCATTAAACTAGACATCCCCAGTTCCTGCAACCGTTCTTCATATGTTTTAGCCTCCAGTCCCCTCATCATCATTGTTGCTCTTCTCTGCACCCTTTCTAGAGTCTCCACATCTTTTTTTACAATCGTGGCGACCAAAACTGGATACAGGATTCCAAGCGTGGCCTTACCAAGGCCTTATAAAGTGGTATTAACACTTCACATGATCCTGATTCTATCCCTCTTTTGATGCAGCCTAGAACTGTGTTGGCTTTTTTGGCAGCGGCTGCCCATGGCTGGCTCATATTTCAGTGATTGTCTACTAGGACTCCAAGATCCCTCTCAGTTACTGGTCTTGAGTCAGGTACCACATATA
The DNA here is from genome assembly GCF_029215685.1 of Pituophis catenifer annectens. Taxonomy (NCBI): domain Eukaryota; kingdom Metazoa; phylum Chordata; class Lepidosauria; order Squamata; family Colubridae; genus Pituophis; species Pituophis catenifer. Next base: position 89,260,714 of record NW_027256887.1, read on the forward strand.
TTGTACTGAGATTGGAAGCTCTTCTAACCCAAACACCTTCTGAAGGCAGGATCATGCAACATTTTCCGCCATGACCTTAAAACATAGTTATTCTGCCTGGCTGGTTTGGACTGCGGGGTTTTTTAAAAGGGATTTAATGGTTTTTCTATAATCTTATTGGGTATTTTAACATTGATTTGGCTTGTTTTTATTGTTGTGAGCCGCCCTTAGTCCCCTCGGAGATAGGGTGGCATCCAATTTCAAATAATAAATAAATAAATAAATTTTGAGGGGGAAAACAGGCAGCACCTTTTCCCTAATAGCAACAAAACCAGGAAGTAGCATCTCCACACTGGATTCATTACCATAAAACTAAAGCAAGAAAGGAGAAAACAGAACAGTGGAAATATGAACAGTGTTGTGGCTCCGTTACCTGAGCCTGTGTCATCAGCAGGAGAGGACTCTGAGAGTGAAGGAGAGAAGTTGGCAAGGCCTCCCTCTCCAGGACCCTCCTCTCTGGCAATGCCTTCGGTGTCTGCCGAAGGGCAAGAGATAGGGCCGGGGCCAAGCACGTCCACGCAGCCACAGGTGGACAGTGATGAGGGAGATGAGTCTTGGCTGGATCCTCGGCAGTGTCGCAGAGATAAGCGTGTGCAACAGAAGAAAAGGCGTGCCAGAGTCACTGGACCACACCCCACAGGATATAAAAGGAGGTGAGGTGGCCATTCAGACTCTGTGACGGACAAAACTAACTACTATCGAGTCACATTGCATCTTTGGAAACATTATCGGCCTTGGATTTATTTTACGAAATGGACAATTCTTGACTGTGTGTATTTTGTTTATTGAGTAAAAGTTCTTGGCAAGCAGCTACTGGGTTCCTGCCAAGCGTCTTATCGGAAGAATTGGTTGTCTGCCAGTTTATTTAACCCCCGGCTGTCTGTTTGTGTGCGTGTGTGGGACGGGGACAGAACAGACAGGGCATCCCGTTGGGTATGTCTTTGTTATCAATAAAGGAGAATCTTTGTAGCTCAGGGTTGAAATGAGGCATCCTTGTGGTTCTCTGAGCTTGCTTGTTTTCTTGCAGGTAACATCATGAAGATGTTATATAGTTTGGGTCATGAAACGTCTGCAAGAACATAACCAAACTCCAAGGATGCCATAGTCATCATCGTCCTTCTCCTCCTCCTCTCCTTCCCCCTCCCCCTCCCTGATTTTAGTACTGATGATGTTACCTAGTTTGGGTCATGAAATGTCTGCAAGAAAACAAGCAAGCTCAGAGAGCACCCAGGGCCCCTCGTGTCTTAATTATTTTTGTTTTTCTCTGTTTGCAGTGACTGGATCCCATCTTTGTTTGAGAAAAACAATAAACTAATTTTATTTGGTTGGAGCTTGGTCGCTCAACAGCGAGAAACTGGTGCCTGCATTTTTTGCATGACATGAAAAAAGTACACCTTCCTTCTCCTGTCCTTACCACTTTCTATAGAGGGACAGTTGAGAGCATCTTGTCATATTGCATGACTGTCTGGTTTGGAAGCATTACTACATCCACCGCAGAGAGTGGTAAGGACAGCAGAAAAGATCATTGGGACTTCACTCCCTTCTATTCAGGATATGACGTATTAGTGAGGCTTGAGTAGGGTCTGCAGGATTGTCTGGGATGTTACACATCCTCTCCATGACCTGTTACTCCATGACCTGTTTTCCTTATTACCTTCTGGGAGGGGGCTTCATGACACCCAAAGCAAAACATCCACATTCAGTCACAGCTGGGTTCCATATAGCATCAAGCTACCTCTTTCCTCTATATATTCAAGATGGACAGTGATGAATATTTATACGTATTTATATGTATGGGTGTAGGCATATACATGTGTATGTAGGTCTTTGGTTATTCGGGTTTTCTCCTGTGTAAATTGTAAGTGTCTTGGTGATGTTTTGATGAAATCTCATTTGTCATCTTCAGGCTGGTGTTTTCGGCTTACATATGTATGTATATAGCATGTCTACATGTGTGTTATGTAACTGTATACTTTTGAGAGCAGGCAGCAGAATTTCATTTTTAATGTGTGCCAGTGTGCTCATAGTAAAAAATGACAAGAAAATTATATTATATATTTTATATAAATGCAGCAGGAATGGCCTATTTCTATGTGGGAGAGAAGAAGAAGAAGAAGAGAGAATGAGGGATGCTGAAAGAATGTGGATGGGAAAAAGAGAGGACTGTTGGTCATATGTAGAGAGGAGATGAATGAGAACGACAAACACATCAATGGAGAAGGAATATCTGAGGGTGGAGTTTCCTTCTCCAAGCTTGTGGATTGATTTTTGAACGTTTCATTACTGGGATAATCAACATCTTCAGCGGAGTTTAGGGGAGGTCAGTGTTGATGTTCTCCTGCTGATAAGGGCTTCATGTGATCAGTAGATCTTGTGATGGGGAGGTCACATGAGGTGAGGGTCACATGACGTGAGGGTCACATTAGGTGAGGGTTTTGTGATGGGTCTTGTGATGGGTTAGGTTTGGGTCATGCTGAAGATGTTACCGAACCTGGTAATGAAATGTTTGGAAATCAACCCATAAGCTCAGAGAATGAACCTCCACCCTCATCCTCCACACAAATTATAGATATTCCCCACTATCGCAAAGGAACAATGAAAGGTGTCCATCCCCAACTTCTTCATTTCCTTTGTCTTGCTTGCCAGGTGACACAACAGTCCACGACCCTGCCTGAGGTAGGGGAAGTGGAAAAGAGCTGCCTCATCTTGCAGTGGGCTATCAGAAGCTTCTTCTTCCTAATAAAATTTTGGGTCTCCAGGTCCTGCATTCCTGCTCTTCCATTGACGTGATTAATTCTGGATGCATTTAGGATGAAACCAATGAAAATTCAGAAAAACAAGCATAGCTTTTGTCCAAGATATACATCTTTTATTCCAATTGTTCTACCCATCATCTATCTCCACTCATTGCCCCATACAGCCTTCTCCTTGTAGTTATAATATCATAATCTAGTATTTGGGAATAATGGGATTCTATTGTCCTTGATTGGCTCCCAAACAGATGATGGACATTCAGTAATTTTTGTTCATCATTTTACAAAATCTGAGAGAACCACAGGGAGGAAGAAGTCAAAGGGACATTGAAGAGGGAAAAGATCCTTCTGGAAATACATTGAACAGAGTATTGCAGGTTGGTGGGAGAAAGTACTCCAGATCTTTTCCCCCTTTCCCCTTTAAGTGATCAAATCAAAATGAGGACATAGGAAGGAAGGATATGGCCAGTAGAGTCCCAAATGTCATTGAACCAATCAACCATATTTGAATTTACATCTTCACAACCCCTCACTTTGGAAAAACTGTTGCTGGTCTACTAAATAGGATATGCCGAGAGACTAGGAAAGAGACCAAAGTTTTTCCTTCACTGCTTTCCAGGAGACGCATCATCTTTTTCCTGAATTTGTAGAAGCTTTTGTAGGGCCCCTTTGACTTCCTTGTTTCGAAAGCTGTAAATGAGGGGGTTTAGCATAGGTGGGACAACACAATATAAGATGGAGATCAGGGTGTCCACTCCCAAGGAGTAGCCCGCACTCGGACGGTTGTAATTCAAGTTGATCATCCCAAAGTAGACAATGACCGTAATCAAGTGGGCAGCACAGGTGGAGAAGGTCTTTCTCCTTCCAGTGCTAGAACGGATCTTCAAAATTGCTGATAGGATGTAGACATAGGAGATGATGACAAGGAGGAAAGGGCTCAGACCCACAAAGGCACTTGCTGTGTGAAGCGCCATCTCATTGGTATAGGTGTCGCTGCAAGCAATTTTCAAGAGTGGGGGGACATCACAGAAAATGTGATGGATCTGGTTGGCTCCACAAAAGACCAAATTGGTGGCCAGGGCAGTGTGAATGGCAGAGTCCACCATACCCCAGAACCACGAAGCCGTAGCCAGAGGGACTCGCACCCTCCTACTCATGAGTTGTGTATAGTGCAGAGGTTCGCAGATGGCCGCATAGCGGTCATAGGCCATCACAGCCAGCAGGGCGGATTCAGTTCCTGCAAAGCTCATCAAAAAGAACATCTGGGCCATGCAGTCGTTGTAGGAGATGGTGGGTTGCCGGCGCAAGACGTTCACCAGGAGGGTGGGGAGGGTGACCGAGGAATAGCAAATGTCTAAGCAGGACAGATGGCTGAGGAAATAGTACATGGGACTGTGGAGGCGTGAATCCAGTTGGATCAAAATGAATATCATTGAGTTGGCCACCAAGGTGATGAAGTAGATGGCCAGAAAGAGCAGAAAGAGGAAGGGGCGGCCTCTGGGCATGCCAGAGAAACCCAGGAACAAGAATTCGGTCACCTGCAACGTCTGATTGACACCTTCCATGAGGTCCCTCAAGCTGTGGTGCACAAGGTTGGAATGCACTAGAATTCAGGAGTAGCTGCTCCTTTCAAATCATGGCATGAAGACGAAGCTTCCCAAGCATGAGTGAACCTCTAGAATTCCCAAAAGGCCATCTGGAATAATTAAACAATGCATTGCATGAATAACAAAGCCATCAGGTAGGAGAGAGATGATTCTGGGGGTGTTTATGGGTTTAATTAAGTAAGTTTGCAAATACAAACTGAACTTAACCTTTGCAGTCATTTCTGCCCCAAAGCCATTTAACACAAGCTATGCGTGATGAATTGCTTCCCCATTTGCAACCCTTTGCAAAGATGCAGAATGGGAATTGTTGATGATGGACGCAGCTGGGAATGAATCCACGGACTGGGTCCTTCCAAGATCCTTCACCTGTTTTGGGGGTTCACTGAAGGGACTCATCCATAAACTCATCCAATAGAGGGGGGCGGCTCCAGGTAGTAAGCCACGTAGGAGTGATAGTAATGAAATATTGATCGTTGTGGCAGACACAACCTTGGGGATCATTAGGATAGGCCTCTAATTACGGTGCAAGTTTCCCTGTAGTCACAAAAGGAAATTTCTGATTCCAGCATTTAGGAGAATTTGAGCAAAGAATAAAATGTGACAAGAATTATACCTTTGCATGGTGTGGAACTATCATCCATTATTGGTAACACACAAGTCTTTGTTTGTGTAGCCCACTTAGGTTGTCAATTTAGCTCAATTTCTGGTTCCCTGGAGCCACAGTCACACCACTGGCCTGGGTCAAGGCAGCAGCGCAAGATGAAAATGAGACCAGTGTTACCAACGAAGAGGAGGTGCAGCTACTCAGTCTGCTTAGAGCCTTGTTGGGAGACAGAAAGGTGGAAAGGATTTTCACTGTCTTCTAAAGAAGACTTCAGGGGTGTTTTCCTCCCAATGTGACTGGGATGAAAGGGGGAGGGCTGCACAGGAAGAGACTGTCTCCTTACCTTGCTTCTGTCCTCTTCTCCTTCTCTAGACCTTCATCAGCTCTCTGGACTTTCTCCTCTCCTCTGTGTCTTCCCTACTACACAGACTAACAGAAAAACAGAGTTGGAAGGGACCTTGTAGGTCATCTAGTACAACCCCCTCACCCCGCCCAAGCAGGAGACCCTACACCATTTCTGACAGATGGCAGTCCAGTCTATTCTTGCAAGCCTCCAGTGATGAAGCTCCCACAACTTCTGAAGGCAACTTCTGTTCCATGGGTTGATTTTTCTCACTGTTAGAAAATTTCTCCTTATTTCCAGGTTGAATCTCTCCTTGGTCAGTTTCCATCCATGATTCCTTGTCTGGACTTCAGGTGCTTTGGAAAATAGCTTAACCCCCTTCCTCCTCTCTGTAGCAGCGCCTCAAATATTGGAAGATGCTATCATGTCTCCCCTGGTCCTTCTCTTCATTAGAAGAGCCAGGCCCAGTTCCTGCAACCCTTCTTGATATGATTAAGCCTCTAGGATGAAAGCCTTTCCAATTTTTCCCAACTTGTGTAGCTTGTTCAATGGAACATCAGAAAGGACCTTTTCTCCTTTTGGGGGGAGGAGGAAAGGAGTGGGAGAGAAAGCTTAGCTCCACTAGGCATGAAAAAAAAAAAGAGGTGAGCTTTTTCTCACAAAAAACGTGCAATTTATGCACCTTCCAGTCAATGGTTGGTGTCGAGGTGCATCTGAAATGGTTAACACCTTAATCCCTTCCCCCACACACTGTCTCTAAGTGGATCTGCAGCCCCTTTGCCCCTTGAGTTCCTTACCTGGGTGAAGCTAGAAGGTATAGCTTCTTCTTCCTTCCCAACTCCTCCGTAGACCTTTCTGTTTTGAGGAGGGTCTCAGTTACTTGCTTTCAGCCTCTTTCAGGCATTGGAGATCCCACATCTGCCCTGTGTTTATCCTGTGTCACAGATGCTGGTGAAAGAAGCGACACAATTTTTATGGCGCCTGACATGTCCCTGGAGATGACGACTTGCAACACAAAGGAGAAGAACCGAAGCATCTATGTGCTTCCCACTTGGGAGTTACTTTCGAAAGCTTTGAAACTTTGGGATAAAGTCTGGAAGCAGAGAACTTAGACCAACAACCACAGAGAAAAGGATGGAATGAATATCCTCTGGACTTATGGGAATATGTCCAGGACATAACCTTCCATGCATGGTGCCTTCAAGGTGTATTTGCTTTCAGTTCTCATACTTCCTCCGTCTCTGCTGCTGGGAAAGAGATGAGTTGAAATCTTGTGGCAGGCTCTGAGATATAGCAGGCCAAGGATTAATCAACCCAATGCAACAGCTTGCCTTCAGAAGTTGTGGGAACTTCATCACTGTAAGCTTTCAAGAAGAGACTGGATTGCCATTTGCCACAGATGATGTAGGGTCTTCTGCTTGGGTGGGGGTTGGACTAGATCACCTACAAGGTCCCTTCCAGCTCTGTTAATCTGTTAAATCTGATTACTTTGCTGAAGAGACTTAGTAACCAAAGCTTTTGGTCTCCATGGAGCAGTGGAGCTCTGCAGTTGGGCATCTCTGCTCTATAATTTGTGCCTCTGTACAGCTGGAGCTTCTGCAGTGTGGGGACACAGCCAGAAGGTTTCTTGAGTCACTACATTCTGTGGTTTTTTTTACATTATAATGAGTTTTCAGGTTATTAAAGTTCAACTCTTTGGGACTTCCGGTTGCACTTCCGGTGCCTTCGTAAACTGGACCGCGGCCTCTGCGGCCCCACTTCGATCTCTCCTCATCGGAGGGCTCAAAACTGAGCCATAGCCACCCTGGAGGGGTGGTGAAGTAAAGGGGGACCGCCTGGCAGGTTGAGGAGAGTTGCATCTCTCCTCCCTGACTAGGAGTCATCTACATTCTGTGGTTTCTACATTATAATGAATTTTCAAGTTATTAAAGTTCAACTCTTTGGGAAATTCTTGTTTTTCATATTCTTGTTACTTTAAAGAACTAGAAACATTAATGAAAGGTTTCCTTTTGTTACTGAAAACATTACACAAAGGGACACGTCTTCTCCTGCTCCCATCATCAGCATGCTGGGAATTGACTGGCGGCCTCTGGGCATACCAGAGAAACCCAGGAACAAGAATTCAGTCACCTGCAGGGTCTGATTGATATCTTCTATGAAGTCCATCAAGAGTTAGACTTCATGGGTAGCCTCTGGTTTTAGACCACAGCATGAAGAAGAAGCTTCACAAGCATGAGTGACTCACAGGACTTCCTCAAGGCCATCTGGAATAATTAAACAACGTATTTCATGAATAAAACAATATCAGGAATTCTGTTCAATCAGGCAGAATGGGGATCATTCATGAAGGAGGATTCTGGGAATGAGAAGCTGAATTCCTTCCATGGGCTCTGTCCGTCCAGGATCCTTTAACTGTTTTCAGGGTTCACACCAGGGATTCATCCATAAATTCACTACCTTGGCACAAGTTAATAAGCCACACAGAATTTACAAGGAGTGATACAAACAAAGTATTAATAGCTGTTATTAGGTGAATGCAAAGAATCCCATCACAGTATGAGTGGCAACCGGGCTGAAGCCCAAGCCAGGAGACTTACTGGATTCTGAGGCTGCAAACAGCTCAAACCAGTTATAGCACTCATTATTTTTAAAGTATTTTAAACAGCTAATCTGTCTCTGGTCTGGTCACTGAAGGAGTGGAAGCCACTCTGATCAAGCCATCCTGAACTTCAATCAATGATTGGTTGACCTTCACCCAGTCTATGCTTAGTAAGAAAATATTTTCCCCAAGAAAGATTTGCACACCCCACGAAGCTGTTTTCAGAAACAGACTTGAAAAACGCCCAAAGCAGGGGTGAAATCTACTTACCTTCTTTACCGGTTTGGAAGTGACAGTGGCTGGTGTTGACGTGCACCTGAAATAGAATAGAATAACAGAGTCGAAAGGGACCTTGGAGGTCTTCTAGTCCAACCCCCTGCTTAGGCAGGAAACCCAACACCACTTCAGACAAATGGTTGTCCAACCACTTCTTAAAAACTTCCAGTGTTGGAGCATTCACAACTTCTGGAGGCAGGTTGTTCCACTGATTAATTGTTCTCACTTTCAGGAAGTTTCTCCTTAATTCTAGGTTGCTTCTCTCCTTGATTAGTTTCCAGAGATAAGGAGAATCCAAGACCTCGGTGCCTTCTGCCGTGCCCTTAAAACTTTCTTTTTTCAGCAAGCCGGGCTGGCTTAACATATTTTTAAATATTTTTAATTGGTTTGTCATTTTAAATTGGGGCCAAATTAATATATATTCTTTTAATTGTTTTTAATGTTTGTATTGTATGTTTTTATCTGGCTGTACACTGCCCTGAGTCCCTCGGGAGAAGGCGCGGTATATAAATTTGAAATAAAATAAAATAAATAAATAAATATAAGGTCTCTTGCCTTGAGGAAGGGTTGGACTAGAAGAGCTGTGAGGTCCCTTCCTGTCCTTTGATTCTATGTTCTACATAATCCAGATGTGCCCAGGGTTGAGGAACCATTTGTTTGCCATTATGGAAATGTCAACAATTACCAGCTCTTCTCTCCCCAATGATGCTCAACGCAATCATCCTGCTGCCCATCCGGGAAGTCTGACCACTGGGTTAGGGTTAGCATAACCCATAACACTGAAGGAATGTCTGGAAGACCATTTGATGGAAGGATTTGGGGCTCAAATAAAGACAGCGGTACAAAGAATTGTAAATATTTTATTTCATTTAGATAAGCATTTTGTAGAGGAGAAATAATGGGCAAACACAAATGGCTAACTTATCACGAGATACTACAATTTTGTCAAGGGGAATGTACAATAAAACCAAGAGAAGAACTGGTGGTGGAGGAATATAGTTATCAATGTTTTTTTTTTATTCAGAATTATTAGTAAGATTTAAACTAGACAAAATAGTCTACAGTTTTGAACACTGTAAGACTACCTTTGAAACAGGATTGTGTACAAATGATGAAAGTAAAAATGATGGAATATGCTGAGGTGGCTAAATTCACTTCTTTCATCAAATTAAAGACAAGATCTACATTTATTACTAACTGGAAACCCTTATGGAATTTTGCGTGAAATAGAAAAAAGTAACTTATGATTTATGATATTAACAATGAAACACAATGCCCTTTAGTTTTGGTCACCACCTTTAGAGCGCTCCATGGCTCAGGACCAGGGTACTTACGAGACCGCCTTCTGCCACCAGTAGCCTCTCACCGACCAGTACGCTCCCATAGAGAGGGGCTCCTCAGGGTGCCGTCGGCCAAACAGTGTCGACTGGCGGCCCCCAGGGGGAGAGCCTTCTCTGTGGGGGCACCTGTCATCTGGAATGAGCTCCCCCTGGAGATACGGAGGATCCCGGATTTTTGCACTTTCCGCCGCACCCTCAAAACATTTTTATTCCAGCAGGCTGGTCTGGCTTGACTCTCCCTTTTAATTTGCTTTTAATTTTTATACAAATTGGGTGTTTTTAAATTCGTTTTTGGGCCAAAATTATTTAATGTACTTTTAAATGGTTTTTAACTTTTGTATGATGTATTTTTATCTTGTGGCTGTTCACTGCCCTGAGTCCTTCGGGAGTAGGGTAGTATATAAATAAAATAAAATAAAATAATAAATAAATAAAATAATTGTATTTATAATTCCTGTAGAGAAGATTGGAATCAACATCTTCCCACTTCCTTCCCCTTCCCTCCCTTCCCTTCCCCTCCCTTCCCTTCCCTGTCTTCCCTTCCTTTTCCTGTCTTCCCTTTCCTTTCCACTTCCTTTCCCTTCCCTTCCCCTCCCTTCCCTTCCCCTCCCTTCCCTGTCTTCCCTTCCCTGTCTTCCTTTCCTCTTCCTTTCCCTTCCCTTCCCCTCCCCTGCCCTCCCTTCCCTTCCCTGTCTTCCCATCCCCTTCCCCTTCACTCTCTCCTTCCCCTTCCTTTTTCACAAGGCCACCCTGCATGATAACCCCCCCCCTTTTTTTTTCTTTCTCAGCAGTGTTTAGAAGTGCCTTTATATACCTTAGAGAATTTATTTGGGCTCATACACCAATGGTGCATCATTTCCTTTAAATTTAAATTTCCTTTACATTGTAGACAAAGTGAATTCCAGCCTTTTCACCATAGTCTTTCCCCGTGTGTGACAGCTGGTGCCTTGTTCTGAGTGAGCCCTGGTGTGATGGATGATAGTGAAGTGGCAGGTTCCCAAGGAGGGGAGCGAGACAAGAGGCAGCAGAAGAAGAAGATAGTTAGGACAACCACTCAGATTAACCGAAGGGACAGAGTTGGAAGGGACCTTGAAGATCTTCCAGTCCAACCCTTTGCTCAAGCAGGAAACCCTATACCATTCTAGACAAGCAGCTGTCCAGCCTCTTCTTAAAAGCCTCCAGTGATGGAGCACTGGAGGGGAGCTAGAGAAGACACAGCAGAGCCTGGAGATCAAGAGGTAGAAACTTAGGGTAGCCACTCTCTAGATTCCCTCAACCTTCCTGTCCTCTTCCCCTCCAACTGTTGCTATTTAAAGACATGAATATGCAGAGAGGGCATGAAGGCGATCCAATTTTTCCTTCACTGCTTTCCAGGAGAAGCATCTTCTTTCTCCTGAATCCTCAGAAGTTTTTGTAGGGCCCCTTTCACCTCCTTGTTTCGGAGGCTGTAGATGAGGGGGTTCAGCATGGGGGTGATGATACAATACAGGGTGGAGACCAGGGTGTCCACCCCCAAGGAATATCCCACACTGGGACGGTTGTAATTCAAGTTGGCCATCCCAAAGTAGACGATGACCGTAATCAAGTGGGCACCACAGGTGGAGAAGGTCTTTCTCCTTCCAGTGCTGGAACGGATCTTCAGAATTGTAGATAGGATGTAGACATAGGAAATGACAACAAGGAGGAAAGGGCTCAGACCCACAAACACACTTGCTGTGTGAAGAGCCATCTCATTGACATAAGTATCACTGCAAGCAATTTTCAAGAGTGGGGGGACATCACAGAAGATGTGATGGATCTGGTTGGCTCCACAGAAGACCAAATCAGTGGCCAGGGCAGTGTGAATGGCTGAGTCGAGAAGGCCCCAGATCCATGAAGCTGTGGCCAGAGGGACTCGCACCTCCTTACTCATCAATTGAGAATAGTGCAAAGGTTCGCAGATGGCTGCATAGCGGTCGTAGGCCATCACAGCTAGCATCGCACACTCAGATCCAGCACATGTCATGAGGAAGAACATCTGGGCCATGCAGTCATTGTAGGAGATGGTGGGCTGCTGGCGCAGGAGGTTTACGAGGATCTTTGGGACTGTGACCGAGGAATAGCAGATGTCTAAGCAGGACAGATGGCTGAGGAAATAGTACATGGGACTGTGGAGGCGTGAATCCAGCTGGATCAAGATGAATATCACTGAGTTGGCCACCAAGGTGATGAGGTAGATGGCCAGAAACAGCAGAAAGAAGAAAGGTTGACCTCTGGGCATGCCAGAGAAACCCAGGAACAGGAATTGGGTCACCTGTGGGGTCTGATTTCCACTGTCCATGATGCCCATCAAGGTGTGGAGGACAACGTTGGAACACAGCAGAATTTAGGAGCAGCCGCTGGTATCAAATCACAGAATGAAGAAGAAGCTTCAGAAGCATGACTGAATCACTGGACTTCCCCAAGGCCATCTGGAACAATTAAATGATACTTTGCATGAATAAAATAACCATCAGCTAGGAGAAATGATTCTGGGGAAGTTTATGGGTTCCTTTCAGTCAGGTGGACGTTTATTACAGATGTGTTCCTCTGGTTAACTTTCCCAAAAAGCCATTTGGCACACATGTTATGTGTGACTAGCAATCTCCAATTTGTACCCCTGTGTAAAGATGCAGAATGAGGATTGTTGGACACAGCTGGAAATGAACAACAGAATTCCTTCCATGGGCTGTGTTCCTCTAAGACCTTTCACCTGTTTGTGGGCTTTAAACAAATAATTCATTCCATTTTTTTTAACTAAACAGAAGGGGTGGCATTAGGTAGTAAGCCACACAGGATTTACTAGGAGTGATACTAATGAAGTATTAACAAGTAGATCAGATACTACATTGGAGAGTATTAGGAAGGGATCCTAATAGTTGTGCACATTTCCCTGCAGCCACAAAAGGAGATTTCTGGTCCTAGCATTTGGGAGAGTTTGAGCAAAGAATAAATATGTCAAGAACTATAAACTTTTGTAATTATGGAGCTATAAGCTGCCTCTGATCACTCACAAGCCTTTGTTTGTACAAGACACTTAAGGCAGGTTACCATGTTAATTCCATTTCTTGGTGTGCAAAGTGCCCGAAATCACCATCTCACCAATGGTCCACCCAGCAGCGCAAGGTCCAAAAATCACAAAGCCCATCACTGCATACAGAGGAGACGCAGCCACTCAGACTGCTAGGAACCCAGAAAAGGGGGAAGGATTCTCCCTCCCTCTCAAGGAAGACTCCGGGGGGAGGGGAGAGTCATCCATCCAATGTGACTGGGATGGAAATTGGAGGGGGGGTGGATAAGGCCATTTCAAAGAGGAGAAATGTCTTGGTGGCCCCTGGAGATGGTGGCTGGAGATGACCTTGAAGGGGACAATCTCTCCTTAGCTATTGCTGGAGGTTTGGGAAACCGTGCTTGTGGCTTCTTGGGGCAGTTGGGCGGTGAAGTTTGCAGAGAGATTTCTGCTGCAATGCAAACCATCAAAGCTACTCCCATTAGTGCCGATCCTCATTTTGAGAGAGTAATTTTGTGTCTGCGTGGGATGAGAAGAAGTGATTTGCTTGTTCGATTAATTAATGAATTACCTCCTTCTTCTGATCTTCGGACTGTCTCTTTTGAGCTTCTCTCCAGGTCCAGATATCTTTAGAGATACTCAACCATCCAGGCCAAAGGTACTTTTCAAAAGGCAATTGGACTTTGTTAGTTTTTTCCCTTGAAAACATTTGGCATCTCATCCAAGAAGCTCCTTCAGTTCTGAAGAAGAACCGAAGAAGCTTCTTGGATGAGAAGCGAAACATTTTCAAAGGAAAACAAAAACAACTAAGAAAGTCCAGTTGTCTTTTTGGGACATCCTGGTCCAGAAGTTCATCAGCTCATCCTCCCGACTCTCTCCTCACCTCCGAGGCTTCCCTATTGTACCATCAAGATCAAAACCTTTCCCGACTTCTTCTCAATGAGTGTAGCTTGCTCAACAAAAACTCCTTTTCTCTTTTTGAGGGGAGGGGGAGAGAAAGCTTTGCTCCACCAGGCATGAAAAAGAGATGAGCTTCTTCTCACCAACAACATGCAATTTATGCATCCTCCAGACAAGAGCTGGCATTGAGGTCCATCTGAAATGGTTGGGGCCTGCATTAATCACCTCCCCCCACCCCTTTTCTCCAAGTTGATCTAAGATTTCTTTGCCCCTCGTGCTCCTCACCTGATCAGAATCTCCTGGATGAAAGTAGAAGTTATGTTTCTTCTTCTTCCTCCTCTCCTTTTCTTACTGCTTGAAAACTCCCCAGTAGACCTTTCTGTCCTGAGAAGGGTCTTCGTTTCTTGTTCTCAGACTCCTTTAGACATTGGAGGTCCCATATCTCCAGGTCCTCTGCGTTCATCCTGTGTCACACAGAGAGCCAATGATTGCAAAGAGAGAGAGAGAGACAATTTTTATGGCACCTGACATGTCCCTGGAGATGACTTACATCACAAAGCAGAAGAACAAAGCATTGACAAGCTTCTCGCTTGAGAGATCCTTGCTGAAAACTTTGGGACAAATGGAAAAGGGTGTGAACTAGAGATCAGGACAACATTAACAGTAACAGTAGCAGAGTTGGAAGGGACCTTGGAGGTCATCTAGTCCAATCTCCTGCTCATGCAGGAGACCTACAGTATACTAGGGATTCGAACCCCCAAACTGCCGACCTTTCTGATCAACAAGCTCAGCATCTTAGCCACTGAGCCACCTAGCCAGGCTCATGGAACCATGGAACAACATGGAAAAGTGTCCAGCGGGGTTTATGTATTTATTTGTTAAATTTATAAGCTGCCCGTCTCCTTGACTCTTCTAAACACTAAAAAGACAAATATAAAACAATTACTTTTTTAAAAAGCTATATAAAAAATGAGAACCAATGAGATGGACAGCATGCGGGTGAGATCTTCATCATATCCCATCAACAACCTCCATTGGTGAGTGCCCCTCCTTTGGGCTCCAAGCCCACCAGCAGAACCAGGTTTTGATAACCTTCTGGAGGACCGAAAGGATGGGAGCAGTACTCACCTCCGGTGGCAGAATGTTTCACAAGACAGGGGCCTCAGCAGAAAAGGCTATTCTCCTTCACTCCACTAGCCATAATTCCTTTCAGGTGTGGCTTCAACCAAGAGTCTGGAGAAGGGATGATGTAGGAGATGGCCATGCAGAGGCCAAGGGTGGGGTCAAATGCACCATCAATTTGGAGTTGCTACGCTCGCATAAGAGACCAAAGCCCAGCCCTCCATGAATTCCATTGACTCTTATCTGGTGCCTTGACCATTAACAGATCAGATTTTTGTAGATAAAGGTAAAGGTTTCTCATGCCCAGGTGTTTCCGACTCTAGAGGGCAGTGCTCATCTCTGTTTTTTAGCTGAGGGAGCCAGTATTGTCTGAAGACATTTTCATGGTCATGTGGCCAGCATAGCTACACACTAGAAGTGCATGGAATGCTGTTACTTTCCCACCAAAGTGGTACCTATTTATCTACTTGCATCTGCATGCTTTCGAACTGCTAGATGGGCAGGAGTTGAGGCAAGGATACCATTTCTTATGCATAGATGTTGTGACTCCGACCCCCAAGACCGTCTTATCGGAGGGAGAAGACTCTGAAAGTGAAGGAGAGGAGTTGGCAAGGCCTCCCTCTCCAGGACCCTCCTCTCTGGCAATGCCTCAGGTGTCTTCTGAAGGACAAGAGATAGGCCAGGAGCCAGGCATTTCTGAGCAGCCGCAATTAGACAGCGACGGAGATAAGTCTTGGCTGCATCCCCGACAGCGTCGGAAAGACAAACGCATGCAGCAGAGAAGGAGGCGTGCCAGAGATTAAGCTGAGTCACTGGACCACACCCCACAGGGGATAAAAGGGGGTGTGGTGGCCATTCAGGCTTTGTGATGGACAAAACTGAAAGCTAGCCAGTCATTCTGAATTTCTGGAACTTTGTTATATGCTCTGCTTGGATTGATTTTTGGACTGGACTTGACTATTCTTTGGCTTTTGTGGACTTTGATGTTTCGGTTGGAGGAGATAAACCTCCCTTTGTAAGTAAAAACTTTTGGCAAGCAGCCACTGGGTTGCTGCCAATTCTGTTATCAAAGGAAATTCTTGTCTGCTGGTTTATTTTAACTCTTGGTCGACTGCTGGTGTGCGTGTGTGAGACGGGGACAGAACAATAGGTAGTATGAAATAAACTTGTAGTACTTTTGAACTTTATTCCAGCTCCTGGTTTCTTGCTCTTGACAGGTGGAAGTGTGGCAATTGTCATCTGTAGGGCCCCTTTGACCTCCTTGTTTTGGAGGCTGTAGATTAGGGGGTTCAGCATGGGGGTAATGATACAATACATGGTCAAAATTAGGGTGTCCACCCCAGGGGTGAAATGCTCCCGGTTTGGACCGGATCGCCCGATCCGGTAGCGATGGAGGCAGGTGGTTCAGAGAACCAGTAGCAAAAATCCCTGCCCCCCATGCCCAGCTGAGCCACGAGATCATCAGAGGCTTTTTTTTTAATTTTTAAAAGCATTTTCTCTACAACCTCTTTGGCTGAAAAAATGCTTTTAAAAGTTAAAAAAAAAAAGCCTCTGATGATTGCGCGGCTCAGCTGGGATTGTCAGAGGCTTTTAAAAGCATTTTTTCTATAACCTCTTCAGCCGAAGAGGTTGTAGAAAAAAAATGCCTTTAAAAGCTCTGGCGGTCCCAGCTGAGTTGCCTGATTGTCAGAGGCTTTTAAAAGCATTTTTTTCTGCAACCTCTTCGGCTGAAGAGGTTGTAGAAAAAATGGTTTTAAAAGTAAAAAAAAAAAAAAGTTGGCCACACCCACTCAGTCACATTACCTCCCCCCCGTCAAGCCACGCCCACAGAACCGGTAGTAACAAATTTTACATTTCACCACTGGTCCAACCCCAAGGAATATCCCACACTGGGATGGTTATAATTTAAGTTGGCCATCCTAAAGTAGACAATGACCATAATCAAGTGGGCAGCACAGGTGGAGAAGGTCTTTTTCCTTCCAGTGCTAGAATGGATCTTCAGAATTGTAGATAAGATGTAGACATAGGAGATGACGACAAGGAGGAAAGGGGTCAGACCCACAAAGGCACTTGCTGTGTGAAGAGCCATCTCATTGACATATGTGTCACTGCAAGCAATTTTCAAGAGTGGGGGGACATCACAGGAGATGTGATGGATCTCATTGGCTACACAGAAGACCAAATCGGTGGTCAGGGCAGTGTGAATGGCTGAGTCGAGAAGGCCCCAGATCCATGAAGCTGTAGTCAGAAGGACCCGCACCTCCCTACTCATGAGTTGAGAATAGTGCAAAGGTTTGCAGATGACTGCATAGCTGTCATGCATTTCTTATGCATAAGTAGCATGAAATAAGCTTGTAGTAATTTTGAACTCTACTCCAGCTCCTGGTTTCTTGCTCTTGACAGGTGGAAGTGGGACGGCTGTCAGGGACACTACTGCACAAGTTACCTGATATGAGATCCTGTTCATTAAATTGGACTCTAGAGATGAGTTGGGACTTTTGGTGTTGTACCAGTCTTTCTGCTGCATAGCAACCTCCCTGCCTGAGTCTCTTGATGCCATTTCTGGATTAGAAGTGAAATATCCCTGATTTATGGTCTTAGAGAATGTCCATCTGTCCTCTCTGGGGTAGATGTGGCTCAGGACGTCATGGCTACCATGACAATCATTGACCTATCTTAGGTCATCCAGGCCTTGGGATGGTGGTCACATACCCGATTTGGCTTTCCTCTCAGAGCAGTGGAGTAATGGGTTGTGTGAATGACTTTGGGGAAGGAAGGAGGGGAAGATATGCTGCCTAGGAAACCATCAGAGAAGAGAGACAGGAGTTCCCAGCTGCTTAAAAGAGGAAGAAATGTAGGAAGGACTTCCATTAATGGATCAGATGTTTAAAAGGAGTGATAGTAAGTTTCTATGTTGAGACTTGCAAGATTTTGTTATTTTAGCCTTATAGTACAGGTTTCTCCAACCTTGGCCACTTTAAGACTTGTGGAGTTCAACTCCCAGAATTCCAAAGCCAGCTGGCTGGGGAATTCTGGGAATTGAAGTCCACAAGTCTTAAGGTGGCCAAGGTTGGAGATCCCTGTTATAGTAAATTAACTCATCTAGTTGTGTCTCCTGTCTGGTTTACCTGGAAGGGCAATGCGATCAGGAACTGGGAGAACTTTGACTGTCCCCCTTGTCATGGTCAGATCACATCCTGATTATTGCAAGGTTCACCAGTACCATTATCCACCACAGGGAGACAGGATCTATTAGATTGGTCCCTCCTCAACGACTGATGGACCTGGATAGGTGTCAGAGGGAACTGTTCCTATTGGTCTGCTCTACCCTCCATGTGAGGTCTTGGTTGTTGCTTGGAACAAGAGGGTCACCGAGACACTGGATTGGGGTGTGCCTATGCCACCTCTCTTGTCTTTTGATGCCCTCAATGCTCATGGTTTACAGAAGAGTTGAGGAAGATGAAATGAGAAAAGAGATGTCTGGAGCATCACTGGGGCTTTATGAGGAACAAATGTAACCAAACATTAGAGCTGTTATTAAGATCTACTACATGACAGTAGGGTGATGGAGTGACAATATTTCTCCAACCTTATTGTACAAACCCCACAGACCAGTTTCAGGTGACCTTGTGTTTGGTTGAGCTCATCCCTTGTTCCAAGCTACAACCAAGGTCATCTTCTCTTGCAGAACTTCAGAACAGAAGATTAGCACTACTGGATTAGTCCAGAATCTGTCTTAGATCAGTATTTGAGTTCTCACAGTGGCTGACCAGCTACCTCTGAGATGCTCACGGTATGATATGGAAATTGAAAGCAGAGAATATTTATAGGTTGAACCGTGAGCTCCTTGGTGCTCTCTGAGCTTGATGGTTTTCTGGCAGACGTATCGTTACCAAACTTGGTTGCATCATCAGTGTTAGAAGGCAGGGGGCTTTACTTCTAGCATTCCCTTCTAGCACTGAGGACATTACCTAGTTGGGTCATGAAATGTCTTCAAGAAAACAACCAAGCTCAGAGGACATCAAAGACCTCACAGTCCCCCTTCTCCCCCTCTTCCTCCTCTTTCTCCCCCTCCCTCTCCTAGTATTAATGATATACCCAAGTTAGATCATAAAACATCTGCAAAAAAACCCCCACCAATCTCAGAGATCACCAAGGACCCCACACATGTGGAAATTCTCCCCTCTCTCATCATTGTTTTTTTTTTAATTTGATTTATATGCCGCCCTTCTCCGGAGACTCAGGGTGGCTTACAATGCATTAAGCAATAGCCTTCATCCTTTTGTATATTTATACAAAGTCAGCTTATTGCCCCCACAAACTGGGTCCTCATTTCACCTACCTTAGAAAGGATGGAAGGCTGAGTCAACATTGAGCCTTGGCGAGATTCAAACTTAGAGTAATTGCAGACAGCTGGTGTTAATCACAATGCTATCAGTCTGCTGAGCCACCAGGCCCTTTACATTGTTCCTTTTCATCTGGACTTTGAGGCAAAGAGGAATAAAACCCAGACATTTTGAGAATATTTTTTATTTACTTTATTAATCCAATTTATACAGTCCAAGGAATTCTGGGTACTGAACAACATAAAAATAACAAAAAGGGGCTAGAAGGTCCCTTCCAACTCTGTTAATGTGTATTCTGTAAAATCCGTCCTCTCTTAGATTGGAGTCCTAACTATTGCTAGGTTTTGAATGAGTTTTCATTCAGGTTCAATGTCCCACCTACTCATAACAACAATCTCCATTTGTTTTCTCCTGAGAGTGGCTCTGCAGGAATCTTAAGAACGTCCTTCTACTCCAGTTCTTTTAAACAAATTTCATTTTTCTTAGGGAGCAGAAAGGCACAAAATTCAACAAAACACTCAGCCCTAGATGAGGGCTAGGCTACCTTCTGGCTACCAAGAAGCTTCCTCAGGGCCCCCTTCACCTCCTTGTTGCGGAGGCTGTAGATCAAGGGGTTCAGCAGGGGGTTGATGATACAAAACATGGTGGAGATCAAGGTGTCCATCTCTAGAGAGTAGCCAGCACTGGGCTGGTTGTAGTTCACAAAGGCATTTCCAAGGCAGACAATCACAACGGCAAGGTGTGAGGCACAGGTGGAGAAGGCTTTGTGTCTCCCGGTGTTAGAACGAATCCGCAGAATGCAGCCTAAAATGTAGAAGTAGGACAGGATGATGAAGAGAACAGGGACAAGGCCCACAAAGATGCTGGTGATGTGATTGGTCAATTCATTGACCCATGTATCACTGCAGGCAATTTTTAGGAATGGGGGGACATCACAAAAGATATGAGGAATGTTGTTGTTTCCACAAAACTCCAACCTGGAGGCCAGAGCAACATGGATGGCTGAGTCCAGGAAGCCCCAGAACCAAATGGCCACAGACAGCTGGACACACACTTTGCCCCTCATGAGGTGGGCATAGTGCAAAGGTTGGCAGATGGCAGCGTAGCGGTCATAGGCCATGACGGCCAGCAGTGCAGGCTCACATCCTGCAAAGCCAATCAGGAAGAAGGCTTGTGCCAGGCACTGGTTGTAGGAGATGGTGTACTGCTGGCGTATGAGGTTCACAAGGATCTTTGGTACCACCACAGAAGAAAGACAAATATCCAAGCAGGAGAGCTGGCTGAGGAAGAAGTACATGGGGGTGTGGAGACGGGAATCCAGGAGAACCAGAATTATGATCATGAAGTTGCCCAACAGAGTGACCAAATAGGCAGCCAGGAACACCAAGAAAAAATGGACGTGGTGCCTCTGGAATATGGAGAATGCCAGGAAGATAAATTCTGTCTCCTGTGTTTGGTTGTGGGAATCCATCAGGAAGAAAATGGACAGCTGGGAAGAGAGAAATGGGCATGTGAAGAAATTAGAATTAACTATAGGGTGAAATGAGTTAGCTTGGGAGAGCTGGGGAAGAGGAACTTAACTCGCTTCCTGGATTCTTGGGCTTTGACCTGCTGAGAAGCTCTGCAGAACATCCTTTCCAAGTTCTGCATCAGAACCACATTCCATAAAGAGGACAAGTGACTTATCACGAGGAGATGACACAATATGGAATATAGATGGTCTGTGGAGGAAACAGCAGTCCTTCAATCCTGCCTTCTCCAACGTTTGTGTCCTGAAGGTGACATGATGATTGTCTAAGATGGACCAAAACATTTTTATTTTTATCCTTCAGGAAGTCACCAGCCTACAGATAGACATGATAGTGGGACATCTTTATTTTTCAATGTGTCCTACTCCTTTCCCTGGCAGCACCAACCATTCAAGGAGAAGGTTGTGAAGAAGCTCCAAGTTCAGGATGTGTGCATCTAGATTTGGTTGTCATGATCTATCTATCTATCTATCTATCTATCTATCTATCTATCTATCTATCTATCTATCAAGATGTTGAGACTCTAGAAAGAGTACAGAAAAGAGCAACAAAGATGATTAGGGGCCTGATGTATAATGAACAGTTGTGGCAACTTGGTGAGAAGGACTAGAGTGACATGATAGCAGTATTCCAATATTTGAGTGGCTCCTACAGAGACAAAAGGGGGGGGGGGAATCTATCTAGTCTCCAAAGCATTTGAAGGCAGGCCAAGAAGCAATGGATGGAAAATAAGCAAGGAGAGAAGCAACCTAGAACTAAGGAGAAATTTTCTGACCGTGAGAACAATTAACCAATGGAACATCTTGCCTCCAGAAGTTGTGGATGCTCCATCACTGGAGGCTTTTAAGAAGAGACAGGACAGCCTTTTGTCCACAATCATATAGGGCCTCCTATTTGAGCAGAGGGTTGGACTAGAAGACCTCCAAGGTCCCTTCCAACTCTGTTATTCTGTATCCTGTAGACACTGCAATGAATTTTCTTCATCAGATTTTTTTCTTACAGTAGGAACTGTTGTAATAAGAGTGTGCTAAGAATCTAACTTGCTCCCAAGAAATTAGACCTTGGCTGGGGATCTGCAACCTTGGCAACTTTAAGACTTGTGGATTTCAACTCCCAGAGTCCAAAAGTCTTAAAGTGGCCAAGGTTGGAGACCCTTGTTCTTGGCTACTTGGTATCTGTTCTCCTCTCTCACTCTATTTATATTTATTGTAGTCAAAGCATTTATACTATTTCAATGCTAAAAGGTGCTGGAGAGCAATTATCATTTCTCTCTTTTATTATAAGTGTGCATAAACACTAGAAATTTATTCTACACCTGGAGTGTTAGGTACAAAAAGAGTAAGAAAACACATCTGGAGAATTTTCTGGAACCCAGGTTTGATCTAGGACATAAGATCAAGATAATGAAGAGTTGTAATAGTAACATTTATAAGATTTGAGCATCTTTAGTCTAAAGAAGAGAAGGCTAGGCAGAAACATGATAGCAATCTTTCAATTCATGAAGGGCTGACTCAGGGCAGAGGGTGGGGAGGTCTTCTCCAGAGGAAGAGGGGGTCCACCTATTCTCCAAAGCACCAGAAGGCAAGACAAGAAGCAACGGATGGAAACTAATCAAGGAGAGAAGCAACCTGGAGGTGGAGGTGGTCCACCTCCTAATACACATAACTACAGCTGCCAGACTAGCATACGCTCAATACTGGAAAAAGAAAGACCTACTACCACCAGAAGCAACCTGGAACTAAGGATAAATTTCCTGACAGTTAAAACAATTAGCCAGTGGAACAGCTTGCCACCAGAAGTTATAGCTGCTCCAACACTGGAGGCTTTTAAGAAGATGTTGGGCAGTCACTTGTCTGGAATGGCATAAGGTCTCCTGCTTGAGCAGGCAATTGGATTAGAAGATGTCCCTTCCAACTCTGTTATTCTGTTAAGTATGAGAATATCTGAAGATAAGAGAAAAACCAACAGGTAGAAGCTTAAAAGAGAGAGAGAGACCCAAACTCAAAATAAAGAGGAATTTCCTGACTATGAGAGCTATGAAGCAGTGGAACAGCTGTCTCTTGGAGTTGTGGAGACTATATTTATAGGTTTTCCAGAAAAAGTTGGAGTCCTTTGTCTGGGATGGTCTGAAGATTTCTGATCTGGACAGGGGGTTGGATAGAAGACCTCCAAAGTCTCTTCCAACCTTCGATTCTATGATTTTTGAAGGTAGATTTTCTTTTTGGTCAAAGCCTTCATTTGAAGCAAGTCATCACCCTAGGAAGACACATAAAGCTGGGCTGTCAGTGGTTACAGCTGCCTCTTTCAGCAAGTGACAATATTTGCCATTTCTGAGCCCTCCCCAACAGAAATTCTGAGGAGGAATTGGGTTCCTCTCGCTCCCCATGTCAATCTCTCCTTGCCATATCTCCCCAAAAGAGGATGCTGGATGGACCACAAAGCAGCTCACCTTTGCTGGTTATCCCAGCTGGAGAAGACCAGCTGAGACTGAAGCAGAGTCATGTTCTCCCCATCTTCTTCCACAGTTGGATGCAATGAGACGAAAGCTGGCTCAGCCAAAAGTCTGCCAATGGAGAAGGGAGGGAGATCTTTAGAAACTTGTTCTTACAAGAGAAGCAAGTTGCTCGGTTGTCTGCATGAGCCGTGGTAGATGATGGGCTTGGGGGACAAGGTCCCTTGGTGTGTGGGCCCTAGGAATATTCCTGTCCTGGATCCTGCAGGGAATAGAACGAGGAGGAGGTCCTCTGGGGCCAAACTCTTTCATCCTAGGACTTGCTTGGAGACAAGTGAAGCCAGACAGGGAAGTTTAATTGTGTAGAGGGAGGAGTGAAAAGGAAGGAAGCAAAGCACAGTAATTTGTCAGATTTGAAGCATAACCAATGAAGAGCAGATATTTGAGTTAAGTTACCTCCTTTTGTTATTAATTGGTGTCCTAAATTTCTTTTTCTGTCTGTGGCCTGGAATTGCCAAGTCGCCTCCATTTACTTTAGGTACTACAAGGTCTGATTGCTTTTCTTTCTTTCTTTCTTTCCTTCTTTCCTTCTTTCTTTCTTTCTTTCTTTCTTTCTTTCTTTCTTTCTTTCTTTCTTTCTTTCTTTCTTTCTTTCTTTCTTCCTTCCTTCCTTCCTTCCTCCCTCCCTCCCTCCCTCCCTCCCTCCCTCCCTCTCTCCCTTCCTTCCTCCCTCCCTCCCTCCCTCCCTCTTTCTTTCTTTCTTTCTTTCTTTCTTTCTTTCTTTCTTTCTTTCTTTCTTTCTTTCTTTCTCTCTCTCTCTCTCTCTCTCTCTCTCTCTCTCTCTCTCTCTCTCTCTCTCTCTCTTTCTTTCTTTCTTTCTTTCTTTCTTTCTTTCTTTCTAAAAACCAGCTAACAATTTGGAACTCAGAACTCAAATAAAGAACTGTGGTTCTCTCTGTGCTTGGTTGTATTTCTTGCAGACATTCATGACCCAAATACATCACCAGTGCTAGAAGAGAATGGGGTTTGTGGAGAGGAGGAGGAGGAAGAGGAAGAGGAGGAAGAAAAAGAAGAGGAGGAGGAGGATGGTGGGATCCTTGCTGTTTTCTGAGCTTGATTATTTTCCCCAGACATTTCATGACCCAACTAGATAACATCATCAGTGCTAAGAAGAAGTGGGGTTTGCAGAATGGAAGAGGAGGAGGAGGAGGAGAAGGGGAGGAGGGCCTGAGTGCTGAGTGCATTTAAGGTGCTGGTTTTGACGGAGAGAGCCTTTCATGGCATGGTATTAGGCTATCTGAAGGACCATTTCTCCCAGTGGTTCCATTACTCCCTCTGGTGCACCATCACCCTAAGTTGCCTTTGGTGAGATATCCAGCTACATATGTTTGATTAGTGAATATATAATAAAACATAAAATCCAAGACAACAGGAGTTCAATTCCCATCTATGTCAACTTTTCAAGGTAGATCAGGCTAGAAAGCTAATGCCATGTAGGTCAGGACTACTGTTATTGTGACAGATCTAGGAACAGAATCTGGTAAATTTGAAGATACTTCCTTCTCCCTCACTTTATCTTTCGGTGAACTAGAGAGGGGCTTATTTGAGGTATTTTTCTCCTCTTCCTTAGTCTTGGCTGAAGCCCTGCTTATCTGATTGTTGCCTTGGTAGAGGCTCTTCCTTCAGTCTTTCTTTCGTTCCCTATGCCCTTACATCCATCCTGGCCAACAGATGTCTGCAGCCAACACATCTGAAGGGCAGGTGAATGGGATTCTTGAATATTTGATGTCCCACCCTGAGCAGAGGGGGTCTAGGACAATTCACCACAGCCAACTCACTCAAATAATATTGTTGACTTATCCCATGGCGAGTTATCCCACACTTAGTTGGTTGCAGTGAGCTGTTCTATGGCAAGTTGGCCATGACAAACTGGCCACAGCAAGTTGGCCATGATGAATTGGCCGTGGTGAGTTGGCCGTGGTGAGTTGTCCCATTCTGCCTGAGCAGGTCCCCTACCAATGTTCTGCTTTTCTTTGTCCTGCAGCCCCAAAGGGTTGGGTGAAGGTTGACGTTTCCATTACTTGTTAAGGATGGAGTTGGGTTCTTCTCAGGTTCTGCAGACTTTCAGAGGTGTGCAATTGGGTAAGAGGCTCCTTCCTTCATATTCTTTTTGCTTGATCAATATTGCAATGAAGCCAGTGAAAAGTGAAAAACATCAGAACTATGTCAACCCTGAAGCTGACCCGGGGTGAAATGGTACCAGTTTACTCCAGTTCGAGCGAACCGGTAGTGATAAAAACTAATGGTTTGGGCGAACCGGTAGTAAAAAAAAAGCTACTGGTTTGGGCGAACTAGTAGTTAGCTACCGGTTCAATCAAACTGGTAGTTTAAAAAAGCTATGATCCAATGATCAGCTGTGCTACATGGTTTAGCTTTCCTAGAAAGCAGGAAGCAAAGCTAAACGGCGCGGCACAGCTGATTATTGGATCGTAGCTTTTTTAAACTGCTGGTTCGACCAAACTGGTAGCTTTATAAATGCAGCGTGCATTTGGTGCGCACTATGCATATGCGTGTGCAGCACACATGCGCAGCCAGCAAACCGGTAGCAAACCGGTTCAGATTTCACCACTGAGATGATCTGACCGAAGCCCTCTTGGAGCTTCATTGTTGCCACACTGGAGCTGAGGGAGAGGGCAGGGGGAATTGAGATAGTTGGGACTTTGTAGCCAAAATAAAATACTTTCTGTTGGGACCCAAGGACATTCTCACACCTGATCAGAGGAAGGAGGAGGGATGTCACCAGGCAACTAGACGGAGCTGTGATTGGACCATGTGATCGATTGTTTTGAGAAATGTTTTACTTTTAATTAGGTGAAAACCGCGGGAAGCTTCAGAGTCGGTTTTCACCAGATCTGTGCCAATATGATATTTCCAATAAAGTTATTCTTTGAGGAATCTCCTGCCTCGGAGTTTTGCTTGTTATGGATGTATTACTTGGAACCCTGACAAACTGTTTGTCTCTTCTGCTAAGTCCAGCTGCTTATTTCTTTGCTTCCAAATGAGAGAAAAATCTGGAAAATCTGTGGGGTGTTGCCTGTCCCCAGCAGATTTTGAACCAATGGGAAGTTACATATCACCAAACAAATTTAATTTGGAAAACAGGATTTTGATTTAGGTTTGAGATAAAAATTCAGTGGTGCCTGAGACAATTATGAACCTACTAGGGGACTGATTGAGTTTTCAGGGATTTCTTTTCCATCTCTTAAAACAACCCCACCTAAAATAATAGTCTTTCAAAACTACTTTTGACTTCTGTACCTATTAATTAGGTCACCAGTATTAAAGTCAGAATTTGCTTCAAAAACACACATTTTTTTTAAAAAAAAAACTTTTCTAGTATGTTTTTACCAATGTTGTCCTATTATAACATTTTTTTTAACCTCGTTAAAAGCAAACAAACCACCTTTAGTCTATGCATGGTGTGAGCCGAGATATAATAAGGTCATTTCAGATTTAAAATTTGAAGCTTCTTCTCACATGTAGTTATAAAACTTTTTACCTGACCAATAGTTAACTGTTAAGATCCTTAAAGTCAGGAGTACAGGAGATGCTGGACAATCAGTATAATTGGATTCACAACCCTGAGAATTCACAAAGGACCCTCAACTCAACAAACAAACAAACAAACAGACTCAAAATGAGATAAGCACTAATTAACTTCACTACTTCTGTCAATGTTTTTGCTAGTTTTTAACTGGTTAAGGTGTTGGAGAGGACAAATCATTTCCTTTTTTTTAACATTTTATTTGTTTTATTCATATAACATTCAATTTTCATCAAATAGGGTGTGTCCTGGGTACAGTTATGTTTAGATAGTCATATTACACAGTTTCTTCTTTATCTTAATAATAAGTGTTAGTCTGTACATTTCTGCACATTCTAATATTTTTTTAATTACATTCTCCTCAAGTGGGGGGTCTCATAATTTTTCCATTGTTGCGCAAATGCAATTCTAGTTGCAGTTAGTATATGCAGGATCAAATATGTAGTTTTTTTATCATATTTTTCTGGTAGACTGCCCAACAAAAATATCTCTGGTTTCAAATCTGTATGTTGTTTTGTCATTTTTTTTCCAGCCATGTGTGTATTTTCGTCCAGTATTTTCTTGCTTTTGGGCATGTCCACCACATATGAACCAGAGGATTGATGACACTTCCAACATTTAGCAGATCTGTCTTTATACATTTTTGCCAATCTTGCCAGTGCAAAATGCCATCGATAAAACATTTTATACAAGTTTTTCTTATATGCAGTCAACATCGTCAATTTAATATTTCTATCCCACAATTTCTGCCATTTGTCTAATTCTATTGCATATCCAAAATTTTTAGCCCAGGCAATCGTTGTCTCCTTTACCTGCTCACTTTCAAGTTTAATATTTAATAAGTAACAATATAGTTTATTTATCAGTTTATCATCTGTTCCAATCAATATCTGATCTAGTTCTGTTAACTCTTTGTTAAAACCATACATTTTAGCATCTTTCTCATAACAAAATTGTATCTGCATGAGTCCACCGTGCAATGTCTATTACATGAGTACTAAGTTCCTGCTTTGTTTTTAGCTCCCCTTTGTCATTCAATATATCCTTATATCTTACAATTTTTTCCATGTTGATAACATTAGGATGTACCAATGCCTCCATCATTTCTGTTTGTAGTAAACCTTGAGGAAGGCAGTGAGTCTGAATGCTACTGATTGTGAAAATCGACCAAACACCTGGTGTCCTTCGTGTGTCTTTTCTGCTCTGAGTATAGTCAGGAAAAACAAGACTTGATGTTCCAGGAAGGGCTAGAACATCAGTTGTCTTTAGAATTTCCGAGAAGAATCCTACATTCTCCTGTGTCTTTCCAGGACCTTCCTCAGGGCCCCCTTCACCTCCTTGTTGCGTAGGCTGTAGATCAGGGGGTTCACCATGGGGGTGACAATGCAATACATGGTAGAAATTAGGGTGTCGGTCTCCAGGGAGTAGCCAGCACTGGGCTGGTAGTAGTTAACGGAACCATTCCCAAAATAAAGAAGGACCACCATCACGTGAGAAATACAAGTGGAAAAAGCTTTGTGCCTCCCTGTGTTGGAACGGATACGCAGGATGGTTGCAAGGATGTAGAAGTAGGAGATGACCACAAAAAGGAAGGGGCCCAATCCCACAAACACGGTAGCTACCTGGATTGTTATCTCACTGACAAATTTGTCACCACAGGCGATTTTCAACAGAGGGGGTAGATCACAGAAGATGTGGTAGATCTGATTATGTCCACAGAAATGGAAGTTGGAAGCCAAGGCTGTGTGAACTGCTGAATCCAGGAAGCCCCAGATCCAGATGATCACAGATGCTTGCATGCAAACACGTGGACTCATGAGGTGTGAGTAGCGCAAAGGTTGACAGATGGCAGCATAGCGGTCGTAAGCCATGATGGCCAGCAACCAGCATTCTGAGCCCGAGAAGGCCATCAAGAAGAACATCTGAGCAAAGCAAAGGTTGTAGGATATGGTGTGTCTTTGGCGAAGGAGATTTGCTAGGATCTTGGGGACGGTGACCGTTGAGTAGCAGACATCCAAGCAGGATAAGTGGCTGAGGAAAAAATACATGGGACTGTGAAGGTGGGAGTCCACCAGGATGAGAGTGATGATCATGAAGTTACCCAGAATGGTGACCAAATAGATGGTGAGGAACAGCAGGATGAGATAGACCCGGCCATGTGTGATGTTGGAGAAACCCAGAAAAACAAACTCAGTAACTAGAGTGTGGTTGCTGAAATCCATGGGAATTCAGGGATCCTGGGTAGCGAAGATCTTAAGAAGGACATCAAATGAATTTTTTGTCCTCTTATTTCTGCATAAACACCTCTTGCACAATATTAGATCTGGAACCTCCAGGTTTGTAGTGCAGGAAAAAGACAGTAGAAATGCTGAAAGGTCCAACTTTCTTACTTTTACTTTTGCTTCTCTCAGTTGAAGGCTTTCCACTTTCAGAGAACCTGCTGGGATGGTTCAGAGTCCAGCTCATGCCAAAATCAGAGACATTATTTTTCTTCCTGGCAGCTTTGGAAATGATCCTTCTTTTGATAAAACCCCGTGAGTAGAAGCAGTGTGACCTAGCAGGAGAAAGAAATGGAGGGGGTGAATATTATAACAATCCAATTATCATTAATTAGGAAGCATGTTAAGATCTACCTCACAACCACCTTAAGGATGAAGAAACAATGGAGAACTTCATTGTTGCAATCCCTATTCTCCGTTTAACATTTTTATTGAGTTATAAGATAAAATAAGATACAAAATACAAATAGGAGAATGGTGGGGTGAGGGGGGGGGGGAAGAGAAGTGAGGAAGAGTAGGAAAAAAAGAAAAAGAAACCTTGACTTCCGACTCTCTCTGTTGCCGTAAAATAGGACATTAACATCAAATCACAACTTTTGGGTTTTTTTTTCATAATAATATAAACAAACCATTTCTGTAAAGAACCATCAATCTAATCAGTAAAACCCAAAATCAAAGTTTCATTCTGAAGTTCCACTTCAAGCACAAAGTTCAGAAGCAGTTTCCATATGGAAACAAAAGTACTTCTATTCTTTTCTTTAATCAAAACAGTCAATTTTGTCATTTCAGCCAAACTCCATCAGCTTCTGCAATCATTTGCCCATGGTAGGAATCGATGTGTCCTTCTATTTTTGTGCAGACAATTGTCTTGCTGCTGTCAACATATACAGTAGTATATGTTGAATTGAAGTCCGCCAAGGCTTAAAGTTGCCAAGGTTGGAGACCCCTGCCTTAAACCTTGTTTATACATGCTGTGTAACCCAACCCTTGGGCAAGGAGGGCCTTTCTGTCACCAAAGTATGTGTAAATATTATGGTTGAAAAACACAAGCTCAGAGAGAATCAAGATCACGTTAAAAGTGTTAATACCACTTTAAAAGGCCTTGGAAAGGTCACAGTTGGACTTCTGCATCCAGCTTTGGTCGCCACGATGTAAAACAGATGTTGAGACTCTGGAAAGAGTGCAGAGAAGAGCAACAAAGATAATTAGTGGGCTAGAGGCTAAAACATATGAAGAACGGTTGCTGGAATTTGGAATGTCTAGTGAAATTATAGCAATGTTGCAATATCTAAGGGACTGCCACAAAGAAGGAGTCAAGCTATTCTCCAAAGCACATCAAGGCAAGACAAGAAGCAATGGATGGAAGCTAATCAAGGAGAGAACTAATCGAGTACAACCTAGAACAATTAACAAGTAGAACAACTTGCCTCCAGAAGTTGTGGGTGCTCCATCACTGGAGGTTTTAAAGAAGAGATTGGACAACCATTTGTCTGAAATGGCATAAGGTTTCCAGCCAGAGCAGAGAGTTGGACTAGAAGATCTCCAAGGTCCCTTCCAACTAACTCCGTTATTCTGGAAAGAACCTCAAAAGGATGCTGGATGGACCATAAAGTGACTCACCTTTGCTGCAGAAGACCCAGCTGTGGTTGAAGGAGAATCACTGTCTCCCACAGTTGCATTCTCACACAGTGAGATATGATGTGACTTAGTCCCACAGAGCAGGAAGGGAGATGACTAGAAGCTCATTCTCACAACAGAAGCAACACTCCTGGTTCCTGCATTGTGCAAGGCAGGTGGTAGTCATGGAAGAAAATGTGCTTTGATGTGTCTACCCTGGGAATATTCCTGCCTGGGATTCTACAGGGAGTAGAGCTGGGTGGAGAAACAGCAGGGACCCTCTGGGGTGAAATTATTTCTCGTAGAACTTAGCAACCAGATCTAGCTAAACTTTAGGCATTCATTCATTCATTCATTCA
Organism: Pituophis catenifer annectens; assembly: GCF_029215685.1. Lineage (NCBI taxonomy): Eukaryota > Metazoa > Chordata > Lepidosauria > Squamata > Colubridae > Pituophis > Pituophis catenifer. The sequence goes on from NW_027256887.1 coordinate 89,291,511, forward strand.
TTCATTCATTCATTCACTCACTCACTCACTCACTCACTCACTCACTCACTCACTCACTCATTTATTTGATTTCCATAGCCACCCAACTCAACCAAGTGACTCTGGGTGGTTTACAACTCTTAAAGTCATAAACAATTAAAACAATTAAAAAAAAAACATTCAAATAATTTTAAAAACCCACAAAATAAATAGACGGTAGATGCGGGAGTGGAGTCCTCAGTCTGGCAAGATTCTGTCTATAAGTGTGAAACAATAAAGAATTCATCTTGAAAGATTCATCACTCTCATTCTTGGTTTTGGGCCTGACCATCAGGCTTTATTACGGTTACCAGCACCTTGAATTGCACCCCAAAACCTATCAGCCACCAGTGAGAGGAGAGGCATAACACGGCAGTGCTATGGATGACCACTAAGGATCCATTTCACTGCATCCTGGACCTTCTGGAGATTTTTGATAAGGTGAAGGCTATGGCTTCAAAGGGTTCTGAAGCAAACAGATTAGCTAGACCCACTTCAGTTGGGTTTCAAACTGGGGTACCATGTAGAGGCAACACTGACCATGTTTGTTGGTTATCTCTGGTGGAGCCAGGAGAAAGGTAGTTCAATCATCCTGGTCCTCTTTGATCTTTCAGTAGCTCATGGTATCCTTCTGAATTTTGATGAAAACCAGAAATGGGGATGGCATATGTTGCATGGTTTTCCTTATTTTTCAGTGATTGGTTCTAGTTATTGGTAGTGGATGATTGGCATTGAGCTTGAATGTCTACATCAGGGGTGTCCAATCTTGGCCACTTTAGGACTTGTGGACTTCAACTCCCAGAATTCTTAAATAGGTCTTGAAGTGTCCAAGTTTAGACACTCCTGGTCTACCTGAACCCATCGGGTAAGTTATCCATTGGTTCAGGGTCATTTTTTGGTCCAGAATATGGTGGCAAGAGTGGCTTCTGCATCTTTCTCTGAACCCCACAGGGCTCCCTTCTTCTTCCTAGAATCAGGAACATAGAATTGGAGCCAATTTCCTGTTTCTCTTGAACATGTTGGGCTACTCAACTGAGCCCCAGCCCCAACCAGCCCAACTCATGGTATATATGGCACCCTTGACTGATGGTGCCACTTTCCACCAATGAGGTAAAGATCAGTATTTTTTGAATGATTTGGAGGAGGGGCGATGTTGGTTTCCCCCAAGCTTTGGTGCCCTAGACTGGGCTACTCAGCCTAAAGTTGACCTTAGTCCCAATCACACTCAAACTGGAAGGCCTGATAGGGGGAATGGAAGAGGATGCTAATATATGTCCCCCCCCTTGAAGCTCCATTGCCAGAAGTCTAAGGAGGTACCCTTTGGTCTTCTAGCCTCTAACACAGAGATGACCTGTTCTGCGTCCTATAGAAAGGAGCTCCCCTCTGCCACCTCTACAAGGAAATGCCCTTTGGAAGGGCAAAGGAGGCTAATGAACCTCTGGAGAGGAAGCAGTGATGAAGGACCAGAATCTGATGGGTGGGGAGACAGGGGTGAAGGGTTTCCCCACCATAGTTGTAATTCTACATCTCCAAATGCAGGAACAGCCCCATCCTTGACTCCTGGATTCATAAATAGCAGGAGGAGATGTAATGGAAGGGTTGGGTCACCTTGAGGAAAGGGGAGGAGAGATGCTGACTAGGAAACCATCGGTTAAGGGAGGGACGAGCCCTTAGTTGCATAATGGTTAGAGGATGAAACTTAGAGGGGACTCGCCCTAATCGATCAATCAGTTTATTTATTTATTAATTTATTTATTTTATTAATTTAATTTGTATACCACCCTTCTCCCAGAAGGGACTCAGGGCGGTGAACAGCCAAAATTAAAAAACATACAAATGCAAAAGTTAAGATAATTAAAAGAATTAAATCATTGGCTACCCAATTTAAAACCCCAAATCCATAAAATTTAAAATCCCAATTAAAACCATTTAGGCTAGGCCGGCTTGGTGGAATAAAAACGTCTTCAGGGCTTTACGGAAGGTCCGGAGGTCCGGGATCAATCGTATTCCAGGAGGCAGCTCATTCCACAGGGTGGGTGCCCCCACAGAGAAGGCTCTTCCCCTGGGGGCCACCAGCCGACATTGCCTGACCGACGGCACCCCGAGAAGGCCCTCTCTGTGAGAGTGTATTGGCCGGTGGGAGGTTATCGGTAGCAGCAGGCGGTCTCGCAAATACCCTGGCCCTAAGCCATGGAGCGCTTTAAAGATGAGAACCAACACCTTAAAGCGCACCCGGAAGACCACCGGGAGCCAATGCAGCTCGCGCAGGAGAGGTGTTACGTGGGAGCGCCACGTCGCTCCCATAATCACCCGCGCGGCCGCATTCTGCACCAGCTGGAGCCTCCGGGTGCTCCTCAGGGGGAGCCCCATGTAGAGAGCGTTACAGTAGTCCAGGCGTGACGTAACCAAGGCATGAGTGACTGTGCACAAGGAGTCCCGATCCAGAAAGGGGCGCAACTGGCGTATCAGGCGAACCTGATAAAAAATAATAAAAATAAAAATCAGTTACAAATGAAGGGCAGGAAGTATGTACTTGGAAAGTTCTATTACTGTTGCCTTTCTGTAAAGTGGATTGAAGTCATCTAGTTGTGTTTCCTGTCTGGTTTACCTGGGGAGGCCAATAATAACCCCAGTTTGTGCTTCTTGTCTGGGTTAGCCCCAAAGGCTGACATCAGTACTTAAATAAGGATGAAAATACATTTCTTCAAAGTGGATGTTTAAGAGAAAATGAATTAACGAAGAAAGTTTCAACCTGTGCAAATGGGAAAGTGAATTCAATGTAATTTATCCCTCGGGGTCCTCTGGAGTCTTGAGGATCATTAATTGACTGCTGTTTCATAGCAAAGCAAAGATGATGAAATTTCTTCTGTTTGTTATAAATGGATTGCGATGACAAAGAATTGGATTGCACCCTCCGTGGTGTGCTTGTTTGGGCACACAAACCCGTAATGAGGTCCCTTAACTCTCATTTTCATCATTCCAGAAAGACGGACCAATTACGGTAACTGACTCTCTCTCATCAATGCTGGTTATTCCCACCAGCAGCACCTTCTCCTGTGAGCTGGTCCAGGGAGATCAGCCTCCACTCTCAGGCATAGAGTTGAGCCCCAGAGCAGTAAAACTTTTGACTCTGTTTTCAGAGTTGAAAGTTACACTCTGTTGCGAAGCGAATAACAGCATATCAGTGTTGGAAGGGATCTCAGAGATCTTCTAGTCCAACCCCCTGCTCAAGCAGGAAACCCTGTACCATTTCAGGCAAATGGTTGTCCAATCTCTTCTTAAAAGCCCCCAATGAGGGAGCACCCACAACTTCTGGAGGAAAGTTGTTCCACTGGTTAATTCTTCCCTTTGTTCTAGATTGCTTCTCTCTTTGGTTAGATTCCATCCGTTGCTTCTTCTCCTGCCTTCAGGGGCTTTGGAGAAGAGGTTGTAATCTTGTAAATCACCCAGTGTTACTGTGTAGTAAGATGGGCAGCTAATAAATTTCACAGATAGATAGATAGATAGATAGATAGATAGATAGGTGAGTGGGTGGGTGGGTGGACGGATGGATGGAGGCAGATAGATAGATGATAGATGGATGGATGGATGGATGGATGGATAGAGATAGAGGTAGATAGATAGATGATAGATCAGTGGTTCCCAACCTTTTTTTGGCCATGCCTCACCTAAGCATCTCTAAAATCCTGATCCCTCCCACCCCCGGTGACATATAATTCTTACTATTCAAAGAGTGACTCCTACTCACACGGAGGAAGCCTAAAATGCCATTAACTTGGTTTAAACAAGGTTCCAATTGCCCCCATTAAAAAATCAAATTGCCCCCCTGTGGGGCGTGGCCCCACGTTGGGAACCACTGTGATAGATAGATGGATGGATGGATAGAGATAGAGGTAGATAGATAGATAGATAGATAGATAGATAGATAGATAGATAGATAGATAGATAGACAGACAATCCCTAACAGGGACCAAAATGGCTTATCTTTGTTAAGCTGTTAAGACCTGGCTCTTCCCCCATGTATTGGGGTCAGTTGAGTGGTCCCTTCTGATCATTTTTTTAATGGATTTTGTACTTATAAACAGGCAGTCCTCACTTTAGAAGAGGTGCAGTGGCTGAGTGGTTAAGATGCTGGCCTTGTCAAATGAAAGGTTGGCAGTTTGAGACCCAAGCACCTCATGGCAGGGTGAGCTCCCATTCCTTGCTCCAGCTTCTGTCCACCTAGCAGTTTGAAAGCATGCAAATGCGAGTAGATAAATAGGTATCACTTCGGCGGGACGGTAAGAGCATTTGATACGCCTTGGCTAATGGTCATGCTGGCCAGATGACCGTGAAATTTCTTCGGACAATGCTTACTCTTTGGCTGTGAATTGGAGATGAGCACTGTCCCTTAAAGCGGGATACAACTGGACAGGAGAAAAGCTTTTCTTTAGTCCTCATTTACTAACTGCAGTGGAGTCCAAGAACTCCATCACTAAGCCAGTAGCATGACCATGCCAAACTTATGGTGTTAGTTCCATTGGGGTCATTATGTGAATCACCAGGGGTCATTAAATGCAACATCAAATGACTAAGACTTGCAATTTCCTGCTGGCTTCCCCAGTGTCTTCACTTGTCAGAGTGTAAAGGTTGCTATAAATGATGATTACATGACCATGGGATGCTGTGATGGCTGCTAGTTTGAGGACCAATCATAAAGGTACTTTTTCAGCAGTCATAACATAGAATGGTCTCTGAAAGAGGACTAGGTTGCTTCTCTCCTCGATTGGTTCCCATCTGTTGCTTCTTGTCCTGCCTTCAGGGGCTTTGGAGAATAGCTTGGCTTCCTCTTCTTTGGGGCAGCCCCTCAAATATTGGAAGATTGTTATCATGTCACCCCAATCCTTCTTTTCATTAAACTAGACATAGCCAGTTCTTCCTATGTTTTAGCCTCCTGTCCCCTAATCATCCCGGTTGCTCTTCTCTGAACTCTTTCCAGAGTCTCCACATCTTTTTTATATTGTGGTGGCCAAAACTGGATGCAGGATTCCAAGGGTGGCCTTATCAAGGCATTACAGATAATCCTTGACCTATGACCGCAATTGAACCCAACATTTCTGTTGTTAAGCAGGGCAGTTATTAAGTGAATTTTGTCCCGTTTTAGAACTTTACTTTCCACAGTTGATCAGTGAATCCTTACAGTCGTTAAGTTAGTAACCCGGTTGTTAAGTGAATCTAGCTTCCCCATTGACTTTGCTTGTCAGTAAGTTGCAAAAGGAGATCAGTATGACTGTCATAAATACAGGTAGTCCTTGAGACGTTTGCTAAGTGAGCTTTGCCCCTTTTTGCGGCCTTTCTTGCCAGAGTCATTAAGCGAATCACTGCAGTTGTTAAGTTAGGAACACAGTTGTTAAGTGAAACTGGTTCCCCCATTGACTTTGCTGGTCAGTAGGTCGCAAAAGGGGATCATGTGGACCCTGGGACTCTTCAACCGTCACAAGTACATGCCAGTTTCCAAGCTTCCAAATTTTAGATCACGTGTCCATGGGCATGCTGCAACGGTCATAAGTGTGAAAAATGGTCAAAAGTCATTTTTTTCAGTGCTGTTGTAACTTCACACGGTCACTAAACAAATGGTTGTAAGTCAAAGAGGAGCCTGGATAGCTCTGCAGACAAAGGCACTGTAATTTAACATCAGCTGTCTGCAATTAAAGTAAGTTCGAATCTTGCCAGGCTCAAGGTCAACTCAGCCTTCCATCCTTTCTAAGGTATGTGAAATGAGGACCCAGATTGTGGGGGCAATAAGCTGACTTTGTATAAATATACAAAAGTATGAAGGCTATTGCTTAACGCACTGTAAGCCGCCCTGAGTCTCCGGAGAAGGGCGGCATATAAATAAATAAATAATAAAAAAAAGATTATGTGTATAAAGTGGTATTAACACTTCCTGTGATCTTGATTCTTTTCCTCTGTTTAATGCAGCCTAGGATTGTCTTGGCTTTTTTGGCTGCTGCTGCACATGGCTGGCTCAGATTTAAGGGACTGTCCACCAGGACTCCAAAGCAGGGGTGAAATGCTCCCGATCCGGTAGCGATGGAGGCAGGTGGTTCGGAGAACCGGTAGCAAAAATCCCTGCACCCGTCCCATGCCCAGCTGAGCTGCACAATCATTAGAGGCTCTTTTTTTTTTTACTTTTAAAAGCATTTTTCTACAACCTCTTCGGCCGAAAAAATGCTTTTAAAAGTAAAAAAAAGCCTCTGATGATCGTGCAGCTCAGCTGGGATCGTCAGAGGCTTTTTTTTCTTTTAAATGTCTCTGCCGATCAGACAACTTAGCTGGGATTGTCAGAGCCTTTTGAAAGCATTTTTATACAACCTCTTCGCCAAAGAGGTTGTAGAAAAAATGGTTTTAAAAGTAAAAAAAAAAAAAATTGGCCACGCCCACCCAGTCACATTACTCCCCCCACCCACCAAACCACGCCCACAGAACCGGTAGTAACAAATTTTAGATTTCACCACTGCCTCCAAGGTCCCTCTCACAATTACTGCTGTTGAGCCAGGTACCACCTATTCTGTACCTGTGTCTGTGGTTTTTGTTGCCCAAGTGTAAAACCTCACTTTTCAAATGCAAAGAAGGAATTTTCTAGAAAACCTCTTCTTCTCACGCTGAGGTTTCTCCCTCCTTGTTAGCAAGGAGTCCCTTGGGGCCAGGCAGGTTGAGCGTTAAATGTCTTCTCTCACAGTGTTTGCAGCCAGCTTCATCATTATGTTGGGGGTGCAAGAGCCAGGTACTCCGCAGGTAAGACTGGGTCCACCAAGGAGGAGGGTCAACATTCATGGTTGGGAGGTTCGGTATTCAAAGGGCTGGAAAAAAACATTGCATTGTGGAGTTCCTTTGTTAAGTGAGAGGCTACGATGAAAGATAGTTGCCCAAGACGTGTTGGCTGGTCCATGCCAGATATCCTTTTTTTAAAAAAAATATTTTAATATTTTATTATAACACAATATGACAAACACGTAACATATAACATATAAATATATCCTCTTTTTAACCAATGTTTCTTAGTGGTCTTCTTTCCGTTTTGTACCTTTCCCCCTGTATCTCTCTTACTGTTTCATTGTCTTCCTTGTCCCTTTTTCTTTGGTTACATTGTATTTTCTAACACTAATAGCCATAATTTTATACATTTCCATATATTTGTTATATCCATATTTTACCTTTTTAAATTCTCCCCTGTATTTATTGTTCTTTATTTCTAGTCTCAAGCCATTCATACCATTTGTTCCAAATTATTTATTATTATTTTTTTAAATTTATTTTTATATGCCGCCCTTCTCCGGAGACTCAGGGCGGCTTACAATGTGTTAAGCAATAGCCTTCATACTTTTGTATATTTTATACAAAGTCAGTTTATTGCCCCCACAAACCGGGTCCTCATTTTACCCACTTTAGAAAGGATGGAAGGCTGAGTCGACCTTGAGCTTGGCGAGATTCGAACCTGCAGTAATTGCAGGCAGCTGGATGTTAAATGCTGCCTTAGTAGGAGGCATTAGCCTCCTATGCCACTCAGGCTCTATAATGATTAATTATGTAATAATCTGCCTCTTCTTTTTCCTTAATTTCTTTTGTTAATTTGGTCCATCTCGGCACATTCTAAAACTTTTTCTATCACTTCTTCATCTGTTGGTGTCTTTTCTGTTTCCAATTTTGTGCATGTTATTCCAAATCTTTTTTTAAAAATCTTTTTTTATTTTTTCAAACATAAACATAAAATATATTTTTCAAGAACGAAGTCTTGATCCGGTCATAGATAGGTACAATCGCTTACATTTCTTTAACCAGCTCCATTCACAGTTTCCCATTACATCTTTTAAAATTAAAAATCAGAACATAAAATTATTCAACATGAATTCTATCTAAACCATTCTATTATATCACCACGAATTTAATTTCCAAATAAACTTAACTCATTTTTATCTTTTAACCTCAATATCAAAACATTAATCTTAAAAAATATTCTAACCTCTTAATCTAATTATTTACCTTACAATTGATAAAGTCTAAGATTTAAAGATTTGATGAAATGGGCCTAGAGATTAAGAAATATGGATAGAATTTTGTTCTATAAATTGAAATAAAAATAGGGTTTAATTGAATTTGAAAATAAGATTTGTGGTGATAAAATTGTAAGGTAAATAATGTTATTCCAAATCTTGAGCTCTCTGTGCAACCAGGGGAAAGTCTGGGGTTGCAAAGAGAAGAGACATCTGGCTGGAAACAACCAGGGTGTTTGCCCCGGACCGCGTCCTTCTCCACCTGACTATCCAGGTTCAAAGCTGCCTCCTAGATCATGAACAGAAGTCTCCGTCTTTGTTTCTGGATGGGAAGTTCCTCTTCTTGTCTGTATTGAGATTTAATTTATCGCCCTCCCATCTGATTCATTTCTGTATCCAGTTTTTGATTCAAGAAAGCTGTTCAGACCTAGAAAGAACCACAGAGATGATGAAGGAACTGGAGGCTAAAACATATGAAGAACGGTTGCAGGAACTGGGTAGGTCTAGTTTAATGAAAAGAAGGACCAGGGGGTGACAGGATAGCAGTCTTCCAATATTTGAGGGGCTCCTACAAAGATGAGGGGAGTCAAACTATTCTGCAAAGCACCTGAAGGCAGGACAAGAAGCAACGGATGGAAACTCATCAAGGAGAGAAGCAACCTAGAACCAAGGAAGAATTTCCTGACAGTGAGAACAATTAGTCAGTGGAACAGAAGTTGCCTCCAGAAGTTCTGGGTGCTCCATCACTGGAGGTTTTTAGAAAGAGACTGGGCAGCCATTTGTCTGGAATGGTAGAGGGCCTCCTGCTTGAGCAAGGGGATGGACTAGAAGACCTCCAAGGTCCCTTCCAACCCTGATGATGTTCTATGGCCTACATGCTTTGTTCCTTTGATGGTGCAGTGTGGAAGCTGAGGTGTAACATCTTCGTTAAAACTGCCATGACTGTGGTGGTAGTTAAGGGGGCTTGAAGGGCTGGTTCCACCACCTTCCCTTCCCCAGTGCAGGAAGTGGGACTTTGGGGGCCACAGGAAATAAGTTGCATAATTAATCCTCTTCTTTCTTATCTGTCAGTCCTGGGTCATTTTGATCAGGAAACTGATATGATATTCTTTTTTATTTCCTTTTATTTCAAAAATGTCACAACAAATCCTCTCTCTCGCTCTCTCTTTTTTTTTTTTTTGTTATTCTTCCTGTAGCTTCCTTTGCCAACCTCCAGTTATTCCAGACTTCCTGGCTCTATTTGTCTGCGATGGTCCTAGATGTACCAGTAAGACCAGCTAGAAGTTTTCTTGAAGGACAACTTCAAGGGTGAGTTGGGTGAGTTTGTCTCCTGGCAGATAGTGGCTAATTACTGCCCCCAATTTCTGCAATTTCATGCCTCTTTGAAACATCTGCCACTTTTTGGTTGTGTGGTAGTAGAGGTTGAGTACTGACCCAAAGAAGAGGGGGGGGGATTCAACCTATTATCCAAAATGTGTGAGGGCAGGACAAGAAATAACGGGAGGAAGATCATTAAAGAGAGAGATTCAACCTAGAAGTAAGGAGAGATTTCCTGACAGGGAGGACGATTAATCAGTGGAACCTCCTGCCTCCAGAAGTTGTGGGTACCCCATCACTGGAGGTTTTCAGGAAGAGATTGGATATCCATCTGCCTGGGGTGATATACGGTCTCCTGCTTGAACAGGGGGTGATTAGAAGACCTCCAAGGTCCCTTCCAACTCTATTATTCTATGATCTATATTCTATCATTACCATCACTGCCATATTTCTTTGTCTATTTTAACCAAATGCTCTCTATGCCAGGGGCCTCCAACTTTGGCAACTTTGAGACTTGTGGACTTCAACTCCCAGTGTTCCTCAGCCAGAACCAGAATTTAGAATAGCAGAGTTGGAAGGGACCTTGGAGGTCTTCTAGTCCAAGGAAACCCTACCAGACAAATGGTTATCCAACATCTTCTTAAAAACTTCCAGTGTTGGAGCATCCACAGCTTCTGGAGGCAAGTTGTTCCACTGATTAATTGTTCTAACTCTCAGGAAATTCCTCCTCAGTTCTAGGTTGCTTCTCTCCTTGATTAGTTTCCATCCGTTGCTTCTTGTCCTGCCCTCAGGTGCTTTGGAGAATAGCTTGACTCCCTCTTCTTTGGGGCAGCCCCTGAGATATTGGAAGGCTGCTATCCTGTCTCCCCTAGTCCTTCTTTTCATTCAACTAGACATACCCAGTTCCTGCAACTGTTCTTCATATGTTTTATCTCTGAGTCCCCTGGAGTTGAAGTCCACAAGTCTTAAAGTTGCCGAGGTTGGAGACCCCTGGTCTATGCTATCTCAAATTCACTCAATATATACAGTGCATACAGGGAGACCCCCCCCTCTTCCCATTGTTCTCATTTCTTTGGAAAAAAACCATCCTTGAGCTGAGATATTAAAACATGGGAATGATAGCAATGGGTTCCCATTCTACCTGCTCCCAGGTTGAGAGCTCAAGTTGAGTTGCATGTGGACAATGAGAGCCATGGACTTTATGAGTCCACGTTCTTCCTCATCATTTGTGGAGTAGTTGGATGGTTCTCATTGAAGCAGCTATCTCACTTGGCTAGTGAGATGGATGGCATATAAATGTAAAAATAAATAAATAAATAAATAAATAAATAAATAAATAAATACTTCCCTTTCTTCCCACTGTACTCAAGTCTTACTTCAGATTTTTGTAAGAATTTAAAGCAATCCTAATCACCCCACACTTCAACCAAATATATATATATGCCAGTTCTTGTGAGGTGTAAGCAGCCTTGTGCCCAGCATGCTTCATTCAGACAACCCAGACCAATGTCCTAAAATCCAGATCTTTAACAGCTTTAGTAAGGCTGTCACTGTTGAGGTTACCTACTTTGGGTAATGAAACATCTGCAAGAAAACAACCAAGCTCAGAGAGCACCAAGGACCTCCTGATTTTAATTCCTGAGCTACAAATATTCTCCTTTATGGGTTATTAGGACCAGCTCAATGGCTCAAGCGTCTTTCAATCAATGAATTCAGTTAAAAAAAAGACCAACCACTGAGCTAAGTACGTGCAATCTGAAGTTAAGATTGGACAGCCGTTTGCCTGAAATGTTATGTAGGGTTTCCTGCCTGAGCAGGAGCTTGGACCGGAAGACCTCCGAGGTCCCTTCCGACCCTGCTATTCTGTTCTATATTCCATTCCACTCCGCTCCACTCCTATTCCTATTCCTATTCCTATTCCTATTCCTATTCCTATTCCTATTCCTATTCCTATTCTATTCTACATTCTATTCTATTCTATTCTATTCTATTCTATTCTATTCTATTCTATTCTATTCTATTCTATTCTATTCCATTCTATTCTATTCTATGCTAAGTTATGCTATATTCCATTCCATTCCATATTATTATTCTATTCTATATAATAACCATGACCAACAATGTTTTCCTTGCAAAATACAAATAATGGATATTATTTTGAGGGTACAGCTATTCTGTTCCATTCCATTCCATTCCATTCCACTTTACTCCACTCCACTCCATTCCTATTCCTATTCCTATTCCTATTCCTATTCCTATTCCTGTTCCATTCCATTCCATTCCATTCCATTCCATTCCATTCCATTCCATTCCATTCCATTCCATTCCATTCCATTCCATTCCATTCTATTCTATTCTATTCTATTCTATTCTATTCTATTCTATTCTATTCTATTCTATTCCATTCCATTCCATTCCATTCCATTCCATTCCATTCCTATCCCAAGGTGGACAATGCAGGCCAGATGGACTAGTTAATTTTATTGAAAATAGATTATATTTAATGTTCGCAGAGAGAAGGAGGAGGAAGAGGAGGAGGAGGTCAATGACTGTGAGGTCCTTGGTGCTCTCTGAGCTTGGTGGTTTTGTTGCAGATGTTTCATGACTCAAGGAGGAACATCATCAGTGCTAGAAGGGAATGGGGTGTGCAGAGAGGAGGAGGAGGAGGAGGAGGAGGAGACGGAGGACTGCAGAGTCCTTGGTGCTCTCTGACCTTGATTGTTTTCCTGCAGACGTTCTGTGACCCAGCTATGTCACAGCATCAGTGCTTGAAGGGAGTGGGTTCTGCAGAGTGGAGAAGGAGGAGGAGGACTGTGAAGCCCTTGGTGCTCTCAGAATGTGGTTGCTTTCATTACCCAATTAGGAAAGTCCATATGGAAGTACACAGGGCAAGCCCTTGTATATAAACAGAGAGCAAACCTCGCTCCCTTCTAGCATTGATAATGTTACCTAGTTGGGTCATGAAACGTTTGCAAGAAAACCATCATGTTCAGAGACCACCAAGGAGCTCACCATCTCCAATTTGTCACCATGTTCTTAAACCCCCTTACCTTTTCTTCTTCCCTGTGCAGATCGACATTGTGTTTGTCATGGAGGCCAGCAATCATACCCAGGTGGCCGAGTTCGTCTTTCTTGGTTTCTCAGGTGTTCCGCATGGCCAGATCTACCTCTTCGTGGTGTTCCTAGCCATTTACCTGGTGACCCTAATTGGCAACGCCACCATCTTCACCCTGATCCAGGTGGATACACGTCTTCACAGCCCCATGTACTTCTTCCTCAGCCATTTGTCCTGCTTAGATGTTTGTTACTTATCTGTCACGGTCCCCAAGATCCTGGTCAATTTCTTGCACCGGAGAAACACCATTTCGTACAACCAGTGCATGGCTCAAATGTTCTTCCTGATGACGTTCGCAGGATCCGAATGCGCCCTTTTGGCCATTATGGCCTTCGACCGCTATGCCGCCATTTGTCAGCCGTTGCATTACAATACGCTGATGAGCAGCCAGGTGCGTGTCCCCCTGGCTGTTGCTTCTTGGATCTGGGGCTTCCTTGATTCATCCCTCCACACCACCCTGGCCACCAATTTGGACTTCTGTGGGGCCAACCACATCGACCACATCTTCTGTGACGTTCCACCCCTCCTGAAAATTGCCTGCAGCGACACCTACGTCAATGAGCTCACTCTCCACTTGGCCAGCATCTTCATGGGCCTGAGCCCTTTCCTCTTTATCCTCTTCTCTTACACGTATATCGTCTCCGCCATCCTGAAGATCCGTTCTAATACCGGCAGGAGCAAAGCTTTCTCCACTTGCGCTGCCCACTTGGTTGTGGTCACTATCTACTTTGGCATGGCCAATGTGAACTACAACCGTCCCAGTGTGGGCTACTCCTTAGGGGTGGATACCTTAATCTCCACCCTCTATTGTATCCTCACCCCTATGTTGAACCCCTTAATCTACAGCCTCCGTAATAAGGAGGTCAAGGAAGCCCTACAGAAGCTTCTGAGTGGCCTGAAGACTGTTTATACCTTTAACCCATCAAAATAACCCATCAAAGTGTATTTGATCGAACAGCTTCTCGGTCTCCTGCCCTTGCCAAGAGGAGCCCAGAGGATCTTCCAGAAAATCTACTCAGTTGGAGCTTTCCAAACTGGTTCTCCAACAACATCAAGAGAGGCTGACTAGTCCCATCTTCTGACCAATGAGCTCAGGAATTCCCAAAGATGGTTTTCCAAAAGGCAAACGCAACTTTCTGAGGTTGTTCCTTGAAAACGTTTCACTTCTCATCCAAGAAGATTCTACATCTTCTTCTTGACTTGAAAGAGCTTCTTGGATGAGAAGAGAAATGTTTTCAAGGAAAACAAGAAACCAAGAAAGTCCAGTTGTCTTTTGGAAAAGCACCTTTGGGGACAGCCATGACCCTGGATGACTGAGAATCCCTTAGATGTTGAGCTCAGGAATTTATGTTCAGAAAGAAGCTCAAAGGAAAAAGGTTGAGCAGAGCTGAGCTTGGTTAAAACAACAACAACTTGTTGTGGTGGAATGTAGTCTGGAGTCCCAGGAAGAAGGGGCTCTTTCCCAGAGGGCAAAGAGACATTGGAGTTTGGAATGTCTGGTGGGCAGGAAGAGAGCAACTCCCTGGCAGTTCACAGACTATTTCTATAGTTATGGCAGATATTCACTTTAGTCTGGCAAGATTCTGTCTATAGGAAAATGGCAGCAAAGGAGCTACTCAATAGTAAATCCATGTGTTTTTGATTCTTTGGGACCACACTTTTATTCCAATGAACCTCTAACTTTAACTCCCCCCCCCAGGTTTTTATTTGTTTTATTTATATAACATGCAATTTCCATCGAACAGTGTGTGATCTGGGTACAGTTATTTTTAAACAATCATAGTCCACATATTTGTTGTAGTATTCATCACCATAATATTAATAATATAGTCATATAATAACAATAATTTTTAACATCATCTTCTTTAACAACTCTCCACATTAACAGTCCCTCTTTTTATATCTCCTCCTTTCTAACTTCTGTTTCTATTGTCTAGCCATTGATAGAATATGTCCCATATCAAAAAATATTCAGTTTCTTCTTTATCCTTAATAGGAACCGTTAATCTATCCATTTCTGTGCATTCTAATATTTTCTTAATTACATTTCCCTGAGACGGAATCTCATCATTTTCCCATTGTTGTGCAAATACAGTTCTAGTTGCAGTTAATATACAGTATGTAAGACCAGATATACAATCTTTTTGTCATATTTTTCCAATAGAATGCCCAACACAAATATCAAGGTTTCAAGTCTATAGGTTGCTTTGTCATTTTTTCCAACCAAGTATGTATTTTCATCCAGTATTTTTTAGCTTTAACTTTTGGCCACAAGGATGGGGAAGAGGAAGAGCAGAATTTGGGGGCTTCCAGGACAAGCCCTCTCTTGCAGAAGGACTCCCTGTCCAGCGTGGGATAAGAAGCAGCAAGTCTCTGTAATAAATAACATGGGCACCACGAAGAAAGATGGGGCAGGATATAGGGGGGCAGAGCAAGGTAGAACTTTTTTGGTTGTAAAACTAAGCTTTCAGAAGTAAGATTCCTTAAGAAAAAAGAGTTCAGGTGGAATTTGGTCCCCACAATCCAAAAGGCCTGGGGAGAACTGGGAAAAAGTAATGAGTAGAGAAAAAGTTGCATGACGGGTATCTTTGCTTCTGTTCGGTACTGACTGCTCTGTTTTTGGATGTTTTTGTGTCTACTCTGATTCCCTTCACGTGAGCTCAGAGCCCTTCCTGATTCCTGAGTGCTGCAGATCATCATGGTTCAACATAGCCTCTTTGTGAAGGTTAAAGGAGGCCCTCAATCCTTACTCAGTTGCACTGTGAAAATAAAAATCCTTTTTCTTGATCTCTGCAGTGTTGGCTTTGCAATCTAGAACACACTCCAGAACTCTGTAAACCAGACAAGCTTGGTGAAAAGGGTCAAAGCAGATTTATTCATCTATTTGTCTGCCTGTCTATCATTTATCTATGTACCTATGTATCTATGTATCTGTCTGTCTGTCTACCTGTCTATGTATCTATCCATCCATCATCCATCCATCCATCCATCATTTATTAACCTATCTTTTTCAGCAAGCCGGGTTGGCTTAAGAAGAAATTTTTAAAATTTTTAAATTCTTTTAATTAGTCTGTGATTTTTAATTTTTTGGGCCAAATTTTATATATATTTTTAAATGTTTTAATATTTGTATTCTATGTTTTTTATCTTGGCTGTACACCGCCCTGAGTCCTCAGGGAGAAGGGCGGTATATAAATTCGAAATTAAATTAAATTAAATTAAATTATCTATCTATCTATCTATCTATCTATCTATCTATCTATCTATCTAATCTCTCTCATCTGTCTGTCTGTCTGTCTCTCCCTCTCATCTGTCTGTCTCTCTCTCTCTCTGTCTATCATTTATCTATGTACCTATGTATCTATGTATCTGTCTGTCTACCTGTCTATTATCTATCCATCCATCACCCATCAATCCATCCATCCATCCATCCATCCATCCATCCATCCATCCATCCATCATTTCCTATCTATCTATCTATCTATCTATCTATCTTATCTTCTATCAGTCTGTGTCACAGAAGCTTCTTGGATGAGAAGTGAAATGTTTTCAAGGGAAAAAACCAAGGAAGTCCAGTTGCCTTTTGGAAAAGCACTTTTGGGACTTTGATGGATTTTGTTCGGCTTTGCATGCTGCCCCAAGTCCACTGGAGTTAGGCAGTTATATTTTATGAACAAACAAACAAACAAACATTTATAAAGAAACACTCTAGCCTGCCTCAAACAGGAGACACCTTTTACAATACAGTAGAAATATAAAGCAACACAATTTACTATCAGAACTCTGAGAACATGGAAGCTTGGTAGAATAGGGGTTGTTTTGCCCGCTTTCTGAAATATCGAGGGCTGGGGAGCAGCCTGGACCTTCAGCGGTGGAGATCTGCAAAGGTTGGGCTTCATAACAAGAAAAGCAACTTTATACCATATCCTGCTAGCTTTCTAGGAAGTGGGGGGAGGGGAGGCAGGCGCAACTGGGTTGGGATGTATTTCCCAGATGGGGGATGCCTGATGTATCCTGGTACTGTCCCAGGTAGACCTCAATGTTGGCCAGTTCACTAGACAGAAATGTATCTGGAACCCTCCCAGGAGACCAGCCATGGCAGGACTGAACCTCCTTCCAGTCTCCCCTTCATTTTGGACACTTTCAGCTTCCAGTCTGTCTCCAAAAGCTGCCCCATTTAGAAGGTCCTACAGTAAACCAGCAGTGCCACAGTTAAGGTCAGAGCCATCATCTTTGAAGGATTCTGCTGGCTATAATCACAAGACGGAAAGAAAGTCTCAAATTCTGAATCAACTGCTTTGGGGGTAGCCAGACCCCAGGACTAAGATTTTGAGGGGAGAGGAGAGGAGAGAAAGAGGAAAGAAGAGAAGAGAAGAACCTTGGAGGTCTTCTAGTCTAACCCCCTAGTCAAGCAGGAGACCCTATACCATTAGAGACCAATAGCTCTCCAAACTTTTCTTGAAAACCTACAGTGATGGAGCCCCCACAGCCTCTGAAGGCAAGTCGTTCCATTGATTAATTGTTCTCACTGTTAGCATATTTCTCCTTAGTTCTAGGTTGGTTCTCTCCTTGATTAGTTGCCATCCATTACTTCTTCTTTTTTTTAAGAATTTTTTTTTATTTTCAAACAAAAACAACATAAAAACATCATCCTTTCAAACAATTACAGACAATTACAGACGGTCGGTTAAAATCCTTTCGTGCTCCCAAAATATCAATATATGAGAAATGTTCTTTTCCCCTTAAAGAAAACAAGTGTTTACACATTTTATCTTAATTTCATTTCATATATCATATTTCATCTCCATGTTTTATTGTCTATCCATTGATAAAATAACTCCCATATCAAATAATATTATCTTCCTCTTCTCTTATTTCAAATGTCAGTTTGCTCATTTCAGCACAGCCAGCATTTTCTTAATAATTTCTTCATCAGTAATTATCTTTTCTCCTTTCAGTTTTTAGCAAATACAATTCTAGCCGCTGTTAAAATATTCACAATTAAATCTTGCAGTTCTTTATTATATGTCTCTGGTAAGATCCCTAATAGAAATATCTCTGGTTTAAAATCAATATGTCTCTTTATCATTTTTTCCAACCACATGTATATCCAACCACATGGTATTTCCAACCAATATCTTATTGTTTCTACGCATGTCCACCACATATGGAGCCTTCTCTGTGGTGGCACCTACCCTCTGGAATGATCTACCTCCAGAGATATGAGTGATCCCAGACCTCCGGACTTTTCGTCGGGCCCTAAAAACTGTTTTTATTTTGGCTGTTCACCGCCCTGACTCCGAAAGGAGGAGGGCAGTATACAAATTTAATAAATAAATAAATAAAATATGGTAATAGGATCCTGGGGTCTGATGACATTTCCAACACTTCTCCGATTTATTCTTGAACATTGTGGCTATCCTCGTCCATTACTTCTTATTCTGCCGTCAGGTGCTTTGGAGAATAGGTTGACTGACTTGACTCCCCTTTTTTATGAAAGCCCTCAAATATTGAAAGACTGCCATCATGTCCCGCCTAGTCCTTGTTTGAGACCCACCCAATTCCTGCAACGGTTCTTCATATGTTTTAGCCTCCAGTTCCCTAATCATCTTTGTTGCTCATCTCTGCACTCTTTGTAAAATCCCAGAATAAGCCCTTCTGACAGAGGCCCCTCTGGCTTCTTGCTGTGACACTGGCCAGGAGCCAGCTTTGTGGTCCTTGAGGCTCCTTGTTGAGGTCAAGTGAACAGAGAAGAAATAGGAGTGGGTTTGGGGAACACGCCAACCTTGGCTAAAATGGGGATATTGTGGACCAGGCGACCATGGAAAGCAAATTAGGCTCCATCTGCCAACTTTGGCCTTTGTATGGTCTCCTCAGTGGGACAGAAGATGGTATCTGAACACAACATCATTACTTTATGCTTGTGGGCTTCAGGATTGCACATTCCCTCTGGACTAATTGTCCCCAGTTACTTTTGTCTCCCTCATGCACAACCACAGTCTTCCCCCTCCGTCAGCCTGGCTCTTTCCATAATGAATTCCACTCTTGGGCCAAGGAGGTTGGGGGATGCCTTAAAGACACTGGAGAGCAAACACCTTCCATTCATTTGTCTTCTGTGCAGGAGATGCTGGAGAAGACCCAAATGAAGCCAATACATGTTTCCTCCCCTCAAAAAAAGTGGACCGAGAGCAATGCAGAAGTGAGCTTCATCACCACATCTGGAGCAAGACACCAGCAGCCCATCCACCCCCAGGTCAGTAGCTTCACAGAATGCCTCCCCCAAAATCTTCATGTTAGGCTTGTCCCCTCACCCTCCTTCAGGTAGTATTCTATCTCCCAAGCTTTAAAGGGACACCCTTACTATGCCTCCAAGCAGAAAAGGCAGACCATTAATGATTCCTTCATGTGTACTTCCAGGTAAAAGACAAACATTTCTTCAGCCAGCTGCATCTGGTCTGAGTAGCCCAGGAAATACAGTATGTGTCCGTTGTGAGTTCATGCAACACTCATTCAAGGACATGCAAGTTAGATGCCTTCACCCTGATTTGTGGCTGTGTGAAGAAAGATTTTCTTTGGTGTCTTCTAAATCTCTTTCCAAGGCTAGGATTTGAGCTCCTTTATCATTTTACTTGTCCTCTCATGTTCTTTCCAGTTCTGAGACACCATGTTTTAAATGTGGAGGCCATAATGGCATTCTGAGCATAGATCTATCATAGCTTTCTAGAAAGACATTAGCATTCATAGTTTTACTCTTCTTCCTACAATATTCTTTTCTTTATTTGTGTCAGAAGGTAACTTCTAACTCACCTTCCATAGTTCCAGGGCAGTTTGTTCTTAGGAGGGGAGGAAGTTTTGAGGAAGTTGTTCTCAAGTCTTGATCTAAAATGTTCTAACATGGAACTTGTTTCCCAGATCAACCTCTCTACCAAGTTCTCTGGCATATTGTTCTCCCAAAGCCTTCTGCTGAGATCTTCCTTGACTTTCTTTGGAATTTCCAAGGTTGCTCCATGCTAATCTAGCCATACATTCTGAGATTGTCCAAGGTTGCTTCAATCTTACCCTGTTAAGACTCAAGTCAGTCAGTCCCCAACTGCAGATGGAAACTATGGCTAAGATTCTTCATTTTTCTCCTTACCAGAAAGAGCTTCTCCTTCATCTCCTGGATGAAGATGGTGCTTTCAGGAAGAGAAAACCTCCGCTGAAGACATCAAATGAACATGTTGAGAAGAAGTCCCCGAGATGAACAAAAACAAGAGAGAAATTAATCATTGGGAGTACACCCTGAAATGTAAACAATCCAGTAAAATAGAGTAATGTGAACATGATGCATGAAGTGTTCAGGCTGAGCTCTAGAGTGGAGAACTTCTTCAAGTGACACTGCGAGACAACTGAAGCAGATTCCTGAGTTCTCCTGCTTGGAAAGCCATGTTTGTAGCCTCTTCAGTTCCGTAGTTATGACTACTTGTCATTACAGGAGATTTGAAAGGTGCTTCATTTACTCTTCATCAACCAAGCCTTGAATGTGGAATTATCAGACGTTCCCTACACCCAAGAAGAGTCTTTGAGATTTAAAGGGAATGACTTGCCTCCAGAAGTTGTGGGTGCTCCAATACTGGAGGTTTTAAGAAGAGATTGGACAGCCTGTTGTCCAGAATGGTAGAGAGTCTCCTGCTTGAGGAGCGGGTTGGACTCAAAGGCCCCTTCCAATTCTGTTATTCTGTTAACTGTTTGATGGCCCTAGTAGAGTTGACAATGGATAATCTAGCAGCAAAGATGGGTATGGTTTGATCTTTACTGAAGGATTGTGAGATGCTTTCCTAAACACTGACATTAATGTTGTTGTGTTTCCTTCCTTCCTATTTAAGATTAGTACTTCCACTTTTCATTGTTGTGACTTTTTTTATCCCATTTTAGAAGGGGAAGTCAGTTCAAAATTGCAAAATGTCAGAACTTAAAATAAATGTCCATTCTGAGCCAGAACTACAACATATTCTTTGAAAGATTTCAATCGATAGGAGCAAAAAATAATAACTTAGTATCTCTGTCAACTTCGATTAAGTGCACAATTTATATTTTGTAGACTGTTTAATCCACCACAAAACCTGAGCAGACAAGTCAAAATATTTGCTTTGTAAAATTGGTGCATATTTGGAGGTTAAAACAAAAAACTAATTCAGTTATCTTTTTGCTCTCCTTCAGCATCTTCGCTACCCAGGATCCCTGAATTCCCATGGATTTCAGCAACCACACTCTAGTTACTGAGTTTGTTTTGCTGGGTTTCTCCCACATGACACATGGCCGGGTCTATCTCATCCTGCTGTTCCTCACCATCTATTTGGTCACCATTCTGGGTAACTTCATGATCATCACTCTCATCCTGGTGGACTCCCACCTTCACAGTCCCATGTATTTTTTCCTCAGCCACTTATCCTGCTTGGATGTCTGCTACTCAACGGTCACCGTCCCCAGGATCCTAGCAAATCTCCTTCGCCAAAGACACACCATATCCTACAACCTTTGCTTTGCTCAGATGTTCTTCTTGATGGCCTTCTCTGGCTCAGAATGCTGGTTCCTGGCCATCATGGCTTACGACCACTATGCTGCCATCTGTCAACCTTTGCGCTACTCACACCTCATGAGTTCACATGCTTGCATGCAAGCAGCTGTGATCATCTGGATCTGGGGCTTCCTGGATGCAGCAGTTCACACAGCCTTGGCTTCCAAGTTACACTTCTGTGGAGATAATCAGATCCACCACATCTTCTGTGACCTCCCACCACTGCTGAAAATTGCCTGCGGTGACGTACATGTGAGCCAGATGACCTTACACATAGCCACCATATTTGCAGGAATGACCCCTTTCTTTTTGGTGGTCATCTCCTACTTCTACATCCTTGCATCCATTCTGCGTATCCGTTCCAACTCAGGCAGACAGAAAGCATTTTCCACCTGCTCTTCTCACTTGCTGGTGGTTGTCCTTTATTTTGGGAATGGATTGCTAAACTACAACCAACCCAGTGCTGGCTACTCCCTAGAGACCGACACCCTAATTTCTACCATGTATTGCATTGTCACCCCCATGGTGAACCCCCTGATCTACAGCCTACGCAACAAGGAGGTGAAAGGGGCCCTGAGGAAGATCCTGGAAAGACACAGGAGAATGTAGGATTCTTCTCAGAAGTTCTAAGTTCTAAGCACATCAAGAGGCCAACTCTTGTTTTTCCTGAGTATGATCAGGGCAAAAAAGATACATGCAAGACACTGCCAGGACTGTCATTCTACCACATTAGCTCTCCTTTGCCAGTTGCCAGTCTGCCTATCCAATTTGGGGGGTGGATGGGAGCTACAGGGTGGTAAAGGGATGGCTGGGATAAGGGGTATCAAAACTACTCTGTGTAGTATCCCATGAGATACTACAGCCGGCAGTTCCAAGGCCATACTATGGAATGCAACACCATTCTAGCCCACAGCCAGGGACGGTTACCACAATAATTTATTTGAATGTCACTGGACAATAAAAGCTAACCAAGGGGGAAGGAGGGAAAGGAGAAAAGTTAATTGGATGTGTTTGGCGCGAAAGTTCAGATCCGGCTTTGCAACCATTTGGCTTTACTGAAATGTACTTTTGTTAATAATGGATTCAACAGTCTTTCTTTCATAATTGACCAAGTTGGGATGGCTGACAGACACTAGATGTTTGGTTGATTTTCATAATCTGTAACCTTCAGACTGACCACCTTCCTCAAGGTTTCACCAAGCAGAAATGAAGTGTCCTCTGCAACATGCTTTTCCAGTTAAAAGTTAGCAGAAACATGGACAGAAATAGCTCCTGGGAAAAAGAAAAACCAGGAGAATTCTTAGACATGCAACTTTCGAATCCTTTCTGACACTTGTAGAGAGCAGTTCTTGCTCTGTCAGGTGAAGCTCAGATGGAGGAAACTGGCAGAGGGTTTCTGGGAAGATGCAGTCAATGGCTTTTGGGTTGACTGCCTTCCTTAAGGCTTTCTTCAGAAAAAGTTACAACCTGCTTCATAATGATGACATTGGTAGGAGCATTGAGAAAGATAATATAGAAAGGGATGGATGGATGGATGGATGGATTGATGTCATTTTATTAGGTGAGCCTGGAGTGCTGGTGGTTTAACAAAATATTGTCTTGGAGTAATTGGGTAATATTGTGCAACCTCTTTCCCCCCCCCCCCATGCATGATGACTAGAACTCTGAAGGAAATTTTTATTTGCTATATGTATTTTCCTCACATTGTTAGGTTGTTGAGCAAATTTATCTGGAACACTTTGGGGGATTTTCCTATTTCCATTCCCCTCCAAATGTTTTGTTTGAAATTTTGTCATTAAATTGCAAATTCATATTTTTTTTTCTTGAATATAATAAATTCTTTATTCTTTTCTTGAATATAATAAATTAAGAATTGCAAGCTTGGCCTGCTTTCTTCCCAAACATTGGTTATCTACTTTAGCCATTGCACTCCCTTGGCCAAATTGCTGAGCCTATTGCTGAGCACATTGTAAGCCGCCCTGAGTCTTCGGAGAAGGGCGGCATATAAATCAAATTAAAAAAAAAATGCCTGAATTACATTCAGTGGTGGGATTCAGCCAGTTTGCACCACTTTGGGAGAACCGGTTGTTAACTTTCTAATCAGTTTGGCAAACTGGTTGTTGGAAGAAATCATTAGAGCAGAGAACTGGTTGTTAAATTACTTGAATCCCACCACTGATTACATTCCTGTGGCTGTGGGGGAACTACAATGGCTGGAACATCAGGAACTGGTTGTAAATCCCAACACCAACATAATTTCAAAGGGTCACCGAACTAATGATTTTAACTAGAAGTTAACCTCCCAGAAGAGGGAGGGAGACAGTAAATAGCCCTTAGACTTATATACCGCTTCACAGTGCTTTACAGCCCGTCTCTAAGCGGTTTACAGAGTCAACATATTGCCCCCAACAATCCAGGTCCTCATTTGACCGACCTTGGAAAGGTGGAAGGCTGAGTCAACCTTGAGCCAGTCAGGATTGAACTCCTGGCTGTGGGCAGAGTCAGCCTGCAATGCTGCATTCTAACCACTGTGCCACCATGGCTCTTGGATTTGTTTCTAGATCACCAGCTAAAAGCAAATGAGACAACTGATTTCAGGTTCAGATATGGAAAAGATTCTTCTGCTTTGCCCTCTCCATTTCTCCCCATCCCCTGAATGTGATGCAAGAAAACTCTCTGGGTTTGCTAAGAAGTCCCAGAGAAGTCAACTTTGCCCCCAAGGATCTCTGCTGTCTGCCCTCCCAGCTCTACTCTCTGGAGGATCCCAGGCAGGAATACTGCCAGGCCCTCATGCCAAGGCACAATTTCCCCCATGAGTACCACCTGCCATGGATAATGCAAGCAACTACAAAACTTGTTCTGTTCTAAAGATGAACATCCTTCCCTTCCTGCTCTCTTGGCAGAGTGTTGACTCTCAGTTCATTGCATCAAAGCCCAACTCTGGGAGAACTTGAGGAGAAGATGATTTTGCTTCATTCACACCCGGTCTTCTGCAGGTAGGATAACCAGCAAAGGTGAGCTACTTTGTGGTTCATTAAGGATTCTCCTTCCATTCATGTTGGAAGGAATCTCTATTTAGGGAATCTTGGAGTTCTTTTGCTTAAGACTCACAATCGACTATAATTTGTAATGAACACCAATCCAACATCTGCCCTCCTTCTTAGCTTTATCTGCTGCTCTAAACATAGACTTTGATTTGACCAAGCAGCTCCTTGGTTGAAAGTTAGGAGCTGGAAACTTACAGGTAGACATTCCATCTTCTTTTGTTATGGGCAGACAAGGAAACTACTGAGGAGGTTCCAGATTCAGGGTAGTCAACCCACATCATCTGCATGCAATCTAAGTCAACTATTTATTATATATTGATATTATTCATTGTAGCCAGGTGGAACTTCAATGTTCAGAGGTAATGTATATCAATGCAACCTGAAGAGGAAGGGGTTGCTTTTGAGTTTGGAAGTGGTGTCTTCAAAGGGGTGCCTTTACCCCAAGATGTCCATCTACTTGGAAAGCATGGTCTCCTGAAGCGCTTCTACAAAACAAAGCACGACATTGTCTTTCCGATTTCGAAGTCTCTTAGTCCATTTCTCACATATTAATCATTTTCTGGACTCCAGGAAGAAAAAAAGTGTTATATTCCTAAATCTGTTCCTAGCGAGATCACTTTCTTTGATCATCTGCAAATATCATACCTTTTTTTTTCATTTTATTTTTTTTTCAATTTTTTTTATTGAAAAGTTTTACAAAAAAGAATTTTTTTCAAATATTTCCCCTTTCCCCCTCCCTTCCTTCCCCCCCCCACCCCCACCCCCCCGGACTTCCCAGAACAAAATACAGGGTAAAACAATTAACAATCATATGCTAAGCTAAGATAACTAACTACAGATTCCTATCCCCCACTCGACACTTTAACTCACCTTTTACTTAACTAAATATACATACTCTTAACTTTTCTATTCGTTCATAAGCTATTTGAAACTTTTTAGTTCGATATTTGTTTTGAATGTAATCAATCCATCTTCTCTATTCCGATATATATCTTTCTTGTGAATGATCTTTCAAGTATGCTGAAATTTTCGCCATTTCTGCCAAATTTGCCACTTTTAATGTCCATTCTTCAATAGTAGGCAATTCTTCCTTCTTCCAGTATTGCGCCACCAAAAGTCTAGCTGCAGTTATTAAATTTAAAATCAATTTAGTCTCTATAACCGTACAATCTGTGATTATACCCAACAAAAACAATTGTGGAATAAACTTTATCTTCTTTTTAAGAATATTTTGGATAATCCACCATATTTTAATCCAAAATGCTTTAACTTTTTTACAAGTTCACCATATGTGATAATAAGTAGCATCGTCACAATCACATCTCCAACACTTAGATTGCAAATTCGGATACATACAAGCCAACTTTTTAGGATCCAAATGCCATCTGTAAAACATTTTATAAAAATTTTCTCTTAAATTTTGTGCTTGGGTAAATTTTACATTTCTAACCCCTGTTTTTTCCCAAGTTTCCATCATTATTGGTTCCTGAATGTTTTGTGCCCATTTTATCATGCAATCCTTTGCTAATATCATATCTTGACATGGTTCAGAATTTAAATAGACCTTCATTTAGAGGAGGTAGGTAAGGGTTCTACCAAGAGCTTTAGGTCTGTCAAGATCAAGAGATGGCAGCCTTCTTCTGCATTGAAGCTAAGAGTAATACAAGCATTTTGGAGGAGAAAATTCAAAGGTATAATTTGGGCTGGGTTGAACCTTGAGTTAGTGAGAAAATTGAAGGTCCTTACTGAAGGGCAAAGGGCAAGGATAGAATAACAGAATAAGTTGGAAGGGACCTTGGAGGTCTTCTAGTCCAACCCCATATTCAAGCAGGAGATCTTATACCATTCCAGAAAGTGACTGTCCAGTCACTTCTTAAACCAGGTACCAGCTATTCCACACCTCTGCATTCAGTTTTTCTTGCCTAAATGTAGAATCTGGCTTTTCTCACCACTGAATTTCATTTTGTTAGATAGAGATCCTCATGGATTTCAACAACCAAACACAGAGGACAGAATTTATCTTCCTGCCATTCTCCAGCCTTCGGAGCCACCAGGTCCACCTTTTCTTGGTGTTCTTAGCTGCCTATTTGGTCACTCTGTTGGGCAACTTCATGATCATAATCTTAATTCTCCTGGATTCCCGTCTCCACACCCCCATGTACTTCTTCCTCAGCCAGCTCTCCTGCCTGGATATCTGCCTTTCTTCTGTGGTGGTACCAAAGATCTTGGTGAACTTCCTACGCCAGCAGTACACCATCTCCTACAACCAGTGCCTGGCACAAGCCTTCTTCCTGATTGGATTTGCGGGATGTGAGCCTGCACTGCTGGCCGTCATGGCCTATGACCGCTACGCTGCCATCTGCCAACCTTTGCACTATGCCCACCTGATGAGGAGCAAGTTGTGTGTCCAGCTGTCTGTGGCCATTTGGTTCTGGGGCTTCCTGGACTCAGCCATCCATGTTGCTCTGGCCTCCAGGTTGGAGTTTTGTGGAAACAACAATGTTCCTCATATCTTTTGTGATGTTCCCCCTTTACTAAAAATTGCCTGCAGTGATATCTGGGTCAACGAATTGACCAATCACATCACCAGCATCTTTGTGGGCCTCGGTCCCTTCCTCTTCATCATCCTGTCCTATTTTTTAATTTTGATCTCTATTTTGAAGATTCGTTCTAACACCGGCAGGCACAAAGCCTTCTCTACTTGTGCATCACACATTGCTGTGGTAACTCTCTGCGTTGGAAATGGATACTTGAACTACAACCAGCCCAGTGCTGGCTACTCCATACAGACTGACACGCTAATTTCCACATCATTTTGCATCGTCACCCCCATGCTGAACCCCTTGATCTACAGCCTCCGCAACAAGGAGGTGAAGGGGGCCCTGAGGAAGGTTCTCAGCTGCTGGAAGACAGCGTGGTACTGATTTTTTGGGTGGGGAGAGAGGGAATGCTGAACTTCGTGTCTCTGAGCCCCCAGGAAGGATAAAAGAGAACCCAAACAGAAGTACTTTCTCAATATTGATGTTGTTTCCATGAGAAAAAACTCTTACAGTTGTAGGAACATGAGAAACTGGACCTTAAGCCTTAATGAAAACTCCGTGGTTCCAGCATTTGGTGTTCCTCCTGGCCAATTTAGTTTGTTAAGGAACCTGCAAGCCAATACAACATTTTTCTCCTATCCTAGATTCCACCGCCCCAAAGCCAAGAGACAGCTCATGGTAAGATTCAGGATTCAGATGCGGAGTGGGAACAACCGTTGAATAGTCAGGGGAGAAGCACCGGTGTAGGAAACAAAGTACGGGCATGGTAGAAGCCCAGGAAGACTGCAATGTTAAAAAGAAATTGTGGGGAGTATAATTACGACTGACAAAAGTCTATATTGGATTGAATTACATGCTCCTGTTTGTCTTATTTCCAACCTTTAATACCTTCTTTGTCTCTTTCCTATTGGTTCTCTGCATGTTACATAATGATCCTTGCTCTGAAATCTTCCTTCCTTCCTGTTTGGATGACTGCAAGACATCTTACCCAGGGCTGCCCTTGAAGAGCACCCATCAACTTCAACAGCTCCAGAATGCAGCAGCCTGCGCCGTGATGGCTGCCCCCGGGTGGTCCATGTCACTCGTTGGTTGCGTGAGCTTCTGGCACCAACTTCTAGTTTCTTCCGGGTGCAATTCAAGAGGCTGGTCATCACCTTTAAAGCCCTACAGGGGCCAAGTGGTCACACAATCACCTTTTCCTAAAGGACATCAACCTGTCCTACAAATTAGGGTCAGCATGGTCCTAGTCCCTTCTCCCAAATATTGTCATCTAATGGATGCTAGGAAGTGTACCAGGGGTGGGTTCTAATTTTTTTTACTACTGGTTCTGTGGGTGTGGCTTATTTTGTGGGTGTGGCTTGATGGGGGGTAATGTGACTGGGTGGGTGTGGCCAACTTTTTTTTTTTACTTTTAAAAGCTTTTTTTCTACAACCTTAAGAGGTTGCAGAAAACAATGCTTTGAAAAGCCTCTGCCGATCGGGCAACTCAGCTGGGATCGTCAGAGGCTTTTCGAAGCATTTTTTAAACCACCTCTTCAGCTGAAGAGATTATAGAAAAAATGCTTTTAAAAGCTTCTGACAATCCCAGCTGAGCCGCGGGATTATCAGAGGCTTTTTTTTTTTTTTTTACTTTTAAAAGCATTTTTTCGGCTGAAGGGGTTGTAGAAAAAATGCTTTTAAAAGTTAAAAAAAAAAAGCCTCTGATGAGATGGGCGGGGTAAGTGAGCGGTGACTGGGCCATGGACCGGATCGGGGGCATGGCCAGCCAACGTTATTACCGGTTCTCCGAACTACTACAAATTTTTACTCCCGGTTCTTGTGAACCGGTGTGAACCGGGAGCAACCCACCACTGAAGTGTACCTTTTTCATGTGCTATGGAATGCTCTTCCCTGTGACCTTCATCAGGTTTTACCCTCTTAGCCATCCTAAAAGCTTTGAAGACCTTTCCCCCCAAGGGCTGAGATAAAGTTGGATAATTGAACATAAATCGGTTGACTTGGTGCCAGGTCTTTGTTATTTCCAATGTTTTAATGGGTTCAGTTTTCTAGTTTTGATATGGTTTTACACATTATTTTAAGCTTAACTGAGGGCCTTCCAGAGTTGGTTGGAAGATGGGTGGCTATATACATGTTTCAAATTGTCAAGCATTTGCAAGCCATTGGCACATGTGTCATATAGATGCCAGTGGAGGCAGAGTGTGTCTCCACCCCTATGTGGAAAGGAGGGGCTTACCCTGAGTATAAAACCCCCTCCAACCTTTTCCACCTCGCTCTTGCTCTCTCCATCTCTCTCTTTTCATGTTCGTTCCTCATGAGACTTGATCTCTGTTGTACATAGTTAATATGATTTATCATATGAATAAATACGTTTAAGACATTTATTTATGCATCTGCCTCTGAACTCTTCTACACTCCTGGGTGTTTTCTACAATCCCAATTCCACACAAATGAATAAATAAATGAATAAATGAATAAATGAATAAATGAATAAATGAATAAATGAATAAATGAATAAATGAATAAATGAATAAATGAATAAATAAATAAATAAATAAATAGTACAAACAATGTACAAGTAAGTCTTCTGGAAGCTGAAATCCCTGTGTGACTTTTTCCTGTATTCCCTTCACAATCTCTGCTGATTCTGAAGTCCTTTCAGGCCCCTTCACAAGTTCTCCACCCTCAGGCAGGGTAGAAGAATATTTCCCCCAGGTGATGCATTTCACAAAACTAGCTTCATACTCGGGTACTGCATAAGTAGCCATGGAGTCTAATTATCACAAAGTCCAGCTGGGCATCATTAAATGTCATCTTAAGAAGGTGTCCTAGCTGTGTGAGAGAGACTGGTCAAGTCAGTGGAAGGAGTCAAATGTGGAATTGATCTGGAGTCCCAATGTGGTCACAAAGACCTATCGTCCCTTGAATGCTGTTGAACGTTGTCTAGTCCCACCCCAAACCATCAGACTGAGAAGATACTTGTGGGTTGCTGTTTTTAACCATTCAGCCACGTCCGACTCTTGTTGACTTTGTAGGCAAGTAGACGAGAGCAACGAAACATTTAATTGAACTCTTCACCTGTGAGTCTGCTGGTTTGCAACTGACATAGCTGTGTCCCAAAAGGACAACGGAGAGCACAAAGCATAAAACAAATTTAAGTGATAAAATGGAAAACCAAGATTCGAACAGCAGTGCTGAAATAGATATTAACACCATGCATGTGGTTTACTCAATTTTCAGTTAAAAATGATGCAAAATGTGATATTTAAGTGATTGTCCACTAGGACTACTAGATCCCTCTTGCAGTTACTACTATTAAGCCAGGTTTCCCATAATATGCATCTGTACATTTGGTTTTTCTTGCCTAAGTGGAAAACTTTACTTTTTTCTACAATGAATTTCATTCTATAAAACTTGGAAGACATGGATTTCCCCCCAAGATCCAGGTCCATTAGATGTTTAACCATCCATAAAGCTTTGAAGACATTTTCCCACAAGAGCTGAGACAAAGTTGGATAATTGAACATCAGACATTTGACTGGGCATCAGATCTTGTTGCTTTTAAAATTTTAATGTGTTCAGTTTTATAGTTTTAATACAGTTTCATGTATTTTTTAAACTTTTGATTGGCAGCTGCACAAAGTTGGTTAGAAGATGGGGGGTTATGTAAATGTTTCAAATAAACAAATAAGTAAACAAATAAGTAAACAAACAAACAAATAAATAATAGGACATAAATAGTGTATAAGTATGTCTGTAATGTTGAAATCCCTGTGTGACTGGTTCCTGTGTTCCCTTCAGAATCTTCGCTCAGCCCGAAGTCTTTCCAGGCACTGCACAAGGTCTCCATGCTGGGTAGAGCAGGATCCTTCCCAGGAAATGCATTTCACTAAACTAGCCTTATTCTTGGGTGCACAAATAAGCAGCCATGAAGTCTGGTTACCACATAGGTCTACCTAGGCATCATTAAATCTCATCATCATAGCAATACCCCATAGACTTATATGCCACTTCACAGTGCTTTCAAGCCCTCTCTAAGCGGTTTACAGAGTCAGCCTCTTGCCCCCAACCTCGGAAGGATGGAAGGCTGAGTCAACTTTGAGCCAGTAAGGATCGAACTCCTGGCAGTGGGCAGAGTTAGCCTGCAACCACTGTGCCATCACGGATTCCTTCCTTCCTTCCTTCCTTCCTTCCTTCCTTCCTTCCTTCCTTCCTTCCTTCCTTCCTTCCTCCCTCCCTCCCTCCCTCCCTAACTCCCTCCCTCCCTCCCTCCCTAACTCCCTCCCTCCCTCCCTCCGTTCCTTTCCTTTCCTTTCCTTTCCTTTCCTTTCCTTTCCTTTCCTTTCCTTTCCTTTCCTTTCCTTTCCTTTCCTTTCCTTTCCTTTCCTTTCCTTTCCTTTCCTTTCCTTTCCTGCCTTCCTTCTTTAGCACTTAGACTTATATACCACTTCACAGTGTGTTACAGCCCACTCTAAGCAGTTTACAGAGTCAGTTTATTGCCCCGCAACAATCTGGGTCCTCATTTTGCCCATGTCGGAAATAATGGAAGGCTGAGTTAAGCTTGAATCAGTCAGGATTTAACTGCTGACAGTGGGCAGAGTTAGCTTGCAATATTGCAGTCTAACCACTGCGCCACCACGGCTCTAATGAAGTGTCATAGCTGAATTCAGTGATTGGTTTCAATTTTTTTTACTACCGGTCCTGTGGGTGTGGCTTGGTGGGCATGGCAGGGGAGGGATACTATAAAATCTCCATTCCCACCCCACTCCAGGGGAAGGTTACTGCAAAATCCCCATTTCCTCCCGATCAGCTGGGACTTGGGAGGCAGAGAATAGATGGGGGTGGGTCCAGTCAGAATTTTTACTACCGGTTCTCCGAACTACTCAAAACTTCTGCTACAGATTCTCCAGAACTGGTCAGAACCTGCTGAAACCCACCTCTGGCTGAATTCCAAAACATTCCAAGAAAAAACAAAATATAAAACAAGCTTAGTTGATAAAATAGCAAGGTAGGAAAACTGAGAGGTGCATAGCAGTGCTGATTGGTGGGCTCCAGCAAGAGACCCTTCTCTGTTGTTGCCCCCCCCTGTGGAATATTCTCCCCCCAGAGGTGAGGCTTGCCCCCGTTGTCCTGGAATTGCAGAAAGGTTTAAAACATGGTTCTGCAGCCTTGCTTAGGGTGCAAAGATGAGCACCCAGCCATGGGGGTGGTTAACGCCCTGAAATCGAGCCACTTAATCGATTTTAAAATTTGTTGCCTTTTTAAAAGTTTACACACTGTTTCTACGCTTGTAGTTTTTTACAGGAGGGGGGAGGGAAGGCATTGGAATGTAAGGGAAATGAGGAATGCATGTCAGCCGGCTGAAAGCCTGAGACAGACCTGATATTACAAGGTCATTCGACTGGGAAGTCAGATCCTTCCCAAAACAAAGGGAATGCACATGATTGGTGGACAATGGACAGCAGGAGGTCCAGTGGGCAAAGAGAAAGTTTACCTCTGCTGTTTTCGCGGGAAATTGTTAGAGCTGGTTTTTCTACTTCTGTAACCACATGGAATCTTCAGTAAAGTTATACTCTTGTTAAAAACAAAATGTCTCAGGAATTTCTTTTCATGTCTAACCTAGTGGGGTAGTTGACAGTCCATCTGTGAGGGAGATGGGCAGTTCTCAGATATAATCAATCAATCAATCAGCACCACTGTAACTTCAAAGACTGACCGAGCAAATCATTGTCGTACTTTTGCAGTCTTCCACGAGAGGGAGGAAGACTTTAAAATGCCTTGCTTTAAATATATATATATATATATTCTGGAGTCATTTATAGAGCACCAGCTAAAAGCAAATGAGACAGTTGGTTTCAAGATCAGATCTGGAAATGATTTTTCTGCTTTTTCCTTTCTATTTCCCCCCATCTCCTGAATCTGACATAAGAAAATTGTGCTGCATCTTCTAACAAGTCCCAGAGAAGTCAGTTTTGCCCCAGAGGGTCTCTGCTGTCTGCCCTCCCAGATCTACTCCCTGCAGGATCCCAGGCAGGAATATTCCGAAGTCCATAGGCCAAGTCATAATTGCCCCCCATGAGCACCACCTACCATGGATAATGCAAGGAACTATGAGGCTTGCTCTGTTCTAAGGATGAACTTCCAAACACCTCCCTTCCTGCTTTGTGGGCAGAGTGTTGGCTCTCACTTCATTGCATCTGAGCCCAACTCTGGGAGAACTTGGGGGAGAGGATGAGCTTGTTTCAGCTCCATGTGGTCTTCTGCAGGTGGGATAACCAGCAAAGGTGAGCTGCTTTGTGGTCCATCAAGGATTCTCTTTCCGTTTATGGTGGGATGGCAATGTAAGGAGATTTTGGGTGTTAGGAAGGAGGGATCAGGAATCTCCACTTAGGGAATCGTAGGGGTGGCCAAGTCCTTCTTCTGCTTAAGACTCACAATAGATCACCGTTTGTAATTGCTACCGATCCAGCCTCTCCCATTTTTCTTAGGTTGAACTGCTGCTCCAAATGTGGACATTGACTGGACAAAACAGTTCCCTGAGTAAAAGCTAGGAGCTGGAAACTTATATATATATATATAGCAGCTCCTTTTGTTATAGGAGAGGCAAGGGAACTTGAGGGGATCTAGATTCAAGATAATTAAACCAACATCTTCATGGACTACAAGTCAGCTGTGGATCATATGTTGATATTAGTCATGGTAGGAAGGTGGAAACACCTCCTCCAGACATGATGTATATCAAAATAATTTTGATGAGGAAGATAAAGAGGAAGGTGTTGCTTTAGGTTTGCAAGAGGTGTCTTCAAAGGGGCCTCTTTACTCTAACATCTCCATCTACTTGGAAAGCAAGTGCTCCTGAAGCACCTCTAGAAACCAAGAGAAACGACGTCTTCCTGATCCCACAATCTTTGGGTCAAATTTCAACATGTCAATCACTTTCTGGGTTCCAGCAGGACAGTAGAAATGTCTTACAGTATTACATCTGTTTCTAGCAAGGCCATTTTCTTTGATAATCTCATTACATATCATGGGATTCTGAATTTAAAAAGACCTTCATTTAAAGGAGGTGGGTGAGCATCATACTAAGACCTTTAAGGCTTTAAGATGGGCAGGCAAGTTCTGTGTTGAAGTCAGGGACAGGACAAGACATCCAGAGGCATAATTTGGGCTGGGTTGAACCCTGAATGAAGGAGAGAATTGACATGAGATAAAGAGAAAATATGGAAGGACAAAGACCTCTGAAGTAGAGGAAGTATGACAGCCATTCAATGTGCCTTTGATTCAGATGCTCTTTGTTCATGCTGTCCTCAGCTTCAGCAACATGGTTTAGGAACAAGGAATGGTGCAGTGTAGGGAAAGGATAGTCAGCTCTTTAACTTGGTGGATCTTCACAGCTTTCTCAAAAGCATTTTTCTTTGGTTGCTGTTGCCCTTTGGAGGTGGATAATTTACCAGGAAATGAGTAAGTGTAGGTCCCTTTGGAAAATCAAAGCTATCCCATTACTAGATCCTTCTAGTATATGGTTCTGATATCAAGCTTGGAAGAGTTGTTCCTCAGAGTTTTCATACCGAAATCTCCTGAAATGGAGAGAATTAAGCTCTGCTCCACTGAGTCTGGACACCCAAATTTTCTTGCATCTAATTCTAATCCAAATCTCTTGAGGAATCAGATGTTCACTGAGTGAAGGAGATCCCTAAAATTTCATCCTCCACAGTCCCATGGAGACCTCAGATAATGATATATATGCAGCTCAGGGTTGACATGAGGGGTCCTTGGTGCTCTCTGAGCTTGGTTGTTTTCTTGCAGATGTTTCATGACCCAAACTAGGTAACAACTTCAGTGCTAGTGATGTGATATGTCCACCGCTGATGATGTTACCGTACTTAGTTTGGGTCATGAAACATCCTGCAAGAAAACAACCAAGCTCAGAGATGTCTCAAAGGTCGTTTTCCCCCCCAAAAGGCAACTGGACTTTGGTTTTCCTTGAAGATGTTTCACTGAAGTGAAAGATTCCTCAAGCTCAGAGAGCCCGAAGGACCCCTCCTCTTACTTCTTCCATGCGTTTTCCAAGGACCATTGACTCTCTTTGTGTCTTCACATTCTTTTCTCTCCCTCCTCAGCTGCAGAATTTTTTCTTCATGAATGCACAAAACCGAACACAAGTCACAGAATTCCTCTTCCTGGGTTTCTCCAACCTCCTGAGCTACGAAACCCACCTTTTCCTGGTGTTCCTGGCTGCCTATTTGGCCACTCTGATGAGCAACATCATGATCATAATCTTAATTCTCCTGGATTCCCATCTCCACACCCCCATGTACTTCTTCCTCAGCCAGCTCTCCTGCTTGGATATCTGCCTTTCTTCTGTGATGGTACCAAAGATCCTGGTGAACTTCCTACGCCAGCAGTACACCATCTCCTACAACCAGTGCCTGGCACAAGCCTTCTTCCTGGTTGGCTTTGCTGGATGTGAGTTGGCACTGCTGGCCGTCATGGCCTATGACCGCTATGCTGCCATCTGCCAACCTTTGCACTATGCCCACCTGATGAGGGGCAAGGTTTGTATGCAGCTGTCTGTGGGCATTTGGCTCTGGGGCTTCCTACACTCGGCCATCCATGTTGCCTTGGCCTCCAGGTTGGAGTTTTGTGGAAACAGCAACATTCCTCACATCTTTTGTGATGTTCCCCCGTTACTGAAAATGGCCTGCAGTGATACCTGGGTCAACGAATTGACCAATCACATCACCAGCATCTTTGTAGGCCTCAGCCCCTTCCTCTTCATCATCCTGTCCTACGTCTATATTCTGGCCTCCATTCTGCGAATTCGCTCCAACACCGGCAGGCGCAAAGCCTTCTCCACTTGTGCATCACACCTAAGTGTGGTAACTCTGTTTGTTGGTAATGGGAGTATGAATTACAACCAGCCCAGTGCTGGATACTCTCTGGAGGTTGATGCTCTGATCTCCACCATGTTTTGCATCGTGACCCCCATGCTGAACCCTTTGATCTACACCCTCCATAATAGAGAAGTGAAGGGGGCCCTGAGGAAGATTCTCAGCTGTTTGAAGAAAGCATAGCCCACATTTTGGAAGGAAGGGAATAAACATAAAGGTGCTTTTTCAGGAGGCAACTGGGCTCTCTTGTTTTTTCTTTGAAGACGTTTCACTTCTCATCCAAGAAGCTTCTTCAGCTCTGACTGGATAGTGGGGAACGGAAGGATTTATATTCCTTGCAGACAGCTGGTCATTTGCATCCTTTTAGAGAGTTGCTGAGGCACTTGGAGGTTTGTCTATGTCCTCTGTGCTCCTGGTTCCTGTAGTCTGCAATTTGAACTTTTCTTTGAAAATGTCGACAGACCTTTAGCTATACATTTTGGGATGGACACCCTTTGAATGGTGCGGGAGTAGGAATGGATTTCCAGAGGAAAAAAAATTGCAGACTACAAGAACCATTTGCACCACTCAGGTCACCCTGAGGACACAGGTAAACCTCCAAGTGGCCTCAATGACCCTCTAAAAGGATGCAAATGAAGAGCTGTCTGCAAGGAATATAAACCCTTCCATTCCCCCACCATCCAGTCAGAGTGGAAGAAGCTCCTTGGATGAGAAGCAAAATGTCTTCAAAAGAAAAAACAAGAAAGTCCGGTTGCCTCCTGAAAAAGCATCTTTGGGACAACCAGGACCTGGAGGACGGAGAATCTGTACAGACTTTTAACTTTATTACAGTTTTATAGAACATAAAGATAAAACTTAACAAACAGAAATTACCAGTAAGAAGGATGGATAGAAAGAATAAAGAGATAGATGGAAGATAGGAGTACAGGAAAGAAATAACTATAAGGGGAAAAAAACAGAAATATAAAATAAAGTCACTTCCTACTTCTTTTACAAAGTTTTTTTATTCAACCTTTAGTTTGGGACAATACAAATAGTCCTCGACTTATAACCACAGCTCAAAATTTCTGTTGCTAGGCAAAAGGACAGTTGTTGGAGAATTTTGCCCCATTTTATGACTTTTCTTGCCACAATTGTTAAGTGAATCACTGAAATTATTAAGTTAGTCACACGGTTGTTAAGTGAATCTGGCTTCCCCACTGATTTTGCTTGTCAGAAGCCACAAAAGGAGATCACATGGCCCCTGGGCACTGACATCGGTCATAAATATGAGGCAGTCACCAAACTGTCCAAATGTTGATCACCTGACCCCGGAGATGGTGGTCAGGGGTGAAAAACATAAGTCACTTTTTTTCAGTGCTGGAAAAACAGTCAGTAAATGAATTGTTGTAAGTCAAGGATTACATGTAGTACAGCATTCACTTTCCAAATGGTCAATAGTTTTTACTAATCATCAAATAGCAGTGATTGTGAGAGGGATCTTGGAGTCTTAGTGGACAATCATCTAAATAGGAGCCAGCCGTGTGCAGCGGCAGCTGAAAAAGCCAACGCAATCCCTAAATTGAATTAACAGAGGGATACAATCAAGATCAAGGGAGGTCCTAATACCACTTTATAAAGCCCTAATAAGGCCACACCTACAATCCTGCATCCAATTTTGGTCACCATGATGTAAAAAAGAGGTTGAGACTTGAGAAAAAGTGCAGAGAAGAGCAACCGAGAGGATTAGGGGACTGGAGGCTAAAACATACGATGAACGGTTGCAGGAACTGGGCCTGGCTAGTCTAGTGAAGAGAAGGACCAGGGGAGACATGATAGCAGTCTTCCAATATCTGAGGGGCTGCCACAGAGAGGAGAGGGTCAAGCTATTCTCCAAAGCACCCGAAGTCCAGACAAGGAATAATGGATGGAAACTGACCAAGGAGAGATTCAACCTAGAAATAAGGAGGAATTTTCTGACAGTGAGAACAATCAACCAGTGGAACGGAAGTTGCCTTCGGAAGTTGTGGGAGCT
Source organism: Pituophis catenifer annectens (assembly GCF_029215685.1). Taxonomy (NCBI): domain Eukaryota; kingdom Metazoa; phylum Chordata; class Lepidosauria; order Squamata; family Colubridae; genus Pituophis; species Pituophis catenifer. Next base: position 89,329,040 of record NW_027256887.1, read on the forward strand.
TCATCACTGGAGGCTGGACTGTCAGCTGTCAGAAATGGTGCAGGGTGTCCTGCTTGGGCGGGGGGTTGGACTAGATGACCTACAAGGTCCCTTCCAACTCTGTTAATCTGTAAATCCATATGTCATTTATTTTTTACTTTTTGTAAAAAGCCCACCAATGGTTTCCATTTAGAAATAAATTTTGCCAATGTCGTTTCTCTAATGAGAGCCATTCATTTTGGCTCATCTGTTCCAGTTCTACCCCTTTTACTAACCACTCTTCCATCGCCAGTATAGTGGAATCTTTCCAACGTTGAGTATATAGGAATTTTACTGCTGTAACCAAATATAAGATTAATGTACCATGTTTTTTTCCTTAGAATTTTGTCCATCAACCCTAATAAAAATATATCTCTGGTTTAAATTTTATTTGAATCAATGTGTATGTTTCTCAAGGAAAGTGCTTTCTTAACCCTCCTAAAAAAAATGAAAGCTGCATACATGAACTGTGGTAGAAGGACTTTCTGAAGGTGCCTGCAAAACAATTTTCATAATAAAATAAATGGAGATTAATTGTAAGAACATGAGTAGCTAGCCCTTGCACCTTTTTATAGAGTAATTTTATTTAAGAACAATAGAAATTAATGCAAGCTAAAAACAAGGAAAAGAAAGAGAAATTAGAAAGTAGAGAAAAGAGAAAAGAGATAAAGGGAAAAATAGAGATTGTGGTCTTGTCTGGAGTGCATGTGGGTGATCTCTAATCCTCTCTTAGTCCAGAGAGGAAATATTGAATAGCTGGTCTATTCACCAGCTCTTCATTCCGCCAAAATTATCAACTTCACTTTTTGTGTACCAGTCTTCAGTCCACCACATCCATCCATCCATCCATCCATGTATCCATCCATCCATTTATCCACCCACCCACCCACTCATCCAGCCAGCCCCTTTCTCTGTAGTCTAGATATGTGAATTTTGACAAGAAGAATTCACATAAACTTTAAAAATTAATTAATTAATTTTATATAGTTTTTAACTGTTTTGTTTTAGAATTGTTCACTGCCCAGAGTCACTGGGTTGAGATGGGTAGCTATAGAAATTGATTGATTAATTTCTAAATAAATATTTTTTTTTTTTTGCAAATTCAGTATCTGCAACCACCATGTACTAGGGATGTATTTCAAGACAATATTTCTAGCCTTTTAGCTAGGTTATACAAATATGATTATGCAATAAATGATTTACAAAAATCCTATTTATATAACCCATTAATTTCTCCTGAAACATAGTAAGCTGAGGGCGTTGCAGACACATATCAAAGGATGTTCTTCTTAAAGCACTCGCCTTTCCAAATTGTGTTTGGCTTTGTTTGTCCCCAGGCAATTCACAGATGGGAGAGTTTGGTCCCAGTGGATCCCTTCTGCTTTTACTCCCTGCAGGATCCTGAGCAGGAATATCCTCAACACACCAAGACACATTTTCCCCATGAGCCTCGCCTACCGTGGATAACCCTGGGAGTGTTACTTCTGTTGTGAGGATGAGCTTCTGAACACCTTCCTTTCTGCTCTGTGGGCAGTTTTGGCTCAGCTATCACCATTCTCATTGTATCTGAATCCAACGGTGGGAAAACCTGGGGAGAGGTTGACTCTGCTTCAACCACAGCTGGTTTTCGGTAGGTGGCTAACCAGTCAAGGTGAGCTGCTTTGTGGTCCATCCAGCATCTTCTTTTGAGGAGACATTGCAAGGAGAGCTTGATGTTGGGAGGGAGAAGGAAGTGCGTGACCAGGAATGGAAGTTTCAACCCTTTTAGGAGATCTCAGAAATAGCAAGGATCCTCTTTGAGGGGACAACAGATTTAACCATCAACAACCCAGATCTTTCTATCCTTCCTATCTATCCTGCTCCAAAGATGGACTTTGACTAAGCAAATTTGATCATGCTCCAAATCAAAGCTGGGTGCAGGAAACATATGGAGATATAGTTCTTCACTCTTTTTGTTACCTGGAAGGCAACAGAGATGACAAGATTCAGGACAGGTCAATCCAAGTACATTGTCACACAGTATAACTAAATTATGGATATATATTAAGGGCTATTAGTTTCCATGGTCTGCTGTTGGCTCTTGACCATGGTAGCAAGAAGCTCCAGAGATAATATACAGTATATGAGTGTAACATTCAAGGCTGCTTTTAGGCTTGTCAGAGGAAATTTGGAAGATGACCCATCTTCCTCACTGTAAACCTCAATCTTCCAAGTAAAGCCAGATCTTCTAAAACGTCTCTACAACTGAGGCTGCCTTCTCCTTCTGATCCCAACATCTTTTCATCCAATTTGCAGACATCACTTATCTTCTGGAATCCTGAAAGACAGTAGAAGCTTATTATCCCCCTTAAAACTGCATTAATCTCAGGTAATACCATACACTGACCTAATTGGAGCTTCCTATGAGTGAGGTGGGAGAACATTGCACAAATGCCATTGAAGGTCTACAGAGCAAGGGTGGACAGACCTGTTCTGTGTTGAAGTCCAGAGCAAGTCAAGCCTTTTCTTGGGTCTCCATTGAAGATTCACAGGATGTCCAGAGGGATAATATGGCTGGATTGTAAATGATCCATGATTCTCTCATTGACTGGGAGAATTGCTGGTCCTTACTGAAATTTAGAAGGCAAAGAACTCAAATAAAGGAAACATGGCAGCCTTTGATTCAACTTGTTCCTTGTTCATGCTGCTCCCAGCTTCAGCAACATGCTTTAAAAGAATCCAAGGCATTGGACAGTGTAGGAAATGCATAAATAGTTTGGAGGAGCTTCATAGCCTTCTCAGTTGCATTTGGCATTGATGGTTGGTGCCTTTTGGAAGAAGATCAGTTGAAAGAAGAAAGGTTGAAGGAAAATCTGCTCGTCCAGCTGAGAGCCTTAAAACCGAACGTTGGGGGGAGGCAGGTGTAATGGTACGTGGGAATGAATGTGGGAGATAGGAGGAAGAGATGCAGCCTAGGGAACAATCAGATAAGAGAGAGTAGAGCCTGCAACTCTATGGTGGGCAGAGAAAGAAACTCAAAAAAAACCCAACTTATCAGGCTATAAAAAGAGGCAGAAGAGATTTGTACTTTCAGACTTCTATTAATGTAATAATAAAGTTGAATGAGATCCTCTGGTCTTGTTTTCTGTCTGGTCTAGCGAGAAAGACTGACAGCAGGGCTGAAGGACTGCTACCTCCTCAGCAGAGTTTCGGGAACCAGTATTGTGTCTTCTTCTCCAAATGAGCCACCAGACCTCTTTATGCTTCCAATGTCAAGCTTGGAAGATCTGTTCCTCAGGGCTCGTATGCTGAATGCCCCAGAAATTCAGGGGGAGAATTAAGCTCTGCTGCTCCAGCTCTGCATCCCCACTTTAATTCATCTCACCCTGCAGGTAGTTCTCATTCAAAATACCACAAGCAATCAGTTCTTCTTTATGTAGAAGAGATCACTAAAATTCCATCTCCACAATTCCAGCTTGAGTCCTCAAATAATTACTGTGTTAGTCTTCCATCCATTTTTCAGGGTCTGTTGCCACTCACTGCTTTCTTCAGAAGAATTTTCTCTCTTGCCAGGTGTCTATTTTTTTCCTCATGGATTCCCACAACCAAACACAGGAGATGGAGTTTGTCTTACTGGCATTCTCCATATTCCAAAGCCACCACATCCATTTTTTCTTGGTGTTCCTGGCTGCCTATTTGGTCACCCTGCTGGGCAACTTCATGATCATAATTCTGGTTCTCCTGGATTCCCGTCTCCACACCCCCATGTACTTCTTCCTCAGCCAGCTCTCCTGCTTGGATATCTGCCTTTCTTCTGTGGTGGTACCAAAGATCCTGGTGAACCTCATACGCCAGCAGTACACCATCTCCTACGAACAGTGCCTGGCACAAGCCTTCTTCCTGATTGGATTTGGAGGATGTGAGCCGGCACTGCTGGCCGTCATGGCCTATGACCGCTACGCTGCCATCTGCCAACCTTTGCACTATGCCCACCTGATGAGGAGCAAGTTGTGCGTCCAGCTGTCTGTGGCCATTTGGTTCTGGGGCTTCCTGGACTCAGCTATCTATGCTGCTCTGGCCTCCAAGTTGGATTTCTGTGGAAACCACCAGATTCTTCATATCTGGTGTGATATTCCTCCACTACTGAAAATTGCCTGCAGTGATATCCAGGTCAACAAATTGGCCAATCACATCACTAGCTTCTTGATTGGCCTCGGTCCCTTCCTCTTCATCATCCTGTCCTATTTCTGTATTTTGGCTTCCATTGTCCGGATTCCTTCCAACACCGGCAGACGCAAAGCCTTCTCTACTTGTGCATCACACATTGCTGTGGTAACTCTTTATATCGGAAACGGGTTTCTGAACTACAACCAGCCAAGTTCTGGCTACTCCCTAGAAAGCGACGCCCTGATTTCCATAATGTTTTGCATTGTCACCCCCATGCTGAACCCCTTAATCTACAGCCTCCGCAACAAGGAGGTGAAGGAAGCCAGGAGGAAGGTTTTCAACAGCTGGAGAACAGCGTTCTCTTCATTTTAAGGTGCTTTTCTCTTTGAACCTCACATTTGTGTGTTCCCCAAGAAAAATGAAAGTGGTGCACAAGAACCTGGGAGAAAAACATTTCACAGATGCCTGCAAAACTTTCCTTTGAGAAAAACAAGATGGGAGTTTTGTAAGAACATGAGTAGCTGGGCATTGTAGACAATGGAAGCCATGGATTTCATCACTCCATGATCAGTCAAGTACCTTGTGGATCCTGCAAACAAATATAATTCTCTAATTCTAGACTCCTCCGATAAGCAGGGACACAGGACTTTGGACTGTGTAGGTAAAACAACATGGCTTGTAAATATTTTGATAGTCACATTTGTATTGCCCCAAAAGCAACTTCTATCAAACATAGTAATCAGATCAGGAACAGATAAAACAACTAGTGACAATGCAGGGAAGCCAAGATGATTAACAATGGTAGGGGCCTGGCCTAATTTTCTCCCTCTTTCATAAAAGATTTTTAATTTTTAAATATCTTTTAGTATTTTATACATTCAATTTTAAAATTGGTTTTAAATAGTTCAGGGTTTTAAATTTGTCGGAGCCAAAATTATTTAATTTGATTTTATTTTTCTTTTAAATTTTGTATGTATGTGTTTTATTGTTTGGCTGTGCACCGCCCTGAGTCCTTCGGGAGTAGGGCGGTATAGAAATAAAATAAAATAAAATAAAATAAATAAATAAATAAATAAATAAATAAGAGATCTAATGAATGTGTCAGATGTAAATGCCTTATTCTCCAATGTGTAAATAGTATATGAACGGGGTATCAGGGGTTAATTTATTCTTCACTCCTTAATGTATTCATAATTCACCACTCCCACATCTAGCTCCTCCCATTGTATATATAAGGAGCTGTCTGCATCTTTTTCCTTGCTTCTATCTGAGAATATTCAGTGAATATAGAATGCCTGCTGTAAATAAAAGAAAATATATTCAAACCTCTAACTCTCACTAATCTTATTGAGTCTGATCCTGAAAATATTGCAACAGAATGGTTAAAGTGTGATGGAGTTCAATCTAAGCTCATCTTATCTCCTGCTGTTAACTTTTATTGTATTGTTTCCTATTAGCCTTCTGTGTGTGTGTTTCTTTTTTTAATTTCAAAAACAGATCATTTAAACTGGAATTGCAACACAGCATAAGGATACAGGAAGCCAAGTAGAAGAGAAACAGCTGCTTATAAATTATAAGTAAAAATATCATAGAAAAAAGTCAATGCCTTCTCCCCTTCCATTTATTTTCCCAGCTGTACCCACAACCTAAATAACTGGGCCTGGTAGCTCAGCACACTAAAAGCATTGTGATTAACACCAGCTGTCTGCAATTACTGTAAGTTCGAATCTCACCAGGCTCAAGGTCGACTCAGCCTTCCATCCTTTCAAAGGTAGGTTAAATCAGGACCCAGTTTGTGGAGGCAATAAGCTGACTTTGTATAAATATACAAAAAAGTATGAAGGCTATTGCTTAATGCATTGTAAGCTGCCCTGAGTCTCCGGAGAAGGGCGGCATATAAATCAAATTTAAAAAAAATTGTAATGTCCTTTGCACATTAATCGTGGAGATGATTGTTAGCATTTAATTAGCCTTTTCTTTTATTGTTTTGATTGGTCCCTTAACTCTTTTCCTAGGAACTGATTTCTAATTGTTTGAATTTTCCGTGTTGTGTTAAGGAAATCAGACATGGCAGGGGAAGGATACTGTAAAAATCTCCATTTCCTCCCAATCAGCTGGGACTCGGGAGGCAGAGAATAGATGTGGGCGGGGCCAGTCAGAATTTTTACTACTGGTTCTCCGAACTACTCAAAATTTCCCCTACGGGTTCTCCAGAACTGGTCAGAACCTGCTGAAACCCACCTCTGCTCTGTGGGGAAGCAGAGGGGATTTTCCAGAGCACAGGACCTTCTGTTCGGGAAGCCCAAAAAAGAAATCCCCCCCCCCGGCTCCATTGAGGTAGGGAAGAGGTACTTTTAGCGAGTTTGAAATGATAGCAGCAAAAGCAAAGCAAGATCTGAGCCAAAAGGCACGAGAGTTGCATGTTGAAAGTTTCCCCAAATCCCTCCTCCCAGGGACCCAGGCTGAACGTCCAATCCATGTCCTGTATAGTGTCATGAAGTAAATCCTCAGGTATTTTCGTCCATCTGGAGTTCTAGGACGGTTGGCCTGTAAACAACTCCGCTCAGCAGTGCAGTCATTCCAGAGGGCAAACCTCCCTTTTAATTCCCATGGACCTTCATCACACTAGCTCACTTCCCAAACCGCAATGCCACCCCTCCCCCCGCCCCTTACTATGGCAGCCGATAGTAAGCATGCATCAAAGGGAAAACCCATGCTAAAGATCTCGCTGACAAAAATAAACGGAGCTAGTCGTGCCAAGACTGAATTTATTTGAACTTTTGGCCCATCTGAGCAAAATCAGATCCAAGCTACAGAAATCAACCATGAAGTGAAAGGACGCAGAGCAGAGGTTTTGGGAAGGCTTCCTTGCTTCTCCAGGCTTCACCAGGAGCTTCTGCCACTCCAGAGCAGGAGAAGAAGGAGTTGCACTAGAATCTGCACTGGCAGAGATACGCACGGGTGGACTCACAGCTCTCGTCGTTCCAGTTCTTATAACCTGGGCAGAAAAAGGAGACATTTTGCAGGGATTCCCTCAGAGTCCTAGCAGAGCATTTTCATGGCTCCTCCCTCCTTTGCAGGTGGACCTGAAGGTCCCACAGGTGAAGGACCTCACGGGCTAAAATGGGCTTGTGGTTCAGCCGATTGTTGTAACCAAGATAGCCAAGAAATCAGGATAAATGGCTTGAAAGAGATCTCTACTACTCTGCCTTTATTTCTTTGTCGGTACATATAAACACAACACAGATCAGGATACGACAAGCAGGCTTTGCCTGTCAAGCTCTGCTCAGCCACAAGGGGGCAGCCAAGGACCTGAGATTTTGGTCCATCTCTTTGGCAGGCCAAAACTGGGTGGAGCATGGATTCCACTGTCATATGACTGTTACATGGACCCTATTTTCCCGATTTGCTAAGGACCTCCCTGGATGATGGGTGTGGGAACTGGTCAACAAAGGTCATCAGTTGCCCACTGTTGGGTGTCCCAAGATGGATGAAATAAGTCCTTCAGGGGTCTTGAGTTTGGGACCTCAACATTCTCCTGGTTCTGCAGAATAAAGGAGGGCAGTCATGCTAGGTAGATTTTATCTGACTTTCTGGCCCATCAGGAGGAGCAGTGTCAGATCCAAGCTACAGAAAGCATCCATTAAGGCAGGGGTTCCCAACAGAGGGTGCGAGACGATATTCCAAGGGATGCGAAAACTTGGGTTTAGAAGTTTCAAAATTAAAGCATATATGTAAAATTCTATGCATATAATTATTTTTTTAAGGGGGGGTGAGAATATATCAGAGGGGTTCTAGGAGTGCGAGGTATAGAAAAGTTCGGGACCCCCTGCCTTAAGGGATGGAGTGTAGAGCAGATATTTTTGGCAGAGCTTCGTTGCTTCTCCAGACTCACCAGGTGCTTTGCTCACTGCAGAGCAGGGAAAGGAGCCATTTGCACTAGAATTTGCACTGGCAGAGGAAAGGATGCAAGGACTCGCAGGGCGTATCGTTCCAGTTCTTGTAACCTGGACAGCAAAAGAAAAAGGTTTGCAGTGACTCCCTCAGAGTCCCAGAAGAATATTTCAGTGGCTCCTTCCTCATCTGCAGGGGGACAGGAAGATACCACAGGTGGAGAACTTCATGTACGAACGTGGGCTTTGGGTTCGGCAGGTTGCTGTAACCAAGATAGCTTACCTAGCCAACAAACCAGGATACGGCAACCAGACTTTGGCTGTCAAGTTCTGCTCAGCCACAAGAGGGCAGCAAAGAGCTTGAGTTTTTGGTCCATCTCTTTGGCAGGTGAAAAGCGGGTGGAGCTTTCCCTGACATGACTGTTACATTGCCCCTCCCCCCTTTTTTTACCCTGTGTGCTGAGGGCTTCCCTGGATAACGGGTGTGGGAACTGGCTTTCAAAGAGGCCCCTCAAGTAGACATCGTAGCTTGCACAGAAGAGCATGGGCATGCTGTGGTTGCAGCTATGATACCCTGGGCAATTTGTATCATTGTTGGCTGGGACTGTCCTGACTCTCAGCAGGGAACTCTGCTTGTAGCATGGATGCAAGTGAGGCTGGTAGCCTCACCTGCACCGTCTCTCCTTCACCGCAAAGCACATCAGGAAAGCTTACATGCTGAGCCCTCCGTGTGGATACTAAACACTAAAACCGTCTGAGATTCTTCTGGCTGCAATGGGGTAGAGGTTTGGTGTATATTCAAGCAAGAAAAGAAACAACAAAAAGCTAAATGTCCTGTGACAACAATGGCCTTTGGGAAGAAGGTTAAGATGGAGCTTATGTGATGATGGTCCTGTAATGTTTCCAATCGCACTTGGCCAGTAAGAATCCCTATATACTATGCTACGCTCAGCTATGCTATTTTCTCCTATCCTTTTCTCTATTATTCTCTATATTCTATCTCATCCGCTGGGAAACCAAGGGATCAACAAAGATCATCAGTTGTCAAGGGGTGAGCATTCCAAGATGGATCACGTGGGTCCCCACCATCTTGCCATACCTGCCGGGCTCCAGAGGTGGACACAGTGCTCTTTGTTGAAGTCGTTGTTGGGCTCTCCTGAATTCCAGGACAAGTAGTTGATGGAGGATCTGTCTGACCACTCCCAGGTGCGTTGCTGGAATGACAGAGGAAACACTTTACCCAACATCAGAGCCCAGATCAGAGAGGAATGTTTTCAAGGCAGATCAAATATATCATATCTCTCTCTCTCTCTCTCTCTCTCTCTCTCTCTCTCTCTCTCTCTCTCTCTCTCTCTCTCTCTCTCTCTCTCTCTCTCTCTCTCTCTCTCTCAGAATAGAGCTGGAAGGGACCTTGGAAGTCTTCTAGTCCAACCCCCTGCTCAGGCAGGAAACACTATATCATTTCAGATAAATGGCAGTCCAGTCTCTTCTCAAAAACCTTCAGTGATGAAGCACCCACAACCTCATCATGGAAGCAAGTTGTTCCAGAGTTTGTACATTGTGCTGTACAAGTGAGAAAAGAGCACGGATCAGATTGCATGGTTCTGCCCACGATCTCAACTTTGTTGAACCCTGTACATTTCCTTGCTGGGGTCTGCAGCTTTTGATCAGTTCTTGACTTAAATTCACATTTCAGCAGCTACAACCTGACATCCCCATCGCTTCAGAGTCTGAATGGTCTGAAGATGTGACCACAGCTGAATGGACCTTACCCTTCAATCAATCAGAATAGAGATGGAAGGGGCCTTTGAGTGTTGGATATCCACAACTTCTGCTCCACTGGTTAATTGTCCTCACTGTTAGGAGGTTTCTCCTTAATTCCAGGTTGCTTCTCTCCTTGAAGAGTTTCCGTCCGTTGCTTCTTGTCCTGCCTTCAGGTGCTTTGGAGAATAGGTTGATCCCCTTGCCTCTGTGGCAGTCCCTCAAGTACTGGAATACTCTATCATGTCCCCACTAGTCCTTTTTTTCTCTAGACTAGCCATACCCAAGTCCTGCAACTGTCCTTCTTATGTTTTGGTCTCTTTGGTCGCCTTTAATCATTTATCCTCCTCCTCCTCCTCCTCCTCCTCCTCCTCCTCCTCCTCCTCCTCCTTCTCTCTCTCTCTCTCTCTCTCTCTCTCTCTCTCTCTCTCTCTCTCTCTCTCTCACACACACACACACACACACACACACACACACACACACACACACACCCCTTGGCTAAGAAGAGCTTAGCTTAGAACAGCTGGTGAAACTGAATATTTGGATAGGTGACAATCATGAGATCCGGAAAAAGAAGACCCCAGAAGAAAACCACCTTTAGATGTCCATGGAGTCACCAACTCAGCTTCAGAGCCACTGTGCCTGATGCCCAGCCTGGTGGCAGCCCTGGACAATACTGATCAGAGAGATAAATGGGATCAGAACCCATGAATTCTGGGGTGGGAGAGTATCAGCAGAATCCCAGGACTATCGGATATGCTTGGAAGCTGAAAGACATCCTGGGAATTTGGCCGGGGAGGAGGACCTACTTCCGTGTGATTGACAGTAAATAGTCCTTGTATTAGAGAAAGTCACTGGGAAATGAGATGACTTCCAAGGAAGTTTTCCTTTCTTTAACACGGTCAGTATAAGAGCCGTGGTGGCGCAGAGGTTAGAATACAGAATTTGCAGGCTAATTCTGCTCACTGCCAGCAGTTCAATCCTGACCGGCTCAAGGTTGACTCAGCTTTCCGTCCTCCTGAGATTGGTAAAATGAGGACTCGGTTGGTCGGGGGCACTATGCTGACTCCATAAACCCCTTAGAGGGGGCTGCAAACGCACGATGGGGCAGTATAGAAATCTAAATGCTCATGTTATGATCAAGCATTTTTCAGGCATTGAAAGCACAATATATCCCCCTCTCTCCCTCCCTCCCCCCCATCTCCTACTTCTGTATTGTTGCCAGAAAATGACATTTCTACTCAGGAACTTACCAGGAACTAAACTCAATTTCAGGGAAAGTTCTTTACTTTGTATATATATATATATAGAAAATTTGTATGATTATGCATTTTTCAGGAATTGAAAATGCAACAGAGCACAAGATGAAAGCCTGCTGATAACAGAAACCAGCAAAATCTGCACACCCCCAAAAGAGGAAGAAGGAACAATCCTCCCCGGCCAGTCCCTGCAGTCCCTGAGTTAATGGCCCACAAGAGTTTCAAGAAGATTTAGAAGCCACCCAATGGGCCAAGGAGAAGTCCAAGGCAAGAGTTTTTATCAGAGAGATCCCTACCCCCCATTTTTTTTTTTTTAAATTTGATTCATATGCCGCCCTTCTCCGAAGACTCAGGGCGGCTTACAATGTGCTCAGCAATAGCCTTCATACTTTTGTATATTTATACAAAGTCAGCTTATTGCCCCCACAAACTGGGTCCTCATTTCACCTACCTTAGAAAGGATGGAAGGCTGAGTCAACCTTGAGCCTTGGCGAGATTCGAACCCTGCAGTAATTGCAGGCAGCTGGTCTTAATAAGCTTAATAACAGGGTGCCTTAAACCCCTGTACTACCAAGGCTCCATTGAACGAGCCTTCCAAAAGCCCCTTGGAAATGGTAAATATGGATCTGGGAACATTATCAGCAGAAAGAGACCTACTTTCCGTGGATCACGCAGTCCAATCCAGACATGGGTTTTCCTTGTGAGATAGTCAGTGATGTACTCGGCCAAGTCAACTCCTTGATCCTTGCTGTGGATGGAGGCGAGGTGGCAGCCTGGCTTGTGTTTCCTGCAGGCCATCTGGGAGAAGAATAGAAAAAGACCCTCATTCAGCAGAGAAGCAGACTTGTGGGCATGTGGGAAAGAGCAGAGAGCTGACTAAAGGGTCCTAGCTACCCATCCAGGGGTGGGCTGCTGGGGTTTACAGGGGTTCGGGAGAACCTCTAGCTAAGATTCTGTGCAGTTCAGAGAAACCCCAAATCCCACTCCTGGCTGACCCTGCCAATCTCTCTGTGTCCCTCCCAGGAGCCCCAATGTGGCCCATTTTGAATGCAGGTAAGTGCAGGGCATCTGTGGAGGCTTGGAGAGGGCAAAAAAAATGGGCCTACTGGAAGTTTGGGAAGGCCGGAAATGGGCCCGTTTCCAGCTTCCAGAGGGCCTCCGGAGCCTGGAGGCCATCTCCCGGAGGCTCAAAGAAAACCTCCAGAGCCCAGGGAGGGCAAACACACACACACACACACACCGCTGTGGTTCAGGAGGGCAACTGGCCATGCCCACACAGCAACCAGGCAGAAAACCCCTTGCTAAATTTTTTGAAGCCCATCCCTACACCCATCTTGATTCTGTTGACCCCTGAGGATGTCCTTGCTAGAGTCTTCAGCTCTTGAGCAGCTCCTTACGTGTGCATCTGTGGATAAATTGTGAATGTATTCATTGGTTAAAGCCTCAGATCCCCATCACTTCAGAGGCAAGGTGGCCCCAAGATGTCTGAGGAGGCCAGCCAGAGTTGGTGGCAAAACCTCTGGAAGTCTATTGTCTGGACGGCATTCACTCAACACTGCACACTGTCCATGAAAGACTATATCTGTTTGAAAGCCCATATTTTCCACAGATACTTGCATTCCAGGCTATCCTAAAATCATGCTCTTTACTGATTTTTCACACACCCTTGACTCTGCCTACACTTCTCTGCCTGAACTAGGAAATTCACAAGTTCACAAACACTTCTAACCTCTGCATCGTTCCAGTTCTTTATTTCCTCGAAGACCTTGTAGCAAAACCCATTCATGGGGAGCCAATCACGAGGACAAGAACAGCCTTTGGCTCCTGTGTGGGAAGAGACGAAGCTGAATGGGAAGATGGCCAGGAGAAAAGGAGGAGGAGGAGGAGGAGGAGGAGGAGGAGGAGGAGGAGGAGGAGGAGGAGACAGCTGGGTCTGCAGAAGAGGCTTTGTCTGCCGAGTTACAAACATCTTTCAAAACAATAAATTGAAAATGATTTGGATTACAGACACAGCAGCTGCATTTACAGAATGTCCAAACTTTCCAGTTAGCCTTGATGAATTTCTTTGAAGCTTCATGTCTTGTGTGAACGTCTCCACTTCTATTGGTCTATCATCCACTGAACTGTGCTATGAAGCCAGTAAATAGCCTCCCACCGGTCAGTACGCTCTCATAGAGAGGGACTCCTCCGGGTGCCGTCAGCCAAACAGTGTCGACTGGCGGCCTCCAGGGGGAGAGCCTTCTCTGTGGGGGCACCTACCGTCTGGAATGAGCTCCCCCCGGAGATACGGAGGATCCCGGATCTGCGCTCCTTCCGCCGTGCTGTGAAGACCTTTTTATTCCATCAGGCGGGCTTGGCCTGATCTCTTCCCTTTTTAAATATGTAAATTTTAATCTGTTTTTAAATTATTGGGGTGTTTTAATTTGTCTGGGCCAAAATGATTTAATTTGATTTTATCGGGTTTTTAAATGTTGTGTATTTATGTATTTTATGGTTGGCTGTTCACCGCCCTGAGTCCTTCGGGAGTAGGGCGGTATACAAATAAACTAAACTAAACTAAACTAAACTAAATGGACTCCTTCAAGAACCAGGCTGTTGACTGAGGCAAAGTATAGGGCCCGCATGGGTCAGTCCTGAAGGCTCCGCAGTGGCCTCTTGGATGACCCATAACTGCTCGTGGGGCTTATGATTATTTGTGGGGCAGCCCCCTGTGGGGAATGGGAGGCACTCAACGTTTAATGATAAATGCATGAATGTTTTGCCAAGTTTTCAACCAGTGGAACAGCTTGTCACCAGAGGCTGTGAATGCTTCAGCGCTGGAGGTTTTAAGAAGGGATTGGACAGTCATTATCTGAAATGATAGAAGTTCTCCTGCTTGAGAAGGGGGCTGGACTAAAAGACCTTCAAGGTCCCTTCCAGACAGAGGTGGGCTGCTGCCAATTTGGGCTGGTTGGGTGAACTGGTTGTTATGGTTCTACGCAGATTGGCGAACCATCAAATCCCACCACTAGGTGGCCCCACCCATCCCACCCCGCCCCACCCCACCCCCATCCTGCCCTATCTCACCTTGTGAACCTCCCTGAGCCAGTCGGACTTAGCAACAATTATCCTTACTTTGGTTGTAATCCATCCAGACTGCTGCAATGTGCTTTCTGTGGGGCTGCCCTTGAAAGCCTCCTGAGATGGCAATTCCTGCAGAAGGCAGCAGCCAGGCGGGTCCAAAGCAGGGGGATCAGGTGGTTCTGTCCTAAAGGGTCTCCACTGGACCCCTCGATGCCCCAAAAGTGCTGAACTATAACAGGATGACAGCTGAGTGTATTGGGGTCTGTCCCCCTGCCGCCCCCTGCCCAGGAGAGGCCCTTCTGAAGATGCCCTTGCTAGATGCTCAGCTCTTAGCTCCCTGGGAATGGCTCCAAGGCCTTCCGTGCGTCCCTCAGAGAGCAATGGTGGGGTAGAGAGCGGCACTCTACTGTTAATTTTTTAAAAACATTTTACTGATTTATGTAATAAATTTATACTATTGAACTGACTTCTTAATGAGAAAAGGACATGTCTTTCATTAAATCTTTAACTATTCATTAGGTTCCCAAGTCTGAATTTTGATTGTGTTAGTTTTCCTTCATTTTCTATTAGTCTGTCGAGATTCTCAGCCATGGTTGTCCCAAAGGTGCTTTTTCAGGAGGCAACTGGAATTTCTTGGTTTTTTCTTCTGGGGAAAAAAAAGCACCTTTGGGACCACCATGACTGGGATGACTGAGAATCTCTGCAGAATTTTAGCTGTATAATTTGGGACGGAGAACCTTTGAATGGTGTGGGAGTAGGAACGGATTTCCAGAGGAAAAATTGAAGGCTACAGGAACCATTAGCACTACTCAGGTGAGGAGGACACAGAGAAACCTTCCAAGTGCTTCAACGACCCTCTAAAAGGATGCAAATGACCAGCTGTCTACAAGGAATATAAATGCATTTTCTAGGATGGCAAAAGTCCCGAGTCTTGGAGCAGAGAGAGAAGGTGGGGTCTAAATTGCACAGAAAGCCAAAGAGGGATAAAAGCAACTTCAGGGAGAGGAAGGATGCTGGGAGGCTCGAATCAGGAAGGGGTTCAGAGGCAAGAGAATTGGCCTCTCCGGACACGAGAGACCCTGTTCAAACTCACCATTTATGGAGAAAGCCACGACCAGCAAGCCGAGGGTCACAAAGATGAATCGCCCCATGGTCCCCCTTCCTTCCCTGCAGAGAGGATCGGGGAGGAAAGGAAAGTGAGGTGGGTGGGAAGTCCAGCCTGTGACCAACCTGGGGGGTCCCACACTTTGCACTTTTTCACTGGACCCCGTTTCTCCCTCCTTGGTCATCCAGCAGCCTTGGTGGGTCACAGTGGATCCTGCATTGCCTGGAAAGGATCTCCCTTGCATCTCTTTCTCTTCCCCAGAGGCCCCTTTCTCCCTGCCTCCTGCAGACCCCCTGCTGCAACCTGGACAGTGCCAGTAGCCCCCTGCAAGAGGTCCCTTCAGATGGAGAGAGAGATCTGCTGCAGGGGCCTCACCTGTCACGTGTCCACAGGTGGGAGGGCCACAACTCACTTGTCCCTTTGCTTCCTTGGGTAGCAAGTCTGCTCAGTGGCAACTCCAGGCTTCCCTCCAGCAACAGGAATGGAGGCATTTATATACAAGATAAGACATGGGGTTGGTCTTTTTAGGGCGGTCAAAGGGGAAGGAAATTTTGCTTCAGAAAGGACTTTTTTCCCCAGGAAAGAACTCGTTTGCACTAAAGATTTAGCAATAGATTAAAAACACCAACATTGACTTCCTGGCAATGACTTGGACTTATACATTTACCAGCTGGATACCCTTCCTTCGCTATGAAACTATGTGGTTGGGCATGTTAGGATATGGTTTGAGCCTAACAGTTGTCCAGGCAATATATGTGTACTGTTACTTTAATCTGATAATGTATTATGTGACTTTAATGCTGAGTCATGCTGTAATTACATAATGACTGGTTGTGAGAGTATTTAAGCAAGGTATTGTAACATGTTCAGTTGCTGCTATGATATGCTGCCATTGATGATGAAGCTGCTATGATAAGCTACCATTGAGAGGAGTTGCTATCTGCTAATCATTGTTTGATGGAATCTGCAATCATCGTGGTTTGTGAACCAAAGTGAGTTTGTTATTCTAACCAACTACTGTTTGTTGGGTAAGAAGATTCTGTAACTACTGGACTGATTTACTGGCAAAGACTTGGAATTTGTTTAAAGACTATGAGACTGTTTTTCTACTATAAAGTAAGCTTTTGATAAACCAGTTTGCATATCTCTTATTCATTGCTCTCAGCAACGTTTCCTTGTGCATTTACTCTGCTGGTTGGTAACACAACAACAATATCCTTAACAGGGCATGATCGATGGAACTAACCAGTTCTGGAATAACACCTGGGTAGATTCCACCATGGATGTCCCTCTCATTGTCATCATCACCAACAAAGGATGCCTGGAGAAATGAAGGCTGCTGATGAGCCCCCCCCCCAATCCCCCCCATGATACCCCCTATCCTGTGGTAGACCTGCCCCTGCACTCTGAGTGTTTTGGACATATTTAGTGGTAGGTGCCTGATTAATGTAGGGGTTATTATATGCATACTTTTCTGCAGCCTCTCTATTGATTTCGGAATGACTTTGATGATACTTTTTTGCAGCTTCCATTACTTGTGCTTTCCTAATCACATCTATAAATCTTTTCCTGAGTTTTTCCCTGAATACCCGTGCTCCACTACAAAACTATGTTATCGGGCTTGATAAATTGACACTTAGAGTTTGAAAATTAATGAGTAGTTAGAATCGTCCTCTCCTCTCCCCTTCTCTCCCTCAGTCTAGCTCCACAGAAGTCTCTCCTATCCCCTTCTCTCCTTCAGGCTGGCCCGACAAAAGCCTCTCCTCTCTTCTCCCTCAGGCTGGTCCCATAGATCTTCTCTTATCCCTTTCTCTTCCTCAGGCTGGCCCCATAGGTCCCCTCCTATCCCCTTGTCTCCCTCAGCTTTGCCCCACATAAACATCTCCTATCCTATCCTCTTCCCTCCCTCAGGCTGGCCCCACAGAAGCCTCTCCTATCCCCCTTCTCTCCCTCAGGCTCCCCCATAAATCCCTTCCTATCCCCCTTCTCTCCCTCAGGCTGGCCCCATAGATCCTCTCCTATCCCCTTCTCTCCCTCAGCCTCACCCCACAGAAGCCCGTCCTATGCTATTCCCTTCTCTCCAGTTATTTTCAAGTTGGGAGGGGAAGTAGAACATCTTACTAATTAGCATCAGAGTGTCTTATAATAATATTGGAAATACTAATGCTCTGATGGTCATTTTGAAAAATCCTGTGTCTTGGTGATGTTTCGACGAAGTCTCATTCGTCATCTTCAGGCTGGTGTTCTCGCCTTCGTGCTCCTGGAACATGCATCATTGAAAACCACAAACCTTAACAACCGGGCACCCAAGTGAACTTCCACACGCAGCCCCTCCTTCAATCCGCTCGCCCATCCTATCCTAGCCCATCGCCTGGGGAAGAAGACAGGTTTAAGAGCTTCTCTGATGGTGAGGAGGGCAGAGGCCTGCAGGAGCCCAAGGGGAAGGTTGGTCCACAGGGCAGAGGTGCCACCAGAGAGGCTCACTTCCAAGGTCCCATCAGATGCCATATTTAAGGGAAGAGACTCCCAGTTTGCTCACAGAACTGTAGGATGGGTGGTCCACAGGTAACCTGGCCCCCTGCCATCTGATGCTTGAAAGGTAATAACAAGCACCTTGAGTCGGGCCTGGAAGGAAACCAGAAGGCAGGGTCATGTGGGGGTCACATGGGTCAACCTCGGCAGCCAATTACTGCATGTGCCTCCAAATTCTAGAACAGCTGTAGCTTCCCAGTGGTCTATAAGGGAAGGATAGGAGGTGACCAGGTGAGTCCGAGGGAGGGAGGGGTCAAGCACATCATCCATCTCAAGTCCCTCAGCACCCACAGATCTAAGTCCAGTCCACCTTGAATTCCACGGACTCTTTTCTACCGCCAACTCGCTTTGATCGTTAGCAGCTCAGATTCTGCATGCAGTAAAAGTGCAGGTATTTGATCCGCCTTGGCTCCTGATTTCCTGTGCTAGACAGGGAGCTTCCTACCTTGCAATCATCTAAATGGGAAGTGACCAATGGCCGAAGGGGAACAATTCGCGTACTAGATGAATAAGAGGTGTGGTGGCCCAGTGGTGACAATGTAGTACTGCGGGCTACTTCTGCTGACTGCCAGCTGCCAGCACTTCAGCAGTTCGATCCTGACCGGCTCAAGGTTGACTCAGCCTCCCATCCTTTGCAGGTCCGTAAAATAAGAACCCCAATTGTTGGGGAAATCGGATGACTCTGTAAACTGCTTGGAGAGGTGTAGTGGCCTGTCAGCCCGTCTAGCAATCAACTCAGAGGAAGAGGCGGCATGGGAGTCAGGGCAACCTGAGAGCTCCGAGGAGGAAGAGGGAATGGACCCTAGCTCTGGGGATAAGAGGCAGGGGGCAGAGATGAATAGTTGTGGCAGACAACTATCCATTACCCTACCGGGGGCAGCTGTGGAGAACTCCAGGGCCAACCGTGAGAGGTTCCTCCATGGCAGGGACTGCTGTTAATGTCCCCCAAATCCAGATCAGGATGCTGCTGCCTGCTGGCAAACCCCAGATTGCTCTGTGTGAGTAGGAGGATGAATATGTTAGGGCAGGTCCATGGCTGATTATGATTATGAAACCTAGTTATTGAGCATAGCTGCCTTTAATAACAATTGAACACCACAAGAAGTCTCACTTTAGCATCCAGAGGTTTATGAGAATTTCAAGCATAGTAAACGTAAAACACTTTCATTGATCCCATTGCAATGAGGGTCAATCTGAGAAGCAACCCATCCTAGTCCGTTTTGAGGTAAATATAGCAAATAAAGAATAATGTAGATAAAAGAAATAATGTGAATAAAATAGGAATCATACAGAGTCAGATATATGGGCTCTGGGGGACCCTCTCTATTCACATTATTATAAGGGGAAGACGTGCTTGGATACATGAACTCTGAGAGACCCTATCTATTCACATTATTATAAGAGAGGAAAGTGCTTGTTGGAAATTACATTAACAAACAGTTAAACCCCTTTAAGTGGTAATATATCTTCTGAGACCTAGATGTCACGGAAAGGACTGCCATATGGAAAAACATCTGAGTGACCTCACTGTGAATGACACAAAGACCTATATGTTACAAAGAGTTACTTAATCCAATAAATTTACCCAAGGACAGTAGTAACTCTCCCATTAGCAACTCTGAGTACTTAAGAAAAGTTGTGCGGCTAAGATAATTTTGTAAACTAAGATTAATGCTTTAAGTAATTAGATGAACTTATTATCCAGTGTATGTAACCATATAAGGAAAATCGGATGTATGATCTCATGATTAACCATATATGGAAGATGTATGATCTCACTGAATCCTTTGTCTTAGAAATGTATAAAAACCATTGTATCAGAGTTCTTTCTTTGTTCAAAGCTTCAGGTACAAATCTGGCTCTGAACCTTGCGCAATAAAGCTGTCTCTGACTGACCTGGGAATGTTTTTTAGTCCTTCCATTCCACAACATTTATGGCACCCTGGCAGATGGGACTAAGGAACAAAGAACTTTTGTTCTGCCAGACAGCCTGCCCCGGTGGAACCGACACCTCCCCAAGGAAAATCCACTGGCCGGCCATTAGGACTCCTTTGAAGTCCACAGAACCTTTCGGTGAGGAGGTGCCGTAAACCCGCTGGTGAAACAGGCTAGTCAAGGATCCTTAAAGGTTAGCCAGACACAGAGACCTTAACGTAAAGAAAAGAAAGAAAGAAAGAAAAAGGAAAAGGTAAGTATAAATCAGAGAGTTAAAGTCTCTCTGTTTAGAGGTACACACCCATTAAGGGGTGGAAGAGGGAGGCTGATCACCCCCCTAGGAGACCCTGTGGCGTCCTGAGGTCTCTGGAATTAAGTATTTAAGTATTGGAATTAAGGAATTAAGTATTGTGGGGGATTGTGCGGGTGGTTAAACCTCTGCGGTTCTCATAGACGACTGTCGGAATGTCCAGCGTCGTGAGCCAGGGATAGTGTTGTTAGAATGTGTGGTAAGAGAAAAGAACTAATTGCAGTGTTATAAATTTTCTGATAAATTGCCGTTCTTAAAAAGCCAGAGAACTCTGAAAGAACTAAGAATAAAGAAGTCATTGTTTACTGTTCTTCCCACCCGGGGTTTAGCAGGCAGTAAAGAGGTAAAGCCTGTCTAAATGGGAAGAGTCAGATAATTTGACTTGATCAATTTGATGTGATTTCTGTTTATATATATATGATAGTGTGTAAAATTGAATGGAATTGAATTGATTGTGATATGTTTGGCTGGCCAGCAAATTAAGTAAACTTGTGCTTGAATAATTGTAATGATTGGTTTGCATGAAGTGAGATTTTTGCTTGTGAGATTGGTGTGTTGTAGGAAAAACAGACCAGGCCAAGCTCTTCAATGCAGGAAAGAGTTTATTGTGCAAGGTTCAAACAGTCCAAAAGGTCTGAATGCCGATGGTTTCTTCTGGCCATGTATTTATACAGTTTAAAGGCAAAATTATTACAGAGAGTGATGCATTTCACACGTAGAAGCTGCCCTTTCATCTATCTCTGGGAAAGGAAATAACTGTCAGGTATGCCTCCTTCAATATCCAGGAAAGAAAACCCCAAACTCAAGCATTTTGAAGAATTTGGTACTTTTACTGAATATGAAATGATTAACAACCCAGTTAAAGCTGGAAGTGAACAAAACGCGCGAAATGCATCTACTAAACTTCTTCCCCCCCTCGTGTTTATAAATCATCAGCCAATCCAAAGGTCTTCCAAAGGTCAGGTGGCAACACGTCTGGCAGCGTCATTCATCAGGAATGTCGGACAGTTGGTCAGCCATCCCCTTTTGAAGATTCAGTTTCGTTTCTCACGAAGTCCCCTCCTACAAAGACAAAACCACCTCCTGCTCTCTTCCCCCCCTTTGCTCCATAACTAATCCCTCCCCATTTCTTATGGCAGCTGAAGCAGGCAAGCTGAGGCTGACAATAACAATCTTCTTCTCACATACTCAGGTTCTCTGCTCCGGCGCTCAAGACATAACAAAAGGAGATAAGAGGCTAGGAGACGCCTCAAGGGCAATAAGGAAGCAGCACCCCTTATCCAGGGATATGCATGACATTTGGGATGCAATAAACATTAAACAACAGGATGCATCTGTTTAGGGTCAGTTTGCCCTTTTACAATTCTGTACCTACGTCAAATACCGTTTGTCATCTCAGCACCTTGGCACGGGAGAGGCACTTCTGTCTTGACCAAAGATTTGGATTTCTAATATTTGAGTTTTATCCCAATATCGAATCTTAGCCTGGCTCAGGTGTACGCAAGCAGTTTGATTGCAGCGCGAATGTGTGTTGAGTGTAAAAGTTCCTGTGAAGGCACTTTAATTCCCCTTCATATAATTTGTGGGAAATGTCTGTGAATTATGGAGGTTAGAGAGAAATGCAGAACGTGTTGCTTTGTTGGAAGAATGCTGAATGAAGCAGGAAGTGAGGCTTGGTTGCCTGCTGTAAAACGTTTTTTCCCTCTCCCTCCCCTTCCTTTGGAGGAGAGAAGCAGGGGTTTTTCAGCTGACAGCATCTCTCTCTGCTGAAAGAGCAGAGAAAGGAGGGGGAAGTGTGTGACCAGCTAATGCGGTTTTGCTGCTGGTCTCTTTAATTTGCATATGAAAACTTTTCTGCTCTGAATACAATTTTGATTTTATTTTTTTCTGGAAATTTTTGAGGTTTAAAACTGGGATTATATACAATGGTTTATACCTGAGAACCACAAGGCCACATGACTTTCTGGAATTTGCCATTCTGCCATGGCACCAGGGGCAGTTGCTAGCCCCTTCCACCTAACTCTCACAACATTATTGTTTTTATATCAGTGACCAACTTAAGTTCCTCTTTTCCCATGGTCTTATCTCGCCACATTGTTCCAGCGAAGTAGCTGTCTTGTTTACAAGGCCTAATTTCCACGTACTCAGGGGCACAAGCTCATCATCACTGATTTTTTGCACAATTTAATCCATGCTGACCTGTGTGCTTACCTGAGACCCCCCCAGATCCCCACAAATGTTTACCCGTTGATTATAATACATGATAGATGGAATATAGATCCTTTATTATTCTTTTGAGCGCCATATGCAGGCATATTCATATCAAAGCTGGACCCAGCCCAGGTTCCCTGAGTATCCGTATCTGAAGGAGCTGGGTAGGAGGAGCATCCGTAGCAAAGCGGAAAGGTAAAGACCCCTTTTTATAAGCTTCCCACAATGATCAAGATCTTATCCATCCATTTGGGTTCGACCCCTGGCGATTCTGTGGCCGAGAGAATCTTCTGCTCTTGCACTGCTTCTTTGAGTTGCTCTGTGCTCTGGCCGGGGTCAGCTTTGGTGATGCCCAGCCACTCTGTGCTTTGGCAGCCTGGTTCCCTTTCACTGCTACTTCTTCTCCACCTATGGCATAGGATCGCTCCTTGACCAGAGTCCGGAGTATTGTCCCATCCTCTCCATGACCGGTTTTCTTTGCTACCTTCTGGGAGGAGCCTTCGTGCTACCCGAAGCAGAACAATGGATTCTGTCACAGCTTTATTCCATATAGGAGGGGTGTGGAACTCAAGGCCTGCAGGCTAATTATAACCTGAGGGGTACTCGCTGGGCCACCCTGGAAACAGCGGAGGACCAGTCAATGGTGCCTCTGCCAGGAAAATGGAGCTCGGGATGGCCACACACAGCCCCACCCCAAGCTCCATTTTCGCTGGTAGGGGGTTGCAGGAAGCAGCCAATAATGGAGCTCAGAAGCATTTTCACTAGTAGTTCGCTCAGGCCCCTGACATGAGTGACATTGAGCTGGCCACGCCTACCCTGGCCACCCCCCCCGTGCCCCCAAGGTCAAACATAACCCTGATGTGGCCCTCAACGAAATTGAGTTTAACCCCCTTCTCCTCTTCCCTTCCCTTCCCTTCCCTTCCCTTCCCTTCCCTTCCCTTCCCTTCCCTTCCCTTCCCTTCCCTCCTCTCCTCTCCTCTCCTCTCCTCTCCTACCCATCCCATCCCATCCCATCCCATCCCATCCCATCCCATCTCATCTCATCTTTGCTTTCTCCAGTAAATTCTACCACATGACATGATCAAAATAAGTGAGTTCAGTTCCAAGTGGCGAGGAAGACACTGGAAACAGGGAGGCTGTTTGGAAAGATAGTTTAATGGTGGACAGGATCACAAGGGGTTTTTGGGTCCTGGGCAAAAATGATCACATGTAAGAGGGAGAGAGAGAGATCTGCTTCTGGCGCCCACCTGAGACCTTCCAGTTCCTGTGTAAGGGCAGGTATTCTGATTGGTTGTCAGACTCCCATGGGGCCATGAAGGGATATCTTTGTAGGTTGTCTTGAGTCCCAGGCTTGGTTGAATCTTGCTGGGTGATGATGTCATGAAGAGGGTTGTGTTCTGAAAGGGTGTTGGGCAATTCCTATTATGGCTTAATGCTTTGTCCTGGTTTGGATCTTGAGTGAGGACTAATCCTATCATGTCCTGAGGGTGAAAGTCTTTTGTCTTGTAGATAGACTGGTCCAGTCTTTCTGGGGCTATTAACAAAGGTGAGGGGCTGCTTTCCAAGAACATGTTTCTCCTTTTCTCATCCAGGGAGGTATAATATTCTGCCTTTTTAATATTTCCTAGAATATTTCATTCTCCTAGGAGAAGGGTGGGTGCTAACTATCTACATATCTTTTAAAGGTCCTGTTCAGTCCGACAACCCCCCCCCCGACTCTGCCAAAAATGATCAGGCTGAGAAAGCCAACCAGATGCTGCAGTAGAATATGAGATGTTACTGCACCTGCTTTCTTAGGTCCTCTGAGAAGCTTCATGCAAGCTTTGTGGGACCTTCTAAAGTCAAGATGTGTTGAGTACAAATTTGATGAGTTTCAGAGCAGTCGAGTACCAAGGTACCCACTATATCTCACAAGAGACCTGCAGACCTCCGTAGATAGCAAGGGCCACCAATGGCTGAAGGGGACAAGGTGTGATTTTCTACCAATTTCCTGGTTTCTACTAGACTCTCTAAGAAGCCTGATGCAAAGTTTGTGGGGCCTTTTAGGGTCCTGGAGCAGATGAATAGCGTGGCCTTTTTGTTGCAATTGCCACCTTCCCTGATGGATCCTCCCAGTTTTTCATCGATCATTACTGGTGAGAGAAGCCCCTTCCAGCCCTTTATGCTCACAAAACCCATAAGACATGAAACGATCCCTCTGGCTCTGCCAAAAATAAACGGAGCTAGTCATGCCAAGACCGAATTTATTTGAACTTCTGGCCCATCAGGATGAGCAAAATCAGATCCAAGCTACAGAAATCAACCATTAAGTGAAAGGACGCAGAGCAGAAGTTTTGGGAAGGCTTCCTTGCTTCTCCAGGCTTCACCAGGCGCTTCTGCCACTCCAGAGCAGGAGAAGAAGGAGTTGCACTAGAATCTGCACTGGCAGAGGTACGCACGGGTGGACGCACAGCTCTCGTCATTCCAGTTCTTATAACCTGGGCAGAAAAAGGAGACATTTCGCAGGGATTCCCTCAGAGTCCTAGAAGAGCATTTTCATGGCTCCTCCCTCCTTTGCAGGTGGACCTGAAGGTCCCACAGGTGAAGGACCTCACTGGCTAAAATGGGCTTGTGGTTCAGCCGATTGTTGTAACCAAGGTAGCCAAGAAATCAGGATAAATGGCTTGAAAGAGATCTCTACTACTCTGCCTTTATTCCTTTGTCATTAAATATAAACACAACACGTCTTCCTTAGGTCCCCCATGACTTCTCCAGACGTTAGACTAGTTTTCAGGAAAATGGTTATTCTGTATTCTAATAATTATCCCTTGTGTATTAAGTTTTAGGGTTGTGATTGTGATTGATTTTTAATTAACTTAGGCAGGTGCTAATTTTTTCCTTGTACACAGTTGCCAAAGAGTGACTGTTCCAAGAAGGCTCAAAGCCTCACTCTTTGAAGCGCATCCTTGGTGTCAGCTTTGGAAGACATATTAGGCCGGAAGCTTCCATGCTGCCACCTTCTCATGTGTGGGAAAGTAGGAGGGGGGATTTAGTAGAGGGGTTGTCTGTAGACATAATAGCATTCTTCCTCTCGGTCAAGGTCACGCCAATCCCTGCATCTGGAGAAGGAGTGGTGGGAGTGCTGTCTCGAGATGGGACGGACGTTGATTGGAGCATGTGATTGACTGAGCAGAGAGGGGATGTTTTGGGGTTTTTTGATTTACTGAGGGAAAATATGGACCTCTCAGATTCGGGTTTTCCCAGATGTGCCAGTTTACCTATTCTAGTAAAGAGAACTTTGAAAAATGCTTGCTTCAAAGTTTTTATTTGGAGTTGGGTTTTTTTCTGGAATGCTGACACTCGGCTCCCTTCTCTCCACCTTGGCTTACCTGATGGGCTCCAAAGTTCAACGCAATTTTCATTGTTCCCTTGGTTGTTGGGCTCTCCTTGTTTCCACATTAGGGAGCTGTTACTGGATCTGTCTGTCCACTCCCAATTGCGTTTCTGTAATGACAGGGAAGCCACATTAATCAACTGAGGAGGGGACTTTGATGCTGCTAGAGGCTCTCTCTCTATCCCCCTCTCCCTCTCTCTTTATCTATCTAGTTGATCTGGAACAACTAAGCAGGGTTAAAGCTGATGAACTCTTGGATAGGCGATGATCCAAGAAAAAACTTCTCAGAAGAAATTAATGAATAAAAATTAATGATTTTTTGGATAGGAGACCACCAGCAAAACACTTGGAAAATGAATTGATGATGATGATAATGATGAGACAAAAACATTTGAAGAATGGTTGCAGGAACTGGGTCTGGCTATCCTAGAGAAAAGAAGGACTCTTCTGGGGGGGGGGACGACATGATAGCAGCATTCCAGTATTTGAGGGGCTGCCACAAGGAGGAGGGGGTCAATTTATTTTCCAAAGCACCAGAAGGCCGGACAAGAAGCAATGGATGGAAACTGATCAAGGAGAGAAGCAACCTGGAATGAAGGAGAAACTTCCTAACAGTGAGGACAATCAACCAGTGGAACTGCTTGCCACCAGAAGTTGTGGGTGCTCCATCCCTGGAACTTCGTAAGAAGAGACTGGACAGCCACTTGTCTGAAAAGTTTTACAGTCTCCTGCTTGAGCAGAGGGTTGGACTAGAAGATCTCCAAGGTCCCTCCCAGCTCTATTCTACTCTGATTCCTGTTGGAGGATCCTTCAAAAAAAAACCCCTCCTTAGAAACCGTAGAAATGAATTGACGAACGTTAGCAATAGAAAGGCACCTACTTTCTGTGGGTCATTCAGTCCAATCCAAACATGTCCACCACTTTTGAGATAGTCGGAGATGTATTCGGCCACTTCAAGTGACTCATCAATGCCATGGATGGAGGCAAGGTGGCAGCCTGGCTTGTATTTCCTGCAGAACATCTGGGAAAGAGGGACAAGAGAGAAAGGCACTTGTTAAGGAGACAAGCAAATTTGTGTGCATGTGTGTGTTAGTTTGTGAAAGTGAGAGAAGAGCCAGGGAATCTAATTGCATGGTCCTAGACACTGTCATGATTGTGTTGACTCCCTTCAGATGCCTCTGCTAGATTCTGCAGCTCTTGAACATTTCTAGATTCAGGAGATAAACTCTCTGATCCCATCACTTCAGAGGCAAGGAGGTCTGAAGATGTCACCAGGGTTGCCAGGGAAACATCAGGAAATCTGTTGTCTGGATTATGGTCACTCAGCCCTGAGGCTCAGCACTGCCCAACAGATGCCGGCCATGAAAGTCCAGACCAATATATCGTCCAGAGAATACTTGTGTTTCAGACTGTCCTAAGATAATGGTCCTTGCTACCCTATTTCCCTGAAAATAAGACCTAGCATGGTTTTTATGTGTGCGCCTAATATAACCCCTACCCCCAAAATAAGCCCTACTTAAGAGCCTGTGCAGCCAGCCACTTGCCCGTTCCGTCTGGTTGCTCACGGTGCCTCGGTGGTGATGGTGGAGCTGCCCCATGTGTTCCACACCAGCTTACCTCAGGACCCCCACAGCCAGGCCATCCGCACCCTGATACCCACCTTGTGGTGGCAGCACCAGCAGCCATGTGCAGCAGGAGCCCATGTATCTGCCAGTCCACTTCTTCTGCACACACAGCCTAGTGGCCCTGCACTTCAGCCCAACCAGAGGGACTTGGGGGCTATTCAAGGCTCTGCCTAGGCTTCTCCTCTTCCTAAAATAGGAGATTCACAAATACTCAGCACTTCTAACCTCAGCATCATTCCAGTTCTTGTGCTCATTGAAGACCTTGTAACAAAACCTCTTCATGGTGAGCCAATCATGGGGGCAACAACAGCCTTTGGCTCCTGTGTGGGAAGAGAAGAAGCTCAGTGAGAAGATGGCCAAGAGAAAAAGAGGAGGAGGAGGAGGAGGAGGAGGAGGAGGAGGAGGAGGAGGAGGAGGAGGAGGAGACAGAGCTGGGTCTGCAGACCATTCTGAATCTGCTGAGTTGCAAACATCTTTGAGGACAAAAAATTGAAACTGACTTTCAGCTGCATTTGCAGAAGGTCCAAAACTTGGTTAGGGTTAGCCTTGGTCAATTTTCTGGAAGCTGCATGTCTGGTGTGAATCAATCAACTTGAGTTGGTTTATTATTCAGCGAACCATGCAAAACCAGAAAATGGGTTCCTTCAAGAACCAAATTAACCCGGTTTAACTTTTGCACACTTGGAAGTCTGGTGCCAAATGTGAACCTCCCTGAGTCAGTCAGACTTAGCAACAATTATCCTTACTTTGGTTGTAATCCATCCAGAACGCTGCAATGTGCTTTCTGTGGGGCTGCCCTTGAAAGCCTCCTGAGATGGGAATTCCTGCAGAAGGCAGCAGCCAGGTGGCTCCAAAGCAGGGGGATCAGGTGGTTCTGTCCTAAAGGGTCTCCACTGGACCCCTCGATGCCCCAAAAGTGCTGAACTATAACAGGATGACAGCTGAGTGTATTGGGGTCTGTCCCCCTGCCGCCCCCTGCCCAGGAGAGGCCCTTCTGAAGATGCCCTTGCTAGATGCTCAGCTCTTAGCTCCCTGGGAATGGCTCCAAGGCCTTCCGTGCGTCCCTCGGAGAGCAATGGTGGGGTAGAGAGCGGCACTCTACTGTTAATTTTTTTAAACATTTTACCGATTTATTTAATCAATTTTTAGGCTGCCCTTCTCACTATTAAACTGACTTCTTAATGAGAAAAGGATACGTCTTTCATTAAACCTTTAACCATTCATTAGGTTCCCAAGTCTGAATTTCGATTGTATTACTTTTTTATTTTTTTTATTTTTTTTATTTGATTTATATGCCGCCCTTCTCCGAAGACTCAGGGCGGCTTACAATGTGCTCAGCAATAGCCTTCATCCTTTTGTATATTTTATACAAAGTCAGCTTATTGCCCCCACAACTGGGTCCTGATTTAACCTACCTTAGAAAGGATGGAAGGCTGAGTCAACCTTGATCCTGGGGAGATTCGAACTTACAGTAATTGCAGGCAGCTGATGTTAATAACAGTGCTTTAGTCTGCTGCGCCACCAGGGCTCAGCACCATGGTTGTCCCAAAGGTGCTTTTTCAGGAGGCAACTGGACTTTCTTGTTTTTTCCTTTTGGGAAAAAAAGCAGCTTTGGGACCACCATGATCTGGATGACTGAGAATTTCTACTTTGGAAAGGGGAAAGTGTGAATCAGGTATTATACATCAAGAAGAGCACGGTATCCAAAAAGAGAAGCCACCTTCTGGTTGGTGATTCAATGGTAAGGGATGTAAATTTAGGAAAAGATATGGAGGTTTTGAAAGAGGTCAGGTGTCTTCCAGGTGCTACTGCCAGCAGAGACAAGGAGCGTATTCTTAAGATAGTCAAGAATGCCAGTAAGGACTGTGAGGTTGATGCTATTATACATCTTGGCACAAATGATCTGTCCCAAAAGGCTGTACTTTCTGTGCAGAAGGATTTCCAGAGCTTGGGGTATGAACTTAGTAGTATAGGTTGTAGGCTTATCTTTTCAGAGGTTTTACCAGGATATAAGGAACAAAAAGGGAAAGGCCAGCGTGTAGCCGAGTTTAATGTGTGACAAAAGGAGTGGTGTAGAAGGGAAGGATGCAAATGACCAGCTGTCTGCAAGGAATATAAATTCATTTTCTGGGATGGCAAAAGTCCCGAGTCTTGGAGCAGAGAGGGAAGGTGGGGTCTAAATTGCACAGAAAGCCAAAGAGGGATAAAAGCAACTTCAGGGAGAGGAAGGATGCTGGGAGGGTCGAATCAGGAAGGGGTTCAGAGGCAAGAGAATTGGCCTCTCCGGACACGAGAGACCCTGTTCAAACTCACCATTTATGGAGAAAGCCACGACCAGCAAGCCGAGGGTCACAAAGATGAATCGCCCCATGGTCTCCCTTCCTTCCCTGCAGAGAGGATCGGGGAGGAAAGGAGAGTGAGATGGGTGGGAAGTCCAGTCTGTGACCAACCTGGGAGTCCCACACTTTGGTTTGCACTCTTTCACTGGACCCCGTTTCTCCCTCCTTGGTCATCCAGCAGCCTTGGTGGGTCACAGTGGATCCTGCATTGCCTGGAAAGGATCTCCCTTGCATCTCTTTCTCTTCCCAAGAAAACCCTTGCTCCCTGCCTCCTGCAGACCCCCTGCTGCAACCTGGACGTTGACAGCAGCCCCTGCAAGAGGTCCCTTCAGATGGAGAGAGAGATCTGCTGCAGGGGCTCACCTGTCAGGTGTCCACAGGTGGGAGAGCCCCACTCACCTGTCCTTTTGCCTTCTGGGATAGCAAATCTGCTCAGTGGCAACTCCAGACTTCCTTCCAGCAACAGGAATGGAGGCATTTATATACAAGATAAGACATGGGGTTGGTCTTTTTAGGGGGGGGGGGTCAAAGGGGAAGGGAAATGTCTTTGCTTCAGAAGGGACTTTTTTCCCCAGGACGTAGCTTGTTTGCACTAAAGATTTAGCAAAGATAAAAAGACAAAAATTGACTTCCTGGCAATGAATTGGACTTCCTGATTTATTTATTTTCTTTAAACCTTTTATATAGCTGCCCACCTCACGTTGAATTCTCAGTCAAAAGTTAAGCAACACCAAACATACATCCTTTAACACAATAAACATTGACAACCTGGCACTAAAGTGAACTTCCTCATGCAAGATTTTCTTATTTCATCAAGCTGGCCTGGCCTAATTCTTTCCCCCTTTTAAATGTAAATTTTAATTTGTTTTTAAATTATTGGGTATTTTAAATTTGTCTCAGCCAAATTATTTAATTCGTTTTTATTCTATTTAAAATTTTTGTATTTATGTGTTTTATTCTGTGGCTGTTCACCGCCCTGAGTCCTTCGGGAGTAGGGCGGTATACAAATCCAATAAAAGAAAAGAGAGAAAAGAAAGCCCTCCTTAGCTCCTCTTAGCCCCTCTCGCCCACCCTATCCTAGCCCATCACTTGGGGAAGAAAACAGGCTTAAGTGCTTTTCTGATGGTTAGGAGGGCAGAGGCCTACAGGACCCCAAGGAGAAGGTTGTTCCACAGGGCAGGGGTGCCACCAGAAAGGCTCACTTTCAAGATCTGATAAGATGCAATATTTAAGTATTAAATATTATATTTAATATTTAAACTCACAGTTTGCCCACATAGCTGTAGGGTGTAGCCTCACTCTTTGTGCTCCTGCATCAGCATTTGGGCATTTTATATGTCATTTTATCTCTCTGAGTCCAGGTACATAGAGACTCTGCACAGGTGAGGTTGGGTTCATGGCCCTCATCATCTGCTCCGTCCAAGCTGGGATCGGAGCCACTGTGTAGCAGAGTCTCAGGAAAGATGCTGAGCTCCCATGGAAGCTGCATGGGGTCCATCAGGTTTTGGGGTGCGCCAATTGGATAGGTTCATTTGGGGGGCAGCTGTGGAGAACTCCAGGGCCAACCGTGAGAGGTTCCTCCATGGCAGGGACTGTTGTTAATGTCCCCCAAATCCAGATCAGGATGCCGCTACCTGCTGGCAAACCCCAGATTGCCCTGTGTGAATAGGAAGATGAATATGTTAGGGCAGGTCCATGGCTGATTATGATTATGATGTCAGGGGGAAAACCTAGTTATTGAGCATAGCTGCCTTTAATAACAATTGAACACCACAAGAAGTCTCACTTTAGCATCCAGAGGTTTATGAGAATTTCAAGCGTAGTAAACGTAAAACACTGTCATTGATCCCATTGCAATGAGGGTCAATCTGAGAAGCAGTCAAGGGGACGGCTTGAGGCTGATTGACAACCTTTCACAACTCATCCCAGTCCTTTTATACCTTAGAACCAGAAGGCCACATCACATTTGCCATAGCAACAGGGGCAGCTGCTAGTTCCTTCAGCCTAACTGTCACAACATATAAATGTATTTGTATATATGCGAACAATTTAAATTCCTCTTTTTCCACAATCTTAGCCTACCACATTGTTCCAGCGAAGCAGCTGCCTTGCTTGCAAGACACAAGTTCCACATACTCAGGAGTACCGGCTCATCACGCAGACATCACCACAGAAGAGCCATGGTGGCACAAGTGGTTAGAAAAAGGCACCTTTGGGACTAGTGCCCAGGCAGTTTGAGTGAGTTGCAGGGATTGGAAGGTGGCACCAGAACAGAACTTAACGCCGGGGCCCCACTTCTTCAGATTCGGCCCCCACCCTATGTCTCCCACCTCATCACCATAGACCAGTCATCCCCATGATGTTTCCGCCTGTCCTTTCTCTCCCCACAACACCCAACGGAGTCATTGCGACAGCTTCTGCCCAGATCACTCCCTGCTGTGTTGTTATTGCTCTGGTATTGTCTTCCGTACCACACGAAGGCTAATAATTTTGTTTTATTGCCAACTTGGAATAATTACTTTCCCTTTGGGTCTCCAAATTTCATCATTTGCAGCTTGTGTTTTTTCACTTGTCTTTTCCTGCTGTGTCTTCCTTCCTTCCAGCTGTAGTTGCAGCTACAAATATCACGCAAAACATTATAGGAAATGTAATCATTTCTTTTCTGTCTGGGTTGACGTGCAGCCCCCTGAGCCACTCCAACGCTAATCATTTCATGAACATGCATGAACAGTGATAATTGTCAATTTTTTTGTGGTTTGGAATGAGATCCCAACTGCCATGAAATAATGGCCTTGTGATCAAAAAATAAAAGACATTGATGACACGTGAGACTCGAAAAATAGAAAACATGGATTCTAAATAACATTCCACAAATAACAAATTTATGGGTTTGTATCTAGCTATAGCTACTGGAAACAAAGTCATAATTCAGCAGAAATAATTTTTAGTCCCAACAATGCAAGGATAAGGCACTCTCTCTGTGGTGTCATCTTCCTTGCAATTCTGTACTTTAGGATCTATTGGGTGTGTGGTGTAAACAATTTGATAGATTATATTGATGAAGATCTCAATTGTTGATAGAGTACCCAAGTTTGATTTTTTAAAAGAATTTTTCTGTACCTGATCTGAGAACATATAGGGCAGAGAAAAGGCAGGAGCAGCAGCGAAGGTCGACCCAACTGCTCATGCGGAGGCAGCTTCATCCCTCTTAGTGAGTTGCACCAGAAGCTATTTAGCACAACAGATAGATGGAGATAATGCTGGGAGCAATGTGTTTGTTTCCTAGCTGGGTGTTTTCTGGTCATGGTGATTCCTGCCTTGTTTGGATTGACACTGTGGATCATGCCTTGTGAACTCTGGACTTTTCTTGCCTCGTGAAGTTTCTTGTGTAGTGGATTTAATTTTGCTTGGTGGGTTTATCTTGTTTGGGAACCTTTCAAGTGCCTTGTGGACTCACTGGCCATTGCTCTGTGGACTAGCATCGGTCTGCTTTTGGCTGGATTTAGTGGGTTTCTGGGTTCTGGGTTTCTGATGAAGGGAATTGCTGGGGAATATTAATAAACCTACTAAACCACCATTATGTGTCTGTGTAAGAGAGAGAGAGTGGGAGAGCACAAGGGCCAGCAGAGAGTGGCCCATCCATAATAGGGGACTCATGTTAATGTCCCCCAAATCGAGATCATGATGCCACAACCTGGAGGCACCTGATCTTGACCTGTGAGTGTAGGGCAGGTCAATCTGGCATTAATCACCTGGCTAATAGGTGTCTCCCTTTGCCAAATAGTTATTTTGTATTTTAATTTGATGTATTTTTCTCTCTTTTTAAATGGTAATAAGGGTTTACCTAACCAGTACAGACTGGAATGTAGGAAAACTTTTTATCCTATCACTGTATGGTTGTAGCATTTCTAAACTGAAAAGCTCAGTTAGAGGAGGAAATGTTTGGACAATGTCTCCCGATAACAGAAAGCTTGGCTAGCCTTAATTGGCATCTGGTCTGTCCCTTCGTGAACTCCAAACAACCTTTTTTCCTTATTAAAATCCTAAAATCTACTGTACGCCCCTTCTGTTATCACACTTCATTTTAATGAACATG
This sequence comes from Pituophis catenifer annectens, assembly GCF_029215685.1. NCBI lineage: Eukaryota > Metazoa > Chordata > Lepidosauria > Squamata > Colubridae > Pituophis > Pituophis catenifer. The sequence goes on from NW_027256887.1 coordinate 89,362,706, forward strand.
TGTGGTATTATGGGATGCAAATAAGTAACAGGTTTGACCACATATAACTGATTTCTTACACAAAGGCAAAGTTACTTTTTTCCTATCCAATCACTTTTTCTCTTGCATTTTCTTTGATGTCTTCACTCTAACTAAGAGTGCAGAGAAGAGCAACCAGGATGATGAGGGGACTGGAGGCTAAAACATATGAAGAAGGGTTACAGGAACTGGGCATGGCTAGTCTCATGAAGAGAAGGGCCAGGGGAGACATGACAGCAGTCTTCCAATATTTGAGGGGCTGCCACAGAGAGGAAGGGAGTCTTCAGAAGTTGTGGGAACTTCATCCCTGGAAGCTTTCAAGAAGAGACTGGACTGCCATCTGTCAGAAATGGCGTAGGGTCTCCTGCTTGGGCTGGGGATTGGACTAGATGATCCACAAGGTCCCTTCCAACTCTGTTAATCTGTTAAATTATAAAAGGAATCGGAATACAGAATAACAGAGTTGGAAGGGACCTTGGAGGTCTTCTAGTCCAACCCCCAGCACAAGCAGGAGACCTTACACCATTTCAGACAAATGGTTGTCCAGGCATTACAGTCTTTTCTTAAGGGAATGTAAGATGGGTCTCGAGGTTCTCTTTTTTCATAGGGAGGCCCCACTTTAATTAATCTACTCTAATAAATTGCTTTTAAAAGATCTTCCGACTCGGTTGCTTATTGGAAAAGGTAAACTGAGACAGAGCCTAGAGCCAGATTGAGCCATCAGCTCCCCCTGTTGAGGCTCCATTGGTTCAAACTTGCAGTCTTCCACTCCAAGATGCCTCCATCTTCCTTCCCTAAGAGATCCCAAGTAGATCCCAAAGCTGTTCTGCAGGCTTCCCTGCATCATTGTTGCTCCTCCACATATGGGCTCTGTTCTGCCAGTTCCCTTAATTTGTAGTGCAAATTGTTTTGGATTAAGTCTTGGATTAAGAATTAAATAAGAAGAATTAATTAAGAAGGTTGTCAGGGAATTGCAGAGCAACTGTGCAAATGAAATCAGAAACACTGACACAAACTTGTGGTTTTATACAAATAAATATATTTTACATCTCTGTTTACAGCACTGCTACATCATGAGGTAAATCCTCAGGTAAATCAGAGAACAGCATTCGGAGCAAACATAAAAGAAAAAAGGCGGGAAAACAAGGAAACTCCCCCTTTACACCCATCAGCCAATCATAATACAGATTGCTTCACGCGGGAGCCCACACTCTCCAGTCAATCAACTTCAACTGTGTGTTCTGGCCCATCATTCAATTTACTCTTCCCGCTATTAAATTAAATATCTTAACAAATGTGCAGAAAGCCACAAGGGCTTCCCTCAGAGTTTACCCAGGGATAATGGCAGGTGGGCTTTCTTCTGCACAATTTCCGGACAGAAATTGATAGGCAAACAAAGAAAAACTTTCATTGCACATCTCCACTAAGGTGCAGCTCAAACACAACAGTAATTGAAAAACCAACAGTAATTGAAACCACCTGAAAGCAATGCAACCATTGCAGGCCATGAGATATTTACTGTGCCTGTACAGGCATGTAATGTAGACATTATCAACACTAAATAGTTTCGGTTTTTACATGTTGATTAGGGCAATGAAAACTTTGGAGTAGATTAATTGAAGGGTTTAATAAACCCCCATTCTCATGTTTTGGTTAAAAGGATTTCGCTGGGTTCCCAAAACACACAAGACATTAATTGAAGTTGCAATGGAGTATCTGGGTTCCTACAATATGCCAGGACCACAAACCAAGTTAAGAAAAAGGAATTGCTGCTCTTAAGAAAAGGGTGGAGGGTTTGTTCACACAATCTGCTAAATTGACAGCTGGGTTTTGAAGGAACGGTGAATCACAAATCGATTAATTCTGTTTTTAGGTAGTCTTGTCTGCAATTTCCCCTCCTTATTCCAATGACTTTTTTTCACATCTCCCCTTTTGGACTCCCCTTTCTGAATTTGTTCAGCTGCAGCAATCTGAAACCCCCCCCCAAATCCTGGCTAGTTTTGGGTGACACACTAAGCCACAGAATAACTAACCAAGCAGTGTGAGTTATGTTAAAAACAGATATTCCTTAGAGCTGATCAAGAATCTATTTGGAATGGAATGGAATAGAATAGAATAGAATAGAATAGAATAGAATAGAATAGAATAGAATAGAATAGAATAGAATAGAATAGAATATATACTCGTGGTATACTCATTTATCAAGGTTTATCTTCTTCTCAAAACCTTCATGGAAACATTACTATTTTGTTTCTTACCTTTTCAAACAGTCCAATGATTCTGGATGGAGAGTTTACAATCAATCAATCAATCAATAAAAATACCATTTGAATAAAAACATACACAACGCAGTAAAATCTAATGCAAATGGGAAACACAATTTAAATTAGGCAGTTGCAAGATAGTCATTCAAAATCTAAAACAATGTGAATGAAAACATAATTAAAAGCATGGGAAATTTACACAATAATAAAATAACAGAAGGGACCTTGGAGGTCTTCTAGTCCAACCCCCTGCCCAAGCAGGAGACCCTCTCCCATTTCAGACAAATGAACAACTGAAAACAGAATGGTCCCCACTTGGCACCTATTAAGAATCCCATAGTTGTCCTGGCATCTATGCTACATAAAAAACAAGTAAAATAGGCTGCGTAATTGTGTTCACACAACTAATAGAACCCTTGTCTGAGATGTGTGGAACATTGGGATGTGGTGGGGAACCAGGCCCTTTCCTAAAGCAAGTAGCTGCTCTATCTGGCTGGAGGAGATGGCGTTACACATGTGCTTCTGGTTTCAGCTTTTGGTCACTCACGGCCCTGGAAAATTGCTCAGATCATTTTCAACCAACCCTGGGGCACAAAAAGTTATTTAGAATACATGGAGACCTAGTGAATTTAAAATAACAGCAAACTTTCCTGGTTACAGTGTATATTTATTTGCTTTTCCACACAGACAGACTGAAGGGACTTGGGGTGGGGTTTCCCAGGTGCTCAGTCCCAACTTCCTTTTTTTCATTCAGGTGACTTTTGTTTGTTTGTTTGTTTCCTTAACAACTTGGTCCCTTCCTAGCCTTTGTCCACTCTGCTTGCGTGCCATCATGAATCTTTAGATATGGCCGCTTATCTGGGGCCCATTAATGTTCCTGCCAGCATTTCTTTCTTGGCCCGCTTCCTTCCTTTGATCTGAACCCGTGTCAGGCCCAAAGAACCAAGAATCACACATGGAGTTACTTCTGAAAAGTTCCTTTTTTGTTGTTCCCCTACAGACAGAATCTTGCCGGACTAAAGCAAATACCTGCCATAACTATAGATTTACTCTGTGAACTGCTAGGGAGGATCCAACTTGCTCTGTTTCTGCCTTCCAGACATTCCAAGCTCCACTTTCTCTTTGCCCCTGGAAAAGAAACCCTCCCTCCTGTGACCCTAAACTGCATTTCACCACACAATCCCTCCGCTGTCCTTCTTCCTTTCCTCCTTTGATTTGTGCCTTCTTCACACCATCTCCAGCAGGGTCAAACCAGTCTACATGGAAACTATAGCCACATAACCACAGAATTGCTTTCTTGTTTAACTTTTCAAATGTTTGTTGTTGTTTTTTTAAGCATATTCGTTTCCAGCCAAGCATGAACTGCCTAGAAAAATGGAGTTTCTTCCTTGAGGGAGCTTGTCCTGTTTCTCAACTTGGGCAGATATGCCTTGAGTCCTTGGCCCAGGGGGACCTCACAGCTGGATGCTGATCTGTCACACGCATGAATATGTCAGGGGTGGGCTTCAAAAATTTTAGCAAGGGGTTCTCTGCCCGGTTGCTGGGTGGGCATGGCCTAGTCGGCCTCCTGCACCATGGTGGTGGTAGGGGGTGTTTTTGCCCTCCCCAGGCTCCGTACGCTTTCCTTGAGCCTCCGCGAGGGTGAAAACAACCTCCTCAGGCTCTGGAGGCTCTCTGGAGGCTGGAAACGGGCCCATTTCTGGCCTTCCTGAACTTCCGGTAGGCCTGTTTTTTGCCCTCCCCAAACCTCCATGCACACCCTGCATTTAGCTGCATCCAAAACGGGCCACGTGGGGACTCCTGGGAAGGGTGGGGTGGGGTGGGCAGGGCCAGCAAGGACTGGACTTTGGGGTTCTCCGAACTGCACAGAATCTTAGTTAGAGTTTCTCCCAAACCCCTGTGAACCCCCAGCAGCCCATCCCTGGAATATGTCCCTCAGGGTCAACCCAGTTGTTAAACGTTCTCCATGCAAGAGAGGATGAGCAATAGTAACCCAAACATTCAGTGGGACCTTGGACTTGCTCCCCACCCCCATCCCTCACCTGGAATCACAGGCTCAGAGGCTCAGAGCATTATAGAATTGGTGGGGTTAATTGCTTTCCACAGGAAGAGGAGAAGGAACCACAAAACATGTTCTTCTGTTAACACGCCATGATGGCTCTCTCTTTCACAATAATGTGGATAAGGAGCTTTATTGCAGACTCACTGGCATTCAGCAACCACAGGTTGAAATCTGGAGACTCAAAGCTCTGATGGCCAGGCAGTGGGAATGAGTGCAGGGACTGCTGACTGGCACCAGGACTTAACACCAGGTCCCCTTCCCAGAGTGGTCCACCACTTACCAGCCACTTCGTCTTCTTAAGACCCATCATACTCATGATGTTCCTGCCTGCCCTTCCCCCCCCCATTCTTGCTGACTCTTCCCCTCCTATCCCTGTGGAGACAGAGAAAAGGAGGAGAAGGAAGGGCCTGGTGGCTCAGCAGACTGATAGCATTGTGATTAACACCAGCTGTCTGCTTTACTGTAAGTTCGAATCTCCCCAGGCTCAAGGTCGACTCAGCCTTCCATCCTTTCTAAGGTAGGTTAAATCAGGACCCAGTTTGTGGGGGCAATAAGCTGACTTTGTATATATATACAAAAGAATGAAGGCTATTGCTTAACGCATTGTAAGCCGCCCTGAGTCTCCGGAGAAGGGCGGCATATAAATCAAATTAAAAAAATATTGTAATGTCCTTTGCACATTAATTGTGGAGATGATTGTTAGCATCTAATTAGCCTTTTCTTTTATTGTTTTGATTGGTCCCTTAACTCTTTTCCTAGGAACTGATTTCTAATTGTTTGAATTTTCCGTGTTGTGTAACATGTCTTGTATAAGCCATTTATTGGCTGCCCATCTTCCCACAGGGCAACCCTGGGCAGCTTACAATATTATTCTTTTTTTAAAAACCTTCTTCCAGAAGTCTTCCCCATCTTGCTTTGAGTTAACCTTATTTCTTATTTGGGTAGCTTAGTTGGTGGTGGAAATTTTGCCAGTTTCCTTCATTTATTGGGCAATTCGTCATTCATCACTGTCCCTGAGAATCAGAGCTTATTGACACTGATCTGCTGCACAAATAAAGCTTAAGGAAAAGGGCAAAGATAAGTGCAGATTAAGAACCCCAAAGCCAACTTTGAGCCTTGGTGGCGCAGCAGACTAAAGTGCTGTTAAGTAGCACCAGCTGCCTGAAATTACTGCGAGTTCAAATCTCACCAGGCTCAAGGTTGACTCAGCCTTCCATCCTTTCGAAGTAGGTAAAATGAGGACCCGGATTGTGGGGGCAATAAGCTGACTTTGTATAAATATACAAAAGTATGAAGGCTATTGCTTAACGCATTGTAAGCCGCCCTGATTTGATTTCTTTCTTCTTTCTTTCTTATTTTATATTTGTTTGCATTCGTTTTCATTGTTCTTACTTGAAGGTTTTAATAAAAAAAAAAAAAACTATATGCAATAGCTTCAGGGATACCTCAGTCGGTTCTCACTGTCATGTATGTCTCTTGCTCTGATCAAAAGGGCGAAGGGCGACATATAAATCAAATAAAATAAAAAAATAAAAAATAAATAAAAAAGGAAGAGAAGGCGAAGGAAAAGAAGGAGAAGGAGAGGGAGAAGGAGAAGGAGAAGGAGAAGGAGAAGGAGAAGGAGAAGGAGAAGGAAAAGGAGAAGGAGAAGGAGAAGGAGAAGGAGAAGGAGAAGGAGAAAAATCTGGTAGAACCTGTTTCAATGTCCCAGTTGCAAAGCCAAGAGGATATGGGTGATCTGCACTCAAAAGTATTGGCCTTTCTTAAATATTTATTTATTTATTTGATTTGATTTGATTTGATTTGATTTTGTTGTTGCCTGTTTCTAGAGCAACTCTTGACACCTTGCAATATAAATCAGGAAGAAAACACAATGAGGGAGGGGAGGGAGGGAGGGAAGGAGGGAGTTTCAACCTGCTTTCTGGATCACCTGCTTTGGATCACGTTGTCTTGCCGTTCAGGGGGTGATCTTATGAGCTGGATATATAAGCTGGAAAAGAGACCATTGGTGGCTCAGAAGATTTCTCCTTCAGATTGGATCCCTCTTTGAAGGTGAGAGCCATAGATTATAGAAAGAAGTTTAATGTAACTTTAGTGAGAAAGATTATAGCATATTTGTATATATAACTGCTGTGAAGAATACTACTTCTAGGCATTTTTTCTTTTCTATTTTGTCTTTAACTTTTTTCTTTTTTCCCCTATATGCAATAGCTTCAGGGATACCTCAGTCGGTTCTCACTGTCATGTACGTCTCTTGCTCTGATCAAAAGGGGTTTCAACAAAATCAGGAAATATCCTGACAGCAGCACCCCCTCCTCTTTTTAAAAAGGCCTGTAGGTTGAAATTCCTCAACCTCCTTTGTAAGAATCCCAGGTCAAAAGGGTATTTTACTTGATGGATGAGGCAGCATAGCATCTGTGTTATAAAATGACAAAAAGTCCTGTATTTCTCATAAGAGGTTGGTGGTTTGCATTTTGTGTGTTTATGATTTTTTTTTTTTTTTTGGTTCATTTGTTGGCAGCCAAGGTGATTCACAGGATTAAAAGGGGATGGGGAGGATTGCTTTTCTTGTCCACAGAAGTGATACAGAAGAAGAACAGCAAGACAGGAGCCTTAAAAAAATAATCTTTTTCATTTAGGCATTGAGTTCATTCCGGCTGGGGATTAGCTAAGGGTCCCCTTTCCAAATTCTTCTATGAATAACAGAATTGGAAGGGATCTTAGAGGTCTCCTAGTCCAGCCCCCTGCTCAAGCAGGAGTCTCTAGACCATTCCAGACAAATGGCTGCCCCATCTCTTCTTTAAAACCTCCAGTGATGGAGCACCCACAGTTTCTGGAGGCAAGCAGTTCCACTGGTTAATTGTCCTCACTGTCAGGAAATTTCTCCTTTGTTTTAGGTTGCTTCTCTCCTTGATTGGTTTCCATCCATTTCTTCTTATCCTGACCTCAGGTACTTTGGAGAATCTTCTTTGTGGCACCCCCTCAAATATTGGAACACTACTTCTATTTATTAAACTAGACCTGCCCAATTCCTGCAACCGTTCTTGGTGTGTTTTAGCCTCCGGTCCCCTAATCATACTGGTTGCTTTTCTCTGCACTCTTTCTTAGAGTTAAGACATCTTTTTAAACATCATGCTGACCAAAACTGGATGCAATATTCCCGGTGTGGTCTTATTAAGGCATTATAAAGTGGCACCTAAGAAGATCAGGCAAACATATACCAGACATGAGCCACACCATCTATGACCCAGATCTTAATGGTCACAATGGGGGAAAACCAACTATGAGGGCCAGAAGTTCAGAACCAAGATTTTGAGAATTACAGGCTGTGGTTCCTGGCAGAACGGGGGTCTCTACCAATTGCTCAGGGTAGTATTGGGGAGGGGAGGGGAGGGGGCTGCAATCCAGAGATGAACAGGCAGATTTCACGGTTGAGACGAGTGCTCGGTTCTTCCTTCTGGGGAGGGACGCCCGAAAGGGGGTGGCCTGGCATTGTTGGAGGACATTCAAGGTTCTTCTCAACTTCTGTTTCCCTCCTCAGGTTTGAAGATGTTTCTCATCACTTGCTTCATCTTTGGCCTTTTGGGCAGCCTTACCTGGGCAGGTAAGTTGTTGCAAGCAAAGTTGATATATCCCACCTCCATCCTGTTTCCCCCTGGGTCCCCATTTATCTAGTCCTTGGCTTATTTTAATGTTTTATTCTTAATGGGGGAGCCTCTACTTCTAGCCATGATCCATTTAGACCAACCCAGAAAGGCATGGAGTTCCAGAAGGCCTCCGGGTCTCATTATATGGACCCCAAATATTGGTACCTACAGGATGAGGCTGGCATCTGTCCACTAAAGAGGACCTGGGCATTTTACATCCCCTGGGACACATCTGGCCCCTCGGCTCTCTCTGTCTGGCCCATGTGAGGTCAGTCGGAAATCGGAAATCAAATGCAAATAAGTGTACGTCATACACACAATGCAATGCACTGCTTTCATCTTGAAGGCAGCTTTTTATTTCCAGTTTGTGTATGTGGGTCCCTGCGTGCCTACAGACCTTCATAGCCCTGTTAGTTTGGCCCTCCAGAACAGTCCCAGTTTCTTATGTGGCCCCTGGGGAAAGTTGATTGCCCACTGAGCCCAAGAGCCATCTCGGTGTCTCTCACTTCTGCTCTTGTTCTCTTTGCTTTCTCATTCTGTGTTTCTGTTTCTATTTCAAGTTTTTACTTTTATTGTTTTCTCAAAGTATGAAATACAAAGAAGAATGAAAATAGGAAATCAGGGGAAGGAAAAAGAGAGGGGGACAGAAAATACGGGGTGCAAGGGAAAAACGAAAAAAATGTGGACTTCCGACTCTTTTTAGCACAGTACAAAATAGCAACATTACATGCTCAGCTTTTAACTTCTACGCATTAGTATATAACTAGCCGTTTCTATAACAACAAATCTATCAAATCACTCCCCAAAAAATTTAATCACAAGCACAAAATCCAGAAGTGATATTCAAATAAATATCAGGGTGCCATCGGCCAAGTCATGTCGGCTGGCGACACCCAGGGGGAGGGCCTTCTCTGTGGGAGCCCCAGCCCTGTGGAATGAACTGCCCCCGGAAATTCGTAAGATTTCTGACCTCCGGGTATTTCGCTGCGCACTCAAGACCCTGTTGTTCTGCCAGGCTGGGTTAGCAACATAATTTTAAATTGGATGTTTTAAATTTTTGGGGTTTTAAATTAAGCCAAATTTATTTAATATTTTAAAATTATTTTAAATTGATGTTTATTCTGTTTTTAAATAGGCTGTACACCGCCCTGAGTCCTTCGGGAGAAGGGCGGTATAGAAATAAAAGAATAATAATAATAATAATAATAATTATGATGATGATGATGATGATGATTAAAAAACTTAAATATATTCTCTTCTTTGAATAAAGCATTCAATTTAACCATTTCTGCTTTATCTTCCTTGCAGTGGGAATAGTATATATTTCTGTGTGCATTTTATAATCTTTATAAACTATCACCATTTATATTCATGAAATTCACTGTATTCTTATAGATTCTTTAACCTTAAAGGGGGAAAAACTGTTTTATCCATTTTAAAACTCTAAACTTTTCTTTAAGCTAATACATTTTTTCTTTATAATTTTCTCTTTTTTATTTTATTATTATTTATTGAATTTATATACCGCCCTACTCCCGAAGGACTCAGGGCGGTGAACAGCCATGGAATAAAACATATAAATACAAAATTTAAAATAGATTAAAACGAATTAAATAATTTGGCTGAACAAAGTTAAAACCCCAATAATTTAAAACCAGATTTAAAATTTCTATTTAAAAAGGGGAAAGACTTAGGTCAGGCCGGCTTGGTGAAATAGGAATATCTTAAGCGCGCGACAGAAGGTACGCAGATCCGGGATCCTCCGTATCTCCGGGGGGAGCTCGTTCCAGATAGTAGGTGCCCCCACAGAGAAGGCTCTTAACATAGATACTTTCTAACACACTTTCAGTAATATTTTACAAGCTTTAGGAATGACTTAAGCATTAAATATAAAGGGAAAAAAATACATTTTCAAACCCACTTTACATTATGACTTTTTCAATTACAAATTTCAGACCGATAAAAATCCATCCTAATTCCAAATGACTCATTGAGTTTAAGTCACTCCTTCCAACTTTTCTTCATGGAATAAAATCTTTTTCTTCTCTGGAATGTTTATTAAGTAGTTCTAAAGGTCTCTTTTGCTCAAGGATTTCTCAGCCTTGTTATTGTCCTTGAAGACAAAAGTCCATTTTTATTCTGTTTTCCCAGCAGGTCCGCGTGGTCGGACTGCCTGTCCTTCTGGCACCTTTGCCTATAATGACAGAAGTGAGTGGAGTTGCTTCAAGTTCTATGAAGATCGGTTCAACTTTGATGATGCTGAGGTAATTTACCTGAACGGAATAATTCCCTTAATCTGGCCCAGTTTTTCCAAACTTCACAACGTCAAAATGTACTTGTTAAACGAGGGACCTCAAAAATTCAAGCCATTTTGTTTCAACGTGGCCCCTTGTCTGTAAGACTGTTTTTTCCACATACAAAAGCACACCTCCTTCCCTCTCCTCTCTCTCCCACACCTTGCTTTTATGTGCCACTTTTTCATGGATATCCCACCACTGACACCACTCTCCTACCTTGCTCATAAGCAAGAGAGTCATCTTCCCCAATATATATTTCTCTTTATTTTTCCTTGTTGGGCAAGAGAGTCATGCTCGCATTTGCAGCTCCTCTTAGGAGAACTTCTACTGCAGGAACATAGCTGAGAGGACCTTGTCTGCCCAAACTGCAGGACTCCTGGGTTGGTAGACCTGGATAGTAGCAGACATGAGAGGGACAACATGGTTTGTTGGTGGTAAGATAATTTTGGTTCTTCTCTCTTTGCAGGAAGAGTGTCAGTTCAAATGGAAAGGCCATTTAGCATCTTTCAAATCAGACAAGCAGGTAAAAACTGTTGGTGCCTATGTCAGTAAACAAAACAGAGAGAATAGTTTCGTCTGGATTGGGCTCCTACGAGATAAAGATTCTAATGTGGTGAGTATTTGGTCTTCCTGTCTCTGAGCAATTAGCAGCTCTTTCCATATAGATGTTTCTTGAGTCATCCTTGAAAAGCCCAGGAACGTGTTCCATCTCCATTCCCTGATGTTGGTGTTGTCCCAATGTCAGTTTAAATGCAACACCATCCCATTGCCGCTCCTGACACAAGGAAACACAAGGACAAAAGATCCCAAAGCCAGCAGTTCACTCTCCTCGTATTCCAATTCCCCTTCAGATCACAAAGAAGCAGATCTATAGTCAGCAAGGGATTTCTCTCTCTAGAGCTTTTTAATAGCTCATAGGATTTATTCTAAATTAAGATGGATTGGCTCCGTGTTTTTCAATAAGGAAACCATGTTTTCTACCAGGGAAGTATGAAGAGTAGGAGGAAGGGGAAGGGTTGAAAACTGAAATGGAAGGAAATATGGTCAGGAAACACCTTCATCCAATGAAGGACTTCAAGTCCTCAGGTTTTGAAGGAACTAGTTGATGGTTGGGATGAACTTTTGTGAATTTGAGAAATCCTGGAGATGGGTGGAACTGCCAGCAGACTTGGAGGAGGAAAAAAGACGTCCTTGTCTTTAAAAGGGGGGAAGGCACGATGCAGAAATGCAGTTGTAGACCGTCTGATGTTGATACCTGCTGTTGATACCTGGGGAGATTCTTGAGGAGCTATAATAAAGAGATCGATCACAATAAGCCCTTTGAAGACAATGTCATAAGTCCCAGATATCTGTATGCATTTGTCAGGAATAAATCCTGCCCAATTGTCTTCATCTCACTGTTTCCTCAGACAGTTTAGTGGATTATGGTCATGCTGCAGACGTAATATATCTTGATTTCAGTAAAGCATTTAAAAGCATACAGTACTCCAGTAATTGCCAACCAGCAAGCTAATTGTGTGTCACAGCATCTTAAGAATTATGGGAAACTCATCGTTATCTTGACAATCATACTCCCAGAAAATAAAATTGGAAGAGATTTGGAAATATTTCTTTCAGTCTTTTCCTCTTTGAGAGACCTATCATATTTCATTACAACTTTTTCTTCTCTTCTCAAAGATAAACATGTGTCTCCTAAATTTTTCTTTCTAAGCTCTTATCATCTTGATTGTTCTCCTCTGGAGACCCTTCAATTTGTCAGTGTCCTTCCTAAAATACAATAGCCAGAAGTGGGCACAATATCCTAGCTGATACCACAAGAATTAATCCTGGATCTTTGGCTTATCAATATTTTCATTGTTGCTGTGAATGAAGAAGGGGAAAGAGTGCTAAACTGGCATAGACAATACCCTTCTTGCTCTTGTTAAGTCATGCCCATCACTTTGCCACCCCACAGACCATAGCATGTTAGCCCCCTCCCCCCATCTTCCACTGTCTACCTCCCCAAAGGTAATACCTTAGAGTGGTGTTTCCCAACCGTACCCATTTTAAGAACCATAGACTTCAACTCTCAAAATTCCCTAGAAGTTGTGAGTCAAAGTCCACACATCTTAAGATGATCAAGGCTGAGAAAGTCTTCCCTAGGGACAGAACTAGCACTCAAAGGATCTTGATGAGTTAAACGGTCTAGCTGACTGTTTGTCTAATTCATCAAGCAGAGATGAATCTCCCCCCTCTCTCTCTCTCTCTCTCTCTCCCTCTCTCTCTCTCTCTCTCTCTCTCTCTCTCTCTCTCTCTCCTTTCTTGCAAAAGTTTCATGACCCAACTAGATCATAACTTCAGTGCTAGAAGGGTGGGGGATTTGCTCTCTGTTTATGTACAAGTGGATTACTCTGCCAGGGTTGGTGGGAGTGGATTTGGTGGTTCCTTGATTAGGCTGTTGTTTACTTTGTTTGTCTGAGGTGGGAGTTCCTTGATTGGGCTATTGTTTATTTCTTGATTGTAAAGTCAGCAAACCCCAATCCCTTTTAGCACTGATGATGTTTCCTAGTTGGGTCATGAAAGGTCTGCAAGAAAAAAACCAAGCTCAGAGAGCACCAAGGACCCCACAGTCCTTCTCCTCCTCCTCCTCCTCCTCCCCCCACACTCCCTTCTAACACTGATAATGTTTCCTAGCTGGGTCATGACTCAAAGGCTCAGGTGTCCTTGGGGCCCCAGAGACCTTGGATTCTGGGCATAGCAAGAGCGATAGCGATAGCGCTTGGACTTATATACCGCTTCATGCACCCAAAGAGTCTAACTGAGCCTCTGTAATAGGCATATGGTGCATGCTTTCAGAAAAACCTATTTAACAGGACTTCCCCCTTTGAATTAAATTAAGCTAAATTTAGAATTGGAAAATAAAATTTTCTATCTCCCTCCTCCCCTGTCCCCCACTCACCCACCTCATCATGCTTTTTTCTGCATGGCACAGACTACTGGATGGTACTGGATGGATGGATCACGATCCACGTACACCAAGTGGAGCTCTGGTGAACCCAACAAACTGTCTTGCAATGAAGCTTGCGTAGGTCTCTATCCTTCATCTGGTCAGTATGAAAAGCCTTCATTCCTTAGGGTGGTTGGAGTTTGCATCTGTAATTCCAGGAAAGCAGGGGAGGGGAGATGAAGGGTGGGAAGACAGGAAAGGGAAGGGAAGGAAAGGAAAGGGAAGGGGAAAAGGAAGGGAATGTGGGGAAGGGAAGGGAAAGATGGGAAAGGGAAGGGAAGATAGAGAAGGGAAGAGGTGGGTAGACAAGGAAAGGAAGGGATGGGAAGATGGGGAAGGGAGGGAAGATTGGAAAGGGAAGGGAAAGGAAGGGAAGGGAAGGGAAGACGGGAAAGGAAGAAGGGAAGGGAAGACAGAGAATGGAAGGGATGGGTGGACAGGGAAGGGATGGGAAGACAAGGAAGGGAAGGGATGGGAAGGGAAGGGATGGAAAGATGGGGAAGGGAGGGAAGATGGGAAAGGTAAGGGAAAGAAAAGGAAGGGAAGAGAAGACGGGAAGGGAAGATGGGAAGGGAAGACAGGGAAGGAAAGGGAGATATCCATACACATCCTGGGAATAATGCTCCTATTGAAGGATAATTTTTGGTGTGGCTGATTTAAAGTACTTATTGGAGAACCTTAAGAGGCAAAAGTTAGACATTTCTAGAGTCTCACAAAATGGTACTTCCTCATCTCAGCATTTGTCGCAGAGGCAACCTAGTCTAACTGCTTCTTTCTGCCATTTCAAAGCTGGAGAGGTTTGTGAATGCCTGATTTTCTTTCAGACATTGATATTTCCATGGCCACCCAGTTCAACCAAGGGGACTCTGGGTGGCAACAAAAATAAACATACAACCTAAACCATCAATTGTATTTCATCTTAAAAAGTAATCCAGATGTGCCAAAACTGCAATCTAAAAAGAATAGATTAATATAATGTTTTTCAAGACGAGTCACTTTAAGAAGTGTGGCCTTTAACTCCTAGAATTCCCCAAGCAGAGACCCAAATGCTTGAGGGAAGACCCTGGTCTTAACTGCCTTCATGAAAGAGTCGAGTCCGTTGTAGCTCAGCAGGAACATCGTTCTAGAGTAGGGAGGCAGCTTCCTGCCCTTCCCATCAGGTGGCAATGCTTAGATGAGGGGAGCTGCAGCATGTCCCCACCCCACCTGTAGCTGAGCTGGAAGGTGGAGTTAAGCTTGTCATCTCTTTAGAGTCTTTGTGTCACCACAGGAGACCTCAGTCCAGTCCTCTGGAGGTCTGCTGGCCCTTATCCAGAGCCAATTTACCTCTGACTGTTAGTTGACTAGATTCTTGCGTGTTGGAGCTAGTTGTACTTGACACCACCCGTGAGTGGACAGGCAGGTGTATTTGAGAAAAGATACTCTGCACGCAGCCGAATCCTAAGCCACGTCAGGCTCTTAAGATGATCACCACCTGTGTTCCTTCCTTTCAGGGCACTTGACTTGGAATGATCTAAATTGTGGCCTCAAACTTCCTTTTCTCTGCAAATGGAGACCCTCTTAAGCCAAGTCTGCAGATGGAGTTGGGGGCTCCCCCTTGATTGGAAAGCTGAGCTGAGATCTTGCAGTTCCATCTTCTTCATGTGCAAAACTTCTTTTCCACAAAGACCATCTGAAGGTCAAGCAGTTGGTTCCTCTCTGTTCTCTAGACTTACTTCTCTTCCCCTCTTTCTGAAGAACTTGGCCCCCCCTTGATAATAAAGTCTATTGCTCTGCCCTTGTCTTGAGTTTGGCTTTTCTCTCCCAGGGGGTCCAGGGCCCCTCCCTGAATGAGTCTCAGAGGGAAGAGGGTGTTGTCTCTGCAGATGACTTTCTGGTCACAAAACACACAATGCAACCTTATCAGCTCCTTTCTCTTCCACCTTTTCTCTCAGAGAGAAATATGAGATTAATGAGAGGAGAAATAGGGATTTGTGGGAATAATGTCCCCCTGGAGAGAAAAAGATCCATGCAGGGTGGGTAGCTGGAGAACTGCTGAACCAAACCAAACCAAAACATGAACTAGCAAAAGTGGAAAGAAAGAAATGCATTCATGATGCTCATATTCTGGTTCATTGGCACCTCTGGGGAGCCAGAGGTCATGTCTCTGTCGGGGTGTTTGAGCTGCAGAGCAAGGACACTACTTTCCTGAAAAGGTTCCCTCTTCCCATTGGTGGGACAGGTCAGCTCCAAGAACTCTTAGATCAGAGATCAAGGTCCTAAGGAAATCCCCAAGGCATCAGTGTGCTATATGGAATAAGGGGTTGAGGTCCAGGGTCAAATTATTCTACTTTGTAGGCATTATGCAAAAATCTACCTCTCCAGACAAGGCTTCAATTCAGGTAGAAGAAGAGGATGAACAGCAGCCAAGTGGATGGACTCTGTTATACTAGCAGAGAGTGGATATTGGAAGACCTGAAGGATCTGGTTGGGGACAGATCATCAAGGAGGAGATCTATCTCATGGCTAAGTGTTGAAGGCACACAATCAATCAATCAATCAGCCCTCAGGTGTTAGGCTGTTCAATTACATATTTCTGGATCATGACATCTAACACTACATTGTACTTCTCTACAAGCCATCTGATCTCTTGAGGTCCTCTCAGGTTTGCCCAGAGATAAAACATGTCATGCTTCTGCCACAAAGACGTTATCTATAAAGTCTTTAAGATGTTGGTCTTCATGCTTAGGCTTTGATACAGATGACGTGAAGATCTGGCTAGGGATAATCATCCAAAGCATATGAAAGTAACTAGGATGAGACGTCCAATGAGGACATAGTCTTTAGCCAGCTCTAGTTGTCCAATTTAGGAACCGGGAACTTCCCAGGCTTCTCAAAAGTCCAAAAAAAGACCATGATTTCCACCTGTCTTGATGTTCTAGTTGATTGTCCCATTGAATAACTGGGTTCCTTGGAGCAGAATTCAGATCTGGGGGGCCGAATCAGAGCTACATTGCAAGCCCGCAGAAGAATTTGCCAGGATAACAGTCTTGGAGAGGGGGGACATTTGAATGTGATGGAACACCTTGTGACTCTTTGTGGTATGAAAGTCATTTTCATTTTATTTTGGGAAGTCACCAATGATGAAGTAGATTAAATTAAATGTATAGAACAGTGTAAGGAGGATGGGGTACGGCCAAAAAGCAAGGAAGATACAACAGAGTCTAAAGCTTTATGAAAAGCTAAGAGATATAAAGGGTATATGTATTGAAACAGAAAGGATGCCTGCCTGTGTTTTTGTCTGTGTGTGTGTGTGTGTGTGTGTGCATAGAAGGTGCAGAAAGCCATAAGGACTTCCCCCAAGATTTGGCCAGAGATGGCAGGTGTGTTTTCTTCCACGCAGAGAAGTTCAGTCCTGTGCAGAAATTGATCTGCAAACAAAAAACAAAAAACTTTATTGCAGCCATTGTGCAGTTCAAACACAAGCAAAAATCAACAATAGTTGAAACTGTATGAAAGCACACCATCAAAAAGTGCAGGAAGAGCAACTAAGATGATCAAAGGCATGGAGAATAAAACATATGAGGAAAGGTTGCAGGAACTGGGTATGGCCAGTCTAGAGAAAAGATGGACTGGGGGGAGGGACATGATAGCAGTATTCTAGTATTAAAGGGGCTGCCCCAAAGAAGGGAGGGGGGTCAAATTATTCTCCAAAGCACCAGAAGGCAAGACAAGAAGCAACGGATGGAAACTCATCAAAGAGAGAAGCAACCTGGAATTAAGGAGAAATTTCTTGACAATTAGAACAATTAATGAGTGGAATGATTTGCCTCCAGAAGTTGTGGGTGCTCCATCATTGGAGGTTTTTAAGAAGAGATTGGACAGCCACCTGTCTGAAATGGTAGAGGGTCTCCTGTTTGAGCAGGGGGTTGGAGTAGAAGACCTCCAAGGTCACTTCCAGCTCTATTTTGATTGATTGATTGCCCACCCTGAGACCCTTACCCTCTGTCCAAGCAGCAAACCCTCTCGGAAATACCACTTCAGAGAGATGACAACAGAATGGTCTTCACTTGGGACTTATTAAGTATCCCCTAATTGCCATGTCATCTACGCTATGTATAAACAGATAAATTCCTTCCACCTGCTTCAATCAGTCCACTCTTGGCAAGATAGGCTTCACACAACAAAGAAGCCTAGACTGAGATGACTGGATTATTTGAATCTGGGATCAGCTGTGGACCAAGTCTTTTCCTAAAACACCCATGCGGGGTAGGAAGGTATAGTAGGTTGGTGGGTATAGTGCAAGATGCATTTGGTTAATTGAACTTCAGCTTTTTCAGGTGTGTAACCAATCACACTGTCTAGCTGGAGCCATTAAAGTTCCTGCGGGCGATTTTTCTTGAGCTATTTTCTTTCTTTGATGTGAACCCAAGGCAGGCCCGAAGAACTGAGAATCACACATGGAGTTACTTCTGAAAAGTCCCTTTATTGTTGTTTGCCTATAGACCAGAGGTCTTCAAACTTGGCAACTTTAAGACTTGTGGACTTCAACTCCCAGAATTCTCCAGCTGGCTGGAGAATTCTGAAAGTTGAAGTCCACAAGTCTTAAAGTTGCCAAGTTTGAGGACCCCTGCTTTAGACAAACTCTTGCGAGACTAAAGCAAATCCCTGCCATGACTACAGATTTACTCTGTGAAGTGCTAGTGAGGGTCCCACTTGCTCTGTTTCTGCCTACCAGACATTCCAAGTTCTGCTTTCTCTTTGAGCCCTGGAAAAGGGCCCCTCCATCCTGCTACGCCAGAGTGCATTCCCCCCACAACCCACCAGACAATCTCTCCGCTCTCCTCCTTCCTTTCCTTCCTCCTTCACTCATTTTGATTTCTTCACACGATCTCCAGCAGGGTCACAACAGTCCATGTGGCTGCTACAACCACATAACCACAGGATTATTTGTTAATTGGTATGTTGAAAGCTTATCTTGTTAAGTTCTAAGGAAGTCTGTTGGCTTCTTGCCAAGCACGAGCTGCCCAGAAAGATAGAAGGAGTTTGCGATAGTGGCGAATATCTGTAGCGTGGGTGGAGGACAAGGGTGGGGGCAGAGGCAGAGGGGGGTGCATTCTCCAAGCTTGTGGGTTGATTTCCAAATATTTCATTACCAGGCTAGGTAACATCTTCAGCAGAATGTAGGGAATGTCAATGTTGGTGGTGTTCTTCTGCTTAAAAGGGCTTCGTGTGGTCAGTGGGCCTTGTGATGGGGAGTCATGTCAGGTGAGGGTCTTGTGATGGGTCAGGTGTGGGTCCCGTCATAGAAGGAGCTTCTTCCTTGGGTGAGCATATCCTGTTTCTCAACTGGGTCACGTATGTGATGGCCCCCCCTTGAGTTCTTCGCCCAGTGGGACCTCATAGTAAGCTCTCGCCTTTATTGGTCATTCTTGATTTATTATTTATTGATTTGATTTTGGGGTTACCTGGCTTGAGAGCAGTTCTGGATATCTTACAGTGTGAAGCAGGATACAAGCACATTACAGGGAGAGAGGGAGTTTCTACCTGCTTTCCGGATATTAACACCTGTTTTGTATCATCTTATCTTGCATTGCAGGGTGTGAACATGTGAGCTCTGGTATATAAACTGGAAAACAGACCATGGGTGTGATTTAGAGGGTCTAAATCTTCTTCTCTCGGACTGGATTACCCTTTGAAGGTAAGACCCGTTATAGAAAGACGAGGAACATGATGTAACTTTAGAGAAAGAGAGTTTATGACGTATTTGTACTTAAAACTGCTGTGAAGAATATCAGAAACTGCTAACTCCTATCTTCTTTTCTTTTCTGTTTTTCTTTAGTCTTTTCCCCTTCCTTCCTTCCTTCCTTCCTTCCTTCCTTCCTTCCTTCCTTCCTTCCTTCCTTCCTTTCTTCTTTCTCCCTCCTTCCCTCCCTCCCTCTCTCTTTCTTTCTTTCTTTCTTTCTTCCTTCCTCTTCCTTCCTTCCTTCCTTCCTTCCTTCCTTCCTTCCTTCCTTCCTTCCTTTCTCCCTCCCTCCCTCCCTCCCTCCCTCTTTCTTTCTTTCTTTCTTTCTTTCTTTCTTTCTTTCTTTCTTTCTTTCTTTCTTTCTTTTCCTTCCTTCCTTCCTTCCTTCCTTCCTTCCTTCCTTCCTTCCTTCCTTCCTTCCTTCCTTCCTTCTTACTTTATATTTGTTTATATTAGTTTTCAATGTTCCTGTTTGAAAGTTTTAATAAAAACTATATGCAATAGCTTCAGGGATACTTCTGATCCCACAGATCCCATGTACATATGAATCTTGCTCTGACCGAAAGGTGTTTCAACAAAATCAGGAAATATTCCGATGCAGCACCCGCTGCCCTTTTAAAAAATCCCCATCACTTGAATTCTTTCAATCTCCTTTGCAAGAATTCCTGTAGGAAAAAAAGGTATAAGAGATAATTTATTTGACTGATGAGGCATCATAGGATCTGTGTTATAAAGCAACTGAAAGTCCTGTATCTCTCATAAGAGATCGATGGTTGGCATTGTGTGTGTTTATGTCTTTCTTTGTCCATTTTTGGCAGCCAAGGTGGTTCACAGGATTAAAAGGGTGGGTGGGTGAAAGGGGAGGATTGCTTTTCTTGTCCACAGTAGAGATGAAGAGAAACAGAAGAGGATAAATCAAGACGGGGGCCTTAAAACTTGAATCCCTTCCATTTAGGCATTGAGTTCATTGGGGTTGAGGATTAGCTAAAGGTCCCTTCTCCAAATTCTTCTACCAGGTAGCCTGCTCTGACTTTACACCATCCATACATCCTGGATCACCCCTGCTGTGACCCAGATCTTAATGGTCACAATGGGGGAAAACCAACTATGAGGGCCAGAAGCTCAGAACCAACATTTTGAGAATTACAGGCTGTGGTTCTTGGCAGAACGGGGGTCTCTACCAATTGCTCAGGGTAGTATTGGGGAGGGGAGGGGGCTGCAATCCAGAGATGAACAGGCAGGTTTCATGGTTGAGACGAGTGTTCGGTTCTTCCTTCTGGGGAGGGATGCCCGAAAGGCATTGTGGGAGGACATTCAAGGTTCTTCTCAACTTCTGTTTCCCTCCTCAGGTCTGGAGATGCTTCTCATCACTTGCTTCATCTTTGGCCTTTTGGGCAGCCTTACCTGGGCAGGTAAATTGTTGCCAGCAAAGTTGATATATCCCACCTCCATCCTGTTTCCCCCTGGGTCACCATATATTTATTGTTGTTTTAACCATATTCAACTCTTGGTGACTTTATAGGCAAGTGCTCCCCATATATCTAGTCCTTGATTAATTTTAATCCCTTAATTCTTAATAAAAATGTGGGATTTTTAGTGTTTTATTCTTCCTCTGTATTGGATTGGATTGTTTTATCCTTTTTAACATAGTAAGCTTCTCAGGGACACCTCGTGATGGGTGGAAATTGAATAGATAAATGTTTTTCATGCTCCTGTCATTTTAGATTATGTTTTTTAATATTGTTGTAAGCTTGACTGACAGTGAGATGGGCAGCACACGAAGTTAATAAATAAATATTTCCTTGCCAAGAACATTTCATGAAATGGGGATAGTGGTGATGTCCCTGCAACCTTGGAATATCAAGTTTGAATTTTTGTTGGGTTGTGGGTGCTTTGGGGGCTATGATTTAGAAAGGGAAGAGCTCTGTGCTCCTGTGGGAGTTGGTGAATCTCCCTCCACCAAGCTCAGAGAGCACCAAGGACCCCATAGTCTTCCTCCTCCTCCTCCTCTTCCTCACTACAAACCCCACCCCCTTCTAGGACCATCTGCAAAGACACAGTCAAGCTCAGAGAGCACCAAGGACCCCACAGTCCTCCTCTTTCTCCTCCTTTCCACAAACCCCACTCCCTTCTAGCACTGACAATGTTCCTTTGTTGGGTCAAGAAAACCACCAAGCTCAGAGAGCATTCAAGATCCCACCGTTCAACCCTGAGCTACAAATGTTCTCTTCTATTGGAACTTTTCATTATGGAAGAAGTCCAAAAGTAAAATTGTTCTTAATAACCAATAAATACATTTTAAGAGAGAGGCTAATGACACGCAAAACAATCAAAGGATTACTTGGTATAATTTATTTATTTATTCAATTTCTGTAGCCACCCAACTCAACCAGTTGACTCTGGGCGGCTTGCAATTCTAAGGTTATAAAATAATTAAAACAGTAACAACATCCACAGAATAAATAAGTACAAGCAGCAGCTGTGATGATTAATCATTAATTTCTAGAGGGACTTGAAGATTTTAAGCAGTGAACAGCCCGGGGAACGTCAGCGGTCAGTTCAATGGGAGGGAGGTGGATAATGCCTTAGTCTGAGGATTCTCGCTCAGTGAAGAAGGTAAGAAGTCTAGAGAGGCTCACAGTCTTCAGGGTAGCACAGAGATCTAGAGCTGCAACCTTCAATGCCTTAGACAGACCGTAGGACAAACAAGAAGAGCAATGGATCAAGTGAGCTTAAGAGAAGGATTCCAAGTAATATATCCCATTCAATAAGAACTCTGAGGCAGGCAATTTCCTGAAAGAACATTTTATTGGAACATATCATTTTTTTTATTTTTTTTTATTTTATTTCATGTATTTTATGACAGGTATAAGTGTAAACATAATTATATATACATGAAAAGGATACGAATAAAAGAAAACATTAGGACAGGGACGATAGGAACGCTGGTGCGCTTATGCACGCCCCTTACAGGCCTCTTAGGAATGGGGTGAGGTCAACAGTAGACAGTCTAAGGTTAAAGTTTTGGGGGTTTGGGGAAGAAACCACAGAGTCAGGAAGTGCATTCCAGGCATTGACCACTCTGTTGCTGAAGTTGTATTTTCTGCAATCTAGTTTGGATTGGTTTACCATGAGTTTGTATCTATTGTTTGCTCTTGTATTGTTTTGGTTGAAGCTGAAGTAGTCATTGGCTGGTAGGACATTGTAGCAGAAGATTTTATGTAGACCGAAGACGGTGAAGTTCTAAGTTGTCTAAGCCCAAAATTCCGAGTCTGGTAGCATAAGGTATTTTGTTGTGAGCAGAGCAAATTGGCACGTTCCTGGTGAAAAACCGGCTCTACATTCTCACTGGTTTTACACCCAATTAAAAGTAAAACTTTGTCACTTCCTCCCAGAGTCTCCAGTCACATGGTCCAATCAGCATACAGTCCAATTGCTAGGTGACCTCCACCTTCCAAAAACCTGCAGAAATGTCCTTGATTCCCAGGGGAAAGAATTTTATTTTGGCTACAGAACCCCAGCTATCTCTATACCCCACCTCCCTCCCTGCCCCTCAGCTCCAGGCTGCGTCAGCCCTGAAACAATGTGAAGACTAAACCCTCATAGGAAAGGCTACAGAGCAGAAAATGGCCAACACTGGGCCAACTTCAGGGCTGACACCAAGAGCCATTGCTGTGTCCTTCACCTTTGCTCTCATTCCCTTTGCTTTCTCATTCTGTTTCCCCAGAGGATCCAAAGGCTCGGACTGCCTGTCCTTCTGGCAGCTTTGCCAATAAAGAGCAAAGCCAGTGGTATTGCTACAAATTCTATGAAGATGTCTTCACCTTTCAAGAGGCTGAGGTAACTACCCTGAGGTAACTCACCTGAGGTAACTCACCTGAGCAGGAAGAATGCCCTTCATCTGGCCCAGAGTTTTTCCAGACTTCACAATGCCAAGTGTCATTTTTTTTTCATGAAGAGCGCCTGCTGTCCCTTAAAAGAATGATAGAAGTCTAAAAGAAATATAATATTTTATTAATTAGGTTGAATTTCCTTCCATTTAGTACTTTGAAAATAAATCTGAATGGGTTTAATGGGCTGGCTTCACTTCAATATCTGAGTGAAATTTGATAAAGGAAATAGAAGTAGAATGAGACAGCGCAGTGCTACATTTAAGTGGTATTGGATATTGTGTGGTTTAACCTGTTGTGCAACTTGGCTCTTGTCTTATCCATGTTGTGGGACCAAGGCCAACAATCATAGGGTTAACAGGTGTCCTCCTTAGCAACCATTCGCAGTAATGACAGTGATGGAAAGGTATCTTTATGGCCAATCCTCACACTTATGGCAGTTGCAATTTACTTACCAATTAATTTACAGTAGCCTTCTAAAACCTGTAGTGGGGTCTACTTTAAGGCCAACTCCACGTGAACCCCCTGGGCCCCTGGTTGTTGGGGGCCAAACGCACTACGAGGTGCAGCGGATTCTTGATTCAAGATGGCACAGGGGGCGCCTCCAGTACTTAATTAAATGGAAGGGTTACCCATTGTCAGAGGCTTCCTGGGTGAAGAGCGTAAACATCCAAGCTGATCGCCTTATAGCAAAATTCCATGCAGACCACCCGGGACTTCATTATGCTTCATTAAATGACTGCATTGCCAGTCTCATTTGTGGTTCTTAAATGAGAGCCTTCCAAAGTTCAAGCCATGTTGTTTCAAAATGGCCTCTTGTCTCTAAGAGTGTCCACACACAAATGCACACCTCCTTCCCTCTTCTCTCTCTCCCACACCTTGCTTTTATGTGCCACTTTTTCATGGCTATCCCACTGCTGACACCACTCTCATACCTCGCTCATAAGTGTGACAGTCATCCTGAGAATCATTGGAAATGCCAGGAGCTGTCAATCAGTCCATACAGCCATAGGATAAAAAGTTTTCCTACATCCCAGGCTGTAATGGTTTGATCAACCCGTGTCTCACCATTTTAAAAGAGAGAAAAATAAATTAAAATACAAAATGCTATGTTGGTTAACAGGTATAACAATATTACAAAGCCCTCAGTTGAGAGGGCCTTCCTTCTCTACCCAAACTGCAAAAGCCTCCAGATTGATAGGCCTGGATTATAGCAGTCCTGCAATGGATAACCTGGTTTGTTGGTGGTAAATAACCAGCCGCTGTCAAGGAGCAAGTCTGAAGGCATCTCTTTTCTCTTCAGAGGATATTTTTGGTTCTTCTCTTTTTGCAGGAAGAGTGTCAGTTCAAATGCAAAGGTCATTTAGCATCTTTCACAAGTGATGCCCAGGCAAAATATGTCAACGCCTACATCGCTAAAGAAAACCTAGATAAGAATTGGGTCTGGATTGGGCTACAACGACTTCCAACATCCAATATGGTGAGTATTTGGTCCTTCTGTCTCTGAGCAATTAGCAGCTGTTTCCATACAGATGTTTCTTGAGTAGTGATTTACAACCTCCTTGAAAAGCCCAGCAACCTTGTTCCATCTCCATTCCTTGATGCCAATGTCAGTTTAAATGCAACACCATCCCATTGCTGCTTCTGACACAAGGGGACACAAGGACAAAAGGTCCTAGTGCCAGCAGTTCACTCTCCCCGTGGTCCAATTCCCCTTCAGATCACAAAGAAGCAGATCTATAGTCAGCAAGGAATTTCTCTCTCTAGGGTCCTTTTTAATAGCTCATAGGATTTATTCTAAGTTAAGCTAAATCAGCTCCGTGTTTTTCAATAAGAAAACCATGTTTTCTACCAGGGAAGTAGGAAGAGCAGGAGGAAGGGGAAGGGTTGAAAACTGAAATGGAAGGAAACATGGTCAGGAAACACCTTCATCCAATGAAGGACTTCAAGTCCTCAGGTTTTGAAGGAACTAGTTGATGGTTGGGATGAACTTTTGTGAATTTGAGAAATCCTGGAGACGGGTGGAACTGCCAGCAGACTTGGAGGAGGAAAAAAGATGTCCTTGTCTTTAAAAGGGGGGAAGGCACGATGCAAAAATGCAGCTGTAGACCGTCTGATGTTGATACCTGATATTGATACCTGGGGAGATTCTTGAGGAGCTGATGATAAAGAGATCGATCACAATAAGCCCTTTGAAGACAATGACATAAGTCCCAGATATCTGTATGCATTTGTCAGGAATATATCCTGCCCAATTGTCTTCATCTCACTGTTTCCTCAGATAGGTTAGTAGATTATGGTCATGCTGCAGACGTAATATATCTTGATTTCAGTAAAGCATTTAAAAGCATACAGTACTCCAGTAATTGCCAACCAGCAAGCTAATTGTGTGTCACAGCATCTTAAGAATTAAGGGAAATGCATCATTATCTTGACAATCATACTCCCAGAAAATAAAATTGGAAGATATTTGGAGATCAATTTTTTTTTGTCTCCTGCTCTTTGAAGATACCTAGCATATCTCACCAAAACTTTGTCTTCTCCAAGATAAACGTGTGTCATGTTTCCAACATTAAGTTCTCCTAAAGATTTCTTTCTAAGCGTTTATCATCTTGATTATTCTCCTCTGGACACTCTTCAATTTCTCAATGCCCTTCCTGAAATACAATAGCCAGAACTGGACACTTGTCAATATTTTCATCATTGCTTTGAATGAAGGAGTGTTAAACTGGGATAGACAATACCCTAGAGCAGTGGCACAAACCCCACTCCCTTCTAGCACTGATGATGTTACCTAATTGGGTCATGAAACATCTGCAAGAAAACATTCAAGCTCAGAGAGCACCCAGGACTCCAATCTGAGCTACAAATATTCTCTTCTATTAATGAGAAGATGTTTTGCTTCTCATCCAAGAGGCTTCTTCACTTCAGCACCTTTGGGGACAACCATGACCTGGATGACTCCATAGACAGAAAGTGTTTAATTTTCAGAAACAAACGGGATCAATAACCCAAACTCCCACTCATCCACCACAATGTACTTTATTCTGTATTGCACAGAATACTGGATGGCGCTGGAACGATGGGACACGATCCAGTTATAGCAGGTGGCGCTCTGGAGACCCCAACAATATGGATAAAAATTAGTTTTGCGTTGCTCTCTCTCCTCAAACTGGTCAGTATGAAAAAACCTTCATTCCTTAGTGTGGTTGGAGTTTGCATCTTTAATTCCAGGAAAGGAGGGAGGGGAAGGGAAGGGAAGGGAAGGGAAGGGAGGGAAGACAAGGAAGGGGAGGGGAGGGAAAAAAGGGAAGGGAAGAGAAAAAAGGGAAGGGAAGGAGAAAAAGGGAAGGGATGGGTGGACAGGGAAGGGATGGGAAGGGAAGGGAGGGAAGATGGGAAAGGGAAGGGAAAGAAAAGGAAGGGAAGGGAAGACAGGAAGGGAAGGGAAAGGAGATATCCATACAGATCTTGGGAATAATGCTCCTATTGAAGGAGACTTTTTTGGTGTGGCTGATTTAAAGTACTTATTGGAGAACCTTAAGAGGCAAAAGTTAGACATTTCTAGAGTCTCACAAAATGGTACTTCCTCATCTCAGCATTTGTCGCAGAGGCAATCTAGTCTAACTGCTTCTTTCTGCCATTTCAAAGCTGGAGAGGTTTGTGAATGCCTGATTTTCTTTCAGACATTGATATTTCCATGGCCACCCAGTTCAACCAAGGGGACTCTGAGTGGCAACAAAAATAAACATACAACCCAAAACATCAATTGTATTTCATCTTAAAAAGTAATCCTGATGTGCCAAAACTGTAATTTAAATAGAATAGATTAATGTTTTTTCAAGATTAACCACTTTAAGAAGTGTGGCCTTCAATTCCCAGAATCCCCCAAGCAGAGACCCAAATCTTAACTCCTTTCTGAAAGAGATGGCTCATAATATGTGCTCCTCAGCTCCCAGAATCCCCCAAGCAGAGACCCAAATGCTTGAGGGAAGACCCTGGTCTTAACTGCCTTCATGAAAGAGTTGAGTCCGTTGTAGCTCAGCAGGAAGATTGTTCTAGAGCAGGGAGGCAGCCACTGAAAATGGGCCCTTCCCAGATCCCATCAGGTGGCAATGCTTAGATGAGGGGAGCTGCAGCATGGCCCCACCCCACCTATAGCTGAGCTGGAAGGCGGAGTTAAGCTTGTCATCTGTTTGAAGTCTTTGTGTCACCACAGGAGACCTTAATCCATCCCCCTTGAATTCTGTTGAATCTTATCTAGTGCCAATTTAGCTTTGACTATTGGTTAGAACATAGAACGATAGTGTTGGAAGGGACCAATTTCTAATCCAACCCCCTGCTTGAACAGGAGACCCTATAACATTGGAGACAAATGGTTGTCCAATCTCTTTTTGAAAGCCTCCAGTGATGGAGCACCCACGACTCCTGAAGGCAAGCTATTCCATTGGTTGATTGCTTTCACCATTAGGATATTTCTCCTTAGTTCTAGGCTGCTTCTCTCTTTGGTTCGTTTCCATCCATTGTTTCTTGTCTTGCCTTTAGGTGCTTTTGAGAATAGGTTGACCTCCCTTGTCTTGATAGGAGCCCCTCAAATATTGGAAGACTGCTATCACGTCACCCCTGGTCCTTCTTTTCATTGAAGTAGACCTACCCAATTCCTGCAACTGTTCTTCAAATGATCTTCGACCCCTTAATCCTCTTTGTTGCTCTGCTCTGCATTCTTTCCAGAGTCTCAACATCTTTTTATATTGGGGTGACCAGAACTGGATGCAAGACTCATGACTAGATTCTTGTATATAGGTGGTGATAATAAACTCTTCTGTGCTTCAAACCCAATGAATCTTCCTGAATATTTGCACCTGACACTCCCCTTGGGAGAGCACATGGGCCAGGCAGTTGTTCTTGGAAAGTGATGCAAGTAGCCCAGTCTAACGGTGATAACCTCCCATGTTCCTTTCTTTCAGAGCACTTGAAATGGGCTGATATAGACTGTAATAAGAAACTTTCATTTCTCTGCAAATGGACCCCCGCTTAAGCCAAGTCTGCAGATGGAGTTAGAGGGGCTCCCCATTGATTGGAAAGCTGAGCTGAGATCTTGCAGTTCCATCTTCTTCATGTGCAAAACCTCTTTTCCACAAAGACCATCTGAACATTTGGTTGGTTCCTCTCTGTTCTCTAGACTTGCTTCTCTTCCCCTCTTTCTGAAGAACTTGGCCCCCCCTTGATAATAAAATCTATTGCTCTGCCCTTGTCTTGAGTTTGGCTTTTCTCTCCCAGGGGGTCCAGGGCCCCTCCCTGAATGAGTCTCAGAGGGAAGAGGGTGTTGTCTCTGCAGATGAGTTTTTGGTCACAAAACAAACAATGCAACCTTATCAGCTCCTTTCTCTCCCACCTTTTCTCTCAGAGGGAAATGTGAGATTAATGAGAGGAGAAATAGGGATTTGTGGGAATAATGTCCCCCTGGAGAGAAAAGGATCCACGCAGGGTGGGTAGCTGGAGAATCCCTGAACCAAACCAGACCAAAAACATGAACCAGCAAGAACTGAAGGAAAGAAAGAATGCATTCAGGATGCCCGTATTCTGGTTCATTGGCGCCTCCTGTAGGGTCTGGGGAGCCAGAGGTCGTGTCTCTCCCAGGGTGTTTGAGCTGCAAAGCAAGGACGCTACTTTCCTGAAAAGGTTCCCTCTTCCCACTGGGGACAGGTCAACTCCAAGGGCTCTTAGATCAGAGGTCAAACTCCAAAGGAAATCCCTCTGACTGATGAAGCTGCTTGGATGAACAGCAAAATGTCTCAAACTAGCAACCAAAAATTAGTCCAGTTGCCATGACTCAACTTTCAAGCAAGGAAGCCTCTCATTTTTTGTGGAAATCTGAAGCTGGGTTCTGAGGAATAACCTCAGCCAGTGTCTGCATTCCCACTTCTTGTTCATTTTGCTTTTGAGTGAAGCTTCTTCTTCTTTTTTTTAATGTGGTGGAAACACTGTCAGTTTCCTTATTTTATTGCGCAGGTTTATTTCTGATTTTGAGACTCAGAAGCCTGCAGGCAACCTATTTGCTGTGCAAATAAAGATAAAGATCAAGGACAAATACAGGTGCAGTTTATATACACAAAACTCAGCATCTCCAGTCAGGTGAAAGTGAACAGAACCACTCCAAAAATAGACTTAAGCAGATATTTTATTGCTGGGCACCTGTATTACAAGAATTTCACCAGACTGTTTGCATTCTCTCGGGAAACGGTAAATATAGAGCTTAGGGTTTGCCCTGAAATGTTATCTCCCCTGAATTGAATGGTTTCCCTTCCCTTCAGCTGGTGGTCCCATCACCTCTCCCTGGGCTTCGATCTAGGATCAAGATGCAAAGCCACCAGGATTTCCCCACAAGGAGCAACATTATGACCTAGCAGAAATTAATATGCAAAGAAGGAAAAGTCTTATCACACACCTCCATCGTGGTGCAGTCCACTCATGTAAAAATCAATTCAAAAAATCTGCTTGGTCAGAAAGCCAAACAGCCATTACCAATAAAAGAGGATATTTGTAGCTCAGGGTTGAAATGTGGGCTCCTCGGTGCTCTGTGCATTTGCTGGTTTTCTTGTGGATGCTTTCTTTGCTTTTTCTTCCAGTCATCCACCTAGGTAATTTACATTTGGTGCAGGTGTAATTTGGTTCCTCTGTGGGCACGAATGCTTGCATGGCCCATTGTTTGCAAATCACTATGGTGCTCGTGTGTTTTTCCACAACTATGTCATTCTTCATGCAATTGGAAGCAGGATGCTCCGTCCCATATTTGGGTAGACCAGGTTGCCCTGATAGACCGGTCTCACCGGAAAAGACCCTTAATCTCCCCCCTGGTGTAGCTGACAAAGCGAGGAGAGCTCGTGGCTTAGAGGTTAACACATCTACCTAATACATAAGTAGCCAGGTTCGAATCCCAGAAGGGCACGGCTAGCTGACGAGAGCTAAATAGCTTGAAATAGATCTATACTAGTCTCCCTTTATTTCTTTGTTGGTAAATATAAATTCTTCATGCAATCGCTCCCAGGAGTTCCAAGGCTCCCCCCCTTGGGGATTTTTTTCCTACAACCCATCCTTTTTTGGGGGGGGGATTTTTGCAAAGAAAAGGAATGCAGATAAGGCAGGTTTAAAGACCCCTCCGCTGCAAAGCCAGGGGCATCCCCTGGAAGTCCCAGTCATCGGAGATCCTGGGCCCCCCACCCCAAACAAGCCAATCCACAGGCTCGGATTCCCACCTACCCCCCTCTCCCCGTGAGCCACACGGAGCATCGGAATCCCCAACTTGCGCCTGGTTTTGCAAAAGTCCAGTTGGATGCTTATCCTACGGTTGGGTAGATAATATATAGAAAACTATGTTCTGTAACTTTAACTGCTACAAAGATGACTAATTGGCTGGGTTAAGCAGACATAAAAGAAGGCAGGAAGTTCATCCACTTCTGCTCCTGCTATTAGAAAGTTGAACTGCTAAAAGGAACTGTGTCTGTGTTACTGAAGAGAACTGGTTGGGTTAAAGTTGTTACTTTAACCCAACCATTACAGTCGGTTGCAGACTTAATGGATATAATTAATCAATATGGACAAGTATCTGGATTCAAAATAAATGCAGGGAAAACAAAGATAATAACTAAAAATATGACTATGAATCAAAAAGAAGAATTAGAAAAATTAACAGGATTTGAAATTGTAAAAAAAGTTAAGTATTTAGGGGTCTATATTATGACATCAAATGCGAAATTATTTAAGCATAATTATGATCTGTTGTGGCAAAAAATACAGAGAGAGATGGAAAACTGGAAAAAATTACAATTATCCTTGTTAGGAAGGATAGCAGCAGTAAAAATGAATGTTTTGCCTAAGTTTTTATTTCTTTTTCAAATGATACCTATACTAAAAAAAGATGAGAATTTGAAGATATGGCAGAAGGGTATTAATAATTTTGTCTGGGCAGAGAAGAGACTGAGAATAAAACAAAAAATAATGCAGGATATACGTGAAAGAGGAGGTCTCAAAATGCCTAATTTAAGATTATATTATGAGGCAGCTGTTCTATCAGCAATGAGTGATTGGATGAATTTAACAGAAGAAAGAATATTGAATATTGAGGGATATGATTTGGTTTACGGGTGGCATGCTTACTTATTATATGATAAGAAAGTGGACAAGACTTTTAAAAGCCATATATTAAGGAATGCTCTATTGCGTGTCTGGAAAAAGTACAAGTATAAACTAAATGAGAAGTTACCATTGTGGGCAATACCCAGACACGCGATAGAGAATATAAGTGTAGAGCAAAGGCAGGATGTGATTACATATAAAAAGCTTCTTAACAAGGAAAGAAGTATACTACAATTAAAATCTTTGAATCAACTAAGAGAAGAAAGGACAATTCGAACATGGTTTCAATATGTACAGTTGCAAGCTAGATGGAGAGAAGATCAGAAAATTGGTTTTTTGCAAAATGAGGGGAATTTGGTAAAACAGATTAGAGATCAAAGTCAAATGCATATAAAAAGGTTGTATAATGCATTGGTAGAAATAGATTCAGAAATGGAATTAGTTAAGGACTGTATGACAAAGTGGGCACAAAATATTGAAGAACCAATAATGATGGAAACGTGGGAAAAAATATGGGTTAGAAATGTGAAGTTTACGCAAGCCCAAAACTTAAGAGAGAATTTTTATAAAATGTTTTATAGATGGCATCTAGATCCTAAAAAGCTAGCTTGTATGTATCCAAATGTGCAACCTAAGTGTTGGAGATGTGAATGTGATGACGCCACGTATTATCATATATGGTGGACATGTAAAAAAAATTAAGGCATTTTGGATAAAAATATGGTGGATTATTCAAAATATTTTCAAAAAGAAGATAAAATTTACTCCACAGTTCTTTTTGTTAGGTATAATTACAGATTGTACTGTTATAGAGACTAAATTGATTTTAAATTTAATAACTGCAGCTAGACTTTTGGTGGTGCAATATTGGAAGAAGGAAGATTTGCCTACTATTGAAGAATGGACATTAAAAGTAGCGAATCTGGCAGAAATGGCGAAGATTTCAGCATATTTGAAAGATCACTCATATATTGGAATGGAGAAGATGGATTGATTATATTCAAAACAAATATAGGACTAAAAAGTATCAAATAGCTTATGAATGAATAGAAAAATTAAAAGTATTTATATTTAGTTAAGTAAAAGGGGAGTTAAAGTGTGAAGGGGGGACAGGAATCCTTAGTTTATTAGCTTAGTTTAGCATATGATTGTTAATTGTTATACTCTGTATTTTGTTCTGGGAACAAAATGTTCGGGGGGGAGGTAAGGAAGGGGGGGATGGGGAAATACTTGTAAAAAAAATTTTTCTTTTTTTTTCTTTTTGTAAAACTCTTTAATAAAAAAAAAAATCCCCATTCCCTCCGCATTCCTGGGGGAAGGATATTGCAAAATCTCCATCCCCACCCCATTCTGGGGCCAGCCAGAGGTGGTATTTGCCAGTTCTCTGAACTATTCAATATTTCCGCTACCGGTTCTCCAGAACCTGTCAGAACCTGCTGGATCTCACCCCTGGTTTGCCCTCTTTTCACCTGAGAAGTGGCCTCCCACACAGAGATTCTTTGATGTGATCCAGAACAAGTTCAGATCTTGCCAGTCTTGAACAACTAGCCTAGCATCAACCTAGCCCCCTAGAAACCCCACCCCACCCCAGCCTTTCAAGCAGGCAGCTGCATTTGTGCCCAGCGTAGGGCCTGCAATCAGCTTTGGAAAATCACAGGAAAGTGGGGCTGAAGCCCGGCAGATTCTCAACCCTCTAACTCAAACGAAGAGGACGTGCAAGGGAGCACTGTAGAATCAATGGATGGTCCTTCTGATGAGACACCCCACCCAACCACCCCTTGAGGCCAAGCCCTTCCATGCAGAAGAGTCTCCAGCTTTCACCCCCAACAGTCTCCTGGCTCTGCAGAATAAAGGAGGCCAGTCATGCTAGAGAGAATTTATTGGACCTTCTGGCCTAGGAGAACAAGCGAAGTCAGATCCAAGCTACAGAAAGCATCCATGAAGCGAAAGGGTGCAGAGCGGAGATTTCAGTGGGCAGGGGGGCTTCCTTGCTTCTCCAGACTTCACCAGGTGCTTCACTCCCTCTGGAGCAACCGAAGGAGCTGTTTGCACTAGTATTTGCATTGGCACAGAAAAGGACGCAAGGCATTACAGTCATCATCGTTCCACTGGAGATACCCTGAGTAGGAAATGAGAAAGTTTCCCTGAGAACTTTTCAAGGGGATCGTCCCTCATTGGCAGGATGATGTGAGGCTGCCACAGGTGGAGACCCTCACCTGCTAAAGCAAACCTGGAATTCAGTGTGTTGTGGTAACCCAGATAACTTACTTAGACTTCAAGTTTCATTTGTTCATTTAGTCAGAGATTTTTAGGCTGTTCTTTTGATTGGTTTTTAGTTGGACGGGCCATGTCCCAATATTTCTCTTCTATATACTCTATGAGTGGCTAAGAGTCCTCTGACCATGGTGAGGCAGACTTTTTATATATAGTGAGATATATATATATATCAACCAGTGGTGTTGTAATGCCTGCCAGAATCCTTCCCTCTTTGCAGATGATAGCTAGCAATCGGGAGAGGGAGAGAACCGAGCCAGAAGATAGGCTGAGATCTCAACAGGCAACCAGTGGTGTTGTGAGGCCTACAGGAATTCTTCCCTCTTTGCAGTTGACAGTTAGTAATAGAGAGAGCTGGCCCTTTAACACGCAGTCAGGCTGCAACTGGGATAATGCAGCAGGAGAAAAACCGGCTGCCCTCCAATCAGGACACAGAGTTGCAGGCTAACCAGCAGCGAACAGAGAAAAGCGACAACTCCCACCTCGCAGCAGAGCCACAGCTTCTAAACTGAAAGTAGGGGCCTGATGATGACAAGTTAGAGAGCTTGTCGTAACGTTGCCAAAAAAAAAAACAAAAAAAACTTTTAAAGTGTTGGTTAGGATTTTGGCCAAGGTTTTAAAAGACCTTACAAAGTGTTTTGTTAGGATTTTAGAGGATTTTGAGCTGGGATTTTAGCCAGGATTTTAAGATTTTAAGCATTTTAACTAACAGACTTTTAATGACGCGGGAAAACACCTGAGATTTTAACTATTTATATCTATCTATATCTATCTATCTATCATCTATCTATCTATAAATACTGGTGGGGAGGTGGGGAGTGCTGGCTTTGTTGTTGTAAGCGGGTTGTAAGCCAGCAGTCCACACCTCCCCACCAGTATTTATAGAGAGACGGCATCTCCGATCACACTTTGCTCGCACAGACACAAAGCTGAAGACACCAACCTGAAGATGACGAGTGGGACCTGGTCGAAACGTCGCCAAGATACTCTCAATTTTACACGGGAAAAGACCCGAATATGCCAAAACTCTAATTATTTATCCACCCTTCTGCATCTTCGGATAGCAAACCAGCCTCCCTCTGCCAGGTAACCAGGCGCCTCCTAGGTAAGCAGGAACTGGGGGAGCCCTTGCCAAGTCACTATAAGGAATGTTCTTGGCATCTGTGATAAAGTCACTTCACCTCCCTTGTTGTTGGACTGGCTGGGTAGAATCTTGAAAGGCCTGGTGTTCCCCCAAGACTGGGTGATTCCAAATCAGAAATCTGACTCTGCTGCTAGGTTTTGGTTGATTTTAATGTTCATCATGCTAGTATAATTTTAATGTGACTGTTATGCTGCTTGCCGTTTGTTAGGGTGTTGGTTATAAGGTTGGTGGCTACAGAACTGTTTTAGACAAACAAACAAACAAACAATGGCCATGAGTTGCCAAGGGGTAAAGTGTTCCAAGATGGACCCCCGTGGGTCCTCATTGTTGGAATTGCACCTCAACCACCTCACCACCATCTTGGCTTACCTGTAGAGTCCACAATCTCAACGCAGAACTCTTTGTTCTGGAAGTGATCGGGCTGATTTTTCTTCCATGGTAGGTAGTTGGTTCTAGATCTGTCTGTCCACTCCCAGCCGTAGTTCTAAGTTGAGAAAGAAGCCATGTTGGACAATTGAGGAAGGGGCTCCTCAGGGCCCAGGTCAGAGAGGAACATTTTCAGGTTTTAAGGATCAGACCAAACAGAACATCTGTCTCTCTCCATCTCTCCCTCCATCTCAGTTGATCTGGAACAGCTAAACTGAGTTAAACCTGGTGAATGTTTGGATGAGGGATGATCAGGAGATCCAGAGGGAAAAACTCCCCAGAAGAAAACTATCTGGAGATGTCCATGAAGTCACCAGCTCAGCTTGAGAGCCATCGTTCCTCATGCTCAACATGATGGCAACCCTGGAAGATATTGATTGACCTCAGAACAATAAACAGGGTCAAAATCAATGAGTCCTTGGGTGGGAGACCACCAGCAAAACCCCAGGACTATCCGAGACACTAAGAAACTGAAAGGGAAGGGAAGGGAAGGGAAGGGAAGGGAAGGGAAGGGAAGGGAAGGGAAGGGAAGGGAAGGGAAGGGAAGGGAAGGGAAGTGACAGCCTGGCTTGAATTTCCTGCAGTACTTTTGAGAGAGAGCAACCACAAGGAAGGGCATTGGTTCAGCAGGGCAGAAACACGTGTGTTTGTGTGTTTGTGCTGTACAAGTGAAAAAAGAGCAGGGACTAGATTGCATGGTCCTGCCCACGATCTGCTGGGGTCTGCAGCTCTTGATCAATTTTTGACTTAAATTCACATTTCAGCAGCTACAACCTGACATCCCCATCACTTCAGAGTCTGAATGGTCTGAAGATGAGACCTACTTTCCGTGGATCATACAGTCCAATCCAGACATGGTCTTTCTTTGTGAGATAGTCAGTGATGTACTCGGCCAAGTCAGCTCCTTGATCCTTGCTGTGGATGGAGGCGAGGTGGCAGCCTGGCTTCTGTTTCCTGCAGAACGTCTGGGAGAAGAACAGAAAAAGACCCTCATTCAGCAAAGAAGCAGACTTGTGGGTATGAAAAAGAATTATATAACTGTGGCCCAAAATTTAAAACATTCAAACTAAAACCCATGAAAGACTATATCTGTTTGAAAGCCCATATTTTCCACAGATACTTGCATTTCAGGCTACACTGAAATTATGATCTTTACTGATTTTTCACACGCCCATCCAGGTCTCCCTTGGCTCTGCCTAGACTTCTCCTCTGCCTGAACTAGGAAATTCACAAGTTCACAAACACTTCTAACCTCTGAATCGTTCCAGTTCTTTCGTTCCTCGAAGACCTTGTAGCAAAACCCATTCATGGGGAGCCAATCACGAGGACAACAACAGCCTTTGGCTCCTGTGTGGGAAGAGAGGAAGCTGAATGGGAAGATGGCCAGGAGAAAAAGAGGAGGAGGAGGAGGAGGAGGAGGAGGAGGAGGAGGAGGAGGAGGAGGAGGAGGAGGAGCAGGAGACAGCTGGGTCTGCAATGGAAGCCCAATGAGAAGATGGTCAGGAGAAAAGGAAGAGGAGGAGCAGGAGGAGGAAGAGGAGCAGGAGGAGAAGGAGGAAGATAAAGAGGAAGAGGAGGAGGAGGAGGAGTTGGAGGAAGATATGGAAGAAGAGGAGGAGGAGACAGCTGGGTCTGCAGAACAGGTCTGCTGAGTTACAAACATCTTTCAGAACAATAAATTGAAAATGATTTGGATTACAGACACAGCAGCTGCATTTGCAGAGTGTCCAAACCTTGATTACAATTAGCCGTGATTAATTTCTTTGAAGCTTCAGGTCTTGTGTGAACGTCTCCACTTCTATTGGCCTATCATCCACTGAACTGTGCTATGAAGCCAGTTCTTGAAACGGACTCCTTCAAGAACCAGGCTGTTGACTGAGGCAAAGTATAGGGCCCACATCAGTGGTGAAATCTGAACGGTTTGCTACCAGCTCTCTGGCTGCACATGTGCGCTGCACCCCAAGTGCATGCTGCATGCACACATGTGCAACTAACATGTGCTGCATGCATATGCTCAGTGCAAACCAAACGCGTGCTGCGCATTTAAAATGTTTCCAGTTCAGCCGAACTGGTAGTTTAAAAAAGCTATGATCCGACGATCAGCTGTGCCGCACAGTTTAGCTTTCCTGCTTTCTAGCAAAGTTAAACCGTGCAGCACAGCTGATCCCCCCTTGCTGTTCTACTTACCTTCCCAAGCCTCCTTTTATTGCGTGCTGCGAGTGCGCGCATGGCGCAGTGTGAAAGCAGTAGAAAAAAAGTATGAAAGCAGTAGAAAGCAGTATTTCTAGCAAAACTGAACAGAGCAGCACAGCTGATTGTCAGATCATAGCTTTTTTAAACTACTTTTTCAACTACCGGTTCAAACCGGTAGCTTTTTTTAACTATTGGTTCAACCGAACTAGTAACTTTTTTTTCCCAACCAGTTTGCCTGAACCAGTAGTTTTTATCACTACCGGTTCGCTGAACCAGAGTGAACAGGTAGCATTTCACCCCTGGTCAGTTCTGGAGGCTCTGCAGTGGCCCCTTGGAGGACCCATAACTGCTGGTGGGGCTTCAGGCATGATTATTTGTGGGGCAGCCCCCTGCAGGGAGCGGGAGGCACTCAACCTTTAATGATAAATGCATGGAACTTTTGCCAAGTTTTGCCAAACTGATTTGGTGGTATTAGTTTGGTTTTCTTTTCCATTATCACAAACCACCCTTGGACGGGTTCCTTCAAGACCCAAGCTCTTGACTGGGCAAAGCGTGGGGATCACGTGGGTCAGTCCAGAAGGATTCGCCCTTGTCTCCCGGATGTCCTATAACTGCTCAAAGGTCTCAGAGGATTAAGATTTCTGAGATTGTCCCTCCCACTACCCACCGCCCAAGAGAAGACCTTCTGAAGATGTCCCTGCGAGATGCTCAGCTCTTGGGTCAGTGGAGAAAGGCCTTCTCTTGTGTGGCTCCACATGGAAACTAATCCCTAGCAAGAGCTGGGAGGCCCTCTACTTTCAATTATACAGGCAGGTATATAT
Organism: Pituophis catenifer annectens; assembly: GCF_029215685.1. Taxonomy (NCBI): domain Eukaryota; kingdom Metazoa; phylum Chordata; class Lepidosauria; order Squamata; family Colubridae; genus Pituophis; species Pituophis catenifer. The sequence continues at coordinate 89,400,589 of NW_027256887.1, forward strand.
TATATAAGTGTTTAACTTGGAATTGTGTTCACTATTCTTTTCTATTCTATTCTATTCTGTTCTGTTCTGTTCTGTTCTGTTCTGTTCTGTTCTGTTCTATTCTATTCTATTCTATTCTATTCTATTCTATTCTATTCTATTCTACTCTACTCTACTCTACTCTACTCTACTCTACTCTACTCTATTCTATTCTAATGCTGGGGGTCAAATCAGGAGGAGGTTCAGAGGCAAGAGCTTTGATCTCTCTGGACCTGAGAGACCCTGCTGGAACTCACCACTTAGACAGAGGGCCACAACCAGCAAGCTGAGGCTCACAAAGATGAATCGCCCCATGGTCTTCCTTCCTTTGCTGCAGAGAAGAACAAAGAGGGAGGAAGTGAGGGGGGGGGACTAGGCACATGGTAAGACCCCATCAGGAAGAGTGACCCAAATTCCAACCCAGGATGAAGCTGGGAGTCCCATAGTTTGTCTCAGAATTTTGCTCTAGCTCAACTGGAACCCATTTCCCCTTCCTTGGTCATGCAACAGCCTTGATGAGTCACAGTGGATTCTGCAATGGCATACAATGGTCAGGGGCCTCTCTTAGAAAGGGTCTCCTAAAAGTCTGTCTTTCTCTCCCACAGAGATCCCCAATAGATCTGTTCCTCCCTGCCTGAGGGGCCCTCCAGCAGATCCCTTGCTGGAACCTGGGCATTGCCTGCAGCAACTTTAAAGAGGTCCCTTCAGATGGAGAGAGACTCCCAGGAGTGATCTGATGCAAGGACCTCACCTGCCATGTTCCCCCAGGTGGGAAAGCAGCACTCACCTGTCAACTCTGGGTCCTTGTCTGAGGTGTTGAAGCCCAACTAAACAACCCGAGGTGGAGATTGAAGCAGGATGATCTTGCTCTGTGCAGAAGGAGGACATGGGTAGGTTCCCCTCAGCCAGGTCTTTTATATCCCCAAACCGCAAAACCCACCAACCTGAACATCAGGGTGTCATGTGTGGCCCCCCTTTCCCCATTACTGGCTTAAACCCCCACAGCAGTTAGAAACACAGACAGAGACACGTGTACATAGGTTGCTCCGAAGCTTTCATAACGTAGCTGTCAGTTCAGCCAGTTGGCATGTCCTACATGCTTTGTTTAGTAATATTTGAGCAATATTTGTGAGCGTGTGGTTTTGCTCCGTCCTGCATGCATTGTGCCTAGAGCACAGTGGGAGTTACACAAAGCAAGCCATGCCTCTGGCCTCGTGTTTTCATGAGGCTTCTCCTCTGCTTAGCCCAACTATCTCACCCACGCATTCCCATGCAAAGCTATTTAGTTTACCTGCTCAGCAAAGCTGATTAATGCTTTTGGTTGCAGGCTTAGTTTTCCCTGATCACATTTGGCTCCTTGGATAGCAAGTCTCCTGCCGAAGCGAGTGGAGGAATTGATAGGCAAAGGCAACACAAGGCAAGGGGGTACATTTCTTTTGGTGAAGGGAGAGAGAAAGTCTTGTGTTTCAGAAGGGAGTTTTGGTCTAAAAACCTGGAAGTAGCTGATTTGCAGAAAATATCTATCAACAGGCCAAAGACACAAAACGTGGCTCCCTGGAGTTGAATTAGATTCTATTCATTTAAAACATTTATGTAGCTGCCCTACATGGCTCAGGGCCAGACTATCTTCGAGACCGCCTTCTACCGCATGGCTCCCAGCGACAGAGTTGGTCTCCTCCGGGTCCCGTCAGCTAAACAATGCCGGCTGGTGGGCCCGCGGGGGAGGGCCTTCTCTGCGGCTGCCCCAGCCTCTGGAACCAGTTACCTCCAGAGGTCTGGACCATCCCCACCCTTTGGCCTTCCGAAAAGCGGTGAAGACCTGGCTCTTCCGGCAGGCCTGGGGCCGTTGATCTCGCTCTTCTGATCTGGCGAGATCTGGCCATGAATGGTGTGAATGAGTTTTTAATATTTTTAATGTTTTTTAATCTTTTAAATGTTTTTAGAATGTTTTTTTTTTAAAAAATGTATTGTGAGCTGCCCTGAGTCTCCGGAGAGGGGCGGCATATAAAATAAATAAATAAATAAATAAATAAATAAATAAATAAATAAATAAATAAATAAATAAATAAATAAATATTGAACTCCAGGCAGGGCCATCTTAACACCATTATGGGCCCCGGCAAAGCAGTGTACGACAACTACTCACAGGAATAGAAATGTAAATGGTCGATAAAATTACACATATATTTATTTTATTGGCACTTCCAACAAAATCGGCATTGAAACACTAAAAACATGCTGTGCAGCAACAACTAATCAACGTGATCAACATTTGAACAATACACGAGGCTTGAAAAACACAAGAGTACTCAGTAAGCCACACCGTTGCTGTATTTATATGATACAAGGTGCACTGAAGGGTTAACCTACACAGATGAGCTCGTGGGGCCCATCAGGCGTTAAGGCAGCCCTGACTCCAGGTGGCTCCCAATCAACAATTAAACAACACCAATAACAAAGAACAGGGGCTCAGTGTCCAAGCAGGTGAAATCCAGGTGAAGCCCCATCCCCTGCTCCTTCCAACCTTTATGCAGATAAATACTTACAAACAAACAAATGAACAGAACAAAAACTCATTCATGGCTTCATATTGTCAGGATAACAAAAACACCTCTTGTGTTTGCATGGAATCTATCACAGCCTTGGAAGGACAGAGGAATTCATCCTCTACTTTTCAGCTAAGAGAAAGAAATGGCTCATGTGGAATTCAGGAAAAAACGGGATATTCTACTACTTATAAGGGGGTGGATTTCTGTTGGGGGTGGGTGAAGGGAAAGAGAAATTCGTTTATTTTAGAAAGTCGTTTTGGTTTAAAAAACAGGAAGTAACTTCTTTGGCACATCAACAGGCCAAAGACACACAACTCCTTGGAGGTGAATCAGATTCTGTTTATTTATTCATTTAGTTAAAACATTCATATAGCTGCCCATAGGATATTGGACTTTGGGGGTCTCCCAAATAATATTTCAACCTAGAAACAAGGATAAATTTTCTGAGAGTGAGAACAATCAACCCATGGAATAGAAGTTGTCTTCAGAAGTTGTGGGAGCTTCATCCCTGGAAGCCTTGGAGAAGAGACTGGGCTGCCACCTGTCGGAAATGGAGGAGGGTCTCCTGCTTCGGGGGGTGGGAGGGGGTTGGATTAGATGACTCACAAGGTCCATCCCAACTCTGTTATTCTATTCTATTCTGTGTTTAAACCAACATTATAAAACAACCCAAGACGTACATCTATTAAAACAGTAAACTCCTGGCATGGAAGTGAAGCTTCTGCATGCAGTCCCCTCCTGAACAGACTTAGAATAGAATTCTCTGAAGGAATTCCACAAATCCTAGAGGAGTTACAGTAGTGCAACTTTGCGTGCTCATAGATGCCCAGTTGGGAGATTTGCAGCAAGAACAGGATCAGTTGTGCAAGCTCAGTCCTGGATCGCAAGGCTTGCTCTCTTCACACCTACTACAACTGATCTGGGGACGGAGAGCTGATGCAACTGGAGCAGCTGCTGAGGAAAGGCAAAGAGGAAGGGATTTAGTGCTTTGCTTTATCTGTGGCAAGCCGGGGCATATCGTTCGAGTTTGCTCAGCCAGGTGCCCAGGGAAGGAGAGCGGGATGACCAGCAGGGCATAAAAGGAGCATCAGCCCACTTACTATTCACAGGTTCAGGGAAACGACAGTGGGGCCTTTCTCAAGTGCTCAAATGGGGAGGGGAGTATTCAGCTTATAAAGAGCTTATGAAGTTCATATGGGTCAGGGTACGCTCTTAATGGCTTCTGACCGGTTGGGACAGAAGGGACAGGTTCTGATCTGCACAGTCCACAATTATGAGGACCTCGAAACAAGGTCACAATAAGGGATCATTACCCACCGTCTCTAAGATCAGATTTGATGGACCGATTACAGATGGCTCACATATTGACCAAGCTGGATCTCAGGAATGCTTATGACCTCATTAGAGTCAAAGAAAGACATGAGTATTTGACAGCTTTTGATATCAGGAATGGTGAGTTTGAAGGTGCAATTATTCTTTTTGGATTGGCTGATTGTAAATGTGCAGCACTATTTTCCAGATTTATGAATTAATTTTTTCAGATACAATTGCCAAATTTCTGGCCATTTATCTAGATGACATCTTGATTTACTCTGAGGATGCAGAGGCTCAGGTCCAGCAGGAGGTGTTGCAAAGGCTACAGGACAATAAGCTGTTTGCCAAGCTGGAGAAGTTTGACTTCGACACTTTTGACAATTGGACCACTTGGGCTGCTTCCCTACTTCCAAGTCCTTATTGTGGTGCTGGTGTTCCTGGGACACATGAGCTAAGGATGGTGGGAGTGAAGCCATCTATACTGTACAAGGGAAACAAGCTAAACAAACCAGATGCCCTTTTGGGGCAGCAGTGATAGAAGAAGATGCTGGAGGGAGATGATAACTTTAGTGACAACAGGGAAGCAAGAATTCATAGCTATGTGAGGAGGCAGTGCTAAGCAGTGGTGAGATCCTGATTTAACAACCGGTTCGGTGATCACGCGCTTTGTGCACGCATGCATGCTTTGCGCACATGTGTGCCTGACGCGTGCTTTGCATGCGTGCACAGTTTGAAGAAATCTTCACTTCCATGTTTCTTCAGATGAGAAACACAGCAATCTGCTCTGTTTTCCCCGCAAATCAGCTGAGAAGATAAAGGTAGGAAAATAGCGCGGGTGGGCCCATCTGATCATATTGGTGAACCGGTTCTCTCCCAGCTGATAGTTGGAGCAACCGGTTCTTCTGAACCGGTCCGAACCGGTAGAATCCCACCACTGGTGCTAGGCCTCCTCTGTATTTGACCAAGGAAATCACATGGATAACCAATGTAAAACATTATAGGGGCAGGAAAGTGGGTTCCCAACCCTCCAATTAAAACGAGATGGACGTGCAAGAGAGCAAAGTAGCATCACGGATGGTCCTTCTGAAGAAGCACCCGTCCCCGTTAAGGCCAAGCCTTGCCATGCAGAAGATTGTGGGGTCTTGAGCTTCGGACCACCACAGTCTCCTGGCTCTGCAGAATAAAGGAGGCCAGTCATGCTAGACAGAGTTTATTTGATCTTCTGGTCCATCAGGAGGAGCAAAATCAGATCCAAGCTACATAAAGCAAACCATTCCATGAAGCGAAGGGGTGCATTGGGGAGATTTTGGCAGGCAGGGGGGCTTCCTTGTTTCTCCAGGTTTCATCACTGTGGAGCAGGAAACGGAGCTACGGACACTGGCAGAGAAATGGCTTCAACTCCTCGCAGTCCGAAGTTTTCCATTTGGAATACTCTGAGCACGAAAAAGAAAGATTTGATTCCCCCTTTGAAGTGACTCCTTCATAGTCCCAAAAGATCATTTTGATGGCTTCTCCCTCATTCTTAGGAGTTCATGAGGACACCACAGGTGGAGAACCTCACCTGTTTTAGGGCTCAGCATGTTGTGGCAACCCAGATAACGTAGCTAACCACCGAGTTAATTTTGTCTGGGGTTTTTAGGCTGTTCTTGTATTTGGTTTTGAACTGTAGGTGGCATCTGTCAACTTTTCTCTTCTCTAGTCTTTTAGTGGCCGAGATTTGTCTGACTATGATGGGGTAGACAGGGGTGCCCAACACCAGGGCACTGGCCCACTAGTGGCGAAGAGAGATTCAGAACTGGGCAGTGGAAGTGGGAGACAAGCACAGGCACACATCCACACTTGCACAAGCAGCGGTTGAACGTGTCTACACATGCACTCCATTTGCCAGCCACTTGCATGGAACCCTCCCCTCCCCCGCCCTTGCTGGTCAACAGAGCCAGAAAGATTGAGGAACTCTGGGGTAGAAGATTGATGGATATTTAAGCAGGAAAGAGGAATAAGGGGTCAGCTATGGCTAGGAGATCCTTTTTACCAAATCATGTAATGCACTAATTGCTCAGAGTAACTCATGCCTTGGTCACCGCCTATTTGGACTACTGCCATGTGCTCTAGATGGGGCTGCCCTTGAGGCCCACCCGGAAATGTCCACTGGACATGAAGCAGCGTGTAAGCAACAGGGGCCTCTAGGTCTGCCCACGTAAGATCTCTGTTGGGAAAGCTGCAGCGGCTTCACATTTTTTTCTGAGCACAATTCAAAGTGCTGGTCCTTAGCCTTAAAGCCTTGCGCTGATGACCTTGGGACTCCCCCCATGGAGCCCCTTTCCCTCTGAAGTTCAACCAAGCCCCACTCTTTTAGCCTTGGAGGGTGTAGCTCCCCCCCCCGAAGGCTGGGAGAATATTGGCTGATTTCAAATCAGAAATCTGATTGGGTGCCAGGTTTTTGTTGTGTTAGATATATACTATAGTTTCTGTACCATTTTAACTTTTGATTGGGAGTAGGTTATAAGATAGGGGGGAGAGGCTATACAGGTAGCCCTCGACTTACAACCAAAATTGAGGCCAACATTTCTGTTACTAAGTGAAACACTTGTTAAGTGAATTATGCTCCATTTTACGAGCATTCTTCCACAGTTATTAAGTAAATCACTGCAGTTTTTAAGTTAATAATATGGTTGTTAAGTGAATCTGGCTTCCCCAGTTGTTTGTCAGACAGCCGCAAAAGGGGATCACAGGACCCCGGAGACACTGCAATCGTCACAAATATGAGTCAGTTGCCAAGCGTCTCAATTTTGATCATGTGACCCTGGGGATGCAGCAAAGGTCGTAAGTTAGTCCCGCCTGGACTACTGCAACGCTCTCTGTATGGGGCTCCCCCTGGGGTGCACCCGGAGGCTCCAGCTGGTCCAGAACGCAGCCGCGTGGGGGTTTATGGGGCGACGAGGTGCTCCCATGTGACACCTCTCCTGCGCGAGCTGCACTGGCTCCCGATGGTCTTCCGGGTGTGCTTCAAGGTGTTGGTGACCACCTTTAAAGCGCTCCATGGCTCAGGGCCGGGGTACCTTCGAGACCGTCTTCTGCCGCCAATAGCCTCCCACCGGCCAGTACACTCGCACAGAGTGGGCCTCCTCAGGGTGCCGTCCGCCAGACAATGTCGGCTGGTGACCCCCAGGGGGAGAGCCTTCTCTGTGGCGGCGCCCACCCTCTGGAACAACCTCCCCCCAGAGTTACGTACAATAACAGACCTCCGGATTTTTCGTCGGGCCCTGAAAACTTATTTATTTCAACTAGCTGGGCTGGCTTGAGTTAAATTTTAAATTGATTTTAAATTGGGTTGTTTTAATTTACGGCCAAAATATTTAATTATTTTAATACTGTTTTTAAATTTTGTATGCTCTGTTTTTTTTACTTTGGCTGTTCACCGCCCTGAGTCCTATTTGGAGAAGGGCGGTATAGAAATGGAAACAAACAAACAAACAAACAAACAAACAAACAAACAAACAAACAAACAAACAAACAAATAAATAAATAAATAAATAAATAAATAAATAAATAAATAAATAAGAGCAGTTGTCAGTTGCCAAGGCTCCAAGATCCTCATCTTTGCTGGAATTGCACCCCAGCTGCTTCCCACAATTTCTGGGCTTACTTGAACTTTTCTTCAGCTGAACGCACAACTTGTCCTCTGAGTTATTGGGCTCATCAACCACCCAGGCTACGTAGTTGGTTCTGGATCTGTCTGTCCATTCCCATTGGTCTTTCTGTAATGACAGGGGAGCCACGTTAGCCAATTGAGGAAGGGGCTCTGGCTCTTCTGGGTCCAGATCAGAAAGGAAAGTTGTCAGGTTTTAAGGGTCTCTCCCTCCCTCCCTCCCTCCCCTCAATCTTGGTTCATCTGAAACAGCTCAGCAGAGTTAAACTTGGTGAATACTTGGATGAGGGACAATCAGGAGATCCCGAGGAAGAAACAACCTGCAGGTGTTTGTGAAGTCATCATACAGCTTGAGAGCCCTCTTGTCTCATGCTCAATGCAGTGGCAGCTCTGGAAGATACCGATTGACCTCAGAAAGGTAAACAGGGTCAAATTCAATGAGTCCTTGGGTAGGAGCCCATCAGCAAGATTCCAGGCCTGTATGTGAAACTTGGAAATTTGTGTGTTTGTGTGGTGTGTGTGTGTGAAACCTAAACTGTTGTAGGAGATGACCAGCCTGCCCAAGGGAGGGGTCAAGCATATCAATCAATCAATCAATCAATCAATCAATCAATCAATCAGAATAGAGCAGGAAAGGAACCTTTTAGTCCAATCCCCTGCTCAAGCAGGAAACCCTATACTATTTCAGACAAATGGTTGTCTAATCTCTTCTTAAAAATCTCAAGTGTCGAAGCCCCCACAACTTCTGGAAGGAAACTGTTTCACCGGTTAATTGTCCTCACTGTTAGGAAGTTTCTCCTTAATTCTAGGTTGCTTCTCTCCTTGATGAGTTTCCGTTCATTGTTTCTTGTCTGGCCTTCTGGAGTGTGGGAAAATAAGTTGTCCTCATTCCTTATTTCATGTCCTGTCAACTGTGTTGTTGCCACAAAAAAACACTTGTATTCACAAAGTCACCGGGAACTGAGCTCAATTCCAGGGAAACGTCGCAAGACAAATTCCTTGTGTGTCCAATCACACTTGGCCAATAAAAAATTCTATTCTATTCTTTCTCTACGATCAAGCGTCTTTCACGAATTGAAAATGCAACAGAGCACGAGATGTTCTGTTGGTAAGAGAAATGAGCAATTTCTGCGCAAAATAAATGAAGGGGAAGAAAGGACAATCCTCCCAGGTTGGGACTCGCAGTTCCCAAATTAATGACCCACCAGAGTTTGAAAAAGCTTCAGGGGCCATTCAATGGGCCATAAAGAGGAAGGCAGACTGAAGGAGGGGCTGAGTGTGTGAATGGCCTGGATCCTGAGATGGGGGGGTCAGAGTAGAATTGGGCCCATTGTGGCTTTAAACATACCAGTCAGTTCTCCAAGTGGGCCTGAATGGTTGGTGGGAGGAATGACAGACAGCATTGGAGTCAATAACATTTTTCAGAGGTTTTGTCCAAGGTGAGAGTTTTTATCAGAGAGATCCCGACCTCCCATTGGACGATCCTTCTAAAAGCCTCAAATAAATGGTAAATATGGATTTGTGAACATTAGCAACAGAAAGAGACCTACTTGCTCTGGATCACTCAGTCCAATCCAGACAGGTTTAGCACTTTTGATATAGTCGGAGATGTACTCGGCCAAGTCATGCGATAATTCACCACTATGGATGGAGGCGAGGTGGCAGCCTGGCTTGTATTTCCTGCAGAACATCTGGGAGGGAGCCACAAGGGAGAAAGGCACTTGTTAAGGAGACAAGCAAATTTGTGTGCATGTGTGTGTGTGTTTGTGAAAGTGAGAGAAGAGGCAGGGAATCTGATTGCATGGTCCTGGACACCGTCTTGATTGTGTTGACTCCCTCCAGATGCCCCTGCTAGATTCTGCAGCTCTTGAACATTTCTAGATTCAGGAGATAAACTCTCTGATCCCATCACTTCAGAGGCAAGGAGGTCTGAAGATGCCACCAGGGTTGCCAGGGAAACATCAGGAAATCTGTTGTCTGGATTATGGTCACTCAGCCCTGAGGCTCAGCACTGCCCAACAGATGCCGGCCATGAAAGCCCAGACCAGCATATCGTCCAGAGAATACTTGTGTTTCAGACCGTCCTAAGATAATGGTCCTGCTACCTTTCCCTGCACAGAGTCTGAGGGGCTGTGCATGGCTATCTCTAGGCTTCTCCTCTGCCTGAATTAGGATGTTCACAGGCACACAAGCACTTCTAACCTCAGCATTGTTCCAGCTCCTTTGTTCATCAAAGACCTTGTAGCAAAACCCCTTCTTGCCAAGCCAACTACTGGGACAACGTTTGGCTCCTGTGTGGGAAGAGAGGAAGCCCAATGAGAAGATGGCCAAGAGAGGATGAGGATGAGGAGACAGCAGATTCTGCAGAACAACATGCTTACAGTCCTGCATTGCAAACATCTTTGATAGAATAGAATAGAATAGAATAGAGTAGAGTAGAGTAGAGTAGAGTAGAGTAGAGTAGAGTAGAGTAGAGTAGAGTAGAGTAGAGTAGAGTAGAGTAGAGTAGAGTAGAATTCTTTATTGGCCAAGTGTGATTGGAAAGACAAGATACACTCGTCAAGAATCACAAGGCACAACAACTAGTGACTCATACGGTACAATAAGCAATCAAATCATACTAGGAAACCATCAATATCAATATAAATTGCAAGGATGCAAGCAACAAAGTTACAGTCATGCAGTCACATTGATGGCAATGAATTGAAACTGGCTTGGCTTACAAACAGAGCAGCTGAATTTGGTTTAGCCTTGGTTAATTTCCCTGAAAGTACACGGCTCCTGTTAATCTGTCCTTTTGGGTTGGTTTGTCATTCAGTGAACCATCAAGAGCCAGAAATGGATTCCTTCAAGAACCAGGTTAAGCCGGTTTTGCCTTTGCCCACTTGGATCGCTGGTGTCGGCTGTGAGCTTCATCAGCCAGTCAGACTCAGCAACAATTATCCCCACTTTGGCTACAACCTAGCTAGACTACTGAAACATGGTTGATGTGTGGCTACCTTTGACGGTCTCCTGAAATTGCAACTGCTGCAGAAGGCATCAGCCGAGTAATCGACTAGTGCAAAGAAGGGAGATCACCAGGATCTTTCCAGAAGGATCCCCACTGGCCTCCTGGATGCCCCCAAATAGCTGAATAGCTGACTACTTGTGGGACTGTCCCTCTGCCACAGTCCCACGGGGGAAAGGCCCATCTGAAGTTGCCCTTGCCAGAGGCTCAGTTCTTAGATCCACAGGAAAGGGTCCAAGGTCTTGTGTGGGCTCCCATGGAGAAAAATCCCTAGGAAGAGGTAGGGGGCACTCTGCTCCTAATGATAAATGTAGGGGAATGGCCATGGTGGGGCGGTGGTCAGAGTGCAGTCCTGCAGGCTACTTCTGCTATCAACTACTTGCACTTTGGCACTTTGCATCTCACCAGGCTCAAGGTTGACACAGCCTTCCATCCTTCCGAGGTCAGTAAAATGAGGACCCAGATTGTTTGGGGGGGGGGAGGTCAAGAGGCTGACTCTGTAAACCACTATTCTACTTTTATTTTTTAATTGATTTATTTAATATATGTGTATGCCACCCATCTCATGATTGAAATGACTTGTGAATGATAAGAGGACCTATTTTTCATTAAACCCTTTAACTATTAAACAAGTTTAAGAGTATGAATTTTGATTGCATTAATTTCGCTTTTTTTTTAAAAAAAAAAATTGATTCATATGCCGCCCTTCTCCGGAGACTCAGGGCGGCTTACAATGCGTTAAGCAATAGCCTTCATACTTTTGTATATTTATACAAAGTCAGCTTATTGCCCCCACAATCTGGGTCCTCATTTCACCTACCTTAGAAAGGATGGAAGGCTGAGTCAACCTTGAGCCTTGGAGAGATTCGAACCTGCAGTAAATTGCAGGCAGCTGGTCTTAATAACAGGGTGCATAAAAAACTGTACTATCAAGGCTCTGTTTTTGCCCTGTTGCAAACAGTCCTGGGTCCTGTAGCAGAGAAATAAGGTGAGATCTAAATTCTGTAATAAGCCAAATGGGAATGAAAGCAATTTCAGGGAGGGGATTTGGGGAGGGTTGAATCAGGAAGGGGGTCAGAGGCAAGAGAATTGGCCTCTCCAGAAATGAGAGACCCAGTTGGAACTCACCAGTTAGGGAGAAGGCCACGACCAGCAAGCCCAGGCTCACAAAGAGGAATTGCCCCATGGTCTTCTTTCCTTCCCTGCAGAGAAGAGCAACGAGTAGAGTAGAAGAAGGGGGAGCAAGGACCTTGGGAGGGACTCTTCAGGAAGGGCGATCCAACATCCAACCTGTGACCAAGCTGGGAACCCCAAACTTTGGTTTCCACTTTTTCACTTGCCCAGCTGGACGTAATTTCTCCCTCCTTGGTCATCCAGCAGCCTTGGTGGGTCACAGTGGATCCTGCATTGTTCCGTAAAGGGCAGAAGGGGCCTCCCCTGGAAAGTCTCTCCCGTCCATCTCTTTCTCTTCCCCAGAGATCCCCCCAGAGACCCCTTGCTCCCTGACTCCCACAGATCCCCTGCTGGAACCTGGACATCAGGTGCAGCCCCTTGCAAGTGTTCCCATGAGAAAGAGACACAAAGCATTCTCATGCTGGGGCCTCACCTGGCCACACTCACCTGTTCCTTTCTCTCCTTAGGTAGCAAGTCTGCTCAGTGGCAACTCCAGGCTTCCCTCCAGCAACAGGAATGGAGGCATTTATAGGGAAGGATGGGGGTGGATTTCTGTTGGGGGGGAGGGCAGAGGGAGAGAGAATTTGCTTTGCTTCAGGATTTCTGGTCCTGGTTAACAACCTGGAAGAAGCTTGTTTGCATCACTAGATTTGGAACACAGTGAAGGCACACAACTTGACTTCTGGGGGTTAATCAGATTGACCGATTGATAACAGTGTTCCCTAATCTTTCGAGGTTGGTGGACCAGAGAGGATGGCGGTGGCTGCAGGGGTGGGGAGAGAGGGTGTGGTTTCATGCACACACACACCACTTTCTGAAATGCAGCTTTGCACGCCCGCACTTGCACACTCACCTACCATTTCTGTGGCTGGCTCCAAATGCGTGGCGGCCCCACACCGGGCTGTGGACCGAGAGTTGGGGACCCCTGTCTGGAGTCTGTTTGGCACCAGTGTCCACTCTGAAGCCAAGGATGACCCTTAAGTGCTGGTACCACCTTCCGGTCCCCACACTCACCCCCACTGCCTGGTCATCAGAGCTCGGAGGCCCCAGATTTCACCTCTTTCTGCTGAATGCCAAGTGATTCTTCAATAAACTCCCTCACCTATGAGAGGGGAGAGAGCCATCATGGCCTATTGACAGAAGGACTCGCTTCCTTGTTCCTTCTCCTCTTCTTCCTCCTTGATTTCCTTCCAAGGGGAAGAAGGCAACTTTTGGCTTGTGGCACAGAGTGTCTATTCTTTGTGGTGCTCTCTCGATCGATTGTTAACCTGCCAAAGACCAACAAAACTGCTGCTCTGGGAGTTTTGGGGATCCCTGTTAAGAGCCCTGAGATCCTGCAGACATGGCACCTGGGTTCTCTCTACCCACTCCATGGGTAGAGGCCCAGGATTGCCACATTAGGAGAATTGTCTTAGCAAACATAGTCCTCTGGCAACTAAGTCCAGAAATCATGGATACAGCTACTTAAATTTAATTGAAATATGAGAAAAATCTCTCTGGGGATAGGATCTGTCCAACCGTAGAAGCAGTCAGCTATGGCTAGAAGATCCTTTTTACCAAATCATGTAATGCACTAATTGCTCAGAGTAACTCATGCCTTGGTCACCGCCTATTTGGACTACTGCCATGTGCTCTAGATGGGGCTGCCCTTGAGGCCCACCCGGAAATGTCCACTGGACATGAAGCAGCGTGTAAGCAACAGGGGCCTCTAGGTCTGCCCACGTAAGATCTCTGTTGGGAAAGCTGCAGCGGCTTCACATTTTTTTCTGAGCACAATTCAAAGTGCTGGTCTTTAGCCTTAAAGCCTTGTGCTGATGATCTTGGGACTCCCCCCATGGAGCCCCTTTCCCTCTGAAGTTCAACCAAGCCCCACCCTTTTAGCCTTGGAGGGTGTAGCTTCTCCCCCCCCCCCCGAAGGCTGGGAGAATATTGGCTGATTTCAAATCAGAAATCTGATTGGGTGCCAGGTTTTTGTTGTGTTAGATATATACTATAGTTTCTGTACCATTTTAACTTTTGATTGGGAGTAGGTTATAAGATGGGGGGAGAGGCTATACAGGTAGCCCTCAAGTTACAACCAAAATTGAGGCCAATATTCCTGTTACTAAGTGAAACACTTGTTAAGTGAATTATGCTCCATTTTACGAGCATTCTTCCACAGTTATTAAGTGAATCACTGCAGTTGTTAAGTTAATAATATGGTTGTTAAGTGAATCTGGCTTCCCCAGTTGTTTGTCAGACGGCCGCAAAAGGGGATCACAGGACCCCGGAGACACTGCAACCGTCACAAATATGAGTCAGTTGCCAAGCGTCTCAATTTTAATCATGTGACCCTGGGGATGCGGCAAAGGTCGTAAGTGTGAAAAATGGTCACAAGTCACTTTTTTCAGTGATGTTGTAACTTTGTTGTAAGTCGAGAACTACCTGTACAGCTGTTATAAATAAATAAATAAATAAATAAATAAATAAATAAATAAATAAATAAATAAATAAATAAATAAATAGGAGCAGTTGTCAGTTGCCAGGGCTCATCTTTGCTGGAATTGCACCCCAGCTGCTTCCCGCAACATCTGGGCTTACTTTTCTTCAGCTGAACGCACAACTTGTCCTCTGAGTTATTGGGCTCATCAACCGCCCAGGCTACGTAGTTGGTTCTGGATCTGTCTGTCCACTCCCATTGGTCTTTCTGTAATGACAGGGGAGCCACGTTAGCCAATTGAGGAAGGGGCTCTGGCTCTTCTGGGTCCAGATTAGAAAGGAAAATTTTGGGCAAAAATAGATAAGTGGTTAGAAAAGATGATAGAAAAACATGTCAATTTTGAACCTGAACTGTTTTTTTTAGGTATAATATCAGAAAAACTTGATAAACAAAGCATAGATTTCATATTGCATGTATTAACAGCAGCGAGGATTATATTTGCACAATGTTGGAAAAATGAAGAAACATCGCGAGACGAAAATATAATTAGGAAGATACTAGATTGTGCAGAAATGGAGAGATTTTCGCTGAAGACTAAACAGAAAGAAGACACAGAATATTATGAAACATGGACTTTATTTTGCCAGTGGTTTGAAAAAAGAAGTGGAGATTAAGAATGTAATCTTTACTGTTAAGTAATTATACAAATCCAGACAACACGATGTTTATTAAGGACTAAGAAAATGTAAAGAATAGAAAATCAATAAAATCTTTTTTTAAAAAAAAAGAAGAAGAAAGGAAAGTTTTCAGGTTTTAAGGGTCTCTCACTCTCTCTCCAACTGCTCCCTCAATCTCGGTTGATCTGGAGCAGCTGAGGAGAGTTATACATGGTGACTGTTCAGATTCTTGTGGAGGGCTAGCATGGATTAAACTTGTACTCATTTGAGCAACCTTGGTTCCTGATTTCATGTCCTGACAACTATGTTGCTGTCACAAAAAAACCCAACCCAAAGCAAAACACTACACTTGTATTCACAAAGTCACCGGGAACTGAGCTCAATTCCAGGGAAACATTTTTTTTCCTCTACAATCAAGTGTCTTTCATGAATTGAAAATGTAACAGAGCACAAGATGTTCTGTTGGTAAGAGAAATGAGTAATTTCTTCACAAAATAAATGAAGGGGAAGAAAGAACAATCCTCCCAGGTTTGGGACTCGCAGTCCCCAAATTAATGACCCACCGGAGTTTGAAGAAGCTTTAGAGGCCATTCAATGGGCCATAAAGAGGAAGGCAGACTGAAGGATGTATGTGAGATGGCCTTGATCCTGAGATGGGGGGGGGTCAGAGTAGAATTGGGCCCATTGTGGCTTTAAACATACCAGTTGTCAGGTTTCGAGGTCGTCTCAAATAAATTGCATTTCAAACGAAGTCTTTGATGAAAAACTCCCATTTATTAAGCACGACATTCCAACTCCGACTCCATCGTAGCCAACACTGACTTCCTGACCCAAAACCCTCCCTTTCCTTTCCCCACTCCTCTGCACTCATTGGCCATCTTCCAAGTCACTCTACCCCTAATCTACTGCTCCAGCTCAAAGGAATTTCCCCCCTCCCATCCCATCTCCTAGGGGATATTATCTCCAGGGAAAATAAGTAGGTGAAAAGTCAAACGTCCCTTTCCAGACACCTCCGCTTCTCCTTCTTATGTCAGCCCTAGAGTAAATGCAGCTTGAAGTGCTGACACCAGTCAGTTCTCCAAGTGGGCCTGAATGGTTGGTGGGAGAAATGACAGACAGCATAGGAGTAAATAACATTTTTCAGAGGTTTTGTCCAAGGTGAGCGTTTTTATCAGAGAGATCCCAACCCCCCCATTGGACGATCCTTCAAGAAGCCCCATAGAAGTGGTAAATATGGATTTGTGAACATTAACAACAGAAAGAGACCTATTTGTTATAAATAGCCCTGGGTCTTGTAACAGAGAAATAAGATTAGACCTAAATTCCATAATAAGCTAAACAGGAATGAGAGCAATTTCAGGGAGGAGAGTGGGGGAGGTCTCATCAGGAAGGGGGTCAGAGGCAAGAGCTCTCTCTAGACAGGAGAGTCCCAGTTGGAACTCACCAGTAACAGAGAAGGCCACTACCAGTAAGCCCAGGGTCACAAAGAGAATTGCCCCATGGTCTTCTCTCCTGCAGAGAAGAGCAAAGAGTAGAGTAGAAGAAGGGGGAGCAAGGACCTTGGGAGGGACTCTTCAGGAAGGGCAATCCAACATCCAACCTGTGACCAAGCTGGGAACACCACACTTTGGTTTCCACTTTTTCACTAGCCTAGCTGGACATAAATTCTCCCTCCTTGGTCATCCAGCACCCTTGGTGGGTCACGGTGGATCCTGCATTGCTCCATAAAAGGGATAAGGGCCTCCCCTGGAAAGCCTCCCCTGTGCATCTCTTTCTCTTCCCCAGAGATCTCCGTATAGATCCCTTGCTCCCTGACTCCTGCAGATCCCCTGCTGGAACCTGGACATCAGGTGCAGCCCCCTGGAAAAGTCCCTTCAGCTGGAGAAAGAGGCACAGAACGAACTGGTGCAGGGGCCTCACCTAGAAGGTGCCCACAGGTGGGAGAGCCACACTCATCTATCCTTTTGCCTCCTTGGGTAGCAGGTCTGCTCAGTGGCAGCTGAGTTTTGTGGATGCATGTTAAGATCCCCAAGATCCTGTAGACATGGCACCTTGGTTGTCTCTGCCCACTCTGTGGAGTTTATTTGAGGCTCATGATAGCCACATTAGGAGAGTGGTTTTAGCAAACACGATCCTCTGGCAACTAAGTCCAGAAATCATGGATACAGCTACTTAAATTTAATTGAAACATGAGAAAACTTTCCCTGGGGGTAAGTTCTGTCCAATAGTAGTAGAAGACTTTCCATCTGAAGGTGATGGGTTCTCCATCCTGGAGGCTTCCCAAAAGAGGCTTCAGAGATGGCAGAACTGATCTGCATTCTGCAGAGAATGGACTGCATAAGGTGATCACCCTGTGATCCTGTGATCCAGGGTGTAGGATCAAGGGCAGCCAGCCCAAAGTCCCTCTGAAGAGAAGTGCTATAACATGCTGGGTTATAGTTGCTCCTCTCCCGTAATCTCGTCACCATTTTACAACCAAATTGATCCCAATGGAGAGATCCATACACGGGGCAGAGTAGCATCTGGCTGAGAGATTCCACTGGGCGAAAGACTCAAGGTTCACAATTGAGACACCCAAGCAAGAAATACCCATTGCCTTTCAAAGCAGCTCCTCCTTCAGAGGAAGTGAATGTGCTTCCTCAGAACTTAACAAGATAAGTGTTTGAAATGTTACTCAAAGAAGTGATTCTGTGGCTGAGTGGTAACAGCTGCCACATAGATTGTTTTAACCTTGCTGGAGATGATGTGATGGAGACACAAATCAAATCAGCAAAAGAAGAAAGGTAGAAGAAGAGTGGAGATCTTGTGTGGTGGGTTGTGGAGGAATGTAGTCCGAAGTCACAGGAGGGAGGGACTCTTTCCCAGATGGCAAAGAGAAAGCAGGGCTTGGAATGTCTGGTGGGCACGAAGGAAAGAGAAAGCAAGGCTTGGAATGTCTGGTGGGCCCAGGAGCAAAACACAGCACACAGCACACAGAGCCTTTAGATAATTAACAACGAACTATATACATACATATACGTGGTAGATACCTTATCATACAGCTACAGACACAAGGAGAGCAATGAGATACACAACAAGAGAGAGATACACCCTCTAATGGTCACCTATATATAAACACCTCTTAAAACGGTGTGTTGTGTGGACCCCATCAGAGTCTTAATCCGGCGATTCCAGATGCTGACTCATTCCCATTGCTTTCAGTTACTTCCGCTTACAACCTTCCATCAGCTTACAGCTATTAAATCTACATTCCCTGACACAGACAGTAAATCTAGTTGCATATTACCCGAGATAGCTGAAGCTGAATTAACCCAACACATCTCACACTATACAAAGCCTCTTATGCTGGGGAGGATGACCTGTTTCCCACCATACTTGGATGCCTTAAGAAAAGGCTGGCTCCCCACCACATACCAGATTCAAATGATCCACCCATCCTAGACTAGGTTTCTATGTTGTGTGAAGGCAGTTACGCAACTTATCTTGCCAACAGCTGACTGACCACAGCCGTGGGGGTCCTGTGGCAGGCGTTTTTCTTGTTTAAATGTTTATATGATGCCTCCCCAGTGATGTTCAACCAACTCAGTGTCTATTCCATCCATATAATAAACACCGTTCCTACTT
Source organism: Pituophis catenifer annectens (assembly GCF_029215685.1). Lineage (NCBI taxonomy): Eukaryota > Metazoa > Chordata > Lepidosauria > Squamata > Colubridae > Pituophis > Pituophis catenifer. The sequence continues at coordinate 89,419,019 of NW_027256887.1, forward strand.
CAAAGATCTTCACCTCCTCCTCATTTGCTTATTCAGTACCATCTCATCTGAGGATCATGTCATCTACTACCGCAAGAGACATATTGCATTGACCATACATGAGGTTTCCTTGATCAAATACCAGCGATGTTTCTCATTGCCTTCTCCCAAAGGTGTAGATCCTTGCCTAGCTGTTGTCACTAAAGTGTTCCTCTTCCTTTTGCATCTTCTTTTGCTGATACCCAACAAATGCTTCTGATTACTTTAGCTGGGCACCTGGGATGACCTTGGGTGACCCTGGGAATGAATGCTCCCCAGCCTCCTTTGCTCATTGTTCGCAGGAAACCCCACCCCCACCCCCAAAGGAGTCGGAATAGCAGAACCTGGCAGGGGGGAAGTCAGAGTCAAGAGAAATTTAGTGGGTAACCTTGATTGTGTCATTTAGAGTGGAAGTTCGCCTGGTAGTTAGTGAAAATCCGGTCTAATAGCTGGTAAATTCCAGGATGATTAGAAGTGGAATCTTCAACGACCATCTCAGAATTTACCCATCAAAAAAAGATTTCTGCATTTTGGGAATAGGGACAATTAGAGAGAAGCAATGTGTTGGGTTAGGTGCTTGAACCTATGCATAGAGGGTCATTCTTGGCTTCAGATTGGACGGGGGTGCCAGGCAGTCGCTCTGGGCAGGAGAAACAGTGAGAATTTCATGACTACCCAAAACTTTTTCTGGCTTATTAGAGATGCCAAAACATTATATTATATGGAATCAGAAATATCAGAATGTATGTTATCAACCAACCATCCATTCATCCATCCATCCATCCATCATGTGATTAACCTTCCAGGAGTCAAATTGTGTGCCCTTATTGTATTCCAAATCTAATGACCCAAACAAGCTTCTTCCAGGTTGTCAATCAAGACGAGAATTTATTGGACCTCCTGGCCCATCAGGAGGAGCAAAGTCAGATCCAAGCTACATAAAACATCCATGAAGCGAAGGGGTGCATTGGGGAGATTTTGGCAGTCAGGGGGGCTTCCTTGTTTCTTCAGGTTTCATCACTGTGGAGCAGGAAAAGGAGCTATCAGCATTGGCAGAGAAATGGATGCAGCTCCTCGCAGTTCGAATCACTCCATTGGAAATATTCTGGGCAGGAAAAAGAAAGATTTGATTCCCCCTTTGAAGTGACTCCTTCATAGTCCCAAAAGATCATTTTGATGGCTTCTCCCTCATTCTTAGGAGATCATGAGGACACCACAGGTGGAGAACCTCACCTGTCTTAGGGCTCAGCATGTTGTGGCAACCCAGATAACGTAGCTAACCACCGAGTTAATTTTGTCTGGGGTTTTTAGGCTGTTCTTGTATTTGGTTTTGAAGTGTAGGAGGCATCTGTCAACTTTTCTCTTCTCTAGTCTTTTAGTGGCCGAGATTTGTCTGACTATGATGGGATAGACAGGGGTCCCCAACACCAGGGCACTGGCTCACTAGTGGGCGAAGAGAGATTCAGAACTGGGCAGTGGAAGTGGGAGACAAGCACAGGCACACATCCACACTTGCATGAGGTCGAACATGTCTGCACACACTCCATTTGCCAGCATGGAACCAGCACAGAACCCTCCCCTCCCCTCCCCCCACTTGCTGGTCCACAGAGCCAGAAAGATTGGGGAACTCTGGGGAAGAAGATTGATGGATATTTAAGCAGGAAAGAACATAAACCGGGGTCTCCTGTGAGAGTGACAGCCTTTCAGAAGCAGGTTAAGATGGAGCTTGTTTGTTTTATGATGAGCTGGTGGTCCTGTAATTATTTTCATAAACAACTGCAATTCATGAAGGAATGATGGCTTCCATTTTTAATGGTGTGTCCCATGGGCATTTTGTGTTCCCTTGACTGTACAGAATGTGGACTGTGACAGCTCACTGATCCAAGGGATAAACCATGGTTCACCAAGCAGCTCAGAGGGATGAAGCGACATAAGAGTCGGATGGAGCAGAACTGGAGGAAGGCAAAGAGTGAGGCCGGACAGATGCATGTAAGAGCCCATATGTGGTTCTATGTTGTGATGACAAGAGCAGCAACACTAATGATTTATCCACCCTTCTGCATCTTCAGGTAAGCAGGAACCGGGGCAGCCCTTTCAAAGTCACTATGAGGAACGTTCTTGACCTCTGTGAGATAAAGTCACTTGCCTTGCCTTGGAGTTGAACTCTGGCTGGCAGGCCCTTTGGAGGTGAGGGAGACCTGTTTGAGCCTTGCTACCTGGTGGAGTTCAGACCACTTGTGTTTCAAGAAGTGGGCAGGATCCTTGTGTCTGTGAGCTCGGCAAGCTCTGTGAGGGACTCTTGTCCCTCTTGGTTTGTTAAGGCCTCCTGGGAGGTGCCATGTGGTTGGGTGCAAGAGGTGATTAATGTCTTTTTGTGAGAGTTGGTGGCACTGCCTTTGTGAGAGGGGCATTTCCTCTTTTCTTAACTTGCATAACTGCTGTCCACTCTGGACCTGCTTCAGGGATTGTGGATGGGTTACCTCCTACCTCATGGCTGGTTCCAGACAGTTAGGTAGGAGAGGTGAGGTGTAGTGTGGGGTGGGAGTTGGGTTTGAGCCTTTCATCACTCCTCCAACATCTACATGAAACGACTAGGAGAGGTCATTTGTAGGTTTGCGGTTTGGTATCACCAGTATGCTGGCAATACCCAATTATATCTCTCCACCCCTAGCCAGACAGGTGATGCAATGGAGGTGCTGGCTGAGCGTATGGAGGATATAAGGGTCTGGATGGGGAGGAACCAGCTTCAACTCAACCCTACAAAGACAAAGTGGCTCTGGATTTCTGCCTCCACCCCCCCAGAACTGGTTGATACTTCATCTTTGACATTGTGCAGGTGACACCATGAGCTAGTGCATGATTTGGGGGTCATGGCTCCTGCTTGAGGAGTAAGGGGTCAGCTACAGCTAGGGGATCCTTTTAACAAATTCATTTAATGAACTAATTGCTCACTTGAGGCCTTGCTCACAGTAACTTGTGCCTTGGTTGCCGCAATGTGCTATAGATGGGGCTGCCCTTGAAGTCCACCTGGAAACATTCTCTGGACCAGGATAAAGCTGTGTGTACGGCAACGGTGGCTTCTAGGTTTGCCTCCATAAGATCTCTGCTGGGAAAGCTGCAATGGCTTCACATTTCTTTCCGAACGCAATTCAAAGTGCTGGTCCTTAGCCTTAAAGCCTTGCGCTGATTATCTGGGGGCCCCCTCTCCCTAAGCGAATCTACCCATCCTACCCAGGTAAATTGGGTGTTCTCCTAGTGCCTTCTTTTCAGCATTACCACCTTATGGGAGCTAGGAAGTGGGCCTTCCTTTCAGCAACCCCCCCCCGCCCCATGGAGAACTGTTCCCTCTGAAGTTCAACCAAGCCCTACCCTTTTAGCCTTGGAGGGTGTAGCTTTTCCCCCAAAAGGCTGGGAGAATATTGGCTGATTTCAAATCAGAAATCAGATTCGGTGCCAGGTCTTTGTTTTTGTTTGATTTATACTACAGTTTCTGTACCATTTTTTTGGTATAACCACTCCCACTTTTGTTGGGAGTAGGTTATAAGGTAGGTTTTGCTATGTAAGTGTTTTAAATAAATAAATAAGGTAACGCAATGGTGAAATTCAAAAATTTTCCCTACTGGACCTGTGGGCGTGGCTTGGTGATCATGTGACAGGGTGGGTGTGGCTTGGTGGTCATGTGACCAGGTGGGTGTGGCTGCACAACTGACTCACACATAATGTAAAAGCAGCAGGACTTCACACAAAATGGCCCCTGCAACAAGCAGGAATCTCACAGACCTTGGCACAGCTGATTTTCTCACAGCTGATTGATAGTTAAAAAAATGCTAAAAAATAAAATAAAAAAAATTTCGACATTGCCCTCTGCCAATTGTCACCCAGCTGATTGTCACCCAGCTGATCTTTGGAACTTTTTTAAAAAAAACTTTTTAAAGCATTTTTTTTACTACCGATTCGGGCGAATGGTAGCAATTACTACCAGTTCGGGCGAACCGGCCCTAACTGGTAGCATTTCACCACTGAGGTAAGGCCATCAGTTGCCAGGGCTCCAAGATCCTCATCCTTGCTGGAATTGCACCACAGTTGCTTCCCCAACACCTTGGCTTACTTGTTTCTTTCTCGAGCTTAGCACAGAATTTGTTGTTCTTCGAGGGTTCGGGTTGATCATCGGCCCAGGCTAGGTAGTAGAATCTGGATCTGTTTATCCACTCCCATTCACTTTTCTGTAATGACAGGGAAGCCATGTTAGCCAACTGCGGAAGAGGCTCCAGCTCTTCAGGGTCCAGATCAGAAAGGAAAGTTGTCAGGTTTTAAGAGTCTCTCCCTCCCTCCCTCCCTCCCTCCCCTCAATCTCAGTTGATCTGGAGCAGCTGAGGAGAGTTACACATGGTGACTGTTCAGATTCTTGTGGAGGGCTAGCATGGATTAAACTTGTACTCATTTGAGCAACCTTGGTTCCTGATTTCTTGCCCTGACAACTATGTTGTTGCCACAAAAAAGAAAGAAAGAAAGAAAGAAAGAAAGAAAGAAAGAAAGAAAGAAAGAAAGAAAGAAAGAAAGAAAGAAACAAGAAAGAAAGAAAGAAAGAAAGAAAAGAAAAAAACACTTGTATTCACAAAGTCACCAGGAACTGAGCTCAATTCCAAGGAAACGTCCTCTTTTCTCTACGATCAAGCGTCTTTCACGAATTGAAAATGCAACAGAGCACGAGATGTTCTGTTGGTAAGAGAAATGAGCAATTTCTGCGCAAAATAAATGAAGGGGAAGAAAGGACAATCCTCCCAGGTTGGGACTCGCAGTTCCCAAATTAATGACCCACCAGAGTTTGAAAAAGCTTCAGGGGCCATTCAATGGGCCATAAAGAGGAAGGCAGACTGAAGGAGGAGCTGAGTGTGTGAGATGGCCTGGATCCTGACATTGGGGAGGGGGGGTCAGAGGAGAATTGGGCCCATTGTGGCTTTAAACATACCAGTCAGTTCTCCAAGTGGGCCTGAATGGTTGGTGGGAGGAATGACAGACAGCATTGGAGTCAATAACATTTTTCAGAGGTTTTGTCCAAGGTGAGAGTTTTTATCAGAGAGATCCCGACCTCCCATTGGACGATCCTTCTAAAAGCCTCACATAAATGGTAAATATGGATTTGTGAACATTAGCAACAGAAAGAGACCTACTTTACTGGGATCATGCAGTCCAATCCAGACACTTTGACTACTTTTGAGATTCTCTGCGACATAATCGGCCATGTCATCTCTCTGTGTTGTGCTTTGCATGGAGGCGAGGTGGCAGCCTGCGTTTTGTTTCTGGCAGAATGCCTGAGATAAAGCGACAAGGGAGAAAGGCAAATGTGCTTGCGGGTGTTAGTTTGTGAAAGTGAGAAAAGAGCCAGGGAATCTGATTCCATGTCTTGACTGTGTTGACTCCCCTCAGATGCTCTTAATGGAATAACAGAGTTGGAAGGGACCCTGTAGGTCATCTAGTCCAACCTCCCCCCACCAATGCAGGAGACCGTACATCATTTCTGACAGATGGCAATCCAATCTCTTCTTGAAAGCCTCCAGTGATGAAGCTCCCACAACTTCCAAAGGCAACTTCTGTTCCATAAGTTGATTGTTCTCCCTGTCAGGAAATTCCTCCTTATTTCCAGATTGAATCTCTCCTTGGTCAGTTTCCATCCATTATTCCTTGTCTGGCCTTTGGGTGCCTTGGAAAACAGCTTGACCCCCTCCTCTCTGTGGCAGCCCCTCAAGTATTGGAAGACTGCTATCATGTCTCCCCTGGTCTTTCTCTTCACTAGACTAGCCATGCCCAGTTCATGTAACCGTTCTTCATATGTTTTAATCTCCAGTCCCCTAATCATCCTGGTTGCTCTCCTCTGCACTTTTTCTAGAGTCTCAACATCTTTTTTATAGTGTGGTGACCAAAACTGGTCTAGGTGTGGTCTTACTAGGGCTTTATAAAGTGCTATTAGTACCTCCCTTGATCTTGATTGTATTCCTCTGTTAATGCAATTTAGGATTGCATTGGCTTTTTTAGCTGCCGCTGCACACTGCTGGCTCATACTTAATTGGCTGTCACTAAGGCTCCGAGATTCCTCTTACAGTTCCTGCTATTAAACCTGGTTTCACCCAGTCTATATGTGTACTTTTGGTAGATTCTGCAGCTCTTGAGCAATTGAGCAATTGAGTGCTCACTGTCACTGTCCTACTGTCCCCATTTATTCGTATCAATTTTCTGTATTCATAATCATGTTTGTATTTATATCTGTTATCTTATACAAGTTTGACAAATAAAATTAAATAAATAAATAAATAAATAAATAAATAAATAAATAAATAAATAAATTCCTGATCTAGACTCAGGAGGTCAACTCTTGGATTCCCATCACTTCAGAGGCAAGGAGGTTTGAAGATGCCACCAGAGTTGCCAAATCTGTTGTCTAGATTATGGTCACTCAACCTTCAGGCTCAGCACTGCCCAACAGATACCGGGCATGAAAGCCCAGACCAGCATATCATCAGAGAATACTTGTGTTTCAGGCTGTCCTAAGACAATGGTCCTTGCTACCTTTCCACGCACAGAGCCTAGTGGCCCTGCACTTCAGCCCAGTCAGAGGGACTTGGGGGCTGTTCAAGGCTCTGCCTCGTCTTCTCCTCTGCCTGGGCTAGGAGATTCACAGATACTCAGCACTTCTAACCTCGGCATCATTCCAGTTCTTTTGTTCCTCGAAGAGCTTGTTGCAACGCTGATTTCTTGAGTACCATCCTTCGAGACAGGATTTTGGGGCTCCTGTGTGGGAAGAGAGGAAGCCCCATGAGAAGACGGTCAGGAGAGCAGGAAGTGGTGGGGGTGGAGGAGGATGCAAGAGCTTTGGCCTCTCTACACAGGAGAGACCCAGTTGGAACTCACCAGTTAGGGAGAAGGCCACGACCAGCAAGCCCAGGCTCACAAAGAGGAATTGCCCCATGGTCTTCTTTCCTTCCCTGCAGAGAAGAGCAACGAGTAGAGTAGAAGAAGGGGGAGCAAGGACCTTGGGAGGGACTCTTCAGGAAGGGCGATCCAACATCCAACCTGTGACCAAGCTGGGAACCCCAAACTTTGGTTTCCACTTTTTCACTTGCCCAGCTGGACGTAATTTCTCCCTCCTTGGTCATCCAGCAGCCTTGGTGGGTCACAGTGGATCCTGCATTGTTCCGTAAAGGGCAGAAGGGGCCTCCCCTGGAAAGTCTCTCCCGTCCATCTCTTTCTCTTCCCCAGAGATCCCCCCAGAGACCCCTTGCTCCCTGACTCCCACAGATCCCCTGCTGGAACCTGGACATCAGGTGCAGCCCCTTGCAAGTGTTCCCATGAGAAAGAGACACAAAGCATTCTCATGCTGGGGCCTCACCTGGCCACACTCACCTGTTCCTTTCTCTCCTTAGGTAGCAAGTCTGCTCAGTGGCAACTCCAGGCTTCCCTCCAGCAACAGGAATGGAGGCATTTATAGGGAAGGATGGGGGTGGATTTCTGTTGGGGGGGAGGGCAGAGGGAGAGAGAATTTGCTTTGCTTCAGGATTTCTGGTCCTGGTTAACAACCTGGAAGAAGCTTGTTTGCATCACTAGATTTGGAACACAGTGAAGGCACACAACTTGACTTCTGGGGGTTAATCAGATTGACCGATTGATAACAGTGTTCCCTAATCTTTCGAGGTTGGTGGACCAGAGAGGATGGCGGTGGCTGCAGGGGTGGGGAGAGAGGGTGTGGTTTCATGCACACACACACCACTTTCTGAAATGCAGCTTTGCACGCCCGCACTTGCACACTCACCTACCATTTCTGTGGCTGGCTCCAAATGCGTGGCGGCCCCACACCGGGCTGTGGACCGAGAGTTGGGGACCCCTGTCTGGAGTCTGTTTGGCACCAGTGTCCACTCTGAAGCCAAGGATGACCCTTAAGTGCTGGTACCACCTTCCGGTCCCCACACTCACCCCCACTGCCTGGTCATCAGAGCTCGGAGGCCCCAGATTTCACCTCTTTCTGCTGAATGCCAAGTGATTCTTCAATAAACTCCCTCACCTATGAGAGGGGAGAGAGCCATCATGGCCTATTGACAGAAGGACTCGCTTCCTTGTTCCTTCTCCTCTTCTTCCTCCTTGATTTCCTTCCAAGGGGAAGAAGGCAACTTTTGGCTTGTGGCACAGAGTGTCTATTCTTTGTGGTGCTCTCTCGATCGATTGTTAACCTGCCAAAGACCAACAAAACTGCTGCTCTGGGAGTTTTGGGGATCCCTGTTAAGAGCCCTGAGATCCTGCAGACATGGCACCTGGGTTCTCTCTACCCACTCCATGGGTAGAGGCCCAGGATTGCCACATTAGGAGAATTGTCTTAGCAAACATAGTCCTCTGGCAACTAAGTCCAGAAATCATGGATACAGCTACTTAAATTTAATTGAAATATGAGAAAAATCTCTCTGGGGATAGGATCTGTCCAACCGTAGAAGCAGTCAGCTATGGCTAGAAGATCCTTTTTACCAAATCATGTAATGCACTAATTGCTCAGAGTAACTCATGCCTTGGTCACCGCCTATTTGGACTACTGCCATGTGCTCTAGATGGGGCTGCCCTTGAGGCCCACCCGGAAATGTCCACTGGACATGAAGCAGCGTGTAAGCAACAGGGACCTCTAGGTCTGCCCACGTAAGATCTCTGTTGGGAAAGCTGCAGTGGCTTCACATTTTTTTCTGAGCACAATTCAAAGTGCTGGTCTTTAGCCTTAAAGCCTTGTGCTGATGATCTTGGGACTCCCCCCATGGAGCCCCTTTCCCTCTGAAGTTCAACCAAGCCCCACCCTTTTAGCCTTGGAGGGTGTAGCTTCTCCCCCCCCCCCCGAAGGCTGGGAGAATATTGGCTGATTTCAAATCAGAAATCTGATTGGGTGCCAGGTTTTTGTTGTGTTAGATATATACTATAGTTTCTGTACCATTTTAACTTTTGATTGGGAGTAGGTTATAAGATGGGGGGAGAGGCTATACAGGTAGCCCTCAAGTTACAACCAAAATTGAGGCCAATATTCCTGTTACTAAGTGAAACACTTGTTAAGTGAATTATGCTCCATTTTACGAGCATTCTTCCACAGTTATTAAGTGAATCACTGCAGTTGTTAAGTTAATAATATGGTTGTTAAGTGAATCTGGCTTCCCCAGTTGTTTGTCAGACGGCCGCAAAAGGGGATCACAGGACCCCGGAGACACTGCAACCGTCACAAATATGAGTCAGTTGCCAAGCGTCTCAATTTTAATCATGTGACCCTGGGGATGCGGCAAAGGTCGTAAGTGTGAAAAATGGTCACAAGTCACTTTTTTCAGTGATGTTGTAACTTTGTTGTAAGTCGAGAACTACCTGTACAGCTGTTATAAATAAATAAATAAATAAATAAATAAATAAATAAATAAATAAATAAATAAATAGGAGCAGTTGTCAGTTGCCAGGGCTCATCTTTGCTGGAATTGCACCCCAGCTGCTTCCCGCAACATCTGGGCTTACTTTTCTTCAGCTGAACGCACAACTTGTCCTCTGAGTTATTGGGCTCATCAACCGCCCAGGCTACGTAGTTGGTTCTGGATCTGTCTGTCCACTCCCATTGGTCTTTCTGTAATGACAGGGGAGCCACGTTAGCCAATTGAGGAAGGGGCTCTGGCTCTTCTGGGTCCAGATTAGAAAGGAAAATTTTGGGCAAAAATAGATAAGTGGTTAGAAAAGATGATAGAAAAACATGTCAATTTTGAACCTGAACTGTTTTTTTTAGGTATAATATCAGAAAAACTTGATAAACAAAGCATAGATTTCATATTGCATGTATTAACAGCAGCGAGGATTATATTTGCACAATGTTGGAAAAATGAAGAAACATCGCGAGACGAAAATATAATTAGGAAGATACTAGATTGTGCAGAAATGGAGAGATTTTCGCTGAAGACTAAACAGAAAGAAGACACAGAATATTATGAAACATGGACTTTATTTTGCCAGTGGTTTGAAAAAAGAAGTGGAGATTAAGAATGTAATCTTTACTGTTAAGTAATTATACAAATCCAGACAACACGATGTTTATTAAGGACTAAGAAAATGTAAAGAATAGAAAATCAATAAAATCTTTTTTTAAAAAAAAAGAAGAAGAAAGGAAAGTTTTCAGGTTTTAAGGGTCTCTCACTCTCTCTCCAACTGCTCCCTCAATCTCGGTTGATCTGGAGCAGCTGAGGAGAGTTATACATGGTGACTGTTCAGATTCTTGTGGAGGGCTAGCATGGATTAAACTTGTACTCATTTGAGCAACCTTGGTTCCTGATTTCATGTCCTGACAACTATGTTGCTGTCACAAAAAAACCCAACCCAAAGCAAAACACTACACTTGTATTCACAAAGTCACCGGGAACTGAGCTCAATTCCAGGGAAACATTTTTTTTCCTCTACAATCAAGTGTCTTTCATGAATTGAAAATGTAACAGAGCACAAGATGTTCTGTTGGTAAGAGAAATGAGTAATTTCTTCACAAAATAAATGAAGGGGAAGAAAGAACAATCCTCCCAGGTTTGGGACTCGCAGTCCCCAAATTAATGACCCACCGGAGTTTGAAGAAGCTTTAGAGGCCATTCAATGGGCCATAAAGAGGAAGGCAGACTGAAGGATGTATGTGAGATGGCCTTGATCCTGAGATGGGGGGGGGGTCAGAGTAGAATTGGGCCCATTGTGGCTTTAAACATACCAGTTGTCAGGTTTCGAGGTCGTCTCAAATAAATTGCATTTCAAACGAAGTCTTTGATGAAAAACTCCCATTTATTAAGCACGACATTCCAACTCCGACTCCATCGTAGCCAACACTGACTTCCTGACCCAAAACCCTCCCTTTCCTTTCCCCACTCCTCTGCACTCATTGGCCATCTTCCAAGTCACTCTACCCCTAATCTACTGCTCCAGCTCAAAGGAATTTCCCCCCTCCCATCCCATCTCCTAGGGGATATTATCTCCAGGGAAAATAAGTAGGTGAAAAGTCAAACGTCCCTTTCCAGACACCTCCGCTTCTCCTTCTTATGTCAGCCCTAGAGTAAATGCAGCTTGAAGTGCTGACACCAGTCAGTTCTCCAAGTGGGCCTGAATGGTTGGTGGGAGAAATGACAGACAGCATAGGAGTAAATAACATTTTTCAGAGGTTTTGTCCAAGGTGAGCGTTTTTATCAGAGAGATCCCAACCCCCCCATTGGACGATCCTTCAAGAAGCCCCATAGAAGTGGTAAATATGGATTTGTGAACATTAACAACAGAAAGAGACCTATTTGTTATAAATAGCCCTGGGTCTTGTAACAGAGAAATAAGATTAGACCTAAATTCCATAATAAGCTAAACAGGAATGAGAGCAATTTCAGGGAGGAGAGTGGGGGAGGTCTCATCAGGAAGGGGGTCAGAGGCAAGAGCTCTCTCTAGACAGGAGAGTCCCAGTTGGAACTCACCAGTAACAGAGAAGGCCACTACCAGTAAGCCCAGGGTCACAAAGAGAATTGCCCCATGGTCTTCTCTCCTGCAGAGAAGAGCAAAGAGTAGAGTAGAAGAAGGGGGAGCAAGGACCTTGGGAGGGACTCTTCAGGAAGGGCAATCCAACATCCAACCTGTGACCAAGCTGGGAACACCACACTTTGGTTTCCACTTTTTCACTAGCCTAGCTGGACATAAATTCTCCCTCCTTGGTCATCCAGCACCCTTGGTGGGTCACGGTGGATCCTGCATTGCTCCATAAAAGGGATAAGGGCCTCCCCTGGAAAGCCTCCCCTGTGCATCTCTTTCTCTTCCCCAGAGATCTCCGTATAGATCCCTTGCTCCCTGACTCCTGCAGATCCCCTGCTGGAACCTGGACATCAGGTGCAGCCCCCTGGAAAAGTCCCTTCAGCTGGAGAAAGAGGCACAGAACGAACTGGTGCAGGGGCCTCACCTAGAAGGTGCCCACAGGTGGGAGAGCCACACTCATCTATCCTTTTGCCTCCTTGGGTAGCAGGTCTGCTCAGTGGCAGCTGAGTTTTGTGGATGCATGTTAAGATCCCCAAGATCCTGTAGACATGGCACCTTGGTTGTCTCTGCCCACTCTGTGGAGTTTATTTGAGGCTCATGATAGCCACATTAGGAGAGTGGTTTTAGCAAACACGATCCTCTGGCAACTAAGTCCAGAAATCATGGATACAGCTACTTAAATTTAATTGAAACATGAGAAAACTTTCCCTGGGGGTAAGTTCTGTCCAATAGTAGTAGAAGACTTTCCATCTGAAGGTGATGGGTTCTCCATCCTGGAGGCTTCCCAAAAGAGGCTTCAGAGATGGCAGAACTGATCTGCATTCTGCAGAGAATGGACTGCATAAGGTGATCACCCTGTGATCCTGTGATCCAGGGTGTAGGATCAAGGGCAGCCAGCCCAAAGTCCCTCTGAAGAGAAGTGCTATAACATGCTGGGTTATAGTTGCTCCTCTCCCGTAATCTCGTCACCATTTTACAACCAAATTGATCCCAATGGAGAGATCCATACACGGGGCAGAGTAGCATCTGGCTGAGAGATTCCACTGGGCGAAAGACTCAAGGTTCACAATTGAGACACCCAAGCAAGAAATACCCATTGCCTTTCAAAGCAGCTCCTCCTTCAGAGGAAGTGAATGTGCTTCCTCAGAACTTAACAAGATAAGTGTTTGAAATGTTACTCAAAGAAGTGATTCTGTGGCTGAGTGGTAACAGCTGCCACATAGATTGTTTTAACCTTGCTGGAGATGATGTGATGGAGACACAAATCAAATCAGCAAAAGAAGAAAGGTAGAAGAAGAGTGGAGATCTTGTGTGGTGGGTTGTGGAGGAATGTAGTCCGAAGTCACAGGAGGGAGGGACTCTTTCCCAGATGGCAAAGAGAAAGCAGGGCTTGGAATGTCTGGTGGGCACGAAGGAAAGAGAAAGCAAGGCTTGGAATGTCTGGTGGGCCCAGGAGCAAAACACAGCACACAGCACACAGAGCCTTTAGATAATTAACAACGAACTATATACATACATATACGTGGTAGATACCTTATCATACAGCTACAGACACAAGGAGAGCAATGAGATACACAACAAGAGAGAGATACACCCTCTAATGGTCACCTATATATAAACACCTCTTAAAACGGTGTGTTGTGTGGACCCCATCAGAGTCTTAATCCGGCGATTCCAGATGCTGACTCATTCCCATTGCTTTCAGTTACTTCCGCTTACAACCTTCCATCAGCTTACAGCTATTAAATCTACATTCCCTGACACAGACAGTAAATCTAGTTGCATATTACCCGAGATAGCTGAAGCTGAATTAACCCAACACATCTCACACTATACAAAGCCTCTTATGCTGGGGAGGATGACCTGTTTCCCACCATACTTGGATGCCTTAAGAAAAGGCTGGCTCCCCACCACATACCAGATTCAAATGATCCACCCATCCTAGACTAGGTTTCTATGTTGTGTGAAGGCAGTTACGCAACTTATCTTGCCAACAGCTGACTGACCACAGCCGTGGGGGTCCTGTGGCAGGCGTTTTTCTTGTTTAAATGTTTATATGATGCCTCCCCAGTGATGTTCAACCAACTCAGTGTCTATTCCATCCATATAATAAACACCGTTCCTACTTCAAAGATCTTCACCTCCTCCTCATTTGCTTATTCAGTACCATCTCATCTGAGGATCATGTCATCTACTACCGCAAGAGACATATTGCATTGACCATACATGAGGTTTCCTTGATCAAATACCAGCGATGTTTCTCATTGCCTTCTCCCAAAGGTGTAGATCCTTGCCTAGCTGTTGTCACTAAAGTGTTCCTCTTCCTTTTGCATCTTCTTTTGCTGATACCCAACAAATGCTTCTGATTACTTTAGCTGGGCACCTGGGATGACCTTGGGTGACCCTGGGAATGAATGCTCCCCAGCCTCCTTTGCTCATTGTTCGCAGGAAACCCCACCCCCACCCCCAAAGGAGTCGGAATAGCAGAACCTGGCAGGGGGGAAGTCAGAGTCAAGAGAAATTTAGTGGGTAACCTTGATTGTGTCATTTAGAGTGGAAGTTCGCCTGGTAGTTAGTGAAAATCCGGTCTAATAGCTGGTAAATTCCAGGATGATTAGAAGTGGAATCTTCAACGACCATCTCAGAATTTACCCATCAAAAAAAGATTTCTGCATTTTGGGAATAGGGACAATTAGAGAGAAGCAATGTGTTGGGTTAGGTGCTTGAACCTATGCATAGAGGGTCATTCTTGGCTTCAGATTGGACGGGGGTGCCAGGCAGTCGCTCTGGGCAGGAGAAACAGTGAGAATTTCATGACTACCCAAAACTTTTTCTGGCTTATTAGAGATGCCAAAACATTATATTATATGGAATCAGAAATATCAGAATGTATGTTATCAACCAACCATCCATTCATCCATCCATCCATCCATCATGTGATTAACCTTCCAGGAGTCAAATTGTGTGCCCTTATTGTATTCCAAATCTAATGACCCAAACAAGCTTCTTCCAGGTTGTCAATCAAGACGAGAATTTATTGGACCTCCTGGCCCATCAGGAGGAGCAAAGTCAGATCCAAGCTACATAAAACATCCATGAAGCGAAGGGGTGCATTGGGGAGATTTTGGCAGTCAGGGGGGCTTCCTTGTTTCTTCAGGTTTCATCACTGTGGAGCAGGAAAAGGAGCTATCAGCATTGGCAGAGAAATGGATGCAGCTCCTCGCAGTTCGAATCACTCCATTGGAAATATTCTGGGCAGGAAAAAGAAAGATTTGATTCCCCCTTTGAAGTGACTCCTTCATAGTCCCAAAAGATCATTTTGATGGCTTCTCCCTCATTCTTAGGAGATCATGAGGACACCACAGGTGGAGAACCTCACCTGTCTTAGGGCTCAGCATGTTGTGGCAACCCAGATAACGTAGCTAACCACCGAGTTAATTTTGTCTGGGGTTTTTAGGCTGTTCTTGTATTTGGTTTTGAAGTGTAGGAGGCATCTGTCAACTTTTCTCTTCTCTAGTCTTTTAGTGGCCGAGATTTGTCTGACTATGATGGGATAGACAGGGGTCCCCAACACCAGGGCACTGGCTCACTAGTGGGCGAAGAGAGATTCAGAACTGGGCAGTGGAAGTGGGAGACAAGCACAGGCACACATCCACACTTGCATGAGGTCGAACATGTCTGCACACACTCCATTTGCCAGCATGGAACCAGCACAGAACCCTCCCCTCCCCTCCCCCCACTTGCTGGTCCACAGAGCCAGAAAGATTGGGGAACTCTGGGGAAGAAGATTGATGGATATTTAAGCAGGAAAGAACATAAACCGGGGTCTCCTGTGAGAGTGACAGCCTTTCAGAAGCAGGTTAAGATGGAGCTTGTTTGTTTTATGATGAGCTGGTGGTCCTGTAATTATTTTCATAAACAACTGCAATTCATGAAGGAATGATGGCTTCCATTTTTAATGGTGTGTCCCATGGGCATTTTGTGTTCCCTTGACTGTACAGAATGTGGACTGTGACAGCTCACTGATCCAAGGGATAAACCATGGTTCACCAAGCAGCTCAGAGGGATGAAGCGACATAAGAGTCGGATGGAGCAGAACTGGAGGAAGGCAAAGAGTGAGGCCGGACAGATGCATGTAAGAGCCCATATGTGGTTCTATGTTGTGATGACAAGAGCAGCAACACTAATGATTTATCCACCCTTCTGCATCTTCAGGTAAGCAGGAACCGGGGCAGCCCTTTCAAAGTCACTATGAGGAACGTTCTTGACCTCTGTGAGATAAAGTCACTTGCCTTGCCTTGGAGTTGAACTCTGGCTGGCAGGCCCTTTGGAGGTGAGGGAGACCTGTTTGAGCCTTGCTACCTGGTGGAGTTCAGACCACTTGTGTTTCAAGAAGTGGGCAGGATCCTTGTGTCTGTGAGCTCGGCAAGCTCTGTGAGGGACTCTTGTCCCTCTTGGTTTGTTAAGGCCTCCTGGGAGGTGCCATGTGGTTGGGTGCAAGAGGTGATTAATGTCTTTTTGTGAGAGTTGGTGGCACTGCCTTTGTGAGAGGGGCATTTCCTCTTTTCTTAACTTGCATAACTGCTGTCCACTCTGGACCTGCTTCAGGGATTGTGGATGGGTTACCTCCTACCTCATGGCTGGTTCCAGACAGTTAGGTAGGAGAGGTGAGGTGTAGTGTGGGGTGGGAGTTGGGTTTGAGCCTTTCATCACTCCTCCAACATCTACATGAAACGACTAGGAGAGGTCATTTGTAGGTTTGCGGTTTGGTATCACCAGTATGCTGGCAATACCCAATTATATCTCTCCACCCCTAGCCAGACAGGTGATGCAATGGAGGTGCTGGCTGAGCGTATGGAGGATATAAGGGTCTGGATGGGGAGGAACCAGCTTCAACTCAACCCTACAAAGACAAAGTGGCTCTGGATTTCTGCCTCCACCCCCCCAGAACTGGTTGATACTTCATCTTTGACATTGTGCAGGTGACACCATGAGCTAGTGCATGATTTGGGGGTCATGGCTCCTGCTTGAGGAGTAAGGGGTCAGCTACAGCTAGGGGATCCTTTTAACAAATTCATTTAATGAACTAATTGCTCACTTGAGGCCTTGCTCACAGTAACTTGTGCCTTGGTTGCCGCAATGTGCTATAGATGGGGCTGCCCTTGAAGTCCACCTGGAAACATTCTCTGGACCAGGATAAAGCTGTGTGTACGGCAACGGTGGCTTCTAGGTTTGCCTCCATAAGATCTCTGCTGGGAAAGCTGCAATGGCTTCACATTTCTTTCCGAACGCAATTCAAAGTGCTGGTCCTTAGCCTTAAAGCCTTGCGCTGATTATCTGGGGGCCCCCTCTCCCTAAGCGAATCTACCCATCCTACCCAGGTAAATTGGGTGTTCTCCTAGTGCCTTCTTTTCAGCATTACCACCTTATGGGAGCTAGGAAGTGGGCCTTCCTTTCAGCAACCCCCCCCCGCCCCATGGAGAACTGTTCCCTCTGAAGTTCAACCAAGCCCTACCCTTTTAGCCTTGGAGGGTGTAGCTTTTCCCCCAAAAGGCTGGGAGAATATTGGCTGATTTCAAATCAGAAATCAGATTCGGTGCCAGGTCTTTGTTTTTGTTTGATTTATACTACAGTTTCTGTACCATTTTTTTGGTATAACCACTCCCACTTTTGTTGGGAGTAGGTTATAAGGTAGGTTTTGCTATGTAAGTGTTTTAAATAAATAAATAAGGTAACGCAATGGTGAAATTCAAAAATTTTCCCTACTGGACCTGTGGGCGTGGCTTGGTGATCATGTGACAGGGTGGGTGTGGCTTGGTGGTCATGTGACCAGGTGGGTGTGGCTGCACAACTGACTCACACATAATGTAAAAGCAGCAGGACTTCACACAAAATGGCCCCTGCAACAAGCAGGAATCTCACAGACCTTGGCACAGCTGATTTTCTCACAGCTGATTGATAGTTAAAAAAATGCTAAAAAATAAAATAAAAAAAATTTCGACATTGCCCTCTGCCAATTGTCACCCAGCTGATTGTCACCCAGCTGATCTTTGGAACTTTTTTAAAAAAAACTTTTTAAAGCATTTTTTTTACTACCGGTTCGGGCGAATGGTAGCAATTACTACCAGTTCGGGCGAACTGGCCCTAACTGGTAGCATTTCACCGCTGAGGTAAGGCCATCAGTTGCCAGGGCTCCAAGATCCTCATCCTTGCTGGAATTGCACCACAGTTGCTTCCCCAACACCTTGGCTTACTTGTTTCTTTCTCGAGCTTAGCACAGAATTTGTTGTTCTTCGAGGGTTCGGGTTGATCATCGGCCCAGGCTAGGTAGTAGAATCTGGATCTGTTTATCCACTCCCATTCACTTTTCTGTAATGACAGGGAAGCCATGTTAGCCAACTGCGGAAGAGGCTCCAGCTCTTCAGGGTCCAGATCAGAAAGGAAAGTTGTCAGGTTTTAAGAGTCTCTCTCTCCCTCCCTCCCTCCCCTCAATCTCGGTTGATCTGGAGCAGCTGAGGAGAGTTACACATGGTGACTGTTCAGATTCTTGTAGAGGGCTAGCATGGATTAAACTTGTACTCATTTGAGCAACCTTGGTTCCTGATTTCTTGCCCTGACAACTATGTTGTTGCCACAAAAAAGAAAGAAAGAAAGAAAGAAAGAAAGAAAGAAAGAAAGAAAGAAAGAAAGAAAGAAAGAAAGAAAGAAAGAAAGAAAGAAAAGAAAAAAACACTTGTATTCACAAAGTCACCAGGAACTGAGCTCAATTCCAAGGAAATGTCCTCTTTTCTCTACGATCAAGCGTCTTTCACAAATTGAAAATGCAACAGAGCACGAGATGTTCTGTTGGTAAGAGAAATGAGCAATTTCTGCGCAAAATAAATGAAGGGGAAGAAAGGACAATCCTCCCAGGTTGGGACTCGCAGTCCCCAAATTAATGACCCACCAGAGTTTGAAGAAGCTTCAGGGGCCATTCAATGGGCCATAAAGAGGAAGGCAGACTGAAGGAGGGGCTGAGTGTGTGAAATGGCCTGGATCCTGACATTGGGGAGGGGTGGGGTCAGAGGAGAATTGGGCCCATTGTGGCTTTAAACATACCAGTCAGTTCTCCAAGTGGGCCTGAATGGTTGGTGGGAGGAATGACAGACAGCATTGGAGTCAATAACATTTTTCAGAGGTTTTGTCCAAGGTGAGAGTTTTTATCAGAGAGATCCCGACCTCCCATTGGACGATCCTTCTAAAAGCCTCACATAAATGGTAAATATGGATTTGTGAACATTAGCAACAGAAAGAGACCTACTTTACTGGGATCATGCAGTCCAATCCAGACACTTTGACTACTTTTGAGATTCTCTGCGACATAATCGGCCATGTCATCTCTCTGTGTTGTGCTTTGCATGGAGGCGAGGTGGCAGCCTGCGTTTTGTTTCTGGCAGAATGCCTGAGATAAAGCGACAAGGGAGAAAGGCAAATGTGCTTGCGGGTGTTAGTTTGTGAAAGTGAGAAAAGAGCCAGGGAATCTGATTCCATGTCCTGACTGTGTTGACTCCCCTCAGATGCTCTTAATGGAATAACAGAGTTGGAAGGGACCCTGTAGGTCATCTAGTCCAACCCCCCCCACCAATGCAGGAGACCGTACATCATTTCAGACAGATGGCAATCCAGTCTCTTCTTGAAAGCCTCCAGTGATGAAGCTCCCACAACTTCTGAAGGCAACTTCTGTTCCATGAGTTGATTGTTCTCCCTGTCAGGAAATTCCTCCTTATTTCCAGGTTGAATCTCTCCTTGTTCAGTTTCCATCCATTATTCCTTGTCTGGCCTTTGGGTGCCTTGGAAAACAGCTTGACCCCCTTCCTCCTCTCTGTGGCTGCCCCTCAGATATTGGAAGATGCTATCCTGTCTCCCCTGGTCTTGCTCTTCACTAGACTAGCCATGCCCAGTTCATATAACCGTTCTTCATATGTTTTAATCTCCAGTCCCCTAATCATCCTGGTTGCTCTTCTCTGCACTTTTTCTAGACTCTCAACATCTTTTTTCTAGTGTGGGGACCAAAACTGGATGCAGCATTCTAGGTGTGGTCTTACTGGGGCTTTATAGAGTGGTATTAGTACCTCACTTGATCTTGATTGAATCCCTCTGTTAATGCAATTTAGGATTGCATTGGCTTTTTTAGCTGCCGCTGCACACTGCTGGCTCATACTTAATTGGCTGTCACTAAGGCTCCGAGATTCCTCTTACAGTTCCTGCTATTAAACCTGGTTTCACCCAGTCTATATGTGTACTTTTGGTAGATTCTGCAGCTCTTGAGCAATTGAGCAATTGAGTGCTCACTGTCACTGTCCTACTGTCCCCATTTATTCGTATCAATTTTCTGTATTCATAATCATGTTTGTATTTATATCTGTTATCTTATACAAGTTTGACAAATAAAATTAAATAAATAAATAAATAAATAAATAAATAAATAAATAAATAAATAAATAAATTCCTGATCTAGACTCAGGAGGTCAACTCTCGGATTCCCATCACTTCAGAGGCAAGGAGGTTTGAAGATGCCACCAGAGTTGCCAAATCTGTTGTCTAGATTATGGTCACTCAACCTTCAGGCTCAGCACTGCCCAACAGATACCGGGCATGAAAGCCCAGACCAGCATATCATCAGAGAATACTTGTGTTTCAGGCTGTCCTAAGACAATGGTCCTTGCTACCTTTCCACGCACAGAGCCTAGTGGCCCTGCACTTCAGCCCAGTCAGAGGGACTTGGGGGCTGTTCAAGGCTCTGCCTCGTCTTCTCCTCTGCCTGGGCTAGGAGATTCACAGATACTCAGCACTTCTAACCTCAGCATCATTCCAGTTCTTTTGTTCCTCGAAGAGTTTGTTGCAACGCTGATTTCTTGAGTACCATCCTTCGAGACAGGATTTTGGGGCTCCTGTGTGGGAAGAGAGGAAGCCCCATGAGAAGACGGCCAGGAGAGCAGGAAGTGGTGGGGGTGGAGGAGGATGCAAGAGCTTTGGCCTCTCCAGAAATGAGAGACCCAGTTGGAACTCACCAGTTAGGGAGAAGGCCACGACCAGCAAGCCCAGGCTCACAAAGAGGAATTGCCCCATGGTCTTCTTTCCTTCCCTGCAGAGAAGAGCAACGAGTAGAGTAGAAGAAGGGGGAGCAAGGACCTTGGGAGGGACTCTTCAGGAAGGGCGATCCAACATCCAACCTGTGACCAAGCTGGGAACCCCAAACTTTGGTTTCCACTTTTTCACTTGCCCAGCTGGATGTAATTTCTCCCTCCTTGGTCATCCAGCAGCCTGGGTGGGTCACAGTGGATCCTGCATTGCTCCGTAAAGGGCAGAAGGGGCCTCCCCTGGAAAGTCTCTCCCGTCCATCTCTTTCTCTTCCCCAGAGATCCCCCCAGAGACCCCTTGCTCCCTGACTCCCACAGATCCCCTGCTGGAACCTGGACATCAGGTGCAGCCCCCTGGAAGATGTCCCTTCAGATGGAGAAAGAGACGCAGAGCGAACTGGTGCAGGGGCCTCACCTGTCAGGTGTTCACAGGTGGGAGAGCCGCACTCACCTGTCCCTTTGCCTCCACAGGTAGCAAGTCTGCTCAGTGGCAACTCCAGGCTTCCCTCCAGCAAAGAGAATGGAGGCATTTATAGACAAGGAAGGGGGTGGATTTCTGTTGCGGGGGGGAGCGCAGAGGGAGAGAGAATTTGCTTTGCTTCAGGATTTCTGGTCCTGATTAACAATCTGGAAGAAGTTTGTTTGCACACTAAATTTGGGACATGATAAGGGCACAGAACATTTACTCCTGGATGTTAATCAGATTGATTGATTGATTGATAACAGTGTTCCCCAGGCTTTCTCGCTTGGTGGACTAGAGGAGGTGGCAGTGGCTGCAGAGGTGAGGGAAGAGGGGATGATTTCGCATGCACATCATGCTCATAAATGTAGCTTTGTGTGCATGCTCGCTCATCTGCTGCTTTCCTGGCCTGGTTCTGAACGGGTTGTGGCCCATTTCAAACTTTCTTGTAAAGTTCTGAGGGAGCACATTCACTTCCTGTCAAGGATGAACTGCTTCGAAAGTAGAAGGTGTTTCTTGCTTGGGTGACCATGTCCTATTTCTCTCTTGGCCAAATATGCTGTGACCTTTGAGCCTTTGGCCCAGTGCGATCTCTCAGCCAGATGCTGCTCTGCCCCCTGCATGGATCTCTCCACTGGGATCAACTTGGTGATGAAATGTTGAAGAGATGAAGGGAGAGGAGCCATTGTAACCCAGCATGTTGTACCACTTCCCTTCTGAGGGACTTTGGGCTGGCTGCCCTTGAACCTTCACCCAGGATCACAGGGTCATCACCTTATGTAGTTGGTGGGACTCACCTGCTCCATCCTCTGCAAGATGTAGGAAAATCAGTTCCACCATCTCTGGAGCCTACTCTGGCCAGCCTGCAAGATGGAGAACCCACCACCTTCAGAGGGTAAATCTTCTACTGTTAAGCGGATCTTACCCCCTGGGAGATTTTTTTCTCATATTTCAATTCAATTTAGTTGCCATGGGACAATGTTTGCTGGTGCCCAAATAAATTCCTTGAAGAGAGACAACCCAGGTGCCATGTCTGCAGGATCTCAGGGCTTTTAACAGGGATCCCCAAAACTCCCAGAGCAGCAGTTTTGTTGGTCTTTGGCAGGTTAACAATCGATCGAGAGAGCACCACAAAGGATAGACATTCTGTGCCACAAGCCAAAAGTTGCCTTCTTCCCCTTGGAAGGAAATCAAGGAGGAAGAAGAGGAGAAAGAACAAGGAAGCGAGTCCTTCTGTCAATAGGCCATGATGGCTCTCTCCCCTCTCATAGGTGAGGGAGTTTATTGAAGAATCACTTGGCATTCAGCAGAAAGAGGTGAAATCTGGGGCCTCCGAGCTCTGATGACCAGGCAGTGGGGGTGAGTGTGGGGACTGGAAGGTGGTACCAGCACTTAAGGGTCATCCTTGGATTCAGAGTGGACAGTGGTGCCAAACAGACTCCATATAGGGGTCCCCAACTCTCGGTCCACAGCCCGGTGTGGGGCCGCCACGCATTTGGAGCCAGCCACAGAAGTGGTAGGTGAGTGTGCAAGTGCAGGCGTGCAAAGCTGCATTTCGGAAAGTGATGTGTGTGCATGAAACCACGCCCTCTCTCCCCACCCCTGCAGCCACCGCCATCCTCTCTGGTCCACCAACCTCGAAAGATTAGGGAACACTGTTATCAATCGGTCAATCTGATTAACCCCCAGAAGTCAAGTTGTGTGCCTTCACTGTGTTCCAAATCTAGTGATGCAAACAAGCTTCTTCCAGGTTGTTAACCAGGACCAGAAATCCTGAAGCAAAGCAAATTCTCTCTCCCTCTGCCCTCCCCCCCGGCCAACATAAATCCACCAGTGCAGGTTCTAGTGCAAATTTCTTCTGCTCCGGAGTGAGAAAAGCACCTGATGAAGCCTGGAGAAGCAACCAAGGCCTTCCCTTCTGTAATCTCTGCTCTATGCCCCTTTCTTTAATGCAGGGGTCTCCAACCCTGGCAATTTTATGACTTGTGGACTTGGGAGTTGAATAAGGTGACCAGATTTTAACATTGGTAAAGAGGGACATTGTGGGCGTGGCTTATTTTGTGGGCGTGGCTAGCTGGTCATGTGACTGGGTGGGCGTGGCTAGCTGGTCATGTGACCGGGTGGCCATGGCTATGTCTATAGGGTAAGGTGAACAGATTTTAACATTGGTAAGAAGGACACCATTGTGGGCGTGGCTTATTGTGTGGGCGTGGCTTGGAGGCCATGTGACTGGGTGGGCGTGGCTACCTGGTCATGTGACCGGGTGGCCATGGCTATGTGTATAGGGACTACTCAGAGGGCTGAAAAGTCATTTCTGACAGGTCCTCACACTTTTGACTGGTCCTCACACTTATGACCATCCTCACATTTATGACCGTGCAGCATTCTTAACAACCATGTCACTCATTTCACAACTGCTTCTCTTCAACATGGTGACAAGATAGGGCAAAAATGTAAAATGTGAGGACAGTCGTAAGTTCGAGGACTGGTCAAAAGTGTGAGGACCAGTCAAAAATAACTTTTTCAGCCCTCTGAGTAGTCCATATGCACAAAAGGACTAACCAGAGGGCTGAAAAAAGTCATTTCTGACAGGTCCTCGCACTTTTGACTGGTCCTCACACTTATGACCATCCTCACATTTATGCCCGTGCAGCATTTGTGTTTTTAAATAGGCTGTACACCGCCCTGAGTCCTTCGGGAGAAGGGCGGCATAGAAATAAAATTATTATTATTATTATTATTATTATTATTATTATTATTATTATTATTATTATTATTATTATTATTATTATTCTTAACAACCATGTCACTCATTTCACAACTGCTTCTCTTCAACATGGTGACAAGATAGGGCAAAAATGTAAAATGTGAGGACAGTCGTAAGTTCGAGGACTGGTCAAAAGTGTGAGGACCAGTCAAAAATAACTTTTTCAGCCCTCTGAGTAGTCCATATGCATTAAAGGATTACAGCAATAGAGAGGGATGAAGGAATGGAAATTAGAGTAGGAGTGAGGGTAAGAGAGGGAGGAAGAGAGGAGGAGAAGGAGAAAGAAAGAGGAAGTAGGGAGGAGAAAAAGAGGGTGGGGGGAAGAGAAAGTAAGAAGGAAAGAAAAGAGAGAGGTGGTAGGTTTGAGGAGAAAGATTGCTGTACAATAAAAAAGATGAAAGGGAAGAAAGCCAACCCCAAGCAAATATAAAGATATTAAGATAAAGAATGAATTGTTAAACTTTAAAGAATAAAAGAGAACAAATATGAATAAATAGCAATAATTAGAAACACACATACAAACATACAATGTATTTTCTTTGAACAGAATATTTGGCTGGTTCACAAATTTAAACAGCGTTTAGTCATTTCAATTAAATTTACAATTTCTATATTTCCTTTTTGCCATATTTATTCCTCATCTATTTTTTAAAAAAACCAATATTACCCTTCATCCTCATCTCTAATCTTAATCAAATTCAATTTTTCCCTTCTATTCTATATTATACCCCTTCCCATTGTCATCTATTTTTATATCCATCCTCACATTGTTTAATTATGTAATTATGTAATACAGTTGTTTAATACAAATTCAACATTTTAATATAAATCAATTAGTTATAAAACTATCTTTTTTGTATATTAATCAATATGAACATGAATATTCCAATTATTTCCATGCAATCCAATTTCTTACAAATCAATTAATTATATTTACCAATAATAATAAACCAAATAATTTCTCCCATATATTCCTCCGAACCACAACTTAACCATTTCTGCTTTCAACACAATATACAATTAATAGTATCTCAATTATTACAATTCCCTAGTTAAATACAGCTTTTTTTCCTTTGTGTTTTAAAATCTTGAACTCTCCTCCTAAATTTCCCATGTTTGCAGTTTTTCACCTACCTTTTTTGGGGAGGAAAAATAAAAATAAAAATAAATCTCTCTCTGCCTCATTTTGTCACGCTGCACCAAAGACCCTGGTTTCGGTTTCGTTTTCGTTTCTGAAGCTTAGCTAGGGGGAAAAAAACTGCTTTACACTGATTGCCTGTAGGGCGGCCCTTTGAAGCCCCGGGCAAGAGTTTAAACAGTTTTTTTTTCTTCTAGCCATCAGCTGGGGCTCAAGAAAAATCGGGACTTTTTTGAAACGCCGCGGGACGCGGGACAAATTGCTCAAAAGCGGGACTGTCCCGCCAAAAGCGGGACGTCTGGTCACCTTAGAGTTGAAGTCTACACATCATAAAGTTGCCAAGGTTGGAGACCCCTGGTTTAATGGATGCTTTCTGTAGCCTGGATCTGATTTTGCTCCTTCTGATGGGCCAGAAGCTCAAATAAAATCTGCCCAGCATGTTTATTGTGCAAAGCCAGAAAATTGTTGAGGTTTGAAGCTCAAGAACATCCATTGATGCTACGATGCTTTCTTGCATGTTCATTTCCCTTCAGTTGGAGTGTTGGGAATCTGCTGGATCTCAGCACCACTTTCCTGTCCCCAAAACTGATTTAGTTGTGTAGGTGGGATACATACACTCCCAGCATCCTTTGCTCATCCTTCCCAGGAACACTCTACTGCTCTCAGGAGAAGCACAATGAGACATCCCAGCAAGACTTGAAAGGACAGAAGTCGTAGTTAAGTGAAATTCATCGTTCCATTCAGGGTTGAGGTTTTCCTGGGAGTTGATGATAAACCCATTAGTGGGATGGGGGAAATGGCCACTGGGATTCTGGGATAACTAACAGTGGACTCTTGGATGACCACCTCAGAAGTTACCCATGTAAAACAGGTCGTTGTGTTTTGGGAACAGAGACAAGAGAGAAGCACCGAGTTGGGTCATGTTGTCCTCCTATGTTGAACCTCATAGGGGATCATCTTTGGCTCCAAGAATGGAGGGTTATGCTCGTCTCCCTGACCAGGTAAAAGTTGTGAGGATTTCACGTGCACCAACATCTTTCTCTGGTTTCCTTCTTTTCTTTTTTTATGGAGTCAGGTGTTGTCTTTTATGCTGCTTGGTTAATATAATATATAACACTAATCAAAATTATACATTATACATTCAGGCACTGAACTTTGAGCCTTAGCAAGAAGACAATGGCCCTTGCTGGTTTTGTTGTGGAGGGAGGGAGGGAGGATTTAAACATTACATTTTATGTAATGGATAAAATGGATTCATTTCTGGAACACCAGCTACAAACTACAGTGAGAGCTGAATTCTGATTTCTCTTCCTGACTAGCTGCATTTCCAGGTAGAACGTAGCCAGTTTTGCTCTCTTTCTTCTACTGTCTCCCCCAGCCCTGGTACAACTTAATGAACCCTGTGCCAGCTAACAAGCCCCAGCTGTGAGTTTCCCCCTAGAGGGTCATGGCTGAGTCTCCTCTCAGCTCTACTCCCTGCAGGAATATGCTCGAGGCCTGCACACCAAGGCACATTTCCCCCCATGAGTTACCACCTGTCACAGACAATGCAGGAACCAGGAGTGTTGCTTCTGTTGTGAGACTGAGCTTTTAAACATCTCCCTTCCTGCTCTGTGGGCAGAGTTTTGGCTGAGCCACCTCTCATCTCTTTGTGTCCAAAGCCAATTGTGGGAGAACTGGGGAGAAGATGACTCTTCTTCTGCCACAGCTGAGGTCTTCTGAGGGTAGGTCAACCAGCACAGGTGGGTCGCTTTGTGGTCCATCCAGCATCCTCAATTTCAACTTGGAAGGGAACAGAGGTAGTGTCCTACCAAGACTTTTAGGACTTTGAAGAGCAAGAAAGGGTAGCCTTCTTCTGTGTTGAAGCTGAGAGTAAGACAAGCATTCATCTCCCATGGAGATTACAACATATTCAAGGGCATAATTTCGGCTGGGCTGAGCCTCACATTTATTGAGAGAATTTAAAGAACTTACTGAGATTAGGAGGGAGAAGGAACCCTGAAATGGAAAAATGTGACTACAGCCAAATGGGCCTTCAATCAATCAGAATAGAGCTGGAAGGGACCTTTGAGGTCTTCTAGACCAACCCCCTGCTCAAGCAGGAGACTCTAGACCATCCCAGACAAATGGCTGTCCAGTCTCTTCTTAAAAATCTCCAGGGTTGGAGCATCCACAACTTCTGTTCCACTGGTTAATTGTCCTCACTGTTAGGAAGTTTCTTCTTAATTCCAGGTTGCTTCTCTCCTTGAAGAGTTTCCATCCATGGTTTCTTGTCTTGCCTTCTGGTGCTTTGGAGAATAATTTGACCCCCCCCTTCTTTGTGGCAGCCCCTCAAATACTGGAATACTGCTATCATGTCCCCCCCGTCCTTCTTTTTTCTAGACTGGCCATACCCAACTCTTGCAACTGTTCTTCATATGTTTTTCTCTCCAGGCTTTTAATCGTCTTAGTTGCTCTTCTTTGCACTTTTTTTTCAAAGTTTCAATATCTTTTTTGTAATGTGACCAAAACTGGATGCAATATTCCAGGTGTCATCTTACTAAGGCTTTATAAAGTGGTACTAATACTTCATGGGATTTTGATTTTATGATTGTTTATACAATCAAGGATTGTGTTTCCATTTTTGTCTGCTGCCGC
Organism: Pituophis catenifer annectens; assembly: GCF_029215685.1. Classification (NCBI taxonomy): domain Eukaryota; kingdom Metazoa; phylum Chordata; class Lepidosauria; order Squamata; family Colubridae; genus Pituophis; species Pituophis catenifer. Next base: position 89,446,690 of record NW_027256887.1, read on the forward strand.
ACACGGCTGTCTCATGTTTAATTGATCGTCCATGAGGATTCCAAGGTCCCTCTCACAGTTACTGTTCTTGAGCCAGGTTTCTCCTAATCTGTACTTCTACCTTTGGTTTTTCCTGCCTAGGTGTAAATCCTTGCTTTTCTCCACATTAAATTTCATGTTGTTGGATAGAGCTCATCATTCAAGTCTATGAAGAACTTTAGCTTGTCTTCTGGGAGTGTTGGCTATTCCTGCCAACTTAGTGTCATCTGCAAACTTGATGAGTTCCCCTTTTATTCCCTCATCTAAGTCATTTATTAAGATAATGAAGAGTACTTGGCCTAAGACGGAACCTTGTGCTACCCCACTGCTTCCTTCCTTCCATGTAGATATAGTATCATTAAAGTTGACTCACTGAGTATGGTTTGTCAGCTAGTTACAGATACATCTAGTGGTGATGCTGTCTATCCCATATTTTTCTAGTTTACCAAGAAGTAGGTTGTGGTCTACTTTGTCAAATGCCTTGCTGAAGTCTAAATATACTATGTCCACAGCATTTTCTTGGTCTACTAATTTATCACTCTGTACAAGAATGAAATAAGATTGGTTTGGCAAGATCTGTTTTTAAGAAACCCACGCTGACTAGTTATAACTTCAATTGTTTCTAGAAGTTTACAGATCTGTTGGGAACCTTATCAGCTCTTTTCTAATTCTCTGGTAGTTCCCAGTGCTCCAAGATTTTTTAATATATGATACAAAGGTTCTGACTTAACATCCGCCAGCTACTTCAGAACTCTGGGATGTAATCCGTCAGGCCCTAGTGATTTATACTCATCAAGATCTAACAGGTGTTCTCTTACCATTTTCTTGCTTTTTTAAAAAAATATTTCTAGTCTATATTTTACAGTTATGGGTTACAGTTTCTTTTTGGGTGAAGACTGATGCAAAGAATGAGTTGAGCAGCTCTGCTTTCTCTCTGCTGCCTGTCACTTCCTTGCTGTCTTCTTTCTTTAGTGGACTGACTGTTTCCTTGACATCACCCTGGTGCTAATTCTAATTCAAAATAACAGAATAATAGAGTTGGAAAGTATGTTGGCTATGCAAAATGGTTCTGATACGAAGCTTGGAAGGTATCTTCCTTGGAGTTTCTCAGCATGACAAAAAACCCCAAAAATCAAGAGGGAAGGAAAGGGCAGGGAGGCAGGAAAAGAAGGAAGGAAGGAAGGAAGGAAGGAAGGAAGGAAGGAAGGAAGGAAGGAAGGAAGGAAGGAAGGAAGGACCTAAAATATCCACCTGTATATATTTGACCCTTAATATAGGTTATCTTCAGGTATAAGAGATTCCTCAAATTTCATTCTGCATAGATTGAAAGCTCAACTAATCACTTTCTCATTGTGCTTCTTCCATGTGTTCCTCTCTCTTCCCAGCTGTCCCCTTTTCTTCCTCATAGATTCACAGAACAAAACTGAAGGGACAGAATTCATCCTCCTTGGCTTCTCCAGCCTTTTGAGCCACCAGGTTCACCTTTTCTTGGTGTTCCTGGCTGCCTATTTGGCCACACTGATGGGCAACTTCATGATCATAACCCTGGTCCTCCTGGATTCCCGTCTTCACACCCCCATGTACTTCTTCCTCAGCCAGCTCTCCTGCTTGGATATCTGCCTTTCTTCTGTGGTGGTACCAAAGATCCTGGTGAACCTCCTACATAAACATCACACTATCTCCTACGACCAGTGCCTGGCACAAACCTTCTTCCTGATTGGCTTTGCGGGATGTGAGCCTGCACTGCTGGCTGTCATGGCCTATGACCGCTACGCTGCCATCTGCCAACCTTTGCACTATGCCCACCTGATGAGGGGCAAGTTGTGCGTCCAGCTGTTTGTGGCCATTTGGCTCTGGGGCTTCCTGGACTCAGCTATCTACACTACTCTGGCTTCCAAGTTGGAATTTTGTGGAAATTACCAGATTCCTCACATCTTTTGTGATGGTCCTCCATTACTGAAAATTGCCTGCAGTGATACTTCTGTCAATGAGTTGGTCACTCACATCACTGGCACCTTGGTGGGCCTTGTCCCTCTTCTGCTCATCATCCTGTCCTATTTCTACATTTTGGCCTCCATTCTGCAGATCCGCTCCAAGTTTGGCAGGCGCAAAGCCTTCTCCACCTGTGCTTCACACCTTGCTGTAGTAACACTCTTTGTTGGAAACGCTTTTGTGAACTACAACCAGCCCAGTGCTGGCTACTCTCTAGAGGTGGACACTTTGATCTCCACCATGTTTTGCATTGTCACCCCCATGCTGAACCCCTTGATCTACAGCCTCCGCAACAAGGAGGTGAAGGGGGCCCTGAGGAAGCTTCTCAGCTGCTGGAGAATAGCATAGTTTTCATTCATTTATTGACAATAAACATTTCTTGTGCTGTCTGGGAAGAGCCCATGGGGGGGGAAAATACCCTTTGCTGTTGGAATATTCTGCTATGCGGATATGAAATGCTTCTCTTCTCTGGACATTTCTTTACTTTGTCTTCTTTTCTGTTTTATCTCATCCAAAATAGTTTGCATTTTCTCTTGACTCTTCTTTTTGAATTCACTATTATATTGTATAAAATAAGTTCCTGTGTTGGTGAGATGGTTAACAAACAAACTGAATGAATGAATAAATGAATGAATGAATGAATGGCAGATTTACTTGCACCCCAAACTATTCTGAAATCAGTACCTTTATGTACATTATTTTTTTTAAAGAAAAAACACTTTTGATTTCCTTTTTTTTTCTTATTCTGTATTTCTTATTTCTTATTTTGTAGCAGTGCTCTACCCCTACCTGCCTGAAGACATCTATTATAATGCCAGTCCCTAAGCAGACAGTAGTGGTATCCCTTAATGATTATAGACCAGTAGCTTTAATATCTATTGTCATGAAATGTTTTGAGAGGCTGGTGTTGAACTATATTAAGGCTAGTCTTCCATTTACTTTGGACCCATACCAATTTGCATATAGGGGTAATAGATCAACTGACGATGCTATGTCTCTTGTTGTCCATACTATATTGAATCACTTGGAACTACAGGGGACATATGCAAGGCTGTTATTTGTGGATGATAGCTCTGCCTTTAACACCATTTTACCCAACAGGTTGTTTTTTTAAATGTCCAATTTGGGTATAAATCAGAGGATTTGTTTGTGGATAAGGGATTTCCTGACAGGTAGACCACAGTCAGTAAGGATGGGATCTCACCATTCCTCAACTCTGATACTAAGCACAGGAGCCCCCCCAGGGTTGTGTGCTAAGCCCTTTCCTTTATTCCTTGTACACACATGCCTGCACCTCTCTGTATAAGACCAACACCATTATTAAATTTGTGGATGACACAACAGTGGTGGGGCTCATTAATAAGAACAATGAGTCTGCTTACAGGAAGGAAGTACAAGGGCTGACATTGTGATGTAATGAAAATAACCTCACACTTAACACCACAAAAACTAAAGAACTTATAATTGACTTCAGGAGGAAGAGAGATGTACATCTACCACTGTACATAAATGGTGAGGAGATGGAGAGGGTGGGTAGTTTTAAATTTCTGGGCATTTGTATCTCATGGACTATGAATGCTAACATGCTTGTGAAGAAGGCACAGAAGAGGCTGTACTTCCTGAGAATGCTCAGGAAGATAAATCTATCTCAGCATCTACTTCTGTCCTCCTATCGCAGCACCATTGAGAGTGTCCTGACATACGGCATTCTTGCATGATATGGGAGCAGCTCTGCAGTGGACAAAAAAGCTCTACAGAGAATCATTAAAACTGCTCAGAATATCATCAGACTCCAGCTAACAGCCCTGGACAACATCTTCGAATCTCACCGTTTGAGAAAGTTGCATAACATTCTCCGAGACTCTTCCCATCCTGCTTACAATCTTTTTGGACTGCTGCCTTCTGGCAGAAGAGACAGGACAATTAAAACTCGGACCACACGTTTTCTGAATAGTTTTTATCCCAGAGCTATAATTGCACTCAACAATGAACTCAAGGGCCACCATCGGTGAGCTGTTGGACAGCATCACTTGGTCTGTTGTGTGGATGTTTGGGTGGTTTAGGGGTGGGGAATTGTGGAGGATGGGAGTGTGTTTGGGGATTGTTATGTTATGTCCAACCATTGTTGGACCTGGTCTTTGGGTGTTAAGTGAATTTCATTGTATGGGTATACTGTGTATACACGTACAATGACAATAAAGTTATACAAAAAAAAAAAATTCCATATAGCCCCCCTCTATGGCACAAGAGTGGGGAAACCATGGCCCTTTTATGACCTGTGGACACTACCATCAGCATCACAGTCAGCATAAACAAGGAGTATAAACAAGGACCTTCTTGGGCTCCCCCCTTCCAGTAGAAACTTGCTCCGTACGGGGGTAGAGTCCCTCATAGGGTGCGGGAGCCGAAGGCACAAGTCACAAGTCTTTCAACCTTTGTTTATTCCTTCACAGACTCCAGAACAGTGCATAACAGTGCTGCCCTTTGGGCATAGCCTCCCCTTTTCTCAAAGACTTCTAAGTCTATTGATCTCTCCCCCCCTCACCCAGGGGCCAAACATCAGGCACATCCTGATGCCAAATAGCATTATATTTAAGCAAAGTTTCAGTTTTCATTTTCTGGTACAGAAGCACCTTGAGATGGAGGTACTCATCTTTCATTTTGTTAGAACTTCCTGGTAGCCCTGAGCAGGGGGGTCCTAGCCCAACAGGGTCCTAGCCACCCTTGTTTGCAACCAAAAGGAAGGGCTGTTTCCTCAACTCAGCAATGTGCAGACTCAAAGGCAAGTTAATTACTGACCTGTGCATAGAATATCCTGATGCCGCTTGAGGGTCATGGTAGATTTTTCCATCTTATGACACACAAGGTCTGTTGAACTGTCTCAACTCAGCCAAGAAGCAATGGATTGAACTGATCTAGGAGAGATCCAACCTAGAACTAAAGAGAAATATCCTGAGAGTGACAACAATTAACCCGTGGAACAACTTGCCCAATGGGGGGTTTCAAATTATTTTACTACCGGTTCTGTGGGCGTGGTTTGGTGGGCGTGGCAGGGGAAGGTTACTGCAAAATCCCCGTTTCCTCCCAATCAGCTGGGACTCGGGAGGCAGAGAACAGATGGGGGCGGGGCCAGTCAGAATTTTTACTACCGGTTCTCCGAACTACTCAAAATTTCCGCTACCGTTTCTCCAGAACTGGTCGGAACCTGCTGAAACCCACCTCTGAACTTGCCTCCAGAAGCTGTGGGTGGGTGCTCCAACACTGGAGGTTTTTAAGAAGAGACTGGACAGCCATTTGACTGCAATATTATAGGGTCTCATGCTTGAGCAAGGGATTGGAGTAGAAGACCTCTAAGGTCCCAACTCTGTTCTTATTTATTTATTTTATTTATTTTATTTTATTTTGAATTTGTATACCGCCCTTCTCCCTGAGGACTCAGGGCGGTGAACAGCCAAGTAAAAACATCAAGTACAAATATTAAAATACAGTTAAAATATACATATATAAATTTGGCCCCATTAATTAAAAACAATAAACAAAACACTTAAAAACACTTAAAAAATTAGGCCAGCCCGGCTTGCTGAAAAAGGAAGGTTTTAAGGGCACGGCGGAAGGCACCGAGGTCTTGGATTCTCCTTATCTCTGGAGGCAATTGATTCCAGAGGGTAGGTGCCCCCACAGAGAAGGCCCTCCCCCTGGGGGTCACCAGCCTGCACTGTTTGGCTGATGGCACCCCGAGGAGGCCCTCTCTGTGGGAGCGCACGGGTCGATGGGAGATTGTCGGTGGCAGCAGGCGGTCTCGAAGATAGCTAGGCCCTATGCCATGGAGCGCTTTAAAGGTGATAACCAACACCTTGAAGCGCACCCGGAAGACCACCGGGAGCCAGTGCAGCTCGCGCAGGAGCGGTGTTACATGGGAGCGCCAGGCTGCTCCCGTCACTACCCGCGCTGCTGCATTCTGGACCAGTTGGAGCCTCCGGGTGCTCCTCAAGGGGAGCCCCATGTAGAGAGCGTTGCAGTAGTCAAGGCGAGAGGTGATGAGGGCATGAGTGACTGTGCACAGGGAATCCCGATCAAGAAAGGGCCGCAACTGGCGGATCAGGCGAACCTGACAAAAGGTCCCCCTGGTTACAGCCGTCAGATGTTCCTCCAAGGACAGCTGCCTATCCAGGAGGACTCCCAGATTGCGAGCCCTCTCTGTGGGGGCCAACGACTCGCCCCCAATAGTCAGTGATGGAGTCAACTGACTATATCGGGATGCCGGGAGCCACAGCCACTCAGTCTTGGAAGGGTTGAGCCTGAGCCTGTTCCTCCCCATCCAGATCCGCACAGCCTCCAGGCACTGGGACATCACTTCAAGGGCATCGTTGGGGTGGCCTGGGGTGGAGATGTACAGCTGGGTGTCATCAGCGTACTGGTGGTATCTCACCCCAAAGCCACGGATGATCTCGCCCAGCGGCTTCACATAAATGTTGAACAGGAGGGGCGAGAGGACCGACCCCTGAGGCACTCCACATATAAGAGGCCTTGAGGTCGACCTCTGCCCACCTGCCAACACGAACTGCGACCGGTCGGAGAGAAAGGAGGAGAACCACCGTAATACGGTGCCCCCCATCCCCAACTCTTCCAGCCGGTGCAGCATGATACCATGGTCGATGGTATCAAAAGCCGCTGAGAGGTCTAACAGGACCAGAACAGAGGAACAACCCCTGTCCCGAGCCCTCCAGAGATCATCAACCAACGCGACCAATGCCGTTTCCGTGCTGTGTCCAGGCCTGAAACCCGACTGGAACGGATCTAGATAGGATGTTTCCTCCAAGAATTGTGGAAACTGTCGCGCGACCACACTCTCAACAACCTTCGCAACATAATCTTCTGTTATTTAATGACCTGTGCAAAGGATATTCTGATGCTGCTTGAAGTCACAGTGTATTTTTGCATCTTATGACCTGCAAGGAATCCAGGTATGCCAATTTCCAAAGGTTCTCTTAAAAAGCTAGCTGAATCCCTCCTGCCTCCCAGGATAGAGCTTGGGGATTGTGTGTCTTTTACAATACAGGCAACAAAGCCGGGGGGGGGGGGGGTTAAAAAAGGGGCTCAATTCTTCCCCGTTTTGCAAGGCAGATTTTGCAAAGCTGGCAGCCTTCAGCCTCCAGTTGCAATAGCAGGAGCAAATTTGGGAGCCTTGCATTGGGATAAAACCAGGAAACATTTATGCAGATTCAAGAGGTGTCTGGGGAAGATCAAAGATTAGGGTCAGAATGGACAAACAGGGTGTTCCTGACAAGCAATGGGGCAGATATTAAGCAAGTGTGGATCTCATCCAAACCACAAAAATGTTGGCAATTGTCAACGTTCAAGCACATTCAGGAAATGAATTAGCGATGAAGCAGCTCAGCAGACTCAAAAGAAATGATTGCATTTGCTATTCTGCATGAAATGTGTAGATGCAATCTGGCTGCAGGAAGATGCAGCATAAGACGAAAAAGACAAGTGGAAAAGCCAGAAGCTGTAAATGATAAAATTTGGAGTTCAAAAGGGAAAGTAATTATTGCAAGGATGCCAGTAAAGCAAAATTAGGCAGGCGAAAGAATTGAAACAGAGATAACTGGCCACTGTGCAGTTTGGGAACAGGGACAGTTAGAGAGAACCCAAGTCAGTTACAATTTATTATCATCACCAATGTTTGCAAAGCAGCAAGTAAACCCTGCTGTCCTCTCCTCCTCCTCCTTAATCAGCTTTGCTAAACACATAAACTAAATAGCTTTGCGTGGGAATGCGTGGGTGAGATAGTTGGGCTAAGCAGAGGAGAAGCCTCATGAAAACACGAGGCCAGAGGCATGGCTTGCTTTGTGTAACTCCCACTGTGCTCTAGGCACAATGCATGCAGGGCGGGAGCAAAACCATAGACTCACAAATATTGCTCAAATATTACTAAACAAAGCATGTAGGACATGCCAACTGGCTGAAATGACAGCTACGTTATGAAAGCTTCAGAGCAACCTATGTACACATGTCACTGTCTGTGTTTCTAACTGCTGGGGGGGTTTAAGCCAGTAATGGGGAAAGGGGGCCACACATGACACCCTGATGTTCATGTTGGTGGGTTTTGCGGTTTGGGGATATAAAAGACCTGGCTGAGGGGAACCTCCCCATGTCCTCCTTCTGCACAGAGCCACATCATCCTGCTTCAATCTCCACCTCGGGGTGTTTAGTTGGGCTTCAACACCCCAGACAAGGACCCAGAGTTGACAGGTGAGTGCTGCTTTCCCACCTGGGGGAACATGGCAGGTGAGGTCCTTGCATCAGATCACTCCTGGGAGTCTCTCTCCATCTGAAGGGACCTCTTTAAAGTTGCTGCAGATTTCAGAAGGGGCTCTGTGGGATGGTCCCTCAGGCAGGGAGCAAGGGATCAATTGGGTGATCTTTGGGAGAGAGAGAGAGAGAGAGATCCACAGAAGAGTCTTTCTAAGGGAGCCTCCTGCTGATTACATAGCAATGCAGAATCCAGTGTGACCCACCAAGGGTGTTTCATGACCACGGTGAGAGAAAGGGGGTCCAGCTGGGCTAGTGCAAAACTGTAGACAAACTATTGAACTCTCAGCTTGATCCTGGGTTGGATGGTCTCCCTTCCTGAGTGAGCTTTTTAAGAAGCTTAGCTCCCCCTCCTTTGCAATGGTGAGAGTGCAGTAGTGCAGGATACTTCTGCTGGCTGCTGATTGACTGCAATTTGGCAGATCGAATCTCAGCAGCTCAAGGTTGACTCAGCCTTCCATCCTTCCAAGGTTGGTAAAATGAGGAGCCAGTTTGTTTTGGGGCAATATGCTGACTCCATAAAACTGCTTAGAGAGTGCTATAAAGCACCGTGAAGCGGTATATAAGGCTAAGTGCTATTGCTATTTTTCCTCTCTGCAGGAAAGGGAGGAAAAGCATGGGGCAAATTTCCTTTGTGAGTCTCGGTTTGCTGATTGTGGCCATCTCTCTGAGTGGTGAGTCCAAGCAAGGTCTCTCATGTTCATAGAGGCTAAAGTTCTTGCATTTGAATCCCTTTCGTACAATTAAAATTCACAATCATGAACACAATTAACAGTGAAAAGCTTGGCAAAATATACATGCATTTATCGTTACAAGTTTAGTGCTTCCCACTCCTTGCATTGGAGTGGTCCCATCAATAATCTCTCCTGAAACCTCTTGAGCAGTTACAGATCCTCCAGAACTGAACCACGTGATTCCCATATTTTGCCCCAGTCAACAGCCTGGTTCTTGAAGGAATCCAATTTCAGGCTTAGCACATTTACACAATTCACTGAATGATACACCAGCCAAAGCAGAAAGATTCACACAAGACTTTCAGCTTGAAGAAAATTAACCTAAGCTAACCCTAAATTTCTTTGAAAGGGCAGATACTGAAGCTGAAGCTCAAATACTTTGGCCATCAAATGAGAAGAGAGGGCTATTTGGAAAAGACCCTGATGCTGGGAAAGCTGGAAAGCAAAAAGAGAAGGGGACAACAGAGGAGGAGATGGTTAGATAATGCCATCAATGCAATGAACAGGAGTCTCGGGTAATGGATGATGGGAGGGATGACACGCCATTGTCCATCAGGTTGTGAAGAGTCAGATATGACTTAGCCACTGATCATCAACAACCAAGTTTGGAAATTTGCAAATGCAGCCACTGCGTCTGTAACCCAAATCAATTTCTGTTTATTGTCATCAAAGATGTTTGCAACTCAACAGGTCAAGAATGTTCTGCAGACCCAGCTGTCTCCTCTACCTTCTCCTTTTCTCCTGGCCATCCTCTCATTGGGCTTTCTCTCTTCCCCCAAAGGAGTGAAAGGCTGTTGCTGTCCCGATGATTGGCTGCCCATGAATGGGTTTTGCTACAAGCTCAATGATCAACTCAAGACCTGGAATGACGCAGAGGTTAGAAATGTTGTGTGTCTGTGAATTTCCTCACCCAGGCATGGGAAAAGCCTGGCCAGAGCCTTGCATAGCTCCCAAGTACACACTCTGGCTGGGCAGAAGTGGAAGGCCGCTAGGGTAGGTGCATGAAAAGATAACAAAGGTCATGATTTTAAAATAATATGAAATGCAAGTATTCTATGGATGATATACTGGTTTAGGCTTTCATGACCAGTATCTGTTGGACAATGTCGAACTTCAGGGTTGAGTGACTGTCTTGTAGACAAGCAATTTCCTGATGTCTCATGGCAACTCTGACTAGTATCTTCAGACCTCCTTTATTCTGATGAGGATCTCAGATTTTAAACAACGTATCAGGAAAAACATCCTTGATGGTCAACGGACTGAAGAGGGTGGCTAGGATGATGCAATCAGATGCCTGCTGTTTTCTCTCATGCACACACACACACACACACACACACACACACACACACACACACACACGAGACTCTGGAAAGACTACAGAAAAGAGCAACAAAGATGATTAGGGGACTGGCAGCTAAAGCATATAAAGAACAATTGCAGGAATTGGGTAGGTTTAGTTTAATGAAAAGAATAAGTAGTGTTCCAATATTTGAGGGGCTGCCACATAGAATAGGGGGAGGTGGGCAGTCAAGCTATTCTCCAAAGCACCAGAAGGCAGGAAAGAAGCAATGGGTGGAAACTAAGCATGGAGAGAAGAAACTTAGAACTAAGCAGAAATTTCCTGAAAATGAGAACAATGAATCAGTGGAACTCCTTGCCTCCAGAAGTTGTGGGTGGAGGATTTGAAGAAGAAATTGGACATTCGTCCGGAATGGTCTCCTGCTCTGAGCAGGGGGTTGGACTAGAAGGTCCCTTCCAAGGTCCCTTCCAACTCTGTTATTCTGTTACGTTCCTTCTCTGCTGAATAAGTGCCTTTCTCTGTTGTTGCTCTTCCCAGATGTTCTGCAGGAAATTAAAGCCAGGCTGCCATCTCGCCTCCATCCACAACATGGCAGAGTCAGCTGACTTGGCTGAGTATGTCTCTGACTATCTCACAAAGAAGGACAATGTCTGGATTGGACTGAATTATGACCAGAAGGTAGATCCTTTGTATTTGTCAAGGAATTGCGTAGCGATTGTCCAGCTGAAGTAGGAGAGGCATTCGCCAAGTTTAACCCTGGTTAGTTGTTCCAGATCAACTAAGATCGATTAGCTAGATGGAGAAAGAGAGGGAGGGGGGTTCTATATGACCTGTCCCTTGAAAGCTGCCATCTTTTCTCTCTCTGCCCAGGGCCCTCTATAGCCAGAGCCTCTTCCTATGTTAACGTGGCTTCCCTTTCGTTACAGAAAGGTGTCTGGGTGTGGACAGACAGATCCTCCACCAACTACCTAGCCTGGGGTGAAGGAGAGCCCAACAACCAGCAGAAGAATGAGTATTGCGTTGAGCTCATAGCCCAGACAGGTAAGCCAAGGTGGGGGATGGGGGAGGTGTTGAAGATGCACTTTCAACAATGAGGACTTATTTCATCCAAGTTGGAACCCCCACCAGTGGCCAACGGATGACCTTGGTTGACCTCCTTAGATTCTAAGCTCTCACAGCCTGACCCTCCATACAGCCAAGGGAATACAAAACACCCATGGGATAAACAAAAATGGAACTCACCATTTCTTCAAAAACCCAAACTTAATTATTACAGCACCATCATTAAACCAACCATCTCCATCTTAACCTACTCACTTAGAGCGTTTAGAGAAGAGAACAATTAATGCACTGGTTTTCTTTGCTCTCCCCCAAACATCACCATCAGCTGCTCTCCTGAAGGGGGGGGACCAGGTTGGGGAGGAGGAGGAGGAGTGGTTTGACAGATGGGTAGACCAATCACAGTGGTTATCCATCTAAACGTGCTCAGTTGAATAGTTGAAGAGTGAAGTCCAGGTTAGGGGTGGAGAACAGGAGGCCCAACAAGGCTAGATCCATTTCATTCAAGGGAACATCACCCTCCATATATCAGGACATTTTTTGAGCAAGTCCTGTGGTTGTTCAGCTAGCTAAATCTATATTGGTCTTACATTCCATAGAAACATTTGAATAACTCTTTCCTCCTGTGCTTTCCAGTGAAGTAGAGAAGATGCAGGTGAGGCTACGAGCCTCTGTTGCATCCATGCTACAAGAAGACTCCCATCCTGAAGGGTCAGGACAATTCCAGCCAGCTTTGGCACATTTCAGCCAGCGTGCTAGAAGTGCAACCACAGCACACTCATGCTCAGGAGTCACGATGGCACAGTGGTTTAGAGTGCAGTATTGCAGGCTAACTCACTACTCACTGCCAGCAATTCAATTCTGACCAGTTCAAGATTGACCCAGCCTTCCATCCTTCTGAGGTTGATAAAATGAGGGCCCAGATTATTGGGGGCAACATGCTGACTCTGTAAACCACTTAGAGGGGGCTGCGAAGCATTATGAAGCAGTATTTAAGTCTTAAGTGCTATTGCTCTTGCTCTTCTGGGCAAGCTATGATGTCTAATTGAGGGACATCTTTGCAAGCCAATATACTGCTGTCCATATCCATCATCCAGGGGTGCCCTTTGGATATTGCAAGAAAAGAAAAGAAAAGAAAAAGGCAAAGTAGCAGCCTTAACTGTGAAATCAATACTCCACCTAGTTTTTACATGCCAAAGAGATGGGTCAGAAAAGCTCTTTGATGCCCTCTTGTAGTGGAGCAGAGCTTGTCAGAAAATTCTGGTTGACTTGGCCTGACTTGATGGCTAGGTAAGTCCATCTCAGCACATGAAGTTCTCCACCTCTGCTATCTTCATGCCACCACCACCACCACCCCCACTGGCAAATGAGGGAGGAGCCACTGAAATACTCTTCAGGGACTCTGAAGGAGTCACTACTCACTACTTTCTCTTTTTCTGCCCAGGTTTCAAGTACTGGAACGATCATCCTTGCGATGTCTTGCGTGCTTTCATCTGCGAGTGCAAATACTAGTGCCAGTTGCCCTTTCCCTGCTCCAGGGTGAGGTAAACACCCGGTGAAGCCTGGAAAAGCAACGAAGCCCTGCCAAAATCTCTCTTCTCCACCCCTTTGCTTGCTTTCTGTAGCTCGGATCTGATTTTGGTCAAATAAATTCTGTCTTTATGTGACTGACCTCAATTATTTTGCATTCCTGACAACTCAAGACTTTTTCATGGCAAGGCTTGGCATTAAAGGGGGGCAGAGGGTATTTTTCTTCAGAAAGACCATCCATCGAGGCTTTGATGCTTTCTTGCATGTCCACCTCATTTTAATTGGAAGGTTGAGAATCTGATGAGCCTCAGCACCATTATCTGTCCCCCTAAAGCTGGTTTAGATGGGAAGGTGGGTTGACGTTCTCCATTGAATTAATTTATTAATTCAAAATTAATTTCCCTGGAAATTAATCAGATTGATTGATTGATTGATAGCATGTAGTTTCTGAGCCTTCTGACTCCATATGAAAAATGGGAATATTTTGGCCTCTCTAAGAAGTCAAAGAAAGTTTTTTTTTCCACATGAAACTCTCACTTTTTTCTTCTGGCCAAGGGGGCTGCCTGGTAGCACTGTCCACTCTGGAGCCAAAGATGACCCTCTATGCCCACCCACTGGAGTCAGAATTGAGAGGTTCAACATGTGAGGATCACATGACTCAACACATCCTCAACATGTGAGGATCACATGACTCAAAAGAGCCTTGGTAGTACAGGGGTTTAAGGCACCCTGTTATTAAGCTGGTTATTAAAACCAGCTGCCTGCAATTACTGCAGGGTTCGAATCTCGCCAAGACTCAAGGTTGACTCAGCCTTCCATCCTTTCTAAGGTAGGTAAATTGAGGACCCAGTTGTGGGGGCAATAAGCTGACTTTGTATAAATATACAAAAGGATGAAGGCTATTGCTGAGCACATTGTAAGCCACCCTGAGTCTTCGGAGAAGGGCGGCATATAAATCAAATTTAAAAAAAAAACAAAAAAAAAAAAAACCTTGGCTTCTCTTTAATTGTCCCTGATCACAAAAGATCATGATCTTATTACATGGGTAAATTCTGAGATGGTCATCGAAGTGTCCATTCCTAATTCAGCAGCCATTTCCCCATCCCAGTGATGGGATTTCCGTTGATTCCAGATGAACCTCAATCCAACATTGAACAATCCTAAATGACACAATGAAGGTCACCAGTTGAATTGAGAAAAGGTGGGCAGGAAAAAAGTCACACCACAGCCTTGCAAATATTGCTAAAATATTACTAAATTAAACATGTAGAACGTATCAACTGGCTGAAATGACAGTTACATTATGAAAGCTTTTGGCTAACCTATGCACACGTCTCTCTATATTTTAACTGCTATAAAAGTTTAAGCCATATATGGGAAAAGAGGGCAACTGTTGACACCCTGGTCTTCAGTTTGTGGGTTGTTATGGCCAGGGGATATAAAAGACTTGACCGGGGATAACCTACCCATGTCCTTCTGCACGGAGTAACATCATCCTACTTCAGTCTCTACGTGGGGTGTTTATTTGGGCTTAAACACTCCAGACAAGGACCCAGAGTTGGACCGAAGCATCCTAGGGACAGGTGAGTGCTGCTTTCCCACCTGAGGGGACATGGCAGGTGAGGTCCTGGCTTCAGACCATTCCTGCATGTCTCTCTCCAGCAGGAAAACTGGAGGAGGGTCTCTATGGCAGAAAGCAAGGGATCACTTGGGAATCTCTGGGAGAAAATAACAGAATACAGAATAAGAGAATTGGAGGGACCTTGGAGATCTTCTAGTCCAGCCCCTTGCTCAAGCAGAGACCCTATACCATTTCAGACAAATGCCTGTCCAGTCTCTTCTTGAAAACATGTATATATATTCCTTTTCTTTCAATATTGTTTGATTCATTGTCCGTCTTGACTTCTTTTTTTGTCTCTTCCATATAACTTTTATTGGGTTGTGATCTGCCCAGATATTTGTCTGAATATTTATTTCTTGTATATTAGCTATTATCTCTCTTACTTCTTTTGCCCTTGCTCCTTCTCCTATTGCTATTTCCTCCCATTCTCTTGCATCTTCCTTTTGTTGTATGTCTCTTTCTTCAGTAAGTTCCTCTTGATGTCTAACCTCTCTTTCCTCTCTCAATCTCTCTTCCTTTTGTGATCCCAAAAACTGATCATAAAATTATTCTGCCTTCTCTATGGAATCCAATCTATGTCTTTGTTCATGCCATGTCACCAATATTCCCTCTGGAATCAGCCATCTAAAGTTCCCTCCTTTTTGGATTAAGCATTTTGTCAAGAACTGGTATTCTCTTCTTAAGTCTATAACTCTTCTCAGGATTTGTTTTAACACTACTATTTCTTTCCCTTTATATTTCAAAGGATCGTCTCTCGCTCTCTGCAAAATTTCTATTTTTATTGCTTTCTTTGTGAATCTGACATGGACCTCTCTAGGAAGTTTATTTCTCAGCGCATAATTAGTGTGCACTTGAAATATTTCATCAATGTCAGCCAGCATCTTCTCCTCCTCTCTCCTGCCAGCAAATCTGCCATTATTTCCGCTAAGTTTTCTCCCTTTTCTTCTTCCATATTCTGAAATCTTAGATAATAATCTGCTTGACCCATCTCCAAAGATATGATTGTCTTTTCCTTATTTTGATCTGCTGTTGTAAATCTAAAATCAAGTTCTCCCATTCTTTTTTCTGTCAATTTGGCCTTCTCTTCTACTTTTTGTATACATTGTTCATTTTTCACCATTATTTGTTGTAGATTCTCTAATTTATCATCTACTTTTTCTATTTTCTTTTCTATTTTCTCTTCTACTTTCACTATTCTTTCCTTCAAGTCATCATGGAGGGCTTGTATCTTAGTTTTTATTTCTGCTTGTGCGGCATTAGTTTTCTCTTGTTGAAGCATTGTATCCAATGTTCTCTGACCAGTTGGCTGGAGGTTGCTGCTGCAGATGCTGAGGATGATGCTGATGTTGTTTTCTTCATTTTCCAGTATCTTAATATTTGTGATCCATCAATAGTCAGTACAATTATAACCCAAGGGAAAAATAAAAATATTATTTATAATCCAAATCTGATTTTATCAGTTTATAAAATGTTCTTGTCTTCAGGTTCTTCCAGCCCTAATCCAAATATGTCACTGGGACAAAAATTTATAAAGTATCAATTTGTAATCCAAATTGGCCCATCAAAAACAGTAGAAAAAAAAAAGAAAAACAGAAAAAAGTTCCAGTAAACAGAAATATAAGTTGTCATGAGGAGGAAAAAGAAAAAGAAAGTTGTAATCCAAGTTGGCCCACCGAGCCCCAAAAGTGCAATCACCAAGTATTTCTATCCAACACAAAGATTCTCAGAGCAGTAAAAAAGCCTTGTTCAAAAAGTGAAAGGGAGGGTGGGTATCTTATACAGCCTTGTTTAGCTTGCCTTGTTATGTTTTCTTTTTAAGTTCCAAGAGCTACACTTTTTTTAAAAAAAGGGATTCCAGTGTTCCTCTCCAGTGACTTAATTCTTCAGTCAAAACAACTCCTTATCAATTTGGTTCACAAACACTTAAGGCTGTTTTCCCCCTCTTATTTCTTCTAATGTTCACTTTAGCCTGTAGATGGCACTGTTGCTCTGCTCTGCTCTTTCTTTCTCTTTACACTGTCTCTCTCAATATAAGTAGAAAATGTGATATTTATAAGAAAAAAAGAGACAAAGTTTGTATAGTCACTTTTACATTAACCAATTGTTCCTAATTGAAAAATTAAGATGTCTAGTCCAGTTTTCTAGCTTAACTCCTCCACTAAATCCTTATAAACCACTTTCTTTTTTAAAAATAATGGCTCCAAAAGCCTTCCTTGCAACTTTTCTTCCAGAGGTCGAAAACCCGCTCCCACCTCTTTTTTTGAGTCACACTCTCCTCTGTTGTTCCCCAGGGGGCTCTTCTTAAAAAAGTTTTAAAAATCTACACTTAAAGTATCTCGCCCAGATCGATCCTTCTTTTTCCTCTTGCAGTGACTGCCCCAGCTTCATAGCGGGATGCAATGGCCGCTTTCCCAGCCATCAGTTTAAGGAGCAATCTCCAGATCAATCAGGGAGTTTGCAGGTCCTTGAGACCAGCAGAGTGTGCTTCCTTTTTTTTATCACCCCACCGAGGTGATTTAAGATCCAAAAAAGGACCACCCGGCAGCTGGGATTTTGACAACCCCAGGAGGTCGTAACACTGTGAAGTCAGCCCCACCTCTCTAAAAAACTGTTTTTTTTTAACCAAAGAGACAAATTAAAAATAATATGAGGGTAATCTTAAATACATTGGAATACTATGAAGCACATCCAGAGAAGCAAATGGCGTTGATTTTTCTTGATGCACAGAAGGTGTTTGATAATGTGAACTGGCAATTTATGCTGACACAAGTAAAAGTCATGGATTTTGGGGAGAGATTTATTAAGATAATTAAGACAATATACTATAAACAAACTGCAAAGGAAATGGCAAATGGAGACATGATGGAAAAGGTTAGCATAATGAAGAGCACAAGGCAGGGATGTCCTCTGTTCCTGCTACTATTCGTATTGGTGTTAGAAGTATTAAATAGAAATATTAGACAGGATAAGGAGATAAGAGGTATGGAAATAAAGAAGGAAGAATATATATTACAAGTGTTTGCAGATGACTTGGTTTTAGAAAATCTGCAAGAAACAGGGTTAAAACTGTTAAAAAGAATAGAAGAGTATGGTGAAGTGGGAGGTCTGAAAATAAATTTATTTATTTATTTATTTATTTATTTATTATTAAATTTCTATACCGCCCTTCTCCCGAAGGACTCAGGGCGGTGAACAGCCAGAAGATAAAACACAGAAATACAAAAATTTAAAATGATTAAAAACGAATTAAATAATTGGCTGAATTTAAAATACCCCATAATTTAAAATACCCCATAATTTAAACAGAGTAAAATTTGTATTTAAAATTTATATTTAAAAGGGGAGAAGATTTAGGCCAGGCCAGCTTGATGAAATAAAAAAGTTTTAATAAAGAAAAGGCTAAGATTTTAGTGAAGAATGTTACAGAAAAACAAAAAAAAATGAGCTAATGAAGGGATTAGATATTCAGATTACAAAAAAAGTAAAATATTTAGGGATCCAATTAACAGCGAGATGTGTAACGATTAAGGAAGATAATTACTATAAGCTGATACAACAAATTAAGACAGATTTGGAAAATTGGAAAGGCTTGCAATTGTCATTAATACGAAGAATAGCTACAATTAAGATGAATGTATTACCAAGATTATTATATTTATTTCAAACAATTCCGATAAGATTGGAGAAAAAATATTTTGAAGACCTAAATAAAATAATAACAAAATATATTTGTCAGGGGAAAAAAGCAAGAATTCATTTAAAAATGCAACAGGATCCAATAAGTAGAGGAGATTTTGGATTACCAAATTGGGAATTATATTACCAGGCAGCAGTGCTAACACGGATGAAAAAATGGATTGTACTGAGAAATACAAGATTATTGACACTGGAGGGACATGATTTGTAATTGGGATGGCATGCCTTTTTATGGTATGGGAAGAATAAGTTACATGGTTAATTTCACAGACATTACATAAGAAATGCCTTATTGTTAGTAAGGGAGAAAGTTAGAGAACAACAATATTTAAAGATACCAGTCTGGCTTTCGACGATGGAAACACTAATACACCCAAATATTGTTAACATGGGAAATATTGTCAGATATAAAGATATTTTGACTGAAACGGGGGAGCTCAAAAATAAGCAAGAATTAGAAAAACAAAGGGAGCGACATGGCTTGGTATACATGACTGCAAATACAATCTAGATATGAAAAAGATGCTAAACTATATGGTTTTTATATGGAGTTGACAGAATTAGATAAGATACTAACAGGAACAGAAGAGAGGATAATAAAAAAAGAACTATATTTATTGAGTATTAAATTAGACGAAGAACAAGTGAAGGAAACAATGATAACCTAGGCAAAAAACTTTGGTTATACAATAAAACTAGCAAAATGGCAAC
Source organism: Pituophis catenifer annectens (assembly GCF_029215685.1). Lineage (NCBI taxonomy): Eukaryota > Metazoa > Chordata > Lepidosauria > Squamata > Colubridae > Pituophis > Pituophis catenifer. Next base: position 89,465,666 of record NW_027256887.1, read on the forward strand.
AATTATGGGATAGAAATTACAAACTAACAATGTCAACTGTGTATAAAGAGAATTTGTATAAGATGTTCTACTGATGGCATTTGTAAGTCAGCTAAATGTTGGATATGTCATCAGACACTTGGCTCATATTATCATATGTGGTGGACCTGTGTAGAAGCTAAAAAATATTGGATAAAAATACGCATGTAGTTAGAAAATATGATACAACAACATATTGACTTGAAACCTGAAATATTTCTGTTGGGGTTCTTATCAGAAACTTAAAGTAAAGAAAAGGTATATTTGATTATTCATGTAATAACTGCAGCTAGAATTGTATTTGCATACAACTGGAAAAGTGAAGAGATTCCCACAGAGGAGAATATGATAAGGAAAATATTAGAATTTGCAGAAATGAACAGATTTAACACTGGCAATTAAAGAGAAAGAACAAACTGGTTATTATGTGATATGGGAAACATTTTATCGATGGTTAGAGAATAAATATAAAAATTACAAATGAAAGAAAAAAGCTGTTGCATGACCACGAAGGGAGAAACAGGGTCCATCCGAGCGACTGCAAACCCGCAAGACAAAATTTGGGACTCTGATCTTGGCGCCAGATTGAATGTGGGGTTCCCCTTTCTGATGGGGACCTTGAACAGCTCTCATCTCCCCTTCCAATTTGCCCCTCTTTGCTCCCCTCTGCAGCAAAGGAAAGAAGACCATGGGGCGATTCGTCTTTGTGAGCCTCGGCTTGCTGGTTGTGGCCCTCTGTCTAAGTGGTGAGTTCGAGAAGAGTCTCCTATGTCCAGAGAGGCCAACTCTCTTGCATGTGAATCTCCTCCTAATGAGACCCCCAGCATTAGAATAGAATAGAATAGAATAGAATAGAATAGAATAGAATAGAATAGAATAGAATAGAATTAGAATAGGATAGGATAGGATAGAGAAAGGAGAAGAATAGAATAGAGAAAGGAGAAGAATAGGATAGGATAGAATAGAATAGAATAGAATTAGAATAGAATAGAATAGAATAGAATAGAATAGAATAGAATTAGAATAGGATAGGATAGGATAGGATAGAATTAGAGTAGAGTAGAGTAGAGTAGAGTAGAATAGAATAGAATAGAATTAGAATAGAATAGAATAGAATAGAATTAGAATAGAATAGAATAGAATTAGAATAGAATTAGAATAGAGTAGAATAGAATAGAATAGAATAGAATAGAATAGAATAGAATTAGAGTAGAGTAGAGTAGAGTAGAATAGAATAGAATTAGAATAGAATAGAATTAGAATAGAATAGAATAGAATTAGAATAGAATTAGAATAGAGTAGAATAGAATTAGAATAGAATAGAATAGAATAGAATTAGAATAGAATTAGAATAGAGTAGAATAGAACAGAACAGAATAGAATAGAATAGAATAGAATAGAATAGAATAGAAAAGAAAAGAAAAGAAAAGAAAAGAAAAGAAAAGAAAAGAAAAGAAAAGAAAAGAAAAGAAAAGAAAAGAAAAGAAAAGAAAAGAATAGTGAACACAATTACAAGTATATATAATATATACCTGCCTGTATAATTGAAAGTAGAGGGCCTCCCAGCTCTTGCTAGGGATTAGTTTCCATGTGGAGCCACACAAGAGAAGGCCTCTCTCCACTGACCTAAGAGCTGAGCATCTCGCAGGGACATCTTCAGAAGGTCTTCTCTTGGGCGGTGGGTAGTGGGAGGGACAATCTCAGAAATCTTAATCCTCTGAGACCTTTGAGCAGTTATAGGACATCCAGGAGACAAGGGCGAATCCTTCTGGACTGAGCCACGTGATCCCCACGCTTTGCCCAGTCAAGAGCTTGGGTCTTGAAGGAACCCGTCCAAGGGTGGTTTGTGATAATGGAAAAGAAAACCAAACTAATACCACCAAATCAGTTTGGCAAAACTTGGCAAAAGTTCCATGCATTTATCATTAAAGGTTGAGTGCCTCCCGCTCCTTGCAGGGGGCTGCCCCACAAATAACCTTGGTACTACAGTGGTTTAAAGCACCCTGTTATTAACACAGCTGCCTGCAATTTACTGCTGGTTCGAATCTCTCCAAGGCTCAAGGTTGACTCAGCCTTCCATCCTTTCTAAGGTAGGTTAAATGAGGACCCAGTTTGTGGGGGCAATAAGCTGACTTTGTATAAATATACAAAAGTATGAAGGCTATTGCTTAACGCACTGTAAGCCGCCCTGAGTCTCCGGAGAAGGGCGGCATATAAATCAAATTAAAAAAAAAAAAAAAAAAAAAAAAACCACGCCTGAAGCCCCACCAGCAGTTATGGGTCCTCCAAGAGGCCACTGCAGAGCCTCCAGAACTGACCAGGGGTGAAATGCTACCTGTTCACTCTGGTTCAGCGAACCGGTAGTGATAAAAACTCCTGGTTCAGGCAAACTGGTTGGGAAAAAAAAGTTACTAGTTCGGTCGAACCAATAGTTAAAAAAAGCTACTGGTTTGAACCGGTAGTTGAAAAAGTAGTTTAAAAAAGCTATGATCTGACAATCAGCTGTGCTGCTCTGTTCAGTTTTGCTAGAAATACTGCTTTCTACTGCTTTCCTACTTTTTTTCTACTGCTTTCACACTGCGCCATGCGCGCACTCGCAGCACGCAATAAAAGGAGGCTTGGGAAGGTAAGTAGAACAGCAAGGGGGGATCAGCTGTGCTGCACGGTTTAACTCTGCTAGAAAGCAGGAAAGCTAAACCGTGCGGCACAGCTGATCGTCGGATCATAGCTTTTTTAAACTACCGGTTCGGCTGAACTGGAAACATTTTAAATGCGCAGCACGCGTTTGGTTTGCACTGAGCATATGCATGCAGCACATGTTAGTTGCACATGTGTGCACGCAGCATGCACTTGGGGTGCAGCGCACGTGTGCAGCCAGAGAGCTGGTAGCAAACCGTTCAGATTTCACCACTGATGTGGGCCCTATACTTTGCCTCAGTCAACAGCCTGGTTCTTGAAGGAGTCCATTTACTGGCTTCATAGCACAGTTCAGTGGATGATAGGCCAATAGAAGTGGAGACGTTCACACAAGACCTGAAGCTTCAAAGAAATTCATCACGGCTAATTGTAATCAAGGTTTGGACACTCTGCAAATGCAGCTGCTGTGTCTGTAATCCAAATCATTTTCAATTTATTGTTCTGAAAGATGTTTGTAACTCAGCAGACCTGTTCTGCAGACCCAGCTGTCTCCTCCTCCTCTTCTTCCATATCTTCCTCCAACTCCTCCTCCTCCTCCTCTTCCTCTTTATCTTCCTCCTTCTCCTTCTCCTCCTGCTCCTCTTCCTCCTCCTGCTCCTGCTCCTCTTCCTCCTCCTCTTCCTCCTCTTCCTTTCCTCCTGACCATCTTCTCATTGGGCTTCCATTGCAGACCCAGCTGTCTCCTGCTCCTCCTGCTCCTCTTCCTCCTCCTTCTCCTGCTCCTTTTCCTCCTCCTCCTCCTCCTCTTCCTTTTCTCCTGACCATCTTCTCATTGGGCTTCCATTGCAGACCCAGCTGTCTCCTGCTCCTCCTGCTCCTCTTCCTCCTCCTCCTTTTCTCCTGGCCATCTTCCCATTCAGCTTCCTCTCTTCCCACACAGGAGCCAAAGACTGTTGTTGTCCTCGTGATTGGCTCCCCATGAATGGGTTTTGCTACAAGGTCTTCGAGGAAATAAAGAACTGGAACGATTCAGAGGTTAGAAGTGTTTGTGAACTTGTGAATTTCCTAGTTCAGACAGAGGAGAAGTCTAGGCAGAGCCAAGGGAGACCTGGATGGGCGTGTGAAAAATCAGTAAAGATCATAATTTCAGTGTAGCCTGAAATGCAAGTATCTGTGGAAAATATGGGCTTTCAAACAGATATAGTCTTTCATGGGTTTTAGTTTGAATGTTTTAAATTTTGGGCCACAGTTATATAATTCTTTTAATAATTTTAAATTTTGTATTGGTATGTGTTTTAGTTCTGGCTGTGCACCGCCCTGAGTCCACTAGGAGAAGGGCGGGATATAAATTGAATAAAATAAATAAAATAAATAAATGGACAGTGTGCAGTGTTGAGTGAACGCTGTCCAGACAATAGACTTCCAGAGGTTTTGCCACCAACTCTGGCTGGCCTCCTCAGACATCTTGGGACCACCTTGCCTCTGAAGTGATGGGGATCTGAGGCTTTAACCAATGAATACATTCACGATTTATTCACAGGTGCACATGTAAGGAGCTGCTCAAGAGCTGCAGACTCTAGCAAGGACATCCATCAACAGAATCAAGATGGGTAGCTAGGACCCTTCAGTCAGCTCTTGGCTCTTTCCCACATACCCACAAGTCTGCTTCTTTGCTGAACGAGGGTCTTTTTCTGTTCTTCTCCCAGACGTTCTGCAGGAAACAGAAGCCAGGCTGCCACCTCGCCTCCATCCACAGCATGGATCAAGGAGCTGACTTGGGCGATTACATCACTGACTATCTCACAAAGAAAACCCATGTCTGGATTGGATTGTATGATCCACGGAAAGTAGGTCTCTTTCTGCTGATAATAAGATCCATATTTACCATTTCCAAGGGGCTTTTGGAAGGCTCGTCCAATGGGGGTTAGGGATCTCTCTGATAAAAACTCTTGCCTTGGACAAAACCTGTGAAAAATGTTATTTAGCCCAATGCTGTCTCTCCTTCCTCTCACCAACCTTTCCTGCCCACTTAAAGAACTGACGGCTGTCTTTAAAGCCCCAAAGGGCCGATCCTGCTCTGACCCCCATCCCAGGATCACGGCCTTCCCACACTCAGCTCCTCCTTCAGTCCGACTTCTTCTTTTCGGCCCATTGGGTGGCTTCTAAACCTTCCTGAAACTCTGGTGAGCCATTAACTCAGGGACTGCAGGGACTGGCCGGGGAGGGCTGTTCTTCCCTCCCCCCTTTTGATTTGGTGTAGGTTTTGCTCGTTTCTGTTACTGACAGCCTTTCATCATGTGCTCTGTTGCATTTTCAATTCCTGAAAAATGCATAATCATATACAAGTAGAGAACTTTCCCTGAAATTGACTTTAGTTCCTGGTAAGTTCCTGAGTAGAAATGTCATTTTCTGGCAACAATACAGAGATAGGAGATGGGGGGGAGGGAGGGAGAGAGGGAGATATATTGTGTTTTCAATGCCTGAAAAATGCTTGATCATAGCACTAGTATTTAGATTTCTATACTGCCCCATAGTGATTTTGCAGCCCTCTCCAAGGGGTTGATGGAGTCAACACATTGCCCCCAACCAACTGGGCCCTCATTTTACCAATCTCAGAAGGACGGAAAGCTGAGTCAACCTTGAGCCGGTCAGGATTGAACTGCTGGCAGTGAGCAGAATAAGCCTGCAAATTCTGTATTCTAACCTCTGCGCCACCACGGCTCTTATACTGACCGTGTTAAAGAAAGGAAAACTTCCTTGGAAGTCATCTCATTTCCCAGTGACTTTCTCTAATACAAGGACTATTTACTGTCAATCACACGGAAGTAGGTCCTCCTCCCCGGCCAAATTCCCAGGATGTCTTTCAGCTTCCAAGTATATCTGATAGTCCTGGGATTCTGCTGATGCTCTCCCACCCCAGAATTCATGGGTTCTGATCCCATTTATCTCTCTGATCAGTATTGTCCAGGGCTGCCACCAGGCTGGGCATCAGGCACAGTGGCTCTGAAGCTGAGTTGGTGACTCCATGGACATCTAAAGGTGGTTTTCTTCTGGGGTCTTCTTTTCCTGGATCTCATGATTGTCACCTATCCAAATGTTCAAGTTTCATCAGCTGTTCTAAGCTAAGCTCTTCTTAGCCAAGGGGTGTGTGTGTGTGTGTGTGTGTGTGTGTGTGTGTGTGTGTGTGTGTGTGTGTGAGAGAGAGAGAGAGAGAGAGAGAGAGAGAGAGAGAGAGAGAGAGAGAGAGAGAGAAAAGGAGGAGGAGGAGGAGGAGGAGGAGGAGGAGGAGGAGGAGGAGGAGGAGGAGGAGGAGGAGGAGGAGGATAAATGATTAAAGGCCTGGAGACCAAAACATAAGAAGGACAGTTGCAGGACTTGGGTATGGCTAGTCTAGAGAAAAAAAGGACTAGTGGGGACATGATAGAGTATTCCAGTATTTGAGGGTCTGCCACAAAGAAGAGGGTGGGGGGTCAACCTATTCTCCAAAGCCCCTGAAGGCAGGACAAGAAGCAACGGATGGAAACTCTTCAAGAAGAGAAGCAACCAGGAATTAAGGAGAAACCTCCTAACAGTGAGGACAATTAACCAGTGGAACAGAAGTTGTGGATGTCCAACACTGGAGATTTTTAAGAAGAGACCGGACAGCCATTTGTCCGGGATGATCTAGAACCTTCTGCCTGAGCAGTGGGTTGGTCTAGAAGTCCTCAAAGGTCCCCTCCATCTCTATTCTGATTGATTGAAGGGTAAGGTCCATTCAGCTGTGGTCACATCTTCAGACCATTCAGACTCTGAAGCGATGGGGATGTCAGGTTGTAGCTGCTGAAATGTGAATTTAAGTCAAGAACTGATCAAAAGCTGCAGACCCCAGCAAGGAAGTGTACAGGGTTCAACAAAGTTGAGATCGTGGGCAGAACCATGCCATCTGATCCCTGCTCTTTTCTCATTTGTACAGCACAAACACACAAACACACGTGTTTCTGCCCTGCTGAACCAATGCCCTTCCTTGTGGTTGCTCTCTCTCAAAAGTACTGCAGGAAATTCAAGCCAGGCTGTCCCTTCCCTTCCCTTCCCTTCCCTTCCCTTCCCTTCCCTTCCCTTCCCTTCCCTTTCAGTTTCTTAGTGTCTCGGATAGTCCTGGGGTTTTGCTGGTGATCTCCCACCCAAGGACTCATTGATTTTGACCCTGTTTATTGTTCTGAGGTCAATCAATATCTTCCAGGGTTGCCATCATGTTGAGCATGAGGAACGATGGCTCTCAAGGTGAGCTGGTGACTTCATGGACACCTCCAGATAGTTTTCTTCTGGGGTGTTTTTCCCTCTGGATCTCCTGATCATCCCTCATCCAAACATTCACCAGGTTTAACTCAGTTTAGCTGTTCCAGATCAACTGAGATGGAGGGAGAGATGGAGAGAGACAGATGTTCTGTTTGGTCTGATCCTTAAAACCTGAAAATGTTCCTCTCTGACCTGGGCCCTGAGGAGCCCCTTCCTCAATGGTCCAACATGGCTTCTTTCTCAACTTAGAACTACGGCTGGGAGTGGACAGACAGATCTAGAACCAACTACCTACCATGGAAGAAAAATCAGCCCGATCACTTCCAGAACAAAGAGTTCTGCGTTGAGATTGTGGACTTTTCAGGTAAGCCAAGATGGTGGTGAGATGGTTGAGGTGCAATTCCAACAATGAGGACCCACGGGGTCCATCTTGGAACACTTTACCCCTTGGCAACTCATGGCCATTGTTTGTTTTGTCTAAAACAGTTCTGTAGCAGTGCAACAGTCAAATTAAAATTATACTAACATGAAGAACATTTAAACCAACCAAAAGCTAGCAGCCAATCAGATTTCTGATTTGGAATCAGCCCATCTTGGGGGAAAAGCCTGGCCTTTCACGATTCTACCCAGCCAGTCCAACCACAAGGGAAGTCAAGTAATGTTATCACACAGAGGTCAAGAATGTTCCTCATAGTGACTTTGCAGCTGGTCATTTGCATCCTTTGAGGGAGTCATTGAAGTACTGAGGACACAGATAACTCTCCAAGTGATTCAACGACCCACCAAAATGATGCAAATGATCAGCTGTCTGCAAGGAGTATAAATCTTTCTATTCCCCACCATCCAGTCAGAGCTGAAGAAGCTTCTTGGATGAGAAGTGAAACATCTTCAAAAGAAAAAAAAAGAAAGTCCAGTTGCCTCCTGAAAAAACACCTTTGGGACAACTAGACAGTTTCTTCCCCCATGCCCTCACTCTGCCAAACTCCTAATTCCCACCGTCCTGATTATGCCTAAAGATAAATTTCCCCATGTGGTAAGCTGTATTGCTACAGTATTATCCTTCTCATCTGCTCATCTTTTCTACTGCCTTCTCCTATTGGTATCTTATGATTTACCTCTTCTTGTTATATATTACGATTAATGATTGTAACTATGATCTATTACATATGACTTATCACTTTCTTCTTTATACTGTATGTTACACCGAGAGATTATGCACCTGGGAACAAATTCCATGTGTGTCCAAACACACTTGGCCAATAAAGAATTCTGTTCTGTTCTGTTCTGTTCTGTTCTGTTCTGTTCTGCTCCGTTCCATTCTCTGTTCTGTTCTGTTCTGTTCTGTTCCGTTCCGTTCCGTTCCGTTCCTTCCCATCCTGTCCCATCCCATCCTGTCGCGTCCCATCCCATCCCATTCTCATAAATTGTAGTTGTATATGAAAATTATTACAAGCTCCATCTTAACCTGCTTTTGAAAGACCACAATTGTCATAGGACATCTGCGTTTTGTGCTTTCTAGCTTAAAACTCTCTCTCTCTCTCTATATATATATCACTATAAGTATATAAAAAGTCTGCCTCACCACGGTCAGAGGATTTTCAGTCACTCATAAAGTATATAGAAGAGAAATATTGAGACCTGGCCCATCCAATTAAAAACCAATGAAAAGAAGAGCCTAAAAATTCCAGACTAAATGAACAAAAGAAATTTGAAGTCTAGGTAAGTTACTTGGGTTACAACAATCCACCAAACTCCAGATGCGCTTTAGCAGGTGAGAGTCTCCACCTGTGGCAGCCTCCCGTCCTCCTGCCAATGAGGGACGATCCCCTTGAAAAGCTCTCAGGGAGTCCCTGAAAATCTTTCTCATCTGCTACTCAGGGTATCTCCAGTGGAATGATGACGTTTGTGCAGCCTTGCGTCCTTTTGTCTGCCAGTGCAGATTCTAGTGCAAACGGCTCCTTCGGTTGCTCCAGAGGGAGTGAAGCACCTGGTGAAGTCTGGAGAAGCAAGGAAGCCCCCCTGCCCACTGAAATCTCCGCTCTGCACCCTTTCGCTTCATGGATACTTTCTGTAGCTTGGATCTGACTTCGCTTGTTCTCCTAGGCCAGAAGGTCCAATAAATTCTCTCTAGCATGACTGGCCTCCTTTATTCTGCAGAGCCAGGAGACTGTTGGGGGTTAAAGCTGCAGACTCTTCTGCATGGAAGGGCTTGGCCTCAAGGGGTGGTTGGGTGGGGTGTCTCATCAGAAAGACCATCCATTGATTCTACAATGCTCCCTTGCACGTCCACTTCGTTTGAGTTAGAGGGTTGAGAATCTGCCGGGCTTCAGCCCCACTTTCCTGTGATTTTCCAAAGCTGATTGCAGGCCCTGTGGTGAAATCCATTTTTTTTTTTACTACTGGTTCTGTGGGTGTGGCTTGGTGGGGTGTGGTTTGGTGGGCGTGGCAGGAGAACGATACTGCAAAATCTCCATTCCCTCCCCACTCCTGTGAGAAAGATATTGCAAAATCTCCATTCCCACCCCACTCTGGAGCCAGCCAGAGGTGGTATTTGCCAGTTCTCTGAACTATTCAAAATTTCCGCTACCGGTTCTCCAGAACCTGTGAGAACCTGATGGATTTTACCCCTGATCTGGGATGACCTTCACTCTTGGGTGATGCTGCAAGAAATGCCAACACTCCCAGCATCCTTTGCTCATCCTTCCCAGGAACACCCCACCAAAACCATCACCACAGAGGGAGGTGTAGCACTGCAAAACTTTTATTTTATTTTATTTTATTTTATTTTATTTTATTTTATTTTATTTTATTTTATTTTATTTTATTTTATTTTATTTTATTTCATTTTATTTTATTTATTTTATTTTATTATTTTATTTTATTTTATTTTATTATTATTTTATTTTATTATTATTTTATTTTATTTTATTTTATTTTTTTATTTTATTTTATTTTATTTTATTTTTTACTTTTATTTGTATTTTGTCAAGGATGTATTTTATGACAGATACAAGTGTAAACATAACTATGAAGACATGAAATGGATACGAATGAAAGGAGACATTAGCAGAGGGACGGAAGGCACGCTGGTGCGCTTAAGCAGGCTTTGCTGGCTGAGGAACTCTGGGCGTTGAAGTCCACAAGTCTTAAAGTTGCCAAGGTTGGAGACTCTTAGAGATGCTGAGAAAGGGGTCAAAGCAGAATGGTCCCTTTGGCACTTTACAGACAGCAGTCAATTCTCCTGGTGAGGGGAAGGAGAGACAGCATTGGGGTAAATGTTTTTCAGAGGTTTCGTCCAAAGCAAGTGATCTCTGCCTTCCATTGGCTGATCCATCAAAGAGTCCTATGGAAACTGTAAAATGGACTGATAAATATAAGCAATACAAAGGACCTACTTCCTGTGGGTCATTCAGTCCAATTCAGACGTGCCCAAGGTTTTGGAAATAGTCAGAGATGTACTCGCCCCAGTCAGCTGACTCTGCCCTGCTAGGGATGGAGGAGAGAAGACGGGCAGCCTGGTTTGCGTTGCCTGCAAAATATCTGGGAAGAGCAACAACAGAGAAAGGCACTTCTTTATCAGAGAAGGACTGTAACAGAGTAGCAGAGTTGGAGGGACCTTGGAGGTCTTCTAGTCCAGCCCCCTGATCAAGCAGAGACCCTACACCATTTGAGACAAATGGTGATCCCATTTCTTCTTGAAAATCTGCAGTGATGGAGCCCCCACAACTTCTGGAGGCAAGATGTTCCACTGGCTAATTGTTCTCACTAATTCTCCTTGGTTCTAGGTTGCTTCTCTCCTCGGTTAGCTTCCATCCGTTGCTTCTTCTCCTGCCTTTCTGGCCGTCACTCAAATACTGGAACACTGCTATCTCTCCCACTCCCACTCAGAGATCCCCAATAGATCCTTGCCTTAAAGACCTTCTCACAGATCTCTGCTGGAACCAGGGCGAGAAAAGGTCCCTTCAGATGGAGACAGAGATTTCCTGCAGGGGCCTCACCTGTCAGGTGTCCACAGGTGGGAAAGCCGCACTCACTGTCCCTTGGCCTCCTGGGATAGAAAACTGCTCAGTGGCACCACCAGGCTTTCCTGGGGGGTGGATATCTGTTGGAGGGGGGGAGGGCAGAGGGAGAGAGAAATTGCTTTGCTTCACGATTTCTGGTCCTGGTTAACAACCTGGAAGAAGCTTGTTTGCATTACTAGATTTGGAACACAGTGAAGGCACACAACGTGGCTCTCTGGAAACTAATCAGATTGATTGATTGATTGATAGCATGTACTTTCTGACCCTTCTGACTCCATACAAAAAATGGGAATATTTTGGCCTCTCTAAGAACTCAAAGAAAGATATATTTTTTTGCACATGAAACTCTCACTGCTTTCTTCTGGCCTGGGGGGCTGCCTGGTAACACTGTCCACTCTGGAGCCAAAGATGACCATCTATGCCCAGCCACTGGAGTCAGAATGGAGAGGGTCAATATGTGAGGATCACATGACCCAACACTTGGCTTCTCTCTAATTGTCCCTGATCCCAAACGATCATGATCTTATTACATGGGTAAATTCTGAGATGGTCATTGAAGTGTCCATTCCTAATTATCCCAGAATTCAGCAGCCATTTCCCCATCCCAGTGATGGGATTTCCGTTGATTCCAGATGAACCTCAACCCAACATTGAGCAATCCTAAATGACACAATGAAGGTCACCAGTTGAATTGAGAAATGGTGGGCAGGAAAAAGTCAAACCACAGCCTTGCAAATATTGCTAAAATATTACTAAATTAAGCATGTAGAACGTATCAACTGGCTGAAATGACAGTTATATTATGAAAGCTTTTGGCCAAGGAGAGACGGTGCAGGTGAGGCTACCAGCCTCACTTGCATCCATGCTACAAGCAGAGTTCCCTGCTGAGAGTCAGGACAGTCCCAGCCAACAATGATACAAATTGCCCAGGGTATCATAGCTGCAACCACAACATGCCCATGCTCTTCTGTGCAAGCTACGATGTCTACTTGAGGGGCCTCTTTGAAAGCCAGTTCCCACACCCGTTATCCAGGGAAGCCGTCAGCACACAGGGTAAAAAAAGGGGGGAGGGGCAATGTAACAGTCATGTCAGGGAAAGCTCCACCCGCTTTTCACCTGCCAAAGAGATGGACCAAAAACTCAAGCTCTTTGCTGCCCTCTTGTGGCTGAGCAGAACTTGACAGCCAAAGTCTGGTTGCCGTATCCTGGTTTGTTGGCTAGGTAAGCTATCTTGGTTACAGCAACCTGCCGAACTCAAAGCCCACGGTCACACATGAAGTTCTCCACCTGTGGTATCTACTGGTCCCCCTGCAGATGAGGGAGGAGCCACTGAAATATTCTTCTGGGACTCTGAGGGAGTCACTGCAAACCTTTTTCTTTTGCTGTCCAGGTTACAAGAACTGGAACGATACACCCTGCGAGTCCTTGCATCCTTTCCTCTGCCAGTGCAAATTCTAGTGCAAATGGCTCCTTTCCCTGCTCTGCAGTGAGTGAAGCACCTGGTGAGTCTGGAGAAGCAATGAAGCTCTGCCAAAAATCTCTGCTCTGCACCCCATCCCTTAAGGCAGGGGGTCCTGAACTCTTCTATGTTGCCCCCTTTTAAAACCACTCCTAATACAATGTCTGACTTGCTAGTCTGAATGAAAATCGCTTTGATGAATCCGGGTGGCAGAGAAATGGCTGAGTGGCAAAGACCTGTCATAACTTTTCAAATGCAGATTGCTCCTTCTTCATCCAGTCAAACTTTGTTTTCTTTTTCAACACTTGAGTGAGAGGCTTAACCTTGAGTGAAAAGTTAGGAGTGAACTTCCTGTAAAAATTAGCAAAGCCCAGGAAACTCTGAAAATCTCTTGTATTATAACAAGGGGTGTGGGTCATACCTTGGTAGAATCCATCTGGAGACTATCAGTTGAAATCCTGCAGCCTAAGTGGTCCAATTGTCAAAGGTGTCGAAGTCAAACTTCTCCAGCTTGGCAAACAGCTTATTGTCCTGTAGCCTTTGCAACACCTCCTGCTGGACCTGAGCCTCTGCATCCTCAGAGTAAATCAAGATGTCATCTAGATAAATCACCAGAAATTTGGCAATTGTATCTGAAAAAATTAATTCATAAATCTGGAAAATAGTGCTGCACATTTACAATCAGCCAATCCAAAAAGAATAATTGCACCTTCAAACTCACCATTCCTGATATCAAAAGCTGTCAAATACTCATGTCTTTCTTTGACTCTAATGAGGTCATAAGCATTCCTGAGATCCAGCTTGGTCAATATGTGAGCCATCTGTAATCGGTCCATCAAATCTGATTTTAGAGACGGTGGGTAATGATCCCTTATTGTGACCTTGTTTTGAGGTCCTCGTAATTGTGGACTGTGCAGATCAGAACCTGTCCCTTCTGTCCCAACCGGTCAGAAGCCATTAAGAGCGTACCCTGACCCATATGAACTTCATAAGCTCTTTATAAGCTGAATACTCCCCTCCCCATTTGAGCACTTGAGAAAGGCCCCACTGTCGTTTCCCTGAACCTGTGAATAGTAAGTGGGCTGATGCTCCTTTTATGCCCTGCTGGTCATCCCGCTCTCCTTCCCTGGGCACCTGGCTGAGCAAACTCGAACGATATGCCCCGGCTTGCCACAGATAAAGCAAAGCACTAAATCCCTTCCTCTTTGCCTTTCCTCAGCAGCTGCTCCAGTTGCATCAGCTCTCCGTCCCCAGATCAGTTGTAGTAGGTGTGAAGAGAGCAAGCCTTGTGATCCAGGACTGGGCTTGCACAACTGATCCTGTTCTTGCTGCAAATCTCCCAACTGGGCATCTATGAGCACGCAAAGTTGCACTACTGTAACTCCTCTAGGATTTGTGGAATTCCTTCAGAGAATTCTATTCTAAATCTGTTCAGGAGGGGACTGCATGCAGAAGCTTCACTTCCATGCCAGGAGTTTACTGTTTTAATAGATGTACGTCTTGGGTTGTTTTATAATGTTGGTTTAAACACAGAATAGAATAGAATAACAGAGTTGGGATGGACCTTGTGAGTCATCTAATCCAACCCCCTCCCACCCCCCAAAGCAGGAGACCCTCCTCCATTTCCGACAGGTGGCAGCCCAGTCTCTTCTCGAAGGCTTCCAGGAATGAAGCTCCCACAACTTCTGAAGACAACTTCTATTCCATGGGTTGATTGTTCTCACTCTCAGAAAATTTATCCTTGTTTCTAGGTTGAAATATTTGGGAGACCCCCAAAGTTCAATATCCTATGGGCAGCTATATGAATGTTTTAACTAAATGAATAAACAGAATCTGATTCACCTCCAAGGAGTTGTGTGTCTTTGGCCTGTTGATGTGCCAAAGAAGTTACTTCCTGTTTTTTAAACCAAAACGACTTTCTAAAATAAACGAATTTCTCTTTCCCTTCACCCACCCCCAACAGAAATCCACCCCCTTATAAGTAGTAGAATATCCCGTTTTTTCCTGAATTCCACATGAGCCATTTCTTTCTCTTAGCTGAAAAGTAAAGAGGATGAATTCCTCTGTCCTTCCAAGGCTGTGATAGATTCCATGCAAACACAAGAGGTGTTTTTGTTATTCTGACAATATGAAGCCATGAATGAGTTTTTATTCTGTTCATTTGTTTGTTTGTAAGTATTTATCTGCGTAAAGGTTGGAAGGAGCAGGGGATGGGGCTTCACCTGGATTTCACCTGCTTGGACACTGAGCCCCTGTTCTTTGTTATTGGTGTTGCTTAATTGTTGATTGGGAGCCACCTGGAGTCAGGGCTGCCTTAACGCCTGATGGGCCCCACGAGCTCATCTGTGTAGGTTAACCCTTCAATGCACCTTGTATCATATAAATACAGCAACGGTGTGGCTTACTGAGTACTCTTGTGTTTTTCAAGCCTCGTGTATTGTTCAAATGTTGATCACGTTGATTAGTTGTTGCTGCACAGCATGTTTTTAGTGTTTCAATGCCGATTTTGTTGGAAGTGCCAATAAAATAAATATATGTGTAATTTTATCGACCATTTACATTTCTATTCCTGTGAGTAGTTGTCGTACACTGCTTTGCCGGGGCCCATAATGGTGTTAAGATGGCCCTGCCTGGAGTTCAATATTTATTTATTTATTTATTTATTTATTTATTTATTTATTTATTTATTTATTTATTTATTTATTTATTTTATATGCCGCCCCTCTCCGGAGACTCAGGGCAGCTCACAATACATTTTTTAAAAAAAAAACATTCTAAAAACATTTAAAAGATTAAAAAACATTAAAAATATTAAAAACTCATTCACACCATTCATGGCCAGATCTCGCCAGATCAGAAGAGCGAGATCAACGGCCCCAGGCCTGCCGGAAGAGCCAGGTCTTCACCGCTTTTCGGAAGGCCAATAGGGTGGGGATGGTCCAGACCTCTGGAGGTAACTGGTTCCAGAGGCTGGGGCAGCCGCAGAGAAGGCCCTCCCCCGCGGGCCCACCAGCCGGCATTGTTTAGCTGACGGGACCCGGAGGAGACCAACTCTGTCGCTGGGAGCCATGCGGTAGAAGGCGGTCTCGAAGATAGTCTGGCCCTGAGCCATGTAGGGCAGCTACATAAATGTTTTAAATGAATAGAATCTAATTCAACTCCAGGGAGCCACGTTTTGTGTCTTTGGCCTGTTGATAGATATTTTCTGCAAATCAGCTACTTCCAGGTTTTTAGACCAAAACTCCCTTCTGAAACACAAGACTTTCTCTCTCCCTTCACCAAAAGAAATGTACCCCCTTGCCTTGTGTTGCCTTTGCCTATCAATTCCTCCACTCGCTTCGGCAGGAGACTTGCTATCCAAGGAGCCAAATGTGATCAGGGAAAACTAAGCCTGCAACCAAAAGCATTAATCAGCTTTGCTGAGCAGGTAAACTAAATAGCTTTGCATGGGAATGCGTGGGTGAGAGAGTTGGGCTAAGCAGAGGAGAAGCCTCATGAAAACACGAGGCCAGAGGCATGGCTTGCTTTGTGTAACTCCCACTGTGCTCTAGGCACAATGCATGCGGGTGGGAGCAAAACCATAGACTCACAAATATTGCTCAAATATTACTAAACAAAGCATGTAGGACATGCCAACTGGCTGAACTGACAGCTACGTTATGAAAGCTTCGGAGCAACCTATGTACACGTGTCTCTGTGTGTGTTTCTAACTGCTGTGGGGGTTTAAGCCAGTAATGGGGAAAGGGGGCCACACATGACACCCTGATGTTCACGTTGGTGGGTTTTGCGGTTTGGGGATATAAAAGACCTGGCTGAGGGGAACCTCCCCATGTCCTCCTTCTGCACAGAGCAACATCATCCTGCTTCAATCTCCACCTCGGGGTGTTTAGTTGGGCTTCAACACCCCAGACAAGGACCCAGAGTTGACAGGTGAGTGCTGCTTTCCCACCTGGGGGAACATGGCAGGTGAGGTCCTTGCATCAGATCACTCCTGGGAGTCTCTCTCCATCTGAAGGGACCTCTTTAAAGTTGCTGCAGGCAATGCCCAGGTTCCAGCAAGGGATCTGCTGGAGGGCCCCTCAGGCAGGGAGGAACAGATCTATTGGGGATCTCTGTGGGAGAGAAAGACAGACTTTTAGGAGACCCTTTCTAGGAGAGGCCCCTGACCATTGTATGCCATTGCAGAATCCACTGTGACTCATCAAGGCTGTTGCATGACCAAGGAAGGGGAAATGGGTTCCAGTTGAGCTAGAGCAAAATTCTGAGACAAACTATGGGACTCCCAGCTTCATCCTGGGTTGGAAGTTGGGTCACTCTTCCTGATGGGGTCTTACCATGTGCCTAGTCCCCCCCCCTCACTTCCTCCCTCTTTGTTCTTCTCTGCAGCAAAGGAAGGAAGACCATGGGGCGATTCATCTTTGTGAGCCTCAGCTTGCTGGTTGTGGCCCTCTGTCTAAGTGGTGAGTCTCTGGTGGGGTCTCTCAGGTCCAGAGAGACCAAAGCTCTTGCCTCTGAACCTCCTCCTGATTTGACCCCCTAGAATCTGCGCCCCAAAATTGCTTTTATTTCTGTTTGGCTTATTGTGCAATTTAGATCTCACCCTATCTCTCTGCTCCAAGATTCAGGGCTGGTTGCAAGGATACAAAGCAAAATTAATACCATAGTTGAAAGCTTAGCAAAAGATCCATGCTTTTATCATGAAACATTGAGTGCCTCCCACTCCTTGTAGGGGGCAGCCTACAAATAATCACCCCTGAATCCCCCTGAGTAGTTATGGGTCATCTAAGAGGCAACTGCAGATCCTCCAGAACTGGCCCATGGAATCCCTGTACTTTGTCCCACTCAACAACCTGGTTCTTGAAAGAATCCATTCTCTGACTTAGCAGAGTTCACTGAATGATAAATCAATGAAAAGGGACAGATTCACACAAGACATGAAGCTTCAAGGAACTAATCCAAGGCTAAGCCTACCCAGTTGTTGAACATTCTGCAAATACAGCTGTTCTATTTGAAATTTTCAGTTTCAATTTATTGCCATCAAAGATGTTTGCAACCCAACAGGTCAAGAATGTTCTGCAGACCCAGCTGTCTCCTCCCCCTTTTCTCCTGGCCATCTTCTCATTGGGCTTTCTCTCTTCCCACATAGGAGTGAAAGGCTGTTGTTGTCCCGATGATTGGCTGCCCATGAGTGGGTTTTGCTACAAGGTCAATGATCAGCTCAAGACCTGGAAAGACGCAGAGGTTAGAAGTGTTGTGTGTCTGTGAATCCCCTAGCCCAGGAACAGGAGAGGCCTAGGGGGAGCCTTGCATTGTCCCCAAGTCCACTCTGGGGATGAAGTGGAGGGCCATGAAGCTGGGTGCATGAACAGATAGCAAAGGTCATGATTTTAGGATATTCTATGGACTGTACACTGGTTTAGGCTTTCATGACCCATACCTGTTGAGCAGTGTTGAGCTTCAAGGTTGCGTGACCACCTTGTAGACAACAGATCTCCTGATGTTTCATTGGCAACATGGATGGCATCTTCAGATCTCCTTGCCTCTTAAGTGATGGTGATCACAGATTATAAAGAAATGAATCATGAATTTAAGCAAGGAACTATTCAAGAGCTGCACACACTAGCCAAGACATCCGTGGTGCTCAACAGAGTGAAGAGGGTGGCTAGAACCATCTGGTGGCAATGCTCTTTTCTCAAACGGACACACACACATACACACAGATGGTTCTTCTCTGCTGAACAAATGACTTCTCCTGTTGTCGCTCTCTCCCAGATGTTCTGCAGGAAATTCAACCCAGGTTGCCACCTCGCCTCCATCCATAGCAAGGAAGAGGCAGCTGACTTGGCCGACTACATCTCTGACTACATGAAAAGTGATGGAAATGTCTGGATTGGACTGAATGATCCACAGAAAGTAGGTCCCTTTCCATTGGGAATATTGTTTCAATTCATTTGTTATTGTTCCTAAGGGGCTTTTTGAAGGATCTCCAATGGGAGGTAAGGATCTGTCTGGTAAAAACTCTTGCCTGTTTCTCCTGCCCAGCTGAAGAACTAACTGCTGCCTTTAAAGTCCCAAAGGGAGGGATTTTATCCCAAATTCACCTCGGGATTAGGCTGTTCTCATGCACTCAGAGCCTCCTTCAGTCTGCCTTCCTCTCTTTAGAGCATTGAATGGCCTCTGATCCTTGTTGAAACTCTGATGGGCCAGGGGCTTGGGGACTGCAGGGCCTGGGCCTGGGAGGGCTGTTCTTTCTTTACTCCCTTTTATATTTTATGCAGAAATGGCTCATGTCTGTTACCGGCAGGCTTCCATCTTGGGCTCTGTTGCATTGTCAATTCCTGAAAAATGCTGGAAGTTTTCCTGGAACCGAGATCAGTTCCTGGTGACTTTAAGAATAGAAATGTCAATTTATGGCAATAACACAGAAGTAGGCTCCCCCCCACAAATTCCCAGGGGGCTTTTCAGTCTCCCCTATAGCTCCAGGGTTCTCTTGGTGGTCTCCCACCCAAGGACTCATTGACTTTGACCTTCTTGATCTTCCTGAGATCAATCAGTGTCGACTGTCTGGACACCTCCAGGTAGTTTTCTTCTGGGGTATCTTTTCTCTGGATCTCCTGATTGCCACCTCTCCAGACACTCACATATGTTCTGTGTAACACTTCAGTGTTCATCTGTCCATTTCTGCACAGTCCAATATTTTTTCAATTCTATCTTCTTCCGTAGGTGTTTCCTCACTTTTCCAATGTTGGGGGAATACAATTCTTGCTGCTGTTAAAACATGCTGTTAAAAATATAAAGACCTATTAGATAACCATGGAAAGTTAAAAACATTACAGGACCTCCAAGGACAAGGGCTACGAGTCGACTGGTGGCCTTATCTCCAGTTACAAAACGGATATAAGCAAGATATAAAAGATTATGGAATATATCTTAAACCACAACAACTAGACAAAATTTTATTAGGACCAGACAAAAAAAATATTACTAAAATTTACATTTTATTTAAGATTGGCTACAGGAAATTCCTAATGAACAATTAGACTTAGAACTGGAACTCTTCCTATTGGGGATCTTCAAAATATATATATGTGTGTGTGAAGGGCACAAAATATCTAGTACTACACATATTAATGGCTGCCAGGATTGCCTAGGCTCAATGTTGGAAACAGCCATGGACACCCGCAGAGAAACTGGTCATACAAAAGGTCATGAACTGTGCAGAAATGGACAAATTAACACTGAGTTTAAGTGCCACCTATAAAACATTTTTTAAATACATTTTTTCCTTTAATATACACAAGTGCTTAGTCAACAGTGTATTGTCTCAGTCCATTTACTTTTACAAAATAATAATTGTGCTAGTAATAATAGTAATAATAATCATAATAATAGAAATAATAATAATGCTTGCTTTTATATAATAATAGTCTTTCATCATTTTTTAACATAACAATAATCTTTTATCTTCTAATTTCTACCTCTTTTATCTAACCACTGATACAATGAGTCCCAAGTTGTAAAATATTCTGTTTCTTCCTTGTCTTTTATTTTTAATGTCAATCTATCCATCTCTGCACAATCTAATATTTTTCGGATTATATTTTCATCACAATTACAATCGTGTAATTACGATTCTCAATGCTCTCAGCACATGTAATATTAGATATGTATCCCCTTTATTATAAGTTTCAAGTATTATACCTAACAGAAATATTTCTGGCTTTAAGTGTATATCAGTGATGGCACCTTTTCAGCACCAAGTGCAAAAAAATGGAATGTGCCGGAAACCCAAAGACCAGGTAGACGGTGTGCATGCGTGTGCTGGCCACCTGGTCTTTAGGCTTCCGGCACTCCAGCCTTCATGAAGAACAGCTGGTCGGTGTGCATGGAAACCAGAAGAGCCCCTGGTGATGGCTTGCGTGCCCACAAAGAGGGCTCACGCATGCCATAGATTCACCATCACGGGTCTATTTGTTGCTTTATCCTTTTTTCTAACCATGTATGTATTTTCATCCAGATTTTTTTCCCATTGGGCATGTCCACCACATAAGAGCCCGGTATCTGATTGCATTTCCAACATTTAGCGGACATGTTTCAGAATATACCTATAAAACATTAAGCACATATGCAATGTAAAGAGAAAAACCAGTAAAAAATGTTTAAAAAAAAAAAACATTCACCAATTTTAACCCTGGTTAGCTGTTCCAGATCAACTGAGGAGAGAGAGAGACATGCAGAGAGAAAGAGAGAGACAGAGAGAGAGACACAGAGAGAGAGAGAGATTTGCCCCTTTCCAATTTTTCATCTCCTGGGCCATGTAGAGAGAGATCCCCCTTCTCCCTTGGCTAACATGGTTTCCCTGTCATTCCAGAAACGCGTCTGGGAGTGGTCAGACAGATCCAGCACTAACTACTTCTCCTGGAATTCAGGAGAGCCCAACAACCAACATAACAAAGAGTACTGTGTTGAGCTCTTGGCCAATACAGGTAAGCCAAGGTGAAGGGGAGGGTAGTGAAGATGCACTTTCAACAATCAGGACTTATTTCATCCATCTTGGGACACCCACCAGCTGGCCAGTGATGACCTTTGTTGACCTCCTTAGATTCTAAGCTCTCACAGCCTAACCCTCTCTAAAGCCAAACAAAACGGCCATGCAATAAACAAACATGGAATTCACCACTTCTTCAAAAACCCAAACTTAATTATTACAGCCCCATAATTAAACCAACCATCTCCACCTTAGCCTACTTCTTGAAGGTCATTATTGTAACAGACAGGAACCTTCACTCCATCTTACCTTCCTCTTCTCCTGGGCAGGAAGTCTTCTTCTCAACTAAGAACTTTCTTCTTCCTTTTGAAGAAGACTCTCCAAAAGACCCTTGCTAAAAGAAACCCCTGGATAGCCCAGGGGCCAATCCTCTTTGCCTTAAAAACTGGGAAACAAAGCGTAAGAGTTCACTCCCAACTCACTTGCCGTTGTGAGGATCAGTTGGGTGTGCAGGGCAAACAAATTGGAAGGTTGGTCCAAACTGAAAATGAAACTTCCTGTTTTGCCGTCCAGGATTTCTCAAATGGAATGATGTACCTTGTGAGTCGGTTCATCCTTTCCTCTGCCAGTGCAGATTGTAGTGCAAATCTCTCCTTTTCTTGCTCCCGAGTGAGCGAAGCCCCTGGTGAAGTCTGGAGAAGCAACGAAGCTCTGCCAAAAATCTCGGCTCTGCACCCCTTCACTTCATGGATGCTTTCTGTAGCTTTGATCTGGCCTTGCTCCTCTTGATGGGGCAGAAAGTCAAATAAATTCTGCTTTAGCATGACTGGCCTTGTTTATTTTGGAGACGATTGAGGTCCAAAGCTTTAAGACCTCTGAATTTCCTTCAGGGTGAGGCTCGGCTTTATCTTTTAAAAGCCTGTAGAGATTCTCAGTCTTCCAGGTCAGGGTTGTCCCAAAGGTGCTTTTTCAGGAGGCAGCTGGACTTTCTTGTTTTTTCTTTTGAAGAGGTTTCACTTCTCATCCAAGAAGCTTCTTCAGCTCTGACTGGATGGTGGGGAAGGAAAGGATTTCTCGTCTTTGCAGACAGCTGGTCATTTGCATCCTTTTAGAGGGTCCTTGGAGGTTTACCTGTGTCACCTGAGTGGTGCAAATGGTTCTTGTGGTCTGCAATTTTTCTTCTGGAAATCCATTCCTACTCCCACCCCATTCAAAGGGTGTTTATCCCAAATTGTATGGCTAAAAGTCTGTAGAGATTCTCAATATCTCTTAAGAAGGACCATCCATTGATGCTTTGATGCTTTCTTGCACATCCACCTCATTTTCATTGGAGGGTTGAGAATCTGTTGGGCTTCAGCACCATTTTACTGCCCCCAAAGGTGACAGGCACGTGATCCCCACTCTTCTGGGAAAGGCATGGGGTGGGATGGTGGAGTGGGTCCCTGAAGGCCTGGGCTGTGCTGGACTACTCTGTCAGGGTTGCAAAGATGTGAACCCCCTCTGGATGGCGTCAAAGAGCCTGTGATGCCTCTAGCCCACAGCGCCCTCTCTGGCAGTCCAAGGTCTTAGTGGGACCCCCCCCCCAGCTCTCCCTCTGCCAGCAGCCTGTGTTGCTTCCATATCTGGGGAGAAGAGCCCCACTTCTGAGGGATTCTTTTCACCTGGCCTTTGAAGGCATTGGGGGCCTTCGCTCTCTCAGCTAGGTTGTTTTCTTGTAGATATGACCCAACTAGGAAACATCATCAGTGCTAGAAGGAAGGGGAGTTTGCAGGGGGGAGGAGGAGGACTGCGGGGCCCTTGGTGCTCTCTGAGCTTTGTTCTTTTCTTGCAGACATTTCATGACCCAACTAGAATGGTGCAGTGACCTAGAGGTGGAGCTCTCGCCTCTCAATCAGAAGGCTGTGAGTTCAATCCTAGGTAGCGACAGATATTTCTCTCTCTGGGCACAATGAGTAAATATCAGCTGTGAATTCTGAATTGGTGACAGGAAGGGCATTTGGACAGTAAACACTGAGCTCCATTCAGTTGCCCCAATTAAAAGACAAAACCAAATCATGACTCAATTAGGTAACACCATCAGGGTTAGAAGGGAGTGGGATTTGGAGAGGGGAGGAGGAGGAGGAGGAGGAGGAGGAGGAGGTGGTGGTGGTGGTGGTGGCTCTACTTCCCCTCCTCACCCTCACAAAAAAAGGCGAAACAGAAGAAAGGAAAAAATGTATATATATTTTTCTGCTCCATTCTGTGCTCTTTTTTCTGATCTCTGCTTGGGATACTCAGTGGTCATCAGCCCAAATGGCAGGCAAAAAAGACTTTGTGGAGAGAGGGGGCTTGGTGGCTACTTTTCCCCTTTTGGTATCTCAAATCATTTCTCGAATTCTAGGAAAGAAAAAAGAGGGAAGCCCGGGCTTCCTTTTTTTCTCAGTCCTTTCTACATTAACTCCAAACGTAGGACTGCAAATCCTCTTTTTTGCAGATTGAGGTTTTTTTAAATATTTTTTTAATTTTTAAAAGAATGAAGGGAGCCAATGATTACCACCTTGGAAGGATTGCTTTTAAAAAGGGAAACAGGAAAAACGGGATGGGGGGAGCCTTGGAACTCCTGGGAGCGATTGCATGAAGAATTTATATTTACCAACAAAGAAATAAAGGGAGACTAGTATAGATCTATTTCAAGCTATTTAGCTCTCATCAGCTAGCCGTGCCCTTCTGAGATTAGAACCTGGGCTACTTATGTATTAGGTAGATGTATTAACCTCTAAGCCACGAGCTCTCCTCGCTTTGTCAGCTACACCAGGGGGGAGATTAAGGGTCTTTTCCGGTGAGACCGGTCTATCAGGGCAACCTGGTCTATCCAAATATGGGACGGAGCATCCTGCTTCCAATTGCATGAGGAATGACATAGTTGTGGAAAAACACACGAGCACCATAGTGATTTGCAAACAATGGGCCATGCAAGCTTTCGTGCCCACAGAGGAACCAAATTACACCTGCACCAAATGTAAATTACCTAGGTGGATGACTGGAAGAAAAAGCAAAGAAAGCATCCACAAGAAAACCAGCAAATGCACAGAGCACCGAGGAGCCCACATTTCAACCCTGAGCTACAAATATCCTCTTTTATTGGTAATGACTGTTTGGCTTGCTGACCAAGCAGATTTTTTGAATTGATTTTTACATGAGTGGACTGCACCACGATGGAGGTGTGTGATAAGACTTTTCCTTCTTTGCATATTAATTTCTGCTAGGTCATAATGTTGCTCCTTGTGGGGAAATCCTGGTGGCTTTGCATCTTGATCCTAGATCGAAGCCCAGGGAGAGGTGATGGGACCACCAGCTGAAGGGAAGGGAAACCATTCAATTCAGGGGAGATAACATTTCAGGGCAAACCCAAGACTCTATATTTACCGTTTCCCGAGGGAATGCAAACAGTCTGGTGAAATTCTTGTAATACAAGTGCCCAGCAATAAAATATCTGCTTAAGTCTATTTATGGAGTGGTTCTGTTCACTTTCACCTGACTGGAGATGCTGAGTTTTGTGTATATAAACTGCACCTGTATTTGTCCTTGATCTTTATCTTTATTTGCACAGCAAATAGGTTGCCTGCAGGCTTCTGAGTCTCAAAATCAGAAATAAACCTGAGCAATAAAATAAGGAAACTGACAGTGTTTCCACCACATTAAAAAAAAAGAAGAAGAAGCTTCACTCAAAAGCAAAATGAACAAGAAGTGGGAATGCAGACAGTGGCTGAGGTTCTTCCCAGAACCCAGCTTCAGATTTCCACAAAAAATGAGAGGCTTCCTTGCTTGAAAGTTGAGTCATGGCAACTGGACTAATTTTTGGTTGCTAGTTTGAGACATTTTGCTGTTCATCCAAGCAGCTTCATCAGTCAGAGGGATTTCCTTTGGAGTTTGACCTCTGATCTAAGAGCCCTTGGAGTTGACCTGTCCCCAGTGGGAAGAGGGAACCTTTTCAGGAAAGTAGCGTCCTTGCTTTGCAGTTCAAACACGCTGGGAGAGACACGACCTCTGGCTCCCCAGACCCTACAGGAGGCGCCAATGAACCAATGACACAAAGACTCTAAGAGATGACAAGCTTAACTCCACCTTCCAGCTCAGCTACAGGTGGGGTGGGGCCATGCTGCAGGCTCCCCTCAACTAAGCATTGCCATCTGTTGGGAAGGGCAGGAAGCTGCCTCCCTACTCTAGAACGATCTTCCTGCTGAGCTACAACGGACTCGACTCTTTCATGAAGGCAGTTAAGACCAGGGTCTTCCCTCAAGCATTTGGGTCTCTGCTTGGGGGATTCTAGGAGTTGAAGGCCACACTTCTTAAAGTGGCTAATCTTAACAAACACTATATTAATCTATTCTTTTTAGATTGCAGTTTTGGCACATCTGGGTTACTTTTTAAGATGAAATACAATTGATGTTTTGGGTTGTATGTTTATTTTTGTTGCCACTCAGAGTCCCCTTGGTTGAACTGGGTGGCCATGGAAATATCAATGTCTGAAAGAAAATCAGGCAGTCACAAACCTCTCCAGCTTTGAAAGGGCAGAAAAAAAGCAGTTAGACTAGGTTGCCTCTGCGACAAATGCTGAGATGAGGAAGTACCATTTTGTGAGACTCTAGAAATGTCTAACTTTTGCCTCTTAAGGTTCTCCAATAAGTACTTTAAATCAGCCACACCAAGAATGTCTCCTTCAATAGGAGCATTATTCCCAAGATCTGTATGGATATCTCCCTTCCCTTCCCTTCCTGACTTCCCTTTTTTGCTTTTCCTTCCCTTCCTGTCTCCCCATCCCTCCCTTTCCTTCCCCTCCCCTCCCCTCTCCTTCTTTCCTGGAATTATAGGTGCAAACTTCAACCCCACTAAGAAATGATGGCTTTTCATACTGACCAGATGAAGGATAGAGACCAGCACAAAACTCATTTTTAGACATATTTTTGGGTTTGCCAGAGCTCCACCTGGATCATGTCCCATCATTGTGGTAGGTGTGGTAGTTGTGAAGGGTGTAAGTCTCGTGATCTAGTACTGGGCTTGCACAATTGAACCTGTTCCTGCTGCAAATCTCCCATCTATGAACATGCAATGTTGGAATACTGTAACTCCTCTAGGATTTGTGGAATTCCTGGCCTCACCAGCTCACTCAGAATGTGAGTGTGCAATCTTGGCCTGAACTGGTCAATGAAGGCTGAGTCAATCCAATCAAGATCTGCTGCCAATCATTTAAAATCAGCTAGGTAGAGCCTTACTCTTCTGTTGGCCTTGCTTAAGCTGCCAAATCTTGTAACTGCTGTCATTGCTTGGATTGGGTCTCTGAAAATCGCTTGGAATCTCCCCTTGAAGTTCTGATAATTATCCACGACTTGGTCATTGCCCTCTTTGATTGATCGTGGCCACTTGGCCACAAATTCCTTTAACAAACTTGACATAAAAGATATCCTTGTGGGGTGTGTAGAAAATTCTGCAGCTAAAAACCAAAGAGTTTGACCGCAGATTCTTCCTCCCTCGAATGGACTCTCAGCTGGAGCATCTCCACTTCCACTCCAGCTGGTGATTCTACCATAATTAAGATTATTTAAAGAAACACAATTGTTCAGAGCTCTGATAAAAATCTTGGTGCAGTTTCACCACACAGTGAAAGAACTTTGAAGCAGTTGCATTTTGGTGTTCAAAAATGAAAATGAAGATTTTTAAATCTAGAGCAGATTGTGCATATGAGAGAGAGAGAGAGAGAGAGAGAGAGAGAGAGAGAGAAAGAAAGAAAGAAAGAAGAGAGAGCGAGAGGAGAAGAAGAGAGAGGAAGAGAAACACCATTTCAGACAGGTGGCTGTCCAGTGGTGAAGCACCCACAACTTCTGAAGGAAAGCCATGCCACTGATTAATTCTTCTAACTGTCGGGAATTTCTCCTTAGTTCCAGGTTGCTTCTCTCCTCAATTAGTTTCCATCCGTTGCTTCTTGTCTTGCCTTCAGGGGCTTGACTCCCCCTTCTTTGGGGCAGCCCCTGAGATATTGGAACACTGCGATCATGTCTCCCCTGGTCCTTCTTTTTCTAGACTGGCCATGTCCAGCTCTTGCAACCGTTCTTCATATTTTGTCTCCCTGCCCTTAATCATCCTAATTGCCCCCTGCAAAGCTATTTTATACAAATTAAATAGCTTTGCGTGGGAATGCGTGGGTGAGATAGTTGGGCTAAGCAGAGGAGAAGCCTCATGAAAACACGAGGCCAGAGGCATGGCTTGCTTTGTGTAACTCCCACTGTGCTCTAGGCACAATGCATGCAGGGCGGGAGCAAAACCATAGACTCACAAATATTGCTCAAATATTACTAAACAAAGCATGTAGGACATGCCAACTGGCTGAACTGACAGCTACGTTATGAAAGCTTCGGAGCAACCTATGTACACGTGTCTCTGTCTGTGTTTCTAACTGCTGTGGGGGTTTAAGCCAGTAATGGGGAAAGGGGGGCCACACATGACACCCTGATGTTCAGGTTGGTGGGTTTTGCGGTTTGGGGATATAAAAGACCTGGCTGAGGGGAACCTCCCCATGTCCTCCTTCTGCACAGAGCAAGATCATCCTGCTTCAATCTCCACCTCGGGGTGTTTAGTTCAGCTTCAACACCCCAGACAAGGACCCAGAGTTAGACTGAAGCATCCTAAGGGACAGGTGAGTGCTGCTCTCCTACCTGGGGGGACATGGCAGGTGAGGTCCTTGCATCAGATCATTCTTGCATGTCTCTCTCCATCTGAAGAGACCTCTTTAAAGTTGCTGCAGGTTCCAGAAGGGGCTCTGTGGGATGGTCCCTCAGGCAGGTAGCAAGGGATCAACTGGGTGATCTCTGGGAGAGAGAGAGAGAGAGACCCACAGAAGAGTCTTTCTAAGGGAGCCTCCTATTGATTACATAGCAATGCAGAATCCAGTGTGACCCACCAAGGGTGTTTCATGACCATGGTGAGAGAAACAGCTGGTCACATGCAAAAATGTGAGACCAATTCTGGGACTTTCAGCTTGGTCCCAGTTTGATGTTGGGTCCTCCTTCCTGAGGGGGACTTTGCGTGAGCCTAGCTTCCCCTCCCCCACTTCTCCCCTCTCTGCAGGAAAGCAAGGAAGACCATGGGGCGAATCATCTTTCTGAGCTTCAGCTTGCTGGTCGTGGCCTTCTTCCTAAGTGGTGAGTTTGAGAAGGGTCTCTCGTATCTGGAGAGGTCGGGTCTCTTGCCTCTGGACTCCTTTATGGTTTGATCCCCGAGAATCCTCTCTCTGAAGTTGCTTTTTATTTCTGTTTTGCTTATTGTGCTGGCTCCTACTTAAGTGATTGTCCACTAGGAGTCCAAGAGCTTCTTGCTACTACTACCCTGGAGCCTGACACCACCTATTCTACACCTGTGCATTTGGTTTTTCCTTTCCTAAATGTAGAAATGTACTTTTCTCACCACTAAATTTCATTTTGTTAGATGAGGCCCAATGTTCAAATCTGATGAGCTTCTTCTGTATCTTGAAGCGTTCTTGAAGTGAAGATTCTCAGTCATCCAGGTCATGGTTGTCCCAAAGATGCTTTTTTCAGGAGGCAACTGGACTTTCTTGTTTTTTCTTTAAAGACGTTTCACTTCTCATCCAAGAAGCGTCTTCAGCTCTGACTGACTCACCCTTCCCTTCCCCACCATCCAGTCAGAGCTGAAGACGCTTCTTGGATGAGAAGTGAAACGTCTTTAAAGAAAAAACACGAAAGTCCAGTTGCCTCCTGAAAAAACACCTTTGGGTGCTCTGTATCTTGAGCCTATATCTTCTGGAGTGTTGGCTATTCTACCCAGCTTGGTGTCATCTGCAAATTTGATGAGCTTCCTTCTATCCCCTAGTCTAAATTGTTTATGAATGATAAACCATCCAACCCATAAACCATCATTTATGAATGGTAAGCTGAATGATAAACCATCCAAAATGGATAGGTCAACACAAGGCATGCAGCTTCAAAGAATTTAACCAAGGTTCACCCTAAGAAAAGCTTTGGACAATCTACAAATGCAGCTCCTGTATCTAACCCAAATCAGTTTTGGTTTATTGTCATCGAAGATGTATGCAACTTAGCAGGTTAAGAATGTTCTACAGACCCAGAGGTCTCCTCCTCTTCCTCCTCCTCCTTTTCTCCTGGCCATCTTCTGATTGGACTTCCTCTCTTCCCACACAGGTGCCAAAGGGTGCTGTTGTCCCCATGATTGGCTTTCCAGGAATGGGTTTTGCTACAAGATCCACGATCAACTGAAGACCTGGAAGGATGCAGAGGTTAGAAGTGCTGTGTGACCATGAATATTCTAGTCCAAGTGGAGAAGACGAGGCAGAGCCTTGTGAAGCACCCAAGTATCCTCTGGCTGGGTTGAAGACCCATCAAGGGAGATCTGGATGGGCACATGAAGAGTTGCCTTGTGGCGAGATGGGCAGCAAACAAATGTAATAAATAAATAAAATGAAAAGGTAGCAAAGATCATAAGTTTGGAATAAACCAAAATGCAAGTATCATATGGACTAAATTCATATTCAAATTCAGAATAGAGCTGGAAGGGACCTTGTAGGTCTTCTAATCCAACCCCCTGCTGCGGCAGGAGACCCTCTACCATTTCAGTCAAATGATTGTCCAGTCTCTTCTTAAAAACCTCCAGTGATGGAGCACCCACAACTTCTGGAGGCAAGCTGGTTGCACGGGTTAATTGTTCTCACTTTGTACTGTATAGGCTTTCATGGCCAATATCTGTTGGGTAGGGTTGAGCTTCAAGGTTGAGTGACTATCTTGTAGATGTCAGATTTTCTGATCTTACACTGGCAACTCTGGCTGTCATCTTCAGGCATCTTAAGACCATCTTGCCTTTGAGTTTAACTGATGGATCAAAGTCAGGAACTCAAGTTCTCTGCTCTCCTCTTGTGGCTAAGCAGAACTTGACAGAGAAGGTCTGGTTGCCATGTCCTGACTTGGTTAGTTATCCAGGTTACAACCTGCAGACTCCAGCAAGAACATCTATGGGATTCAACAAAGATGGTAGCCAGGACCATATAATCAGATCACTCCTGTTTCCTCCCATGCACAAACACGAACACACAAATGTGTTCCTTCTCTGCTGAATAAGTGTCTTTCTCTGTTGTTGCTCTTCCCAGATGTTCTGCAGGAAACACAAGCCAGGCTGTCACCTCGCCTCCATCCACAATATGGCAGAGTCAGCTGACTTGGCTGAATACATCTCTGACTATCTCACAAAGAAGGGGAATGTCTGGATTGGATTAAACGATGCACAGAAGGTGGGTCCTTTCTATCGTTCATATTTATCAATCCCTTTTACAGAGCTTTTTGAAGGATCCTCCCATAGATCTGAACTAGACTGTGTTGTTTCTCCTTGTCATGTAATATATGTGGGTACGTGCATAATTTTGTATTTATTTATTCATTTTGTCGTGATTATGTAGTGTATATTGGAGGTGGAGTCCCTTTGAGAGCTGTATGTAATGAAATTTCATTTTAGTGTATGCCGATTAGTGTACATTCAAAGTGACAATAAAGTTAGTCCAAGTCTCTAAGAAGGTCGGGATCTCTCTGCCAAAATACCTCGCCTTGGACAAAACCTCTGGAAAATGTTACTTACTCCAATCCTGTCTCTCCTTCCCCTCACTAACCTTTCCTGCCCAGTTGAAGAACTGACAGCTGTCTTTAACAGTTCCCGCTCTGACCCCCATCTCAGCATCCAGGCCTTCTCTCACACTCAGCTCCCCCTTCAGTCTGCCTTCCTCATGAGGGCCCATTGACTGGCCTCTGAAGCTTCTTGGATCTCTGGTGAGCCATTAACATGGTGGGGTTCATTCTTTCCCCCTTGATCTATATCTCCGGAGTTTTGCTGGTGGTCTCCCACACAAGGGCTCTTTGATTTTGAGCCTAATTATCTTTCTGATATCAACCGGTATCGGCCAGGGCTGTCACCAAGTTGGGCATGAGGCAATATGGCTCTCAAGCTAAACTGGTGACTTCATGGACACCTAAAGATAATTTACTTCTGAGTCGTTTTTTTCCTCCGGATCTTCTGATCCTCACCTATACGAGCATTCACCAAGTTTAACTCTGCTTCATTGTTCCAGATCAACTACGATTGCCTGGATAGATGAGAAAGAGAGAGAGGGAGGGAGATCTGTTTTTTATTACCCACTTGAAGCTCTCCGCCCATGGTCCCTGCAGAACCAGAGCACCTTCCTCAGTTGGCTTCTCTGCCCTTACAGAAACGTGTCTGGGAATGGACAGACAGAACCTGCATTGACTACTTATCCTGGAAACCAGGAGAGCCAAACAACAAGTTGGAAAAAGAGTTCTGCGTTGAGCTCAGGGCCGACTTCGGTAAGCCAAGGTGGAGGGGAGGAAGGGGAAGATGTCCTCCTCAACAATGAGGACCTATTGATGCATCTTGGAACATTCACCGGTTGGCACCTTTGACGAACAAAAATCAAGGCCATTTATTGATCCCTTGGATTCTAAGTTCTCACAGGCCAACCCAAACACAACACAGTCCAGTACGGCCAAGTGAACACAGAATTCCCATGGGATGCTTCTTCTGTGCAAGCTACGATGTCTAACGGAAGGGCCTCTTTGCAAGCCAATATACTGGTACCCATCCAGGGGTGTCCTTAGCACATGGTTAAAAAAAGGTCACCATAGGAGCCATGACAGTGAAATCAAAGCCCCACCCCCACCCCCAATTTTCAGCTCTTTGGTCAAAAGAGATGGACCAAAAACTCAAGGTCGCTGCTCTCCTCTTGTAGCTAAGCAGAACCTGACAGGCAAGGTCTGGTTGCCATGTCCTGACTTGGCTAGGTTAGTTATCTAGGTTACAACCTGCTGAACCCCAAGTCTGTTTTAGCAGAAGAGGTTCTCCACCTGGGGTATCCTCGTGTCCTCCTGCCAATGAGGGAGAAGCCAGTGAAATGAGTCACTTCGAAAGAGGGATCAAACTTTCTCTTTTGCCCCCAGATCATAAGCAGTGGAATGATGAAGACTGTGCATCCTTGCGTGCTTTTATCTGCCAGTGCAAATACTAGGGCAAGCGGCTCCTTTGCTTGCTCCAGAGTGAGTGAAGCACTTGCTGAAGCCTGGAGAATCAAGGAAGCCCCCCTGCATGCCAAAATCTCTGCTCTGCTGCACCCCTTCGCTTCATGAATGCTTTTTGTAACTTGGATCTGACTTTGCTCATTCTGGTGGGCCAGAAGATCCAATAAATTCTGTCTTGGTATGACCGGCCTCCTTTATTTTTGAGCCCCAGGAGATGGTTGAGGTCTAAAGTGCAAGACCCCAGAATGCAAGCCTTGGCATTAAAGGGGGGGAGGGTGTCTCTTAAGAAGGACCATCCATTGATGCTACGATGCTTTCTTCTATGTAGGTCAGCCTCTTTTCTCAAGCATCTTCCATAAGGAAAATTGGGGGACAATAATAATATTTTCTGCTCCCCTGTCCAATGCCCACACATCTGCCTAGGGCAGATCAGGAAATGTCTCCCAAACACACACACACCCCGAAATGGCAGGCCCCTGCATATCAAAAGGAAGCCACCCCTTATGATGACACAAATTGACCCAAAGTATGTCTGCTACAACCATTAGAAACCATTATTACTGTGTGGAGACTGAGAGCCTTTGGTCCTCCACAAAGTGGGAGGACTGTTGAATGGTAAAATCCCCTGGGACATCAACCCCCACCACCACCACCTCAAGCCAGGTCGCACATCAACCATAACCTCAAAATAAGATAGAAAGAAACAATTAAACTTTTTCCGCCTGCATTGATATAGTACTTGGGCTGCAGTTGATTAAACGTGTCTCTGCAGGAAATGGAATCCTCTCAAAATAAGGGAAATCTTTTATTGCCATAGTGCTCCCTGATGCTTGAACCCTCATAAATTTTCACACCAAGAAGAGATTTGCACATCTAAGATCAATGCACACCACAGGACAAAAAAAACATAGAATATAGAATAATAGAATAATAGAGGTCTCCTAGTCCAACCCCCTGCTCAATAGAATTGAATAGAAATAGAATTCTTTATTGGCCACGTGTGATTCGACACACAAGGAATTTGTCTTTGGTGCATACGCTCTCAGTGTACATAAAAGAAAAATAAAATATATTCATCAAGAATCATAAGATACAACACTTAGTGATAGTCATAGGTTACTAATAAGCAAGCAAATCATACTAGGAAACAAATAAAAACAATATAAATCGTAAATATCCAAGCAACATGGTTATAGTCATAAGTGGGAGAAGATAGATAGTAGTAAGGGTGAGAAGAATAATAGTAATACAGTCTTAGTAAATAGTTTGACATTGTTGAGGGAGTTAAGTTGTTTAGCAGAGTGATGATGTTCGGGAAAAAACTGTCCTTGTGTCTAGTTGTTCTGGTGTGCAGTGCTCTATAGCGTCGTTTTGAGGGTAGAAGTTGAAACAGTTTATGTTTCAATTTATACATAAATTTATGAAATTTATGAAACATAAATAAATTTATGTTTCAATTTCAAAAACAAGAGACCCTATATCATTTGGTTGACAAATGGTTGACCAGCCTCTCTTGAAAAGCCTCCAGTGATGGAGCAGCCACAACTTCTGGAGGCAACCTGTTCCATTGGTTGATTGCTCTCACTGTGCCCTACACTCTCGGCTCATATTGAAGTGATTGTCCACTAGGATTCCAAGATCCCTCTCACAATTACTGGCATTTAAGCCAAATTTCACCCAGTCTATAGTTGTTTTTTCTTTCTCGTCTTCTACATTTGGCATTCTGACCTTGTAATGTTGTAATTGCTGGACTGTCAAAATTATACTGTCAAAATAAATCTTACCACCAGTTTAAGCAGGGGTCATGGGCTTATTCATCTGACAGTGGAATGGACAAGGAATTTACTTCCAACAGAGCTATAATGAATGACAAAGGTATGATAGAATTCAGTCTAAATCTTAGTTTCTCTAATGCCCCGATTTTAACTTTTAACTTTTAACTTTTTGCATACACTCCCAGCATCCTTTGCTCATCCTTTCCAGGACCCCCATGGCTTGGGAGGTGCACTCTGAGTAAAAGCACTCTGACTAAAAGTTCGCTCAGACTTTTATCCGAAACGTTTCTTGGTTAATTACAACATATCAATCTTTGTTATTTCTTTCACAAGGTTGACGTTTTCACACTTGACGGATTATATTTTTCACTTTTGGCACAAGATTACATGTGTCGTTGTACAAGATTACTCAACAAAATACTCCTAACTGTATCTCATGTCGGAAGTTTCTTGCTCTGCGCCTGGGGCTCATTTGTCAGTTTTGCAAAGAAGCCGGCAAAGAAAAGGGAAGCTTTCACAATAATTTAAACAGTTCTTGCTTTTGGTGGCGTGTTTCTACATGTTTTGATTATTTCCTGGCTGACTCGGTGTAGAGGATATTTTTAGTCTTTTCCTTTCTTTTTTTTTTTTTTTTGTTGTTAGCCAAGAGGAAAACCACAAAACCGCAAACCAGCAGGGGGCGCCCTCCCTGAACTGTCCCTGACCTGCTTTTTCTGGGATTCCTAGAGGGCGCTTTGCTGTGGCTTCCCCAGGATTTAAAGGGGACTTTCCCTATTTCATTATTTTATGTTCCTCATCGTTTTATATTCTTAAGCAATCAAGCTGTCAATGCCAGCATGCTCTCCGTTCAATTTGGAACAAGCCACTTTTTTTCCCCAACAGAAACTGGCAGTGATTTTTAGATAATTCATTTTATTGTTTTAAAATGCTTTAAGTATTTTGATTGTTATAGACATGTAGGAAGTTAGCACCCACCCTCTCCTAGAAGAATGAAATATTTTAGGAAATATTTAAAAAGGCAGAATATATTTCCCTGGATGAGAAATGGAGAAACATGTTTTAAAGACAAAGCAGCTTCCTGCCTCCCCCCACCTTTCTCAATGCACCAGCATCTGCAACACAATAGGACCAGTGGTGGGTTGCTCCCGGTTCGCACCGGTTCACAAGAACCGGTAGTAAAAATTTGCAGTAATTTGGAGAACCGGTAATAACATTGGCTGGCCACGCCCCCGAACCGGTCCCCAGCCTGGTCGCTGCTCGCTTACCCCGCCCACTTCATCAGTACAACCTCTTTGGCCGAAAAAAACGCTTTTAAAAGTAAAAAAAAAGCCTCTGATGATCGTGCGGCTCAGCTGAGATCATCAGAGGCTTTTAAAAGCATTTTTTCTACAACCTCTTCAGCAGAAAAGGTTGTTTAAAAAATGCTTTTAAAAGGCTCTGACGATCCCAGCTGAGTTGTCTGATCGTCAGAGGCTTCTAAAAGCATTTTTTTCTGCAACCTCTTAATGATTTTTTATGTCATTGTTGTTTTTGTGTCAATTTTTAAATTTTCTTTGTTGACCTCCCCTCCCTAATCTTCTCTCTCCCTCCCTCCCCCCCCTCCATATATATACATACGGCCTCATGGAACCTACAAGCAAATACAAAGCTTTTCTCCTGTAGGTGCTGATAATCAAGGTATTTTGACTGTGCAGGCAACACGTCATGGCTTGTAAAACGTTTGATAACCACATTTTTATTGCCCCAGAAGCAAAATACCCTCTATCAAAAAGCAAACACTATAACCAGTTTGTGTTTATGCAGTTTTATTGTTCCTGTGTAAGGTGTATTTTGGCTGACGATGTCATTGCTTTCCTACTGTTGATTTTTACTTGTTAATTGTGTTGGAACTGTGGAGGTCTGTGATAAAAGTTTTCTTTGTTTGCCTATCAATTTCTGCCAGGACCGACCTTGTCTTCTCCTTTGGTGAAGGTCCACATAGCATCTGTGGGTTGGAACAAACTTCTCCACTTCTGGAGAAGCCCTGGTGATCAGGCCTGGACACAGCCTGAAATGGCATTGGTCAAATTTGGAGAGTTTGAGATGGGAGGTGCTACAACTATTTTCCACCTCCAGGACTTTTCAGTGGCTTCTAATACATTCAACCATAGCATCCTTCTGGGCCAACTTCTGGAGTTGGGAGTGGGAGACAACCATGGAGAGAGAGAATTTTGCGCACATTTGTCTGGTGCACCAATTGCTCCCCTTCCTGGACCTGGAGGCTCTGCTCATGGTCACTCAGGTCTTGGTCACCTCCTGTTTGGATGACTGCAATGTGCTATCCATCAGGCTGCCCTTGAAGACTATCCAGAAGGTACAACTGGTCCAAATGCAGCAATGCACAAAATGATAGTTTCTCCTAGGTTGTGCCATGCAACCCCATGGTGGCATGAGTTGCACTGCCTCCTGGTTTACTTTCAGGTGCAACTCAAGATGCTGGTTGTTACCTTTAAAGCCTTCTATGGCACTGAGCAAGGTTATCTAGATTAACAGATTAATAGAGTTGGAGGTCATCTAGTCCAACCCCCCATCCAAGCAGGAGACCCTACACCATTTCTGACAGAGGGCAGTCCAGTCTCTTCTTGAAAGCCTCCAGTGATGAAGCTCCCACAACTTCCGAAGGCAGCTTCTCTTCTATTGGTTGACTGCTCTCACTGTCAGGAAATTCCTCCTTCTTTCTAGGTTGAATCTCTCCTTGATCACTTTCCATCCATTATTCCTTGTCTGGACTTCAGGTGCTTTGGAAAACAGCTTGACCCCCTCCTCTCTCTGGCAGCCCCTCAAATATTGGAAGACTGCTCTCCTGTATCCCCTGGCCCTTCTCTTCACTAGCCTAGCCAGGCCCAGTTCCTGCAACTGTTCTTCATGTGTTTTAGCCTCCAGTCCCCTCATCATCCTGGTTGCTCTTCTCTGCACTCTTTCTAGAGTCTCAATATCTTTTTTATAGGTGTGGTCTTATTAGGGCTTTAGAGAGTGGTATTAGTACCTCCCTTGATCTTGATTGTATCCCTCTGTTAATGCACTTTAGGATTGCATTGGCTTTTTTGGCTTCCACCACACACTGCTGGCTCATATTTAGCTGGTTGTCCACTAAGACTTCAAAATCCCTCTCAGTCACTGCTATTAAGCCTGGTTTCACCCAGTCTATATGTGTGGCTGTTGGTTTTTCTTACCTAAGTGTAGGACTTTACTTTTCTCTCCATTGAATTTAATTTTGTTAGATAGGTCCCAGTGTTCAAGTTTATGTCGATCTCTTCCTATAGACCTCAACCCATCCTATCAGTTAGGAGGGCAAATTCCTAGTCCCTTCCCTTAAACATTACATATTATGGACTCTAGAAAGTCTGACTTTTTGCTGGCAGCCCCTGTCCTGTGGAAGTTCCTTTCCCCTTGGATTTCGGCAGGCCTCTGCTTCCCTGGCCCTCCAAAAATCAAGTAAGATTTTCCCACAAGCGCCAGGACAGGATGAGGCCTGAACGAGGGACAGCATGCAGAAGGAAGCTTCAGGTTGGTGCCAGGTTTTTGCTCCTAATAGATACCTGTCTGTTACATTGCTGTATTATTGATGTTGGTTTAATCATTGATTGGTAGACACCCAGAGGAAAGTACAAGATGAGCAGCTATGTAAATGTTTTAAATAAATACATAAAATACATCTGATTAAACCCCCAGGGATACGACTTATGTGTGCTTAGCCTGTTGCTGAAAGTTGTTGCAAGAAAGCTACATCCTGGTTGTTAGGCAAAAATTTCCACACACACCCAAAGAAATCCATCCTCCTGCCTTTCCTTGCCTATAAATGCCGCCGTTCCCTTTGCTGGAGGGAAGCCTGGAGTTGCCACTGAGACTTGCTACCTGTGGAGGCAAAGGGACAGGTGAGTGCGGCTCTCCCACCTGTGGACACCTGACAGGTGAGGCCCCTGCAGGAGATGACTCCTGCCT
Source organism: Pituophis catenifer annectens (assembly GCF_029215685.1). Lineage (NCBI taxonomy): Eukaryota > Metazoa > Chordata > Lepidosauria > Squamata > Colubridae > Pituophis > Pituophis catenifer. The sequence goes on from NW_027256887.1 coordinate 89,503,399, forward strand.
GTCTCTCTCTCTCTCTCTCCATCTGAAGGGACCTCTTGCAGGGGGCTGCAGGTGATGTCCAGGTTGCAACTGGGGGTCTGCAGGAGGGTCCCTCAGGCAGGGAGGAAGGGCTCTATTGGGGATATAGAAAGAGGGAACCTTTCTAAGAGAAGCCCCCTCCCCATTACATAGTAACACAGGTTCCACTGTGACCCACCAAGGATGTTGCATGGCCAAGGGATCTAGTTGGGCGAGTCCAAAACTGCCAAAGAAACTGGGGGGGGGAGAGCTTGGTCCAGGTTGGATGTGAGGTGGCCCTTCCTGAGGGTCTCCCCACCCATCTCATCCTCTCTTCCCCTTCTCCCCTCTTTGCTTCTCTCTGCAGGGAAGGAAGGAAGACCATGGGGCGATTCTCCTTTCTGAGCCTCCGCTTGCTGGTTGTGGCCGTCTCCCTAAGTGGTGAGTTCGAGCAGGGTCTCTCCTGTTTGGAAAGACTCTTGCATATGAATCCCTTCCTGATTTCATCCCCCAACGTCCTCTCGCTGAAGTTGCTTTTATTCTTTTATTATTGTGCAATTTAGACCCCACTGTATCTCTCTGTTCCAAAGCTCAGAACTGTTTGCAACAATGGAAAAAATAAAGCAAAATTAATACAATTGAAATACAGAATAAATTAAAAGTTAAACCCTTGCAAAAGATACATCCATTTATCATTAAAAATACAGGGCCCTCTCCATCTTTACCCTGGGGATTAGGCTCTATGGCAGCCACATAGAAGTTGGCCTTCCCTTCTCTCACGGACTAAGAGCTGAGCATCCAGAGGGGCACCTGAAGAGAGGCGTCTGCTGGGCGGTGGGGAGCAGGGGGAGGAGTCCCACAAATAATCAGCTGTTAAGCCATTTAGGGTTCGGCAGTTTTGGGGCATCCAGGAGTAGAGTGGAAATCTGTGGAAATTGGGATCGTAGAAACACCCAGGAGCATAGAAGAGTCCAAAGGCAGATGCATGAATAAATGTGATAAATGTATTTATTCATATAACAAAACATATTAACTATATACAAAGGCTGTCTTAATATCCATTAGGGTAGGGGGCACACAGCGTGTGTGACTACCCCTATCAAAGATCATGTCTCATGGAGAACAAACTAAAAGAGAGCATGGTGGAAAGGTTAGAGGGGGTTTTATACTCAGTGTAAGCCCCTCCTCTCCACATAGGGGTGGGGGCACTTTCTGCCTCCACTAGTGTCTGTATGATACATGTGCCAATGGCTTGCAAATACTTGACAAAATCCTTCTGGACAGGCCCATGTGGCTGCCCCATGCTTTGCATTGCTTGATAGCTTGGCTGATGCCTTCTGCAGCAGTTGCAATTTCAGGAGACTTTCAAAGGTGGCCCCACATCAACCAGGTTGCAGTAGTCTAGATAGGTTGGAGCTAAAGCGGGGTAATTGTTGCTCGGTCTGACTGGTTAAGGAAGGTTCAGAGTTGGCACCAGAGTTCCAAGTGTGCAAACAGGCTTAATCTGGTTTTTTTTCCGGGCTGGCATGCTTAAATAAATGATAGAGCAACCAAAGTGACAAATTAACACAAAACATGCAAAAAGAGCCGTGGTGGCACAGTGGTTAGAGAGCAGTCAGTACTGCAGGCTAATTCTGCCCTCTGCCAGCAGTTCGATTATCACCGGCACAAGGTTGACTCAGCCTTCCGTCCTTCTGAGGTCAGTAAAATGAGGAGCCAGATTGTTGAGGGCAAGAGGCTGACTATGTAAATCACTTAGAGAGGGATGTAAAACACTATGAAGCGGTATATAAAGCTAAATGGTGTTGCTAATTTCCAGGAAATTAACCAAAGCTAACCCAAAAATGCAGGCTCTGTGCTCAGAACCCAAGAAGTCAATTTCAATTTACAGTCATCCAAAAAGTTTGTAATTCAGCAGGTTAAGCATTCTCTGCAGACCAAGCTGTCTCCTCCTCCTTCTGCTGGCCATCTTCTCATTGGGGTTCCTCTCTTCCCACACAGGAGCGAGAGGCTGTTGTCCCCATGAATGGTTCTCCAGGAGTAGCTTTTGCTACAAGGTCTTCGATGAAGCAAAGACCTGGGAAGAGGCAGAGGTTCGAAGCGCTGGTTGTGTGTCTGTGAATCTCCTAGCCCAGGAGGAGGAGAAGTCTAGGCAGAGCCTAAATTTAAATCCAGGCAGTTCTCTGGTTGGGTTGAAGTGGAGAGCCACTAGGCTGAGTGCATGAATAGGTAGCGAAGCTCATGATTTTTAGGATAGTCTGGAATGCAAATATTCTGCGGACTATGTAAGCTTTCATGGGCAGTATCTATTGGTTGGTCATTGTGGAGCTTCAAGGTTGAGTGACCATCTTCTAGACCACAGATTTCCTGATCTCTCACTGGCATCTACAGACCAGCTTGCCTGTAAAATGATGGGGGGGGGAGTGCAGAGAAGAGCAACCAAGATGATTAAAGGCCTGGAGACTAAAACATTTGAAGAACCATTGCAGGATTTGGGCATGGCCAGTCTACAGAAAAGAAGGACTAGGGGAGACATGAGAGCAGTCTTCCAATATTTGAGGGGCTGCCAGAAAGAAGAGGGGGTCAACTTATTTGCCAAAGCACCAGAAGGCAAGACAAGAAACAATGGATGAAAACTAATCAAGGAGAGAAGCAACTGGGAATTAAGGAGAAACTTCCTTACAGTGAGGACAATTAACCAGTGGAACAGCTGGCCATCGGAAGTTTTGGGTGCTTCATCACTGGAGGTTTTTAAGAAGAGACTGGAGAGTCACTTGTCTGAAATGGTAGAGGGTCTCCTGCTTGAGCAGGAGGCTGGACTAGAAGACCTCCAAGGTCCCCTCCAGCTCTATTTTGATTGATTGATTGATTGATTGATTGATTGAGTTTAACTCATGAATCAAAGTCAGGAACTGTTGGGGAACTGCAGACTCCAGCAAGGGCATTTGCGATGTTCAACAAAGTCAAGACGGTGGCTAGGACCATGGGGAAAGATTTCCTTTTTTCCCCTCACGTGCACAAGAAAAAAACCCAACACACGTAAACACAAACACGTCTTTCTTTCCTGCTGACCAAGTGCCCTTCTCTGTTGTCGCTCTCTTGCAGAAGTACTGCAGGAAGTACAATCACGGCTGCCACCTGGCCTCCCTCGACGGCAAGGAAGAGTTAGAGGACATGGCTGTGCACATCTCCCAGAAATTCAAGGTCAACATCTGGATTGGATTGAGTCGTCCATCGCATGTAGGTCCTTTTCTGTTGTTCAAGTCCTTCCGGGAATCCTCGTTCAAACTCGGGTGGGCTGTTCATTTAGGGACTGCAGAGCCCAGCCTGGGAGGATTGTTCTTCTTCCTCTTTTATTTTGTGTAGATATTGTTCATGTTGATTACCGGCACTCTTTCACCTTCGGCTCTGTTGCGTTTTCAGTACTTGAAAAATGCTTCTCGTATAGAGGTAGTCCTCAATTTATGGCCATACCTGAGCCCAAAATTTATGTTGAGACCTTTGTTAAGTGTGTTTTGCCCCATTTTATGACCTTTCTTCCCACAGTTGTTAAGTGAATCATTGGAGTTGTTTTTTTTAAAAAAAAAGTTTATTAATAATACAAAATTAAAAAAACATTGGCCATAGATATCACATCACTGGTTCCAAACATCTTCCGTCACTTTAGAGTAATATTAGTACTCCTATAAACATACAGTTCTTAAGCTTTGTTCACTATTTAAACATAATATGATTTGATACTAATACTTTTTCCCTTATTTCTGTATATTTATCTATAATAACACCTATATTTTTGTTCTAACACTATACAGTGGTTCATTGGAGTTGTTCAGTTAGTAAAATGGTTGTTAAGTGAATCCGTCTTCCCGCCTGACTTTGCTTTCAGAAGGTGGCAAAACCGGATCACATGACCCCAGGACACGGCGGCCGTCATAAATTCCAAAAGTGTTGGGATTTTTTGATCACGTGACCATGGGGAGGCTGCAACCATTGTAGGTGTGAAAAATGGCCCTAAGTCACTTTTTCCAGTGCTGTTCTAACTTTGAACGGTCACTAAATGAAGTGTTGTAAGTCGAGGACTAACTGTACAAAGAAAGGAAGTTTCCCTGGAATTGAGCTCAGCTCCTGGTGACTTTATGAATACAAAGGTTATTTTCTGCTTAAAAACCCAAAGCTGCCCCTCCCTCCCTCCCCATCTCCAGGATCTCCCATCTCAGTTTCCAAGAGTGATCCAGAGCCCTGGAATTTTGCTGGTGGACTCCGATCCAAGGGATCATAAATTTTGACCTTGCTGATCTTTTTGAGATCCATCAGTGTCTTCCAGGCTGCCTCAATGTTGGCCATCAGGCGAAATGGCTCCCAGGCTGAGCCGGTGATTTCACAAACAGCTCCAGATAGTTTTCTTCAGGGGTGTTTTTTTCTCTAGATCTCCTGATTGTCACTAATAACACTTAACAAGAGCATTTAGACTTATATACCCATAGAGCGTAGAACAGGGGTGAAATCTAAAATTTGTTACTACCGGTTCTGTGGGTGAGCTTGGTTGTGGGGGCGTGCGGTGTAATGTGACTGGGTGGGCATGGCCAACTTTTCTTTTTTTTTTAACTTCTAAAAGCATTTTTTCGGCCGAACAGATTGTAGAAAAAATGCTTTTAAAAGTAAAAAAAAACAGCCTCTGATGATCGTGTGGCTCAGCTGGGCATTTGGGGGGGGGCAGGCATTTTTGCTACCAGTTCTCCGAATCACTCGCTGCCATCGCTACCGGATCGGGCGACACGGTCCGAACCGGGAGCATTCCACCCCTGGCATAGAAACAGCACTTGTGGTATCTACAATTTGAGACAGAGAGATTGGTAATATTTATATTGCTTTACAGCAATAACAATAGCACTTAGATGTATATCTCTGCATAATGTTTTACAGCCCTCTCTAAGCGGTTTACAGAGTCAGCCTCTTGCCCCCAACAATCATTTTACCAACCTTGGAAGGATGGAAGGTTGAGTCAACCTTGACCTGATCAGGAACGAACTCCTGGCAGTCGGCAGAGTCAGCCTGCAATGCTACATTCTAACCACTGTGACACCACTTTTCTAAGAATTTATCCACTTATCCAAGAATTTATGAAGTTTAATCCTATTTAACTGTTCTAGATCAACTGAAATCGACTACAGATGGAGAAAAGGAAACTTAGTTGTCTCTTTGCTCTGAGCTTTGAAACCTGCCAACTTTTCTCTATCTGCCCCTGGGCTCTGCCGAGCCAGAGCCCCCTCCTCAATTAGCTCATGTGGCTTCCCTATCATTACAGAAAGAAGACTGGAAGTGGAGTGATGGCTCCAAACTCAGCTACACATCCTGGAAATCAGGAAAACCCAACAACAAGCAGACGAACGAGAACTGCGTTGAGCTCTGGGCTGAGTCAGGTAAGCCAAGGTGGGGGGAAGGGGAGAGTTGAGGATGCACTTCCAACAATGAGGACCATTTCATGCATCTTGGAAAGCTCATCGCTTGGCAACTGGTGGCCTTTGGCAAACAAAAATGAAAGCCATCATTCCTTCAAAAGCTGAACATTTATGTACCAATGATTATAGGACCATCATCTTACAATGAGATAAATAAACAAGCTATATCTTAATTTGGGATGGGATGGGGTGGGGTAGGGTAGGGTAGGGTAGGGTAAAGTAGAGTAGAGTAGAGTAGAGTAGAGTAGAGGAGTAGAGTAGAGTAGAGTAGAGTAGAGTAGAGTAGAGTAGAGTAGAGTAGAGTAGAGTAGAGTAGAATACAGCAATAGCAATAGCAATAGCAATAGCACTTAAGACTCATACTGCTTCACAGGGCTTTACACCCCTCTCTAAGCGGTTTTACAGAGTCAGCCTCTTGCCCCCAACAATCTGGGTCCTCATTTTACCCACTTCGGAAGGATGGAAGGCTGAGTCAACCCTGAGCCTGGTGAGGTTTGAACTGCCAAATTTCAGGCAGCCAGCAGTCAACAGAAGTAGCCTACAGTCTTGCCCTCTAACCACTGCACCACCATGGCTCATATAGGAAGGGAAGGGAAGGGAAGGGAAGGGAAGGGAAGGGAAGGGAAGGGAAGAGAAGAGAAGAGAAGAGAAGAGAAGAGAAGAGAAGAGAAGAGAAGAGAAGAGAAAACAGAACAGAACAGAACAGAACAGAACAGAACAGAACAGAACAGAACAGAACAGAACAGAACAGAACAGAACAGAAGGCAGCATGCTGTGGCTATTCTCACATAAGGGCAACAATGGCTATTTATGAAATGGTACATTTTGGCCAGCATATCACAAGAGCAACCACAGCATGCCGATGGCTCTTCTGTGCAAGCTACGATGTCTAATTGAGGGCCGCTTTGCAAGCCAAGTATACTGGTTCTCACACCCATCATCCAGGGATGCCCTTAGCACATGGGGTGGGAAGGGCCCTTATAACACTCATGACTGTGAAATCAATGCTGCACCCAGTTTTGACCTGCAAAAGAGATCGACCAAAATCTCAGGTCCTTTGCTGCCCTCTTGCGGCTGAGCAGAGCTTGACAGGCAAAATCTGGTTGCCGTATCCTGATTTCTTGGCTAAGTAAGTTATCTTGCTTATAGCAACCTGCTGAACCCAAAGCCCACATTCGCACATGAAGTTCTCCACCTGTGGTATCCACCTGTCCCCCTGCAAAGGAGAGAGAAGCCACTGAAAAGATCTTCTGGGACTCTCAGGGAGTCACTGCAAAAGAGTAACCAAACTTATCTTTTGCTGTCCAGGTTACAAGAACTGGAACAATGAGAACTGTGCATCCTTGCGTCCGTTCTTCTGCCAGTGCTTAATCTAGTGCACATTTCTCCTGCTCCAGAGGGAGTGAAGCACCTGGTGAAGTCTGGAGAAGCAAGGAAGCCCCCCTGCCTATCAAAATCTCCGCTCTGCACCCCTTCGCTTCATGGTTGCTTTACGTAGCTTGGATCTGACTTCGCTTGTTCTCATAGGCCAGAAGGTCAAATAAATTCTCTCCAGCATGACTGGCCTCCTTTATTTTGCGGAGCCAGGAGACTGTTGAAATCCAAAGCTCAAGATCCCCAAATCTTCTGCATGACAAGACTTGGCATTCAAGGGGGAGGGGGGAGGATATCATTTAAGAAGAACCATCTTCTGATGCGATGATGCTTTCTTGCATGTCCGTCTCATTTTAATTGGAAGGCTGGGAATCTGCTTGGCCTCAGCACTATTTTTCTGCCCCCAAAGTTGATTTGTTTGCAATTCCCACTCTGTACGGAGAATCCTGCTACAAAGGGCATGGGAATAGGATGGTGGAGTGGATCCCTGAAGGTTGTGTCTTCACTAGCTGCTCTGTCAGGGCTGCAAAGATCAGAACATCCACTGGATGGCAACAAATAGCCCATGATGCTCTAGTCCTCAGATCCCTCTAGTAGTCCAAGGCCTTAGTGGGAACCCACTCAGCTCTTCCTCTACCTATGTTGCTTCCACATTTGGGAAGAAGAGAGCCCACTGCTAAGGGATTCTTTCCACCTAACAGAATAACAAAATAACAGAGTTGGAAGGGACCTGGGAGGTCTTCTAGTCCAACCCCCTTCTCAGGCAGGAGATCCTAGGCCATTTCAGACAAATGATTGTCCAATCTCTTGTAAAAAACCTCCCGTGATGCAGCACCCACAACTTCTGGTGGCAAGCTGTTCCACTGATTAATCATTCTCACTGTTAGGAAGTTTCTCCTTAGTTCCAGGTTGCTTCTCTCCTTGATGAGTTTCCATCTGTTGCTTCTCGTCCTACCTTCAGATGCTTTGGAGAAGAGGTTGATCCCCTTTTCTTTGGGACAGCCCCTTAGATATTGGAAGGCTACTTTCATGTTCCCCCTAGTCCTTCTTTTCATTAAACTAGACATGCCCAATTCATCTGGCTTTTGCGTGCTTGTTTTGCTTTCGAATAAACTCTTCCTCAGGTGTTGTGTGCTCATTTATCCAGTTGCGGAATGGAGCAGAATTTTGTTCTAACAATTGGCAACCACAAAGGGACCCTGAGGTTAACCTGACTGATGGATCTTGCCTGGGTTTCTTCACCAGCAATGGGCCATTTGTCTGGAGGGTCTGGAATCTGCCCACCTCAGTACAGGTAGTAAAGAGACTCCTGGATTTGGACAAAACAACTTCCTGAACTGACAAACTCTTTAAACTCTGAAAAATCTGCCTGGCCAGCGAAGTCGAGGCGAGGAGAAATTCTCTTCCTCTGTTTCCTTCTCTCTTTTTCTTCCCTAAGAAATAAGAAATCAACAAAGAGAGTTCTGGTTTTCAGGGGGTTGGGTGGGAGTGGGCTTTATCCAGATATGTCTGTACATGCATGAGGGTTTTGTCTTTCTGTCTTTCTGAACACACACTGTTCTCGTGTGTGTGTGTGTTTCTTTCTTCCAGCTCTACAGGGTACAAGAAAAGAAGTAACATTTTTCTAAAAAAAAATATTAGAATTTGGGAACCCTTAAATCTTAGACACAGCTAAAAAAATTTGTGACAACACTAAGCTAATATGAATAGACAATAGATCTTTTTTTTGTTGTTATACATTTTTTATTTTATTTTTATACATACATCAACATCAATATGTGAACAGTGTGACATCTGGGTATCCTTCATTGTGATACAAATAACAACACTTTCATCAATAGTATTTGTTACATTGGTTAAGTTCATATACTCCTGATATTAATATTAATATTTGTATTAAGATATAATTTTTCATTATTTAATTATTCAATATTTCAATATACCATTCTAATGCCAATTACAATATTATTTAATAATAATAATAATAATAATAATAATAATAATAATAATAATAATAATAATAATAATAATAATAATAATAATAATAATAATAATAATAATTTTATTTCTATACCGCCCTTCTCCCGAAGGACTCAGGGCGGTGTACAGCCTATTTAAAAACACAGACAAACAACAATATAAAATTTAAAATAATTAAATAAAGTAGCTCAAATTTAAAACCCCAATAAATTTAAATACCCCAATTTAAAACTATTGTGTTGATAGTCTGGCCTGGCGGAACAACAGGGTCTTCAATGCGCAGCGAAACACCCGGAGGTCGGAGATCTTACGAATTTCCGGGGGCAGTTCGTTCCACAGGGCTGGGGGCCCACAGAGAAGGCCCTCCCCCTGGGTGTCGCCAGCCGACATAACTTGGCCGATGGCACCCTGAGGAGACCCTCTCTGTGGGAGCGGACTGGCCGGTGGGAGGCTATTGATGGCAGAAGACGGTCTCGAAGGTACCCGGGTCCTATGCCATGGAGCGCTTTAAAGGTGGTAACCAACACCTTGAATCGCACCCGGAAGACCACTGGGAGCCAGTGCAGCTCGCGCAGGAGGGGTGTCACGTGGGCACAACGAGTTGCGCCCATAACCACCCGCGCGGCCGCATTCTGGACCAGTTGGAGCCTGGTTTAAGCTTACATAATAGTACCATCTTTCCAATCTAGTCTTTCCATTTAATTATTTCATTTATTCTATTTGCCCGGGCCTTCTTTACTAATCCTAATATAATACACATATTGTGCTATAATATAATCCATCCTAACATCACCCACCATATTATTTAAACATACATATTAAATTCATCTTTCAACCTCTAATCTTCAGATGGCTTGCATTCAGATGTTATGGGTGGTCCATCATTGGAGGTTTTTAAGAACATACTGGACAACCATTTGTCTGAAATGGTGTAGGGTAGGGGTGTCAAACTTGTGATGACACATCATCATGTGACATATCACAATTTTTCCCCTTCACTAAACCAGGGGTGGGCATGGCCAGCTCTTGACATATCCGGCCCACAGGAGGGAGGGAGGGAGGGAGGGAGGGAGGGAGGGAGGGAGGGAGGGAGGAGGGATTTAAATATCTTGCATTATATAAAATGCCCTTGGATTCATTTCTAGAACACCAGCTACAAACTACAATGAGAACTGAATTCTGATTTCTCTTCCTGACTAGCTACGTTTCAAGGTAGAACAAAGCTAGTCAGTTTTGCTCTCTTCCTTCCGCTGCGTCCCCCAGCCCTGGTACAACTAAATGAACCCTGTGCCAGCTAACAAGCCCCAGATGTGAGTTTTGCCCCAGAGGGTCCCTTCTCCCTGTCCTTCTAACTAACCAAGGTACATTTTCCCCCATGGGTACCACCTCTCACGGATAATGCACAAATTATGAGGATTGCTTCTGTTGTGAGAATGAGCTTCTAGACATCTCCCTTCTTGCTGCATGGACAGACATTCGGATGAGGCACCCCCAGTCTCATTGCACCTAAACCTGTCTTGAGAGAACTTTGGGACAGCATGATTCTCCTTCGACCACAGCTGGTCTTCAACAGGTGAGATAAGCAGCCAAGGTGAGACAGTTTGTGGTCTTCAAAGATCTTCCTAATCATTGTGGGGAGGCATTGGCAGGGAGGGATCTGTTCTTGGGAGGGCAAGTGAAGTGGTGAGGAGCCAAGAATTCCTAGATATCTGAGTCCACCTGGCAATCTCCACTTAGGGGGGGTCTCAGACATGTCAAAGACCTACTTCTCCCTAAGGGAGCCACAGGTTGAGCCACCAACAATCCAGCTTTTTTTTATCCTTCCTGGAGCTTGGATTGGAAACAGCTTTGACCAAAATGTCCTTTCAGAAGTCTCAAAGGTGCTTTTTCAAAAGTTCAACTGGACTGTTTTTTCCTTGAGGAACTCAATCTGCCCTTTGAGGGTTGCTGTTTGTTTTCTTTTTAATTTATGTATTATATTCATTTTATTTTTTAATTTTTGTTGCCTGAGGGACCTGTGTTTATCCCAAGCATGTTTAAACTCGGTTATTTAGAATTGACCCACCACCTCTGGTGGAAGTTGGCTCCAAGATTCCGGTACTCTTTCTATGAAGTCCAACTTTCTAGCATGACTTTCGAACTTCCCTCCTGTCCGTTTGAGGTGATGCCCTTTGTGTCCTTCATTTCTGCTTAATATTGAAAATACTGCATTCTAGATCCTTATAAACACCCTGGATATATTTATTAAGGTATTAAAGTTTCAATCGTGCCCTGCTTGTCCTTCTGTCCTCCAGATAGTGCATTCTCGGCTCCTCCAATCTCAGAGGAACTGTGATTGAGCAAGAGGTTGGACTACAAGACCTCCAAGTTCCCTTCCAAATCTGCTGTTCTGTTGTTCTGTTATTTCAGAGAAGATCATCTCCCAAAGCAGAGGGCTCTTTGGAAGGTTGAAGAAGTGTGTCCTTCTGCAGGATGATGATTCGTGAAGAAGGTGACCCAAAACCAGCTGTTTCAGGTGAAAGCATCACCTAAGGATGCCAATGATTCTAGAAGGCAGAGTTGAAGCATTGCTACTTCCTCAGCAGAATTCATGGCACTGATTTTGGGGTCTCCTAATCCATTTGCTCACTCACCTATTAGGGAGGGTCATCTGGTGGGACCCAGGAGCAGAGCCTTTTCTGCCTCAGCTCCCACCCTTTATAATGTTAGAAGAAATATCCATCTGGCTCAGTTCCAAGTGGGGAGAAAGACACTGGAAACATGGAGGCTGATTGGAAAGATGGTTTATTGATGACAGGACCACATGGGTTTGAGGTTCTGGGCAGCTGACCACATAGAGTGGAGAGAGGGAGAGGTATTTATACCCTCTCTTGGGCCCTTGCCCTTGAGCTTCCTGTTCCTATGCAAGAAATGTATTCTATTGGTTGTCAGACTCCCGGGGAGGGGGGGGCTATGCAGGGGTCATAGCTAAAAAAAATTTAGGTTGTCTGAATGAAGTTTGATTGAAACCTGAACTCTCTGAGATGATGCAATGGGGAAGCTTGTGTCCCAAAACGCTGTTGGGCCATTCCTATTGTGTCTGAATGGCTTTCCTGGTTTGGATCTTGAGCGAGGGCTGATCCTGCCATTCTACCTAATTCTGCCTTTGTTCAAAATATCCTGTCTTGAATGGATTACCAAATCTGCATTTTTAAAAGCTGGCCTTAATATCTCCTTAGGGGCAGGGAACTGTGGCTCTGAGTTTCTGTCTCCCTTAAGATTTCTCTTTTAGGGGAAATATAATATTCTGCCTTTTTAAATATTTCTCAACGTATTGCATTCTTCTAGGAGAGAAGTGGGTGCTAACTGTCTACAATAACATCACATCCCCCCCTCCCAAGTGGTTAGATTGGCTCCATCCCTGATGGACCTACAAACATGGTTATGCCAAGATGCTTGGGAATCTGGTTGTGGTTCAGACTCTACTGGACGCCTATATTCATGATTTTCACTTCCTATTTTTCTGTTTCTTAGGTGTAATTTTTGGTTTTCAAATGAGGTTATCTTGTTTGACTGATTTTTGGAGTTGTTTCTTGGTTATATTATATGGTGGTTTCTCATGATATGAGCTGCCCAGAATCACAAATGTGAAATAGGCAGCTCTACAAATTGAACAAACGAAACAAAGGATTCAATATTTGTCTTGGCCCTGGAAAATGGTTTGGATACCAAACTTGGAAAGGATTTTACTCAGAGTTTCTCATCATGTCAAAAGCCCCAGGAATGCAGGGGGAGAATTAAGTTGCTCCCCCCCAGTTCTGCACCTCCAATCTAACTCATCACACCCAGGGGCTAATTCTAATTCAAAACAGTACAAGAAAAACATACAATAATACAGTTGGCAGGGACCTGGGAAGTCTTCTAGTCCCACCCCATGCTTGCTCGTGTAGGAGACTCATACCATTCCAGACAGATAGTTGTCCAGTGTTAGCCTCTAGCCCCTTAATCATTCTTCTTGTGGAAGGGAGGGGGAAGGAAGGAAGGAAGGAAGGAAGGAAGGAAGGAAGGAAGGAAGGAAGGAAGGAAGGAAGGAAGGAAGGAAGGAAGGAAGTCCTTAAAACATCAACCCAAATATATATATTTGACCCTTAATATAGGTTGTCTTTAAATATAAGAGATTCTTAATATTTTATTCTCCACAGAGACCCCAAAGAATGAGGTTGTCATTTTGCCTCTCCAAAATTCATTACTCCTCTTTGCTTTCTTGACATGCATCTTTCTGTTTTTGCCAGCTGTTTCTTTTCTCCCTCATGGAAGCCCAGAACAAAACCCATGGGACAGGATTCATCCTCCTTGGTTTGTCCAGCCTCCTGAGCCATGAAATACACCTTTTCTTGGTGTTCGTTGCTGACTATTTGGTCACTCTGATGAGCAACTTCATGATCATAATCTTAATTCCCCTGGATTCCCGTCTCCACAGCCCCATGTACTTCTTCCTCAGCCAGCTCTCCTGCTTGGATATCTGCCTTTCTTCTGTGGTGGTACCAAAGATCCTGGTGAACTTCCTACGCCAGCAGTACACCATCTCCTACAACCAGTGCCTGGCACAAGCCTTCTTCCTGATTGGCTTTGCAGGATGTGAGCCTGCACTGCTGGCTGTCATGGCCTATGACCGCTACGCTGCCATCTGCCAACCTTTGCACTATGCCCACCTGATGAGGGGCAAGGTCTGCATCCAGATGTCCATGGCCGTTTGGCTCTGGGGCTTCCTGGATTCAGCTATCTATGCTGCTCTGGCCTCCAAGTTGGATTTCTGTGGACACCTCCTGGTTCCTCACATGTTTTGTGACGTTCCCCCATTATTGAAAATTGCCTGCAGTGACACTTCAGTCCACAGGTTGGTCAGTTACATCAACAGCACCTTGGTGGGCCTTGTCCCTGTTCTGCTCATCATCCTGTCCTATTTCTTCATTTTGTCCTCCATTCTGCAGATCCGCTCCAAGATCGGCAGGCGCAAAGCCTTCTCCACCTGCGCTTCACACCTTGCTGTAGTAACACTCTTTGTTGGAAACGCTTTTGTGAACTACAACCAGCCCAGTGCTGGCTACTCTCTAGAGGTGGACACTTTGATCTCCACCATGTTTTGCATTGTCACCCCTATGCTGAACCCCTTGATCTACAGCCTCCGCAACAAGGAAGTGAAGGGGGCCCTGAAGAAGCTTCTCAAAATCTAGAAGATGGGGCAGGCTTCATCGTGTGGTGTGCTGTTGTGTGTGTATATATGAGAAAAGTGAGATGGCTTCATAGTAACTGGTCAAAAAAAACAGTGGCTACCAACCTGCCTTCCATTGAGGACCTGTATAGTGCATGAGTCAAAAAGAGGGCTGTGAAAATATCTACAGACCCGCCACATCCTGGACATAAACTGTTTCAATTCCTACCCTCAAAACGACGCTATGGAGCACTGCACACCAGAACAACTAGACACAAGGACAGTTTTCCCCCCGAATACCATCACTCTGCTAAACAAATAATTTCCTCAACACTGTCAAATTACTTACTAAGACTGTATTACTATTCTTCTTCTCATCCTTCTAGTACCTATCTCCTCCCACTTATGACTGTATGACTATAACCATGTTGCTTGTATCTTTATGATTTATATTTTTATTTGTTTCCTAGTATGATTTGATTGCTTATTAGTAACCTATACTATCACTAAGTGTTGTATCTTATGATTCTTGATTAATGTATTTTATTTTTCTTTATGTACACTGAGAGTATATGCACCAAAGATAAATTCCTTATGTGTCCAATCACACTTGGCCAATAAAGAATTCTATTCCATTCTATTCAATGGACTTACTCAAAATACCATAAAACATTTCCTATGAGACAATGGAAGATATTATATTAATTCAGCATTCTGTGCTCTTTCCTAACTAGGTCCCTACAAGAAGCATAACAAGATGCCTTTGAGTAGATGTTTACTTTCATTAACAACAACAATAACTGTATTGTACATCTTGTAAATCTGCCAACCCCGGAGAGACAGGCTCAATATTCATCTTATCAGTTGTTGTTGTTTTAATTTGATTTATATGCTGCCCTTCTCCGGAGACTCAGAGCGGCTTACAGTGCATTAAGCAATAGCCTTCATCCTTTTGTATATTTTATACAAAGTCAGCTTATTGCCCCCACAATCTGGGTCCTCAATTTACCTACCTTAGAAAGGATGGAAGGCTGAGTCAACCTTGAGCCTGGTGAGATTCGATCTTACTTTAATTGCAGACAGCTGGTGTTAAATTACAGTGCTTCTGTCTGTTGAGCTAAACCAGGCTCCTAAACCAGTTTTAAGAAACAGCTGAAGATTAAGTTTAGTTGTGGTCTGGATGGACTTAATTCTTTCAAGAGCCCTTTTTTCAGTCATTCCTGGGAGTGATAATAATAATAATAATTCCGTGTAATAATTCAGTAATTCAAATACTCAATAAAAAGCTCAATTTGTATTCAGCACTTGTGTTCATTTTATTGCCAATAAAAGGATGTCTGTGGAGACTCTCAGTCATCCAGGTTATGGGGGTCCCAAAGGTGCTTTTTCAAAAGGCAACTAGACTTTGTTTTTCCTTGAAGACGTTTCACTTCTCATCCAAGAAGCTTCTCCAGTTCAGACAGCTCGTTCCCCACCATCCACTCAGAACTGAAGAAGCTTCCTGGATGAGAAGCTGGTGCTTTGGAGAAGAGGCTGACCCCGTCTTCTTCATGGCAGCCCCTGAGATATTGGAACACTGCTATCATATCACCTCTCCAACGGTCTCTGGTCCACCCTGAACAGAGCCAGGTTCAGACCCAGAAGACCCAGGACCGGTCTGCTCAAGGAGGCCGGACCGCAAGCAATTTGCTGAGCAAGTCAGAAGTTGTGGGAAGTCAGACTAAGTCCACAAGATGAATGTAGGAAGAACAGTCCAGGGCCACCCTAAGCCCATTGCAGAAACTGGGAAGGAGATCAGACAGCCACTTGTCTCAAATTGTGTAGGGTCTCCTGCTTGAGTGGGGGGTTGGATTAGAAGACCTCCAAGGTCCTTTCCAGCTTTATTCTGATTGAAGTATTGAACTCCATGTACGAGATACCCCAGCCCATGCCCAACATCAAAGGAAGACCAGGAAACCAAAGATATGAAAAGAGTGAAAAGTGGACTTTTCCCCCCATTTTTTTCCCCACCCCATCCCTCCCTTAACCCCCCAAACCCTCCCCACCCCCCATGACTTCCCCAAGGTGAAATCTATCCACATTTATTATATCAGAGTTTACCACCCCTCTATTCTCCCCCCTGTGTACTATACAATTCTTCATGAAAATAAGCTATTTTGCCCCCTCTAAACTATACATTTCTACACAACATTTAATTTAATAATTTAATAATTTAATAATTTTATTTCTATACCGCCCTTCTCCCGAAGGACTCAGGGCGGTGTACAGCCTATTTAAAAACACAAAAAACACGACAACAATTAAAATTTAAAATCATTAGATAATTAGGCTCCAATTAAAATCCCAGAAATTTAAAATACCCCAATTTAAAACATTATGTTAATAGCCCTGCCTGGCGGAACAACAGGGTCTTCAGAGCGCAGCGAAACACCCGGAGGTCGGAAATCTTTCGTATTTCGGGGGGCAATTCATTCCACAGGGCTGGAGCTCCCACAGAGAAGGCCCTCCCCCTGGGTGTCGCCAGCCGACATAACTTGGCTGATGGCACCCGGAGGAGACCCTCTCTGTGGGAGCGAACTGGTCGGTGGGAGGCTATTGGTGGCAGAAGTCGGTCTCGAAGGTACCCGGGTCCTATGCCACGGAGCGCTTTAAAGGTGGTAACCAACACCTTGAATCGCACCCGGAAGACCACTGGGAGCCAGTGCAGCTCGCGCAGGAGGGGTGTCACATGGGCACAACGGGTTGCACCCATAACCACCCGCGCGGCCGCATTCTGGACCAGTTGGAGCCTCCGAGTGCTCTTCAAGGGGAGCCCCATGTAGAGAGCATTACAATAGTCCAACCGGGAGGTGACAAGGGCGTGAGTGACCGTGCGCAAGGCGTCCCGATCCAGAAAGGGCTGCAACTGGCGAATCAGGCGAACCTGATAAAAGGCCCCCCTGGCCACGGCCGTCATATGCTCTTCTAAAGACAGCCGTGCATCCAGGAGGACACCCAGATTGCGAGCCCTCTCTGTGGGGGGCAAAGATTCACCCCCAATAGTCAGCGATGGCACCTGCTGACCATATCGGGGCGCCGGAAGCCACAGCCACTCGGTCTTGGAGGGGTTGAGTCTGAGCCTGTTCCTCCCCATCCAGGCCCGCACGGCCTCCAGGCAGCGGGACATCACATCAAGGGCATCGTTGGGGTGGTCTGGGGTGGAGATGTACAGCTGAGTATCGTCAGCGTACAGATGACACTTCACCCCGAAACCACGGATGATCTCACCCAGCGGCTTCACATAAATGTTGAACAGGAGAGGCGAGAGGACCGACCCTTGTGGCACTCCCCATGCGAGATGCCTCGAGGTCGACCTCTGTCCCCCTGCCAACACAAACTGCGAGCGGTCGGAGAGGAAGGAGGAGAACCACCGCAAAACGGTGCCCCCTATTCCTAACCCCCTCAACCGCTGCAGCATGATACCATGGTCGATGGTATCAAAAGCCGCCGAGAGGTCTAATAGGACTAGGACAGAGGAGCAGCCCCTGTCCCGAGCCCTCCAGAGATCATCCACCAACGCGACCAATGCCGTTTCAGTGCTGTACCCCTGCCTGAAGCCCGACTGGTACGGGTCTAGATAGATAGCTTCATCCAGGTGCCGGGGAAGTTGTCGTGCCACCACGCTCTCAACAACCTTCGCCACAAAACGAAGGTTGGAGACTGGACGATAGTTGGCTAATTCAGCCGGGTCCAGGGAAGGCTTCTTGAGGAGGGGCCTCACTACCGCCTCTTTCAAGGCGGCAGGAAAGGCACCCTCACTCAGAGAAGCACTTATAATCCCCTGGAGCCAGCCTCGTGTAACCTCCCGGGAGGCCAGCACCAACCAGGAGGGACACGGGTCCAATAAACACGTGGCGGCACTAATCTTACCCAGAACCCTGTCCACATCCTCGGGAGTCACAGGATCAAACTCCTCCCAGATAACATTCTCAAGACCTGCCCTCGTCTCCTCCCGTGGACTCATCCAGTCGGAGTCCAAGCCATCCCGAATCCGAGCGACTTTATCGTGCAGGAATTGCACAAAATCCTCAGCACGACCCTGCAAGGGATCTTCCCGCACTCCCCCCCGGAGGAGGGAGTGGGTCACCCTGAACAAGGCGGCTGGGCGGTTCTCTGCAGATGCGATAAGAGCGGAAAAGTGGTTAGACTTTGCCGCTTTTATCGCCACTAGGTAGGTCTTGATATAAGACCTCACCTGTGTCCGGTCGGAATCGGATTGGCTAGTCCTCCAAATGCTCTCTAGGCGTCTTTTCCGACGCTTCATCTCTCTCAGCTCCTCAGAAAACCAAGGAGCCAGTTGAGATCGGCATCGGGTCAGAGGCCGCAAAGGCACGACGCGGTCCAAAGCTCCAGCGGCCGCCCTTTCCCAGGCGGCCACCAGCTCTTCAGTCGAGTCGTGTGCTAGGGTCTCAGGACACGGCCCAAGCTCCGTCAGGAACCTTTCGGGTTCCATCAGGCGCCTGGGACGGAACCATCTAGTTGGCTCCGTCTCCCTGCGGCGGGGGGCGGCGGTAGGAAAGTCTAGTTGGAGGAGCGAATGATCTGTCCATGACAAGGGTTTAATATCTAGGTCCCCTCTACCAAGATCATTCAACCACTGACCAGAGACAAAAATCAGGTCCAGAGTGTGTCCCCCTATGTGAGTGGGGCCTTGAACTAACTGGGTCAGGTCCATGGCCGTCATGGAAGCCATGAACTCCCGAGCCACCTCTGACGCCTCACCCGCGGATGGAAGGTTGAAATCCCCCATGACAATAAGTCTGGGGGTATCAACCGCCACCCCGGCAATGACGTCGAGTAGCTCGGGCAGGGTCGCTGCCACGTGGCAGGGAGCCAGGTACGTAGTCAGCAAGCCCATCTGCACCCCACGGCCCCACTTTACACAGAGGGACTCACATCCGGCTATCTGAGGAACAGTGGTCTCCCTCGGACAAAGACTTTCCCTAATAATCACCGCCACTCCCCCACCCCTCCCCTGGGCCCTTGGCTGATGAAATGCACGGAAACCTGGCGGGCACATCTCAACGAGGGGGACCCCCCCCTCCTGGCCCAACCAGGTCTCCGTGATACCTGCCAGGTCCGCACCCCCCTCCGAAATAAGGTCACAAATGAGGGGGGCTTTATTAACCACCGACCTGGCATTACACAACATCAGCCGCGGACCCAGGGCCTGAGACTCTACACAACCCAGGACACGAGTCACGCATCGGGGGCCGGAGTGCGCAATCGCTCGTAAACAGCGTATGCGCACCCCCAACACTTGATATGGCCCCCTGCGTCCGTCATACCTGCCCCTCCCACTCATTATTTCAATTTCACAGCCCTTCCTGTCATCCCCCTGCTTCCCGGTTGAATTTCCTTTCGCGACCCTCCTGCTGCAACTAATCGACCCATCATCCCGCTCGGTTGCTATCTGGACCCCCCCAGGTCCGCTTTTACAACCCCCCCCCTCCCTCCCGGGTCCCCTTAAAATTTTTTTAAAAAATTTTCCTAAAAAACCCCTCAACCCCCTCTTCGCTACATGCCATCTCTCGGGGTTCCAAAGCCCGTCATCAAGATAGGCCCTCGATAATGTGGAGGGCCAGGCCTGCGAGAGGGGGGAGTCTCGCAGCGCAAGAAGGTCGGCTTTTTGGAGCATCAACCGAACCAAGATGGGAAAAAGGCCAGTCCGGGGGTCTATCATAGTCCAAAGGGGTGACTGAACATACAGATCACAAAAATGTCCATTTGTAGAGCTGGACTCCACTGTCCTCTCACGACAGGGAGAAGGTCCAATGTTCTTTTTCTCCAACAGAGGCTAATAGCCAACCATCCTCTCACGATGGCCGGTCCCGTTACAAGGGTTAACGGGAACAATGTTCTATCCTCCCCGTTGGGATACAAAAATCCCTCAGTTCTTTCAAATGGTGTTCAGTCTCTCCTACCAGCGAGGGCATGAGTGGAACATAGTGGGGGGGGGTCCAGGATGTCCAGAGCATAGTAGTTCGTAAGCCCCACCCCCCATGAAAAAGGGGGGGGGGGAAGGCAGGGGGAAGGAGGGGGGGGAAACAATATCCCCAGAGGAGGGTAACATCTCCTCCTCTGCCGATCTGTAAGTCCAGGCCCCCTCACTTCGGCTTCTCCTCTCCACTCT
Organism: Pituophis catenifer annectens; assembly: GCF_029215685.1. Taxonomy (NCBI): domain Eukaryota; kingdom Metazoa; phylum Chordata; class Lepidosauria; order Squamata; family Colubridae; genus Pituophis; species Pituophis catenifer. The sequence goes on from NW_027256887.1 coordinate 89,523,572, forward strand.
CAGCAAGCCACCACTGCAGCATTCTGTGGCAGACGTCGCACCGGAGCCAGTGTCACCCCCCACCCCAGCACCATAACAGATGCATGGGGGGGGGAACCAGCGCCGCCAACTGGCCTCCACCGCCAGCACCGCCTTGGTTCTGCTGCTTTGAGTGGGGGGGGGGAAGGGGGGAGGGGGAGGAGGGGGGGGCATCGCCCCACGGCAGTTCATACCACCGCCGGAGCCACCGTCCCCCTCCAGCCCCTCTTCTCCGATGGAAAAAATGATGGAAAAAACAAGGACCGCAGCTAGATGACTCTTTGCGGCCACGCCAAGCTGCTCCCACCATCGCTGCTACCGCCATTCCCGCTGCTGCTGCTGCCGCCGCCATCACCGCCGATGCTTTCTCGGCGCCCTCAGCTGTTCTTCGGCGCCCTCAGTTGTTTACGGCGCCCTCACCGCCGCCACAACCTCGCGGGGCTCCAGGCAGTCCCACAGCGCCCAGGAAGGTCTCACAGCGTCGCCGCCGCCGCCGCCGCCGCCGCTACCAACCCTGCGGCGCTCCGCGGCGTCCTCGGCGTCCCAAGCACCCTTCAGGGCCTCTCCCAAACCGCTAGCCCCTCACTCCAACCATGATGTCACAAGGGGAGCAAAAATCCTCCCCAGGTTGGGCAGGGGCTCTCCTCACTGGGGCTCGGGGTCGCAAGAGGATTTAGCGCCCCTACACCCCTCGAAAAGGCCAAATAGCCCCCATCATCAGATCGGGAGCTCACCCAGCACCGCCATCTTCGAGCATGCGCGAAAGCTATCTGGTACTTCCTAGTTTGATATTTATTCTGCACATAATCTATCCATTTCTTCCACTCCCATACATAACTCTCTTGAGTCCGGTCTTTTAAATATGCTGATATCTTCGCCATTTCTGCAAAACTGGCCATCTTCAAAGTCCATTCTTGAATTGTAGGCATATCATCCCTTTTCCAATATTGACCAATCAATAACCTAGCTGCTGTTACCATATACAGTATCAATTTTGTTTCCCCCACTGAAAAACCCTTAACTATACCCAATAAAAAACAATTGAGGAGAAAATTGAATTTTTTTCTTCAGGACATTTTGCATAACCCACCAAATTTTTATCCAAAAAGCCTTTGCTTTCTTACATGTCCACCATATATGATAATATGTAGCATCTAAGCAATCACATCTCCAACATTTTGGTTGAACATTAGAATACATGCATGACAATTTCTTAGGATCTAAATGCCACCTGTAAAACATTTTATAAAAATTTTCCCTCAAATTCTGCGACTGTGTAAATTTAACATTCTAAACCCATATTTTTTCCCAAGTTTCCATCATAACTGGTTCTCCGAAATTTTGTGCCCATTTTATCATACAAAAAAGAGTGAAATTTCAACCTAGAACATGTGGTTCTTCCTGTTCTAGTTTTTGGGAGTTTGAGTAGCATTTTCCCTTCCCTTGCCCCCTCCCCCCCCCCAAAAAAGAAACCATGCAGGTATCTTCTTTGCACAATGATCTGTCTGTAGCATTCTTGGTGCTCTCTGAGCTTGGTGGTTTGATGCAGTAGTGGTTTCAAATCCTGGCACTACCGGTTCGCTATTGGTTGAGCGCCGGTGCACGCGCTCGCTTTGTGAGCACACAGCACTTCTGCGCATGTGCAGAGCATTTTTTTTTTATTGCAAAAGTTTTACAATTACATTTTCACATTTTCACCCATTACCCCCCATCAACCCACCCCAAACTCCCCAACCTCATCCTCCCTAACCCTCCCTAACCCTCCCCTCCCCCCGGACTTCCACAGAATATACTCACATAGAAAAACCCCCCTTTATATAAAACTTGAACCCCTCCATCCCCTATATTATTTTTCATCTTAACTAAATTAAAATATTTCTATCTTAACATAACATTTTCAATTAAAAGCTATTTTATACTTCCCTGTCTGATATTTGTTCTGAACATATTCTATCCACCTTTTCCATTCCCACTCATAAGTCTCTTGTGAGCAATCTTTTAAATATGCTGAAATCTTCGCCATCTCTGCAAAACTGGCCATCTTCAAAGTCCATTCCTCGACAGTGGGCAAAGCTTCATTTTTCCAGTATTTACCTATCAATAATCTGGCTGCTGTTATCATATACAATATCAACTTTGTTTCACCCAATGTAAAACCCTTAACTATACCCAGTAAACACAATTGTGGAGAAAATTGAATTTTTTTCTTCAAAACATTCTGCATAACCCACCAAATTTTTATCCAGAAAACTTTAACTTTCCTGCAAGTCCACCAAACATGATAATATGTAGCGTCTGAACAATCACATCTCCAACATTTTGGCTGAACATTAGGGTACATACATGACAATTTCTTAGGATCTAAATGCCATCTATAAAACATTTTATAAAAATTTTCCCTCAAATTCTGTGACTGTGTAAATTTGACATTCTGAACCCAAATTTTTTCCCATGTTTCCAACATCACAGGTTCTTCAAAATTCTGTGCCCACTTAATCATACAATCTTTAACCAATTCAGTTTCTGAATCTCTTTCTAACAAAACATTGTAAAGCCTTTTGATATGCATTGGACCTTTCTCTTTTATATGTCTAACCAATTCTTCCTCATGCAACATAATACCAATTTTTTGGTCCTCTTTCCATCTCATTTGAAGTTGATTATATTGTAACCAAATTAAATTAATCCCTTCAGCCAACAGTGTCTCTAATGTCTTCAACTGCCATCTGCCCGCATCTGTAAAAAGAACTTCTTTGTATAAAAACCCCCCGAGTGACATTATATTTGTATTCCAAATAATATGACCAAGATCCAGCCATAGCGGTATTTTATAATCCCATTTGAGTCGGTGCTTCTTCCAAACTCTCATCAGGGAGTCTCTAAGTATATGACTTTTAAATACTTTGTCCACTTTATTTTCATAAAATAAGTAAGCATGCCATCCGAATTCAAGGTCAAAACTTTCTATATTCAATATTCCAGTCTTTTTCCTTCCAAACCAGTCGCTTGCTTGAGATAAAGCTGCTGCTTCATAATATAACTGTAGATTTGGAAGTTTAAGACCTCCCCGTTCTGGAACATCTTGCATAATTTTTAATTTCACTCTCGGTTTTTTCTCGTTCCAAACAAACTTATTCACTCCACTTTGCCACTCTTTCAATTGTTTGTCGCTTTTAAGCACCGGAATCGTTTGAAACAAAAAAAGAAATCTTGGCAAAATATTCATCTTAACTGCTGCTATTCTTCCAAGTAGAGACAGCTGCAGTTTTTTCCAAGTCTCCATATCTTTCTGCACCTCTCGCCACAACACCTCATAATTATTTTGAAACAGTTTCATGTTTGATTCTGCAACCTGGACTCCTAGATATTTTACCTTTGGTACAATCTCAAAACCTGCCCTCCTTTCAAGCTCGTGTTTACGATCTTGTGTCATATTTTTGACTATCATCTTAGTTTTTTTCTGATTTAGTCTAAAACCTGAAACTTTACCATAATCTTGTATAATGTCTTTCATCTGGATTATTGATTCCATTGGCTGTGTTAGGGTAACAACCAGATCATCTGCAAATGCTTTTATTCTGTAATCCTCTTGCCTTATCATTATACCTTTCAAGAGTCCCGTATTGTATTCAACAAGACTTCTAGTGTTAAAATAAATAGCAATGGGGATAACGGACATCCCTGTCTTGTTCCTTTTTCAATTTTAAAATCTGTTGTCAAACTTCCATTAATAATAATCTGTGCCTTTTGCTCTTGATAAATTGCTGAAACTGCCTGTATAAATTGGTCCCCAAAGTCCATCTTTTTTAAAGTCTTTAATAGAAAATTCCAATCGACTCTATCAAAGGCCTTTTCCGCATCCAAAAAGACCAGCACTGCAGGTACCTGTTTATTCCTCTCAAGATACTCCAGTAAGTCTATTACTTGCCTTACATTGTCCTTCATGTATCTGCCCTCAATAAATCCCGCTTGATCATCATGGATCACCTCTTGGATTACTGGCATCAACCTGTTGGCTAGTACTTTTGCATAAATTTTATAATCATTATTCAGAAGAGATATTGGTCTATAATTCTCCGGTTTTTTAGGACCTACTTGCTCTTTTGGTATCAAAGAAATGTAGGCTGTTTTCCATGATGGGGGTATTTTACCCCCTTGTTGTATGTTACAAAATAAGTCTCTGAGCTGTTCCACCATTTCTGCTTGCAAAGTCTTATAATACACTGCAGTCAAACCATCAGTTCCAGGAGCTTTAGCTGTTTTTAATTGTTTAATTGCTGCTATAATCTCCTCCTCTGTTATAGGATAATTCATTCTTTCCTTTTGTTGATTAGTAATTTTTGTGACTCTTTTATTATCTAAGTATTTTTCTATAAATCCATTCTGCATATCATCTTTAGCATATAGTTTAGTATAATAATCTACAAAAGCTTCTTTAATTAATTTTTGTTGAAAAATTTCTTTCCCTCCAATATCAATACTATCAATAGTCCGTATACTCTGCTTCTTCCTTAATGTATAGGCCAACCATCTGCCCGGTTTGTTGGCGTTACAAAATGTATTAGCGCAGAGCATTTTTGATGACATCTGGCTCTGCCCACCCGCCGCTGCTGCTACCAGTTCACCAGAACCAGGGTGAACCAGGAGCAACCCACCACTGATGTGATGCAGCATTGATGATGTTGGAGCGTGGTGGTGGCCTAGTGGTGAAGATGCTCACCTCCCCCTCGGACGGATGTTTCTCTCTCAGGGCACAAAGAGAAAATATCTGCTGCGAACTCCATGTAGGTGACAGGCAGGGCATCCGGCCAGTAAATGCTCAGTTCTATTCAGTCAGAGTGTCAGCCAGCCTGCTGCTGGCTGCCATGGAAACGGGGGGAGGGCTCAGTGAAGAATTTTTCTTTGCAGCTTTGCAACTCCAGTCAGGACATTGCTTTTCTCCCCAAGGTCATTCCTTCTAGCTTTGGTATGCAGTAGCCAGATGCTTGCCCTCTGGTTGCCTAGCTACCAAGGGAGTTGAGCTCTACAGTTTGTTTCAATTTGCTGCTTCGCACGCGTTTGCCTCAGATCTTGCCTGAAACTTGTGGCATTCAGTACTGTCCTAGTCTCAGCTCAAACACCCCAGAAGACACACAACCTCTGGCTCCCCAGACCCTACAGGAGGTGCCAATGAACCAGAATACAAGCATCCTGAATGCATTTCTTTCCTTCCTTCAGTTTTTGCTGGTTCATGTTTTTGGTCTGGTTTGGTTCAGGGATTCTCCAGCTACCCACCCTGCGTGGATCCTTTTCTCTCCAGGGGGACGTTATTCCCACAAATCCCTATTTCTCCTCTCATTAATCTCACATTTCCCTCTGAGAGAAAAGGTGGGAGAGAAAGGAGCTGATAAGGTTGCATTGGGTGTTTTGTGACCAGAAACTCATCTGCAGACACAACACCCTCTTCCCTCTGAGACTCATTCAGGGAGGGGCCCTGGACCCCCTGGGAGAGAAAAGCCAAACTCAAGACAAGGGCAGAGCAATAGACTTTATTATCAAGGGGGGGCAAGTTCTTCAGAAAGAGGGGAAGAGAAGCAAGTCTAGAGGACAGAGAGGAACCAACTGCACATGAAGAAGATGGAATTGCAAGATCTCAGCTCAGCTTTCCAATCAAGGGGGAGCCCCCCAACTCCATCTGCAGACTTGGCTTAAGAGGGTTTCCACTTGCAGAGAAAAGTCAGTCTGTTGTTACAGTCTATATCAATCCAAGTCAAGTACCCTGAAAGGAAGGAACACAGGTGGTGATCATCTTAAGAGCCTGACATGGCTTAGGATTCGGTTGCTTGCAGAGTATCTTTTCTCAAATACACCTGCCTCTCCGCTCACGGGTGGTGTCAAGTACAAATAGCTCCGATACCCAAGAATCTAGCCAACTAACGGTCAGAGGTAAATTGGCTCTGGATAAGGGCCAGCAGACCTCCAGAGGACTGGACTTGCATCTCCTGTGGTGACACAAAGACTTCAAACAGATGACAAGCTTAACTCCGCCTTCCAGCTCAGCTATAGGTGGGGTGGGGCCATGCTGCAGGCTCCCCTCATCTAAGCATTGCCACCTGATGGGATCTGGGAAGGGCCCATTTTCAGTGGCTGCCTCCCTGCTCTAGAACAATCTTCCTGCTGAGCTACAACGGACTCGATTCTTTCATGAAGGCAGTTAAGATCAGGGTCTCTGCTTGGGGGATTCTGGGAGTTGAAGGCCACACTTCTTAAAGTGGCTAATCTTGAAAAACACTGTATTAATCTATTCTTTTTAGATTGCAGTTTTAGCACATCTGGATTACTTTTTAAGATAAAATACAATTGATGTTTTAAATCAGCCACACCAAAAAAGTCTCCTTCAATAGGAGCATTATTCCCAAGATCTGTATGGATATCCTTCCGTTCCCTTCCCTTTCCTTCCTGACTTCCCTTCTCTTCCCTTCCCTTCTCATCTTCCCTTCCCTTCCTGTCTTCTTTTCCCATCTTCCCTTCCCGTCTTCCCTTCCCTTCCTTTTCTTTCCCTTCCCTTTCCCATCTTCCCTTCCCTTCTTTCCTGGAATTACAGATACAAACTCCAACCACCCTAAGGAATGAAGGCTTTTCATACTGACCAGATGAAGGATTGAGACAGACGCAATACTCATTATTAGTCAAGTTGTTGGGTTCATTATACCCCCACTTTCTATAGGTGTCTCGTGATCCATCAACCCAGCGCCATCCAGTACTCTGTGCAATGCAGAATAAAACATGTTGAGGTGGGTGAGTGGGGGACACAGGGAGGGGGAGGGAGAGAGAGAGATATTTTCCGATTCTAAATATAGCTTAAATTAATTCAAAGGGGGAAGTCCTGTTAAATAGGTTTTTGTGCAAGCATGTACCACACGCCTATTACAAAGACTCTTTGGATACATAAAGCGGTATATAAGTCCAAGCGCTATCGCTATCGCTCTTGCTATGCCCAGAATCCAAAGTCTCTGGGGCCCCAAGGACACCTGAGCCTTTGAGTCATGACCCAGCTAGGAAACATCATCAGCGCTAGAAGGGAGTGTGGGGGGAGGAGGAGGAGGAGGAGGAGGAGGAGGAGGAGGAGGAGGAGGAGGAGGAGGAGGAGGAGGCGGCTATGGGGTCCTTGGTGCTCTCTGAGCTTGGTTTTTTTCTTGCAGACCTTTCATGACCCAGCTAGGAAACGTCATCAGTGCTAGAAAGGAGGAGGAGGAGAAGGTGGAGGACTGAGGGCGGGAGGCAGAGAGAGTGGGAGGCTGAGGGAGGGAAGGAGGGGAGAGAGGGAGGGAGGGAGGGAGCATGAAGGACCCCACAGAACAGTTACTACCCTTTTTTGGGGGGAGGGAGAATTTTGTGTTTAGCCAAGTGGCTCCCTTCATGTGACACTGCTGCTTTTAGGTTTTATTTCCTAAGAAAAGAACTTTGCATTTCCAACGGTTGCATTCAGACCCTTTATCTAACTCATCAAGATCCTTTGAGTGCTAGTTCTGTCTCTAGGGAAGACTTTCTCGACCACACATCTCGTCTTAAGATGTGTGGACTTTGACTCACAACTTCTAGGGAATTTTGAGAGTTGAAGTCTATGGCTCTTAAAATGGGTACGGTTGGGAAACACCACTCTAAGGTATTACCTTTGCGGAGATAGACCGTGGAAGATGGGGGGAGGGGGGCTGGCATGCTATGGTCTGTGGGGTGGCAAAGTGATGGGCATGACTGAACAAGAGCAAGAAGGGTATTGTCTATGCCAGTTTAGCACTCTTTCCCCTTCTTCATTCACAGCAATGATGAAAATATTGACAAGCCAAAGATCCAGGATTAATTCTTGCGGTATCAGCTAGGATATTGTGCCCACTTCTGGCTATTGTATTTTAGGAAGGACACGGACAAATTGAAGGGTCTCCAGAGGAGAACGATCAAGATGATAAGAGCTTAAGAAGAAAACTGCCTCCGGGCATTCACCACTAGCTTTTATCCTCGGCTGACATGCCCCTAGCTGTTTGCCCTGGCCAATGGGCCACGGCCCCTCCGTCCCACACGCTTTGGCCTGGCCCATTCGACACCACACTGTTTGTCCCGGGATTTTGGCCACCTGGGTTAGTAAGCCACCAGCAAATTGGATAGCTGCCAATGCTGGCAGCCAGAAGCCATGGTGCGATCGATTGCAGGGGTTGGGGGTTGGTGGAGGTGCTGCAGCCAAACAGTCTCAGGCGCTTCTTAGGAGAAGGAAGGGGAGGGGGTGGAAGCTCCCCTGTACCTGATCATGCCTCCCTGATAACGAATAAACGGGAAGGGAAGAGCGGGGGGAGGGCAGCAAGTGCCAGCTTCACCCAAAGGAGTTTTCAGGGAGGTTGTAAATCACTACTCAAGAAACATCCCTTTGGAAAGAGCTGCTAATTGCTCAGAGACAGGAGGACCAAATACTCACCACACTAGAACCGGCATCTCGTCGGAGCCCAATCCAGACGCAGCCACGTTCTATGCTTTCTTTACTGACATAGGCACCAACGGATTTTGTCTGCTTGTCAGATTTGAAAGATGCTAAATGGCCTTTCCATCTGAACTGACACTCTTGCTGCAAAGAGAGAAGAACCAAAATTATCTTAGCACCAACAAACCATGTTGTCCCTCTCATGTCTGCTACAATCCAGGTCTACCAACCCAGGAGTCCTGCAGTTTGGGCAGACAAGGTCCTCTCAGCTATGTTCCTGCAGTAGAAGTTCTCCTAAGAGGAGCTGCAAATGCGAGCATGACTCTCTTGCCCAACAAGGAAAAATAAAGAGAAATATATATTGGGGAAGATGACTCTCATGCTTATGAGCGAGGTATGAGAGTGGTGTCAGCGGTGGGATATCCATGAAAAAGTGGCACATAAAAGCAAGGTGTGGGAGAGAGAGGAGAGGGAAGGAGGTGTGCGTTTGTGTGTGGACACTCTTAGAGACAAGGGGCCACTTTGGAACAACATGGCTTGAATTTTTGAAGGTCCACAATTGGGCTTGACAATTCAGTCATTTAGTGAAGCAATTGCTAAGTAACTGCAACTGCCATAAGTGTGAGGATTGGCCATAAAGATACCTTTTCATTACGGTCATAACTGTGAATGTTGCTAAGTGAGGACACCTGTTAACCCTATGATTGTTGGCCTTGTTCCCACAACATGGATAAGACAATAGCCGAGTTGCACAACTTGTTAAACCACACAATACCTAATACCACTTAAATGTAGCAGTTAGATGTCTCATTCAAGTTTTACTTTCCTTGGCAAATTTCACTCAGATATTGAAGTGAAGCCATGCAATTAATCCCATTAAACTGAAGGGAATCCAACAGAATTATTGAAATATTTTACTTTACTCTTTCTTATAGACTTTTATCTTTATCCTTTTAAAAAAAAGAATCATACAGCAGGTGCTCTTCATTCAAAGAATGACATGAACTTTTTGACGTTGTGAAGTTTGGAAAAACTGGGCCAAAATAATGGGAATTCTTCCCACTCAGGTGAGTTACCTCAGCATCTTCAAAGGTGAACTGATCTTCATAGAATTTGAAGCAATTCCACTCACTTCCGTCTTTATAGGCAAAAGTGCCAGAAGGACAGATAGTCCGAGCATGAGGACCTGCTGGGAAAACAGAATAAAAATGGACTTTTGTCTTCAAGGACAATAACAAGGCTGAGAAATCCTTGAGCAAAAGAGACCTTTATAGCTACTTAATAAACATTCCAGAGAAGAAAAAGATTTTATTCCATGAAGAAAAGCTGGAAGGAGTGACTTAAACTCAATGAGTCAATTGCAATTAGGATGGATTTTTATCGGTCTGAAATTTGTAATTGAAAAAGTCATAATGTAAAGTGGGTTTGAAAATGTATTTTTTCCCTTTATATTTAATGCTTAAGTCATTCCTAAAGCTTGTAAAATATTACTGAAAGTGTGTTAGAAAGTATCTATGTTAAGAGAAAATTATAAAGAAAAAATGTATTAGCTTAAAGAAAAGTTTAGAGTTTTAAAAAGGATAAAACAGTTTGTTTTTCCTTTAAGGTTAAAGAATCTATAAGCATACAGTGAATTTCATGAATATAAATGGTGATAGTTTATAAAGATTATAAAGTACAAACAGAATTTTATACTATTCCCACTGCGAGGAAGATAAAGCAGAAATGGTTATATTGAATGCTTTATTCAAAGAAGAGAATATATTTAATTAAGTTTTTTATTTAAATATCACTTCTGGATTTTGTGCTTGTGATTAATTTTTTGGGGGGTGATTTGATAGATTTGTTGTTATAGAAACGGCTAGTTATATACTAATGCGTAGAAGTTAAAAGCTGAGCCTGTAATGTTGCTATTTTGAACTGTGCTAAAAAGAGTCGGAAGTCAACATTTTTTTCGTTTTTCCCTTGTACCCCGTATTTTCTGTCCCCCTCTCTTTTTCCTTCCCCTGATTTCCTATTTTCATTCTTCTTTGTATTTCATACTTTGAGAAAACAATAAAAGTAAAAACTTGAAACAGAAACAGAAACACAGAATGAGAAAGCAAAGAGAACAAGAGCAGAAGTGAGAGACACCGAGATGGCTCTTGGGCTCAGTGGGCAATCAACTTTCCCCAGGGGCCACATAAGAAACTGGGACTGTTCTGGAGGGCCAAACTAACAGGGCTATGAAGGTCTGTAGGCACGCAGGCACCCACATACACAAACTGGAAATAAAAAGCTGCCTTCAAGATGAAAGCAGTGCATTGCATTGTGTGCATGACGTACACTTATTTGCATTTGCTTTGTAACTTCCGACTGACCTTACATGGGCCAGACAGAGAGAGCCGAGGGGCCAGATGTGTCCCAGGGGATGTAAAATGCCCAGGTCCTCTTTAGTGGACAGATGCCAGCCTCATCCTGTAGGTACCAGTGTTTGGGGTCCATATAATGAGACCCTGGAACTCCATGCCTTTCTGGGTTGGTCTAAATGGATCATGGCTAGAAGTAGAGGCTCCCCCATTAAGAATAAAACATTAAAATAAGCCAAGGACTAGATAAATGGGGACTCAGGGGGAAACAGGATGGAGGTGGGATATATCAACTTTGCTGGCAACAACTTACCTGCCCAGGTAAGGCTGCCCAAAAGGCCAAAGATGAAGCAAGTGATGAGAAGCATCTTCAAACCTGAGGAGGGAAACAGAAGTTGAGAAGAACCTTGAATGTCCTCCAACAATGCCAGGCCACCCCCTTTCGGGCATCCCTCCCCAGAAGGAAGAACCGAGCACTCGTCTCAACCGTGAAACCCGCCTGTTCATCTCTGGATTGCAGCCCCTCCCCTCCCCTCCCCAATACTACCCTGAGCAATTGGTAGAGACCCCCGTTCTGCCAGGAACCACAGCCTGTAATTCTCAAAATGTTGGTTCTGAACTTCTGGCCCTCATCGTTGGTTTTCTCCCATTGTGACCATTAAGATCTGGGTCACAGCAGGGGGCATCCAGGATGTATGGATGGTGTAAAGTCAGAGCAGGCTACCTGGTAGAAGAATTTGGAGAAGGGACCCTTAGCTAATCCTCAACCCCAATGAACTCAATGCCTAAATGGAAGGGATTCAAGTTTTAAGGCCCCCATCTTGATTTTCCTCTTCATCTCTACTGTGGACAAGAAAAGCAATCCTCCCTTTCACCCACCCACCCAGTGAACCACCTTGGCTGCCCAAAATGGACAAAGACATAAACACACACAATGCCAACCATCGATCTCTTATGAGAGATGCAGGACTTTCAGTTGCTTATAACCCAAGATACCTCGTCAGTCAAATAAATTATCTCTTCTATCTTTTTGTCCTGGAGTTCTTGCAAGGGATGTTGAAGAATTTCAAACTACAGGCATTCTTTAAAAGGGGGTGAAGGTTTTGCATCTCCTGATTTTGTTGAAAACCCTTTTAATCAGAGCAAGAGACATACACGCCTAGCTGTGAGAGCCGAAGTTCCCTGAAGCTATTGCTATTTGGTATTGAAACTTTTAAACAAGAACATTGAAAACCAATCTAAATGAACATAAAGTAAGGAAGCCAAAAGAAAGGAAAGAAAGATCAAAAGAGGGTGGGGGAGACTAAAGAAAAAGGGAAAAGAGAATAGATAGGAAGAAATAGCTTCTGATATTCTTCACAGCAATTATAAGTACAAATATGTTATTCTCTCTCTCTCTCTCTCTCTCTCTCTCTCTCTCTCTCTCTCTCTCTCTCTCTCTCTCTCTCTCTCTCATTAAATCATGTTACCCTTCTTTCTCTAATCTATGACTCTCACCTTCAAAGAGGGATCCAATCTGAAGGAGAAATCCTCTAGATCACCAAGGTCTGTGTTCCAGCTTATATACCCCAACTCACAGGCTCACACCCTGCCCGGCAAGATAAGGGGATCCAAAACCGGATGGAAATTTCTGGAAAGCAGGTGTTGCTCACATCCTGCAAAGGACAGAGAAACCTATCACTCAGCTGTTTTCTTGGGAAATCTCCAACTTTTATTATTTTATTATTAAGAATCCATCGAAGATGTTTGATCCTGGACAGATGAGGGATAATGATTGCAACAGTTTGTGGTAGATTAGAAGCCATTGTGGACTGACTGCGTGTAAATTATAAGAACAGATTGTAAACAGAGAGCTTTAAAGTTTAATTTTGTTGTTTGTTTTACTTGTTAATGTTTTTTTTAAAGAGTAAATAGTGGATAGGTCAAATTAGCGGGCCAAAGAGGGCTGTAGAAGTTTATAAACTGTAGGCCTGTTTTGCAAGGGAGGGGAATTCCCGTATTTTTTGAGTATAAGACGCCCCTTAGTTTTTGGGGAGGAAAATAAGAAAAAAGCTGATTGGCGGGTGGATCGGCCTCCCAGAATACCACCAATCAGCTGTTCGCAGAGATGAATTTTAGCAACAGGTTTGTTGTTTGTGAGCTCTGTGCCTTGCTTTTTTTTCTGCCTCTGAAACTTCTGAAAACTCCATTTCAGAAAAAACTTTTTTTTTTTTTGCCCCTGAAACAGAGCTTCAATTTCTGAGGCTTTTTTCCTGAAGCTCTGTTTGGCGGCTTTTTTTCTAAAGATTCGTTTTTGATCCTTTTTTCAGCCTCTGAAACCTCCGTTTGTGAAGCTGGGCAGGGCTTTGGAGTATAAGATACTGTTAGGATTGATGGTTCTACCCCAACCTTTTATGACCTATGTCTTTCTCTTACAGATGTATGTCAAGAATTACCTGAGGATCACGTGGGAGAGTCCCTTTTATACTCCGAGGGAGGAGCTTAGAGGTAAAGTGGGACTATGGATGGTGACATTAAATTAACCCTTGCTGGGGAGGATAAACAGAGATGAACTTAAGTTAGACATTTCATCTGACAGATACACCCAGATTCTCACCCTCTTTTTTGGGGGGAAAAGTGTGTCTTTACTCCAAAAAATACGGTATTATTGTTGAAATGTATTTATCAGTATTTAACTAAGAGAGACAATTTATGTGTATGGTCAGGTTTTAATTATTATTTATTTTTCAGGCATATTTTTTTTTAATCTTTTCCGGTTTTGTTTTGTTTTTGTTTCCTTTTTTTCTGTTGAAGTTTGTATTTTAAGTTTGGAATGAAATTTTTAAAAAATAATTTTAAAAAAAGAAATTGCAAATGAGTTGTGTTTTGGACTGAATTTATCCTAGAATTTCCTCCTTTGATATGACCCCTCATAATATGACCTTGATATGACCTGTCATAATATCTATGATTATGACCTATGATTTGCTCTTTAAATGTACACTGTGAGCTTATGCACCAGAGACAAATTTGTTGTGTGTCCAATCACACTTGGCCAACAAAGAATTCTATTCTATTTTATAATATCCTGGTTTGGGGCCAAACGACCAAGAACAGCATGTCATAAAATAATATAACCACCAAGAACAGCATGTCATAAAATAGTATAACCATATAATCATCTTGGTGTTAATAGTCTCTAAGATAGTAAATCCAACCAGGATCTGCTTTTTACAGTGTTTTTATTTCTTTATGGTGTTTTGTGAGTGTGCATCTTTCTCTCTGTATACATGTGTGCATGCATTGGCATTCCACTTTATCCCATTACGACCTCTGGTTGACCATGGTGAGAATTAGTGGACTGCAGAAATGTTTGGCCTGGCCTGGCATCAGGATCTTCTTGGGTACCACTTTATAAGGGCTTGGTAAGGCCACACTTGGAATATTGCATCCAGTTTTGGTTGCCATGATATAAAACAGATGTTGAGAATCTAGAAAGAGTGCAGAGAAGAGCAACAAAGATGATTAAGGAGCTGGAGGCTAAAACATACAAACAACAGTTGCATGATTTGGGTGTGTCTAGTCTAGTAAAAAGAAGGACCGGCGTGACATGATAGAAGTCTTCCAATATTTGAGGGGCTGTCACAGAGAAGAGGGGGTCAACTATTGTCCAAAGCACCTGAAGGCAGGACAAGAAAGAATGGATGGATGGAAACTGATCAAGGAGACAACCAACCTAGAACTATAGAGAAATTTCCTGACAGTGAGGACAATCAATCAATGGAATGGCTTCCCTCCAGAAGTTATGGGTACTCCATCACTGGAGATTTTAGAAGAGATTGGACAACCATTTGTCTGGAAGGGTCGAGGGTCTCCTGCTTGAGCAGGGGGTTGGACTAGAAGACCTCCAAGGACTCTTCCAATTCTTTTATCCTGTTATCTACCAAGAAATACTTAGTTCTAGCACGGGGCCTGTTCCAGTTCACAATCGCTGTCAATTGAATCCTCTTCCACCCTCCATGCAGGTCAACTCTAAGGAGGCATGATTTTTAGAGAGCTTTAGGGTTGATAGGAGGAGACCTTTTGGCATAGTACAAGGGGTGAACTTTCCTATGAGGTCATGTTCTTAACAATTAAAAATATATATGGGGGTTCCTGAATCCAAAGCAAAGGGCTTGAAATGTCAGCTGCTGGGAAACACAGTCGCTCTTGTCCTCCACTCCAAACTTGAGAGATTCCCAAGGGACCCACTTCTGGAGAAGGAGAAGAGGAAGAAGAGGAGGAGGAGGAGGAAGAGGAAGTGGAAGAAGCAGCAGCAGCAGCAGCAGCTTGGATGAGAAATGTTTTCAAGGAAAACTTGGAATATTGCATTCAGTTTTGGTCGCCACACTGTAAAAAAGATGTGGAGACTCTAGAAAGAGTGCAGAGAAGAGCAGCCAAGATGATGAGGGGACTGGAGGCTAAAACAGATGAAGAACAATTGCAGGAACTGGGTATTTCTAGTCTAGTGAAGAGACGAGAAGGACTAGGGGAGATATGATATCAGTGTTCCAATATCTCAGGGGCTGCCCCAAAGAAGAGGGAGTCAAGCTATTCGCCAAAGCACCCGAAGGCAGGACAAGAAGCAATGGGTGGAAACCAGTGATGGGATTCAAGTAATTTAACAACAGGTTCTCTGTCCTAATGATATCTTCCAACAACCAGTTGGCCAAACTGCTCAGAAAGTTAACAACCGGTTCTCCCGAAGGGGTGCGAACCGGCTGAATTCCACCACTGGTGGAAACTAATCAAGGAGAGAAACAACTTAGAAGAAATTTCCTGACAGTTAGAACAATTCATCAGTGGAACAACTTGCCTCCAGAAGTTGTGAATGCTCCAACACTGGATAACCTTAAGAGGTTAAGAAGAGGTTGGATAACCATTTGTCTGAAGTGGTGTAGGGTTTCCTGCCTAGGCAGGGGGTTGGACTAGATGACCCCCAAGGTCCCTTCCAACTATTCTATTCTAAAAAACCAAGAAAATTCAGTTGCTTTTGGAAAATCACCTTTGGGTCAACCATGACTTGGATTCTTGAGTATCTCCATAAAAGATAGTCTGGGAAGAATTTTAATAATTGTGGAATTTTAACTCACAATTAGATTTATTCCTATACTGTCTTCGACCCTCCTTTTGATTAGATGGAAAAATGAGGACCCAGAATGTTTGGGGCAACATGGTGACTCTGTAAACTGCTTAGAGGGGGCTGCAAAGCACTTTGGTGCAGTGAATGTCTAAGTGCTATTGGTTATTGCTATAAAGGACTTTCACCTTTCCTGTAAATATTACCAGTCTCTGTATCTCACATGGTAGCTACCACAAGTGCTGTTTCTACGCTCTTGAATAGATTTTTTCTAACTCTTCGAGTAGCATGTCCAATGTAATTCTTATGTGATCCTGGCTCAGATCAGACCAGAATTTTCTTCTAACACTACATTCAAGACTACTCAATAAATTTCCCATGTCCATTGGGAAGTTTAGCAATTCTTTGATTTAAAATATGAGCCTCACACAAGCACCTTCCCAGGAGTCTCATACCTTTTACGTGGCAATATTCTGGACATACCAGATCTGGGGGTCTCCAGATATTCAACTCAAAATGCATTGATGTTGTCTCCTCAAATGGTGATGAAACGTTTGCAGCCAAATGGCCAAGCTCGGAGCTCAAACCAACAGCCTAATATATAAAATGGCTTGTATGGCTTCATGGCCTGAAGATTGTTGGTTAAGGAACCAGGTTTTGGGTTTTACTCTGTTTTTCATTGTTGTTGTGAGTTACTCAAAGTTGTGTTTTGTGATGAGCAGCCATACTCTTAAATAAATAACTCGCCCTCCCACACACCCCTCACATACCCCTGACGCTGGAGATATGACCTCTGTGTGGAAGACAAAGCTAAGTCCTTCAAAAACGTGGTGGCTGTTAACTACGGGTGTTGGAGGAAATGTCCTTCTGGGTTCAGTTCCAAGTGGGGAAAAAGACACTGGAAACACGGTGGCTACTTGGAAAGACGGTTTTAATGGTGGACAGGATCACATGCCTTGAAAATCTTGGGTGAAGACGGGATAAAAGGGAAGAGATGCTGAGGGTGCCTGGGTTTTATGCCCTCTCTGGGTTTTTGAATTTGAGCTTGTATTCTGATTGGTTGTCAGACTTCCATGGGGCCATGCAGGGGTAACTTTGTAGGTTGTCTTTTTGAGTCCCAAGCTTGGTTGAGCCTTGCTGGGTGATGATGCAATGAAGGGGCTTTGGGCAATTCCTACTATGGCTCTGCCTGAAGGAGGTAGACCTTTGTTATGTAGAATAGACTGGCCCAGGCCTTCATGGCCCATAGACAAAAGTGTGGGGGAGGGGGCTGAGTTTCTGCCTCCCTTTTATGGGAAATATTCTGCCCTTTTAATATTTTCTAAAATATCTCATTTTCCTAGGAGAGGGTGGGTGCTATCTTCCTACAAAGGGGAGTGACTTCCAGGGTACAACTGCCTTCCATGTTTTACCTACTCCAATCTCTTCACCGGGGGTGGCCTCTTTACAACCTGTGGACTTCAACTCCCAGAATTCCCGAGCCATGCTGGAATTGAATGGCTTAGGAAGAATGCTGGGAATTGAAGTCCACAGGTCATTAAAGGGCCACCGTTGTTCATCCCTGCTCTTTGCTGTTGGGTTCCCTTAAGTCCTTACATTGCTAAACAAGGAGATCTTAGTCCTCGCAGCTGAATTGAACTGGCGTCATCTTTAGGGAAGGCTTCTTACTAATTAGCTGGTTAGTGTCAAGAACACTTAACTGGCAAAGTTGGATCAGGAAGTTTTCCAACTCTGCTCCTTCGTCTGAGGCTTTACTTGAACCTTGAAAGGGCCCCATTGGGGAGGCTGTTGATGGGGTGGAATTAGCATCTGGGGAGATGGCTTTGTCAACCAGGTTGTTTTTCTGGAAGGATTAAACAAGGTGCAAAGGGAGTTGTTAACTTTCTTGTCACAATCACAGCCCTCCGGTCTCCTGGGCTTCTTGAGTTCTTCCACGCCGGGGAGATGCCGTCAACTTAATCGTTCTCTTCTTTGGGCATGAAAAGGAGGGATAAACTGAGGCACTCTCCCAACCAACTTCTTCACCTGCCCCCAAGGTGTGTTTCTATTCTGAGATCAATATGAACGTACAAAGTTGTAGGGATTTTTAACACTGCAGTTTAAGTTGGCTTTTTGACATTTTGACCATGTAGGTTTTTTAAGAGTTGGTCTTTGGAAGCAAAAGTCTTCCTTCCTTCCTTCCTTCCTTCCTTCCTTCCTTCCTTCCTTCCTTCCTTCCTTCCTTCCTTCCTTCCTTCCTTCCTCCCTCCCTCCCTCCCTCTCTCTCTCTCTTTTTCTTTCTTGCTTGCTTGCTTTTCTTCCTTCCTTCTTTCCTTCCTTCCCACCGTCCCTTCCTTTCTTCCTTCCTTCTTTCCTTTCTGGCATAAAATGACTTTACTCCCATCTGCCCATTTTTTCATAAATCTATTTTTTGTTGTGGTTGATGGGCAAAACTTTAGGGAAATTGCAAGGCAACCAGGCTTCTATACGCTCATTATTGGAAGAATGTGACAATACCCACAATGCAAGTGTGGTTGTTAAAGCTGGGGGAGCTGGCTGGGACAGCAAAACTTTCAGTTCTGGTTAGAAAAAAAGAGACAAGCCAAATTTAATACCAATTAGAAGATACATTTGAAGCTTTTTCAAGAAACAGAAACCATGACATACTGAGTTGATGACCAGTAATATTTACAAGTTATAAAGACAAATGGGAGTTTACATTCCAATTGTAAAGTGGAGTTTTATCTATATCTGCTATAAAGGGAATTGGAATTCTTTGTTTGTCTTTTTTTATTGCACTTGTCATTTCTTTGTTTATTCTGTCTTCTAGCCTCCTTGACTATTTATTGTTAGGTTTTTATTTCTCCTTTTAATAAGCTAATAAAGATAATAAAGGTAAGACTCTGCATGGGATGTGCCCATCCACAGATAGCTGAGAGAGTCCTTGGTGCTCTCTGGGCTTGGTGGTTTTCTTGCAAATGTTTCATTACTCAAACTAGGTAACATCATCAGTGCTAATTTGAGGAATGAAACATCTGCAAGAAAACCACCAAGTTCAGAGAGCATCAAGGACCCCTCAGCTCCCTCTCTGCAAACCCCACTCCCTTCCAGGACTGATGATGTCACTTAATCAGGTAATGAAACGTCTGCAAGAAAACCACCCAGCTCAGGGAGCATCAAGGACCCCTCATTTCAGCCCTGAGCTACAAATGTTCCCCTACGGATAGCTTAGGTGGCCAGACATGGGGAAATCCTACCCGTAACTGGAAAGGGCTGAGGCTCTGATCATGGCAGCAGCAGAAGAGGCACTGAGCGCCAGACCCATAGAAGCAGGCCTCTACCACCACCTGCACCCAAGGGGCAGCCTATGCCCGGAGGCCTCCAAAGCAGCCCAACACGCAGCGGCAGGGGGTAAGATGGCACTGAACAGCACAACCAGGTAGCTGGCATTGTGTAGTAGAGAAATATTTACATCATAAGTCTAGATGGGAGATCCACAAGAGGTCAAGAACAAGAAAGTTGAGGTCCTATGACCCAGACAGACAAGCCAAGTGTCCCAAAGGTGCTTTCTTTCAAGAGACAACTGGACTTTGTTTTTTCTTTGAAGATGTTTCGCTTCTCACCCAAGAAGCATCAAAGAACATCAAAAGACAACATCCAAGAAAAAGTATAGCATCAAAGGACACTACAACAGAACACTCATCACAGCATCAAAGGACAGCACCAAAGAACAATCAGAGCATCAAAGGACACTCCAACAGCCAGACAGAAGCTACTTGAGGAAATAATATTCATTTACCACCAAACCCTTTCATACTACTTTACTTCATTACTCATTGATTAAATGATATTTAATGATGTTTATTGATTTATTAATTGATTAGCATTGATTAATTAATTGATTGTCTAGTTGATTAATTGATTGTCTAGTTGATTAATTGATTGTCTAGTTGATTAATATAGATTATTGGATAGATTCAGGAGGTTGAAATGAATGTCATAAATAAAAATTAACTCAAATGTCTTAGTGACATTTCAACCTAGAACATGTGGTTGCTCCAGTTCTAGTTTTTGGGAGTTTGAGTAGCATATTCCCTTCCCTTGCCCCCTCCCCCCTCCCAGAAAAAACCCCATGCAGGTATCTTCTTTGCACAATGATCTGTCTGTAGCATTCTTGGTGCTCTCTGAGCTTGGTGGTTTGATGCAGCATTGATGATGTTGGAGTGTGGTGGTGGCCTAGTGGTGAAGATGCTCACCTCCCCCTCGGACGGATGTTTCTCTCTCAGGGCACAAAGAGAAAATATCTGCTGCGAACTCCATGTAGGTGACAGGCAGGGCATCCGGCCAGTAAATGCTCAGTTCTATTCAGTCAAGAGTGTCAGCCAGCCTGCTGCTGGCTGCCATGGAAACGGGGGGAGGGCTCAGTGGAGAATTTTTCTTTGCAGCTTTGCAACTCCAGTCAGGACATTGCTTTTCTCCCCAAGGTCATTCCTTCTAGCTTTGGTATGCAGTAGCCAGATGCTTGCCCTCTGGTTGCCTAGCTACCAAGGGGGTTGAGCTCTACAGTTTGTTTCAATTTGCTGCTTCGCACACGTTTGCCTCAGATCTTGCCTGAAACTTGTGGCATTTAGTACTGTCCTAGTCTCAGCTCAAACACCCCAGAAGACACACAACCTCTGGCTCCCCAGACCCTGCAGGAGGTGCCAATGAACCAGAATACAAGCATCCTGAATGCATTTCTTTCCTTCCGCTTTTGCTGGTAAAGTTTTTGGTCTGGTTTGGTTCAGGGATTCTCCAGCTACCCATCCTGCATGGATCCTTTTCTCTATAGGGGGACGTTATTTCCACAAATCCCTATTTCTCCTCTCATTAATCTCACATTTCCCTCTGAGAGAAAAGGCAGGAGAGAAGAGTATATTCATGAACTGGAATAGAGGCATGGTAACAAGGTCAGCCAATGAATAGGCATAGCAACGAAGTCAGCCAGTTGGGAGCTGAGACTGGAGCCAGGGCATGTCTTAGTCTGCAGCTTCTGAGTCTGTGCAGAGAAACTGAAACCAGTGTGTAAACTTGCCTGCTCTGTGCTCAGATCTAAAATGAAACTAACTGTTCTCTCCTGCCTTGTGTTCTGCCTGAAGAATCAACTATCTGTTATTATATAAATAAAGAAGTGAATGAATCCAGCTGAATCAGTTAGCTGCGTGTGCTTCTGGATTTGATTTTTGCAAGAAACTCTGACAAGAAGGACCCCAGGAAAGGAGCTGATAAGGTTGCATTGTGTGTTTTGTGACCAGAAACTCATCTGCAGAGACAACACCCTCTTCCCTCTGAGACTCATTCAGGGAGGGGCCCTGGACCCCCTGGGAGAGAAAAGCCAAACTCAAGACAAGGGCAGAGCAATAGACTTTATTATCAAGGGGGGCCAAGTTCTTCAGAAAGAGGGGAAGAGAAGCAAGTCTAGAGGACAGAGAGGAACCAACTGCTTGACCTTCAGATGGTCTTTGTGGAAAAGAGGTTTTGCACATGAAGAAGATGGAAACACAAGATCTCAGCTCAGCTTTCCAATCAAGGGGGAGCCCCCCAACTCCATCTGCAGACTTGGCTTAAGAGGGTTTCCATTTGCAGAGAAAATTCAGTCTGTTGTTACAGTCTATATCAATCCAAGTCAAGTACCCTGAAAGGAAGGAACACAGGTGGTGAACATCTTAAGAGCCTGACATGGCTTAGGATTCGGTTGCTTGCAGAGTATCTTTTCTCAAATACACCTGCCTGTCCGCTCACGGGTGGTGTCAAGTACAAATAGCTCCGATACCCAAGAATCTAGCCAACTAACGGTCAGAGGTAAATTGGCTCTGGATAAGGGCCAGCAGACCTCCAGAGGACTGGACTTGCATCTCCTGTGGTGACACAAAGACTTCAAACAGATGACAAGCTTAACTCCGCCTTCCAGCTCAGCTATAGGTGGGGTGGGGCCATGCTGCAGGCTCCCCTCATCTAAGCATTGCCACCTGATGGGATCTGGGAAGGGCCCATTTTCAGTGGCTGCCTCCCTGCTCTAGAACAATCTTCCTGCTGAGCTACAACGGACTCGATTCTTTCATGAAGGCAGTTAAGATCAGGGTCTCTGCTTGGGGGATTCTGGGAGTTGAAGGCCACACTTCTTAAAGTGGCTAATCTTGAAAAACACTGTATTAATCTATTCTTTTTAGATTGCAGTTTTAGCACATCTGGATTACTTTTTAAGATAAAATACAATTGATGTTTTGGGTTCTATATTTATTTTTGTTGCCACTCAGAGTCCCCTTGGTTGTACTGGGTGGCCATGGAAATATCATTGTTTGAAACAAAATCAGGCATTCACAAACCTCTCCAGCTTTGAAAGGGCAGAAAAAAAGCAGTTAGACTAGGTTGCCTCTGCGACAAATGCTGCGATGAGGAAGTACCATTTTGTGAGACTCTAGAAATGTCTAACTTTTGCCTCTTAAGGTTCTCCAATAAGTACTTTAAATCAGCCACACCAAAAAAGTCTCCTTCAATAGGAGCATTATTCCCAAGATCTGTATGGATATCTCTGTTTCCTTCCCTTCCCTTCCCTCCCTTCCCCTTCCCTTTCCTTCCCTTTCCTTTTCCCCTTCCCTTCCCTATCTTCCCTTCCCTTCCTTTTTCCCTTTCCTTTTTCCCTTTCCTTTTTTGCTTCCCTTCCCTTCCTGTCTTCCCTTCCTTGTCTTCCCATCCTTTCCCTCCCCTTCCCTTTTTCCCTTCCCTTCCCTATTTTCTCTTCCCTTCCTTTTTCCCTTTCCTTTTTTCCTTTCCTTTTTTCCTTCCCTTTTTCTCTTTCCTTTTTCCCTTCACTTTTTCCCTTTCATTTTTTCCTTCCCTCCCCTTTCCTGTCTTCCCTTCCCTTCCCTTCTTTCCTGGAATTACAGATACAAACTCCGACCACCCTAAGGAATGAAGGCTTTTCATACTGACCAGATGAAGAATGGAGACAGGTGCAATACACATTATTGCCCAAGTTGTTGGGTTCATTATACCCCCACTTTCTATAGGTGTCTCGTGATCCATCAACCCAGCGCCATCCAGTAGTCTGTGTATGCAGAATAAAACATGTTGGGGTGGGTGAGTGGGGGACAGGGGAGTAGGGAGATAGAAAATTTTATTTTCCAATTCTGAATTTAGCTTAATTTAATTCAAAGGAGGAAGTCCTGTTAAACAGGTTTTTCTGAAAGCATGCACCACACGCCTATTACAGAGACTCTTTGGATACATAAAGCGGTATATAAGTCCAAGCGCTATCGCTATCGCTCTTGCTATGCCCAGAATCCAAAGTCTCTGGGGCCACAAGGACACCTGAGCCTTTGAGTCATGACCCAGCTAGGAAACATCATCAGTGCTAGAAGGGAGTGTGGGAGGAGGAGAAGGAAGAGGAGGAAATGGACTGTGGGGTCCTTGGTGCTCTCTGAGCTTGGTTTTTTTCTTGCAGACCTTTCATGACCCAACTAGGAAACATCATCAGTGCTAAAAGGGATTGGGGTTTGCTGACTTTACAATCAAGAAATAAACAATAGCCCAATCAAGGAACTCCCACCTCAGACAAACAAAGTAAACAACAGCCTAATCAAGGAACCACCAAATCCACTCCCACCAACCCTGGCAGAGTAATCCACTTGTACATAAACAGAGAGCAAATCCCCCACCCTTCTAGCACTGAAGTTATGATCTAGTTGGGTCATGAAACTTTTGCAAGAAAGGAGAGAGAGAGAGAGAGAGAGAGAGAGAGAGAGAGAGAGAGAGAGGGAGAGAGAGAGAGAGAGAGATTCATCTCTGCTTGATGAGTTAGACAAACGGTCAGCTAGACCGTTTAACTCATCAAGATCCTTTGAGTGCTAGTTCTGTCCCTAGGGAAGACTTTCTCGGCCTTGGTCGTCTTAAGATGTGTGGACTTTGACTCACAACTTCTAGGGAATTTTGAGAGTTGAAGTCTATGGCTCTTAAAATGGGTACGGTTGGGAAACACCACTCTAAGGTATTACCTTTGCGGAGATAGACCGTGGAAGATGGGGGGGAGGGGGGCTGGCATGCTATGGTCTGTGGGGTGGCAAAGTGATGGGCATGACTGAACAAGAGCAAGAAGGGTATTGTCTATGCCAGTTTAGCACTCTTTCCCCTTCTTCATTCATAGCAACGATGAAAATATTGACAAGCCAAAGATCCAGGATTAATTCTTGTGGTATCAGCTAGGATATTGTGCCCACTTCTGGCTATTGTATTTTAGGAAGGACACGGACAAATTGAAGGGTCTCCAGAGGAGAACGATCAAGATGATAAGAGCTTAAGAAGAAAACTGCCTCCGGGCATTCACCACTAGCTTTTATCCTCGGCTGACATGCCCCTAGCTGTTTGCCCTGGCCAATGGGCCAAGGCCCCTCCGTCCCACACGCTTTGGCCTGGCCCATTCGACACCACACTGTTTGTCCCGGGATTTTGGCCACCTGGGTTAGTAAGCCACCAGCAAATTGGATAGCTGCCAATGCTGGCAGCCAGAAGCCATGGTGCGATCGATTGCAGGGGTTGGGGGTTGGCGGAGGTGCTGCAGCCAAACAGTCTCAGGCGCTTCTTAGGAGAAGGAAGGGGAGGGGGTGGAAGCTCCCCTGTACCTGATCGTGCCTCCCTGATAACGAATAAACGGGAAGGGAAGAGCGGGGGGAGGGCAGCAAGTGCCAGCTTCACCCAAAGGAGTTTTCAGGGAGGTTGTAAATCACTACTCAAGAAACATCCCTTTGGAAAGAGCTGCTAATTGCTCAGAGACAGGAGGACCAAATACTCACCACACTAGAACCTGCATCTCGTCGGAGCCCAATCCAGACGCAGCCACGTTCTATGCTTTCTTTACTGACATAGGCACCAACGGATTTTGTCTGCTTGTCTGATTTGAAAGATGCTAAATGGCCTTTCCATCTGAACTGACACTCTTGCTGCAAAGAGAGAAGAACCAAAATTATCTTAGCACCAACAAACCATGTTGTCCCTCTCATGTCTACCAACCCAGGAGTCCTGCAGTTTGGGCAGACAAGGTCCTCTCAGCTATGTTCCTGCAGTAGAAGTTCTCCTAAGAGGAGCTGCAAATGCGAGCATGACTCTCTTGCCCAACAAGGAAAAATAAAGAGAAATATATATTGGGGAAGATGACTCTCATGCTTATGAGCGAGGTATGAGAGTGGTGTCAGCGGTGGGATATCCATGAAAAAGTGGCACATAAAAGCAAGGTGTGGGAGAGAGAGGAGAGGGAAGGAGGTGTGCGTTTGTGTGTGGACACTCTTAGAGACAAGAGGCCACTTTGGAACAACATGGCTTGAATTTTTGAAGGTCCACAATTGGGCTTGACAATTCAGTCATTTAGTGAAGCAATTGCTAAGTAACTGCAACTGCCATAAGTGTGAGGATTGGCCATAAAGATACCTTTTCATTACGGTCATAACTGTCAATGTTGCTAAGTGAGGACACCTGTTAACCCTATAATTGTTGGCCTTGTTCCCACAACATGGATAAGACAATAGCCGAGTTGCACAACTTGTTAAACCACACAATACCTAATACCACTTAAATGTAGCAGTTAGATGTCTCATTCGAGTTTTACTTTCCTTGACAAATTTCACTCAGATATTGAAGTGAAGCCATGCAATTAATCCCATTAAACTGAAGGGAATCCAAGAGAATTATTGAAATATTTTACTTTACTCTTTCTTATAGACTTTTATCTTTATCCTTTTAAAAAAAAGAATCATACAGCAGGTGCTCTTCATTCAAAGAATGACATGAACTTTTTGACGTTGTGAAGTTTGGAAAAACTGGGCTAAAATAATGGGAATTCTTCCCACTCAGGTGAGTTACCTCAGCATCTTCAAAGGTGAACTGATCTTCATAGAACTTGAAGCAATTCCACTCACTTCCGTCTTTATAGGCAAAAGTGCCAGAAGGACAGAGAGTCCGAGCATGAGGACCTGCTGGGAAAACAGAATAAAAATGGACTTTTTCTTCAAGGACAATAACAAGGCTGAGAAATCCTTGAGCAAAAGAGACCTTTAGAACTACTTAATAAATATTCCAGAGAAGAAAAAGATTTTATTCCATGAAGAAAAGCTGGAAGGAGTGACTTAAACTCAATGAGTCAATTGCAATTAGGATGGATTTTTATCGGTCTGAAATTTGTAATTGAAAAAGTCATAATGTAAAGTGGGTTTGAAAATGTATTTTTTTCCCTTTATATTTAATGCTTAAGTCATTCCTAAAGCTTGTAAAATATTACTGAAAGTGTGTTAGAAAGTATCTATGTTAAGAGAAAATTATAAAGAAAAAATGTATTAGCTTAAAGAAAAGTTTAGAGTTTTAAAATGGATAAAACAGTTTTTTCCCCCTTTAAAGTTAAAGAATCTATAAGAATACAGTGAATTTCATGAATATAAATGTTGATAGTTTATAAAGATTATAAAATGGAAACAGAAATATATACTATTCCCACTGCGAGGAAGATAAAGTAGAAATGGTTATATTGAATGCTTTATTCAAAGAAGAGAATATATTTAATTAAGTTTTTTATTTAAATATCACTTCTGGATTTTGTGCTTGTGATTAATTTTTTGGGGGGTGATTTGATAGATTTGTTGTTATAGAAACGGCTAGTTATATACTAATGCGTAGAAGTTAAAAGCTGAGCCTGTAATGTTGCTATTTTGACCTGTGCTAAAAAGAGTCGGAAGTCAACATTTTTTTCGTTTTTCCCTTGTACCCCGTATTTTCTGTCCCCCTCTCTTTTTCCTTCCCCTGATTTCCTATTTTCATTCTTCTTTGTATTTCATACTTTGAGAAAACAATAAAAGTAAAAACTTGAAACAGAAACAGAAACACAGAATGAGAAAGCAAAGAGAACAAGAGCAGAAGTGAGAGACACCGAGATGGCTCTTGGGCTCAGTGGGCAATCAACTTTCCCCAGGGGCCACATAAGAAACTGGGACTGTTCTGGAGGGCCAAACTAACAGGGCTATGAAGGTCTGTAGGCACGCAGGCACCCACATACACAAACTGGAAATAAAAAGCTGCCTTCAAGATGAAAGCAGTGCATTGCATTGTGTGCATGACGTAGACTTATTTGCATTTGCTTTGTAACTTCCGACTGACCTCACGTGGGCCAGACAGAGAGAGCCGAGGGGCCAGATGTGTCCCAGGGGATGTAAAATGCCCAGATCCTCTTTAGTGGGCAGATGCCAGCCTCATCCTGTAGGTACCAGTATTTGGGGTCCATATAATGAGACCCGGAGGCCTTCTGGAACTCCATGCCTTTCTGGGTTGGTTTAAATGGATCATGGCTAGAAGTAGAGGCTCCCCCATTAAGAATAAAACATTAAAATAAGCCAAGGACTAGATATATGGTGACCCAGGGGGAAACAGGATGGAGGTGGGATATATCAACTTTGCTGGCAACAACTTACCTGCCCAGGTAAGGCTGCCCAAAAGGCCAAAGATGAAGCAAGTGATGAGAAGCATCTTCAAACCTGAGGAGGGAAACAGAAGTTGAGAAGAACCTTGAATGTCCTCCAACAATGCCAGGCCACCCCCTTTCGGGCGTCCCTCCCCAGAAGGAAGAACCGAGCACTCCTCTCAACCATGAAACCCACCTGTTCATCTCTGGATTGCAGCCCCCTCCCCTCCCCAATACTATCCTGAGCAATTGGTAGAGACCCCCATTCTGCCAAGAACCACAGCCTGTAATTCTCAAAATCTTGGTTCTGAACTTCTGGCCCTCATCGTTGGTTTTCCCCCATTGTGACTATTAAGATCTGGGTCACAGCAGAGGTGATCCAGGACATATGGATGGTGTAAAGTCAGAGCAGGCTACCTGGTAGAAGAATTTGGAAAAGGGACCCTTAGCTAATCCTTAACCCCAATGAACTCAATGCCTAAATGGAAGGGATTCATGTTTTAAGGTCCCCGTCTTGATTTTCCTCTTCATCTCTATTGTGGACAAGAAATGGAATCCTCCCTTTCACCCACCCACCCAGTGAACCACCTTGGCTGCCAAAAATGGACAAAGAAAGACATAAACACACACAATGCCAACCATCGATCTCTTATGAGAGATACAGGACTTTCAGTTGCTTTATAACACAGATGCTATGATGCCTCATCAGTCAAATAAATTATCTCTTCTATCTTTTTGTCCTGGAGTTCTTGCAAGGGATGTTGAAGAATTTCAAACTACAGGCATTCTTTAAAAGGGGGTGAAGGTTTTGCATCTCCTGATTTTGTTGAAAACCCTTTTAATCAGAGCAAGAGACATACACGCATAGCTGTGAGAGCTGAAGTTCCCTGAAGCTATTGCTATTTGGTATTGAAACTTTTAAACAAGAACATTGAAAACCAATCTAAATGAACATAAAGTAAGGAAGCCAAAAGAAAGGAAAGAAAGATCAAAAGAGGGTGGGGGAGACTAAAGAAAAAGGGAAAAGAGAAAAGATAGGAAGAAGTAGCTTCTGATATTCTTCACAGCAATTATAAGTACAAATATGTTATTCTCTCTCTCTCTCTCTCTCTCTCTAGTTAAATCATGTTACTCTTCTTTCTCTAATCTATGACTCTCACCTTCAAAGAGGGATCCAATCTGAAGGAGAAATCCTCTAGATCACCAAGGTCTGTGTTCCAGCTTAAATACCCCAACTCACAGGCTCACACCCTGCCCGGCAAGATAAGGGGATCCAAAACAGGATGGAAATTTCTGGAAAGCAGGTGTCGCCCACATCCTGCAAAGGACAGAGAAACCTATCACTCAGCTGTTTTCTTGGGAAATCTCCAACTTTTATTATTTTATTATTAAGAATCCATCGAAGATGTTTGATCCTGGACAGATCAGGGATAATGATTGCAACGGTTTATGGTAGATTAGAAGCCATTGTGGACTGACTGCTAACGATGATCCAGGAAGGAAGGAATAAAATGCAAGAGACCATGGCCCACAACCATGAGGAGACAAGGAAAATCACGAGAAACTTAGGACGGATGTGGGAGAGATAAAGGATAATATTAGGAACATGGATGAGAAGATAGGAAAGATACAACAGAAAATAGAGGAAAACGAACAGAGGATTTATAAGGTGGAGGAGAGAATAAAACATACGAATAAGAGAATGGAGAAGATGGAATATAACCAAGCAGCCACAAATAAGGACCTAGAGGACACGTTATCATATCTGGAGATGGAGAAGGCATCCTTCTACTTAAGGTTTCAGAACGTAGAAGAGCAAAAGGAGGAGGACCTAGGAGAAATCATGACTGAGATACTTTCAGAAGTGACCCAGAGGGACAAGGAAGAGATACGAAGTGGAATAGATGAAATCTATAGAGTTCACACGAACTACGCCCGGAGAAATAAGTTACCAAAAGAAATACACATTAGATTTACAAAAAAATCTTTAAAAGAAGAGATCTACAGGAAGATGAGAGAGGATACAGCTATGTATAAGGGAAAAGAAATTTTAACCCTCAAACAGATACCAAAAAGGACAAGGGACCAAAGAAGGAACTACAACTTTCTAACGGCACAGTTGAATAAATTTAAAATAAAGTTCCACTGGCTAATACCGGAGGGTCTACTAATCTCCTGGGAAGACAAAAAATACAGAATTGATAACATAGGAAAAGCACAGGATTTCTTCGACCAACACTTCGTGCTGGAGGAGGAGCAGGAGAGCAGAAAAGAAGAGGAATTTAAGAGGCAAGAGGAACAGCGGACAGAGAAAGAAGAAAGAGACCAAGAAGAGGGGAGAAGATTGGAAAGAGAAAGAATGGAGAGAGAGGAAGCGAGGGAAAAGACGCAAATGATTTCTAGAAACACAAAAAGACTGCAAACAACGGATAGATAAATAAAGAGAGATGGAAAGAGAGCTAAAATTTATTTCAATCAATATAAACGGACTTAATTCACCAGCTAAAAGAAAACAGACATTTACAAAACTTCAAAAGCTAGAAATAGATATCATAACACTCCAAGAGGTACATATCAAAAGACAGCATCAAAAACTATTGGACAACCAAAGATTAGGAAGACTATATGCAGCTCTAGGAGACCAAAAAAAGAGAGGAGTCGTAATATATGTAAAGAAATACCTAAAAACAAAACAAATATATGCAGACACAGAAGGACGTTTCTTAATAATAGAAATACAAACAGGATCCAAAACAATATTATTAATATCCATATATGCACCCAACGGAAACCAAAATGACTTTTTTAAAAAGCTACATAATATAATTAAAGACCTGGAATACGAAACTATCTGCATGGTAGGAGATTTCAATGCAATCATGGACATAGAAAAAGACTATCGGAGTAATAAACAAAGTAAAACCAGAAAGAAAACTCTACCGGAACCTTTCAAAGACATGATCAATGAACTACACCTACATGACGTATGGAGAGAGGCAAACATGCAAACAAAACAGTATACATATTATTCGAACCCACACCAGTCATGGTCTAGGATCGACATGGCCTGGATGACTTCAGACTTCAGAGAGGAGGTAAAAAATATCGAAATAGCAGTGAACACCTGGGCAGACCATAACCCCATTAAAATAGTATGGAAAGGACATCGAAAACAAAGGAGGTGGATGATGGATACGGGAATAATAAAAGATAAGGAATATATACAGATGATTGAGAAAGAGGTTAAAATGTTCCTACAAATAAACACTAAAGAACAGACATTGCTTCAAAACCTTTGGGACACAATTAAAGCATACATAAGAGGTCTTACAATTGCGTATATGGCAAAAAAAAATAAAGAGAAACAACAGTCAAGGAATAAGTTGTTAGAACAACTTAGAATATACGAATTAGAATTGCAGAAGGAGCCCCATAACAAAACAATAAAAGAAAAATTAAACCTTACTAAACATAAAATCAATCTGATCACCCAGACAGAAATTGCACAGAAAATCAAATTAGCAAAACAGAAACATTTTGAGCATGCAAACAAAACGGGGCGCTGGTTAGCGTATAAATTGAAAAAAGAAAAAGAAAGGAGAACAATATTTCAATTGCAAGACGAAACAGGACAAATATACCATACCAACCTAGACAAAAAACGTATAGTCAAAAGATTTTTTTCAAAGTCTCTACAAGAAAGAAGAGATTCGGGATGAAGACATTAAGGAATACCTATGTAAAACAAACATCACAAAATTAGAGGAGTCCCATAGAGAAGCATTAAATAGACCAATTATGATGTCTGAGCTGGTGGAAGCAAGGAAAAAGCAAAAAAACAACAAGGTCCCAGGCCCGGACGGAATACCAATGGAGTTTTATAAAAACTGTCAAAATGCAATGGATGAACTGTTACTCCAAGTCCTCAATGATGCATTATTAGAAGCAGAAATTCCCAAATCCTGGACTGAAACCATTATTACACTTATCCCTAAAGAAGACACGGACCCCACACAAGTTAAAAATTATAGGCCGATCTCATTGCTCAATGTAGATTATAAACTCTTCATGTTGGTTATAACGCAAAGACTGAAAACAATTATTTATAAATACATACATACAGATCAGAACGGTTTTGTCCCAAGAAGACAGATCAAAAACAACATAAGAACAATTATCAACGTCCTGGAATATTACGAGAAAAGAGTTGATAAACAAGTAGCCTTAATCTTCTTAGACGCACAAAAGGCTTTTGACAATCTAAATTGGAATTTCCTCATATTGCAACTAGAAACCATGGACTTTGGTGCTAAATTTTTACATATGATTAGAAAAGTATACTCCCTCCAAACGGCCAAAATTATGATTAATGGAGATATGACTGAAAATCTGGATATACAAAAGGGTGTGAGACAGGTTGCCCTTTATCCCCACTACTGTTTATAATTTCATTGGAAATATTACTAAATGAAGTCAGGAAAGATGCCGAAATAAAAGGTTTGAGAACACGGAAAGAAGAGTACAAATTGCAAGCCTTCGCTGACGACGTGGTATTTATAATGGAGCAACCGGAAATAACAGGAACCAAACTTCTAGCGAAGATAGAGGAATATGGAAGAGTCGCAGGGCTTAAAATTAACAAACAAAAAACTAAAGTATTAACAAAGAATTTGACAAAGGTACAGGAGACAAAATTAGAAGACAAATTAGGAATACAAATTGTAAAGATCATAAAGTATCTAGGAATCTGGCTTACTGCTAAAGCAATAACAATTAGAGAAGACAATTATAACAAATTAATGAAACAAATTAGAAAAGACCTGGAAACGTGGAACAAATTACAACTGTCATTTCTAGGGAAAATTGCATCCATAAAAATGAATATACTGCCTAGATTACTCTACCTTTTTCAAGTAACCCCAATCTGGCCAGGAAAGAACTTTTTTAAGGACCTTAATAAAATAATAACAAAATTTATCTGGAATGGGAAAAGGGCCAGAATCAAAATAAAGTGTATGCAAGATATTCGGGGAAAAGGAGGTTTAGGCCTACCGGACTGGGAGTTATATTATAAAGCAGCGTCGCTAAACTGGATAAGGGACTGGATAGACCTTAAGAATAAAAGAATGCTATCACTAGAGGGCTTTGAATTACAACGCGGATAGCATGCCTTTTTGTGGGAGGGAAAGGACAAGCACCACGGATATTTCCAGCAACATATTATCAGAGAATCATTGTACAAATCATGGCAAGAGATTAGAAAACATTATACCAAGATTCCACGATGGCTATCGACAATGGAAGCACTAATATATCCCAATGCCATGGATATAGAGAAAATGAGGACTTATAAAGAACTACTGAACAGTGAAGGAGAATTACAAACAAGACAAGAATTACAAAATCAGGGTATAGACATTGATTGGTGGCCATACATGCAAATAGAATCAAGATACAAAACTGATCGGGCACAATTCGGATTCCAAAATGAACCAAATGAATTGGATAAAATATTACAAAGTACAGATGAGAAAATGATTACCAAAATTTATAAGTACCTACTAAAATACAAATTAGAAGAGGAGGTTGTCAAAGAGAATATGATAATATGGGCCAAAAATATAGGATATACTATTGAATTGGATAAGTGGGAGAATTTGTGGAAGATAAATTATAAGATGACATTGTCTATACCCTACAAGGAAAACCTTTACAAAATGTTCTACCGATGGCACCTCCCACCGGCGCGCCTAGCCAAGATGTTCCCAAATACATCTCCGATGTGCTGGAAATGTAAATCACAGAAAGGGACATATTATCATCTCTGGTGGCTATGCCGAAGTGCAAAACAATACTGGCAACAAATTAAAACAATGATTGAAGAAATCACGAAACAAAAACTGGAAATGAGGCCGGAAACCTTTTTATTGGGAATAATCACAGCACAAT
This sequence comes from Pituophis catenifer annectens, assembly GCF_029215685.1. Lineage (NCBI taxonomy): Eukaryota > Metazoa > Chordata > Lepidosauria > Squamata > Colubridae > Pituophis > Pituophis catenifer. Next base: position 89,556,889 of record NW_027256887.1, read on the forward strand.
ATACCAAAGAAATAAAATATCTGATCATCCATATCCTCACAGCAGCACGTATACTCTTTGCCCAACATTGGAAATCTGAACAGTTACCCACAGAAGACAAAATAATAGCTAAAATTACAAAATGTGCAGAATTGGATAAGCTCACAAAAGAAATACAAGAGAAAGATGATACTGATTACTATTTAGTATGGCAAAGATGGTACAGCTGGCTGGAGGCAAAAATAGGAATATAAAGATGATTTTCGACTATTCAGTAGAAATGCATAGAAGTAAATAAGGAGTCAACTATATATGTACAAATAGACGACTGTAGATATTGATACAAATAGAAATATGAAAAATAACCCACCGCTGTAGTATCTTCTAAGAGTCAGTCATTGGACTGAATTGATGTGTGTTCGTTTTGTATGTTGTTTCAATGTATTTATGTTGGTTTTGTTTTTTCTTTTTATTATTAATAAAAATTTAAAAAAAAAATAAAGTTTAATTTTGTTGTTTGTTTCTTTTTCCTCATTTGGAGCTGAACCCAAATGGACATTTCTTCTAACAGAGCAAAGTTGAGTTTTATCTATATCTGCTATAAATGGAACTGGAATTCTTTGTTTGTCTTTTTTTTATTGCACCTGTCATTTCTTTGTTTATTCTGTCTTCTAGCCTCCTTGACTATTTATTGTTAGGTTTTTATTTCTCCTTTTAATAAGCTAATAAAGATAATAAAGGTAAGACTCTGCATGGGATGTGCCCATCCACAGATAGCTGAGAGAGTCCTTGGTGCTCTCTGGGCTTGGTGGTTTTCTTGCAAATGTTTCATTACTCAAACTAGGTAACATCATCAGTGCTAATTTGAGGAATGAAACATCTGCAAGAAAACCACCAAGTTCAGAGAGCATCAAGGACTCCTCAGCTCCCTCTCTGCAAACCCCACTCCCTTCCAGGACTGATGATGTCACTTAATCAGGTAATGAAACGTCTGCAAGGAAACCACCCAGCTCAGGGAGCATCAAGGACCCCTCATTTCAGCCCTGAGCTACAAATGTTCCCCTACGGATAGCTGAGGTGGCCAGACATGGGGAAATCCTACCTGTAACTGGAAAGGGCTGAGGCTCTGATCATGTCAGCAGCAGAAGAGGCACTGAGCGCCAGACCCATAGAAGCAGACCTCTACCACCACCTGCACCCAAGGGGCAGCCTACGCCGGGAGGCCTCCAAGGCAGCCCAATACGCAGCGGCAGGGGGTAAGATGGCACGCACTGAACAGCACAACCAGGTAGCTGGCATTGTGTAGTAGAGAAACATCTTCGCAGAATATGGGCTGACCATCATAAGTCTAGTTGGGAGATCCACAAAAGGTCAAGGAGAACAAGAAAGTTGAGGTCCTATGACCCGGACAACAAGCCAAGTGTCCCAAAGTTGCTTTTTTTCAAGAGGAAAAAAGGGCTGGAAAAGGACTGCAGAAGGCCATCGTGGCCGAAAACAGAGCCCGAATGGGCCGCGTGCAGCCTCCCTGAGCTCTGTTTTCTCTGGAAAAGGACTGCAGAAGGCCATCGTGGCCGAAAACAGAGCCCGAATGGGCCGCGTGCAGCCTCCCCGAGCTCTGTTTTCAGTGGCAGAGGACTGCAGGAGGCTGTTGTGGCTGAAAACGGAGCTTCAATGAGTGATATCGAGCTGGCCATGCCCACCCTGGCCATGCCGTCCCCCCTGGTCCCCCGAGATCAAACACAACCCTGATGCGGCCCTCAATGAAATGGACTTTGATAGCTCTGTTCCAGTGGGTCTCCTACTAACTGCGCTCCGTTTTTCTGCAGCTCGTTGCATCTTTGGCGGATTGTGGTGGGAGCCACCGATCTCTCTAAGCTGCCAGATGACGTGCAGACACACACCGTGAGCAAAGTGGTCCTCCATCAAGATTATAATCCCCTCACGGAGGAAAACGACATCGCGCTGATCAAGCTGGACAGCCCAGTGACGTTCAATGACTACGTGCAACCGGCCTGCTTGCCTCGGGTGACGATGGGCTCCGAAACCAACTTCACCAGCTGCTTTGCTACAGGCTGGGGAATCACGGCTGAAAACAGTAAGGAGACGGACTTCCGGAGGGCCAAAGGAGCCCTTGGCAAACCCTGCAGGGCATAGATTGCTGAGCTCCTAACGAGCTTTCCTTTTCTTCTCACAGTATTCCAGCTGTGGCCTTACGGAGGCTTCGTAAAGAGTTATTGTCCCTTGGACACCTGTGGGGGTCTTGTTCTTGATTCTTAAGGAATGTGGGGCAGGGGGTGTTGGGAAGGGAGGAAGTGTGAGCCTCCACCAGGTGGCTGAAGCCAAATTAATCCACTTCCTTTATCTACTCGGAGGTGTGAGGACCTCCGATGTCTTGCAGGAAGCCAAACTGAACATCTTGGACACCCAGAAATGCAACAGCAGCGATTGGTACAATGGGGCGATGAGCCCCCACACCTTGTGTGCTGGCTATGAGGAAGGAGGGATCGACACTTGCCAGGTAAGGATCCCCCTACTCTTACTCTGCTAGCCTCGGTCTTCTGCTCCGTCTTGTCCCAAAGGTGCTTTTTCAGGAGGCAATTGGACTTTCTGGTTTTTTTCTTTTGAAGATGTTTTGCTTCTCATCCAAGAAGCTTCTTCGGCTCTGGATGGATGGAGCGGAATGGAAGGATTTATATTCCTTGCAGATAGCTGGTCATTTGCATCCTTTGAGAGAAAGTCCAGTTGCCTCCTGAAAAAGTACCTTTGGGACAACCATGACCTGGATGGCTAAGAATCTCGGCAGACTTTTAGGCAAGCCAAGTACTGGCCAATCAAGTAGACATAGCAATAGTAGACAAGAAGACAGTGATGGTGATACATGTAGTGGTGCCAGGAGGCAGCAACATCAGGAAAGAGGAGAAGTAGCAGAGCCTGGAGGAGGAACTGGAGGGGATGTGGAAAGGCCAAAGTGGTCCCTGTGTGGTAGGAGCACTCGGGGCTTGTGACTAAGCTAGAAGTGGTTCTCCAACAGATCCCAGGGAGGACATCCGAGCTCCCTGTCCAGAAGAGTGCTAGGAACAACTAAGATCCTGACCAGAACCTTCAAATTCCCAGGCCTCTGGGAGGGGACCCAAGATTGAGGAAGACAGACTCCCCATCAAAGGGAGGCAGCTTTCTTTACAAAAAGATGTAATGCTACGCATCGTTTTGCAGGATTCATGTCATCTCCAATATCGCAGAATGGGACAAAGATGATTGGGGGACCGGAGATTCACACATATAAAGAACAGTTACTGGAATTGGATATTTCTGGTTTCATGAAGAGGAGGAATGACGTAATAGTCTTCCAGTATTTGAGGGGCTTCCCCAAAGAAGAGGGAGTCAAGCTATTCTCCAAAGCCCCTGAAGGCAGGACAAGAAGCAATGGGTGAAGAAACTTAGAACTAAGGAGAAATTTCCTGACAGTGAGAACAACTAATCAGTGGAACAACTTGCCTCCAGAAGTTATAAATGTTCCAACACTGGAAGTTTTTAAGGAGAGATTGGATAACCATTTGTTTGAAGTGGTGTAGGGTTTCCTGCCTAGGCAGGGGCCTGGACTAGAAGACCTCCAAGGCCCCTAACTCACCACAACCAACTCACTGTGGGACAACTCGCCACAGGACAACCTCTCTGGGACAATTCGATTCTTTAAAATAATTACAAAATATTTTAAGTTTTGTCATTCCCATTTCATTTCCCCCTCCTTTGGCATCCTTTCTTTAATGATTCTATTCCACCATTTCTTCAATATTAGTGTAACTCTTGTCCTGTGCAGTTGGCCAAGGTGAATTGTCCGGCCGTGAGCTGTCAGAGACCCAGAGCACGGGAAGTTTCTTTCCCCGACACCTGACCAGTCACTGGTCCATTTCACTGCCTGGATTTTATGTGCTTTGCTGTGCCAGAATTCTTCCTTTTGCTTTGTTGAAGAAACTGTGGTGGTCTGGTTTGCCCAGAATGCTCAACTCCGAGATTTTATGGATCATTACGGTTCTGTCTTGTGAACCAGGCTTTAATTTCAGTCCTGAGAAGGTTCTAGAACAGGGGTCTCCAACCTTGGCAACTTTAAGACTTGTAGACTTCAACTCCCAGAGTTCCTCAGCCGGCAACTCTGGGAGTCCACAAGTCTTAAGGTTGCCAAGGTTGGAGACCCCTGTTCTAGAATGTGTCTACCCCCAATGTGGGTTGAGTGTTCTTTGCTTCAGGCGCTTGGCTTCCCACATCCTTTCTCTCCAATTTGCTTTGATTTCCTTCATGAACCAGCGTCCTCCACCTCAGCTGCAAATTAACTGCAATTTATAATAGTAATCACAGGGTATAATGATGGGAAGTTGCAATCTTATAATTAAAAATTATAAATGATAGTTATAGAAGTTCCCAACTCTGCTATTTATCAATTCCGCGCTGAAGTGTTGAGAAAAATTGGTATCTCAATTAATAAAACATCTGTAAAATCGTACCATTTTGGTTAATCTAACTCAGGAGTGTCATTTTCCCTTCTTTCAACTTGGAAAGGGCTTTCATCCTCAGGAAAGAATCCTTCTTCGCACTTTTGAGAGTGTTATGTGGGTTTTTTTTTTTTAAAAAAAAAAAAACAAGATGGAGGCTTCGAACACACAGCTGGGGGGTTAAGGCACCAAGCTAGAAAGTGAGAGACCATGAGTTCAAGTCCCACCTTAGGCATGAAAGCCCAACCTACCTCATGGTGGTGTTGTTGTGAGGAAAATAGGAGCGTCAGAAAATTGTTGTGTTTGATATATTCGCCACCTTGAGTCATTTGTAAAAATAAGGCAGGAAAATAATAATAAAATAATAAATAAAATAAATGAAATATTAAAAATATAAATAAAATGAAATGAAAAAAAATAAAATATAAAATTAAAAGTAAAATATAAAAATTAAATAAATATAAAATAATAAAATAAAATAAAATAAAATAATCACAGCCTAATTCCCATGCATGATTAAAAATCATTTGATTGGGCAGTTTTTATGGCTACCTGGGCACTTAATTCCTCCTGCAGACCCTCTCATTGGCATCCTTACCATTCCCTTGACAATTTGCTAATGCTTTGCCACTTGCTCAAATTCCGTGCCAGTTTTTCGTCTTATCTAACAATATATTTATTTTTATTTCATTAAGAAAATTTATAAGGCTGACCCACAGGGACTCCGAGCGGCTTACAGACATAAAACCCCAATACAAAACCCAATTAAACCCTGAAACGACAGGAATAATTTACCAATAAGATAAATAAGTTTGGAGAATTTGTACCCAAAATAGGGATTAATGTAATTAATATTTTTTAAAAAATCCTTGCTAATTGTTCCATAATATGGACTCTGGGCAAATATCATCTCATTTTTCATTTCTGGGGAAGTTCCGGCAGCCACACCTGGGATGGAGCGGGCGTCGCCCTTCCATTGAACAAGGATGTATTTGACCATTGGGTCTAAAAAGCAGCAGAGTCCGCTTGGTTGGCCGGAGAGAGACTCATAAATAATCTAATTTATGTGTTGGTTTTCAGGGTGAAAACCCTTTATCTCCTTCCCAGATGGTAACAAATATTTACTGTCCTGGTGGAGGCCAAGGCGGAACAGGTGAAGTCTTTCCTTGAGGTTTGTTCCCTTTTGGAAAAATGCAACTCTCTTGGGTTTGATACTTTAGAACAGGGGTCCCCAAACTTGGCAGCTTTAAGACTTGTGGACTTCAACTCCCAGAATTCTCCAGCCAGCTATGCTGGCTGGAGAATTCTGGGAGTTGAAGTCCACAAGTCTTAAAGCTGTCAAGTTTGAAGACCTCTGCTTTAGAAAGATATAAAATACGGAGGTCAAACTCCAAACTCTCCAAAGGAGGAGATGATGCTTGGAGGATCACAAGGGAGGGACTTTCTGGGGTCCTTTGCTGGACAACCCAGAGTCTAAGGCAGGCGTGTCCATCCTTGGCAACTTTAAGACTCCCAGACTTCAACTCCCAGAATTCCCCAGCCAATTATGCAAGAGGTCAGAGGTCTTACGCACAAGGTGGGGAGGGCGCACGTCCATCTTACAGCTGCCTGGGGCAAGACTGCCCTCCCCCTCCAAAGGGGTTCAGGGTGTAAATCCGCAAGGCAAAAGGTGCTTTGGCATGTGGGCAAAATCTGTCCCAGAAACCAGGAACCTAAGAGTCAATAAAAATTCTAAGTCATCTACCTAAAGTTGCCTGGAAGTTGAGTCCTGGCAACTGGACTTCCAGTTCTCCTGAGAAGATCTTCCAGTTCTCCTGAGAAGTCCACCAGTTGCCATGACTCAACTTCCAGATAGTAACCCAAGACCATTCTAGATTGGAGGCAGGTCTATCCCGGTTAGGGTCCCACCTTCTGGAAGTCATCCTCGGTCCCAGGTGCTTCAAGAGATCCAATGCAGACTGATCCGCCCAGCCTGGAAACCCTGCCCTTCCGTGAAACATCCCAGGGAAGGTGAGAATCAGTGAAGACTGTACATGGTTCACACACGTGTGTCTGATCTTTGGCATAGGAAGAGGGGCAAAAACCACTCTCCACTGGACATCTTCCAACAGCAAAGTTCGCACGCTGTAAGGAAGCCTCAGCTCATGAGGACCACCTGCTGGTCATGGCAGAACCTCAGTTGACATCCATGAGAGGAACTTCAAGGTGGCTAATCCTGCTCCATCTAGCCATCTTGCAGGTGGCAACCGATGACTGCATGAGCTCCAACTGTTTCTCTACGGAGCTGTGGCTCCTCGTGTTGGTACCACTCCTCTTCACTGAAATCTGGGAAGAAGAAGGCAATTTCCTTGCTGGCTGAGGCTGCAGAATCTGGGGGGAAGGAGAGAAGAACAGAGTCAGAAGGGCCTTAGAGGTCTTCTAGTCCAACCCCCTACTCAGGAAGGAGACCCTATACTATTCCAGACAAATGGCTGTCCAGTCACTTCTTAAAAACCTCCAGTGTTGGAGCACTCACAACTTCAAGAGGCCTTCAAGAGCCACCTGTGCCACCCTTTTCTACACATTCAGCTCTGGGGCTCACCTGAGCCATGGACGGTGTTCCGGGTATCGGTGAGGCCCAAAGTCCCACGGATGGAGTCTGGAGCCATGTGGCGGGCACGATAAACCTTGGTGGGACCCATCAATGATCTCCAGTGTGTGATGGCTTCCTCGTGAGCCAGGATATAAACCCTCATGGGGCCACTGAAAAGGCAAGGAGAGATAAATCAATGAGACTCCCTCGTCTCTGCGTATTTCAAAATCCTTATCCTTCCTTCCCTCCTTCTTCTCCTTTTCTTCCTTCCTTCCTTCCCTTTCCCCTTCTTTCCTTCCTCTCTCCCCATCATTCTTTTCTTCCTTCCTCCTGCCTTCTATCTTCCTTTTTTCCTTCCTTCCTTCCTCCAAACCTAGAACCCTTACAATCTAGAACAACACCTGCGTTCCCCCATTTGGAATATCAAAAGAGAAAGCGCTTTAATCTACAGTAGCCCTGGAGAGTTCCTCAAACCTCATAGAATAATTTCTGGCCATTTATGAAAGTGGGCTTCTGCTGCCTCCTGGTGGTCAACACAACACAACACAACACAACACAACACAACACAACACAACACACAAGTGCTTTTTGATTAGGTGCCACACATCTATCCAGTCAGGGGCCAGACAGAAGGGCCCCTGCCTGGTCTTTCAGGTCTCCCAACCAGGCTAACAGAGTCCATCCACCTTATACACAGATTCCTAAATTATAGGAGAAGTTTTATTAGCTGTTGTGTTGCCTTTGAGATATTTGTACCTGTGTGTTTTTTGGTGTGTGTTATATACACACACAAACACACACATACACAGGTACAAATATCTTGATAGAAGAGGCAACACAACAGCTAGTAAAACTTCCTACGATTAAAAAAAAAATTCTCACAAAACAATCTAAACATTAAAAAAGGTGCATAAAAATAAAATAAAGCCCCACATCCTACACATTAAACACTTTTCTATATATATTTTTTTTCTTTTTTGTCTTCTTGGATTTTTTTTTTTTAAGTTCTGTATTTTTGTATTTTAATTTTGTTTTATATAAAATAAAAAATATGCATGAAAAAAAGAGAGAAAAATTTCTCATCTTTCCCATTGCGAATCTGTTGGGAATTTCTGCTATTTCTCAACTGGACATACGCGTGGATGGGGTGAGTTATTTATTTATTTATTTACTGAATTTTAGCTGCTCCTGCCCTTTCCATCTGGTGGAGAACTGAGGCCCCTGTTCTAATGACATGGTAAATTTTTAGGGCCACAGGCCTCTCCGCCTCTTTTGCGTCAGGAGACCAAGGTATAATATGGACAAGGGTCTCCCCAAAAAGAAAAAAGCCAAGATGGTGGCTGGGACCAAATGAGGCCTGTCCTTTTTTCCTACTTTTTCAACATTCCCCTTCCTCGTCTCGCCCTCCTTTAGAACAAAACTATTAAGTGTTTGGTGTGAAGGCAGCTGGGGGAACCTGGAGGCCTTTGAGGGGGAACAGGAAGGAGGTCTTCTCACCACCAGCTCTGGACCTACCTGGACATGAACTCCACCAGCCTCTGGTAGAAAAAGCGCCCTGGAAGAAGAAGAAGATGATGAAGATGAAGAACAAGGAGGTTTCTGCTCTGCTCGCTCTCCACCCTGCTGGACCTCAATGCAAGCAAGGCCCCACCACACGACTGAGGTGTAGGGCTGGTGTGCTCCAAAGCGGCTTGGATCCAGCACGGAGGGCCCAGCACATCAGCTCGCCCCAACTTTCAGGTAGGGATGCAGCAGCCAAGATGGCCAAGGCTTACAAGAACATTGTGGACTTCAGCTTTGATCCCTGACCCCAGGATGTCATCCGACCCACAGAAAGGACCTGGAGGAAGGATCTGACCCATCCTTTTCTTCAGCCCAACTACATGATTGTCTGCCCATACCTGGATCAGGTTCACCCAGGAGGACTCTCACCTCCATGCCCCATGAAAGACACGGACATGGTCAACATTAGGAGGCCCAAATTTTAATCTCTAGAAAGCTGGAGATTATTTCTTCAAGGCCCTAAAATGGGGAATTGGGGTTTTTAGGCTCCCTCTATGGAACCCCTATGGACTTCCTTTACCTGGATATGAAGATATTTGGGGGGTAGGAAGCCTCAGACCATCAGAGGAACTCTGAACTGGATCAAACCTGAGGGTCATCTACTCCAGCTTCTGTGACATCCACAGGCCACCTGGGCTGCACTGGGGAGGATCTCAAGACTGGACTGGAGGACAAGAGACCCTTCCCCAGTCTTTCCCAGTAACCAGGATTTCAGCCCCTGATGCATCTGGAAGCCTTCACACCAACCTGAGTGCTCCTGGTAGAACCTCTGACTGTCCTCCTTACTCCAGAGAAGGTCCTTTGTCCGGACAATCAAGAATTTGTGGCTCAGGATGGTTTCATGCACAGCCTAAGAGAAGGCAGGAAAGAATATAAAGGGAATGTCTGTGGAAACTCTCAAGTCATCCTGGTCCTGGTTGTCCCAAAGATGCTTCTTTTTCACGAGGCAACTGGACTTTCTGGTTCTTCTTTGAAGATGTTTTGCTTCTCCAAAACATTTTTGAAGTGGGTCATCACTTATTTGCCTAAGACTGGTCCCAAAATGGAGAAGACCTTAGCTCTCCAACAACCAATTTCCCCTGGAGGTCTGCTGGACTACTAGAACTCACACTGAATGACCCTAATCCCAATTTTTAGAGAGAAATAATCCAGGCACAAAATACACAAAATCATCCAAGCAGTGGAGATCTCAAATCAGAGCCAGCCAATGGCACCAGGAGGAGGTCTCACGGCAAAAGAAGGTCTAAGCTTCCCCATCTACCCAGCTTGATGGTGACCCATGGTCTACCGGATGCGCCACTGGAAAGTCAGAACCTGACCTGGATCTCCAGCTCCTTCTATAAAAGGAAGGGAAGGGAAGGGAAGGGAAGGGAAGGGAAGGGAAGGGAAGGGAAGGGAAGGGAAGGGAAGGGAAGGGAAGGGAAGGGAAGGGAAGGGAAGGGAAGGTGGAGAGACACCTTACTGTGGGTTCATGAATGTGCTGGAGAACATGGTATGGGCGAGGGTCTCTCCAAAGACTGGGGTGCCACCAATGAATCTCTTTGAGGGGACCTTGGAAACCCAGCATAGCAAACTGCTCTCGGTGCAACCCAAATAAATCTTCATGCCCTCAAAATGCGGGGACAGCCATGTCAACTGCAATCCCGAGAGGACAAGATCCTCCTTGACCAGTGGACCTCTGGAGGTGACCCTTGTTCACCCGTCACAGCTCTTAACTCTACAAAACTTCAGATGAGGCAGGGGGGGCAGCTTTCCATCCGTGGCTTGCACCCACCCTCGAGGGTGGGCCACCAGGGCTGGATCAAGGTCAACAGATGTCCTAAGCGGAGGCCAAGCATGGAGTTGTCTGGTCCTTCGGCTGCTTAACTGGCCGGATGTGAGGACTCCATAATGGCTGAAAACTGGAGTGGAGTGTGGCACTGAAAGAGTTATGGGTGCGATTGGCTGGGTCCCTCTTTCCTTGGGGGTCCTGCACACCTGTTACTTCATGCAGGTGTGTTGAACACCCTCAAGAACAAGCCTGACTTCAACCACAGCTCTTAACGGTTTCTCCACCTGGGTCTCTTTAAGGAAGGTGGACTTCAATTCCCAGAATTCCTCAGCCAGCTTTGGAACTCTGGGAGTTGAAGTCCACCCGTCTTAAAGAGACCCAGGTGGAGAAACCTTGCTCCAGAACAGGGGTCTCCGAGCTTTGCTGGCTGGTGAATTCTGGGAGTTGAAGTCCTGCAGGCTTAAAGTGGCCAAGGTTGGAGACCCCTGCTCTAGAAGGCTTGGGGGGCGGGGTGGGGGGAATTGCACAGCGCCCCCCCCCAGGCCACGAGTGTGCTGCCTGCCCTTTGCCCTACCTCCAGCACCAGAGGGTGGGCCACCGCGTCGGGCTTGACGACGGCCAGGGTCAGCTGCAGGGCCCGCCGCAGCCCCGGCCAGGAGGCTCTCATCGTGGCCCCCGGGGGTCTCGCTCGGCCAGTCGCTCCGTTGCAAAGGGAGGCGCCCCAGCGCGGTCCCTTCCGGGGCTGGGACGCCTTTGCACGCCCCTCCCCCGAGCTGCCAGGGGGGGCCGGAAGTGAGGGGTGGCCGGAACGCCTTTGCACACTTTTGCACGCGTGGACCCCCCACTCACTGCCCCTCCCCCACACGCACGCACGCGCACATAGGTGTCCAGGGGGCAGCAGCTGCGACACTGTTGCCCATTTTGGCACCTCCCGCTGGCTTGCAAGGCTCCTTTGCACACTCTGGCACGCCTTTTCCACGCTTCCACCTCCCCGAAACACAGCCCGCTTTGCCAAGGGGAGCAGGACGAGAGAAGCCCCCGGGACGCTTTTGCACACTCGGCGTCCCCCTCCGGCTTGCAAGGGGAAGCGGGAGGCCGGCGCACACTTTTGCACGCTTTGCAAGGGGAGCAGGACGAGAGGAGCAAGGCGGCGCTTTTGCACACTTCCTGGTTCGCAGGGGCGGCCGGGACGGCTTTGCACGCTTTTGCACGCCCGGCGGCCCCCTCCCCCCCTTCCAGGGCTTGCCAAGGGAAGCGGGAAGGGAGGGGCGGCCGAGTCCCGCGGGGCCGCGCGCAGCATCCGGCCGGTCGCCTGGCAGCCGAGCCGGCGTCTCCTGGGCGGGGAGCGGGGCTGGGGGGGCGGCGGTGGGAGAGGCGCCCGCGGGCGCAGCCTTGCAGAGCCGGGGGAGCGAGGCTGCTTTGACGTCCCTCGCAAGCCGGTGCGCGGCGCTGCATGGCCAAGGCGGGGGGTCCCCAGGGGGAGCCCCCCAACGCCGGCCTCGACCAGGACAAGTACGACGCGGCGGAGAACGTGAAGATCATCTGCCTGGGCGACAGCGCCGTCGGCAAGTCCAAGTGAGTGGGAGGGGGGGCGGCCCCCTCCCCCTTCCCCCCCCCCCCACGGAGGAGGGTCTTCTTCTCGCTCAGCCGCCCCGCGCAACCGTTGGGCAGCGCTCCGCTGCTCTGCGCCCCCCCCCTCCGGAGCCCGAGCCACGGGAGAGGGTCGCGACCCCCCCTAACTCTGCAGCCCAGGATGGGGCCCCTGAGGCCCTTTGGACCCGACATCGCCCGCCCCCCCCCTCCCTCCCCAGAGAGCCACAACGGCCGATGGGGGCTTCGGAGCAGAGGGGGCTCAACTGCCCCACGGGTGGTCCCGGGAGGGGAGGGGGGCTCTTGCCCTCCCCTCCCAGGGTGGCCACCTGAGGACGCAGCAGCTCCGCTAGATGCTCCAGGTGCTCTGATAGGCACGTTTAGACGACCTCTAAGGCGACCTCTGGCTGGGGAATCCTGGGGATTGACGCCCCTCCGCCCCACCGCTGGCTCGGATGGGTTATGGATGCGGGTCTGGTTGAGTCCCTCCAGACAGGCTGCACAAGCTCAGCACCGGGTCCTTGGGACAAGGAGGCAGCTGCCTTCACCCCATCAGCTGAGATGCTTTCCGCTCCCTCCTTGGTTTCCTCCATGGACTTTGCTGGCCAGAAGGTTGCAAAAGGGGGTTATGTGACCCCCCCCCGACCCCCCCCCCCCGCCCCAGACACTGCAATTGTCATAAATATGAGTCAGTTGCCAAGCGTTCAAATTTTAATCACGTAACCATGGGAACGCTGAAATGGTCGTGTGACAAATGGTCATAAGTCGCTTTTTTCAGTGCTGTCGTAACTTCGAATGGTCACTAAACAAAACTATTGTAAGTCCAGGACTACCTGTACACATAATAATCTGATCTAGTAATGGTCAAGGCAATTGAGAGTCAATGGACTTCATGGGGAGGGGGAGGCTGGTCTTAGGTCTCTTTTGGGGGTGTAAGGACTCCAGACCGATGATGCCTTTGACCACCCCCACCCCCACCCCCACCCCGGGCTCTGCCTGGCCGTCTCCTACAGAAACTGGACCCGTTTTCCCTCTTTTCCAGATTGATGGAACGCTTCCTCATGGAGGGATTGTATCCTTTGACACTTGGCCAACGGGGGGAAACCCCACCCCAGGAAAAGCGTGCGGAGGCATCTCCACGGCTCTTGGGGGACTAAAACCAGCTGGAGTTCCTTCCAGCATCCAGAAGGAACCTGGCCTTCCCAAATGGACGAGCCCGGAAGATTCGGATGGCCCAAAGAAGGAGAGAATTGGAAATTAGCCAGGGCCTTTCTTCCAATCTCTCCTCTATCTCTCCATCCATCCCTCTTTCTTCTATCTATCTATCCATCCATCTATTGTGTTCTATCTATCTATCTATCTATCTATCTATCTATCTATCTATCTATCTACCCTGTTTCCCCCAAAATAAGACATCCCCTTATAATAAATCCAATCAGGCTTTTGAGCGCATGGCAATAAGGCCAAGTGCTTATTTCAGGGTTCAAAAAAATATAAGACAGGGTCTTATTTTTGGAGAAACACGGTATCTATCTATCTATCTATCTATCTATCTATCTATCTATCTATCTATCTATCTATATCATCCATCCATCCCTCTCTTTCTTCTATCCATCCATCCATCCATTATGTACTATCTGTTTGTCTGTCTAGCCATCATATGTTCTATCTATCTTTATATCTATCTCTACCTCTGATCACTGTATTATATCTAATCACTATCTTCGATCTATCCATCCATCCATCCCTATAATCTCTCATGCATCTATATATTTATCTACCTACCTACTGTACCTACCTACCTACCTTCTACCTACCCAGGAAATAATTTAATGAAATAATTAAAGCTGTAATTAAGATACAGGTAGCCCTTGACTTGTGACCACAAATGAGCCCAAAACTTCCACTGCTAAGCAGGTCAGTGGTTAAACGAGTTTTGCCCCATTTTATGACCTTTCTTGCCCCAGATTGTAAGTGAGTAACATGGTTGTGAAATGAATCTGGCTTCCTCCTTGACTTTGCGTTGTCAGAAGATTGACCAGGAATGATACAAGGTCTCCAGCCTGGAGCAGGGGGTTAGACTAGAAGACCTCTGAAGTCCCTTCTAGCCGTATGATTCTACGTCCTGTTCTAAAACTGTCCTAAACTCACTCTAGGGTTGGGTGGGCTGATGCTGCATTGATGGGCTTGCCTCTTCTGAGGAACCTCTACTTCGCTCCTTTCTTTCTGAAGACCACCGTGGTTTTCCGCCTCCTTTCCTTGACCCTGACCCACAGCAAACCACAGCAGCTCTCGACCTTTGCCCTGACCCTCTACAAGTACACAGCCACCGTGGACGGCAAGACAGTTCTTGTGGGTAAGCGCTTGCTGGACGCGGTTGGGGAGACCATCGTGTAGAGTCCACTCCCTGATCTCATTGGGTGGGACCCCATTCTGATTACACATCTGTCCATGGCTTGAAGTTGCCCATTGAGGGGCTGAGAAGCTTGCTGGATGGGAGATGCCCCTGTCATTGGGTCTCAGCAGCAGATCCTTCATCTCTCTCTCCCCGGCACCTACAAGGGCTCAGAGAGTCCACACATGTTCAGAAGATCCCAGGTTCGAGGAGGCTGACTTAATGGATCTTCTGATTTAGAGAAGCGGCCCATTTGAAGATGGGCGGACTTCCAACTCCCTGCTGGCTGAGGAATTCTGAGAGTTGAAGTCCACCCATCTTCAAGCCACCGAGGTTGAGAAATATTGACCCAGAGAGATTCTGTTAGTTAAGTGGGTCCTTTGTGAGCTGTGGAATTCCTGCTTTCCAGACTTCTGGGACACTGCCGGCCAGGAGCGTTTCCAGAGCATGCACCCGTCCTACTATCACAAGGCCCATGCTTGCATCATGGTAAGGAAACGGGCACGTGGGGTTTGGGGTGGGAGTTGTCCAGCGAGAGCCAGTGGGTTTTTCCGAGCAGGCAAAATGCTTGAGTGAGGGGTCTCTTCAGGATGATAGAGATCCTCCTTCTGACTCCAGGGCTCCGTTGTCTTTTTTCTGGTGCTGGTGGGACAGAGTCTTCCATATTTTTCTTGGCCTCCACACGGGAGGTGCCACAGAGCCAGAAGAGCATCTTCTCCGGCTCATTCCACGATCCCTCTTCCCACCCACTCCACTGCAGCCATGGAGCCACCACACTCGGTCCTGATCAATGAGAGTGAGAAGATTGCTCGGCTGATGTTTGGAGCGAGTAACCAAATCCACGTGTAAAGGGTTCGGTTAGCTACTTCATTTGCTCGTGCCTGTTTCACAGGAATCTTCCCAGACCGGTAATCTGCTCCTGGACCAAACTAGAAAAGGTTCAGTGGCATTCAAGGGAGATTGGATCTTGCTGCCAGTCCTGCCTCGACTTGAACCCAAGGCAAGGACGATCCATGACTCCATTTTTAGAGTCGGGTATAGTTTTACTACAGTCAAGTGGAAGTACAGTGAAACAAAGCCAGCTCTGAGGTTCCCGCACCAATTCCCTAGAGAAATCCCCCGTTTCCTACCTCTGCCCTCCTGCTGCTCCCCTTGTGTGCAATCATATTCAAAACATGTTTTTGGAACGGTCGTCCTCGGAATGCAGCTGCATTTTTCTCTCTGGCCCAGCATCCCTGAAGCCTTGTCTCCAGCTGGTATAAAGTACTTTGGAGTTTCCCCCCCTTCCCCTCTCCCAAACAGTTTCCCTCCCCCGGGAGTCTATGAAGGCTGGCACTAAGGCAAGCGGGAGCAAGGTGGCAGATCTGATACTTGCCCTTTTTTGCCTACGTAAGGATTCCAGACTAATTCCCCACCTGACTCCTTCTCCAGTCTTGGCTGGTCTCTCACTCTAGCATGTTGAAATGTTGAACAAGCCTACAACGTCTAGTGCAGGGGTCTCTAACCTTTCTCCAACCAGCCAGCTGAGGAATTCTGGGAGCTGAAGTCCACAAGTCTTAAAGTTGCCAAGATTGGAGACCCCTGGTCTAGTAGATGTTTCTTCCTGGGATTATTTGCACCCTGAGCTTTGTCTCACCAGGATCTGAGATTTTGGTTGTATTTGGATTAGCTCACGATAAGCTGTCCTCTTCTTCTCCCCCCTGCCCTTTCCAGGTCTTTGATGTCCAGAGGAAGGTCACCTACAAGAACCTGACCAACTGGTATAAGGAGCTGCGTGAATTCCGGCCTCAAATCCCTTGTATCGTCGTGGCCAACAAAATAGATGGTGGGCCTCCTCCCCTTTTCACCTCTGGGAAGTCCACCGGGGGAGGAGATCTGATTCTTGGGCAAGGGGGAAATCTTCTGGCCTTCAGGCTTTTAAGGCCACACAGCACCCATTGCCCCAAGACTGCTTCCTCTTAAAGCTGCACCAACCGGTCTAGAACGAAAAGGATGTTTTCCATTGGAAAATGCAATATAGCAGAAAGTTGGAAGGGACCTTGGAGGTCTTCTAGTCCAACCCCCCTGCTCAAGCAGGAAACTCTTTACCGTATCAGACAAACGGTTGTCCAATCCCTTCTTAAAGTGGTAAATGTGGACTCCTGGGGGCGATGTCCCTGGTGAGGAGCTTAAGGGAGGTGTCAGCCCGCAGGGCTGCAGTTCCCCAACTCAAAGTTGTCGCTCCCATCCAGCCTGTCTGAAATGGTAGCGGTTTTCCTGCCTGAGTAGAGGGTTGGACTAGAAGACCTCCAAAGGTCCCTTCCAACTCTGTTACCCTGTAAGAACCTGCCATGTTTGGGCAATTCATTCCTCGGTGCTTCTTGTTGAAAACTCGGCAGTTGGGTTATTTCAGTCACTGAATTAAGCCCGTAGGTCCTTCCTTGTCTTGGGCTGCGTCACCTGGGACCCTCCTGGGTGAAATGGGCTTCGGCCCCTCCTGGAAAGGCTCTGAGGTCACCCGATATTCTCTCTCGCTTTTTTCTAGCCGACCTGAAGGCCACGCAGAAAAGTTTCAACTTTCCCAAGAAGCTCAACCTGCCTCTCTACTTCGTGTCTGCAGCAGATGGCACCAACGTTGTGAAGGTGGGGGAGGAAGACTCGGATTCCTGGCCGAGGGGGGATGGCGGGGGGGGCAGGGAAGGGGTGCCCAGCGGGGGTCTCCCTGGTTGACCTCTGCGTTCTCTTCCGCAGCTCTTCAGCGATGCCATCAAGCTGGCCGTGGCCTACAAGCAGAACTCGGGGGACTTTATGGATGAAGTCCTGAAGGAGCTGGAGGTAAGAGAGCGCCTTGGGCGGCTGTGTGGGGCTGGAGGCACATTCCTGCCCCGCCGCCTCCCCCCCCCGGGAATTGGCTCTTTGGCAGGTTGGAGGGAGATGGTTGTTCAGGGAACCTCTGGGTGCACACGGTGTGGCTTCTGGTGCTAACCACGATGGCACATAGCTGCAGTTAGTGAGTAGTTTGTGTGCCTGGCAGCCATGAGGCTTATTCTCCCCAACTTAAGTTTTCTCAGGTGGGGAAACCCCTCCCTTCCCTCCCATCTCCCTCCCTCTTTCTTTCCCTCCTCCATACCTCTTTCCTGCCTGCCTGCCTTTCTCCTCTCCTTCCCCATCCCTCTCTTCCTGTCTCCTCCTTTCCCTCCTTTTTTTTTTTTTATTTTTGAAAAAAAAAAATTTTTTTAAACAAAACTTAAAATATAAAACAACTATCATCCATTACAATTACCGAAAGTGTATTGATTGGTTACAAATCTTTTTTGCTTAATCCCCTTTCCAGCATTTTCTTATTTATTTATTTATTTATTTTATTTATTTATTTATTTATATTTCCATGCCGCCCACTCTCCGAGGACTCTGGGCGGCTTACACCAAAGACAGTATACTAAATAGCATATTGCCCCCAAGAATCTGGGTCCTCATTTTACCCACCTCGGAAGGATGGAAGGCTGAGTCAACCTTGAGCCTGGTGAGATTTGATCCGCTGATCTGCTGAACTAGCAGTCAGCTGAAGTAGCTGCAATACTGCACCCTAACCACTGCGCCACCTCGGCTCATAGCCCCCGCTTCTCTTCCTCTTTCTTTCCTTCCCTCCTCCCCCTCTCCTGCCTCCCTTTCTTCTTTTCTTCCCTCCTTTCTTTTCTTCTTTCCTTCCTTCCTCCCTCCCTTCTGTCTATCTGGAAGCCTTCTCTTGCCATGATCCTTTGCCATGTGGCTGCAGAGGTGGTAATTGCAGGCCGCTGCCCTAGAAGAGCCCAGGCGTGGAGCATCTGTTTGGATCTTCTTTCTCGTTTCCTTGTAGAATTTTGAGCTAGAGGCGAAGGAGGAGGACTCCCCCACAGAGGAGGCCAGTCAAGGGGAGACTTCCCCGGTCCACCTGAGCCCCGGGAACGAGTAACCATGGGCCGCCCACACCTGCACAGAGACCGTGGGCAGCCCTCCCTGCTCAGCGGAGGCCGCCAGGGACCTCAGAGAAGGCCAGCAGATGGAAGTCAGCTCTGCTGCCCTGGGAGGAGGCGGAGGGCGGACCAGGCTTCCTAGCCCAGAGAGGAGGGGCTGCCGGCTCTGGTAGAGACCTCGAGGCTCATCAAGGCCCCCGTTTCACTTCTAGAAGGACCCGTAGTCTCTGTTGTTGTTGTTGTTGCAAAGATTTCACCTGGAGAAATAAATTTTGGAAGTCTGGAAACCAAGCCTGGTAGCTTCTCTGAGAAAGCAAAGGGGCAACCTCTGGTTGTGTTGCACCCTGAGAAAGGGAAGGAACTCAGGCGGCCTGCGCTGGGTTGCGTCTTCTGCAGCACAACTCCTGGAGGAACACAAGCACAGCAGGCCCCGCAGTCTAGGAAGGTTGTGTGAAACCTTCACGGTCCAGTGTGATGTCTTTACGGAGACTCTGATCCCCTCCGAAAATGGAAATTGTCTCCTGCCCCCAACCCCACCCCCACCCCCCTCCGGCACCTTTTCCAGACTAGATGATGCCAAGAAAGGCTCATATCTACAACAGGTGAGGAATAGGTATCCGAAACTCTTTGAATACAGGTAGTCCTCGGCCTACGACTAACACGGAGCCCAAAATTTATGTTTCTAAGCGGAAAATTTGTTAAGCGAATTTTGCCCCATTTTACGACCTTTCTTGCCATGGTTGTTAAGTGAATCACTGCAGTTGTTACGTTAGTAACACGGTTGGTAAGTGAATCTGGCCTCCCCCACTGACTTTGCTTGTCAGGAGATCGCAAAACGGGATCACATGATCCCAGGGACACTGCGACCGTCATAAATACGAACCAGTTGCCAAGCGTCTGAATTTTGATCATATGACCACAGGGATGTCACAGTGGTTGTAAGTGTGAAAAACTTTTCTCCTGGGTCATTGTAACTTTGAACGGTCACTAAATGAACTGTCGTAAGTCGAGGACTACCTGTATTTGATCAACGTTGGGACAACATGTCCCATCGGATCCAGTTGCTCTCATGATTAGGTCATGGAGGGTTCATTGGGATCGCTCTCCAAGGCTGCTTCCCACAATCGTTGGTTGAGTTGTACTTACCATAAAGTTAGGTCCTGAGGCAAAGTCCTAGAGAGGTCCTGTAAAACAGGGGTCTCCAACCTTGGCAACTTTAAGACTGGTGGACTTCAACTCTTTGCTTTGCTGGCTGAGGAATTCTGGGAGTTGAAGCCCCTCAATCTTAAAGTTGCCAAGGTTGGAGACCCCTGCTGTTTTAAAGCAAGCCTCCTCTAGGAATTCTGACACGGTCTTCTTTTCCTCAAATGGCCCCTCCCCGGTTCTCTGGGTTTCACAGAGACTGACCGTTAGGTGGAGAAAGACTTCGTGGTCAGCCGTAATGGGCTAAAAGGGCCGCCATGACACAGTTTTGATTTGTGATAGCTGATCATTAGGAAATTCCTGAGCCTAGCAGGACTCACCTGAGCAAAGGACCCCTCACATTTTCAGGATTGGGGGACATTGTGAAGTAAAGGGACCCCCCCAACAGTAACTAGCATGGGTAGGTGGTCTTTATTGAAAAGGCGGCACCCCCACCCCAAACAACAGCTGGCCTCGGAAGTGGAGAAGGTTGATGCTTCCTGGCACTCCGATCATCAGTAGCTGTGCTCCAGTTCCAGCAGTTTTGCCCTTTGGTCAAGCTGACCAAGACTACCTTTGGGTGAAGATCTGAAGTAGAGAAGATCCACCTCCAATCTTCACCCAAAGGCAAGCTTGGCCGGGTCGACCCAAGTGAAAGAATGGACACTTGGCAAGGGTAAAACTGCTGGATCTGAAGATGGCACCGTTACCGATGAACAGACTGACAGTAAGCATGTTGTGGTGCAAGGAAAGGTGCCAGCTGTGGGGTTGGCCACGGGGCAGATTGTACCGCCCAACTATATTTGGCTGTGGATGCTGGATGCACAAGCACCTGCCAACTCTTCAATGCCCTTCAGTGGTCTTCAGATGGTTGCTCATGGCCAGGTGGAACAGTGGAAGGGACAGCAGCGGACTGGGCCAACTCTGTGTGGCCCCCTTGACTGATCTTTCCATGCTTCAGAGAGCTGAGCTGGGAAGTTGTACAAGATGCGTGGGACATCCCATCACAGCAGAGCCATCAGACACGTCACTTTTAAGTCCCTACAGAGTCAAGGTGAGGACACCTTCATGACGCTGCACTGCTGTTGGGCGGCCTAAACGTGTCCGGAGTTTTACACGTGCAACAGGGACCCAACAGCTGCTGATCAAGTGTGCAGAATTGAACAACTTTTACAGCCGACTTGACAAACAGAAGTTCTCCAGTTAGGAAAGATGGGTTTAGAGGCATACAGGGGAGCAAAAGGGGAAAATGAAGAGCCTGGGACCAGAACGGGTACATTTTGTAAACACATTTTGATATTTACATTTTGTAAACAATAAAACACATTGCCAAACATCTGTTACAAAGAAAATCGGGGGGAGACGGGGACAGGATTTAAACTTACAGGGATATAGATTCCGATTCTTAGCCTTTGTAGAAGCTGATCTTCATATTAAGGGTTGCTTGTGTGCACAACAAAATAGTTACGCAACCCAACGCAACCTTGCCTTCTCCAGACGGTGCTGAGGTCCCAGGGAAAGATTAGATGCAGTGGCCTCTTAATCCATTTTTGTGCAGCCTGCAGGTCTTGCCCTGCCTGTGGTCACCACACTGCTGCCTCAGAAGCACCAGGCACGGAGGGAGCTCGGCTCACCACCCTGAGCTGTGTAAAATCGCCCCAGAGACCCAGCACTCATGAGATTAGCAGAACCCTGAACAAAAGTTTCGTTTCTGGTTTCGATAAGCGTGCTGCCACAGCTCCCCGGAGGATGTTGCTGGCATTGCCAAGAGTTCTCAACTTCGGTGGCACACCTGCCTGTCAAAGGCATGCTAGCTCTCCTTCCAGCTCACCAGGACTCACCAGGCAGGTCACCAGGTGGGTTTTCCGACTCCTCGAGAGAAGCCAGATCGCTGTCCTTGATGAGTTTCAGGTTCGACAAATCGGGCCAGACCCACACGACGTCTTTCAACTTCCTAATGATGTGCAAGAACTTCTGAATCACCCTCAAGAACTTTAGCACGATGTTGTCGGTATGGGAGATTTCAATGATGGGTATGATTTTACGCTCAGCAATCGGGCGGGATGGGGCCTGGGGGCTTTGGGGGTTCGGATGAGCTTCGGGGTGAGGTTGCCCGGAGGTTTCGGGTTGACCCCCAGTTTCTGGTGAGGACGGAGACGTGGGCGGTGAGGTTGCAGATTGGAGTGTTATGGATAGAAGGGGAGTTTCAGGCTCCAGTTTGGGTTCTGTTTGGTGGGTCTCAGAGTGAGTTGGGGCTCCTGATGTACTTTGAAGTAGAATTACATCATGAGCCGTGGTTTCAGGTTCTGGTTCTGATGTGGTTTGAGGAGAAGGTTGGGTCTCGGGGTGAGTCGGGGCTTCCGATGTACTGTGAATTACAATTACAACATGAGCTGGAGTGTCAGTTTCCGGTTCTGATGTGGTTTGAGGGGAAGGTTGGGTCTCAGAGGGAGTCGGGGCTTCCGATGTAGTTTGAGGTATAGTCAAAGGCTGAGTTGTGGCTTCAAGTTCTGGTTGAGACTCTGTTTGAGGAGATGGTTGAGGTGGAGCTTGGGATGTAGGTTGAGATGTGGTTATAGGCTGATGTGAAGCTTCAGGTTCTGGATTTGTTCCAGGAGAAGGTTGGGATTCAGTTTCAGATGTGGAGCCAACCTCTGTTGGAATTTCAGGCTCGGGAAGAGGTTCGGTTTTGTGTTGAGGTGTGATGTGGAGAGTAGATTGAATTACAGGTGCGAGTGGAGATGTGCCTTCAGTCTTCAATGGAGATGGAGGTTGAGGTGGAGTTTTGGATTCCATCTCAGATACGATTTCAATTTCAAGCACAGGAGTGGTCTCGGGTTGAACTGTGGATTCATATAGGACTTTGGCATGAGAGGAAGAGGAAGATGACAGGACATGGGATGTTGTCTGACTTGAGGTTTCAGTCTTGGGTGAAGTTGGAGATGAAGGTTGAGATGACGTTTGGAGTACGGATTGAATTATAGATGCAAGTAGAGATGTGACTTTAGTCTTCGATGGAGTTGGAGGCTGAGATGGAGACTTGGATATGGGCTCAGATATCTCAATTTCAAGTAGAGGAGTGGTCTCAGGTTGAACTGTGGATTCATATAGGACTTTGGCATGAGAGGAAGATGAAGATGACAGGACGTGAGATGTTGTCTGACTTGAGGTTTCAGTCTTGGGTGAAGTTGGAGATGAAGGTTGAGGTGATGTTTGGAGTACGGATTGAATTATAGATGCAAGCAGAGGTGTGACTTTAGTCTTCAGTGGAGTTGGAGGCTCAGGTGGAGACTTGGATATGGGCTCAGATATTATTTCAATTTCAAGTAGAGGAGTGGTCTCGGGTTGAACTGTGGATTCATATAGGACTTTGGTATGAGAGGAAGATGAAGATGACAGGACGTGAGATGTTGTCTGACTTGAGGTTTCAGTCTTGGGTGAAGTTGGAGATGAAGGTTGAGATGATGTTTGGAGTACGGATTGAATTATAGATGCAAGTAGAGATGTGACTTTAGTCTTCGATGGAGTTGGAGGTTGAGGTGAAGACTTGGATATGGGCTCAGATATTATTTCAATTTCAAGTAGAGGAGTGGCCTCGGATTGAACTGTGGATTCAGATAGGACTTTGGCATGAGTGGAAGACAAAGGTGACAAGACCTGAGATGTTGTGTGAGTTGGAGAAGAAGATGAAGGTTTGGTATGAGGTGAAGTTGGCGCTTGGGTTGTTTGAAAGAGGACTTCAATTTGGAATGTGTTTGGAGATTTGGCATGAGGTTGGGTCGTGGGCTTCGATGGGACTTCAGAGGTGGACTGGGACAAAGGTTGTGTGTTAGGCCAAAGCAGAGGTTGTGCAGTGGTTGGAGGCCAGAAGAAGACTAAAGGCTGTTTTTGAGAAGTGGTTTGCAACGGAGTTGAGGGTTCCGTTGGGGTTTTGGTGGCTTCGGGAGCTGAGGGGGGAGAGTTTGGGTGGGGAGTCGATTCGCTCTGGAGTGGAACCTTGATGGTGGGCATGGGCATGGGCGTGGGAGGGGGCTGAGGCATTGGGCCCGCCAACTGCTTTATCCACGGGTAGAAGTGTTGTGTGTCAGTATAGACACCCGGCTTGTGTGCTTTCCCACAGCCCTGCCCCCAGCTTGTGAGTCCAATGATCCAGAAGGGTTGAGAGCCATCTTCCTGACACATGAGGGGGCCACCACTGTCTCCCTGGAACAAAACACAGGGAGGAGGAGGAGTGAGGGTCGGTCTCGGACTCGAAACCAAACAAGGATGCACCCAAAGGAGGAAGAGTATGGCGGGTGGAGAGTTAGGTGATTACCATCTCCCTAGGCACCCAAAGAGGTAAAAGAGGCAGCCTTTGGATGGACATGAAAGAGGGAGCTCATAATACAGGCAGTCCTTGACTTACAACAGTTCATTTAGTGACCGTTCAGAGTTACAACGGTTCTTTGAATGGTACAGGATCGTTTTTCACAGTTACGACCATTGCAGCATCCCCGTACTGTAGCGGAGAGCCATCTGTCTGGGATGGTAGAAGGGCTCCTGCCTTGGGCAAGGGATTAGAGTAGATGACCTCCAAGTTCCCTTCTAGGCCTAGGAGTCTATGGTTACAGGCAGCCCTTGACTTACAATAGTTTGTTCAGTGACTGCTCAACATTACAACGGCACTGAAAAATGTGACTTATGACCATTTTCCACAGTTACGACCTTTTGATCAATCACAAGGTCCCAATCATGTGATCAAAATTCAGATGCTTGGCAACTGGTTCATACTTATGACGGTGTCAGTGTGTCCCGGAAGTCAGGTGATTCCCTTTTGCGACCTTCTGACGAGCAAAATCCACGGGGGAAGCTGGATTCGCTTAACCAACCGTGTTCCTAACTTAACTCCTGCCACCATTCGCTTACCAACTGTGGCTGGAAAGGTTGCAAAACAGGGCGAAACTCACTTAAGAAATGCCTCGCTGAACAACATAAATGTGGGGCTCGGTTGTGGTCGTAAGTCGAGGACTACCTGTATGCGGAAACTTTCCTAGTGCTGAAGGAAGGCAAACGAGAAGTGATGGCCGATTCTGAAGCACCCCAGTCAGGAAGTCTCTGCAAGACCATTGGCATCCACAAGGCGGGGATGTCTGCCCCTCCCAATGCCAGCCCTGGCAGAATCGAGACGGCCATCCCGTTCACCGTTGACCTAAGGATGCTACCTACCCCGAGAACTGCCTGTTCCTGCCTCAGTTTATACTCCAGAAACCAATAAGACAAGCTGGAGTAGGGCTACAAGAGCCATGGTGGCACAGTGGTTAGAGTGCAGTACTGCAGGCTACTTCTGCTGACGGCCGGCTGCCAGACGTTTGGCAGCTCAAATCTCACACCAGGCTCAAGGTTGACTCAGCCTTCCATCCTTCCGAGGTGGGCACAGTGAGGACCCAAATTGTAGGGGGCAAGAGGCTGACTCTGTAAACCGCTATTGCTACATGCTGACATTCGGATCTCTCTAAAGTTCCCAGTTCTAAAAACGCAAACCAGGAGGCCAATGCAAAAAAAAAAAAAAAAAAAACCCTCATTAGATGTGTAAATTAAGAGAAAGAGGACACCACGTGTAGAGCGGGAAAGGTGCATAGAAAAAATTGGGAAATGCACACAAGTGTATGCAGAAGGACAATGCAGGGGAAGGAATGGCAGAACCCAGCGGTGGGGTTAAAAGATAGATTAGCCTAGAACCGATACATAGCCACAAGCAAATCAAGTGCAACCCCCCCCCTTGAATTCCATTGACCGTTGTCTAAGTCCTCGCAGGTGTTGTCCATTAGTTCAGAATAACAGAGTTGGAAGGGGCCTTGGAGGTCTTCTAGTCCAACCCTCTGCTCAAGCAAGAGACCCTATACCGTTCCAGACAAGTGGCCGTCCGATCTCTTTCTACAAGCTTCCAGTCTAGGACCAAAAGCATTTGGACTTTCTTAGGGGTTTCACGTCTCCGCCAAGAAGCTTCTTCAGTTCTCCAGAATGAAGAACTTCTCCAGAACGGAAGAAGCTTCTTGGATGAGAAGCAAAACATTTTCCAAAGAAAAAACAAACAAACCAAGAATGTCCAGTTGCCTTTTAGAAAAGCACCTTTGGGACAACCGTGACTGGATGGTGGAGACTCTCCGTAGATACGTAAAGTTGGTTGACTCTTGCTAGAGGAAGACCTTGAGCCTCCTTCAACCTGGTGCCCCATATTGGGGTTTCAATTGCGATGGCCCCGCAGCCTTCCAGGACTGAACCTTGGGCCCAGAAGGACCGTGTAAGGGAAGGGGGTGCAATGTATTCCCAGGCATCATTTTGGGGCCCAATGTGGGAGTTCCCCCGGGGTCTTTACCTGGCAGATATCCGCTCCTCCTTCCTCGTAACCTGCACAGAGAGTGTGTTCCTCAATGGCCCCATTGTACCAGCCGCTGCTGTTGCACTGAGCCACAGAGAAGCGGTTGACCTTCACTTCGTGCATGATGTCGGACACCTCCCTGGCTGCTGAAATGGAAGGCAGATGCTTAGCAGATGCAGCCCCACTTTCCCCTTCCTCCCGGAGGGGCTTTCAGCCAAGGGCCTTCCTGGGTGAGAGCAGCAGGGTCTTGGCACTGGTGACCCTTGAGAGATTTAAGGGCCAGCATCCCCCAGGCTATCCTAAGTGGCGTTGAAGGAGGGGGAGCCTCCTTGAGGCCGGGAGGTGGGAGAAGAGAAGGAAAGGAGAGGAAAAGAGGAGAGGAAAACAAGAGAAGAAGACAATGAAAAGATAAGAAAACATCAAGTTTTCTTGGCGAGGAGAGGAGAGAAGGGGAGGGGAGAGGGCGGAAGAAGATGAGAGAAGGAGAGAGGAAGGGAAAGAAGAGGCAAAACCCAAAATGGTTCCAAGCAGATGATGATGATGATGATGATGATGATGATGATGATGATGATGATGATGATGATGCATCAGAAGCTGGCAAACTGCAAAGAAATTATTTGCAGGAATGCAAATAATTTTTGCTTCAGGTAAAAGCAAAAGGTACACTAGGATAGTAAAAAGCATCAGGGAAGAAGTGTGTGTGTGTGTGTGAGAGAGAGAGAGAGAGGGAGAGAGAGGGAGAGGGAGTGATTGGCTGAGTGTGCCTTCTGTCCATGCTCACTGTCACAACTATTTAGGGGAACCAGGAAGACTCCCCTAGCAGCCACGTTGTGAGTGCAGACCACACTCACTCTGAACTTCTAAAAGAGCTCCAGATTCCACAAACTTCTTCACCACCAGTTAGTATCACAGAATGGCGCTTCAATCCCACCCAGCCACACCCTCAACACCCAGCAGGAAAATGCCACACGTGAAGGAACAGAGAAGCTGCCAAGGGCACCTGGTGAAGGACGCGGCTGTTTTCAGTCTCCCTTTGGTGGAGAGCGAAGGAAGACCCTTCCTGGGGTTGGGCTTCTAAGGCGCGGGGAGATGGCCGAGCCCGGGTGGCACAGAGGAGGGGTTCTCACCAGCTTTTCCTAGGATGCCCCAGCCGCTGATGTAGCAGTGGTTCAGGAGAGAGACGGTGACAGTCATGTCAGGCAGGCAAGCCGGCTGGATGTAGTCGCTGCATTTCACCGGCTGGTCCAGCTCCATCAGAGCGATGTCACTGGTCTCCGTGCTCCTCTGGTACTCCTCATGGATGACTATCCGCTTGATGTAGCGGACGTGGACCTCGGAGCCGAGTGAAGAAAGCCTCCATGCGCCAATCACCGCACGCCAGTGCGGGAGGTCCCTGGGGAGAGACGGAGGGTCAGCCCTTTCTGACACCTCAACAGCTGGGTCCCAGAGGTGCTTTTGGGGGTTTTTTGTCAAAAAGGCAATTGGGCTTTCTTGTTTTCCCTTGAAGACTATTTCCTTTGGGCCACTCACTCACGTAAGAATCCACATCCCCACCGTTTTGATTTTCCAAAAAGGCCTGAAGACCCAACTCTGGCACCTGGCCCAGGGCCCCACAGGGACATGTCATTCTGAAGGTGGTTAATGGACAAGGGTAGGATCCCACCTTTCCATCTTGGTCAGTTGACAGCCTCTCCTTTGGGGCAGCCCCTCAAATATTAGAAGATCGCTATCCCGTCACCCCTAGTGCTTCTCTTCATTAAACTAGACACCCCCAATTCCTGCAACCGTTCTTCCTAGGTCTTGGCCTTCGGTCCCCTAATCTTCCTCTCCCCTTGGACTCCGTATGAAGCCCATCCCTCTGAGAGGCCCTTCCCTTCTGACGCTTGGTGCCACCGCATGGCAAAGGTCTCACCTTTTGTTTGAGAAGCAGTGGGCCGCAGTGAGAATCCACCGGCCAGAAACGAGGGAGCCTCCGCAGCTGTGCTTGTGTCCTGTTATCGTGGGGAGCTGCAAACTGACGACCCAAGGCCACGCCCCAGGCTGGACATCGGCTCCGCCCACCACCTGCTCACTTCGCCCATGTCTGAGCACTAAGGGGTGTCTTCCGCAATCACTGGATGGAGAAACAAGCATTGCTTCCTGTTCACAGTGCTTCACAGCCCTCTCTAAGTGGTTTACAGAATCAACCTCTTGCCCCTAATAATCTGGGTCCTCATTTTACCAGCGTTGGAAGGATGGAAGGCTGAGTCAGGATTGAACTCCTGGCAGTAAGCAGAATTAGCCTGCAATGCTACATTCTAACCACTGCGCCACCACGGCCCTTCCTTCCTTCCTTCCTTCCTTCCTTCCTTCCTTCCTTCCTTCCTTCCTTCCTTCCTTCCTTCCTTCCTTCCTTCTCACTTAGCAGTAGCACTTAGACTTATATACCGCTTCACAGTGCTTTACAGTCCTCTCTTATTGGTTTACAGAGTCGGCATAATTGCCGCCAACAGTCTGGCTCCTTGTTTTACCAACCTAGGAAGGATGGAAGCCTAAACCAACCTTGAGCCGATCAGGATCGAACTCCTGGCTGCAGGCAGCTGACACTCAGCAGAATTAGCCTGCAGTACTGCATTCCAACCACTGCACCACCACGGCTCTATAACCCTAACTGTGCTAGCCAAGATGGTGCTTGGCCCCTCACCCGCATGTCCTCCTTTCTTCTCCCGAGCACTGGTCTGCTTGGGAGCCTCATTCCAAGGGCTGCCTCTTGGAACCCTTCCTGGATCGGGCCCATCCCTCCTTTCCCCTTCTTCTCTCTTACTTACTCGCAAGTATCAACTATGGTGTGAGTGGGCCAGACGGCAGCCAGAATCTGGAGTGGGAGGAGAATGCATCTCATCCTCTTGATGGCTCCAGAGGCTCCTCTGATTGCCGCATTCTCCCACCGGCCGTGACGTCACAAGCGCCCCCAGCCCGATTGCAGCCAATCAGCACTCAGGCAGTATGACCTCACACGGAATGTGCCAGCTGCAAGCAAGCATTGGTCTCCTTCCAAAAGCCTTGGAACATCTGGCCCAGATGGTGGTGGAGACAAAGCCGCGTCATTGGAGGAGTAGCTAGCCACGATCTGGCCTGCATTTTGGGAGGTTCTCCTGAGAAGCACCCATCATTCGTGGTCCTCCCTCTGTGGGCAGCAGGACAGAAACGGAGGAGGGATGAATGAAGGCAAATATAGGTGTCCTAGGATAATATTACAGGATCCAGTCTGGATCTGTCACTGGGACCAGAAGTTTACTCTTCCGAGCTCTTGGACTCATGCTAGAACCCATCCTAAGGGAACTTCACTCTTCAGGAAGGAAGGAAGGAAGGAAGGAAGGAAGGAAGGAAGGAAGGAAGGAAGGAAGGAAGGAAGGAAGGAAGGAAGGAAGGAAGGAGAGAGAATTCCACAGTCAACCTGACAACTTCTCAACCTTGGCAACCTGAAGGTGCGTGGACTTCAACTCCCAGAATTCTCCAGTCATAAATATGGCTTCAGTGTTGGCTGGCTGGGGAATTCTGGGAGTTGAAGTCCACACATCTTCAAATTGACATGGTTGAGAAACACTGACCTACCACACCAAGAAAGCAGGGCCTTGGCCGGCATTTCTCCAAACTTTAAACAGTATTCATAACTGGCCCTTCTTTCAAAACCATTTTTTAAATATAGGCTCTTCTGCCAAAAAATCACTGTATGCAAATATTCTTCTGATTTCCTTTCTCAGTAGATTTCTCTAATCTCTGGCCAGGATCAACTACTGCTCTTCAATACCAGTAGCTATGATAGGTGTTGTCTCTGCCTGGTGAAGCATCTTAGCGTTCCTGCCACGAAATAAATAAGAGACATTTTCTGGAAGGAAACACTTTATTTTGGGTGTGTTTTTACAGGAGGACATCTGCCAGAATTCATTGGGTCTCAGCTAACCAAGGTGATGGTGTGAAGCCAGGGGGGCTCTGGTGAAGCTCTTTCTCCTTCCAAAAATGGGAGTACAGGCTGGGTAGATGTTTGCCAGGACATTGGCTCCTGCGCCATGAAATCAGCCATTTGCACCCTAAGGTTGCCTGAAGATCTTCTCTGGGCTCATGAAGAAAGTTGGCAACCATGTTCCTAAGCCTTCCGAAATTTGGCTGGCGTTGGAGCTTGGGGCAGGAGCTAGGTGCCAACTCTGTTTCCAATGGCGCATTTATAAAAGTGGCTACAGAAATCTGATAAATGATAAAATATGGGGCGAATGAAAAACAGGACGCAGGTTGTCAAAAGTTCAGGAGCTGGGTGGTAGGGTTTGCACCAGAAGGATGCTGGTCACGGATGCTTCATCTGGGCCATGATGGGATGGAAGTCCCTGGTTTCCTTAAAGTTTGGGCCTGTTCCAGTAATGAGGCCTAGGCCAGCGAAATTGCGTGGTGTAAGGAGCAGCTGTGAACCTTTTCCGGGGCATCCTATAAATTATACTAGGTCCCATGCCCCAGCCTAGGAAGGCGGTAGTGGGAGTGGCCCACTGGGGTGTCATCGGAAAGAAGGTGAAGGGTGTAAATTTCTTGGGGGGTCCTGTGTACCTGGGCCTGGTGGTGAGTTTGACACCCCACTGGCGTGTTGGAAGGCTGTACGTGTTGGCTGCGGGGAAGTACCCAACTAGCCTCCCGTTGACCTTTTTGTAAATGGGGTTGAGGTAATACGCTCCCGTGAACCGGCTTGGGGGTGGAGGAGTGGGGGTGCGTGGGGTGGTTGGTCTGAATGGAGGAGAAAGACCAGAGGCGGGGGGGTTCGCCATGATGTCTTTGATCCAGGTGAGGAAGAACTGGGTGGAGGTGAAGACTCCCGGCACTCTGCCACTGGAGCAGCCGGTGCCCCAGCTGTTGAGACCGATCAGCCAGTAGCGCTCAGTATGGGACTCCCTGCACATCAGGGGCCCACCACCATCGCCCTGCAGGAAAGAGGAAGAAGACACATCGTGTGATGACCCGGGGCACGGCACAGAGAGAACACAGGCAGCTGGCAGTTCAAAATTGTTCCAAATTTCCCCAAATGCTCCCACGTTTCTGGCAAGTCCCAGAGCAAAGTGATCACACACACACACACCTCAAGCAGCCTCTGGCTGCATATAGTCCAGCCCAACACTGTGAGCAGTGCAACTGCAAATCAAGAAATCCAAATAGAATGCAAGGACTCTTGGGAAGTGTAAAGGTTGGCATTCAACACTCCAGGAATTCAGTGTTTCTTCCCCACAAATGCCCCTCTCCACAGTGTCTTCTTAAGGCTCAATCCCCAGATATGCCTTGTGAAGCGGGGCGGGGTGCTCTCCTGAGTAGCTGGGTCAGCCTGCGTTGTTCTCGCCATCTCTCCACTCTCCATGCTTGAGGATCAGGAGTGGGCAGTCCTTGCTCATCGCTTGAGCTCTGTCTCTTGTGTTCACTGCTTAGCCTCTCTTGGTCATCCTTCCCCACCACTCCCTGCCTACAAGCCGTCCCAATCCTGAAAGGCCCTGGCCTGACTGGCCCTGCTCCTCCCCATTTTCCTCCCAAGCCAATGAAGCCGCCCCCTCAATCTCTGTACGCTTCAGTTCCGGCTCATCTTCCTCTGCCAATTCAGGCTCCGACGGGGACACGGCACATCACCCAGTGGTGTAGCATCACCC
The DNA here is from genome assembly GCF_029215685.1 of Pituophis catenifer annectens. Classification (NCBI taxonomy): domain Eukaryota; kingdom Metazoa; phylum Chordata; class Lepidosauria; order Squamata; family Colubridae; genus Pituophis; species Pituophis catenifer. Next base: position 89,588,372 of record NW_027256887.1, read on the forward strand.
ATGTGCACGCAACAGCACAAGGCTAGAGTCTCAGCAATCACTTTTATACCGCTTTAGAAATGCTTATAAACAATGGACGAAGGGCTGCCAAAGTTGATGGAGTTAGCAGGGAGGGCTACATTGGCTGCTTCGTTGTGATTACCCATTTGTGGCCTCCTACCGTCTTCCTCTTAACTTTGTTGTTGACAATGAAGTTTGCAAATAGGGGTCCCATGACCATGGGATCCCACAGGTGTCATAACTGTGAGTCATTTACCAAGCACCTGAATTGTGATCACATGACCCCAGGGACGCTATGATGGCCGCAGCTATGAGGACCAGTCATAAGTCCCCTTGTTGTCTCCATCCCCCAGGTCATGGTTGTCCCAAAGATGCTTTTTTTTTCCCCCAAAAGGCAACTGAACTTCTTTGGTTTTTATTTGAAAATGTTTTGCTTCTCATCCAAGAAGCTTCTTCAGTTCTAGGTGAAGAACTAAGAACTGAAGTTAGACCTGAAGAAGCTTCTTAGATGAGAAGTGAAAAGTTTTCCAACAAAAACCCAAGTCTAGTTGCCTTCTTGGTAAAAGCATCTTTGGAAAAGTGTCCTCGTTCAGCGCCGCCGTAACTTCTAATGATCGCTGAACAAGCAGCCCTTAAACGAGGACTACCTGTGGTTCTCTCTGCAACGCCTCTCGAACCTTGGAGAAGGCCAGGAGAGAGCCTCTGAAGACCAGGCCCGATGGAGGGAGATCTCTGCTCTTGGCAACTCACCCGGCAGCTGCCCTTGGTGGGATCCTCCGAGATGGCACAGAGGTGCTCCTCCCTGATGAGGGTGGCATACTGTTCGGAGCTGTTGCAGGCATCCCTGGAGACCAGCGACACTTCGGCCTCTTGCATGATATCCGAATACGGGGCCTTCTCTGTGGACAGAAGAGAGGGCTGCATCACCCCACCACGATCCCCTTGGCTGACCAGCCACCCGCTCACATCACCCTGGCCTCAGCGGAGGTCTCGACCCCCAGCTTCAGGTGAGGTCAAACGGAAGGGCTGATAGGCAGAGAACCATCATGGAAAGTCCCCCTGCTTATACAGGTAGTCCTCAGCTTACGACCACAATTGAGCCCCAAAATTCTGTTGCTAAGTGAGACATTTGTTAAGTGAATTTTTCCCCATTTTATCCGCTTTCTTGCCACAGTTAGTAAGTGAATCACTGCAATTGTTAAGTTAGTAACACCGTTGTTAAGTGAATCTGACCTCCCCATTGACTTTGCTCATCAGAAGGTCACAAAAGTGGGTCACGTGACCCCAACCGTCATAAATATGGATCAGTTGCCAAGTGTCTGACTTTTGATTGCGTGTCCATGGGGATGCTGCAACGGTCATAAGTGTGAAAAATGGTCATAAGTCACTTTTTTCAGTGCCATTGTAACTTTGAATGGTCACTAAAGGAACTGTTGTAAGTCAAGGACTACCTGTGGTTTGATTAAGCTCCCATAACACCGTTGACCTTGTTATTGAAATAGGTCATTTGCTGGCTTCACACTGTGCAGCAAATCCTAAACTAACAAAGTTGGATTAACACAACAAACTAACACCCTCTCTCTGGTTTAAATTAACCAAGTTCCACTGCACCACCCTTTGACTGGGAGAAGGCTCCTGCCTGGAGTGCGGGGTTGGACTAGAAGACCTCTGAGGTCCCTTCCTTCTAGGATTCTATTTCTATTCTATTCTATTTCTATTTCTATGTTTAAGTTTAGATCAGGGTATGAATGGGACTGCTACCTTTTAAAGCCCACCTTGGGAGGGCAGCCGGGGGGATAGGATAGAGTTATTGGTTGCTAAGTCCTGTTCTTCAAAAGAACGCATTGAAACATCAAACTCAACTCACCTCTGTCTATGCAAGAGAAGCATTTTTAAAAAAATATTATTTTTGGTTCTCTGGATCAGCTTCTGTCAATCACTGAACGTGGCAGGGAGAGCCGGTGCCCCAAAGCAATGCCATACCTTTAAGGAGATGCATGCAAAGGTTCCCGATTGGCCAAGCTCTGGGTCAACTGTAGGAGAATGTTCTCCTTCCTGCCCTCACTAGGACCAAGGATGCCATCAGAGAGGGAGGGGGGGTTCCTTAAGGGATACAGGAGACCCATTTTTCCTCTCCCTGCTTCCCTTCTGATACTCCTGTGCTCAACCTCAGCACCACGTAGTTTTTAATACATCCCAAAACTATGGCGTGATGCCTTCAAGAGCTCCTGACCGATGGTCGGGTGACTTTCAGACTTTCCTCCAAACACCTGACAAGGTGTTGGGGAACGGAACCCAGAGAGTGCCTAGAGCCCCAGTGTTCCTAGGTATGGGGATAAGGGGCGGGTGGGGTTTCTTTATCGATGGATTTAATTTTTGGAGGCTCTCACTCCGCATGATCGTGATGCCCCAGCCGCAGATGTAGCAGTGGGTGAGCAAGTCTATGACCAGGTCTTCCTCCGGCAAGCAGGCGGGCTGGACATAATCGTTGCAAATCACGGGTTTGTCCAGCTCTACCAAGGCGATGTTGTTCAAGTGATTGCCCTGGTCGTAACGTTTGTGGTCCACGAGTCTCTTGATGACCCGGTTCTGGGCATCAGGCCCAGGTTTGGAGCGCTGGGTGGCCCCAATCTGTATCCTGAAATACTCCACCTTCAGGTACCTGGGTGAAAAGGGAGACAGGAAATCACATTAGAGAAGACGAGGTCAACTTTGAAGAGGTCCAATGACGTCTTGGAATGGGGAAGGCAACGGCCGGGATCCTGACCTCACTGTACAAACCCACGGGAGCCCTTGCAGTTTAGGAAGTTGGGATGCCAATGGGGAAGGAGGCTCAGCTGAAAGAAGGGAGCCTTCCTCCTTCTCTGAGAAAAACAGCAATCATCTACCTGGCAAGGTGATCGTGTAGCCGCTCATTCATTACCTGCTGGGTGAAAGAAGCCCTGAAGGAAGTCTTCTCGTGCTTCTTCCTAAAATTATTACTTATGCTGAGGGGAGTGGGGGACAAGCATAAGTGTTGTGGCCTGTTGGCCTCTAGTCCCTCTGGCAGCCGAATCAGAGGAGGAAGAGGAGGAGGCGTGGGAGTCAGGGTCAGCATCAAGGCAACCTGAGAGCTCCGAGGGGGAAGAGGAAATGGAGCTGGCAGAGAGAGAGACAGAGGCAGAGCCTGGGCCGTCCGTCAGCCCTCAGGCGGAGAGTCAACAGCCCCCAGGTCTGGAGGTTGCTGATGAGGAAGAGGAGGAACAGCTGGGCCCAGTGCCTGATGTGCAAATGCACAGAAGTCAGAGGAGAGGAGAGCAGTGGAAATCTATAGACCGGTCCTTGGGAGGGAAGAGCCACCGCTGCTAGCGAGGCCTCATTCTAGCTCTGGGGATAAAAGGTGGGTGGGGGGAGATGAAGAGGTGTGGCAGACAACTATTCATCTCCCTGCTGGACAGACTTGTTAGCCTGCTGTGAGAGGGGGAACATTTATTTAACTACAGAGGGTTTGCCGTGTTGGGTCAGAACAGTGAGAAAAACCTGAGACTCAAGAGAAGACAAAGAGTCTCAAAAAAAGCCCCAGCAAATCAAGCAATAATAATGTTGAGTCTGGGTTGAAATGCCAAAAGGGACACCATGAAAAGACGTGTGGTAGAAGACCTCCACGGTCCCTCCCAACCATATTGCTCTATGTTCTAACTGAAAAGGGATCTTCTGGAGGTATTTCTGGACTTCTGTGGCTTGTTTTTCTCTAGAAATTTGCATGTTTCTACACTTTTCCCTTTTGGAGGAGACCTCTTAAGAAGTTCTGAGTGGACTCTAGTTTAAAGTTGGAAGCATGCAACTTTCTGGCGATGGTTGGACTGTGATAACCATGCTTCTAGTGCTGAATGCTTAGAATGGTGGCATCCACAGATCAACCTTGATAACGGTGCTTCTAGAGCTGAAGTCATCTGGAATGATGGCATCCAGAGATCGTTATGGAGGGCTCATGTCTTGCAGAAAATGGAACTAAGTTGGATCTCGTCTACTTGATAAGATAGTTGACACAATACAATTTCTCTTAAAGGAAAGTCTGGAAGAAGTCAAGGCCAAGAAGGTGCCAATTAAGTCCAAGAGATAAAAAGAGTCATCAACTCCTTCCTCCTCACATGACAGCTTCTCGACCTTGGCAACCAGAAGACATGTGGACTCCAACTCCCAGAATTCCCCAGCTAGTATGACATCTTCTGAAGTTCTCAACCTTGGCAACTTGAAGAAGTGTGAACTCCACTCCCAGTATTCTCCAGTCAGCTGACTGGGGAATTCTGGGAGCTGGAGTCCACACATCTTCAAGTTGCTAGAGTTGAGAAACGTTGACCTAGAGACCCTGGTCCCCATTTCTGCTCTTGGGAGACCTGGACCTCCTGCCCTCTGCTGAGTTGGGTGTTTTGGGTTTCACTCACTTTTGAATGAGGAAGCATTGAGCCGTTGAAATGACCCAGCGAGAATTGATCAAGGAGCCAGCACAGAAATGGCGGAATCCCTGCCGGGTCGGGAACTGGAAGCTGACTGCCCAGGGCCAAGTTCCTGGCAGGGAATCGACCCCGCCCACAATCCGCAACATGCCATGGCTCATGGCTAGTGGCCGGCTACCACACACCCTCCTGCAAAGGAAGATGGGATGAGTGAGTGATTGAGCGTAAGGCCTCCACAGAGGCCCTGCAATCTCTGATGCACAAAACTAATAATACACGTTATACATACAAACACAAATAATATCACGCTATGCACAGGTAATCCGCGACTTGCAACACTTCATTTAGTGACCGTTCGAAGTTGCAATGGCTCTGAAAAAAGCGACCTCTGACCAGTTTTCACACTTATGACCGTTGTAGCATCCTCCGTGGTCACGTGATCAAAATTTAGGCACTTGGCAATTGATTCATATTTACGACGGTTGCGGTGTCCCAGGGTCACGTGATCCCCTTTTACGACCTTCTGACAAGCAAAGTCCATGGGGGAAGCCAGATTCACTTAACAACATTGACTACTGTAACAACTATAGTGATTTACTTAACAACGGTGGAAAGAAAGGTTATAAATGGGGCAAACTCACTTAAATGTTTCACTTTGCAACAGAAATTTTGGGTGCAATTGTGGTCGTAAATTAAGGATTACCTGTAGTGCATCAGCAAATAGAGAGAGAGAGAGAGAGAGAGAGAGAGAGAGAGAGAGAGAGAGAGAGAGAGAGAGAGAGAGAGAGAGAGAGTTGTATGAACCCAGCCCATGGATGTGACTGAACTAAGACTGAAAGGCGTCTATGGAGATTCTCCCTCATGCTGGTCCTCATTGCCCCAAAAGTGCTTTTTCCAAAAGGACAACTGGATTTTCTTGGATTTTGTTTTCCTTCGACAATGTTCATCTTCTCACCCAGAAACTTCTTTCACTAAGATGTTCTTCTCAGAAGAAACTTCAGGAGGACGCTTTCTATTAGAATAGAATAACAGAGTTGGAAGGTCTTCTAGTCCAACCCCCTGCTTAGGCAGGAAACCCTCTCCCATTTCAGACAAATGTTTGTCCAGCCTCTTCTTAAAAACTTCCAGTCTTGGAGAATTCACAACTTCTGGAGGCAAGTTGTTCCACTGGTTAATTGTTCTCACTGTCGCAAAATTTCTCCTAGTTCTAGGTTGTTTCTCTCCTTGGTTAGTTTCCATCTGTTGCTTCTTGTCCTGCCTTCGGGTGCTTTGGAGAATAGTTTGACCTCCTCTTCTTTGTGGCAGCCCTTGAGATATGGGAACTCTGCTATCATGTCCCCCCAGGTCCTTCTTTTCATCAAACTAGACCTACCCAATTCCAACAACCGTTCTTCATATGCTTTTGCCTCCAGTCCCCTAATCATCTTTGTTGCTCTTCTCAAGAATGGTAGGAAAGAAATATGGGAGACCCAGGTTTTTTCCTCTTCTTCCTCCTCCTCCAGGGTCCAGTCATGGCAGTCTGGAAACTTCTGGGACAACCCCAGCAGCACCTCAAGGTCACACTTCCTACTGCTGCTTTCCTTGCCCATCTCCAACAACCATCCAGCACACTCTGGCTGAAGTATGGAGGCCCCATGGCACCAGGACAACCACATGTCGCCAATGGGGTCACCCACTCCAGCTGTGGCCCTCACTTACGTGCAAGTGTCCTCTTCATCATCATAGATTAGACAGAGCACATCAACAGCCCAAAGGAGCAGCAACAGCTTCTTCATCCTACATCGCTCAACAAATGTCAGGCCCCACCTCCTGCTCCCAGGGCTCCTGACGTCACAAACTGTCCTTTCAGCCCCCGGCCAATCAGCCAACAGACAATATGACATCACACTGAAGAACCACAATTCTTTGCTGCCATTGGCTTTAGGAGGGTTAATGGCAGGGTCCCAGTTTGGGCATCTGGGCGTGGCCTTCAAAACTCTTCAACCTTGCCTAGGAGTGGAACCCATGGCATGTGGGGGGCAGAGAGGGCTCAGGAACACTAACTGTCCTGCTGAGTCAGCAACAACAGGAGACCTGAGCAAGCAGCAAGCTGTGAAGGAAGTGGTGGCATGGAAGATGCTTTTGTAGACCTGCAATCATGGCTTTGCAGTCATCTGCAAACATATTTTGCTAGGAAGTCGTTTGCATCATTCTGCCCATCAGAATAACGAAATAACAAGTTGGAAAGGACCTCGGAGGTCTTCTAGTCCAACTCCCTACTCAGCAGGAAATCCTAAATGCATTTTAGAGAAGTATCTTCTTCGAAACCTCCAGTGTTGGAGCACCCATAACTTCTGGAGACAAGTTGTTCCACTGATTAGTTGGATCAGGAAATTTCTCCTTAAATGTTCTCCTTAGAACATAGAATCATAGGGAAGGGAACTTGGAGGTCTTCTAGTCCAACCTCTGCTCAAGCAAGAGACCTAGACCATTTCAGTCAAGTGGCTGTCCAATCTCTTCTTTAAAGCCTGCAGTGTTGGAGCCCCCACAACTTCTGGTTGTTCCACTGGTTGATCGTTTTCACGGTCAGGAAATTTCTCCTTAGTTCTAGGTTGCTTCTCTCCTTGATTTCCACTCCTTGCTTCTTGTTCTGCTGGTTTCTCTTTTGACAAATGAAAAGAAGGCCTGCTTATCTGTGGTTTGTTCTGGGAAAGCCTTAAAGCGACTAACAACAACAAAAGTGTAAGAAAATTGGTTGTGCAGCCAGTTATGTCTTCTCCTCACCTACTTTCAGTAAGAACAATACCAGGACTCCCATTTCTGCCACCCAGAGGCTACTGAGAGAGAGACCTGCAAAGCCGCCCAACCGAAGCTTGCTGCCTCTAAGGTTCTCCAGATGCAGGTGACACAGTATCCACACACCCCATAAGCTGCTAATCTTTGGATAACCACTAAATGATGGCAACTTGAAGCAAAACTGCCAACCCTTTGCTATCTCTTGGTTGCCTGGGTTTTCTGCCGCCCATCTACAGGAGCCCTACGGTCTGCCAGATGTTGCTAAATTAGATCTCTGAGGAGACCAAGCCAGCTTGGCTAAGAGGGAAGGATGATGGAATTTGGAATACATCAAGCTCTTTTGGGGCCAGAGGTTCCTCACTCCAAGTTGAGTGTAGCAGCTAATACTTTCCACTTTCAGGATTAATAATTGAGAAGTAACATTAGACGTCAGATCATGTTCACTATGTGTTCTTCAGTTGCCATTAAAGAAGAATTGCTCCCAGATCATGGGAGGTCATTGTTACTTTGGATTCTTGGACTGTTTTTGGAGGACTTTGTCTAGTTATATTTACAAAAAATGTAAAGAAACTGGAGCAGGTTCAGAGAAGAGCTGCCAAAATGGGAAAGGGCATGGAAGCCAAGTCCCTTGAGAATGGTGAAAGAATACAGATGTTGCTGATAGAAGAGAATATTTGTAGCTCAGGGTCCTTGATGCTCTCCGAGTTTAGTGGTTTTCTTGCAGGCATTTCATGACCAGGTAACATCATCAAAGCTATCCTCAACAGTATCATTAATGATATTACTTAGCTGGATCATGCAAGAATGACAACCAAGGCTAGAGAGCACTAAGGACCCCACAGATGTTGTTGTTGTTGTCCTTCTCCATCCTTGTAGCACTAATGGAGTTTCCTAGTTGAGTAGTTTGCTGAAGAGATGATGGAGGAGAAATATAATAGCAGTATACAAACATCTAAAGGGGTCTCCTGTACAAGAGGACATCTGCTCTGTTGAGAAGGACAACATAACCTCCATCCTCTCTGCACCATCAACTTTTGCCCAGCTTCTCATTGGCTTCAACTTTCTTGGGAGGAGGAAAATGGGAACTCCTTTCTCAATTCTCTAATCCAGGATGGCACCATTTTTACATAAATCTGAAGAGGCTAAATTTCCCAGTGTATAATTCCAGACCACAAACATCTTCACATGTTCAATATTAATTTTAATTTTTTTTTATTTCAACGTGCACTTTGAAGAACCCAGTATAAATAAAGTCCTATGAGAAATTCCAAGGAAAGTTAGTTATAAGAAGGCGAAGTCCATGTTGCAAGATAGCCTAACTTTAACCGGGAATGTTGGAAAGAATGAGGGGTTGGGATTGGGGATCCCAGCAGAAGAAATGACTTTTGGTTTATGGCCAAACAAGGATGGGGACCAGGCCATCATCTTCCTTCCTGTTCTCTTCTGTCTTGCTTCTCTTAAGAGATCTACCCCCTTTCTGGTCCTCTAGGGGGCAAGAGCATAGCAGACTGACTGCCAGGTTGGGCAAAACTTGGATTCCAATTGTGAGAGATATAATGACCAGGGGGTGATAATTGTGGGTTTGGTTGCAGTTGTAATTGACGTGAGGCCCAAGTCGCCCCAAACCGCCCAGGAGCCCTTGTCCTATGATACCACTTTCTGGGAGTTGTCCTCAAAGGTAGGGTCATTCCCCATAGGGCAGGCCCCGTCCAGGGACGGTGAGTAGTATGGGGTCTTCTCCAAGAAGGAGTCATGGTTCCCCACTTTGATGGTCTTTGAGGAACTAAGTACCATCGTGTGGGAGGAATGAGGTACCATCGTGAGGGCTTCCACACAGGAGGAGGCCTGAGAGCAGGGTTGAACCAAGGAGGAGTTGGAGGCTTGGGGCGAGCCGTGAACCTAGATGAAGGTGGAGGCCTGTACCCAGGTGTGAACCGAGGGGGAGGCCTAAACCCAGGTATGAACAGAGGGGGAGGCCTGGGCCTAGGTGTGAACCGAGGGGAAGGTGGAACCATGGGCCCAGGGGTGAGCGAAGGGAAAGGTGGAGGCCTGGGTGGGGGAAGGGGCTTGGGACGCTTCCACATCACCTTTTGGGTGCTGGATTGGATTGGGGATGTTGGCTTTGCAGGAGGCCAGACCTCAGCCAGTACTGGCTTGTGAGTAGCCTTGTAAAGATTGTTTTTGGTCATGGCTGTGATCCAGTCAACGTAGACTTGTGTGGAGGTGAAGACACCTGGCTTCCGAACTTCAATACAGCTCATTGGTCCCCAGCTGGTGACTCCAATGACCAAGTACCGCTCGGACCTTTCTTCCCTGCACATGAGAGGCCCTCCGCTGTCACCCTAAAGGAAGAAAACATTCAAAATTAGAAGCAGCTCCAAAAGAAAGGCCTAAACATTCCAGAGATCAACTTTTGAAACTCTTCTCAAGTCACTGAAAGACACGGGGCCCAACTAAGTCACCAGCCTAGATCCACCTACCTGACATGTAGTAACTTCTCCACTCTCGTGTCCAGCGCATATGTTCTCAGGCCGGATACGCTTGCTCCACCAGAATAAGCTGCTGCATGTGTTGTGAGGTATGAGTTTAACAACCCCCTCTTGCATCACATCTGGCTGCCTTTGGGCTGTGAACAGAAGAAATCACCAGCCTGCATTTCTCCCATGCCCAAAGATTCATGGGATGGAACACTCTCTCCCAGGGAGAAGCAGAACAACAGAACAACAGGAGCTGGAGGTCTTCTAATGCAACCCACTGCTCAAGCAGGAGATAGGCCGGGTCTCCTGACGGAGCAGAAGGTTGCGTAGAAGACCTCCATGGTCTCTTCCAACTCTGATATTCTATTATTCCCCATGCCTTCCCCAGTGTGGAGACCATTTCAGGTCTTTCACACTCTCTTTTCTGTTGGAGGTGCCAGAGATAAGTTGACTCGAACCCCTGAGCTGAGCCCCTTTTCCCCAAGTCTCTCACATTTGACTTCCATGGTTCCCCAGCCACTGACAGAACATTGGACCAGCTTTGAGATTGTCACACTCTCGTCAGGCAAACAAGCCGGCTGGATGTAGTCATTGCAGCTGACCGGCTCAGTCAACTCCACCAAGGAAATGTCGTGTTGGATCCCTCCGTCTGTGCTGTTGAGTTCGTTCTTGTAGAGCTTGTGGTTGATCACCCTCTTGATTAAACGGTTCTGGGCATCAGGACCAGGCTGGGAGATCCGGTTGAGCCCAAGCACCACCCTATACCATCTGATCTCACTGGAATGAAGAAGAGATCCATGTCAACAGACGTTGAGGGTCTGCCCAGAGCCCTGGACCCTCCTCCTTACAAGCAGGAGGCTCTGCTGGTAAGGACAACAGAAACAGAAAGTCTGGACAGCCCTTCCTTCCTTCCTTCCTTCCTTCCTTCCTTCCTTCCTTCCTTCCTTCCTTCCTTCTTTCCTTCCCTCCCTCTCCTTCCTTCCCTCTCCTTCCTTCCTTCCTTCTTTCTTTCCCTCCCTCCCTCTCCTTCCTTCCCTCTCCTTCCTTCCTTCTTTCTTTCTTTCCCTCCCTCCCTCTCCTTCCTTCCCTGCCTTTGTCTCCTTCCTTCCTTCCTTCTTTCCCTGCCTCCATCTCCTTCTATTCTTTCCTTCCTTCCTTCCTTCCCTACCTCCTTCTCCTTCCTTCCTTCCCTCCTCCCCTCCCTTCTTTCCTCCCTTCCTCTGTTCCTTCATTGAAACTAATGTAAGATGAGAGAAACACTGAAGATAGGAGTATAACTTTTATAAGGAAACATTTGTGCATGAAAAAGAAAAAGAGAGAAGGTGTGAGGGAGATAGGAAAGAGAGAGAGAGAGAGAGAGAGGGAGAGAGGGAGAGAGGGAAAGTTTATTTGGGAAATCATAAGGTAATCTGAAGTTATTTCAGCCTAACTACAGTGTGGGACCTGTTCTTTGCTGTCCTCCTTTCTGGAGAGATCAAATTCTCAAATTAAAGAGGTCAGACTGAGAAAGGAAGCCGGAGAGGAAGGAAGGATGGAACCCTTGATAACCTCTGGAGGTCTTTAGAGGAAAGCAGAAGAAGAGACCTGCATCTGGATCAACGCCAGACTGGCCCTATCAATGGACCATGGACTTAACTCCCATAAGGATCCAGGCTACCTGGTTGGAAGATCCTGCAGCATCACACCGACACACACACCCCACTCCCCCAAGAGGCAGCAACTCTTTTGCTCACTCTTCCAACTGAAAGCAGTGGGCGGCAGTCAGGACCCAGCGAGAGCTGAGCAGGGTTCCTCCACAGGCGTTGACGTAGCCCATTGGCGATGGTAGCTGGAAGCAAACCTGCCAAGGCCATGTCCCCGGGAGAGCATCTGTGCCGCCCACAACTCGCAGCAGACCATGGCTAGCTGCCATCGGACGCCGTCCACAGACGCCACTGAAGAGAAGCACAAATGGAGAATGGTCAGGAGATGAAAGCTGTAGATCCTAAGAATAAGCAACCCACTCCACCCTGGAGCACAATGTCATGTCCCGGTCAAACCCTGAATCTGCGGAAGAAGACGAGCAGGAGTTGGAGCCGAGGGAGACCGAGTGGGTGGCTTCATTGGCTTTGGAGGAATGTGGGGAGGAGGCAGGCCAGGGCCCCTCAAGAGTGGGACAGCTTGCTAGCAGGGAGGAACGGGGGCAGGACCACCAAGAGAGGCTAAACAGTGAAGAATGAGAGACAGAGCTCAGGCGATGAGCAAGAACCACCCCCTCCTGATCCTCGATCACAGAGAGTGGAGAGGAGGCAGGAACAGTGCAGACCAACCCAACAACTCAGGAGGAGAGAGCCCCACCCCTCTCCACCTGGGGATAGAGACTTAAGGAGACTCTGTGGGGAGGGGCGTTTGCCAGGAATAAACGCTGAATTCATGGAGTTTTGTGTGCCGTTGCCAATGTTTGGCGTTTCCTGGACTTCTTGCTTTATTTCTTGCTTCCTGGATTAATTGCCTTGTCCCTTTGCTTCCTGGACTGACTGACTTATTCCCTTGCCCCGCTGGATTTCTTACTTTGCAGCCATGGTGCTCACAGCTTTTTGCTGGACTACTTGCAGCCAGAGGTTGCTGAAGGTGTGTGTGTGTGTGTGTGTGTGTGTGTGTGTGTGTGTGTGTGTTCCTAGTCCTTCGCTCTAGGACTTGCCATAACGTGGGAGCATTTGGGGGAAAGTTGGAGTGATAAAGGGGCAATTTGAACTATCAGCTGACTGTTGCCTCTGTGCCTTGCCCCGGGTCTTCACACACAGATTCTTCCTTCCCAGAGCTTTGACGCTAGTAATCTGGAATGTTTGCTTGGCCCCATCTCTGCCTCCAGTACCTGTCAGGTCTTGCAGGTAGGGCAGTCACATCTGGCAGAAGGCAGAAGCCCAGGGATGCTTCCCATGGATCAGGGGTGTTACCCACAGGGCCCTCCTTTGCCACTTACTCGCAGGTGTTCTCTTTGGCTGGCAAAGCAGCCCCAGGGGCCACCTTCTCCTGCAACATGGCAAGGACCAGGACTGCAAGAGCTGCCATCCCATCTCCGGACAGGCTCGGGTGCTGCTGCTCCTCCTGCATCTTCCTAGAACCCATGACATCATAAAACCCAGGTTTCCTGGTTCTCTTCCCTCAGCAACCCAGCTGGACATCAGTGCCCACCTGGGAGGAGGCAAGTGGGTGATTGGACAAGCAAGATGACATAGAACCACCGGGAAGACCTGGGAAAACAAGAACAAGAAACCAGAGACATCTCAGCAAGTGAGATGATGAACCACCCATGACGGTTCAATTTAACTGATTTATTGCCAAATGCCCTTGTGCAAGAATCTTCTTTAAAAAAAAATTATTATATTTTTATTGTTAAAGAATAACAGAATGGAAAAAGAAACAATACAAAAATCAATAGTAAGGAAAGAAAAAAAATTTCCCCCAATGTGCTATACAAATGGAAAGGAAATTTTAGGAAATTAAAGTCTTCAATTCTTCCAGAAATCTCTTTGATAAGGTACTGGTGCCGATTCATCCAATCTCCCAAGTGCAAAGTCCACAAATGGTTGCCAAGTGTTCCAAAAAACATTTTCTTTGTATATACCACTTCTAATTTTAATATCACAAGTCAATTTATCATTTAATGCAAATTTCCATGTTTCATTATACCATTCTTCTAATTTTAAGTCAACATTTAATTTCCAATATCTAGCAATTATAATTCTCCCCATTGATTGTGGTGCAAGAATCTTCTCAACCATGTGGGCACCTGGTTAGAATTAAATAAAGCTCAATGGCAGTCAAGGGTAGTTGGATTTAGTTCATTGGTGACTACGTAGTGATTCTAGCCTGATCCCTCTTTTCATCACTCCCCTTGTTCTGCCAGTCCTTCTCCCACAATCCAGCCGTATCCCATTTTTCTTTAGGAAAGTTTTGTTTGTTTGTTTTTTTAAAAAAAGCAGTCAGCCCATCAAATCCAATGAGTCACACTGACATCTGCTCTCTGGAGACTGTAGATTGGAGAAAGGGAAGTGAGACAGCATTTGAAAAGCATAAGCAAATACTTCAGCCCAAAATTTCTTTTTTTTTTTTATTGCAAAAGTTTTACAATTACATTTTCACCCCTTTTTTCACCCCCACACCTCCCTCCCCAAACTTCCCATCCTCCCTAACCCTCCCTAACCCTCCCCCCCCAGACTTCCCTATTACATACTCATAACTAATAACACTAATATATAAACCTGAACCCATCCCTCCCCCTATATAATTTTTCCTCTTTGTCTCTTTACATTAAAATATTTCTAATACATTATTTTCAAATAAAAGCTATTTGATACTTTCTAGTTTGGTATTTGTTCTGAACATATTCTATCCACCTTTTCCATTCCCATTCATAAGTCTCTTGTGAACAATCTTTTAAATACGCTGAAATCTTCGCCATCTCTGCAAAACTGGCCATCTTCAAAGTCCATTCCTCGATAGTAGGCAAAGCTTCATTCTTCCAATATTTACCTATCAACAATCTTGCTGCTGTTATCATATACAATATTAGTTTTATTTCACCCCGTGTAAAACCCTTAACTATACCCAATAAAAACAATTGTGGAGAAAATTGAATTTTTTTCTTCAAAACATTCTGCATGACCCACCAAATTTTTATCCAAAAAGCCTTAACTTTCCTACAGGTCCACCATACATGATAATACGTAGCATCCAAACATTCGCATCTCCAACATTTTGGCTGAACATTAGGGTACATACATGACAACTTTTTAGGATCTAAATGCCATCTATAAAACATTTTATAAAAATTTTCTCTCAGGTTTTGCGACTGTGTAAATTTAACATTCTGAACCCAAATTTTTTCCCAAGTTTCCAGCATCACTGGTTCTTCAAAATTCTGTGCCCACTTAATCATACAATCTTTAACTAATTCCGTTTCTGAATCTCTTTCTAACAAAACATTATAAAGCCTTTTAATATGCATTGGACCTTTCTCTCTTATATGTCTAACCAATTCTTCCTCATGCAACATAATACCAATTTTTTGGTCCTCTTTCCATCTCATTTGTAATTGATTATATTGTAACCAGGTTAAATTAATCCCTTCGTCCAACAGTGTCTGCAATGTCTTCAGCTGCCATCTGCCCGCATCTGTAAAAAGAACCTCTTTATATAAAAACCCCCCGAGTGACATTATATTTGTATTCCACAAGGTATGACCAAGATCCAGCCATAGCGGTATTTTATAATCCCATTTGAGTCGGTGCTTCTTCCAAACTTTCATCAGGGAGTCTCTAAGTATATGACTTTTAAATACTTTATCCACTTTATTTTCATAGAATAAGTAAGCATGCCATCCAAATTCAAGATCAAAACTTTCTGCATTCAATATTCCAGCCTTTTTATTTCCAAACCAGTCACTTGTTAAAGTTAAAGCTGCTGCATCATAATATAACTGTAGGTTTGGAAGTTTAAGGCCTCCTCTTTCTGGAACATCTTGCATAATTTTCAATTTCACTCTCGGCTTTTTCTCGTTCCAGACAAACTTATTCACACCAGACTGCCAGACTTTCAGTTGTTTATCACTTTTAAGCACCGGAATCATTTGGAACAAAAACAGAAATCTTGGCAAAATCTTCATCTTAACTGCTGCTATTCTTCCAAGTAAAGACAGTTGCAGCTTTTTCCAAGTCTCCATGTCTTTCTGAACCTCTCGCCACAACACCTCATAATTATTTTGAAACAATTTCATATTTGATTCTGCAACCTGAATTCCAAGATATTTTACCTTAGGTACAATTTCAAAACCTGCCCTCCTTTCAAGCTCGTGTTTACGATCTTGTGTCATATTCTTAACTATCATTTTAGTCTTTTTTGAGTTCAGTTTAAAACCTGAAACTCTACCATAGTCTTGTATAATGTCGTTCATCAGGCTTATTGATTCCATTGGTTGTGATAGGGTAACAACCAGATCATCTGCAAATGCCTTTATTCTATAATCCTCTTGCCTTATCACTATACCTTTCAAAATTTTTGAGTCCCGTATTGTATTTAGCAAGACTTCCAATGTTAATATAAATAAAAGTGGGGACAACGAACATCCCTGTCTTGTTCCTTTTTCAATTTTAAACTCTGTCGTCAAACTTCCATTAATAATAATCTGTGCTTTTTGCTCTTGATAAATTGCTGAAATCGACTGTATAAATTGGTCCCCAAAGCCCATCTTTTTTAAAGTCTTTAGTAGAAAGTTCCAATCCACTCTATCAAAGGCTTTCTCCGCATCCAAAAAAACCAGCACTGCAGAAATCTGTTTATTCTTATCAAGATATTCCAATAAGTCTATTACTTGCCTTACATTATCCTTCATATATCTGCCCTCAATAAATCCCGCTTGGTCCTCATGAATTACTTTTTGGATTACTGGCATCAACCTGTTGGCTAATACCTTCGCATAAATTTTATAGTCTGTGTTCAAAAGAGATATTGGTCTGTAGTTCTCTGGTTTTTTAGGACCAACTTGTTCCTTTGGTATCAGAGATATATAAGCAGTTGTCCAAGATGGGGGTATTTTACCCCCTTGTTGAATATTGCAAAATAAATCTCTAAGTTGTTCCACCATTTCAGCTTGTAAAGTTTTGTAATACACTGCAGTCAAACCATCCGTGCCAGGAGCTTTGGCTGTTTTTAGCTGCTTAATTGCTACTATTATCTCCTCCTCTGTTATAGGATAATTCATTCTTTCCTTTTGTTGATCAGTAATTTTTGTAACTCTCTTATCCTTTAAATATTTTTCTATAAGTCCATTCTGCACCTCTTCTTTGGCATATAATTTAGTATAATAATCCACAAAAGCTTCTTTAATTAATTTTTGTTGAAAAATTTCTTTCCCTCCAATGTTAATACTATCAATAGTCCGTATACTTTGTTTTTTCCTCAGTGTGTAAGCCAACCATCTGCCCGGTTTATTGGCATTGCAAAATGTATTATGCTTCGCGTATTGTAAACTTGTTGCAACTTGTTCCGCCATAAGCATTTGAAATTGGTCTTTCAAAAGTTTTATAGCACTTCGTATTCTTTCATCTGTTGGGTTTTTAATAAGTAATTGTTCCTTATTCTTTATTTCCATTTCCAACTCAGATCTTTTCTTTTGTCGGAACAGTCTATGTTTAGAATTCATGTAGATAAGTACCCCTCTCATATAAGCTTTACTAGCGTCCCAAACAATTTCAATTGGGGTACCTTTATTCAAATTTATCTCAAAAAATTCTTTCAAATGCTTTTTAAGTTCTATTGTATTTTTTTCATATCTAAACAAATTCTCATTTAATCTCCAAGAACGTCTCTCAACCTTATCCATCTCAATTTCTATCCATACAGGGCTATGGTCAGTCAAAGTTCTTGGAAAAATCTTTGTTCTTTTTGTCTTAATAAGTAGATCATTTGACAACAGGATAAAATCAATCCTAGAAAAGGATCTATGTCTATCGGAAAAGAAAGTGTAATCCAATTCATTTGGATTATGTATTCTCCAAACATCTTTTAGTTCCATATCTTCTTTCAAATCAAAAAAAGTCTGCGGTAGTCTAATTCTAGACTTTGCCAAACTCTTTTTGTCTAATTTAGAATCAATTACTCCATTCCAATCTCCCATAAATAAAATAGATCTATAGTCCCATTGCACTATTTTAGTATGTAACATCTTGTAAAAACAATCCTGTTGTTGGTTGGGAGCATAAATTCCAATCAAAAGAATTTGACCATTTGCTGTAAGCAATTCAATTGCTACAAACCTACCATCTTGATCTACTTCTATAACTTTTGCTGTTAATTTTTTATTTACATAAATAACCACACCATTCTTTTTCTGCAAAGTTGAAGATATATAATGTACTCCTAATTTTGAATTTATCAGATATTTCTGATCTTGAGTTGTAATATGCGTTTCTTGTAAACATATTATATCATTATTAAATTGTTTCAAATATGTAAATAGTTTCTTCCTTTTCTGTGCTGAATTCAACCCATTAACATTCCAAGATAAACACTTAAGGGTCATCGGCCTGTTTCTGGAGCGCAGAGCAAAATATTTGAAGTTCATCCAAGAGCTTCGATCTTGCTCCTCCCATAGCTCCACTCTCTTGTGGGGTACTCTTTGCTGCCTTCTTGTCTTGTCTTTCCTGTTGTTGTTGTTGCTTTTGTTTAAGTAACTTGGATTGAGCTCTAGTTATACGTTGATCTTTAACTTCAGTCAACTGAATCAAATCCAAAATTGGAGAAGAATCCAGCAAGGGCTCACTCAGAAAACCTCCTTCTGCACCTTGCACATTTTCTAATTCCTGCTTAGGCTGTTCTTCCAATTGCCTCTCTTCACTCTCCTTAATCTCCAAAACTGTAGATGTACGTGGAGATGGTGTTCTTTCCTTAAGAATAGTACTATAAAAATGTTGTGCCTTCTCCACAGTATTCAATCGATATCCTTCTCCCTTATATCTAAAAATTATCCCAGCTGGCGCATCCCACCGGAAGGGTATCTGTAAGTCTTTCAATTCCTTAACAAGAAAACCAAATTCTTTTCTAGCTTTCAGCATTTTAGGAGGTAATTCTTTAAAAATTACAAGTCGTGAGCCCCCCACTTGTACAGAGGTGTGAAAAGATTTTTGGAGGATTTCATTTCTAATTTCTCTCTCAGTAAAATATATGACCACATCTCTAGGCAGTTGTCTTTGTCTGGCCACCCAAAAGTTCACTCTGTAAATTTTATCTATTTTGTGAAATACCAGATCAGGGTTAACTTGTAAGATCTTAGCCAGGGCTTCAGAGCAAACTTGTCTCAAGTCCTGTCTCTCCTCCTCTCGAATTCCCCGAAGCCGTATGGCAAATTCCATCGCCCGGAATTGTATCATGACAATCTCATCTTCAATTCTCTGCATTTTATTATCAGCTTCTTCAATTTTATAGTCATTATCTTTCATCCTAACATTAACTTCTAATTTGAGTTCTTCAACTTTAAAATCAACTTTCCCAATAAAATTTGCCAGGCCAGACGCCACTTCTGATATTTTTTTGGTCACCATATTTTGATTCTGCTTCACCATATCTTTAACTTCATTAATTTCCTGCAGAAATTCCTCATGTGATTTTTGAAGTTTATGATCTATTTCCTGTTGAGATTCTTGAAATTTTTCATCCAAAGTTTTAGAAATAAAGTCTTTTAAATCTCCCACATCAAGTTCTTTTTTCTGAGTTTGTAACTGTTGAGCAGGGGGAAGTTGCGTTTGATGTTTATGTGTGGGGGATCCCCCCCCTGATGCCTTCCCTTCCTGCTTCTTTGAAGCCATTGTGCCACGTAAGCTAATTTTTCTAAAGAGGGAAGTTCTTTTTCCTTTCCCTCTTCCACAAAAGCTTCTAAAAAAGTCCCCCAGATTTAATCAAGTGAAGCTGAAGTAAAACAAAGTCAAATTTTAGAAAAAGAAATTTTTTCTTTAGATAGAGCAACTTTGTAGCAGCTTTATAACTTTGTAACAAAGCATGAAGGCTTCACAAATCCACTTTCATTAGCTCGTTAACTCAAATGCTGGGCGCCATTTTTTTTCAAATCACTTTCACTCACTCACTTTCTCTTTTAAATTAGAAAGTCAACAAAGCACTGATACTTGCAGTTTTCAAGTTTCTGGATTCAAGTTGATATTTCCGTTGTTTGTTAAAATTAGTTCCTTTCGCTTTAAGAGTTTGCTGCTGCCGGCTTGTTCTGCTAATTAGCAGAAACGTCCCACGCCGCCCGGAGTTTCAGCAGGTTGGAAGGGAGCCACGCCTGTTTCCTCCCCAGAAACAGTTTCCTGGGGGGTTACAGGGGCTCAACCTGTACCCTGCTATCTCTTCTCCTTCAATCTTCAAGATTTTGGAGTTTTCGAGCCGCTCCTCGATCGCGGGGCGGCTCTACAGGCGGCGGGGCTGGCGGTCTTTAAAGAAACACCGCCGTCGCCGAGGCTCGCAAACCGGAAGTCCAAAATTTCTAATCCTTGAGTTTCCCAAATAAATCTGGTTTGGAAAAAAGAATTTGAGTCTACCCATTTCTCAAATCAGAATCCGTATTGGTGAATTTGAGTTTTATCAGCCTCCCAGTGAATGTTATCTGACAGCATTTGGGAAGAAAAGTAGTCAGAGGAAGCGAGTAAAGTATCTGTAAAATATTTCATTTAGGATATGTTTTGCTTATGCACAAAGTGAGCATTTTGTAAGCATTTTGTTAGTGTACTTTAAAGTTAGGATTGCAAAGTGTCCCCATCTCTGCTCCACCCTCACAACCCTTTAAAGCATTGTCTCCCAACCTTGGCAACTTTAAAATATGTGGACTCAACTCCCAGAATTGCTGGCTGGGGAATTCTGGGACTGAAGTCCAGATATCTTAAAGTTGCCAAGGTTGGGAGACACTGCTTTAAAGCAATGCACTGCAATCAACCTGAGAGCTACAGAATAACAGTGTTGGAAGGGACCTGGGAGGTCTTCTAGTCCAACCCCCTGTTCTGGCGAAACCCTGTACCATTTCAGACAAATGGTTGTCCAATCACCTCTTGAAAACTTCCAGTGTTGGAGAATTCACAACTTCTGGAGGCAAATTGTTCTGCTGATTAATTTTTCTAACTGTCAGGAAATTTCAGCTGTCTTAACTATGCTTCCATACCTTGCCTTTAAAAAGGAAGGTGTGGTTGTTTTAACTGGAGGATTACAGGAAAGCGGGGCAAGAACCACCGGCTTCACCTAGTGTTTAGGGCAGGGGTCGGCAACCTTAAACACTCAAAGAGCCATAAAGGTCCTAACCGGAAGCCCCCCGTTCAATTCTGGAGCTGACCGGAAGTCCGGTTCCCCCACCATAGAGTTTCCTCCTAGCACGGCATCTTTTTTCCTATGCTGACTGGAAGTCTGGTTCCCCCACCACCACCATAGAGTCTCCTCCTAGTGTGGCATCCTTTTTCCTCTACCTGTCCTAACCAAAAGCCCTATCAATTGTGTAACCGACCGGCGACAAGAGCCACAGCAGAGGGGTGGAAAAACCACATGTGGCTGCAGGTTGCTGATCCCTGGTTTAGGGCTTCTCTAAGAGGGACTCCAATTTTGACCAGGATGGACTTTTCCTGATTCTGGCTCCAGACAGCGTTCAGGTCAAAGCTACCATAGCACAATCTAGGTCAGTCTGGATGCCCACTGGGTTCTGGGGAAGATCAGCAGATCCTTGAACTTTCCTCAGCCTGTGATTTGTAACTCAGTCACCTGATTGGGGAATGGTGGGAAAAAAATCTTCAAATAGGGTTCATTATTGATTGGGTTTGGTGGCTAAGAACACGTTTGAGTGTCACTAAAAGCCAAGAACAAATATCCAAGTCCTTAAGACAGGGGCAATGATTAGGAGCAACCAAACAGCACCAAGAGAGTTGCCCTGTGCATTAGGGAAGCCCTGACAGATAACTTGGATCATCTTGTAGATTTTGACTCCCCCCCCTCCTTTCTCCACCCCACAAGAAACCTTCCTGCTCAAGAACCTTTGGTGAAGAAACTAGTCCTAAGTGCATTGAACGTATGTAGTTAAAGTTCAAGAGAACCATGAGGAAGTTCATGACCAAAAGAATGCTTGAACTTTTATGGTTAAGAATATTTGAGACGTAAAACTTCCAGGGGAGATATGGTGGTGAACTAAAGACAGCTCTGCAAAAGTGGCGAGGACCTGGGAACTTGTGAATAAATCTGTTCTTTGGAACCTCTCCTGATGAAGAGAGGATGGGTGATTACCCACAGGTACTCTGGACGGCTGATCCTCACAAGGAGACTGCAGGGCAGCAATTCTCCATGGGTTTGAGCGCCAGGAGACAACAGGACTAGGCTATACTTCAAGTTCTTATATTCATGGTTTGCCAGGAGTGCCAACTGTACCCTGTCTGGCAACGCAGAAGCTACCGCACAGATATTAACTTTATTCTATCTATGCTGAACATCTGCAAGTAAGAGCTGATTCATCTCACTAATGGGCTTGATCCACTCAGACATTTAGAGGGAGGCTTTCATCCAAGGTGTGAAGATCAAACACAGCAAGAAAGTTGTCCTGTGGCATTCCTGTCATCATCTTATGCCGAAAGCTAGATAGTTTCTCATTTCACCCAACTTTTTCTAGGCTGAAATTTTAACAAGCCACCATTTATTGGAGTAAATAAATTTCTATTTTAGCTGGATGTTGTGCCCAGAAAGATAGGACGCCAACATTTTAAAGGCTCTAATAAATGAAGATCATTGTGTAGTGGAATAAGCCGTGCAACCCATTAGAAGAAGCACCACTTTATTGCTAATATAGAATTACAAATGCTGCTCAACAGAAGACCAGCCTGCCCCAGGAAAGGGGCAGCCTCCAGTCTTTTCTTTGAAATAGTTGGTAGGCATGAATGAAGCCAGCTGCTGAATGATCCAGGTGTCTCCTTATCCAGGCAGGCTCTCCCCGTGAGTCCTCCAAAACATCAAGGCCTCAGAACCAAGCATCCACAGCCAATCCTGCGGCAGCGGCTGTTTTACTACTGCACACCTCCAGCATCTGTTGTGTCTCCTCTCTCTCTCTGTTTACATCGATCTGTTAAAGGGTGACTATCTTCTCTTGGGCAACCCAGCTTGAGACCTGGAGTAGGAGGAAGGGAGGGGACAGACCCCCCCCAAACTATATGCTCTTGAAGCTTGCTTGACAGATGGGAAGGGGAAGGCAGAAAATGACTGGCTGATTATGGAGTGGGGCACTGGGCCTACTTAGGGGACCTGCTCCATCTCGAGTACCAGATGTAACTCAAGGGAGTCGTTGGGCGAGACCATTTCTGGACCTGCCACCCTGAAGGGGCTGTGGTTTGAAAGGGAGGCCTGGGCATGTTCCAGTTAGGGTAGTATCCACCATAATAGGGAGCTCTTGTCCTAGTCACAGCCACGTTGCCCCACGTCTGGGGCTGCTGTGCACCATATCCTGGCCAAGGCACTGCGGTGGGCCTGGTTCTGGGGGGAGGCCGGTAAATTGGAGCCCAGCCTTGGTTCCAGTTCTGCACATCCTGTGAACCCCATGGGGACAGGGTCTGAACAGGAAGTGGGGGCGGGGGGTGGGGGGAATAATGTCTGCAGCGGTAGTGTTGGTGCTAGTGGCTGCGATGACAGAAGGTCCTGAGGCCAAGGCATGGTGAACGGTGGGGTGGGTTGCGTACTAGGCCTTGTCTGAGCTGCAGCCCAGTTCTCAAACTGTTGGATTTCATTTGCGGAAGGTGGCCTTGGAGGAGACATTATTGGCTTCGGCCTGGGTTGAACCCAGTTCTCAAGCTGCTGGTTTCCATTCGAGGGGGTGGTTTGTTGCCACAGCTGATCCAGCGGTTTTGACGGGGGTCTTTTTTTGGGTGGGCGAGGAGTCTTGAAAAAGTTCTCCTTGGTCATGTCTTTGATCCAGTTCAGGAAAAGTTGTGTGGAGGAATAGATGCCGGGCCTCATGGACCTGGCACAGCCAGCCCCCCAGCTGGTGACACCGACAAGCCAGAAACGCTCGGACCTTTGCTCCCGACACATGAGAGGACCACCACTGTCACCCTGCGCGAACAAGAAGAGGAAGAACATCAAATACAGGAACTGTCAGGTGCAAGAAATCAGGAAGCCAGGCTGTTCAAATGTGTACAAATTTAATCCGTGTTAGTTCTCTACAAGAATCTGATCTACTAACGATCAAGGCAAAATAAGAGTTAATGGAATTCAAGGAGGATTAGGCTTAGATTTCTTGTGGGTGCAAAGGCAGCTGGCAGTCTTCCAACATCCTGAGGGGCTGCCCCAAAGAAGAGGGGGTCCACCAAAGCCCCTGAAGGCAGGACAAGAAGCAACGGATGGAAATTAACCAAGGAGAGAAGCAACCTAGAACTAAGGAGGAATTTCCTGACAGTGAGAACAATTAACAAGTGGAACGACTTGAGTCCAGAAGTTGTAGTTGCTCCAACACTGGAGGTTTTTAAGAAGAGATTGGACAACCGTTTGTTTGAAATGGCATCAGGTCTGCTATCAAATCATTTTAGCCCTACTTCGCTTTGATAGCAGCCTGCCACACAAAGTGAGGAGTGGTAATAGCGGGATGTAGGGAGGGGGCCTGATAGGAACCAGAGGTGCCAAACCTTAGGACTGTTACCAAAATAACTAATTTGAACCTCATTGGACAGAAGTAGGATAACCAGAAGGGAGGGCCTGGGAGAAAGGGAAATAACGGGTTTACATAGGACGTCTCAGATCTGGCTTTGCTTACGCTGTAACCACTTGGCTTTAGTAAAAGTATACCTTTCACTACAACATATGGAGTTGTGGGTCTCTCTTTCCTAAAGGCCCAAGCTGGGACAGGACTGATATAGGGTATAGGGCAGAGACACCAAGTGCCAAAACTGGAACATTTGTGTATGAATGCCGGAGCCTGGAAACCAGAAGAACAGCTGGCCCTGGCATATGCGTGTGCCGGAAACCAGAAGAGAAGCTGGTGATGGCCCGCATGCCCACAGAGAGAGCTGTGCATGCCACCTCTGGCACACGGGCCATAGGTTCACCATCATGGGTATGGGATCTCCTGCCTGAGCAGGGGGTTGGACTAGAAGACCTCCAAGGTCCCTGCCAACCCTGTTCTTCTGTTACCTGGCAAGTGTCAATGCCTCCTTCCTCATGCCCAGCACAGAGATTGTTGTGATGGATTTTCTTGTCGTACCAGGCAGTGCTGTTACATGTGGTTGTGGGGATGAGGTTTACTTTGGCTTCTTGCAGGATATCCGAGGTCACATTTGGCTCTGTAAGCAAAAAAGATGTATTTATTTGTTAAATGTATCTATTAAATTTATTTGCCTCCTAACCCACTGTGAGTCTACTCTAGGCGACTTACGATATCAAAAGGGAAGAAAAATGAAAGGCAGGTAAACAGAAGCAAACAAAAAAAAAGGACAATAAAGTAAACAATGACTAAGGAACACATGCTCACCAGAATAAACATCACAGGTGATACTGGCCTACACAAGCCCATTTCCCTCAAGTGTCACCCTAGAACACGGGTGTCAAACTCAAGGCCGGTGGGCACATCCGGCCCGTGGGGGGTTAGATCTGGCCTGCAAGGCCACCCTGGAAACAGTGAAGTACCGGCCCACAGTGCATCTGACAGCAAAAACAGAGCTCGGGGGGGGGGCTGCACATGGTCTCCCAGGGCCCTGTTTTCAGCCTAGATGGCCTCCTAGTGCCCTCTGCCAGCAAAAACGGAGCCCGAGGGAGCATGCCCCCCCAGCCACGCCCACCTGCCCCCCCCCCACAGGGTCAAACACAACCCTGATGCGGCCCTCAATGAAATCAAGTCTGACATCCCTGCCCAAGAATCAGGACGTACACACATCTACACCAAGGACAAGCTCCCCTCTAAAGCAGCCCTTCCGTTCTCCATTCTCTCTGTAGCTACCTCCACAGGCAAGGCTCTTTGCTTTTGCGAATAAATAAGCCTCCTTTCCTCCCAACGTCTCTGGATTTCATTTTGATTTGCTCCTGCCCAACCCTGACTCGAGTTGGAACCCCAAATTATTCTTCGGTTGAGGGAAGATCTCAGAGAGAACGAGTGCTAAGATCTGCCTAAGATCTGAAAAAGTTGTTTGCCTTGAACGGCTTTCCAACATCTCAGGTCTGGAAGAAGCAGAAACCCCCACCAGAGAAGAAAACAGCTGCTCAAGTTGTGTTGTGGCTGGAGATTCCTTCTTGATGGACATGCTGGAGGACTCACTTGAGACATCGGTCACTCCCCAGCCGCTGACGTAGCAGTGGGTCAGCGATGAAACCTCCACACCCATGTCCGGCAGGCAGGCAGGTTGGATGTAGTCACTGCAGTTGATTGGGTGGCTTAGCTCCATCAAGGCCACGTCGTTGAAGTGGGTGGAACGTACGTATTGCTGGTGCTCCACCAGGTTCTTGATGGTGCGTTCCTGGGCATCCGGACCAGGCCGAGAAAGCTGAGCAGCACCCAAAACCAGCTTCCAGTGTTCTAGGTATCTGGAGCAGAGAAGGCAAAGGGAGGCCATAAGCGTATGGAAAACGGGGGGGAAAGTGGGATTAAACTAAAGCTAAGAAAGGCTGACAAGGGGATGGAGATGGTTCATGGACTTTACTACAAGGAGTTAGGAATCAAAATCTGTCTGTGTCTTCTGCGTCTGGGAAGGTGCTCAGACCATCAGCCTGTCCACTTAGAGTAGATTTGATCCTACAACCCTATTAACTACTCAATCAATCAGAATAGAGCTGGAAGGGACCTTGGAGGTCTTCTAGTCCAACCCCCACCCCTACCCCGGCCTAGCAGGAGACCCTACACCATTCCAGACAAGTGGCTGTCCAGTGGGCAGAGAAGAGCAACAAAGATGATTAGGGGTCTGGATGCTGAACTGTGCAATGAACAGTTGCAGGGGCTCAGACTTTAACAGATTAATAGAGTTGGAAGGGATCTTGTAGGTCATCTAGTCCAACCTCCCACCCAAGCAGGAAACCCTACACTATTTCTGACAGTCTTGAGTGTTTGGTATGCAGAAAGAGGTGCAGGATAGGTTGTCCCTCAAGCTTTATAGGATTTTTCTGATGGTTATTCAGATAGTTGCTTTAGTTTGGCAAGATTCCTGCCTCTGGGTGAACAGCAATAAGGAAACTATTCTGAGCCATTCATCGTGTCATTCTTGATTCTTTATGCCTTACCATCTCCATCTGCAAGCCTAACTAGACACCCCTGACTCAGCCAATCGGGACAGGAGGCCCTTCCTTCCCCTCACCTTTTGTTGAGGAAGCAGTGGGCTGCTGTGATGACCCAGCGAGGGCTGATGAGGGACCCCCCACAGGTGTGCTTGTAGCCAGTCAGGGTGGGTATCTGGATGCTGACAATCCAAGGCCACGTTCCTGGGAGCGCATCGGTGCCACCCACGATCCGCAGGTTGCTACTGTGACTGGAGGCCAAAGGACGGCGGCCACAGACATCCCTAGGAAAGAGAGAAATGTTGGTTAGATGTGGGGCAGGAACGCCTGTGAGAGGAGTGCTGAAAAGGTCAAGATCGTGGTCACAGTCAGAAGAACAGAAGAACAGAGTTGAAAGGGACCTTGGAGGACTTCTAGCCCAACCCCCCGTGTTTGGGGATTGTTATGTGTGTTGGACCTGGTCTTTGGGTGTTAAGTGAATTTCATTTTATGGATATACTCTGTATACACATAAAATGACAATAATGTTATTATTAAACATCCAATGTTGGAGCACTCATAACTTCTATTCCACTGGTTAATTGCTCTCACTGTCAGGAAATTTCTCCATAGTTCTAGGTTGCTTCTCTCCTTGGTTAGTTTCCATCTGTTGCCTTCAGGTGCTTTGGAAAATAGGTGGACCCCCTCTTCTCTGTGACAGCCCCTTAGATATTGGAACACCCCATCATATCATGTGAGCAAGGCCGCTGTAGACCCCACTAATGCAAAGGAGGCTCAGGGTGGCAAGGAGACAGATGAAGGAGGCTTAAAGCAATGTCTGCCATCCTACAGAGTCATACTCATAGACAGCCACATTGGAATGAAGCACTTTAAAACCCTGAAAGGAGAAATCTACAACTGGAAAACAGTAGCACACTCAAAATCAAACCACAACCATGCAACATACTGAAGCCGCTTCATGGATGAAGTCTTAGGAGGCTGATTCTGTACTCTAAGCCAGGATGTTACTAGCATATTGTCCAAATGCATCCGCTTGGTTTGTTGTCAATTCAATCATGTCGGCCATGCTCATCAGCTGAGCATCATCACCGTTTGCATGGATGCTGTCTTGGAACCCCACAGGGAGACATGAATCTTTCCACCACAGGAACCCAATAAACACACGAAGACCAAGAACAGGGCAGAGTTCTCCATCACAAAGGTTCAAGAGAAGCTGCCTGGCATTCATCCAGCTGAGAGCAATCTGATGGGGAAACTGCTCAGACAGAGCCATGGCTCCTCCCTCTACTTATGGCCAAGCTAGACCTGCGTAGGTTCCAAGGAAGGTGGAGATACAGGAAGGGAACTGAAGCCTGGGGGTCTGCAGCAACCCGCCTTCCTTGCACGATGTGGACATCTGATGTAAAGGAGGCCTGAAGTTCCCAGGCAGGGTTTCCTCTGTGGGCCCAAGGGCTGCAGTTGATGGATCTGGAGACCAGAGAAGCCAAGTCTGCTGAGGAACAGGCATTGTAGGGCATTAAAAGCACTTCCTCTGAACAACCCCTGGATTTGACATGACTCACCCACATCTGTTATCGTATGCATGTGTAGACCATAACAGAAAAAGGACCAAAATATGAAGAGGTAACTGCTTCATCCTACATGTCTCAAGAAGTGCTCAGTTCCATCTTGGGCTTACGACATTCCTCATGACGTCACAAACCACAGACCACTTGCCTTCCTCCAATCAGCATGCAGCCAATATGACATCACACCAGTTCTCTGCTTCCTTTCCAGAGGAGACCCTTAGTGAAAGTTCTCCAAGGGGCTGGCCTGGAGCATAGTTGCTTAGCAACTAAGGTTGACAGGCAGTAGGCAGACTCATTTGATTTTCCTGCCACAGATTTGGTGGTCAGAGTGATATTTTTAGTAAGATTCCAAACTCACATCATGAATCAACAAGAAAACATTGGGTGGGTTGGACCCTCTTAGTACCACCCCTCTTAAGAGGTAACAGTGAGTGGACAGTGGCTGTCTTAGGCTCCGGACTCTTCAACTTCTTCATTAATGACTTAGATGAGGGTATAGAAGGGTATAAATTTGCAGGTGACACTAAATTGGCAGGAACAGCCAACACCCCAGAAGACAAGCTCAGGATCCAAAAAGATCTTGACAGACTTGAACAATGGGCCCCATCCAACAACATGAAATTTAATGTGGAGAAAAGCAAGTTTTTACACTTAATCAGGAGAAACCAAAGATACCAGTATAGACTAGGTGAAACCTGGCTCAAAAACAGGAAGTGAAGGAGGGACCTTGGAGTCCTAGTGGACGATCACTTAAACAAGAGCTAGCCGTGTGCAACGGCAGCCAAAAAAGCTAATAAAATCCTTGGTTGTATAAACAGAGGCATAGAATCAAAATCACGTGAAGGATTAGTGCCGCTTTATAAAGGCTTAGTAAGGCCACACCTAGAATACTTGCATCCAGTTTTGGGTCACCACATTACAAAAAAGATGTTGAGACTTTGGAAGAAGTGCAGAGAAGAGCAACTAAGATGATTAAAGGCCTGGAAACAAAAACATACGAAGAACGGTTGCAGGAATTGAGCACGGCCAGTCTAGAGAAAAAAAAGGACCAGGGGCGACATTTTTAGCATTTCATCTCTGATATAAGAATTAAGTCCAGTAGAGCTGGCCTTCTAGTTCCCTCCTCTACCTTTTAGATGACAAAATTGTCAGCTAGGCTCATAAGGAACCTCTCCAATCTCCCAATTGATGCCAGAGTAGTTAAAGTCCCCCATTACTACTGTGGTGTGTTTCCTACATATAGATGGAAAAGTTCATCTATTTCTTCTGCTTGGTTGGGGGGCCTGTAATATACACCTATGGCAATGTTATTCTTTGACACTGCCGTAGTACGTACTTTGACACAACCATCGAAATTCCTGTCACTGGTCTTTGCCCAATTCTTTGGGACCAGAAAGAGGAAAAGCAGTTGCAACCAGTCTTGTACATTTTTACAAAAATTTATTTGAAGTACATGCATTTTAATCATCTCTTACGTTCATTGGATCACTTGAGAAGTTCCGTTGCACAGAATACTTTATCTGCAGAGGGAAAGACCCCCTTCAGCAAATAAAGTGGGCCGCTGACCAGCAACAGTTGGGTCTGAGATTGGGTTCAAGAACGTGGGCGGCGTCTGAAAGGCCAATGCTTGGGCCAGTTGGAACTCCCACTGTAGCCATAGTAGGAGCCCACCGTAATCGTCTTTCGTTCGGGCTTGGGAGGTGGGACTTGTGGCTGAGGAGCTTTGGTGGTGGTGGTGGGAGTGGTGCTGGTTGTACTACTTTCAGTGGTGGATTCGGTGGTGGATTCAGTGATGGTTTCAATGGTGACTTCAATGATTTCTTCCGTGGTGGCCTCGGTGGTGGATTCAGTGATGGTTTCAATGGTGACTTCAATGATTTCTTCCGTGGTGGCCTCGGTGGTGGTTTCAGTGGTAGTAGCAGTGGTTGCTGAAGTGGTCATCAAAGAACGAGTAGTATTTTCTGTTTGTAAGTAAGGCCATGGATTTCGCAGTAAGGATGTTGTCTTTGTTTCGGAGGTTGGCTGGATTTGGATAGATATTTCTTGCTTCCTTGGAGTTTGTTCGGGTGGAGGTGGGCTTGTTTCTTCTGTGGACGTTGTCGGTTTAGGTGTCAATGGACTAGATGTGGTTGATGGTGTTGTCTCTGGGAGCACCTGCAGCACAACCTTCTCATGGGTAGTCTTTTCTTTTGTGTAGCCTAGGATCCAGTCGTAGAAGTTCTGGGTAGAAGTGTAGACTCCAGGTTTCTGGGCCCTGGCACAGCCCAGTCCCCAGGCAGTCACTCCCACAATCCAGTAGCGTTCAGACCGGTTTTCCCTACACATCAGAGGCCCTCCACTGTCACCCTGCAGGAGGAAGAGAGATCAGCTATGAAGGGAGCAACCAGGAAGAGAAGTGAGGAACAAAGAACTTGCTGGTGTGTTGGAAAGGAGGTGCAATAGAATAAGGAACATTGAATAACCAAGTAGGAAGGGACCTTGGAGGTCTTCTAGTCCAACCCCCTGCTTGAGCAGGAGAGCTACCCCCAAAAGTTATAACTCTGGATGAATACCAAGACAGAACATGAAAATCATATAGCATGTGATTTTTATAACATTGTCATAAACATTAAATCAAAATTACCTACGTCTGAGATGAATGATCAGAATCAATCAATCAGAATGACAGCCCAGAATGGATGTGGGTATAACCTGGTCACACACCTGGCAAGTGTCAATGCCTCCTCCTTCAAATCCGGCACACAGGTTACTGGCGGAGATGCTTCCGTAATACCAGTTGCTGCTGTTGCACTTCTCGGTGGAGATGAGGTCCACCTTGGCCTCCTTCAAGACATCTGATGGAGCCTTGTCTGCAAAGGAAAAAATAGTGGCTGAATTTTTCCCACACATTTTTTTGTTGATAGAAAAGAATATTTGTAGATCAGGGCTGAACTTTGGGATCCGTGGTGCTCTGTGAGCTTAATGGTTTTCTTGCAGATGTCTCAGGATCCAACTAAAGGGCCTTCAGTGCCTGAAGGGAGGAGGAGGAAGGGGGGGGAACAGGTGTCTTTGGTGCTCTCTGAGCTTGGTGGTTTGCAGATGTTTCATAGCCCAACTAGATAATATCAGTGCTAGAGGGGAGGGGAGCATTTAAACAAAGAGCAAAGTCACTTCCTTCCAGCATTGATGATGTTCCTTAGTGGAGCAGTGAAATGTCAGCAAGAACATCACCAACCTCAGAGACCATCAAAGACCCCACTTTCCTTTGCATTGAACTGCCTTCTTCTTTTTCTTTATTATTTAAGCAGTTCCCATGTTCCACTGCCAAGAATCAACAGGCCTTCCCCTCTCCCTGGGGTAGTGAGGTTCAGTGGGCAGTTGTCTCTGATGGGAGAAGCCGTGAGGTGAAATCCTCCTACAGTCACTCAAGCGACCGTGCCCTTAGGAATTGTGCAGCCAATCTGAAGTCTACACGTGGGGGTCCGGTTGTTTGTGCCTGATAGACTCTCACCTTTCTCCCGCGTATAGCCCCACCCGGCAATGTAGCAATGGACCATGCTGGAGACGTCCACCGAGCTGTCCGGAAAGCAGGCGGGCTGAATGTAGTCGGTGCACTTCACAGGGTCATCCAACTCTACCAGGGCAATGTCATTGATCTGCTGGCGGGGCTGGTAGTTCTCGTGCTGCACCACCCTCTTGGGGAAGCGGACCTCTGCATCGGGGCCTGGGTGGGACAGTTTGTTCGTGCCGAACACCAGCTCCCAATTGGTCAGGTGCCTGGGAGAGAGAAGAGCACGGAAGCTTCATGGATTCCTATCCCACCAGTAACTGTTCTCTCTACATCACCATCAACCGCACAAAGCAGGCGGAAGGAGAGCGGGCATCTTCAAGCAGCCTCAAAATAATGAGCCCCCAGCCTGTGGCGGGAGATCAAGGCGAAATCAAGGAGAGGACCAACCTAGAACTAAGGACAAATTTCCTGAGAGAACAAATAATCAGTGGAACAGCCTGACTCAGAAGTTGTCAGTGCTCCAACGCTGGAGGTTTTCAAGAAGGGACTGGACAGCTATCAGAATGGCATGGGATCTCCTGCTCGAGCAGGGGGTTGGACCAGAAGACCTCCAAGGTCCCATCCAACTCTGCTATTCTGTTTTTATGTGGTATGAGGAAAGATGCTGTTGGGGAATTCCCAGCCAAGTGAGGAGGGAGGTATCCAGTGGGGAACTAGCCTTGAGTCACTGCGCAGCTACAAGAGATTAGGACTTGCTAAATTCCATGGGGCCTTATCTGTTTGTTCCCAAGAGAAAGAGAGCAGTCTGGGGAGGTTCTTGTACATATACTCATTGGATACTCAGGGGTATCTACGGAGTGCGGTCAAGATGGCAGCTGTGATGGTGTGATGAAAGCTTCACTTATTTATTTATTTAGCCTATGGCATCTATAGAGGTCAGGCAATCACTTAAATAAAGCATCAGCAAATTAGATAGACAGACAGATGATAGATAGATAGATAGATAGATAGATAGATAGATAGATAGATAGATAGATAGATGACAGACAGACAGACAGACAGACGATAGAGACAGAGAGAGAGAGGACAATACAATATACAAGATAAAATATTAAATGAAGATAAAACTATAATAAAACCACCATAATATGGCACCATAGAGTAGCAATGAGATAGATAGGGCATGCAGATTACCTTCACAATGGTGCACCCCAGACAGCGTTCTGTCTTAACTCGTGGCTAAAAGGCTACACATGCAGCAAATTGGAAATTTCCTCCCTTACGGTCAAAAACTACAGAGGCAGCAATTAGATTACGTGTCTTATGTGCCCACATGATGTTCCTATGAAACAGGCAGCGCTTCCTGCACACCCCCTGAGCTACGCACCTGGCCCCTCCCTCACCTGTTCTCACTCACCTTATGTCTCTGAAGCAGTGGGCTGCCGTGAGGATCCACCTGGCGCCAATGAGCGACCCTCCGCAGGTGTGTTGGTAGCCAGACTTGAACGGGGTCCGGATGCTGACCATCCAGGGCCAGGTGCCTGGCATAGTGTCCATGCCTCCCACAACGGGGAGGGAGTGGCTGGGTGCCATGGGGCGCCTGCCGCAAAGACCTCTAGAAACAGCAAGAGCAAGGAAACCTTGGTAGCCTTTGCAGGCAATCCTCCACTTACGACTGGGTGCTTAGTGACTGTTTGAAGTTACAATGGGCCTCTCCAGAGCTACTTACAACCCAGTTTCCTACGTTCCAATGGCCATTCCCTTGCCATGAACATGTGGCCTTTTCAAGACACCTTTGGGACAACCATGGTTTGAAAGAGGGGTCACAGAGGCAATCTATGTTAGGATTGGGCAGCCCTCTCTCAACAGGGAAGGGGAGGGGATACAACACCACCTATCTCCTATTTACAACACAGTCCTTTCAGCAGTTTCCAGAAGGTTCCACACCCATTTGCACTCTAATTCATGTGATCCTGAAGGCACAGATAAACCTCCAAGTGGCCTCAATGACTCCCAGAGAGAGCGCTAATGGCCAGATGACTGAAAGGAATATAAAGCCTTCCATTCTCCACCATTCAGTCAGAATTGAAGAAGTTTCTTGGATGAGAAGTGAAACATCTTCAAGGTAAAACAAAGTCCAGTTGCCTTTTGAAAAAGCACCTTTGGGACAACCATGAACAGGTGATTGCATTTTGGATATTTTGCAACCATTTGCATTTATAGTTATTTGTGGTATCCTATTGTCATATGACCATGATTTTTGGCATTATTTTTCCAGAAACCAGAGTTTACTTCCAGCTCTCAGCAAAAGACAATTGCTGGATATAATGGATATAATGCTTGAAGAACCTACATCGTTGAGAACAAATAGCTTGGGGAGCGAAGGGGTGATGAAAGTGGTGATGAAGGAGCAATGATTGCCCTACAGAGGGCGCACTTCCAAAAGCCATTCCCTTACTGAGCTGCTGGAAACCCACCACTAGGTGGCAGAAGAGTGCAATGTACCCGTTGGTTGGTGGATTTATCTTACTCATAATTTCTCTATCTCTGCGTTGATGTCTGTGTGTCTGTGTGTTTTTGTGTGTGTTCTTGTAACAAGACACATCGCTGCTCCCTTCAAATCAAGGAGCTAGCAGCTTTTGCTCAATGTCATTGGAATAACAGAATAACAGAGTTGGAGGGGACTTTGGAGGTCTTCTAGTCCAACCCTCTGTCCTAGCAGGATACCCTATCCCAATCTGGACAAGTGAGTTTTCAGTCTCTTCTTAAAAGCCTCCAATGATGGAAACCAGTTGCTTCAGAGTCGTGAATGCAAAGGAGGAGATGATCTGGATCTTGGTGGAAAATCTCCAGAAAGGTGGACCGGGGGGGGGGAGAAGGAAGTATAGATGGAGGAACACCTGCTCCCCTTTTGCTCTGCAGCTTCTACTTTTAAGGGGGGCATTCACTTTCACCCCGCTAGGTGTGTCTAAAATGCAAAACCTGGACAGGTTGGAGAAGATCCACCCGTCAGCGGCCATGCTGGAAGCCTCCTGGGCTCATCCCGGCCTTGAGCTGATGCTCTCCATCTTATTCCACAGCCCACCCTGGGGGGAGTTGGCCTGTCCCACATTGCCCCACCACAAATTTTGGGTTCTGATTGGGCTTTTTCTTGACTGGCTGATGGTCGCTGAGGAGCCTGAGACTGCCTGGCAATGGATCTCCAAGTTGGGAGAGGTTCTCCCTTGTAACCTGTGGAGCTGCCAGACGTCCCTCTTCCTCTGCAGAGAGAGGGGACTGGACAGGGACCCCAACCTGCTCAGCTTGCTGCCACCTACTTGCAGTTGTCCTCCTGGGCATGCATCGTCCGGATTGTGATGAGGGCCAGAAGACAGAGGAGCAGCCTCCTCATCCTCCAGGTCTCTCGTGCTTGACATCATAGAATGTGTGCTGTGTGACATCAGGCAGAGCCACCTGCGCTCCTTAACATTCTCTGTGGAATGTGGGAGCGAGGGAGACCAGCCGGCTGAATGGAGGCCTTCAAGGCCGGGCAGGACAGAGGGGCAGCCAACCGCATGGGAGACCTTCACCACACACCGAGGCTAGGTGGAAGAAAAAGGCCTGGAAAGCAGCGCTCTGTCTCTGCTTGGTGCTCTCTGAGCTGGGTTGTTTCCTTGCAGAGGTTTCATGACCCAACGAGGCAACCTACTCACTGCTAGAAGAGACAGGGGGTTTGCAAAAGAGGAGCAGGAGGGGGGGTTGCAGAAAGGAGGAGGAGGAGGAGGAGGAGGGGGCTATTCTCACCATCCTCTAGCACAGGGGTCCCCAACCTCTCAGCTATAGCCCACTACTGGGCCGTGGTCTGTTTGCAACTGGGCTGTGCATACAGTGGGCTGATACATGCATGCACGCATGGAGTTCAACCTGGGCGAGTGGCAGGCTGGCGTGTGTGCACATGCGTGTGCAGCTCAGGTTGTGGAAGTATTTATTTATTTATTTATTTATTGCGATTTATATGCCGCCTTTCTCCCTAGGGACTCAAGGCGGCTTACAAAATGACAACTTCAATACAAGTTGGTAGTTGTGCACGCCGGCCTAATGCTCATGCAAGTTGAGCTGCACATGCACACCAGCCTGACCCTCGCATGGCCTGGATCCCCTCCCCCGCCCTCCGCCAGGCTGCCAAGGCACAAACATTGGGGACTGCAGCTACCCGCTTTATGGTTGTCCAGCCAGCCCGTGTTCTTTGATGGCCTGGTTTCCTTTGACCGCTAACTCTTCCCCACATAATTGCTTCCACTGGTGAATTTCCCCCACATGACGTGGCCAAAATAAGTGAGATGCAGTGTTGCGGTTTTGCCTTCCAGTGACGTGTCTGGTGTTGTGCTCTCCAGGACTTGCTTGTGGGTCACCTTTGCTGTCCGAGGAAGACGCAGGAGCATCTTCTCCAGGACTGCAGCTCAACCGAGTCTTGCTTTTTTAAGGTCCAGCTTTCACAGCCATCGGTAGCTACGGGGGACACGATAAGTGGAACAGCCTCCCTTTAGTGGCCAGGCTGACGTTTGTCCAGTTGTGCACCTACACGGCTGCATTTCCAGCTGATCCTGCCCGTGTCACCCTCCACCACACCATGCTTACTCTTCTGGATGGCAGCACCCCTCCCCCACCTCCCACCCCTGCCAGCAACGAAGACTCTTGAGAAGAAGATTCAGAGCCCACCATGACAGGATGTAGGCAGGCAGGCAGGCAGGCTCTGCACGTGGCTGTCCGAGCTGCCTGGGCTGCTGAGCTCTAGCAATGCAATTTCATTGACCTTGATGTGTGGACTCCCCATCCCATCCCATCCCCTCCCTTCCTTTCCTCTTTCCTTCCTTCCCTTCTTTTCCTGTCTTCCCTTCCCTTCTCCCTTCCCTTCCTTTTCCTTTCCTTCCCTTCCCTTTCTTCCCTTTCTTTCCTTTCCTTCCCTTTCATCTTCCTCCCTCCCTCCCCCTTTCCTTCTCTTCCCCTTTCCCTTTCCTCTTTCCTTTTGTATCATCTCATTACATTCTATTTTTAATAACCTGGTGCTTTGATCGGCTTCAGATGGCACACCCTCCCATTCTCAGCTGGCCCAATTAGCTGCGCCTCATCTAAGAACCTGGAGAAATCCATTGCTGCAAGATGTTAATGACTTTAGTCAACTGGACGGGACAAGGAGCTCTTTTCCTGCAAGAGAAGGAGAACAAAAACCCCAGAGATGGTTTCCCCTCCCCCGCCCCAACTGTTTCCTGTGCTTCCTCGGTACTCAACTGCTTTGAAACTCATCAAATTTCATACGTCAACATTTTTCCCAGGACTCGTTTGTTTGACACTCAAGCTAGAACATGTCGGTGTCGGCTGTTTTGTGACTCACTACATTATTTCTTATGGGAAAAACTTGTTTTGTACTCATTGTTTTTGGTTCTCATTGTGCCTTCCGGAACCAATTAACAAAGAGTTATCAAAGGTACCACTGTACTTGTCTTGTTTTTTTTTTTTTTTTTTTTTTTTTTTTTTTGCAAAGGAAGCAGACTTCATGTTCAAACAACAGAGAATCATATTTAATTACATATGAGATCCACAAATGCCTAAGCACCATGTTTTCTGGCCACTAATATGGCTGACACAGCAGTGGAAGGAAGTTTTGTGCTGTCTGCCTCAGTCTTCATGTTTACCAGGAAGGAAAGGGATTCTTGGCACATCTCCTGACCTTTGTAATCCTCCGAACCCCCTTACAGTCCCAAAGTCAT
This sequence comes from Pituophis catenifer annectens, assembly GCF_029215685.1. Lineage (NCBI taxonomy): Eukaryota > Metazoa > Chordata > Lepidosauria > Squamata > Colubridae > Pituophis > Pituophis catenifer. Next base: position 89,625,605 of record NW_027256887.1, read on the forward strand.
CAGTGAAACAAAGGAAGCCAAAGCAGAGAGCTTCCTGGCCTGGTGTGTTGGCCATTCAGTCAGATGTCCATGTGTTATAGTGATGTCCAAGGCTAAAATGGGGCCCTTTGTCCAAAGATGCTCATTAAAAGATCTGATCCTGATCAAACATCTGACGTAGGCTGTATCACAATTGTGTTTTCCCATCATCACTGCATCTTTGGGAACACACAGCACCAGCCCTGAAGGATGGGGCCAAATAATTGTCTTGGGCAAAGGGCTGGCATCTGCTCCTACATGTCCTCAGAGGCAACAGGCCAGTTGAGGAGACCCTGAGGAAGGGCCATTGAGAATGGAGGTGCTGCTTTGGCCAAAGGACAGAGAAAGTGACCGTGGAGCTTGGAGGAAAACTCTAGGGCCTAGACATGCATCTCTGGGAACCTAGACACAAGTATCCGTTTTGCAGTCTCTGGAGGTTCCCAAATCAATGTTACTTTCAGAAGATGGATAAAGAATATCAGGTTTCTCAAGAACTTTCACATTTCGGCTGCCTCTAAAGGAACCTCTGAGGACTTTGGAAAATGTTTGGTTACTCTGCAATAGTAGACACACAATCCACAAAGAAGCAACTAGGCAACTATTTAGGGAGTATTTGGATGAGTGAGCTGGTGCTTCACAGTATCTCTTTGGATCTTTATGGATCCTCCAATATAGCAGCTCTGACATATCTATGGAGTTGCCACGTCATCTTCTATATTGGGGGTGGGGAACCTTGGCCCTTTTATGACTTGTGGACTTCAACTCCCAGAATTCCTGAGCCAACATGGAAGAAGAAGAATTCTGGAAGTTGAAGGGCCAAGGTTCTATATAAAAGTTCTATCTACAGCATCAGCAAATGGTGGATGTTGGTGTCTGATCAAGCTGCTTCTGATAGAGACGATCCAAATTTGCTTTTACTCCTGAAGTGAAGTGGGAGGTCTATCACAAGGCTTGATCTTCAGGGATATTGAGAGGGGCTAGAGCTGTGGGTCTGGTTTGGGGGGGGAACTACGTGCAGGTTCTAAGGTGAGCATTGCCTCTACAGAGACGTCTAGAAGTTCAAGAGATGAGGATGAAGCGTTAGGGTGGATGGATGCAGAGGGCAGAAGGATGCTCGGTTTGTCTCTGGGGAAAGGCACGTCTAGAGATGGGGGGCAGTGTTATAATTTGGCCTTCTGAAAAGCTTTGGGGAGTGTCATGTTCTGCTGGAGGAGTATCTAGGACGATTTGCTATCACCATCTCTGGGTTCAGAGGTGGGGAGGAAGGGACTTCTGTGGGCAGAAGCACTCTGTCTGTCTCCTGCATGGTGCCAGGGGCTTCTGGAGGGGGTTCTTTGGGCAAAGGGATGGCGTCCACCTCTGGACGTTCAGTCTCAGGGAAGTAGATAAGGTCTTCCTTCAAATATTTCTCGGGGTGCTGTGTGAAGGCGATTTTGAACTCTGGAAACACTGTCGCATGTTTAGCCCAAGCTTCCTTTGAGGGTCTCTTTTCCTCCTGGAGAGGGTCCCGCTCTGTCTTCAACATTTCCCCCTGGATCCACTCGAGGAAGGGCTGCGTGGAAGTGTAGACTTCTGGGTTGGTTCCCTCACCACAGCCCTTGCCCCAGCTGGTAATCCCAACCACGTAGAAGGGAGAGGTGGGGGAGGTCTTGCACATTAAGGGTCCTCCACTGTCCCCCTGGAGAGAGAGAAAGAGAGCAAGAGAGAGAGAGAGAGAGAGTCCCCTTGCGTGAAGGAAAACTATAAAGCAGGGGTCTCCAAACTTGGCAGCTTTAAGACTTGTGGACTGGAGAATTCTGGCAGTTGAAGTCCACAAGTCTTAAAGCTGCCAAGTTTGGAGACCTCTGCTTTAAAGCATTGAATGCAGTATCTTCACTTGCTGTGGAGTGTCCAATCCTTGGGAAACAAAACACCCACACAATATTTCTGAGTCTTTCTTTTTGCAAGCTGAAGGGCTCAACTCCTTGAACCTTCCTTGATCAGATTTGCTTCCAAGCCAGGATCCTCCCGGGAGGCCCCACATTTCTGCCCTGGCTTCTCCACCTTCCACTTAAGTTGCAGTATCCAGAACCAGACCTGGGACCGCAAGGCTATCCAATCTATGTCCAGCCCAATGGAACTTGGCCTGATATGAATTCAGTGCCTCTAGGAATCCGTTCCAAAGCCACCCTGGCCCTCTGCCTGCGGTATTGCACGTCTGGCAATCCACCAGATCCTCTAGATCAGAGGTGTCCAACCTTGACAACTTTAAAACCTGTGGACTTCAACTCCCAGAATTCCCCAACCAGGAGGAAGAGGGGGAAGGGAGGGAGGGGGTACATAGAACATAGAATAACAGAGTTGGAAGGGATCTTGGAGGTCTTCTAGCCCAACCCCCATCTCGAGCAGGAGACCCTAGTCTCTTTTGTGAAAACCTCCAGTGATGGAGCCCCCACAACTTCTGAAGGCAAGTTGTTCCACTGGTTGATTGCTCTCACCATTAGGAAATTTCTCCTTAGTTCTAAGTTGCATCTCTCCTTGACTAGTTTCCACCCATTGTCTTTTGCTGCTTTGGAAAATAGTTTGACCCCCTTCGCCTTTGTAGGAGCCTTTCAGAAAAAGCAGCTTTGGGACAACCGTGACCTTGGTGACTCAGAAGGTCCATGGTCATCTAGAGAAGATCGTCCCTAGGCTGACTCATAGGGAGAAACCAGGAGATGAGCAGAGCTACTCAGAGGCCCAATGAACTATCAACCATCAGGGTTAGAAGAAACAGCTCCTTACGTGGCAAGTGTCAATGCCCCGATCCTCATATCGGGCGCACAAGGTGTAAGGACTCATGGCCCCATTGTACCACCAGCTGCTGTTGCATTTGCTGGTCTCCAGAATCTTCACTCTGGCCTCCTGCAAGATAGCAGAGGTCTGCCTGCCTAGAGCAAAAATGAAAGATTAGCTGGATATTTTTTTTCCCAAGATTTTTGCTCTTTGTGACTGACTCTTCCTTCTGTAAGGACCTTTCACCTCCTTTCACCCTCCCCCTCCCCCATTTTCCTCTGCACCTGGGAGCTCCAAAGCCATTCTCTGCTGGGTACGTCACTGGACAAGCCCAGAAAGCCAAATGAACTGCAAATCCACAATAACGTCACAACCCCAAGGGTGGCCACCCACTTCCTGGGTGTGTGTAATAGTAAGGCAGGAGCCTGAAGAAGCAGAGTTCACCACACAAACCGTCACTTGTAGCGTCAACAGCATTTTCTAAAGGCATAAAAACTGGTCGTATTTAACCAATATGCAGGGTTGAAGATCTTGACAAGTTTTCTTTTTTTACTTTCTGGTTGTTGCCCATATCAGTCACAATATCTTAGCAGAATAACTGAATAACAGAGCTGGGAGGGACCTTGGAGGTCTTCTAGTCCAACCCTCCACTCAAGCAGGAGGTCTCATATCATTTCAGACAAATGGTTGTCCAATCTTAAAAACCTCCAGTGAGGGAGCACCCACAACTTCAGGAGGGAAGCCATTCCACTGATTTATTGTTCTCATTGTCAGGAAATTCCTAGGAGAGGTGCGGTGGCCTAGAGGTAGAGCTCTCGCTTCACAATCAGGAGGCTCTGAGTTCGATCCTAGATAGAGGCAGATATTTCTCTCTCTCTCTGGGCACAATGAGAATAGATCTGCTGAACAAAACTCCACATCAGTGACAGGAAGGGCATCCAGCCAGTAAACGCTCTGCTAGCTCCATTCAGTTGCCCAGATTCCACCTCGCAAGGGATTATTGGGGTTGTTAAATGATGATGATGATTGTCAGGAAATTCCTCCTTAGTTCTAGATTGGTTCCCTTACCCACCTCCTCACTTACCCCTCTGTGTGGTGGTGCGCCAGCCACTGACGTAGCAGTCGGAGAACAAGGCTTCGGAATCCATGTTGCTGTGCGGCAAGCAAGCTGGCTGGACATAGTCGTTGAGAGCCACTGGGTTGCTGAGTTCTACCAGGGCAATGTCGTTGGCCTCACTCTGTGGGTTGTAGTCTTGGTAGGGGACGATGCGGTACACGGAGCGTAACTGTACGGTGTCCAGCAAGTTGGAAATGTCTGTGGCACCAATGACAATCCTCTGGGACTGCAACGACCTGTGAGTGGGAGGCCAATTGATGATGTTTCAAAGTGAGCTCTCCACGTTAGCATCAAACTTCCACTGGGAGGAAGGGGAGAGGCAATTGCTCCATGTGAGTAGTAGGTGCACGGGCGCGCACACACAACTCCATTTCTGTGAACGGCACAAGCGCCCGTCACTTGCACAAGTGGAGATTCACATGCGAATGCAAGCACCCACTGCTGGCACGAGTGACGATGGCCACGAGAGCACCAGTGGTTGCTGCTCCCACGCGTGATCGTTCAGACACACACTGTCCCACCGCCTGCACCGTCCGGTTCCAAACAGGCCGCAGCCAACGGGGGTTGGGGACCTCTGATCTAAACTCTTGCGGTGCACCTCCCAAACTCCTGAGCTCCGAAGGCCATGGCACATGTAAATCCTCAGCATGTCACATGCGAATGACGTGTGGACTGAAAATAATTGCTTTGAGGGCACATGTTAAACTCGGAAAGAAAGGACATCTTCAGTATTGTGACAATACTGCAGCCCTGGAGAGTTAGCTAAACATTCATAGAATTATAGGGCTAGAACTTGGAGGTCATCTTGCCCAAGGCAGGCATCCTTCTACTGTGTTTCCCAAAAAATAAGACCCTGACTTATATTTTTTTGAACCCCAAAGTAAGTGCTTGGCCTTATTTTTGGGGATGTCTTATTATTTTGGGGCAAGACTGGGCTCCTTTTGCCGTCTTATCTGATTTCCAGCTCTGTCTCCCTAATCCTAACCAGAGGAAATGGCGGGGACAGGCTGCGCAGGCATTTAAATATTTTCGGGGAGGGCTTATTTTAGTGCATGCACACAAAAGCCTGATTGGGCTTATTATCAGGGGCGGTCTTATTTTAGGGGAAAGAGGGTACTATCCCAGACAAATGATTGTCCAATCTCTTCTTGGAGCAATGGAGAACCTCCAATTCTGGAAGAGAAGCTGTTGAATTGATTAATTGTTCTCACTGTCAGGAAATTTCTCCTTAGCTTTTGGTTGGGTCTCTCCTCGATTAGTTTCCATCCGTTGCTTCTTGTCCTGCCCTTCAAGAAGTGAAAGATGCTACCACGTCCCCCCTAATCCTTCTCTTTGTAAGGCTAAGCATACTCTTAGCTGCTCTTCCTAGGGTTTAACCTCCAGCCCCCTGCCTTCTTTCTTGCTCTTCTCTGCCATCTTCCTAGGGTCTCCCCATCTCTTTTGTATCACGCACTGTGTTATCCTAGATGAATGATGGAATGTACATTTGGGATAACTGGGAGGGGGCTTCCAAATCCTGAATTCTGCATCTAGGAAAACGGAAACTAGCGGATGCAAACTAATCACAGGGAGAAGCAACCTGGGACTGAGGAGAAACTTCCTGACAGTGAGAACAATTAACCAGTGGAACAGAAGTTGCCTTCAGAAATTTTGGAGATTTTAAAGAAGAGGCTGGAATGTTGCAGGGTCTTCTGCTTGAGCAGGGGGTTGGACTAGATGACCTCTAAGGTTCCTTCCAGCTCCATTCTGATTGGATTGAAATTGAATTTCTTAAACGTTTCCCCACAGGGACAAAATCCAAGCCAACCTCACCCACTCCTGGTCTTGCCAAGGCCTTTGGGGCAGACGGATGTTGGCTTCTTACCTCGTCCCTGATTTGAAGCAGTGAGCAGCTGTGAGCACCCAGTGGGGGGTCAGGATGGATCCTGCACAGAGGTGCTGAGGTCCCTTGGAAGACGGCACCTGAATGCTGACCAGCCATGGCCACGTTCCAGGCAAGGCGTTGACGCTACCCACAATCTGCACGCTCTTGCCCTGGTTGGGGGCCAAAGGCCGCTCCCCGCAGGCTGAGAGGAAACAAGGAGTTCAGGCGTCAGGTCTGGTTTGGGTGGAAAAATGTCCTCGACTTACAACCGCAATTGAGCCCAACATTTCTGTTGCTAAGTGAGACAATTGCCAAGTGAGTTTCGCCCCATTTTATAACCTTTCTTTCTTGCCACGGTTGTTGAGTGAATCAGTGCAGTTGCTAAGTGAGTCACACGGTCGTTAAGTAAATCTGGCATCTCCATTGACTGTGCTCATCAGGAGGTCGCAAAAGGGGAACACGGCGACCGTCATACGTACGAGTCAGTTGCCAAGCATCCGAATTTTGATCACGTGACCACAGGGATGCTACAACGGTTGTAAGTGTGAAAAACAGTTGTGTCACTTTTTTCGGTGCTGTTGTAACTTCGAGCGGTCACTAAGTGGATGGCTATAAGTCAAGGATTTCTTGTAACCAAAGCAAATCCTTGAAGGAAGTGCTAAATAATTGATGGGACTTAGTAGCCTCTTGTTTACCCCAGTATTCGGCGTGAGCCAGTTCCCCCAAAAGCTGTTTTGGCCCCTCCTGCTTCAGAAGCGCTAACTGTTCCAGCTTTGGATAACTGGGTTCCCCAAAACCTCCTTCCCCAACAAATAAGAGCCGCAGTGGCACAATGGTTAGAGGGCAGGACTGCAGGCTCCTTCTGCTGACTGCCGGCTGCCTGCAATTTGGCAGTTCGAATCTCACCAGGCTCAGGGTTGACTCCGAGGTGGGTAAAATGGGGACCCCGATTGTTGGGGTCAATGGGCTGACTCTGCAAACCGCTTAGAGAGGGCTGGAAAGCAGTATATAAGTCTAAGTGCTAGTGCTACTGCTAATCGGAAGGGGATGCTGACCCATCACCCTCACCCACGTCTCCCTGATAAGAAGTCCTGAGGAATGGGCGAAGGCAGCCTGCAAGCAGACGGGAGAAGGTCCCGAGGGAATCGGACAACTCATCGTGGCCAACTTGCCGCGGGACAATTTAACAATTCTATTTAACGATTTACAATAAATAAAAATTATTTTCGTTTTTGCCATTCGCATTTCATTCTGTCCCTCCTTTTGCATCCTGTCTTTCATGATTCCACCATTTCTTCAATATTAGTGTAGCTCTTGTCCTGCGGTGAGTTGGCCGTGGTGAATTGTGATAGACCCAGTCCTGAGCAGAGCTGCTGAGGTGTCCCCGGCCATACCTGCTAATCAGAACACACAGGCGACCCCTTTGCTCCCCACCGTCCCTGGCTTACTCTTTGGACTGTCACTGCGTGTTGCCACCAGCTGCAACAAGGCCCCGGCCAGCCAAAGACACTCCCCTGGCACAGCCATCCTGAGCGATGGCTCCGGGCATCTGTTCCACATTGTTCAAGTCATCCCCAGTATCCAGAGGCTGACATCAGTGGGTTCTCCTCCAGGGTTGCCAGGAGACGGGGCTGGGCTGGGGCAGTCGATGGGGAGGCCCAGGAGGTCCTGACTTTCTCCCAAGTGGGGACTGGCGAAGACACAACCCAAGGGGCCACCCTCTCTTGTTCACAGCTGGCCTGGTCGGTACGCCAGTGTAGAATCACAGGCTCAGCTATCAACTCTGGAAGAGTCCCAGAGAAGAAGTGGGCTCAATTATATGAAACTATATTCTTACGTCTTTTCTCTGTGAGTTTTCTTACTTGACTCTCTCTGAGCTTGGTGGTCTCTTTGCAGACATCTCATCACCCAACATCCTCAGTGCTAGAAGGGAGAGGGCTTTGCAGAGAGGAGGAGGAGGAGGAGGTTGAAGGAGAGAAGGAGGAAGAGGAGAAAGAGGAAGAAGAGAAAGGGGAGGAAGCAAAAATGGAGGCAAAAGAGGAGAAAAAAGAGGAGGAAGAGGAAGAGGAGGGGGTTGAAGGAGAGGAGGAGGAGAAGAAAGAGGAGGAGGAGAAAGTGAAGGAGGCAAAAGAAGAGAAAAAGGAGGAGGAGGAGGGGGAGGAGGAGGAGGAGGAGGAGGAGGAGGAGGGGGAGAACTATGGGGTGCTTGGTGCTCTTTGAGCTTTTCTTGCAGACATTTCATCACCCAACAAGCAGTGGTGGATTTCTACTGGTTCACACTGGTTCTGGCAAACTGGTAGCGGCGGTAGTGGGAGGCTCCGCCCACCTACCCAGATGTCATCACGGATGCTCTGGGCATATGCAGAAGGTTTTGCGCATGTGCAGAAGCGCTGCGTGCAAAGTGGGTGGGCGCACACTCACAGTTCTGAACCAGTAGCGAAGGTAAGTGAAACCCACTCCTGCCAACAAGGTAACAACATCAGTGCTAGTTTGCAAACCCCTCCTAGCCTTTGTTTCTCCGTGTCATTTGTTGCCCTTGGCAAAGCAGAGTCCACCCCCACTGCCCTGGGACACAGAAAGGGGTCACGGCCCAAAGGAATTATTCGGAAGCGTTTGAGCCCCCCAGAGAGGAGGAGTGGGAATCAAACCAGCCCACAAAGCGACCTGTGAATGGAAGGGAAAGAGGGAGGAAGCCGTGGCAGGATGAAGTCTAGAAGGGAGAGCTGAAGCCCTTCAAGAACACAACGCTGCACACAACACTCTGCACGGTTGTGGTGGATGCGAGGATGGTTTGCAAGGTAGACAAGCACAACCAGGGATACTGGGTTACGCTGGTTTTCCTCGCATCCCTTTAGCTAATTGTCCCCGTCTTTGTTAACCGACATCATTTCTTTGCTTTCCTGCTACTCACCCTTTCTCTACTTAGCATTGTTTAACATGAAAGAGAATATCTTAAGTCACTGCATAGAATCATAAAATCCTAGGGCTAGAAGGCACTTTAGAGGTCATCTAGTCCCACTCCCTGCTATAGACTCTATAGCAAGGATCCAGTTGATCCCAAAGACCAACCTTCTCTAGAAATGCAAATAGCATTTAGCAATAGCATTTAGACTTATATAGCCACCATGGCTCCAAAATCACCAGGAGACCTGGAAGATATTTGACCATCCGGGATATAAACTGAGTGTTTGCAATTCACAACTGCCAGACTCAAGAATAGCAAGAAACTACTTCAAGGTTAGATTTGTTGGTTTATATACTTCCCCTTTCAAAGGTTTCCCAGGGCAGCTTAAATAGCATCCTTTTAAAAAATAATAATAATAATAACAAAGTCCATTAGGAGAAACAGAGGCGGCTTGCCCAAACGGAAGCAGCGATGGTTGTAGCTGGCTTTTTCGCTTGCTGGCACCGTGATGGGGTTATTTGAAGGGGCCCCAACAGGCTGCACCAAAGTTGGCTGCTCCTTTCTCAATCAACTCATTGATTGTTTTGAGTGCCATCATAGGTCCTTTGGCTCCCAGTGGATCTCCAAGGTTTCCAGTAGAGAGGCCGTGTGCTCCACCTAGTGCTCATTCATCACATCTGGAGAAGATGTGAGGATTTCAGAGTTTGTCTGGAGGAGTTTCTTGCTGCTTTTGGAGCTCAAATATCTCTGGGGTGAGATATGGGGCCTTCAGGTCCACGGGCACTTCCTCCTTTTGTGGGTCAGCTGGAGGACCAGCTAAGAGCTGCTGAGGGACATCCCTCGGGGGCATCTTTGGTGGCTCCAGGGAGTGAGTGTTCCTTCGGTGGGAGTAGAAGGGCTCTAGAAAGCCAACCTTCTCTGGAGGAACATCCATGGGCTCCAGAGGTGCTTCTCTCTTCACAGAGTTGTGTGGAAACCATGTGGGAGTCAGGAGGGGCTTTGGAGGGCCATGAGGTCTTGCTGGAGGAAGATACGGTTGCTCCAGGAGAGCGGTTTCCTCTTCAGGAATGAAGGGGGGCTGTAGAGGAGTGTATGGGGGCTGCTTGGGGGTGTAGGGATGCTCCAATGACATATGGCTCTCTGGAGGAACAAAGGGGGGCTCTGGAGGAACGTATAGGTCTTCTGGAGGTGTATAAGGGTGCTCAATGTGGTGATGTGTCTCAGGAGGAATGTAGGGGCGCTCCAGAGGGACTGTTGATGCTGGGGGGATAAACTGAAGGCGTGGAGGAGTGTAGGGAAGATCCGGAGGAGTGTGGGGGGGCTCTAGAGAAGTGTCTGGGTGATCTGGAGGAGTGCGTGGGGGACTTGGAGGAGTGTAAGGGGGATCTAGAGGGATGTAGGGTTCCTCAATTGAGTGGGGGTTTTGTGAGTGAATATGGGGAGGTTCTAGAGCACTTCTAGGAGAGGCCCGTGCAAATAGAAAGAGATGGGACTCTGTCTTGTCAGTTGATAGGGTGGAGGCATATCTGGGCTGCGTGGGGAGGACGGGGGGCTCCGGAGTGATATAAGGCTGCTGTTCAGGAATGTATGGAGGTTCCAGACTGATCTTGACTTCAGGAGGAACGAAGGGGGGCTTCAGAGATGTCGGGGGGATTTCTCTAGGGATATACGGAAGAGGCAATGATGTCGGAGAGAGTTCTTTAGGATAGAAGGGTGGTTCCAAGGTGACCAGTCTCTCCAGAGGGATATAGGGAGGTTCTAGAGATGGAGGTAAGAGCCCCGAAGGAATGAAGGGATCTTGAAGAGCAATGGTAGGCTCTGTTTCTCTCAACAGAGTCTTCAAAGTGGCCTCCTCTTGCTGATCCTCGTCCTTGTTGGGGAAGGGTTCCAGAGAGCTGTCTATGAAGTTTCCTTCCAGATCTTCTACGGGTTGTGCAGTCCCCATCTTGATAGGAAGGAGGGTCACGGAGCTCTTCGGTCTATGCTTTAGATGTTCCTCCCTTGGGGCTGTTCCTTCATCAATTTCAATCATTTCACCCAGGATCCACTCCAGGAATTGCTGGACAGAAGTGTAAATTCCCGGGCTGTTGGCTTCACCGCAGCCCTTGCCCCAGCTGGTGATCCCCAAAATGTAGAAGAGAGAGGTGGGGGACGTCTTGCACATCAACGGGCCTCCGCTGTCCCCCTGCAGAGAGAGAGAGCAAAGGGGGAAACGTCAGTTGGGCAAAGGGAAACAGGGAAACCAGACTTCGACTTACGACCACAAATGAGCCCAGGATTTAGGTTGCTAAGGGGGAAATTTGTTAGGTGAGTTTTGTCCCATTTTACAACTTTTCTTGCCACAGCTGTTAAGTGGATCACTGTTCTTAAGTGAATCCGGCTTCCCCCTTGACCTGTCACCAAAAAATGATCACATGACCCCGGGGCAGCATAACCCTCATAAACGTGAGTCAGATGTCAAGCATCCGAATGTAAATCACGTGACCATGGGGATACATGACCATGGGGCAACGGTCATACGTGAAGAATGGTCCTAGGCAGTGGTGGATTCTCCCCTTGAGAGAGAGAGTTTTTGCCGGGGCTGCTGGTGCTCCTAATAAAGGAACCTTTGAGTTCCCTTCAGAGGGTTTGTCTTGTTTGGGGAGCTGGCTCAGAACACACCCATCAGTATTTCTGTGCCCCATAAAGATGCTGCTTTTAGCATCTCTTGCCCCTGGCCATGGAAGGCAAGTTCTTCTACCACTTCATCTATCATCAAAAGTGACTAACAAGCAAGCGCATAAGACCAGACATGTCTCTGGAAGGCAAAATCACGAAACTGCATCTCACTTATTTTGGCCACGTCATGCAGGGGAATTCACTGGAGGAAACAAATATATTTGGAAGAGTTAGCGATAAAAGGAAACCAGGCCCCAAAGAACACAGTGGCTGGACCCCATCAAAGCTGACATCAGCCTTCCGAAGCATAGAAAGGCTCAGAGAAATAGTGTGAGATTGGAAACCAGGGAGAGTCCTGGCCCAAAGAATTGCCAGGAGTCAGAGACGACTGGATGGATAACATCACCGTCCTGTTTGGTAACATGAATGCTGCCTGAATATCCATAGATTGGATCTGAATCTCAATCAATCAGAATAGAGCTGAAGGGACCTTGGAGGTCTTCTAGTCCAATCTTCTGCTCAAGCAGAGACCCTAACCAGTTTGAGACAAGTGACTGTCCAGACTCTTCTTCAAAACCTTCTGTGATGGAGCAGCCACAACTTCTGGAGGCAAAAGCTGTTCCACTGGTTGATTGTCCTCACTGTTAGGAAGTTTCTCCTTAGTTCTAGGTTGCTTCTCTCCTTGGTTGGTTTCCATGCATTGTTTCTTGTCCTGCCTTCTGGTTCTTTGGAGAATAGGTTGACGCCCCCTCTTCTTTGTGGCAGCCCCTCAAATACTGGAATCCTGCTCTCATCTCACCCCACTCCTCCTTTTCTCTAGACTGGCCAAACCCAATTCCTGCAACCATTCTTCATATGCTTTTGTCTCCAGGCCTTTCATCATCTTAGTTGCTCTTTATTTATTCATGTACACCATTTTCTTTTTGAGTTTTAGAACTTTTCCATTCATTCATCTGGGCTCAGGCATGTATCACCAACAGGGGTGAAATCCAGCAGGTTCTGACAGGTTCTGGAGAACCGGTAGCGGAAATTTTGAGTAGTTCGGTGAACCGGCAAATGCTGGCCCCAGGAGTGGGGAGGGAATGGAGATTTAGCAGTATCCTTCTCCTGCCACGCCCACCAAGCCTCACCCCCAGAACCGGTAGTAAAAAAATTTGAATTTCACCACTGATAACCAACCGTTTGATAGAAAGTGGCCCTTTCAGATCCGTTTAAACACCTAACAGAATGCACCACGTTTCAGCTTTAACAACAGCATTTTTTGTGTCAAGTTTAAAAATTAATGATTATTTAAAAAGTGGATTTTCTTGATTAAAACATTGATTTTTTTTCTTCGAACCTCGGATCCAGTGTCAGCGGAAAATTGCACTGCACTTGAGATTGTGGCTGCCCTTTAAACTGATTGTTAGGCGGAAAGCTTGATGAACGAAGCAGAAGCAGATAATAAAATGCAGGCTTGCATTTCAAGGGCTGTGGGGAAAGGCTCAGTTTGTCATAAAATAGGAAGGAAAGCAAACCAGGATTGACCACAAGACCGAGACTACTTCCGGCTGACCACCATATTGCTGATATTGTTAAGGGGGCATTTCCTGCATAGGTGGGGTTCTTGTTGCTGTTATTTTATGCCATGTTTTTTTTTTTTTTATGTACAACTCCAGGTGGAAAGCATGCCTAATCTCCCTGACTCTTATGCTCCCCATCACAGCAAACCTGTGAGGTGGTCTCGGGCCAAGCCCAAAGACCACCTCGTGAAATCCAATCCTTTATTTGCTTGTGCCTAATGGACAGAATCTTGCCAGACTAAAGCTATCACCTTCTAAAATACCAGATATGGGAGACCCTGGAGTGCGGCCCCCCAAACCTCCCTCCCATCCAGCTTAGGACTGTGCAGTCTCTTGTCTTGGGACCCTCTCTGGAATGGGGAAACCTCGATACTTGGGACCCTCTCCTCTCTGGGAAACCTCGGCGCTCCTGTCAAGACCCCCCCTTCTCCTTCCCCAAGGGGTCCTTCCATCACAAGTAGACTGGGCTGAGAGGGAGGGGCTGGCCCAAAGTCCCCCAGCCAGTTTTTAGCCCAGTACCTTCACCTACACCAAACTGGGAATTAATTATCCATTATTTTTCATGCCCCTTCTCTATCCTGGTACAATCCTTTGTCCGACTTTTCTCAGGACTCTCAGTCACTTAGAGTGGCAGCCCAGAAATCTCATATTAGGGCATTTTCATAACATTGTTTTTGTTTTTTGTTTTTTTAAACCTCTGTTCCTTCAAATCTCTACCATCTGGCTTCATATTAAAGCGGATTACTATTTTTTTTCATAAACCGGGCATAACATGGCAGAGTCATGTGATCTAGACAAGTGCAGGACTCAGGACGTGTCTCTGCCTGTTGAAGGCAACCAAGCTATTTTTTCTGATGTACACACACACACACTTTTACCTGGAAGTACCTGAAGATCCTGGGTGGAGAAGGATAGAGGACGTTGAAGGAGCAAGTCTGAAGTGCGTAAGACTTTAGAATTTTAGATTTTAGAATAACAGAGTTGGAAGGGACCTCGGAGGTCTTCTAGTCCAACCCCCTGCTCAGGCAGGAAACCCAACACTACTTCAGACAAATGGTTGTCCAATCTCTTCTTAAAAACTTCCAGTGTTGGAGCATTCACAACTTGGGTTTGACCAGTCTAAAGGAAAGAAGGACTGGGGGGGGAGGGGAGAGATGACATGAAAGCAGAATTCCAGTATTTGAGGGGCTGCCAAAAAGAAGAGGGAGTCAACCTATTTTCTAAAAAACAGAAGGCAAGGCAAGAAACGACGGATTGAAACTCATCAAGGAGAGAAGCAACCTGGAATTAAGGAGAAACTTCCTAACACTGAGGGCAATAAACCGGTGGAACAGAAGTTGCCTCCAGGAGTTGTGGGGGCTCCATCACTGGAGGTTTTTAAGAAGAAACTGGACAGTCATTTATCTGAAATGGTAGAGATTTTCCTGCTTGGAAAATCTCCAGCTCTATTCTATTCTAAAGAATTGTCACATCAGACTACGTGCAAAGGAGACTCTTTATAAAAGTACCACTTTATAAATAGAATAGAATAGAATAGAATTCTTTATTGGTCAAGTATGATTGGACACACAAGGAATTTGTCTTGGTGCATACGCTCTTGGAGTACATAAAAGAAAAGATACATTCGTCAAGAATCATAAGGTACAACACTTAATGATATTCATAGGGAAACAGTCAATATAAATCTTAAGGATACCAGCAACAAGGTTACAGTCATACAGTCATAAGTGGGAGGAGATGGGTGATAGGACCGATGAGAAGATTAATAGTAATGCAGACTTAGTGAATAGTTTGACAGTGTTGAGGGAATTAGTTGTTTAGAAGAGTGATGGCGTTCAGGAAAAAACTGTCCTTGTGTCTAGTTGTTCTGGTGTGCAATGCTCTATAGGTCATTTTGAGGGTAGGAGTTGAAACGGTTTACGTCCAGGATGTGAGGGGATCTGTAAATATTTTCCTAGCCCTCTTTTTAACTTGTGCAGTATATAGGTCCTCCATGGAAGGCAGGTTGGTAGCCATGTTTTTTTCTGCAGTTCTAATGATCCTCTGAAGTCTGTGTCTGTCTTGTTGGGTTGCAGAGCCAAACCAGAGAGTTATGGAGGTGGAGATGACAGACTCCATAATTCCTCTGTAGAACTGGATCAGCAGCTCCTTGGGCAGTTCAAGCTTCCTGAGTTGGCGCAGAAAGAACATTCCTTCTTGTGCTTTTTTGATGATGTTTTTGATGTTGGGTGTCCATTTTAGGTCGTGAGATATGGTAGAACCTACAAATTTGAAGGCCTCTACTGTTGATACTGTGTTGTCTGGTATTGTGAGAGGTGGAAGTATGGGAGGGTTTCTCCTGAAGTCTACCACCATTTCTACGGTTTTGAGTGTGTTCAGTTCCAGATGGCTCCAGTCGCACCACGAGGCTAGTTGTTCAACCTCCCGCCTCTATGTGGATTCATCGTTGTCTCCAATGAGACCGATCACTGTAAAACCTTAGTAAGACCAAACACCTGGAACACTGTGTCCAGTTTTGGACACAGGCAGTTCTTCCCATCTTTCTGGTTCCCACAGTTTGCTTTGACCCTTCCAAAACAATCCTCCCCTTTGTCCTAAGATGGTCTCAACCTATGACTCAGCTGAGTCACCTTTTTATGAATCTGGACACGTTTGGAGAGAGATAAAGGAAAATGGAGCCACGTGCAGTCAATTAAAAAGTTACAATCCTTTAAAAATAGATTTCCTCATTTAAGACATTGATTTTTCTGTTTGAATCCCGTTTTCCCATGTCAGCGGAAAATTGCACTGCCCTCAAACAGAGGCTGGCATTCAGACTGCCCTTTAAACTGATTGTAATGGGGACACCTTGATTAACGAAGCAGACACAGATAACAAGATGGAAGCTTGCATTTCAAGGGCTGTGGGGAAAGGGCCACTTCATCATAAAGTAGGGAGGAAAGCAAACCAGGATTGGCCACAAGTCTGTAGAGAATCTCCGTCATCCAGGTCAGGGTTGTCCCAAAGGTGCTTTTTCAGGAGGCAACTGGACTTTCTGGTTTTTTCTTTTGAAGACATTTCACTTCTTATCCAAGAAGCTTCTTCAGTTCTGGCAGGATAGTGGGGAATGGAAGGATTTATATTCCCTGTAGACAGCTGGTCATTTGCATCGTTTTGATGGGTCGTTGAAAGAGGAAAAATTGCAGACTACAAGAACCAGGAGCAAAGGTGACCCTGAGGACACAGAGAAACCTCCAAGTGGCCTAAACGACCCTCTCAAAGGATGCAAATGACCAGCTATCTGCAAGGAATATAAATCCTTTCATTCCGCTCCATCCATCCAGAGCCGAAGAAGCTTCTTGGATGAGAAGCGAAACATCTTCAAGAGAAAAAAACCAGAAAGTCCAGTTGCCTCCTGAAAAAGCACCTTTGGGACAAGACGGAGCAGAAGACCTGCTGAGCAGAAGACTTGCTGAGCACATTGTAAGCCACCCTGAGTCTCCGGAGAAGGGCGGCATATAAATCAAATTAAAAAAAAAAAATGACCGAGGCTAGCAGAGTAAGAGTAGGGGGATCCTTACCTGGCAAGTGTCGATCCCTCCTTCCTCATAGCCAGCACACAAGGTGTGGGGGCTCATCGCCCCATTGTACCAATCGCTGCTGTTGCATTTCTGGGTGTCCAAGATGTTCAGTTTGGCTTCCTGCAAGACATCGGAGGTCCTCACACCTCCGAGTAGATAAAGGAAGTGGATTAATTTGGCTTCTGCCACCTGGTGGAGGCTCACACTTCCTCCCTTCCCAACACCCCCTGCCCCACATTCCTTAAGAACCAAGAACAAGACCCCCACAGGTGTCCAAAGGACAATAACTCTTTACGAAGCCTCCGTAAGGCCACAGCTGGAATACAGCGTCCAGTTTTGGTCAGCAAAATTATGAAAAAGATGCTGAGTCTTTGGAAAAAGTGCAGAGAAGAGCAACTAAGAGGATTAAAGGTGGACAGTGATTAATGTTTACATGTATTTATATGTTAGGATGTAGGTACATACATAGGTAAGGGATGCAGTGGCTCAGGGGTTAAGACACTGAGCTTGTCGATTGAAAGGTCGGCAGTTCAGCAGTTCAAATCCCTAGTGCTGCGTAATGGGGTGAGCTCCCGTTCCTTGTCCCAGCTTCTGCCAACCTAGCAGTTCGAAAGCACGTAAAAATGCAAGTAGAAAAATAGGGACCAGCTTTGGTGGGAAGGTAACAGCGTTCCGTGTGCCTTTGGTGTTGAGTCATGCTGGCCACGTGACCATGGAAACGTCTTCAGACAACGCTGCCTCTTTGGCTTTGAAACGGAGATGAGCACCGCCCCCTAGAGTCGGGAATGACTAGCACAGATGTGCAAGGGGAACCTTTACCTTTACCTTTATATACATATGTATGTATGTATATAGCACATCTATATGTCTGTTATGTATGTGTGCACTTTTGAGACCAGGCAACAGCATTTCATTATTAATGTGTGCCAGTGTGCCTAAGGAAAAAAATGACAATAAATATTATCTTAAAGGTTATTTTATCTAAAGACCTGTAGACTAAAACATATGAGGAACGGTTGCAGGATTTTGGGTTTGGCTACTCTAGAGAAAAGGACAAGGGGGGACACGATATCAGTGTTCCTGTATTTCTGGGGCTGCCACAAAGAAGAGGGGATTGGCTGATTCTCCAAGGCACTTGAAGGCAAGAGAAGAAGCCATGGATGGAAACCCATCAAGGAGAGAAGCAACCTGGAATTAAGGAGAAACAATGAGAATAATTAACCAGTGGGACAGTTTCCCTTCAGAAGTTGTGGGTGCTCCATCACTGGCGGCTTTTAAGAAGAGATGGACAGCTACTTGTCTGAAGTGATCTAGGGTCTTCTGCTTGATCAGGAGGTTGGAGACCTCCCAATGTCCCTTCCAGCTCTATTCTGGTGATAACTTATCATTGGAGGGGAGTAGAAGGAGGCAGGTCACAGTATGAGCTAAAACTTCATAACATCTCTACATCTTCTCAAAATTGCAGGATCTAACTAGAAGAGACTCCCTCCCCCCTCCCTCACACACACACACACACACACACGCAAGCAGCATAGCCTGCATGCAATGAAGGATAACCTTTGGTTAACTCTTGTTCTGTAAAACCTGAAGGGAGCGGAGTAAGTAAATATTGGCTGCTTCAGCAGAAAAGGAAAGCTCGTTAGGAACTCAGCAATCTATGCCCTGCAGGGTTTGCCAAGGGCTCCTTTGGCCCTCCGGAAGTCCGTCTCCTTACTGTTTTCAGCCGTGATTCCCCAGCCTGTAGCAAAGCAGCTGGTGAAGTTGGTTTCGGAGCCCATGGTGACCCGAGGCAAGCAGGCCGGTTGCACGTAGTCATTGAACGTCACTGGGCTGTCCAGCTTGATCAGCGCGATGTCGTTTTCCTCCGTGAGGGGATTATAATCTTGATGGAGGACCACTTTGCTCACGGTGTGTGTCTGCACGTCATCTGGCAGCTTGGAGAGATCGGTGGCTCCCACCACAATCCGCCAAAGATGCAACGAGCTGCAGAAAATCAGAGCGCAGTTAGTAGGAGACCCACTGGAACAGGGGTGTCAAAGTCCATTTCATTGAGGGCCGCATCAGGGTTGTGTTTGATCTCGGGGGACCAGGGGGGACGGCATGGCCAGGGTGGGCATGGCCAGCTCGATGTCACTCATTGAGGCTCCGTTTTCAGCCACGACGGCCTCCTGCAGCCCTCTGCCACTGAAAACAGAGCTCGGGGAGGCTGCACGCAGCCCATTTGGGCTCTGTTTTCAGCCATGATGGCCTTCTGCAGTCTTTTTCCAGAGAAAACAGAGCTCAGGGAGGCCACATGGGGCCCACCTGGGCTCTGTTTTCACTGGCAGAGGCAGCAGGCCAGTCCTTTGCTGTTTCTAGGGTGGGCCCGTGGGCCAGATCTAAGCACCCAGCGGGCTGCATCCAGCCCACGGGCCTTCAGTTTGACACCCGTACATATCTGCATGTGATGCACCTGGTGAAGGAGTGGGGGGAATCTTAGGAGCACCCCAGTTTCCCAGGGTAGATCCAGCACATTCCAGGGTGGGGCCCAAGACAAGAGGCTGCACAATCCTGAGCTGGATGGGGAAGGGGAGAAGAGGTTAGGGTACCCACACCCTGAAATCTGTCAGGGTATATCTAGCAAGTTAGAAGGTTATAACTTTACTCTGGCGAGATTCTGTCCATTAGGTCTAAGCAAATAAAGGATGCAAAGGATCAGGATCATATACGAAGTTGCAGTTCTGAAAGGATTTATTGTTCAAGCCTATATAACTTAAGAATCTAGAGTTCAATAGTAAATTGGTGTAGATAACAGTCAACAGAATTTAAGAAGGATTCGACTTGGATCATTTGCGGCAATGTTAACAACTCTAAGCTAATGATACACTTAACTCCATCCCCTGCCTCTGCCTCTTCTTCTTCTATATCCACTACATCCAGTCAGTCTCACAGGTGTCAACTTCAAACTAGCAACTTTATTGTTCACTGACTATAATACAGGAATCTTCCCAAACTGGCATTTTTCACATGGGAACAACCAGATAAGGGTCTCAGGCATTCAAGGGGGTGAAAGTCAGACTTCTCCCCCTTGTGTTTATGTAGTGAGTCTGGGCTGATTCTTCACTTAAGCCCTCCTCCCAACCAGGATGGTGGCTCTCCAACACGCTCAACTGGGTTTCGTTGGGCCATCTTTGCATTTGGGTCTGACACTGCAAAGGAAGGAGAGCACCGTTCCCTGGATTGAGGCCAAAAGAAGAAGAAGATAAGACTTATTGGGCCACAAATAAGAAAGAGCACCACTGTGCTGTGTCCCAGGGAGAAAATATGTTGTTCTTATGTTTGTTTTATGTTTTATGTTTTATTTGATTTGTATACCGCCCTACTCCTGAAGGACTCAGGGCGGTGAACAGCCAAGCAATAAAATACATAAACACAAAAATTTAAAAAACCAGTTAAAATCAAATTAAATCATTATTGGCCCAGACAAATTAAAACACCCCAATAATTTAAGAACAGATTTAAAATTTATATATTAAAAGAGGGAGGAGATTAGGCCAAGCCTGCTTGATGGAATAAAAGAGTCTTCACAGCGCGGCGGAAGGTGCGCAGATCCGGGATCCTCCGTATCTCTGGGGGGAGCTCATTCCAGACGGTAGGTGCCCCCACAGAGAAGGCTCTCCCCCTAGGGGTCGCCAGCCGACATTGTTTGGCTGACGGCACCCGGAGGAGTCCCTCTCTATGAGAGTGTACTGGCCGGTGGGAGGCTATTGGTGGTAGTAGGCGGTCCCGTAGATAACCAGGTCCTAAGCCATGGAGCTTGGTTCCCAGTCCGTTTTATGGGAGGATGGAGGCCCTGAAGAGAAATCCTGTGTAGATACCCCACCTGGATTTTGTTAGGTATCCGATGGAACAGAGAGAAAATGGGATGGTCTTTGAGGTTGATGGGAGCCCTCTGGGAAAGGTCAAGTCAAGGTTTCAGGGATTTCAGGAATTGCTACCCTTAATTTAGGGTGAAGTAACAGAATCTAGAAAACCTGGGGTTACCTTCAGTTTCTTTCTCACGCTTCCTTCAAACTCTGGACTGTGCAATCTTTATTTGAAAGTCCATCCTGAATGGCTCACTTCTTCCTATCCCAAAGTCAACTCCATATTCCTCTAGCCCAGCCTCTGAAGACACCACGCTGAAGGCTGATTAGGTTATGTACGTGCCCAGAAAGATCATATATTCCTCACCCAGGACTGACGCCTCAATAGGTCAATATTATTTGTTAAATTTATATCTCCCCAATGACTGACTCTGGGGGTTTACCCGGGGACAGCCTCACCAGCCTCTTCGTTACAGAGACCCAGCCAGATGCCAACTTTGTACACACCTCTTCTTTGTCTTGAAGCAATGAGCCGCGGTGAGGACCCAATGCTCGGCCAGGAGGGATCCCCCACACGAGTGCCGAGGTCCGTTGGAAGAGGGGATCTGGATGCTGACAAGCCAAGGCCACATTCCTGGCATGGCGTCGACACCACCCACAATCCGCACATTTCTGCCATGCTTGGGCGCCAAGGGCCGCTTCCCGCAGGCTGAAAGGGAAACAGAGAAATGAGTCAGATTGAGGCTAAGACAATCCCATCCTAGCTGTGTGGAACTGTCAGAGCAAAACTTGGTAGAAGCCACCAAACCATCATGGGATTGCATGGCATGGCTAGTCTAGTGAAGAGAAGGACCAGGGGAGACAGGATAGCAGGGTTCCATGAGCGGCTGCCGCAGAAGGGAGGGGGGGTCAAGCTATTTTCCAAAACACCAGAAGGCCAGGCAAGGAATGATGGATGGAAACTGAACATGGAGAGATTCAACCTAGAAATAAGGAGGAATTTTCTGACAGTGAGAGCAATCAACAGATGGAACAGAAGTTGCCTTCAGAAGTTGTGGGAGCTTCATCACTGGAGGCTTGCAAGAATAGACTGAACTGGCATCGGTCAGAAACAGCATAGGGTCTCCTGCTTGTGTGAGGGGTTGAACTAGAAGACCTACAAGGTCCCTTCCAACCAGTGGTGGGTTTCAATTTTTTTTAGTACCAGTTCTGTGGGTGTGGCTTGGTGGGCGTGACTTGGTGGGCATGGCAGGGGAAGGTTACTGCAAAATCCCCATTTCCTCCTGATCAGCTGGGACTTGGGAGGCAGAGAATAGATGGGGGGACAGGGCCAGTCAGAATTTTTACTACCGGTTCTCCGAACTACTCAAAATTTCCACTACCGTTTCTCCAGAACTGGTCAGAACCTGCTGAAACCCACCTCTGCTTCCAACTCTGTTAATCTGTTAAATTCACATATCCAATAGTATTGGAAACATCTCCAACTAACATCTCAAACTTCGGTTTGAGATGCAGACAACACAGGCTGCCTGTGCCAACAGTGAAGGGACAGAGGGCAGAAAACATCCTGCAGCCAAGAAGGCCCCATACCCATTTGCACCACTCAGGTGATGCAAATGAGGCGTGTTGTGTTTTTTTAAGCAACTGTGAAGCCCTCTGGGTGGGTGATTCACAGCCCACAGCACACGTGGTTGCTAGAGGTAGCAAACCTGAACTCTGGATCTGGAATTAAAAGTCTTAAGTAACAACTGAACTTAATAAGATAATTAACCTGAGCTGCATTTAAGGGTACCTCAAGCAGCAACACGACTGCTCTTGGCACTGAGACAATCTGGGCACAAAATTGTTGTGTTTGGTCTTTTTCTGATTTTAGAGGATGGTTAGATCAGGTAAGAATGTTTTAATATTTGTATTCTATGTTTTTTATCTTGGCTGTACACCGCCCTGAGTCCTCAGGGAGAAGGGCGGTATATAAATTCGAAATTAAATTAAATTAAATTAAAAGAACCTTTGATGGGTCCTCTTTGGTTCTCCCCAGTTCCCACATCTGCGTCCCAAGGATATTGAGAAGTCCCAGCTGGACTTAAAACAGGACCCTACCGGGCAGTCAACATTGTGTGGGCCTCAATGTCCTCCTCCTCCTCCTCCTCCTCCTCCTCCTCCTCCTCCTCCTCCTCCTCCTCCTCCTCCTCCAGACTCTACTCACTCTCTGGATTGTAGCCCTGTGTCCCCCACAACTGCAACAAGACCACGATTGGCAGGAGCAGCCCTGGCTGGGTCTCCATCCCCAGCTATGGTCCTTGGCATCTGTTCCCCATTGTTCAAGTCGTGCCACAGCAGGGAGATGTCGACATCAGTGGGTTCTCCTTCTGTGTTGCTAGGAGACGGGTCTGGCCCTGGTTCATGAGGGCAGGCTGGAAGGAACGGGCCACTCAACCACTCCTAGCCCAGACTCGTGGCCTTCAGCGTGGGAAGAGCTCCTTGGGTGAAGTCAACCCTGTCTTGGATTCACACAGCACCTGCCATAATGGTGGCCCCAAAGAACTACTTAGAAGATGGCTGGTGGTCATGGCAAAGCTGGTGGAATGTCTACACACAATAGAGCGAGGCTGACTGGGGAATTCTGGGAATTGAAGTCCACAACTCTTAAAGTCGCCATGTTTGAAACCTATTGCGATAGAGCTTCTAGAAGCTTGAAGATCTTCTGCGAGGGGTTCTTTATAGATCTCTTGCTAAAAGATCTTCTTCTACAGAGTCCACCAATCAAGGACTTAAAATTGGAGGAAATGCTACTTCACACGTGTAGGTAGTCTTTGACTTACAACAGCTCATTTAGTGATGGTGCAAAGTTATAATGGCATGGAAAAAAGTGACTTATGACCGTTCACAGTTATGACAGTTGCAGTATCCCCATGGTCACATGAACAAAATTCGGACGCTTGGCAACTGATTCATATTTATGACCGTTGCAGTGTCCCGGGGTCGTGTGATCCCCTTTTATTTATTTATTTATTTATTTTATTTTATTTATATACCGCCCTTCTCCCGAAGGACTCAGGGCGGTGAACAGCCATAATAAAACAGTGTACAAAATAGAATTTAAAAGCAGATTAAAATAATTAAATCATAGGCCGAATTTAAAACTCTCATTTAAAACCAATTTTAAAACCCCATTAAAACCAAATTAAAACCATTTATCCCATCAGAGCGGCTTGCTGGAATAACAGGGTCTTCACTGCACGAAGGAAGGCACGGAGATCGGGGATCCTTTGTATGTCCGGGGGTAATTCATTCCAGAGGGCAGGGGCCCCCACAGAGAAGGCTCTCCCCCTGGGGGTCGCCAGTCTACATTGTTTGGCTGATGGCACCCTGAGGAGGCCCTCTCTATGTGAGCATACCGGTCGGTGGGAGGCAATCGGTGGCAGAATGCGGTCTTGTAGATAGCCAGGTCCTAAGCCATGGAGCGCTTTAAAGATGGTAACCAACACCTTGAAGCGCACCCGGAAGACCACCGGGAGCCAGTGCAGCTCGCGCAAGAGGGGTGTTACATGGGAGCAACGGGTCGCCCCCATTATTACTCGTGCGGCCATATTCTGGACCAGTTGGAGCCTCCGGGTGCTCCTCAAGGGGAGCCCCATGTAGAGAGCGTTACAATAGTCCAGACGGGAAGTGACGAGGGCATGAGTGACTGTGTGCAAGGCATCCCGATCCAGAAAGGGGCACAACTGGGAAATCAGGTGAACCTGATAAAAAGCCCCCCTGGCCATGACCGTCATATGATCATCCAAAGACAGCCGTGAGTCCAGGAGGACGCCCAAGTTGCGAGCCCTCTCTGAGGGGGGTTGCGACCTTCAGACAAGCAAAGTCAGTGGAGAAACCAGAATCATTTAACAACCAAGTTATTAACTTAATAAGTACAATGACTCACTTAACAACTGTGGCAAGAAAGGTCATAAAATGGGGCAAACTCGCTTAACATTTCGCTTAGCAACATAAATGTTGGCTCCATTATGGTCATAACTCGAGGACCACCTGAAGCTAAAACGGCCTGCTTTTGAAAACTGTTTCGAGAGTTTTATTGTAGCCACGACCGCAGTACCCAACCCTTCGCCATATCAGAAACTGGTGGGAACTGATTGTGGCCGACTTCCACGGACAAAATGATCTGGATCTCAGCAAACCCAAGAGATCCTCTATGGGAAAAAGGGAGATCCTGGCTGAAGGTGTATGAACGATGAATCAGTGGGAAAATTTGCTTCTGGAAGTTGTGGCTTTTCAGAAGAGACTGGACAGCCATTGGTCTAGATTCTCCTGCTTGAGGAAGGGGCTGGACTAGAAGACCTCCAAGGTCCCTTCCAACGCTGTTATTCTGTATTCCAAGGTCCTGTAATGGCACAGCATTGGATACCATCCAGCAGGTTTGTTTGTAGTCTTGGGATTCCAAGACAGAAAGAAACGGCCATTGCGGTTTATGTCCATAAAGGTACAGATGGAACTCGACTTATAAACAGCCACGTCACAATTTAACAGCCCTGTTGCTAACTTAACAACTGCAATGATTCACTTAAGTGTGACGAGAAAGATCGTAAAAAGGGGCAAGGCTCACTTAACAACTGTTTATTTACAGAAATGTGAGGCTCAGTTGAGATTGTAAATTGAGGACTGTGGTTGTCAGTCAAGAACTATAAACTTCAGTTAACTGAAGAAAGAACGTTAAACATAGAAGGTTATGATTTGTTATATGGATGGCATGCTTATTTGTTATATGAAAAAAAAGTGGATAAAGTGTTTAAGGGTCATATACTCAGAAATGTGTTGTTGAGGGTTTGGAAAAAGTACCAATATAAGCTAAACTATAAGATACCCATATGGGCAAATCCCAGACATGTAATAGAAAATATAAGTATAGAGCAAAAAACAGAGGTGATTACTTATAAAGAGCTTCTTTTCTTGGAAAGGGGTAAATTGCAATTGAAATCTTTAGATGAATTAAAAGAAGAAGGGATAATTTATACTTGGTTTCAGTATGGTCAGCTTCAAGCTAGATGGAGGGAAGATCAAAAATTTGGTGTTATGCAAAATGAGGAAAATCTGGTGAAACAGATTAGAGATCAAAGCCAGATGCATATTAAAAGGTTGTATAATGCATTATTGGAAATAGATTCAGAAACGGAATTGGTTAAGGATTGTATGATAAAATGGGCACAAAACTTTCAGGAACCAGTGATGATGGAAACGTGGGAAAAGATTTGGGTCAGAAATGTTAAATTTACGCAAGCACAAAATTTGAGAGAGAATTTTTATAAAATGTTTTATAGATGGCACTTAGATCCTAAAAAATTATCATATATGTACTCTAATTTGCAAGCTAAATGTTGGAGATGTGAATGTAATGATGCAACCTATTATCATATATGGTGGACCTGTAAGAAAATCAAAGCATTTTGGATAAAAATTTGGTGGGTGATGCAGAATATTCTGAAAAGAAGGTTGAAATTTACTCCTCAATTGTTCCTATTGGGTATAACTACGGACTGTACAGTATCAGAGACTAAATTGATTTTGAATTTAATATCAGCAGCTAGGCTGTTGGTAGCGCAATATTGGAAGGACTCTTTGCCTACTATTGAAGAGTGGATACTGAAAGTAACAAACCTAGCAGAAATGGCGAAAATCTCAGCGTACCTGAAGGACCACAGACAAGAAAGATACGTATCGGAATGGAGAAGATGGATTGATTATATTCAAAATAAGTATCAGACAAGAAAATATCAAATAGCTTATGAATGAACGTTAAGTATTAGAAGTATTATGTTATCTACAGTGGAGTTAAGGTTTCGGGGGGGGGGGGAGTTAGTAGTCTGAGGATAAGTAGGTTAATCTAGTTTATGATTGTTAAATGAAACACCTTGTATTTTGCTCTGGGAAGTCTGGGGGGGAGGGTGGGATGAGGGGAGGGAAAGGGTGGGGGGAATATGGGGGGGGAGAAAATTTTTGTTTTTTGTAAAACTTTTCAATAAAAAAAAAAGAACTACAAACTTCACTGTGGTTTAAGTCAAGGACTGGTACCTGTAACTGTATTACAGTTAATACAGTTTTAATAATAAAATAATATATTTCTTGATTCACAATTGTGATTGAGTCAGTAATTATGGTCCTATTATTATTTTATTTATTTATTGAATTTCTATACCGCCCTACTCCCGAAGGACTCAGGGCGGTGCACAGCCATGAAATAAAACACATAAATATACAAAATTTAAAATCGAATAAAATGAATTAAATAAATTTGGCTGAATTAAATTTAAGATACCCATATTTTAAATACTATGCTGGTCCTATGCTGTGCTGGTTGTTAAAGCAGGTCATCGCATGAATCATCATCATCTTTTAACAATCCCTGGTGGGGTGGAGTCTGGGCACCTGAATGGAGCTAGCAGTGTTTACTGGCCAGATGCCCTTCCTGTCACCCATGAGGAGTTATATTCTCATTGTGCCCAGAGAGAGAAATATCTGCCTCTACCTAGAACTGAACTCACAGCTTCCTGATTGCAAAGCGAGACCTCCATCTCTAGGCCACCGCACCACTCAGGTCATCCCATGAATGATCTGATTGTGTGACTTTTTTTTCCCGATGGTTGTTAAGCAAACAGACTGTCTGCAAAGGGGTGTTTTTTACCCAGAAACCAGAAATAGGTCATGTTATGCAAACAGCCATAGAGGCAGGCCAGTTGGGAGCCCCCAAAATGGGATCCTGCGAGCGCAGGTGGGGGGCAACCGCTGGAACTTTGAATCTGGGTCGTCAGTACTTTTTGGAGAAGGTCCATCATAACTTTGAACGGTCGCTAAGAGAGTGGTCATAACTCAAGGAATTCAATTTCAATTTCAATTTCAATTTCATTCAATTTATATGCCACCCCTCTCCGAAGATTCAGAGTGGCATATACAGGAATACCTGTGTCTGAAAAAAAAAACACCATATTGCATATTTAAGAAATCAAGAATTTATTTTCCAAATACAGAAAAATCACACGGGACTTCTCTTTGTCATAATGTCCACAGTTTAAACTTTTTTTTTTAAAAAAAAATTAAAATTAAACTTCAAATTAAACAATTAGCATTTTGGGATCTTTGAAGAAAGCAGCAGAAAGAAACCCAACATCATAGATGTCAATGCCTGGGCTGTCCCTTAGGGCTTTTTAAAAGTGCTTTTGTTAGACATAATCCTAGGAATTTTGGAAGAGCCTTCCAGGGGGAAGAGGGGGTAGCAGCAAATTAAGAAAAGAGGGGAAAGTTAGTTGGGAACCTTCTCTGAGCTTGTAATAAAGCGTAATAAAACGCTTCCAAACGTTTTATTACCAGGCGAGGTGACACCTTCAGTGGAGTATAGGGGGTGTCAGTGTTGATATTCTCTGCTTCTAAGGGCCTCGTGTGGCCAGTAGGTCTAGTGATGGGAGGTCACGTCAGGTAAGGGTCACATTACGTGAGGGTCTTTTGATGGGTCAAGGGATCGATCTCTAGACCCAGGCAACCCCAATATCAAATCTAATCAATAAATAAGAAATCAAGAATGGCCAATATAGGTGGGATCTTGCTGAGGTCCCACTGGGCCAAGGACTCAAGGGGGGCCATCACAGACGTGACTCAATTGAGAAACGGGGCATGTTCACTCAAGGAAGAAGCTCCTTCTACGACGGGACCCTCCCCTGACACGACCTTCCCATCACAAGATCTACTGACCACACAAGGCCCTTACAAGCAGAAAAACACCAGCACTGACCTCCCCTAAACTCCACTGAAGATGTTACTGTCAACCCTGAAGTGAACCTGGCTGAAGCCGTCTTGGGTTGCCACATACGAGGGAAGGGGGGGGATTGCTAGATGTGGTTTTGTAGCCAAAACAGTAAAGCTTTCCTGTGGGAACCAAGGACATTCTCACAGGTGGCTGGCCAGGGGAGGAGCCAAGTAACCAAGCAACCAGCCAGCACCTGGGATTGGACAGCAGTGACTTGGGAGAAAGGGGAAACTTTTACTTTTTAATTCGGTGAAAGCCCCAGGAACTTTCAGAGTCGGCTTTCACCAGTTGTGCCAATATGATGTATCCAATAAAACTGTTCTTGGGGAAATTGCCTGCCTTGGAGTTCTGCTTTCTATGGGTGCCTTGCTTGGAACCCTGACAGTTACCTAGCCTGGTAATGAAACATTTGGAAACCAACCCACAACCTCAAGAGAATGAACCCCCCCAACCCTCATCCTCCACCCGAGCTACAGATATTCACCCCCATGGCAGGGGAAAAGTTATTTTACAACCTCAGAGTCCAGGCAGGCAACATGGCCAGCTTCAACCATCTCCCCATCCTAACACGCCTGTGGGTGCCCCATCCCTGGAGGTTTTTAAGAAATGATTGGACGGCCATTTGTCCAGAGTGGTACAGGATCTCCTGCTCGAGCAGGGGGTCGGACTAGAAGACCTCCGAGGCCCCTTCCAACTCAAGTTGTTTTGTTGTTACTCTCTCTCCAGCTTGATGGGGCTGCACAACCACCTCGCAAGGAAGCTGCAAATGCATTTGCTGCAGGTTGCAGAGATGGGGAGGGCTGAGGCGGCTTCCAAAGGCAGAGATTCGTGATTTCATGTCTCTTTTCCCTCTGTGTGAGTTGCCCCCTCCCCCCACCCCTGGCTCTGGACTCATCCTCACATTCCATAGAGCAGTGTTTCTCAACCTTGGTAGCTTGAAGATGGGTGGACTTCAACTCCCAGAATCCCCCAGCCAGCAACGCTGGCTGGGGGATTCTGGGAGTTGAAGTCCACCCATCTTCAAGCTTCCAAGGTTGAGAAACACTGCCATAGAGGAATCCTCGCTAGCTCTTGTCTACCTCAGCCTGGAAACTGGAGGGCTGCTTAAGCATCAACCCAGGGATGATTTCAAGAACGGTTGGCCCTGCTTTATGCCACTCTGGTAAGGCCACCTTGGAATACGGCATCCAGTTTTGGTCACCACGATACAGAAAAAGATCCCTTCAGCCTCCAACCCCGATAGTCTTTGACGGGGAAGAATGGGGCATGATCTCCATTCCTGGTGAGTTTGGAGTTTTAAAGAAGGGAAGAAATGCAGCTGCAGGAGAGACATTCTCCCCTCGCTGCTAAGAGGGGAAGGGGGGGGCACCTGGACTTCTCATCCAGCAGAAGAGGTTGCTCAGGATCACGGAACTTGCCTGTGTCAGAAAGCAAGATGGGATTAAATTTTGTTTGCCGATTTAAAAAAAAAATTGCAAAAACTCCTTGGGAGTTGTTGTGGCTCCGTTACCTGAGCCTGTGTCATCGGCAGGAGAGGACTCCGAGAGTGAAGAGGAGGAGTTGGCAAGGCCTCCCTCTCCAGGACCCTCCTCTCTGGCAATGCCTCCAGAGGACACCGAAGGCCAAGAGATAGGCCCAGAGCCAAGCACGTCCCCACAGCCACAGGTGGTCAGCGACGAAGGAGATAAGTGCTGGCTGGATCCTTGAGAGCGGCGCAGGGAGAAGTGTGCGCAGCAGAGGGGAAGGCATGCCAGAGATTAGCTGAGTCACTGGACCACACCCCACAGGATATAAAAGGGAGCGTGGTGCCGGTCAAACTTTGTGACGAACAAAGCTGAAAGCTTCCACGCCATTCTGCATTGCCAGACTTTTGCTTTAAGACTTTGCTGGAGTATCTCTGGACTTGATTAATTCCGTAATTATTGAGCTGCTTTCCTTTGATGTATCAGAAGTGGGGAGAAGTTCTCTCTCCTCTTTGTAAATAATAAACTCTTGGCAGGCAGCCACTAGGTTGTTGCCAAGTTCCGTTATCATAAGGA
The DNA here is from genome assembly GCF_029215685.1 of Pituophis catenifer annectens. Classification (NCBI taxonomy): domain Eukaryota; kingdom Metazoa; phylum Chordata; class Lepidosauria; order Squamata; family Colubridae; genus Pituophis; species Pituophis catenifer. The sequence goes on from NW_027256887.1 coordinate 89,655,722, forward strand.
AAAGGATTTTGCCGGCTGGTTTGGTCTTTAACCCCTGAACGTCTGTTGGTGTGTGTGCGTGGGGTTGGGGACAGAACAGGAGTGTACTAAACCGAACCCGGCTCTTCTGCCAGGGGAAGAAGAGCAAGACGTGGGTCACGGACGGGGGGTGCGAGGAAAGAGTAGGGGGCTAAGAGCCACAGCGGCAGCAGGAGGGCTTGGGGCTGCACTGGGGGCTGCAGCACGGCTGAAGCGAGGGGTCGATCCCCAAGGCCAGCTGGCTTTCCCCAAAGGTCATGTCCTGGTCAAAGGCAGCTTTCAGCAGGCGGGCCTCCTTAAGGACCTTCAGGATCCCGGGCTTCTGGGCCCCGGCTGGCAGGAGGTTGTAGTTCTCCGCAGGGTCCATCTCGAGGTCAAAGAGCAAGGGGGGCTCCTGTGGGGTGAGAGCAGTGAAGCCGCTGCAGGCCCGATCAGGGGTCGCAGCGCTTGCGAAGGCTCCTGGAGATCGAAAGAGAGACGGGAGGCTGGTTGGGTATGGAGCGTTTTATGGCGCATGGGCTTTGTGGTTATCTTTTTAATATTGTAAACCACCCAGAGGTAGGATGGGTGGCAAATAAAGAGAGAGGGGGGGGTGAAAGAGAGAAGGATGAGAGAGGAATGGGGGAGGGAGGGGGAGAAAGAAGGATGAGAGAGGAGAGAGAAAGATGGGCGAGAGCGAGGGGGGAGAGAGAAGAATGAGAGGGGAGAGAGAAAGGGAGAGAGAGGGATGAGAGGGGGAGAGGGGAGGAGGGAGAGAGGGATGAGAGGGAAGAGAGAGGAGAGAGCGAGGGGGGAGAGGGAGGGGAGAGAGAAGGATGAGAGAGGGGAGAGAAAGATGGGAGAGAGAGAAGGATGAGAGAGGGGAGGGAGGGAGAGAGGGATGAGAGGGGGAGGGGGAAGAGAAAGGGATGAGAGAGGGAAGAAAGAGGGATGAAACAGGGGAGAGAGAGGGGAGAGAAATGAGAGAGAGAATCTATCTATCTACCCATCTTTCCATCTGTCTCTGTTTCTGCCTCCCTGCCTGCCCATCTCTCCATCTCCATCTCTATCTCAGGACTGGAAGTTTCACTCCTGACCACTTTAGGCAGGCAGCAAAGAACCGGTTGCCAGTTTGCTCCCAATTCAAGGAGTTGGTTGTGACATTTGAAGCCCTTTGTGGCCTGGGACCCAGGTATCCAAGGAACCATCTTGCCCCAGTGGTTCTGGCAGGAGAGACCTCCTGCAGACCCCGCCGGCCGAGGAATTCCGGCTGATGGGTGCCAGGAGAAGGGCCTTTCCTGCTGTGGCTCCCACCCTCGGGAACACCAGGCCCCTGGAAGTGAGATCTCCCCCAGCCTCCTGGCCTTCCAGAAGGGCCTTAAAACGCGGCTCTGCCAACGGGCTTGGGGTTCCGATGGGGGCATCCCTCCTGGAGGTAGTCAGTAGGCTAGGAAGGACATCTCACCCCCATCCCGAATATTCTGGCTTTAAACTTAATCAATCTTTGTTCATTTTGATGGCTAATGTTTTCTACGTCTGCTTTTCGGATGCGATAAGCCGCCCAGAGTCTCTTGAGAGTGAGATGGCCGGCATGAAAATCTAATCAATAAACAAAGGGCTCACCTTTGGTGAAGAAGTGGGCCTTGTACTTGCCATAGCGGACAGCAAAAACCCCACACAGCTCATCAGGAGCTGACGGGTAGAAGAACATGGTCTGACGGGGGCTCTGTCAGAAGAATCAGACAAGACAACATCACCCTAGCCCTGATGACGTTACCTAGTTTGGTAATGAAAGGTCTGCAAGTAAACAATCAAGCTCAGAAAGCATCAGGACCCCACAGTCCTCCTCCTCCTCCTCCTCTCCAAAACCCCCACTCCCTTCTAGCACTGATGACACTACCTAGTTGGGTCATGAAACGTCTGCATGAAAGCAGCCAAGCTCAGAGAGCACCAAGGACCCCAGTTCTCCTCCTCTTTCCCCTTCTCCTCCCCTCCTCCCTTCTAGCACTGATGACATTACCTAGTTGGGACATGAAACGTCTGCATGAAAACATCCAAGAAGAACTGAAGAAGCTTCTTGGATGAGAAGCGAAACGTTTTCAAGGAAAAACGGAGAACTTCCCGTTGCCTCTTGGAAAAGCACCTCTGGGACAACCGTGACCTGGATGATGGAGGATCTCCATGGACATCCAAGGGCATGGAAAGCGAGGCCCTCACGGCCTCACAGCTGCCCCCCGAAGCCTACCTACCTCTCCTTTCCCGAAGAGGACGGGGCTCAGGTCATATCCGTCCAGCGTGACGTTGGGGAGACGCACCCCAGCCAGAGCAGCCACCGTGGGCAGGATGTCCAAGGTACTGGCCAGTTCATGGGTCACACCTGGCTCCAAGAGGAAGCAGTCAGGGAGGGGCTGATTGAAGGAGCACCCCCTCTGCCCCTGCCCCATGGCAAGCTGAGGTCCTCCCGTCCCACCGGCTCACCTGGCGCAATGCGACCTGGCCAATAAGCCACGGCTGGTTCCCTCATGCCCCCTTCGTAGGTCGTCCCCTTCCCACATTTGAGCAAGCCAGAACTTCCTCCTCGGCCCCCGCGCATCGTCTCGGGGCTGTCGAGAAATGGGAAATGATACTTTAGCAAACGACTTTGAACCTCAGCAGCAGTCCAGCAAGTTCTCAACAGTAAGCAATTTATAAACAGTTTTGTTTTAATCCCCAATTATTGAAAACTTTTGCCGCTCCAGCATTTATAAACTCTGGGCCTGTTTTGCAAGGTGGGGGAGGGGTGGAAACTATTATTGTTGTAATATATCTATTGGCATTCAACTGGGGGGGGCACGCAGTGGTGAAATTCAAATTTTTTTACTACCGGTTCTGTGGGCGTGGCTTGGTGGGCGTGGCAGGAAAAGGATACTGCAAAATCCCCATTCCCTCCCCACTTCAGAAAAAGGATATTGCAAAATCCCCATTCCCACCCCACTCTGGGGCCAGCCAGAGGTGGCAAATTTGCCGGCTCTCCGAACTACTCAAAATTTCCGCTACCGGTTCTTCAGAACCTGTCAGAACCTGCTGGATTTCACTCCTGGGGGGACGATATGCGTGTGTGTGTGTTTGTCTCTTTTTTTAAGTGCACAATTTCTTTAAAAAGGTTTTGTTTTTTAAGTTTGCCAAACTAGACTTCTTTGGGGGGGGGGGTTCCCCTTGAAAACGTTTCTCTTCTCATCCAAGAAGCGTCTTCTGTTCTGAAAAATTGAAGAACTTCTCCAGAACGGAAGAAGCTTCTAGGGTGAGAAGCGAAATGTTTTCAAGGAAAAAACCCAAGAAAGTCTAGTTGCCTTTTGGAAAAGCACGTCTGGGGCCCTGCCATGAGGTTCTGTTAAACTGGATTTTCTGGTGTTATAAAAACCCACCCAAGCTATGCAGAGATACTTTCGTGGCAGCAGGATTCATCACCGATGGTCAGAAAGGACTGCCTGGCCTGTGCCAACCCTTGAGGCTAAACTGACCACCTTCCTGCAGCCCTCTCTCCATTCCTGAGCCAAAGGCTGGCCCCGGCTGCACACTTACCCATTGTCGGACGTGAAAAACACCAGCGAATTTTTGTGGACCCCGGCATCCTGCAAAGCTTGCAAGAGGAAGCCGACGGTTCCATCAAACTCCAGGAGGGAGTCACCATAAGGTCCTCTAGAGGATCGGCCAGTGTAGTTTTGGCTCCCGAACTGGGGATAATGGGTATGCTGGAAAGAGGGGGGAAAGACACAACCATCAATACTGAAAGCCTCCCAGAGTCACTGACTGAGATGGGCAGCTATAGAAATTGGATGAATAGAAAAGTCTCAAAAATGATGAGGGGACTGGAGGCTGAAACATATGAAGAACGGTTGCAGGAACTGGGTATCTCTAGTTTAATGAAGAGAAGGACCAGGGGAGACAGGATAGCAGTCTTCCAATATCTCAGGGGCTGCCCCAAAGAAGAGGGAGTCAAGCTATTCTCCAAAGCCCCTGAAGGCAGGAGAAGAAGCAATGGGTGGAAACTAATCATGGAGAGAAGTAACCTGGAACTAAGGAGAAATTTCCTGACAGGGAGGGCAATTAACCAGTGCAATGGCTTGTCTTCAGAAGCTGTGGATGCTCCATCACTGGAGTCTCAAAGGTGCTTTTTCAGGAGGCAACTGGACTTTCTGGTTTTTTCTTTTGGAGATGTTTCGCTTCCCATCCAAGAAGCTTCTTCAGCTCTGACAGGATAGTAGGGAATGGAGGGATTTATATTCCTTCCACTTCCCTCCATCCAATCAGAGCTGAAGAAGCTTCTTGGATGAGAAGCGAAACCTCTCCAAAAAGAGAAAACCAGAAAGTCCAGTTGCCTCCTGAAAAAAGCACCTCTGGGACAAACCTGGAGGACGGAGAATCTCTACAGACTTCCATCACTGGAGGCCTCCAAAAAGACACTGGACAACCATTTGTCTGGAACGGCATAGGGTCTCCTGTTTGAGCAGGGGGCTGGACTAGAAGACCTCCAAGGTCCCTTCCAGCTCTCTTACACTATGATTCTATGTTGGTGTGAAAAACTGAATGACTATATGGAGACTTCTGCTTTCCAAACCCAGCAACCTAAAAGGAGCTCCAGAGCAGCCCCCGGCAGGCCCAGCCATCCCCCTCAGCAGAACGAGTGCAATGGATCCCCTAAACGGATCCCCAAATCACAGGGCAGATTCCCACCAATTCTAGGATAGGTCCCCGTGTTGCACAGAAGCTGCAACGCATCAACTAAATCCCTAAAAAAGCTCTCTAGACAGAAAGACTGCAAACATCGGCCTCCACTACAGGTAGTCCTCAAGTTAGGAGCACAGTTGAGCCCAAAATTTCTGTCGTTAAGCGAGACAGTTGTTAAGTGACCCTTTTTACGACCTTTCTTGCCACAGCTGTTAAGTGAATGGCTGCAACTGTTAAATTAGTAACACGGGTGGGTCGCCAAAGGGATCACGTGACCCATGCAACCGTCCTAAGTACGAATCGGCTGCCAAGCGTCTGAATTTTGATCACGTGACCACAGGGATGCTGCAATGGTCATAAGTGTGAAACACGGTCCTAGGTCCCTTTTTCAGCTCCCCTTGTAACTTCGGATGGTCACTAAGCGAATGGTTGCTAAGTCAAGGGCTACCTCTACCTGCAATCAGACTTCAGAGATAAAAGTTGGGACGTTTGTGAGATTGCCAAGTGTGGGAATATGGAAACTTCCAGCCCCTGTTTGATCCGCAGGGCATTTTCTGCTCAGGATCGAAGGCCAAAGAGGACTGGCTGGATCAAAGGAGCCGAGCCATAAAGTTGGAGAAGGACTTTGCTCTTGGTGTGGCTTCCGCAGGGTGTGTGTCTGTGTGTGTGAGAGAGAGAGGGGGGGAGTGAGGGGAGCAGCGGAGACAGAGAAGCAGCAACACCCCCCCCCCCAACAGAGAGGCTTCCTGTGCAGGACACCCAGGGCCCAAGGCCACCAAGCTTCCCATCGGACTCTCCAGATGAATGGAGGCCGCAGGTTGTCCTCGATTTACGAGAGTTTAGCGTCTTCGTTTTCTGTGACTCTCCCTCTTTTATGGTCCCACCAGTTCTTGCTTGCAGGCAAAGGGTATTTTTTGCAGACCTTCCAATGCACCATTATTATTATTACTACGGGTAGTCCTGGACTTACAACCCTTCATTTAATGACCACTCAAAGTGACAACCGCACTGGAAAAGGTGACTCATGACCGCCTTTCACACTCAAGGCCGTGGCAGCATCTCCAGGGTCACGTGGAGGTCAAAATTCAGACGCTTGTAAATGTGTTTATGAGAAATAAAAGTAAAAAACTTTAAAAAAAAAAAATTCAGACGCTTGCCAACTGACTCCTATTTATGACGTTCGCAGCATCCGGGGGTCACGTGATGCCTTTGGTGACCTTCTGATGAGCAAAGTCAAGGGGGAAACCAGATTCATTTAACGACCGTGTCCCCAACTTAACAACTGCACTTAACAACGGTGGCAAGCGAGGTCGTAGAATGGTGCAAAATTCACTGAGCCACAGAAATGTTGGGCTCAATTGTGGTCGTATGTTGAGGACTACCTGTATACAATGGGCTGAGGTTACCCCACCCACCCTTCCTGCTCATGCCCCCCCACCCCCCACCCCCCGCCCCAGGAGACTCACGTGGGAGGCGTAGTAGAGGAAGAAGGGCTGCTTGCGCTGGGCAGAAGCCAAGATGAAATCTCGTGCAAATGCGCTGTAGTGGCCCTCCAGGTGCGGGAAGTAAATCGGCTGCTGCACGATGCTCCGGTTCAGGAAGAGGGGGACGGGGACCACCCCCTGGTCACAGACCCCAAAGCACCGAGTGCTGGGAGGGAAGCAGGTTAGGTTCTGGCAGGGGCCCTGTGAAAGAGGCGGGAGGGGTGAGGAAGGGGAGGGCAAGGGAGGAGGCACGCAGCGGAGCCCTCCCTGCAAGCCACACGGCCCCTTCCCCTCCTCTAAGCAAGCCCCCCCTCCCTCCGTTGGGAAACTTACAGTCAGGCTAGAAGGAGGGGGCAAGGGGGCAAGTAGCCTTGAGTCTTTGCACAGCCACAGGAGGCATAAGCCTGACAACCATCACTCCCACCCTCCCTCCTCCTTCTCTTCCTCCTTCTCCTTCTTCCACCTCCTCCTCCTCCTCCTCCCCTCCCTCCTGTCTATTTGCAAAGTGTGGCGGTGTGTTTCAATCTTCTCTCTGGGGTCCTTGGTGCTCTCTGAGTTGGGTTGTTTTCTTGCAGACGTTTCATGACCCAACTAGGTATCATCATCAGTGCTAGAAGGGAAGGGATATTTAAACAGAAAGCAAGCCCTCCCCCCTCCCTTCTAGCACTGATGATGTTCCCTAGCTGGGTCATGAAAGTCCAACCCTTCTATTGGGGATTCAGACCCTTCCACCCAAGGAGATGACAGTCCCAGGGAGCCCGGAATCCCCCCCCCCATGTCACCCCTGCAGCCTCTCACCTGGTCGTGCGAGTAGGGCACCCCCAAGAAGTGGTCAAAGCCTTGGTTGGTGGGCAGGAACATGCCGTTGGGACCCAGGCCCAGATGCCACTTGCCAACCATGGCGGTGGCATAGCCCTGCTCCTTCAGCAATTCGGCCACCGTCACCTCGGCTAGCGGGAGGCCTCCCTGCGACCCGGGATAAAAGACGCCCGGATAGATGCCGGACCGGGTCTGATAGCGTCCAGTCAGGAGGGCTGCCCTGCACAGAGAGAAACGCAGAGTCCTGGACTTACCACCATTCATTGAGGGACCATTCAAAGCTGCAACGGCACTGAAAAAAGTGGCATATGACCGTTTCTTCTGAGCCAGCTCCCCAAACCCCCCAAAGCCTCTGAAGAAGGGAACTCAAAGTTTCCTTTATGAGGAGGCACCAGCAGCCCCGGCAAAAACTCTCTCTCTCGCCGCAAACTAACAAGTCCGTCCGGCAGGAAATATTTTGAAGACCTAAATTAGTTGATATCAAAAATTTGTACGGCAAGGCAAAAAGGCGAGAATAAAATTAAAAATGCTGCAAGCTCTTAAAAGTAGAGGTGGTTTTGGTCTTCCAGATTGGGAACTATATTACCAAGCATCGGCACTTTCGTGGGTGAAAGAGTGGGCTAATTTGAGGAATAAAAGGCTGTTAGCGTTGGAAGGGCATGCTCTGCCTGCCTTTCTATGGCGTGAGAAGGGCAAGATGCACCGCTACTTCCAGAGGCATGACATTAGAAATGCATTACTGCTAGCATGGACCAAAATCAAAGAACAGTATTTGAAAATGCCAGAATGTTTATCTATAATGGAGGTGTGGATATAGCCCAATGTCATAAATTTGGACAAAATTATAAGATATGAGGACATATTAAACAAAAGGGGAGAACTAAAAACAAAACAAGAACTAAAAGGATTAGGAATTGATCTATTATGGTGGCCACAGTTGCAGATAAAATCAGATATGAAAAAGATAGGCAGGAATACGGTTTTTATAATGAACCAAATGAACTGGACCAGATCTTAATGGGAACAAATCAAAAATTAATCAAGCGGATATACAGTTATTTATTGACTTTCAAGTTGGAGGAGGAACAAGTAAAGGAAGCAATGATAATTTGGGCTAAGAATTTTGGTTACACAATAGATTTGGACAGGTGGCAGAAATTGTGGAATAGAAATCATAAAATCTTACAATGTCAACAGCATGCAAAGAAAACATGGACACCTAGAGAATGCACTGCTCAACACAGAAATGGAATGTATGATATAAAAAAAATATTTTTTATTAAATCTGTCCAGCAGGGAGATGAATAGCTGCCTGCCACACCTGTTCATCTCCGCCCCCTGCCTTTTACCCCAAGAGCAAGGGTGGGACTTCGCTAGCAGCGGTGGCTCTTCCGTCCCAAGGACCGGCCCATAGATTTCCACTGTTCTCCTCTCCTCTGCCTTCTGCACATCCGGCACTAGACCCAGCTGTTCCTCCTCTTCCTCATCAGCCACCTCCAGTCCTGGGGGCTGTTGACTTTCAATCTGAGGGTTGACAAATGGCCCAGGCTCCGCCTCTGTCTCTCTCTCTGACAGCTCCATTCCCTCTTCCCCCTCGGAGCTTATGCCGTGATGCTGCCCCTGACTCCCACACCCCCTCCTCCTCCTCCTGATTCGGCTGTTGGAGGGGCCGGCGGTCAACAGACCACAACACTGTTGTTCACACTGACGACCCTTGCAGCATCCCCAAGGTCACGTGATCAAACTTTGGATGCTTGGCAACTGACTCATATTATGACGGTCGCAGTGTCTCAGGGTCACGTGATCCCCTTTTGTGACCTCCTAACAAGCAAAGTCCATGGAGAAGCCAGATTCACTTGATAACCATATAACTAACTTAGCCACTTAAAAACGGTGGCATCGAAAATTTTAAAGTGGGGCAAAAACTCACTTGACCACTGTCTCCCTTAGCAACAGAAATTTTGAACTCAATTGTGGTCGTAAATCAAAGTCTACCTGTAGATGGTTAGGTCCAATCATCCTCAGAGCCAGAGCCCAGGGAAGCCAAGAGCTGAAAGGTCTCCACCTTGGACACAGAGGGCATCTCAAGAGGTTCAGCACCTCTCTTGATGCCTGTTTCCCTTTCCCTTGGGCTTTGAGGTCAAGAGTCTGCTTCATGGACAGCCTTGAACCCTCTTGACAAAAGAGGGGCCTCAGACTCTTCTGGGGTGACTCTCGGAAGAAGAGAAGGAGACCACTCTACCTGGAAGGGCTGCAGACGGAGCTGCTGCTGTAGAAGTCCGTGAAGCGCAGGCCCTCGGCAGCCATCTTGTCCAGGTTGGGGGTGGCAGAGGTGGGATGTCCATAGCTGCCCAGGTCTCCAAAGCCCAGGTCATCCGCAAAAATCAGGACGATGTTGGGGGGTTGGTAGGCTGACCCGAGGGAGGCCAGCAGCCCCAGGGAGCACAGGGCGAGGAGCCAGGACGGAGGCAAGGCTGACATGTTGTCCAGAAGGAAGCAGCAAGCCACCAGGTCACCAACTTGAATGGGGCGCCAGAGGTCCAGCCCACAGCATGCCCCACTGCTCTCCAATCAGAGAAGTCCGGATTCAACCGTCACCGGGAGGATCTTCAGCCCGAGGCTGACTCTTCCAAGGTCTCCGGAGACCCTGCGCTCGGTCCAAGGCTGCAAAAGGAGAGAAGTCTCAGGAAAAATAGGAGAAACACCCTAGGAGAAAACAGAGCAATAAAGAAAATAATCAGTATTTCAAGAGCAGGAAGCAGCCCTGGCACTGGAAAAGCTGCTGGGAGGGGTCTAGAAATGGTTGTGTTTTTTTTTAAAGAACAGAATAAGTTCACCAACAAGCACAATGAACTCGACCGAGGAAAACAGGTTAGAACAATGGGGGCTAAGACGGAACGTTCTAGAACAGGGATCCCTACCTGATGGGTCAGACCACGTCACGCAGCATAGCTCGCCCAGCATAGCCACGATGGGAGTTGTAGTCCACCCTGGAAGTGGTGGGTTTAGCCCCCCTTGAAAAATGGAAGCCGCTGATCCGAGATGAGCCAACGGATTGCTAATCTCAAATAACACATGCAAGTCAGAGTCCCAGGGTTGGAAGGGACTTGGAGGTCTTCTAGTCCAACCCCAGGCCCCGACTGGCCTTCTTAGGCCATCTGTTATTCTGTTATCCCAGACCAATGGGAGAGGGTGAGAGCAATTGGCCAGTGGAAGAGAAATTGCCTCCAGAAGTTGTGGGAGTTTTTAAGAAGAGGCTGGACAACCATTTGTCTGACGTGGTGCAGGGCTGCCTGCTTGAGCAGGGACTAGAAGACCTCCAAGGTCCCTTCCGTCTCTCTTGTTCTATTATTTTGTAGAAAGCAAGAGCCCCTCACCCGGGGCCCTCCAAAGGTCATGGATAAGTGTCTCAGCACTACAGGGGAGTCTTCAACTTACGACCACAATTGAGCCCAAATTTTCCATAGCTAAGCAAGACAGTTGTTCAGTGAGTTTTGCCCCATTTTACAGCCTTTCTTCCCACAGTCATTAAGTGAATCGTTGCAGTTGTGAAGTTAGTTAGTAGCACGGTTGTTAAATGAATCTGGCTTCCCCGTTGACTTTGCTTGTCAGAAGGTCACAAAATGGGAACCCGGGATGCTGCGACTGTCATAAATATGAACCAATGGCCAAGCATCCAAATTTTGGTCCCGTGACCATGGGGATGCTGCAACAGTCACAAGTGTGAAAAGCAGCCATAAGTCACTTATTTTCCAGCACCGCTGTAACTTTGAACAGTCTCTAAATGTAAATGTTGTAAGTCGAGGACTACTGCACAGCTTGATCTGAATCCTGACTGCTTCTCTCTTGCTGGGAGGGAGTCTCCCCCCTCCCCCGCCACCTTCAGGGAGCGCCTCCAGATGCCTGGGCGGGTCCCCCAAAGGCCACAAAACCTCCCGGATCCCACCAGAAAGCGCTTTCCCAGCTGCGGCAGACGGAGAGCTCCTGCGGGCTGGCTCCGATGGACCCGAAGCCCCGGGGGCTGAGGAAGAGGGGCGGCTGCTTGGTCTCCCCGCGGCGCTGCTCGGCCAGGCTTAGGGCAGGGAGGGACCCCCGAGGGAAGCCCCGGAGCGCCCGAGACCCCAACCTCGCCTTTACCTCGGCCGCCCCGCGGAAGCTCCGCTCCTCCGCCGCCGCCTCCAGCTGTGTCTGGCGGCCCCGGCTCGAGTCACGCGGGGCAGCGGAGGCCGGCCTTCAAGTGCGGGGCTTCTCCGGGCGGAGGGGAGGAGCTTCTGCCGCCCCACCTGGCCACGCGCGGAGCCGCCGGGCAGCCACTCGGGCCAGCTGCAGCGAGAGGCCCCGGCCCCGCCTGCTCCGCCGCTGGAGTAGAGGAGGGTCTTCCAGCCCTTCCCCCGCCCGGAGCCCCCGAGGCTGGGCTGCGGGAGGGGCGCCGGGCGGGCCAAGGGGTGGGTGGAAGAGCCCGCCTCTACCCCGGGCTGGGGGTCTCTCGCTGCAGCTGGCCCGAGTGGCTGCGCCCGCCTTGGACCGCGGAGGGTCCCGGGGCTCCACGCTGCCCGAGGCGAGCGGGCTGCCTGCTTCGCTTCCCCCTCTCGGTCAGGGTGGCCTTTCGGCGGCCAGAAAGCTTCGCCCCGCGGGACCCCCGAGAGCGCCCCGCCCAGCCCCGCCTGCCCCCCTCCTAGAGAGCGGCTGCTTCTGCCCAGGCGGCGCTGCACGGGGGGCGTGGGGGAGACCCCCCCTCCTCCAGAGGCTAGTGGGGACCTTTCGAAGAAGACCCAGGCGAAGGGCGTCCTCCCACCTTTTCCCCAAGGAAATTGCGGCTGGGCATGGCCCTTCCCACGTTGCCAGATGCACAGGCCCGGGAACGAAGGGCGAAGGTGGCATTGCCAGGCCGGAGGGAGGCAGCACCAGACGGCTAACGACAGGCCCCCTTCGCTTCGCTTCTCCCTCTTCTCAGCCAGGCTGGAGCTGCCCTGGCAAGGCTGAGCACAGCTGCCGCCGGGAAGCGGAGGAGACTTGGGGGGGGGGGGCAGGGGGGGCGGGCAGGAGCACAAGATTGGGTTGAAGGAAGCAAGTCGCTGTTATAAACGTGTGTCCTGAGTCATAACCCCCCGTAAAATACCTTGGTCTCATCCAGATGCAAGTCTGGTTTATTAATGTCTCATTAATAGACATTAATAAAAAATTGTATTAATATTTCCTGGTTCTACAACTTCAGAGCAAGCGCAGAGGCTGCATGGATGGGGGGGCGGGGCAGAGGAGGAACCCACCTGCTTGAAAAAGGAGGAATCAGAATGGCAAACACTGAGCTCATGTCATGTGCCAAGCCCTGGCATCTCTCTTTGTGCCAGGTTGCTCTGTATTAATAATAATTATTTAATTAACATTTTCAAACAACAAACAAATAACAAAGATCTCCTGTATGGAGAATTAGTGCAGGGAAAGCCTGGTGGCTCAGCAGACTAAAAGCACTGTTATTAACATCTGCTGTCTGCAATTACTGCAAGTTCAAATCTCACCAGGCTCAAGGTCGACTCAGCCTTCCATCCTTTCAAAGGTAGGTGAAATGAGGATCCAGATTGTGGGGGCAATAAGCTGACTTTGTATAAACATACAAAAGGATGAAGGCTATTGCTTAATGCATTTATATGCCGCCCTAAGTCTCTGGAGAAGGGCGGCATATAAATCAAAAAAAAAAAAAGCGCCTGAGAGGGAGACCACAGCTGCGATACAAGGAAATCTGCAAGAGGGACCTAGAGGCCCTGGGAATGGACATTAACAACTGGGAAACCTTGACCTCCGATCGTTCAGCTTGGAGGCTAAAGACGCAGCAGGGCCTTCTCCAATTCGAAGAGACACTTGTTTGGCAGGCTGAGGCAAAGGGGCAGTCCCGGAACCAGCGAAATCTGGGGGCTGGGCAGGGGACAGAATTTATCTGCCCTCAGTGTGGAAGGGATTGAGAGCCACTCTCCAATTGTCACACTAGATGCTGTTTTAGGACCTCTTTCCAGAGCACGATACCAGAGTCTCTTGAGACTGAAGGATGCCAATGAATTAACATTTTATTTATCCCACCTTTATTACTTTATAAGAACACTACTTCAAGGCAGCAAATATATATAATACTTCTTCCTCTATTTTCCACACCACAACAACCCTGCGAGGTGGGTCAGGCTGAGAGAGAGAGACAACAGAGGGACAGTTATGGTTGGTTGCACAGTCAGCCAGATGTCCAGACTGGAGTTGGCATTTTTATCCGCCGATCCAGGCCTTCCCAAAGACCTGGGAGAGGCAGAAGTGGATGTTTTAGGGTGTTAAGAGGTTAAGTCACGGGATGTAAGCTATTTTGAGTGAAGTTTGCAATTGACTGAGGGTGAATTTGTCAATGCTAACGGTGTTCAAGTGGTGCTCCAGATGTTTTGGGATTGCACCCAAGGCGCCTATTTCTATTGGGCCTACTTTTGCTTCCCCCCCCCCACAATTGTTCCATTTCTGTTTGCAGGTCTTTGTGATCTTCTGTAGTTCTTTCTCTTCTCTTCTGTTGCCTCCCAGGACTGCCACATCCACACTTCTTTGTCTTTCTTATTGACAATTGTTAAATCTGGTGTGTTGTGTGGCAAGTGCTGGTCTGTTTAAATTCTAAAGTCCCAGAGCAGTGACTGGACACCCCCTTGAAGGAGATGCAAAATCTGCCCGGAGACAGAAGGCCCACCAAAAGTTGAGGGGCGTGGTGAGGTAACTGCACTCAGCCAATCAGAAGAGCGGATGGAATCTAGGAGGTGTATATGAATACCGGCTGTGAGGGGATGTGGGGAACATGGGCGTTGAGGCGTTTGTCCCCAGTGCAAACTCTTGACCTCTTGTGCAGAAGTTCTTCGTAGGTTTCCCCTACCATTGTGTGAATGTTTCCTGACACACACCAGAGGACACAACACAGATCACATGAAGTGTTAACGCCACTTTATAATGCCTTGGGAAGACCATACTTGGAATAATACAACCAGTTTCAGTTGCCATGATGTAAAAAACATGTTGAGAAGAGCAACAACGATGATTAAGGGCCTGGAGACTAAAATATTTGAAGAACGGTTGCAGGAATTGGGAATATCTAATTTAATGAAGAGGAGGAGGAGGAGGAGTGACATAAGTCTTCCAGTATTTGAGGGGCTGCCCCAAAGAAGAGGGAGCCAAACTAATCAAGGAGAAAAACCAACTTAGAATTAAGGAGAAATTTCCTGACGGAACAATTCATCCGTAAAACAACTTCCCTCCAGAAGTTGTGCGTGCTCCATCACTGGAGGTTTTTAAGAAGAGATTGGACAGCCGTCTGTCTGAAATGGTCAAGGGGGTTGAGCAGGGGGCTGGACTAGAGGCCTCCAAGGTCCCTGGGCACAATGCCACATGCCCATGAGTTCTCCTGGCAGCAGCCATTCAAGGGCATGGACTGCCCAGCCTCAGGGCTTGATCCCCAGGGGGGCTGCAGTCACTGTAGGGGCAGGGGGGGGTGAGTTCCCTGCCTGCCCCTCCCATGGTCTACACTGAGGAGTCTTTGTGTGTAAAGACGGGGGCGGATGCCAGCAAGCCAGCAAAGACTGGCAGCCTTCTGTGCCCTTTAGCTACCCAGTCAATTTAAATGCCAACCCTTTTTGCTTTGTCCCTAAGCAGCAACTCGGCCGAGGGACCGTTGGAAACTGTGCCCAATGGGCCTTTCCATCATCTTGCCTCCCAAAAGGGGCCACTGAATAATCTCCAGTCTCCACCCCTGGGCTGCCTGTGGGGCAAGGAAGCCCCAAGCCTGCTGGAAACGGTGCCCACCCCATTGCCCAGGTAGGTGCTGAGTCCCTTGGGAGGGCTTTGCTACCCAGCTTCCACCAGGCACCCAACGAGGCTACCTCATCTCAAGTGTCTCCATCCAGATTGAGGGATGCACCGTAGGCAACCTGCTCTGCCCCATCTGGGCCATGTTGAGAAGATGGCACGGCCATTTGGCAATGACTTGCAGGCTGCAAGTTCTGAAGGATTTGGTTCCAAAGCCACCCCCCCCCCCGTTACATTCACCCGGCCCACCAGAAGGGGGAAGGCAGGGTACGTTAACAGGTCCCATTGATCAGGGATGGTCATCTGGTGGGACCACAGAAAAAGACCTTCTCAGCAGTGGCCCCTCTCTGAGGAACAACATCCCTCTGAGATACGGTTGGCCCTCACCCTACTGCTTTTCCAAAAGGCCCTAAAAACATGGTTTTGTCAGTGGGTGTGAGGACCCCAATTGGAGACAGAGGCGATTAAGTGATTGATTGGATTGTGTTGCTTCTGCCATGGGGGAGGGGAGGGGAGGGGTGGGTGGGGAGGGTTTATGGGTCTTTATAAGACCCATATTTATGGAATCAGCTGTGGGTAAGTTGGGTGGTCATATACACATACGCATATATGTTTCATAAATAATTAATGTTCTATAATTAGGAAAGCCCCACATTTGTGGTTTATTAGACCATGATCCAAACCATGGCTTCACATGATGCACGAATGTGGCTATGAAAACCTTTCCTGGTTTCTCACTGAATGGAGTTCAGCCTCAGGATGTATTTTGTGGGTTTCTTCCTTAAGTGGTAGGATGCTGGCACATTTCTTTCCTTCTTCCTTCCCTCTTGATCCTCTCCCCATCCTCCCTCCTGCTGTGGGAGGCCCTTGACCCTCTGGACTTTGCTTTGGGAGGCCCAGGGCCCCTTCCAGACCCAGAAGGCAAGCAGGCCCATCAGCTAGTGCAGCCCTATCATGCTTGGCATTAGGTCACTCAGAGAAGAATGAAGAGAAGGACCAGAGATGACATGACGGAAGTCTTCCAGTATTTGAGGGGCTGCCACAAAGAAGAGGGGGCCAATTTATTTTCCAAAGCACCAGAAGGCAAAGCAAGAAAGAATGGATGGAAACTAATCAAGAAGAGAACCACTCTAGAACTGAGGAGGAATTTCCAAAAAGTGAGAGCAATTAATCAGTGGAAGAGAAGTTGTGGAAGTTCTACCACTGGAGGTTTTCAAGAATAGATTGACCGCCATTTGTCAGGAATGGGATAGGGTCTCCTCCTTGAGAAGGGGGTTGGACTAGAAGACCTCCAAGGCAGTGGTGAAATCTAAAATTTGTTACTACCGGTTCTGTGGGCGGGGCTTGGTGGGTGGGCGGGGCCATTTTTTTTTTTACTTTTAAAACCATTTTTTCTACAAGAGGTTGTAAAAAAATGCTTTCAAAAGGCTCTGACGATCCCAGCTGAGTTGCCTGATCAGCAGAGGCTTTTTTTTTTCTTTTAAAAGCCTCTGCCGATCAGGCAACTCAGCTTGGATCGGCAGAGGCATTTAAAAGCATTTTTTCTACAACCTCTGAAGTGGGTTCAGAAGGAAGCTAAGGATGTCCTGGAAGAAGTCTCCAAATGGAACAATTTGGGTCTCCTGGCACCGATTGAGAGATGAACTCTGCCACCTTTGGCCCTGCAATGGAATGCACATCTGGAAAAGGAGGGAGGGGAACCCCAGCCCCGTGATTTCCCAGAGAACAGGCAGCTTTTTACTATCAGGCACAAAAAATCAGGACTCTTTGTACGCTTGTAGCCTAGGAGGTTTATTCAAGCCTCTGGCCAACTAAAGTTTAACACTATTTCTATTTTATTCCTTTACAGATATTTATTTAAAAGGGGCTTCACTAAGTATGTTCATTGTTAAAGGAAAGAATCCATATACCAGCTACTAATAAATGCAGGTAGCCAAGAAAGAGCAGAGCAACTCGACTCCTATTTTGGTTGCGTCCTCTCCTCCACCGGGACAGGAGATGGTGAAGGTGAAGGACCACAGCTTGAACTGGACAGAAACACGGCCAGGGAATGGGAGGTGAAGGGCATCCCAAGAGAGTGAAAGAACTGGCTGAAAGTGAAGCGATGGTGCCCAAAGAGTGGAGGAGATGTCACTCTTCCAAAAGAGAGCAAGGAAGATCCTGCAAACTAAAGATCAGCCACTTTGACATTGATAGTTGGGAGTCTTCCAGAGCCAGTCAGATTTGAAAGACTCTTGCCAACAATGCAGAAATTAGCACTGATTCATCAGAACAAATCTTGCCAGACTAACCTTATCTCACTTTTTGATCAGGTAATTTTCTTTATAGATTTTGGGAATGCCAGAGGCAAAGTTACATGTGGCATGCTGATAGCAAGCTAATTAAGCATACCTGAGATTATATAACTAATAAGCGCACATGTAGTTGGCTTGAAAAACAGAATAGCAGAGTTGGAAGGAACCTCGGAGGTCTTCTACTCCATCCCCCTGTTCAAGCAGGAGACTCTAGTTTATACCATTTCAGACAAATGGCTGTCCAATCTCTTTAAAAACCTCGAGTTTTTGAGGCACCCACAGCTTCTGAAGGGAAGCCGTTCCACTGATTAATTGTTCTCACTGCCAGGAGATTTCTCCTTAGTTCTAGGAAAGTCATCCATGGAGAATGTTCTTCAAGGATTTCTCATCAAACTCAAGAAAGGCATCGAGTGGGAGGCCACCAGGTATAATATAGTATAATAGCATAGCCTTTATTGTCATTGTACATCATGTATACAATGAAATTGGTTTAGCCTCTCTGGTGCAATCCGTAACAGTGAAGGTTTGGTCATCCTTGGAGGATGCTCTTCAAGGGTTTCTCCTGTGCTCTTCAAATGCTTCTACGCAACTTGGAGGAAGAGTTGAAGGGATGCTTATCACATTTGCAGACCGTGGGAGTTTTGTTGAAAGCCAGCTTTCCTCCGAGGAGGAATGCCATTACTTCCACAACAAGCCCATGCAACAAGTGCAGAAGGTCTGTTTCAGCTGTGGGAAAGGCAACAAGAAAAGTACAAAAGCAGCAGCACAGGATAAACCGGAGTGGGTGTTTTGGGGGAATTGCACCTTCATGTCGACAGAGGGCAATCGACCGCTTGAAATGCCTTTGCTGTAGCGGGTGATCGAGATTCTTGTCTTGCTGGGCCGTGTTAAGGATCTGGGAGGCTGTTGCTGGATTTGCTCCAGCACGCCTGATGGAGATGATGCAAAATTGGGTAGGAGAGGCAAAAATGCAATTCAAAAGCATCCTGTAGTAGCTTACATCTAAGGTCCTTTAGGAAACAAAAATCAAATGCATCAGTGCACCTGATGCATTGGTAGGTGAGTGAGTGAGTGGTTGGCTGGCTGGCTGGCTGGCTGGCTGGCTGATTGGTTGGGCTGCTGACTCTTAGTAACCAGATAGATAGATTTATTTTATTTATTTATTTTATTAGATTTCTATACCGCCCTTCTCCCGAAGGACTCAGGGCGGTGAACAGCCAAAAGTTAAAACACAGAAATACAAAATTTAAAATAGATTAAAACAGATTAAACAATTTGACTAAATTTTAAAAATATCCCATAATTAAACAAATTAAAATTAGTGTTTAAAATTTGAATTTAAAAAATTTTAAAAGGGAGAAGATTTAGGCCAGGCCAGCTTGATGAAATAAAAACGTTTTAAGCGCGCGGCGGAAGGTGCGCAGATCCGGGATCCTCCGTATCTCCAGGGGGAGCTCGTTCCAGATCGTAGGTGCCCCCACAGATCTTCCCGAATCTAGGTCTTCAAGTCTTCCAACAATGCATTGACCACCAGTGTAATCAAATCCATCCCCCATGCTACCGGTCATCTCCTCCTGCATTTTCCTTTCATATTTCCCAACATTGTGGACTTCTCAAGAATGGTAGGTCTTTGAATATCATGTCAAAAATATGATAATTCAAGTTTGGTCCTTTGTAACTCAAGTGAGATTTGTGGATTGATTTTTTTTTTCTATAGTGCATTTGTCTTGATTTCTTGACTTTCCACGATGTTCTCCAGAGACTTCTCCAGCACTTCAGTACTTTTCCTATTCTGCTTCTTCAAAGTCCAACTTTCTCTTCCATTCAGTGCCACAAGGAAAGCGTTTACCTGCACGATTCTGATTTTTGCAGGGGTCGACATATCCCAGCATCCGAAGAGGCCTTCATTGCCCCTCTACCAAGTGCAGCACATTCCTGGACAGCTGCTTTCTTTACTATGGATAGTTGAGCCTAAAAACAGAAGCTATCCACACTTCAGTGTGGTTGCTGTACCTCTTGTCCTTAGTTTAATTGTGGTCCCATTTTTATTCCATTCTGCACCTTGGTTTTCATTACTAGAGCTTCCAGATCCTGTCAGTTTTCAGCTATCAGAATAGCGTCACCTTCCTTCCGTTTTAAAACCACATTTTTTTCGTCCAGTTCATTTCCTTTAGCATACATTCAGCATACAGGCTGAATAAATAAGGGGAGAGGGCGCAACTGTATCTCATTCCTTTGCCAACTTGGAGCCCATCTGTTTTACCATGTTTCTCTGGACTGTGGCTTCTTGGCCTGTATATGAGTTTCTCATGAAGGCATTAAGACCTTCCGGGATTCCCACTTCTCTGAGCATTTTCCACCACTTGATGTGATCAATGCAACCAAAGGCTTTTCTGTAATCAATGAAACACATACAGACTTCTTTTGGATATTGTGGGGTCCTTGGCGATCTCTGAGCTTGGTTCTTTTCATGCAGACATTTCATGACCCAATTAGGTAACATCATCAGTGCTAGAAGGAAGTGGGATTCATGGTCTCTGAGCTTGGTTGTTTCCTTGCACATTTCATGACCCAGCTAGGTAACTTCATCAGTGCTAGAAGGGAGTGGGGCTAGCTCTCTCTTTATACATCACAGCTTGCCCTGTCAGTGTTGATGGGAGTGATCTTGGTGATTCCTTGATTAAGCTATTATTTACTGCCTGGTTGTTTGTCTGAGTTGGTAGTTTCTTGATTGAATATCTTGGGAAATTCTTTCATTTTTCTCAAAGGTCCAGCATGCATCAGGAATAACGTCTCAGGATTCTTGATCAGGCCACCTCTTTGCAGTGGTAACTGAACTCTTTCACCTCCCTGTACCAATCATAGAGTCAATTTACTTTTTGTGTACTCCATCTGATGTTGTCCATGTGTATAGATGTTGTTGTGGTTGCTGGAAGGCTGTTAACAATGAAAAGATCATTGGATTGGCAGAACGTTTTCTGCTTCATTTCTGTTTTCTAAATCCTACAATCCAGCTCTATTTCCTTCCTTAATATTTCCAGTTTTGGCAATCTGATCCCCACTCACAAAGTAGCACATCTTGCTCGCATGTTCTGTCGATTTCAGATTGTATAATGCGTATTATGAAAAGTGTGTGCGTTTCTGTGAGTAAAGGTTTTTTTTTAAAAAAAAAAAGACAGATAAAATCTGTTGCAGACTAATATAAATTAAGAAAAAAAAATCAAAGACAAAGCTAAAAGTAGTTAGTCCCCTTTAACAATTTGAACAAAGTAGTTAAAAGGTGGACAGTGTCTTTTAACTCTGTTTCCAATCTTCATTACGGCGATTATAAGTACAATTAGACAACCTGTGTCCCGTTGGGTCATTGTTTCGGAGATATTTCTGAAAACTAAGAAATAGGAAATGGAATGAATGAATGAATGAATGAATACATAAATAAATCCGGGTTCTTTAGTTAGTCCCACAATTGTTAAGGTCATTGGCTTCCTCCATTGGCTTTGCTTGTCCATGAGGCACTGCGACCGTCATAAATGTGAACCAGTTGCTAAGCATCCAAATTCTGATCTTGCGGACATGGGGATGCTGCAACAGTTGTAAGTGTGAAAGAGGGTCATACGTCACTTTTTTCATTGCTGTTGTCAGTTTGAACCGTCACTAAATGAGCGGTTGTAAGTTAAGGACTGACCGTATGCTCTTAGGGGACACTCGCGTTCCTCCCTTATCTCCTCCTCCAGCCTCTTTGTGGTGGGTCTTGAGGACAGAGACTAACCATCTTGGACAGGCCTCTTAGGCTCTTGAGACTCTAGAAAGAGTGCAGAGAAGAGCAACCAGGATGATTAGGGGGCAGGAGGCTGAAACGTATGAAGATCTGGGTATGTCTACTTTAATGAAAAGAAGGATCGGGGTGACATGATAGCAGTCTTCCAGTATCCACAAAGAGGAGGGAGTCAAGCTATTCTCCAAAGCACCAAAAGGGCAGGACGAGAAGCAATAAATGGAAACCAATCAAGGAGAGAAGCAACCTGGAACTAAGCAGAAACTTCCCGACAGGGAGAAGAATTAATCAGTGGAAGGACTTGTGTCCAGAAGTTGTGAAGGCTCCAACACTGGGAATATTAAAGAAGAGACTGGACAGCCATTTGTCTGGACTGATATAGGGACTCCTGCTTCAGCAGGGAATTGGACTAGAAGACCTCTAAGGTCCCTTCCAATTCTGTTATTCTGTTAGATAATGGCACCAGGGAGAAAGTACTTGAAACAGCAGTTGTGTTGCAACCGAACGTCAGGGTGACATGGCTGCAAAAATGGAAAGTGGACCTTACGAGTTAATTAAGAGGATGTCCAAAGCAAGGAAGCCATGACTGTGTTCCTCTCTGTCAGATAGGTGATTGCTTTGAGGAAGGAAAAAAATAACAATAGAGGCGATGTGAGAGCCCTGACAAGACGTCACAGAGCAGAAGGTCAAGATTTCTCTTCTCCCACTTACAACCACAATGGAGCCCAAACTTCCTGTTGTTAACCGAGACATTTGTTAAGTGACTCTGGCTTCTCCGTTGACTTTGCTTATCCAAAGGTCGCAGAAGAGGGTCATGTGACCTCCGGAACACTGTGACCGTCATAAATATGAGTCAGTTGCCAAACGTCTGGATTTTGATCAGGTGACCCTGGGATGCTGCAAAGGTCGTAACTCTGAAAAACGGTCCTAAGTCACATTTTTCAGTGCGATTATAGCTTTGAAAGGTCACTAAACGAACTGTTGTAAGGAGAGGACTCCCCGCATTTGACGAATTCCGTGCCATCGAGTCTGTGTTGACTCTTAGCAGCCGAAGGATAGATGTCTTTTTGTTTTTCCCCAGGAAGATCAGTTCCTAATTTGGTCTTTCAGGATTTCCAATGGGGCACTGTTGTCACCGCGATACTTGGACTCCGATCGCAGCTTTTCTGACTCACAAATCTAATTCAGAGGCGTCTCCCGCGGCTCAGGAACACAAATGCCTTTCAACACAATTTGTGAGCTGGCAAAGATGCCACCAGACTCCCCCCGTGATGACTTTCAGGGCCAGATGTCGTCTGCTTACACAAGAATTGGAGCTGCTGGTTCTGAGCCACGCGTCCCCTCGCCCTCTCTCGGCCTACAGGTCGTCCTCAGCCTACGGCCACAACTGAGCCCAACATTTCTGTTGCTAGGTGAGACAGTGCTTAAGTGAGTTTTGCCCCATTTTACAGCCTTTCCTGTCACAACTGTAGGGCGTGCCAGCTTTCAATTTCCAAACATGGGGGGTACTCAAAAGTTGTGAGGTGCCTTGGGGGTTGTAAAAGATATTTTAGTTACTCGAATATTATTTAGATGTGCTTGGTAAAGTAACTACATAAATATCATAACTTTTTAAACATTTTTGTTTTGTTTTTTTCATTTGCCAGAGTTGTTAAGTGAATTGCTGCAATATCACCACAATAGGCCAGTCGAGAGAAAAGAAGGACTGGGGGTGACATGATAGCAGAATTCCAGTATTTGAGGGGCTGCCCCAAAGGAGAGCTGGTCTCCGAAGCCCCTGAAGGCAGGACAAGAAGCAATGGATGGAAACCAACCAAAGAGAGATTCAACCTGGAATGAAGGGGAAACTTAGTGAGGACAATTAACCAGTGGAACTGCTTGCCACTAGAAGTTGTGGGTGCTCCATCACGGGAGGTTTTTAAGAAGAGACCGGACAGTTGCTTGTCTCAAATTGTACGGGGTCTCCTGCTGGAGCAGGGGGCTGGACTAGAAGACCTCCAAGGCCCCTTCCAGCTCTATCCTGATGGATTGAATTGTTAAGTTAGTCACACGATGGTTGTGTGAATCTGGCTTCCCCACTGACTTTGCTTGTCAGAAGGTGGCAAAAGGGGATCACATGACCCTGGGATGCTGTGCCCGTCATAAATATGAATCGGTTGCTGAGTGCCTGAATTTTGTTCACGTGACGATGGAGACGTTCCAATGGTCGTAAGTATGAAAAAGGGTCATAAGTTACCTTTTTCAGTACCGTTGTAACTTTGAACGGTCAGTAAAGGAAGTGCTGTAAATCAAGGACTACCGTATTGTAGAAACCAGCCCCATATTTTATTCTTCCTGGCAGGAAGGCGGCCATTGCTTTGATTCCGGTCTCTGGTGAGGGGGCTTCTTGAGAGCAACCAAGACCCCTTTTCCCACAGGCTGATGGGCCTTATAGGTACATTGGGGAGGGCAGGGAGGGGGAGCAGCTCAGAAGAGGCCTCGTCATCTGCAACTTCTTCCATCCTGCTTTTTCTTTCTCCTTCTCTCTTTTTTCCCTTTCATAAAATAACAAAACAAAAATTCGGGGGGGGGAGAGAAGTGGGGGGCAGACTACCGTAGCTGCAGATTGTCTTGATTGTGAGCTGAGCCAAGGCAGCACAATGCAGGTGGGTGGGCGGTGGCTGCGTGGGACAATGAATGGAGCCAGCGAGGCATGGAAGCGGAAGGAAAGCGGGCTTACCGGGGGGGGGAGGAGGGAGAGAGGAGCTGATTTTAGGTGAGTGGGATGTTCGGGGGGGGGGTTGTGAATGCAGCTCAGCCCCCCTTGCAAAGCCCAGGTGAGCCCTCCTTCCCTGGGGTGAGATCCTGCCTGGTGCGGTTCTCTTCCTAGGTGCACTAGATGTTAAAAGAGAGCCAGTTTGGTGTGGTAGTTAAGGTGCTGGCATGAAGCCAGGCAGTGGTGGGATTCAAATAATTTAACAACCAGTTCTTGTCCTAATGACCCTCTGGGTAGACGTGGCTCGGTGGTCATGTGACCGTGTGGACGTGGCTAACTCAACATCATTCACATCAATGGGCGCTTCGCCTTAGCTGTTACAATGTAATAAGGGTTAATGGAGTGGCAGTTTCTGTAACAGGGCAATAAAGATTAGGCTAGAAACACCAGCAGAATGTTTCCTTCCTGCCTTCCTTACAGGATTAGCCCTGTAAAGTGGAAAAAAACAAAATAAGATTTCTTCCAACAACCGGTTCTCCGAATTGATTAGAAAGTTAACAACCAGTTCTCCTGAATAGGCGCGAACTGGCTGAATCCCACCACTGGAGCCAGGAGACTGGGAATTCTAGTCCCACTTTAGGCACGAAAGCCGGCTGGGTGACTTTGGGCCAATGACCCCCGAGACTGGGAGTTCTAGCCCCGCCTTAAGTAGGGAAGGCAGCTGGGAGGTTTTGAGTCATTCACCCCAGAAACTGGGAGTTCTAGGCTGGCTGGGTGACTTTGGGCCAGTCGCTCTCTTTCAGCCCTACACACCTCGCAAGGTTGTTGTTGTGGGGAAAATAGGAGGAAGGAGAAAGGAAAATAGGTCTATACACCAGCCTGAATTTCTTACAATAAGGAGGGGATAAAAATCTAATAAAAATAATAATAAAAATAAATTTGAAAAGGACACCGTCTGCCCCGGCCCAGACCCTCTGCATGGGGTCACCTGAGGTCCAGGCCCAGAAGGATTCTGGGGGGGCTGGGTTGAAACCTGACTCCCAGCTTCCCCTTTCTCCTGCCGACTGCCTTGAGGTTGCCCCAAAGGGGCTTTTCCAAAAGGCAACTGGACTTTCTTGGCTTTTTTTTTTTTCCTTGAAAAGGTTTCACTTCTCATCCAAGAAGCTTCTTCCGTTCTGAAAAACTGAAGAACTTCTCCAGAACTGAAGAAGCTTCTTGGATGAGAAGCAAAAGGTTTTTAAGGGGGAAAAAAAACCAAGAAAATCCAGTTGCCTTTCAAAAAGCACCTTTGGGACCACCATGACTTGAATGGTTGAGAGTCTCCATAGACATTTTTTTTGCCTTTGGGGTTTTGCTGCGTTGGCCTCCGTGAATCTCCCACATTTTCATCTGCAAGCAGCCAAACCCAGCCAGGCCCCTGCAGGTTGGCCCCTCAGCCTCTGCCTACTCCCCACCCAAAATGGCCCTTGGAGGGGTCACGAAACTGCCCGGCCGGCTTCAGAGGGGGCCTGGGGGACCGGCTAGTTGGCCTCTGCAGCCTCGGCTGGGCCCAGCTACCTGGCAAGCTGGAGCCGTGGGTGTCCACACATGCGCACTCGCCCCAAGGGATGGATGCACATCCCGACCGAAGTGGAAGGCTGCATGGCGGAGCCCGCCTGAATTCTCAGCAAGGTCACCATGGAAACCATGAGCAGGAGTGGGGAAGACGGTCTCACCCCAGTGAAGGTGTGGAAGGAGTGGTGTGTGTGTGTGTGTGTGTGTGTGTGTGTGTGTGTATGCGCGCGCAATCAGATGTCAGCCTGGAAGGAGGAGATCCGGGGGAGGAGAGGGGCAGAGAGCTTTCCAGGGGGGGAGCCTGCAAGATCCTGGGATCGGATGTGATCTGCAAGAGTCCTCCAGCAGGGCCAATCAGGAGCTCTTTCAGAGCAGCTCTTCCTTTCCTCCTGGATGGTGGTGGGAGGGGGCAGCTGTTTGGGGCCCACTTTTAGAGCAGAGAAGAAGCCCAGAGGCCTAGCAGGGGTCCTAGCCTTTGGACAGCTCCATCTGGTGCACCAACTGTGCCCTTTTCTAAGCTGGGGGGGGCTTCAGACAGTCCCCCACGCCTTCTCACCCTGATGATTGACTACTGCAATGCTCTCTACATGGGGCTGCCCTTGAAGACTGTTTGGAAGCTACAACTGGTCCAGCCATCTGGTGCCCCAGTTGTACCTTTTCCTAGGTTGCCCCCCCCCCGGGCAGTCACTCACACCTTAGTCATCTTACAGCTGGACTACTGCAATGCCTTCTATACGGGGCTGCCCTTGA
This sequence comes from Pituophis catenifer annectens, assembly GCF_029215685.1. NCBI lineage: Eukaryota > Metazoa > Chordata > Lepidosauria > Squamata > Colubridae > Pituophis > Pituophis catenifer. Next base: position 89,681,612 of record NW_027256887.1, read on the forward strand.
AGACCGTCGGAAGCTGAGTGAACAGCAATGAGCAGGCTGGACCACACTCAGGTGGCGCTGGGTGAGCTGCACTGGCCGGTCACTAGCCCCTTCCCCCCGGGACTCAGCTTGGGGGGGGCAGCGAGAGTCTTCCCAGTCACAAACAGAGAATGGGGGGGTGGGGGGAGAGAAAGAAAAGATCATTGGAAGCCTGAAGTATTGGCTTCAATAGGACCAGCTCTGTGTCCAGCAGCCCCACCTATTTGGGGAAGCACAGCTACAACCAGTGAAGCAGACTGGGACATCAGGACCGGGGGTGGGGGGTGGGGTGGTCAGAAAATTCAAGATGGGTTGCAGCTATGAAACCAAAGTCCTGCTCCTTTTTATGCTGCAACCATGTCTTGCCTTTTTTAAACACACAACAACACATAGGTAGAAACACAACACACTGAGCGCCACCCGGGAGACAAACCTTTCCCAGTCTTCCAGCCAACTCCCTTTGGCCGGCCTGCCGGAGGAAGCCGCTTCTTCTGCGGATCACGAGAGAGATGCCCCCCCCAATTGGCACTTCCCACGTGCCCAGGCGGCCACGGCAGCTGCTCCTTCCGTCAGCCCCGGCAGCTCCGATGGGCTTGAGGGAGCTCATTTCCGTAGCCCCCTCCTTCGTGGTCTGTTTTTAGATTGCCTGGTGATGTAGCCTGCTCCCACCTGCACAGCCTGATAAGGGAGGGAGGGAGGAAGGAACAGGGAGGGAGGGGGAAAAGATAGAGGAAGGAGGGAGGGAGGAGGGAGGAGAGAGGAAGGGAGGGAGGAAGGAAGGAAGGAAGGAGGAACAGGGAGGGAGGGGGAAAAGATAGAGGAGGGCGGGAGGGAGAGAAGGGGAAAAGAGAGGGAGGAAGGGAGGGAGGAGAGAGGAAGGAAGGAAGGAAGGAACAGGGAGAGAGGGGGGAAAGGTAGAGGAAGGAAGGAAGGAGGAACAGGGAGACAGGGGGAAAAGATAGAGGAGGGAGGGAGACAGGGGGAAAAGGTAGAGGGAGGGAGGGAGGAAGAATTTTTCATACTTTTCTGGCAAGGAAAAAGGCCGATGGTAGGGAGTGGGGGGGTGGGGGTATGGCAGTCCTGGAAGAGCAACAAGGCTTCGGACAGGGGTCTGTAACCTTGGCAATTTTACGACTTGTTTATTTAGGAGACCCTCTCTGGAGCCCCCATGGAACTCTGTGTGTGTGTGAGGGGGGGGGCAAGCTGTTCAGTTCTGCTCTCCCCCCCACACTCCAATTTTATTTGTTTTGTTCCATACATGAACCGGATTCGCGCCTGGGACCCCACCAGGGTTTTTTCCTCTCCCCAGGAACCATCTGATCTCATGCGCTTCCTGAACACGGGATCCCCCTCCCGAGCCCTTCATCCGGATGCTTCCTGCCCTGACAATAATGGTTGAGGTCACCGCTTGCTCACTTCCCAACTCTTGACAAATCAGCTTGTTGGCTTAGCCTTAGTGCAAGAAAAGTCTCTCTCTTTCTCTCCCTCCCCCCTCCCCCCTCTCCCCCCCCCCTCTCCCCACGCGCACATGTGTCCCCGGTCACATTATGCAGCTTGCAGTAAATCAAGGAGCAGCCCCCCCCCCCACACCCCCGCCAGCATTTCTTCTGATTTGGGTTGACTGATCCAGGTGATGCTCTCCACCTCCTCAACCACACAGCCTTCCAGAGATTATGATTCCCCTCTTCCCCCCCCCACCAGTTTACTCGCCAAGGACGATGAGAGCTGTAGTCCTACGCCTGTGAGAGGCGGGTTCCGAGGTGGGAAGTCGGCTTGGTTTCACGTGGTTGGATGGCTTTGGGATGCCGCTGGGTGGGGCCTCTCCCTAACCCCCTCCCCCGTTTTGTAAAGGGGAGGGTATCTTGCATCGGCAGATGTTTTACAGATGGGGTGCAAAGTCTCCTTTTCCAGAAGGGTGGCAAAGGATTCTGGGTACTAAAGAAAGCTGCAATGCAGATCAAGAAAGAGAGGCGTGGGGCTGGGTTGGTTTGGAGACCCCCATCTTCTGGCACCAGGCTTGCCGTGAATAGGATTGTCCAGACGTTGAGCATCTAAGACTGAGTTCCCCAACCTTCGCCACTTGAAGTCATGTGGACTTCAACTCTCAGAATTTCCCAGCCAGCAAAGCCGGAGAATTTGGGACTCATCAGACAGGATGCTCTCCCCGCAAAGCCCCATAAAGGAGCCGGACCCACCAAGATGCAGCAGCAATATTATGACACCACACACACACACACACACACAATTTGAAAAGGACCTCCACGTTTTGCCTTGGTCCAGCTAGCTTTCCTTTTGCAGGATGCTTTTCATCCAGTAGCTTTTGAGATTAAAATGGGGCAGGAATTTGCCCATCAGCTCACCAGACCTAAATTAGCTCAGCTAACTTAAGCCCAGCCTTGTGAGTGTTAGTACTGCTTTATCAGGCCTTGGTAAGGCCACACTTGGAATCCTGCATCCAATTTTGGTCACCATGATGTAAAAAAGATGTGGAGACTCTGGAAAGAGTGCAGAGAAGAGCAACCAAGAGGATTAGGGGACTGGAGGCTAAAACATACGATGAACGGTTGCAGGAACTGGGCATAGCCAGCCTAGAGAAAAGAAGGACTGGGGAGGGGGACATCATAGCAGTCTTTCAATATTTGAGGGGCTGCCACAGGGTCTCCTGCTTGAGCAGGGGACTGGACTAGAAGACCTCCAAGGTCCCTTCCAACTCTGTAATCATCACAGGTCCAAGAGGTGGCGTGGAAGACGAGTGTGCAGGGCTGCAGGCAGCACCACTTGATGCCTCCGAACAAGAGTCCAGGGCTGTGCGTGGCCTTCGGACACCGGATGTAAAACGGGAAGGACTGTGCAGGGCCTGGGTCTCAGGAAATAGGCAGGGCAGCCTTTCAGAAGAGCCAGGAAGCAGGTTTCCAGAGTCATGATTGCAATTTCCTCCCGTTCCAAAGCCGCCGAGTTGGAAATCCCATTGAGAGCCTCTTCTTTGGGTCCGAATTCCCCTCCTGCCCCAGAGACCAAAAGTCAAAAGCCTTCCCAGGCAGGAAGTGGTGAAGACTGGAGGCTACCAAGGTCCCCCACTTATTATTCATTTAATCATTATGGATTGAAGGTTGATGCCTGCCATCTCCCGCACAAGGTGGCTCTGGGTGTCCCCATATCCATCGCCACAGGCTACCAAGAAGAGACTGGACAGCCCTTTGTCAACAGAAGAGAATCCAGGGACTCGACTTACAGCAGTCCTTTTAGTGACCGTTCGAAGTTACAATGGCACTGAAGAAAGGGACTTATGACCGGTTTTCACACTTACGACCATTGCAGCATCCCCATGGTTGTGCAATCTAAATTCAGATACTAAATGCAGATACTTATGACGGTTGTAGCATCCCGTGATCCCCTTTTCCGACCGTCCAACAAGCGAAGTCAATGGGGAAGCCAAATTCACTCCACGGCCGCATTCCTAACTTAACAGCTGCAGTGATTCACTGAACAACTGTGGCAGGAAAGGTCGTAAAGCGGGGCAAAACTCACTGAACATATGTCTCGCTTAACAACAGAAATCTGGGGCTCGGTTGCGGTCAAAGGTCGAGGACTACCCTGTATCATCATTATTAATTTATTTTTTAATCCGAGGCCGAACACAGACCCAGGTCTCCAGCTGGCTGGACTTGCTTGTCGCTTAGCAAAGAGATTCTTCGCCCACCCAGGATGGCTTTTGGAAAGAAAAGCTTCTGTGCGCTGGAGATGGGGAAGAGGTGGCTAATGCCTTCAGAAGCGACAGAGGGGGCTGGAGCAGATTTTTCCAGAGTGATGCTGGGGAGGGGGAGGGTCCGTTTCCCCCCCCCCCCCAATTCCTTGAGAAGCAGGCATAAATATCCTTACAGTGCACCGTCATGCCTGATTTTCTTGCCAAGTCGAGTCTTGCTGCTTCCAGCCTCCTTGTCTCCCATGACTGAAGGGTCCCTGCCTGGGGGGTGGGGGCTCTCTAGGCGTTCCACAGTCCTTGCTACAAACTCCCCCTCCCCCAATTCTGGGAGGCTCTGGCTGGTTTACAACAAACCAGGCTTATTTCCCAAAAAGATACCGCCTGAGGATCAAAGCAGGAGAGCCTCCGAATGCCCACACAGCCATTCCCATGGTGCCCCTGCCTACCGATGTGGTTTGTCTGGTTTGGGCGTTAAGACCTTCCTAGGGCGAACCTGGGTCAGTAGAACAAATCATCGTCCAGCAGAGCCTCTCCCAGGCATGCAACAGCCCACCGTAGCCACTGCCCCCCCCACACACACACTTTTTCCCCCTCAGCTATGGAAAAATGGCTGGAGTTGGGAAAAGGGAAATAGTAGGTCTGTGTGTGTGTGTGTGAGAGAGAGAGAGAGAGAGAGAGAGCACAAGCTGGGGGGTGTCCTTTTCCTGGCAGGCTGGAGGAAGGAAGGGGACGGAGGGCGGGGCTGCCCTTCTCCTCCTGGCCCAATCTTCCCTGAGTGGCACGGACAGCCAGGCGCTCACCCACCAGCCTCCTTCCGAGGTAAGAAATGGGACTTGTAGGCAAGGGGGACGGGGGCTGCCCTAGTGGCTTCAGAATCAGGAGCAACCGGACAAACCGTCCCCCAGGGACCCAACTCTGCAGCAACTCTGCAAAACTAGAAGCAGAGTTGGTTCCTGAGCCACCAGCCTGCATCCTGCCAGGGAGGGTTGAAGAGGCTTCCTGTTGGGGCCCGGAGCATTAAGCAGCTTTCGGCATAAAACCAGTAAATCTCTGTTTAGTTCTGTTTTCCTCTGTTAAAACCGGTGCGAGGATGTGATGAGAGTGTAGCCTAGATGGGCGTTGCCTACCTCTGCTTGCTGCCACTCCAGCAGGACAAGAGAAACATTGGAAGGGGCCCTGAAGGGTCCAGAGGCCAAGCTTCTGGCTTGGGAGGCATCCGGGACCCTCTGAGGCCAGCGGGAGTCCGGAGGAGGTAGGACATGAGAGGCGGGGCAGAGTCAAGGGGATGGCATTGCTAAGGTCCTGCCTGAGGGCTTCTCCTGGGATGAGGATGTGGAGTCTTCAAGGTTTCTTGATGAGCTAGCAATCCAGCCTCAGAACACCCTCATCTAAGGTGGGGGAAAGCAGAAGATGGAGAGGGTGGGACTTTGCTGGAAATGCCCAAGTCTGCTCTGGATCCACCCCCGAAGACCAGCGTTGTACTAGGCTGGTCAGAGGCCTCTGGCCTCACCCACTTCCAGGCAAGGCAAAGTTGCTGGGTCCTTGGCCTCTTTGCCCAAAGACGTCCCTGACCTAGGAGAGAGCCAAGGGGAGGAATCAAGCAGGGTATGTGTAGGAGCTCTTATGTAGTCACAAGAGGGCTAAGTCCAAACTTCCTTGAATGCCAAGGACCCTCATCTAGTTTTACCCAGGGGCAAAGTGTGAGAAGATTCCTGTGTGTAGGTTTGAGCAATAAATCTGTCATCTTGAACCTTCACCTGTGGACCTGGTTGTTTGCACCTGACACCTGGCTCCTTATGCAACGAGGAAGACTTGGGTCTTTGGAGCTGCTGCTCAGGGCCCACCCTGCACTCCTGAGCGTGGAATTCGATTGGCAGATATGTGCAGCAATAAACCAGACAGAAGCCACGGTTGGGTTGAGAGGCCAGGATTGGCATGGAGCAAGCAGAAAGAGAGGAATCTTTTGGCTCTCTCGGGAGGTCCTTGTGTGGCCAGTTTTATGCTGGTGCCCCTGGACCAGGCATTCTTCTGTGATGGATCAGGTTGGCACAGGATCAGGCCTTTCGCAGTGCAACTTTGTGCACTTAATGGTGCAGGATTGGGCCTTTACATATGAGCTCCCTCTGATCAAAGGTGGTGATGCTGAAGAGAGGTGTCCAAATCCTTCTTCTTGTCCTCCTCCTTGAGTTGCCACCACAGTTGACATGATTCGCCTTGACCAGGTCCCTCAAATTTAGCAGCTGGTCTTTAATCTTCAATCAGAATAGAGCTGGAAGGGCTCTTGGAGGTCTTCCAGTCCAACCCCCTGCTCAAGCAGGTCCCATTTCAGACAGGTCCAATCTTTTCTTCAAACCCTCCAATGTTGGAGCCTGTTTAGCAGAGCGATGGCGTTCGGGAAAAAACTGTCCTTGTGTCTAGTTGTTCTGGTGTGCAGTGCCCTATAGCGTCGTTCTGAGGGTAGGAGTTGAAACAGTTGATGTCAACAGTTTATTGTCCTCCTGTCAGGAAGTTTCTCCTTAATTCCAGGTTGCTTCTCTCCTTGATGAGTGTCAGGTGATCCTTGATCAGGTGCTTTGGAGAATAAGGTGACCCCCAACTCTTCTTTGTGGCAGCCCCTCAAATCCTGGAAGGGTGCTCTCACGTCCCCCTGAATTCTTCTTTTCTCTAGACTGGCCAAACCCAGTTCCTGCAACCGTTCTTCCTGTGTTTTGGTCTCCAGGCCTTTGATCATCTTAGTTTTGTTTTGTTTTTTTTAATTTGATTTATATGTTGCCCTTCTCCGGAGACTCAGGGCGGCTTACAGTGTGTTAAGCAATAGCCTTCATCCTTTTGTATATTTATACAAAGTCAGCTTATTGCCCCCACAATCTGGGTCCTCAATTTACCCACCTTAGAAAGGATGGAAGGCTGAGTCAACCTTGAGCCTGGGGAGATTCGAACTTACAGTAATTGCAGGCAGCTGGAGTTAAATTACAATGCATTAGTCTGCTGAGCTATCCAGGCTCCTCTTCTCTGCACTTCTTTCAAAGTCTCCACATCTTTTTGTAATGTCTCAAGAAGTCTCTGTGCATTGGGGGTGGATCCCCTTCCGCTCCCACGACGATTTCCCTGCTAACGGCATCAGATCCCCTCGGTGTCCTCCTCACCAGGAAGCCAACAAGCTGTGGGTCTCTGGGCCACGGTGTTGGATTGCCAGGAGCCACAGCATAAGTGGCAGGCACCATAGCAAAGTGTGGAGCGTGTTTAAGGGAGCAGCTGTGAGTCCTGAATTCAAATCCTATCTCATCTCAGCCATGAAAATGATTCAGACAGCCACCATCTGTTCCCCTCTCTCTTCGCAAATGCCTTCGCTTATCTTGAAATTCAACTGGCGGGGGGAGCGAGTGACCCAGTTCTAGCTCATTGGTGGGCACAAGCAAGGACAAAGAAGAGCATTTTTATGAAAACGAGGCCCCTCCCCTTTCCCATAATGACAGCCCTCTCGATGTGCATTAATTAACGCGCACGGATAATTTGCCTTTCCTTATTCACCTCCCCAAAACGGAGGCTTTTGTGCTTGCAAATGTACATTTAAACTATGTATATGAATAGCTCACACCATAGCAATAAAGGTGGGGGGGGAGGAATGAGGAGGAGCACCAGGGAGGGCATTAACGGTTTTAAGTGTAAATGCTTTTCAGACTGCCGCATAAAGGAAATTGAGAAGAATAGCTAATGGCAGAGAAAACAGAATTAGGAGTGAAAAGGATCGTGACAGGCGGATGCTAGCAAGGAGAAACTTAAAAGGAGATAAAAGTGTAAAAATTATGGACTCTAAGAGATTGTCACTTTCCTATCAGAACAGAAGAACCAAGGAGAGTTCCAATTTTGTACCCAATTTTGGTCACCAGGATATAAAAAAGATATTGAGAAAAGAATGCAGAAAAAGAAAGAAGATTTGAGGAAGGTGTGCAAAAATATATGATGAATGGTTGCAGGAATGTGTCTCGTCTAATGAAAAGAAGGACCGGGGGGGGGGGGGGGGGTCTTGATAGCAGTCTTTGAGGCAGTTCACACCCCTTTGGGAGAACCGGTTGTTAACTTTCTGAGCAGTTTGGCGAACTGGTTGTTGGAAGAAATCATTAGAGCAGAGAACCGGTTATTAAATTACTTGAATCCCACCACTGCTCCAGAGGTTGTGGGGGCTCCATCACCAGAGGGTTTCAAGAAGAGGTTTGTCTGGAATGGTATGGGGTCTCCTGCTTGAGCAAGGGGTTGGACTAGAAGCCCTCCGGGGTCCCTTCCAACTCTGGTTATACTGTAAAGTTGCATTTATGGAGGAGAAGCCAAAGAAACATGCAGCAACTGGAGGAATCTTCTCTTAGGAGTGACACGAGGGAAGGGAATCTTGGGGTCTTTGAAAATTGCAACTAATTCCAAAGCTGATGGATCATCAGACATCCTGAAGGTCCAGCATCCAGGTGACCGTAGAGCCTCTTCTGCATTTGTCAGACATGCCCGATTCCATGTGTCACATTTTAAGGTATCCTGAAGTATGCCGAGCCCAGGAAGTGTAGCCAAAAAGGGGATTATATCCAGGAAAGAAAAAGGGAAGAGAAGAGTCTGCTAGAGAAGAGTACCAATAGAAGGGAATATTTGGAGTTCAGGTCCAACTGTGGAGTCCTTGGTGCTCTCTGAGTTGTGTTGTTTCTTTGCAGACATTTCATGACCAAAATAGGGAACATCATCAGTGCTCGAAAGGAGTGGGATTTGCTCAGGGGTGAAATCTACTTGCCTTCCCTACCAGTTCGGAAGTGCACACTCGGCGCAGGCGCACAAACACAGGGTCAAAAGCAGGTTACTTCCTGGTTAAAACCAGGAAGTAACGATGTCTGGGCAGCTTGGCACTGCCGCTGCTACCGGTTCGTTAAACCAAGTGCTGCCGCCACTACTGGATTGCCCGAACTGGTGCGAACCAGTAGCATTTCACCCCTGGATTTGCTCTCTATTTACATACGAGTGGCTGCCCTGTCAGTGTTGGTGGGGGTGTTCTTGGTTGTTGGTTGATTAGGTTGTCTACTGCTGATTGTTTGTCTGAGGTGGGAGTTCCTTGACTGGAGCCTAGATTAAAGCTTGATTGTTGACAGGCCACTGACAGGGCAAACCGCCTGTGTATAAATAGACAACAACCCCCCTCCCCTTGCTAAAGGTGGGCTTTCCTTTCCTGATAGCCCTGGAGGCATTTCTGCAGGAGGGGGATCCCCGCAGTGAGCAGGATTAGCTGACATCCTAGCTGACCTTTTCTGCCTCTGAGAGCTTTGACCACCCTGGCACAAAATTGCTCCCTTCCAAGGGAAGGGTCTTCCTCTTGTCCCCAGCCCACGAGTGCAACAGGTGGAGGAGGCCCTCCTACCTATGCCAAGCAGAATTTTCACCCTTCTTCTGACTCCGCCCAGGGAGCACCTCCAGGTGCATGAAATCTGGGTTTTGCCAGCCAGGATCTTGAAGGGAGATTCCAGTGGTGGAACCGAGGCAGAAAAGGCCACGGGAATCCCAGGCGCGGGTCAAGTTTTCTGCCATCTCAAACATGGATGAAGAGCACTTCATCTCAACGGTGGGGAAAGCCTCTGGAGCAGCGATTGAAGGTGGAAGGAAATTGCTAATAACTTGTATTAAGTTGTAAAGAGGAAGAGCTAAGAAACTAAACCGGTTTGTGTAGGGTTTTCTTCAGAGCGTCTATCCCCTGCTTGAGAAGGTGAAGCAGGAAGTTCATCGGATAACAGGTGGCAAGAGCTTCTCCTTCCTTTCTGTGGCCATCTGGGCTCGCATGAAAGCCACCAACGCTTGTCTTTGGGAAGACGCCAGTTGACAGGAATGCAATCTAGAAATAATACTTGTACATCCTCAGATTGGAAGCTTCTCCCAGAATATGTCGGAGGCCTGTGGCTGTTTGTATTTATGAAACATATTTGAAGCTCTGATGTAGGGTATAAATTTGAGGCTCAATCCATCCATCCATCCATCCATCCATCAGAATAGAGCTGGAAGGGACCTTGGAGGTCTTCTAGTCCAACCTCCTGCTCAAGCAGGAGACCCTATATTACTTCAGATAAATGGCTGTCCAGTTTCTTCTTAAAAACCTCCAGCGATGGAGCTCCCACAACTTCTGGAGGGAAGTTGTTCCACCGGTTAATTGTCCTCACTATTAGGAAGTTTGTCCTTAATTCCTGGTTGCTTCTCTCCTTGATTAGTTTCCATCCGTTGCTCCTTGTTTTGCCTTCTGGTGCTTTGGAGAATAAGTTGACCCCCTCTTCTTTGTGGCAGCCCCTCAAATACTGGAACACTGTTATCATGTCCTCCGTAGTCCTTCTTTTCTCTAGACTGGCCATGCCCAAATCCTGCAACTGTTTGTCATGTTTTAGTCTCCAAGCCTTTATTCATCTTATTTGCTCTTCTCTGCACTTTTCCCAAAGTCTCAACATCCTTTTTCTAATGTGGTGACCAAAATGGGATGCCGTTTTCCAGGTGTGGCTTTACTAATGATTTATAAAGCGGTACTAATACTTCACATGATCTTGATTCTATGCCTCTGTTTATACAACCAAGGATTGTATTAGCTTTTTTGGCTGCTGCCGCTCACGGCTGACTCATGTATAAGGGATCGTCCCGAGGACTCCAAGGTCCCTCTCACAGTTACTGATTTTGAGCCAGGTTTCGCCTAGTCTATGCTTGTACCTTTGTTTTTTCCTGCCTAGGTGTAAAATTTTGCTTATCACTCAGACACAGAACATAGAATAACAGAGTTGGAAGGGACCTCGGAGGTCTTCTAGTCCAACCCCCTGCCCAGGCAGGAAACCCTACACCACTTCAGACAAATGGTTATCCAACTTCTTAAAAATTCCCAGTGTTGGAGTTCCAGTGATAAGTGTTACCATTTCTGATATTGGTGAAAGTCATAAACAGCCTTGCTCTTCCCCACTCAGATCCTTCAGCCATCCTGAAACAGTCAATGAAAAATAAATAAATATATTTTGAGTGGTTTGTCAATGGCTTCCAACAATGCATTCCAGAGATGACTCCCTAAAGCCTCTGTTGAAATGTCTAAAGCTCATCAATTAATTCACCAAAAGGCAGATGACCAATTAATTGATGCCTCGGTAGGCTTCCTTATAATCTCTGTGCGAGTTTCTTGCTGCAAGCATCCATGCTTCAGTGTAGATTTTGGTCTTGGGAGTGCGGTGGGGGGTGAGCGAGAGATTTGCACTCTTCGCCTCCTCATTCAAACCCCCCTCAAAGTGAAGCCAGATGGTCCGAGATCAAAGCAAAGAAATTTCATGGAGCCAAGGAAAATAATTTGCATAGGAAGTGTTTGTGCTGTCCAGTCCTCTGCCAGGAGAAATGAGACTCCACAGTGCCTTTGCTGAGCCCAACATGTTCTGGGATTTACTTGAGAGTTCCCAAAATCTTTAGTTTGTGCCTATGGCCGATGGTTTTGGGAGAAAGATGGCTAGCATTAGCCATGTTCTTCCTGGATTCTGGTGGACATTGCCTCAGTTTCCCAGCTTGTTCAATTTTTCAAAATGACTCCATACCCACCATACTCCTGAAGGCATCCAAGAGGCCATTATGAGAAACCCAACACTGAAGGACCTTCTTCTCTGCCATTCCCATTGCTAACACAGAAATCTCTGCGAAATCACTAGATTTCCTGGATCGAGTAATGGGTCAGACATGGAATGGTAGATGATTTCTTCTTCTCCTCCTCCTTCTCCTCCCCCCTCCTCCCCCTTTCTTCTGTTCCTCCTGCTCCTGCTCCACCACCACCACTTCAAATGTCAAATGAGATGCAAAGTTCTTCAGGAGGCCTCAACCATTGTTATTGGACGCTGTTGTAGGATGTCTATAGTCCTTCTCTGTGCTTCCAATTGCTGTGAAACCTTTCCTATCGTAACCTTCAATGGCTTGTTACAGGATGACTATTGCGGTTTGTTGATTGAATTAATCCTCTACCGTAGTTACTTCTCCTGACTTTAATCCTTCTAATAACCCCTCCCCACTCCCAGCCTTACAGCCTGCATTTTGGTGATCTTCAGGAGGGTTTAGTACCTGACAGGAGACGGGAAGGACAGGGAACTTTTGAGCCCAGGTATTTTCATGTTTTCATACACAAGAGCCATCGACCCTTGGGTAGCCGTTGGTCAGGAGTGGGAGAGGGTCTCCTGTTGGGCCAGGGGGTTGGACGAGAAGACCCCCTCCTCGAGGGAGTTTCTTTCATGATTTTCAACATTGCTTCTTCTGCTCCATTTTTGTTTTATAATCAGGATCTTAGGAAGGATCCCAAGTGGATTCTCTGGCACGGAGAGCAAAAGGCTGGCAGAGCACTTGATCACTTCCTGCTGGTATTTCAGTCGGGAAAAGGGCAGCTAGTCTTTGACTTACAACCATTCATCTAGCAAATGTTCAAAGTTACTACAGCACTGAAAAAGTGACTTATCATTAGTCCTCGCTCTTACGACGCTCTTACTCTGGGTGGAGGTGTCAAGTATTTGCAAGCCATTGGCACATATATCATACAGACACTAGTGGAGGCAGGAAGTGCCCCACCCTTTTTACGTTTGTTCTCCATGAGACATGATCTTTGATAGGGGTAGTCACACACGCTGTGTGCCCCCTACCCTAATGGATATTAAGACAGCCTTTGTATATAGTTAATATGTTTTGTTATATGAATAAATACATTTATCACATTTATTCTTGCATCTGCCTTTGGACTCTTCTATGCTCCTGGGTGTTTTCTACGATCCCAATTTCCACAGGAGGGCAAAGGACTCCTCCGGCCTGGGATCAGCCGTGGGCTTCTCCTCCTACAGCTCTGAGCAAGGTTGCCCCATGAAGCCAACCGGGGGTGGGGGGTTGGGCTGCTGGAGGAGGGGCCTCCAAACGTGGTCACTTTAAACTTCTGGACTTTAACTCCCAGAATTTCCCAGGCTGGGGAATTCTGGGAGTGGAAGTCCACAAGTTTTAAAGTGGCCAAGTTTGGAGGCCCCTCTTCCAGCAGCCCCCTCCCCCCCCTCCGAGACGCACGGCATCCTTGCCCGGGTGGCAAAGGCTCTCCCGTTTCCATAGAAACCACCCCAGCCTTGAGGGAGAGGCGTGGGGGCAGAGTGTGCCCGATGCACGGAAGGTCTGGCATCCTCCCCCGGAATGCAGCCTCGTGTTGATTTTTCTCAGCTGGTACCCAGCAACTCCAACTCCCATGCTCCCCAGCCGCTTGGTTGAAAGGAGCTGGAGAAGGGGGCCGAGGGAAGCCCCAGACCTTGGGTCTAAGGGGAGGGGGGTGCTTGGGGCCGGGCAGCGGGCGGAGAGGCTGCCGCCCTCCCCTCCCCTCCCCTCCCCTCCCCTCCGGCGGACAACTTTTCCGGCTGCCCTTCCTCGCCGCCCCCTCCTCCCTCATTGCCATGGCGACGCTGGAAACTCCCGGCTGCCGAGGGGGCTGAGTTTGCGGCAGGGAACGGAGCTCGCGCCTCTGGCCCCTCGACAGCGCCCGACGGCCCCGAGCCCCTCCGGGACCCCGCAAGGTAAGCGCCGCGCGGCTGAGCGCTCGGGCTGGGCAGCCCCGGGCGGGTCCGGGACCCCGCAGACGCTCGGCGGGCGCACAAGCCTGAAGCTGCCGTTGGTGCGGGATGGGAGAGGGAGCGTCTCCTGTGGGGAGTCTACCTTCCGTGGCCTTGGCCCAAGGTTAGCTTCTCAAATCCCAGCCAGGTCCAGGCTGGGGCGCTGCGTTGAGTGAATTAAGTCATTCCCGGGCAGCCCTTGGCCCCAGAATTGAGTCGGCTCTCCTGCTTGAGCTCCCTTCCAACTCTCTTCCTCTATGTCCTGGTTCCAAGTTTACTTTGCAAATTCTACCCTAGCTCTGGTGCCTTGGGCCAGTCCAAGCATTAAGCATCAAGCTTAATTAATTAATTAATGCTAATGAAGCATTAAGCGTCAAGAGAGCCACTGGCCCAGAAGTGGATAGGGTCTCCTGCTTGAGCAGGGGGTTGGACTAGAAGACCTCTGAGGTCCCTTCCAGCTTTGCTACTTCAGTTATTTTGCTGTCAGCAGAGCAAAGGAGCCACTGCAGGGAGGTGGGCAGCCAAGAGGGGCAGCAACCCACGCCCGTCCCCACAGCAGTGCGTCCAAACTGGCGTGGGCAAACCGGGGGCAGCCCATTGCAAGTGTGCCAGTACTGATTTTCTCAGCCGCTGCTGGTGTAACGCGCTCAGGGCGATGTCTGGAGAAAGACCCCAGGTCGGGCACAGCAGCAGCCCACACAGTCTGAAGAAGTGGGGCACTGCCAACCGGGATGGGGGAGTGGGCACCAAGCTCCTAGGCAGGACAGACAGACCAATGCCTCCTGGGAAATGTAACCTGCCACCTCTGCCCAGTGGTTCTTTGCCTCATTTCAAGCCTTCCTGCCTGGCATCCAGAGTCTTGCCATCGGTGCCCTCCCCCCAGCTCAGGGGGACCTGGATCTGGGGCACCTTTAGCTGTCCACAGTTGGCATTGCCAGGGAGGCTGTGGGAAGAGGCAGGACAGCTGGCAGGGCGTGGCGGCATGTGCCCAGGGACAAAAAAACCCATGTCCCTTTTATTTTTGGCACCCTTGGGAAAACGGTTGTATGAAGATGCGTTTCTGGGCATAGAAGAACATCCTCCTATAGGGGATGAATTGGGGTGGAGTCTTCGGGGAGGGGGCCATGCCAACTCTTGTGCCAGCTTAGAGGGAAGCCCTGTGACTTTAGCCGGCCGGGGAATTCTGGGAGTTGAAGTCCACAAGTTGCCAGGGTTGGAGACCCCTGCTCTACAGGGTGACCAATTTTATCCATTTCAGAATAGGGTGAAAAATTAGTGGGGTGGGGGGGGATTACAGTCTTGGTTCCCAAGGCCTGCTTTGGCTTTGGGTCTTGCTAGACTTGGCCCCCTGGTTTCTGAGGACCAAGGCTGGATCCCTGGGGATTCCTGGATCCTCCCCGGATCCTTTGCTAGGCAGCCATGCAGGAGGGTTGCAGTCGTCCTTCCGAGATATTCCAGGGTTTCCCAGCCTATCCAGCAGGCTTGGGAACTCCCTGCTCAGCTGCTCAGGTTGGGCCAAGCTTGGCTGGGGCGGAGAGACAAGACCTATTGAAATGCCTACGTGGTACCCAGGGGTCGGTTTTGGTCTTTGGGTGATACTTTGAGGGTTCAAAAATGGATGGTTTGCAGAACCTAGTTGGTGGATGTGGTTGGGATTCCTTCGGGCTATTCGGTTTTGTAAAAGGGAAAGCTAGATTTTAAACAAAATCCTACTTCAGGATGGACAGCCATTCAAGAATGTATTCATGAAAGGTTGCAGGAATTGGGTATGTCTAGGTTAATTGAAAAGAGGGCTGGGGGGGACAAGAATGATAGCAGACTTCCAGTACTTGAGGGGCTGCCACAGAGGAGAGGGGGGCCACCTGTTCTCCAGAGCACCTGAAGGCAGGACAAGAAGCAATGGGTGGAAACTAATCAAGGGGAGAAGCAACCTGGAGAAATGTCTTGACAATTAGAACAATTAATCGGCGGAACAGCTTCCCTCCAGAGGTTGTGGGTGCCCCATCACTGGAGATTGTTAAGAAGAGCCTAGACGGCCATTTGTCTGAAATGGTGTAAGGTCTCCTGCTCGAGCAGGGGGTTGGGCTAGAGGACCTCCAAGGTGCCCCTTCCTTCCAATTCTCTCCTCTTTTGGAGTGAAAGACAAAAGACCCTTTTGCACTCTCAGTTTTTAGTCTTTCTTTCATTGTGGTCAATTTGAACGCTTTTATATTTGCGCTGCCATGATCCTGTCAGCCACCGTTTGGATAGTGAGATGGATAACATATAAATTTAATTAATAACAATCATTAAGTAAATTCTGGAGTGATAGTGTCCCAGTAGGGCTATTTGTGTGTTCTACCCCTGCTCCTCTATAGTTACTGACATGAGTCAGCTTTGACAATGTGGTGCATGCCTACTCCCCACCCCAACACACACACACACACACACACAATGAGAGAACTCATTTCACCTCCTACGGAAAGTTCCGGAGAGGTGACAGCGGCTGTTGTGGGCAGGAGGGACGTGTCTCTTCGACATCCGTCCCCTCATAATTGGCAGCTGGCTCAGGAGAAAGCCCCTCGGGTGGTTTCTCTGCCCCGAAGCTGCCCCTTGGGCTCCCCCTCCTAGAAGCCCCAAGGGGTGTCCGGTGACCCACAACTCAGCCGGTTGTCCCTGGAGATGCATCTCCATCACTGGAAGTGAGGCCCACTCGGCCCACCCAAGAGGGACCCTCACCTGCTGCTGCTGCTCCCCACTGCGGTCCTTTGGGGTGGCCGAGACTCTGGTGGGACCCAAAGAAAAGTTGGGGTCAACCCTGAGCTGGTAAGGGATGGAGGCTTCAGCTCTCCTCGGCCTCTGGGGTCCCCCCACTCAGTTTATCCTAGCGGGGACTAGAGAGCCTCCAGGAGCCCTTTGAGGGGCACTTGCCCGCCCCCCCCCCCTTCCCTTCTCCTCCCGCCCCCGAGGCTGCTTTGGGTGGAGGGGTCTGTTGTGGGGGTAGGGAGGAAGAGGAAGCGCACGGGAGAGGTGCTTGGGGTAGCCATCCGGCCAGAGGCACCAAGCACCTGTCTTGCAAAAGCTGCTCCTGGGTGTGAGGGAGAGAAAGCTGAGGAAGAAGGAAAAGATGTGAGAAAGTGGAATTGTGCCCTGGAGTCGAGGAACCTTGCTGCCTTGGGCCCCTCGACCTCGCCTGGAGGTCTAAACTTGCGTTATTGTTTTTGACTCTTGCGATTGTCCTACCTGGCAGGGTCAGCGTGCAGGGAAAGGTGGCCAACACAGAGGCCAAAGATAATACAGGTAGTCCTCGACTTACGACCACAATCCAGCCCAAAAGTTCTGTTGCTAAGTGAGACGGTGGCTAAATGAGTTTTGACATATTTCACGGCCTTTCTTGCCACTGTTGCTAAGCGAATCACTGCAGTTGATAAGTGAGTAACAAGGGCGTTAAGCGAATCTGGCTTCCCCCTTGACTTTGCTGGTCAGAAGGTCACAAAAGGGGATGACGTGATCCCGGGACCCTGCGACCGTCATAAATAGGAGCCAGTTGCCAAGCCTCTGAATTTGGATCAGGTGACATTGGGGGATGCTGCCACGGTCATAAGTGTGAAAAACGGTCATAAGTCACTTTTTCAGTGTCATCGTTAACTCTGAACGGTCAGTAAATGAAGTGATGTAAAAGAAGGCCAGCTTTTATTTTGGCAGCATTAGCACCAGAGGAAGAGGAAGAGGAGGGGGCGGAGGAGGCAGCAGGAGCCTGGCCTGGGGAGTCTCTTTCGGCTTCCTGCCCTCCCTCCGGGTTGGGTGGCATTGGGAGGGCAGTGCCTAGCCTGAAGGCGCCAGGGCAGGAGCCTCTTCCCTTGGGAAGAGCTGGCTGTGCTCAGAATGGCTGGTGCTTCCTGCCTGGAGTTTTCGGCCTTTTTATAGACGCTCCCAAAGAATGTCCGGAAAAGCGTCCAGGGCCAGGCTGGCCGGCATTGTTTCCAGGGGGCAGGAAGAGGCTCCGGGGCCTGGCCCGGCTCAAGAGGGGTCCCAGGAGAGAGGCCGGAGCAGAGGCTGAGGTCCCCAGCAATCTGGGCGGAGGGCTTTGGACCTCTCCGCCTGGCTCAGCCGGCATCTGGCTGGTGGCACAGCCTTCTGGCTCGGCTCTCCGTCCAAGGAGACGGGCTGGGAGGCCTGCAGAATTTTAGTGCCACAGACGGAGGGAAATGGGCTGCTTCAGGGGAGCGCTGGCTGTCTCGTGGAAACGAAAGTGGTGCTGGGGACACACACACACACACAGAGAGAGTGGGGCATTTCCGGATGTTTATTTGGCTGATGTTTAGCACTCCTATGAAGCTAGTCTAGAGGAAAGAAGGACTAGGGGGGACATGATAGCAGTCTTCCAACATCTCAGGGGCTGCCCCAAAGAAGAGGAAGGGGTCCACTTATTTTCCAAAGCACCTGAAGGCAAGAGAAGAAGCAACGGATGGAAACTTATCAAGGACAGAAGCAACCTGGAGTTAAGGAGAAACTTCCTGACATTGAGAGCAATTAACCAGTGGAACGGAAGTTGCCTCCAGAAATTGTGGGGGCTCCATCACTGGAGGCTTTTAAGAAGATACTGGACAACCAATATAGGGTCTCCTGCTTGAACATGGGGTTGGACTAGAAGACCTCCATGGTCCCTTCCAGCTCTATTCTGATTGAAAGGTCATCAGATACAAACAGGGGGACACAGCCTGCTTAGGAAAAGGACCCCAAACCTCAGTGAGCGTGTGAAGGGGTGTCCCTGCCTATCTGCATGTTGCCTTGAATAACCCCGGCCGTCCCCTGATCTGCACAAAAGTAAAGATGGCAGTTTCACCCTTGTAATCGATGCCATCACCCTTCCGATGGCACGGCAGCAGGCATGGAAAGCACAGTGGCATTGATGGCAGGGGCACAATCGCCATCTTCAGGTTTTTGCTCTGCTGTGAAGAAGCAACGTAAGAGAAAACCAGAGTCCAGTTGGAGAAAACAAGTTAACGTTTTGTAAAGAAAGGACCAGGGCAGTTTGACATCCAGGATGGCCAACCGGCGTCAAGAACCGCCTGCAAAGGAGCCACTGAGGGGCCCCTAGTGGCATTCCAGGGTGGCCCCCGCACGAGTCAAAAGCAAAAGGGCCAGATTTGTGTGCAGCCGGATTTCAGGCTGGGTTTGGAGCTTTTTAAAGGTGCGAGTGGAAGCGGTTTCCTCCCAGGAGGCTCTGCTCCCTTTTGCTCGTCAAAGCAAAGATGGGGGCCAAAAATTGGAACACCGCTTGGCCTCCTTTCCTCTCTAGAAGGTTGGGAGGCTGAATGGCAGGCCCTGAGAAAGACCCCTCTGCTCTTCACTAAGAGGGAGGGAGGGAGGGAGGGAGGGAGGGAGGGAAGAAGGAAGGAAGGAGGGAACGAAGGAAGGAAGGAAGGAAGGAAGGAAGGAAGGAAGGAAGGAAGGAAGGAAGGAGATGGGAATAAGAGGGAGGGAGGGAAGGAAGGAAGAAAGGAAGAAAGGAAGGAAGGAAGGAAGGAAGGAAGGAAGGAAGGAAGGAAGGACAGGGAGAGAGGAAAGCAGTTGCCAAGTGTCTAAATCTTGATCATGTGTCCGTGTGGATGCTGCCAGGGTCAGAAGTGTGAAAAATGGTCATGTCACTTTTTGTCAGTGCCGTTTTAACTTTTGAACGGTCATTAGACAAACTGTTGTAAGTCGAGGACCACCCGCAGTGCCTGGGGGGGGTAGTCCATCCGGATGTTTCCTTTCCTGGGGAGTTCAGCCAGCGAGGGGGCGAATCCAAAGAAGGGTTTGTGATTCCCGGAGGCGGAAGAGACAAAAGGCTGGGAAATAAAAGAGAAAATTAAGCAAGGCGGCCTCTTCGGAAATCAGCAGAGAAGTGATTAATTCTGAATCCACCCACCGGCTGGTATTCCGAGGTGCCCAGGTGGATTTCGGCCTCAGGAGGGAGCAGGAGAAGGGAGAGAGCTGGCGGGGCGCCTGCCCAAGGGCCACGCAGGATTCCTCGCCACCCGCGAGGGAGAGGGAGGCTGCCCCTGGGGGGCTCAGCAGTGACGCCCAGGCCTGGAGGACGGACCACCTGCCCCTTCGGCCCCTCCACAGAGAGGGGAGCATCTCCTGGCCCCAGGGATGAATGTCTTTCCCTCCTTCTCTCCCTCCCTCCCTCCCTCCTCTTTCTTCTCTGTCTCCTCCCTCACGCCCTTCCCCTTCCCTTTTTTTCTTCCCTCCCTCTTTTCTCCTTCCCTCTTGCCCTGTTCTCCCTCCCCTCCCTCCCCCTTTCCTTTCCCTTTCCCTTTCCCCTTCCCTTCCCTTCTTCCCTTCCTTCCTTCAAATTCTCCCAGGTCTGCTACAAGGAACGGTGGCACATTCTGATTAATGCCTGTCAAAGCCTTTTCCCATCTCCTGATCCTGACTTTTCTTTGGGGTATTTTGAGTGTGGATGGCCAGTCGTGTGTGTTCCTGTACATGTGCAGAGTATCGGGGGTTGAAGACAAATCCTTGTACCGAAGCATATCGAGACTGCAACTAAACTCCAGTGGAAAATCTTTGAAAAATACGTCAATGAAGAGCAAAGTCGCAAACCACCCTCTGCTCGTTCCTGAGGCCTCACAAATAGAGCGGCCTCGAGTACATGGAAGGCCAACCATTTTGAAGCCTTTGGTGGAAACGGGCCCCACGGGAACTAATTTCTGCATCTTCGGCCTGCTTGTCCCAATACCCCAAACCCTGTTTAATTTGGTGTCTGTACCGCAAGGGCCTCAGCGACTCAGCTCTGTAGATTTCTGTCACCTTTGTGAACTTTCCATAATCTCACCAGACACCCAAAGGCACCACGAGTTTAGATAATGGTTTTCACCTGCCAAAGGCCCTTGGTGAGCCTGTCTGCGAAGACATTCGAAATACCGGTTCTCCGCTTCTGTTCTCCATCATCCGGAGTAGCGAGAGGCGTGTCTCGGTTGTCCCCGCAGGGAGGTTTCCTTCTCAACGAGAAGGACCTAAACATAAATACATGGGTGTTACCGGGTAGTAAATCAAGCCATGACAACCGTTCCTTCCATAAATCAGTTAGATGATCCTCTTTTAAAGTTGATCCTGGTGGGGACCTGCCTTACTTCCTGTGAAATTGGATTCCACAGGAGACGTCTGGACTGTGGGAGGAAATCCTTTTATCTCTCGGGAACTTCTTTCTCACTGTACAACTGTAGCGGAGGGACCTGTTCGCTTCTTGTGAGAAGAACAACGCAACCTTTCAACCTGCCTCTTCTTTACTTACTTACTACATTTCTGTGATGCCCTTCTCCCCGACAAGGTGCCCTGGGTGGCTTTATAAGAGCCTGTCAGCTCCTGTTTTATATCGGTGTGGTCTTCCTCACTTGAGGACCAACTGTATCTCCCCAGCTGTGGATTCAGGATTGGGAATAGCAAGATTAGGGTTATCCAGCCCAAGGACCCATTGCAAAAGGATTAGACCACCATGAAAGTCCAAAGTCCAGCCACCAAGTCCCAATGGAGGATCCAGAAAGGGAGAGCAAGTCAGAAGGGAGCCAATGTCCCTGAAACTCTCTTCCCTGGGGCATTCTGACGTTCAATGCGGCACCATTCCCACGGACTGAGTGACTGTCTGGAAGTTTGGGGTTGATTTGCAAGACTGATGCATCCAGTATCAATGGCCTGGCCTGTGATATTTTTCCCCCTGAGGACCTGCCAGAAGTTGTCCCCCAGTCCTTTAGTTCTTTCTGCACCATTTCCACTTCCAAAATTGTTCTCGGTGCTGCTTCATTGAGAGAAAGCGCTCCTCAAAGTTCAGGCCAAAGGACACCCTCAGCTCAATCCTCTTTCTAAGATGAGGGTGGTCTCAGGTTTCCCACCATGACCCACATGTTTTGGAATGGTAGCAAGGTGTCAAAGCTCTTCAGGGTTGAAGGGCCTTTGAGGGATTCCCATGGCTGAGCTCCTCTGGAAGAGTGAAACTCCCAGGGCTGGAAGGGAAGAAGATTGAGGAGGTAGCAAAGCACCATGGGTGCTAAGCTAGACTGGGCAGGATAGACTTGGAGGGGCCAACCTTGCCCTGCTCCTTAAGGCTCAAGCTGAAGGAGGCAACCTGGGCTGCATCTCCCAGCACCGAGGCCCTCAGCTCAACCTTCTCTCCGAGATGGGCGTGGGTTGAGATAGCTCACTATGACCCACAGTTTCAGAATGATGAATCCAGTTCTGGAAAGGATGGCAAGGTGTGAAATGTTTCAGAATAAGGAATTGATTTTAGAACGCATAGTCAGGTGTGAAAACCGTCATCCAAGAGCTACAGCCAACATCAGTTTTGAGCACCTCCTGCCAAGCTCATGAGAACATCCTTGAAGAAACTGCCAAGGACTGAACCTTGAATTTGTCACGTCCTACAAGCCGTCCTGAACACCCTCTGGTTTGAGGGCCAGTCTGCTGAGATGTTACCCCCACCCCACGCCCTCCACTCTGCTCTGCTCTGGGGTGAGAGACGTGCCCCTGACCGGAACCCAGCAACTGCTCTGAAATTGGGCATGATATTTAAATGCCCACAGGACAATCACACCTGAATGTTTTCCATCACGATTCAAGAAAAGCTCATCTACATAATTTATATTCCTCTGAACAGATTTCATCTATCTGTTTCAATCAAAAATGCATCAATCTCTTGTCCGCTTAGACGGAGAGGGTTAACAAGAAGAAGCCTTTAACTGAACAGCAGAGTCATCCCTTGGCAGGATTCGTGCCCAGGATGGGGACCCTTGCCGCTGCTCGGACAGGGAGGGCAACAGCTCCCTTGTTTGGTCAACCCTTGCAGCCGAAGGAGGGTGGGCTGGCCGTAAGGAATAACAGTTGGGTTCCAGGTGCCTGGGGGGGGGGGCAAGGATTGCAATGGACTGGGTTGGGCAGGAAAAGGTGGGTCAGGAGCCCCCAAAACAGATGGCCGGTTGCTGAGTTTAGGTTTAATCAAGTCTGTTAATCTCCAGGGGCTTTAGGGACAGGCTAAGCCACTTTGCTGTTAATCTATCAGATTAACAGAGTTGGAAGGGACCTTGTAGGTCATCTAGTCCAACCCCCACCCTCACCCAGACAGGATTCTAACAAATGGCAGTCCAATCTTTTCTTGAAAGTCTCAAGTGATGAAGCTCCCACAACTTCTGAAGGCAACTTCTGTTCCATCTGATTGCTCTCACTGTCAAAAAATTTCTCCTTATTTCTAGGTTGAATCTCTCTTTGATCAGTTTCCATCCATTATTCCTCATCTGGCCTTCGGGTGCTTTGGAAAACAGCTTGACCCCCTTCCTCCTTTCTGTGGCAGCCCCTCAAATACTGGAAGATGCTCTCCTGTCTCCCCTGGTCCTTCTCTTCTCTAGACTAGCCATGCCCAGTTCCTGCAACCGTTCTTCGTATGTTTTAGCCTCCAGTCCCCTCATCAGCCTGGTTGCTCTTCTCTGCACTTTTTCTAGAGTCTCCACATCTTTTTATAGTGCGGTGACCAAATCTCAGTTAGCTTTGAGGTAACTTAGCTGTCTGGTTCAAAGCTTCTGGCTCAAGGCATTGTGGGAATCAGGAAAAGGGATCAACTCAGGGACCAGGTTGAGCATGTGTGAATGCAGGCAATAACCTTGTGAACCGGATCAATCTCTTGTCAGTATCTGAATGTATTCAATGCGGAGATGTGGGCTATTAATGGTATTCATTAATATCATTAGTATTAATATGTTAGTATCTTTACTAATAAAGCAAAGGTATTAATTTCTATCCTCACCTGGCCTGAGATGTAGCCCACAAAGCTGCATTTCACGTAACCTTATTTGTGATTGACACGTTTGTTCCGGCTTCCAATTAGTTCTATAATTATTCATTATCAAATAATTGTTAATTATTCTATTGCTTTGCATGTAACACTGAGCGCTTCCGTACCGGAGGCAAATTCCTTGGGTGTCTAATCACACCTGGCCAAATAAAATGCTCCATTCAATTCAATTCTGTCACTAGGGACCCTTCCTGATGGTGTTGCTAGAACATTCTGTTTCTCTGAGAATTCAACAGCCATTTTCCTACAGGTAGTCCTTGATTTACGACCATAATTGAGTCCGCAACTTTGGTCGTAAGTCGTGGTGATGGTTGTAAAGCAGGTCTCCTTTTGATCATGCTCAATTTTATAAATTAAAATTGGTGATTGTAAAGCAAATGCCACAATTGTTAAGCAAAAGCATCCGTCGTTAAGCCAACCCGTCCATTGTTTTTCTTTGTGGAGGCGTAGAACGAACATAGCCATCATGGCAGTAATGTGCCCTTTTAGTGCCAACTGCTGGAAAGCGGACAAAGATGGTATTACTAGAAGAGACTACGTTGCAGCTCAGGGTTGAACTGGGGGGTTCCTTGGTGCTCTCTGAGCTTGGTGGTTTTCTTGCAGACGTTTCATGACCCAACTAGGGAACAGCATCAGTGTTAGTGGGTGTGGGTTTTGCTCTGTGTTTATCTACAAGTGGCTTGCCCTGTCAGTGGTGGTGGGAGGATGGTATTGTTGGTGGGTGCCAAGCTGGCCACCCCGGGACCAAAATGGCCTTGGGTCAAGCTCTGTGCATCCCATCATCCCCTCCGTGTCTGAAATGCTTCTGTGGTCCCAGGCTTCGGAGAGCACAAGGCTGCCTGGCACAGTGTGAAACTACAGCCTTGGTGGTGGAGATGGCCTGCAGAATGGAGGGAGGTTTTATATTTTGTAGAATATATTCTGGAACGTCTTTTTCAGTGTCTGCAGAGATGAGAGGAGAGGAAGGCTGGCCTTCTGGCATGGACGGTTCCTCAGTTCTCTTGGCCTTCATTTCACTGTTTCTTGGTGCCCCCAGACCCACATTTCCAGGGCATCATAGCACAGGAAGGGGGGGGTGAATCCTGCCCTAGACATTTGGGACTCAGCATGAGAGCATCCCTGCTCGTTCCTATGGCAACCGTGCCTGCTTGGAGGCTGGCTGGGGGATTCTTCCCCATTTGGAGGCCTTGCAGGATTTTATCTGTGAAGATTTCCAGAGCATCCTGCCTGTAATTCAGGCAACCCCCCTCCCCCAAACAGCTCCTCCAGCTCGGAGAAAGGAGTCATTAAAAGCATTTGGCAGAATGAAATCCTGATGGGAAAGTTCAACATCTTTGAAGGCTGCAAAAGATGCCCCATGAAATGCCAGCAGTTGCCCCAAGGGGAGCCACGGCCCTGACTGAGGGAGGGCAGAGAGTTTGGCCTTGGGAAGGCACAGAGCCATCAGGAAAGGAGCAATCTTTGTGGGGGGTCTTTGAGGGGCAAAGGTGCCCCCCATCATGCCAGTTGCCTTTCTTGGCAGGTCTTCGTTTCTCTAGCACGGGGCTCTCCAAAGTTGGCCACTTTAAGACTTGTGGACTTCAACTCCCAGAATTTGAAGTTGAAGTCCACAAGTCTTAAAGTGGCCAGGTTTGGAGACCCCTGGCCTAGCAGAAAGATCCCCAGCAGTGGGAGGAGACAGGAGAGACACTAGAACCCAGGACCCTCCCATGGGCTGGGCTAAGAGATTTAAGAACAGAGGCTTTGGCTAGTCTGTGAAACTCCCTGCAGCAAGGAGCTCTTTCCAAGCACTGGGATGGCTCTTTGAAAGGAGAGGATTGAAATCAGCCTGAAAACGCCACAGCCAGAGGCAGTCTATCTGTCGTGCCAGCTGCTGGAAACAGCAGCACAGGGGGCCTGTGCTCCAAACGATACAACCGTCTTCCTTCCTTCGGCAGGAATCTCACACCAAAACCTGAGGAAGCTCAGCGCTTACTAAGAGTTCCTCTCAACAAGGAAGAGGCTCCGAAACGAAGCACAGAATCCTGCTGGGGAGTTTCAGCCCCCTCGGTTTCGGTCTCCCCACCCAAAAAGGGCGCCTACATTCTTCCTGATTCAGGGTGTGTGTGGGGGGGGGGGGGGCTGGGGGTCTGCAGTTGGGAAGAAACCCAGAAGGCACCTGGCAGCCTTTTGTCAGCCTGCAGCTCCTTTCATCCGATTTCACTTCATCAAGGCTCATAAATATTTTATGCCATTTGAGAAAAGTTGCCTCCTCCTGCTTTTTTTTCAGATTCAGTCCAGAGTTTCCTTCCCTTCCCTTTCTGTCTTCTCTTCCCTTGCTTTGCTTTGCCTGTCTTCCCTTCCCTTCCCCCTCCTTTCCCTTTCCTTTCTTTTTAGCAAATTTTAGCCGGTATGTACAGTATATACGGCCGTTGCAGGGTCCCCGGGTCGTACGGTCACCATCTGCAACCTCCCTGACTGGCTTCCAACAAGCAAAGTCAAAGGAAGAAGGCCAGTCTCATTTAATGACTGCACTATTCACTTAACAACGGCAGGGAGTCCCTTAACAACCGTGGCAAAACAAGATCATAAAATCGGGTGTGGCTCATTTAATGACTGCACTATTCACTTAACAACGGCAGGAGTCCCTTAACAACCGTGGCAAAACAAGATCATAAAATCGGGTGTGGCTCCTGTAAAAGCCGCCTTGCTTAGCCACAGAAATTCTAGCCCCTCTTCTGGTCGTAAGCCGAGGACTGCCCGTGGCAGCGGCCAAGAGGCTTGAGGAGGCAGACCTGAGCTTAGCGCTGCTTGGACAGAAGCCCGGATGCCATCTTGGCCTATGGTCGGGACCGCTTTAAGCCGGAATAGCCCTTTGGCCAGAGCCGCGTCTAACAACAGCAGCTCTCGTGCTTTATGGGCCTGGCTTTAGGGCGCAGCATATGGTTGGGGGACGCAGCTCATGAATTTCACCAGATAAAGCCCGTAGTTCAGAATTGTTGTTATTTCTCTGCCGGCTTCCAGCAAATCATCCAGTCCACCTCACGGCCAGCTGGTTCCTTTGCAGCCCTGGAAGGAAGCCTCGGTCGGTGCCTGTCGCTCTGCAGATCAGAGGGTTGATTATCTTAGAATATGATTGCAACCCCGATCTTTCCTTCTTTCCCCCTCATTATCCCTTTCAAAGAGAGGCACGATAAAGCAATATACAGTTTACCATAAAATTACCACCCATTTATTTAGAAATGCCTCTTTTCTTCCTCTTTTACCTGTAATTGCTTCCCGTCCGGAGAGCTCACCGTGCCTTTGTCCTCTCCTTTAATTAATCCAGGGGTGGAAAGTCTTTAATAACGGGATTCCCCCCCCCACTTTTTTTCCCCCAGTGAGGCTACGAAGGGGTTTCTATGGCAACCAGCCTGAGTCTTCCAGCATCCCCTTGAAAATAGCGTAAGGCATTCTGATGCAGGTCCCTAATATTCCCATTAAGGTGTTCCCAGTCCCATTAAGAGGGGAGGGGGGAAGGGCTCTCGGGGTCTCTCCCTCAAAGGCACCGAAGCTTGGCTGAGAGGGAGGTCGACTGAAATGGCATTTAAAGCAGCTCAAGAAATGAACCTCACCCAAACTTGACCCCGTTCCCAGCAATGCCACGGTTCCATTTCAAGGCCATCCCCACGAGATCACTCCGTCCCGGTCATCTCTTAGCTGGGTTACAGGTAGGCCTCGATTTATGACCATAACTGAGCCCAAAATTTCCATTGCTAAGTGAGACGCTTGTTTGTTGAGTTTCGCCCCGTTTTACGACCTTTCTTGCCACAGTTCTTAAGTGAATCACTGCACTTGTCCAGTTTGTAATAGGGTTGTGAAGTGAATCCAGCTTCCCTGTTGACTTTCCTTGTCAGAAGGGGATAACAGGACCCCAGACACTACGACTGACATAAATATGAACCTGTTGCCAAGCACCTGGATCACGTGACCACGGGGATGCTTTCAGAAGCATGAAAAACGGTCATAAGTCCCTTTTTCCAGTGCTGCTGTAACTCTGAAATGCTCGCTAAGCAAACTGCTGTAGGTCTAGGACGACCTGTACTGCAACCTGCTCTACGTGGGACTACCCTTGAAGAGTGTTTGGCAGCTACAACCCGGTAGCTCCGGTGTAGAGGGTCCTCCGGTGGCATCGTAGGGCACCACTAATGCCCCAGCGGCTCCAGTTGCCACTTTGCTTTGGGCTCCAGTTCAAGGCGTTGATGACATCAGGCCCAGATGCAATCCTACAGATGATTACTTTTAAAGCCCTGTCTGACCTATGTAGGTCCAGGGTATCTGAGGAACCGTCTCACCCCCATGAGATTAGCCCACCCCACTCATCCCAGCAGAAAAACATGACCTTGGATCCCATCGGCCAAAGAATTTCATTTGGCAGAGTCCGGGAAAAGAGCCTTTGCTCTGCTGTGGCCCCTGCCCTGAGGAACATCCTCCCACCAGAGGTGAAGTTGGTCCCAACCCTTTTGTCTTCCTGGGAGAGCCCGACAATCTGGCTTGGGACCAGGATGGGGGATGCTCCAGACTGGGGGTGGCTGACAGGGGAGAGAGAAGAACCGCGACCCCCAGGTCTCCTGTCCTGTGGGTTTTTAGTCTTTAGTCTTCCTTAATTTTTATGTTTTGATCATTTTGTAAGCCTCTCAGAATTGCTGTATCGATGAGATCTTCATTGGCATCCTTCAGTCTCAAGAGACTCTGGTATCGTGCTCTGGAAAGAGGTCCTAAAACAGCATCTAGTGTGACAATTGGAGAGTGGCTCTCAATCCCTTCCACCCTGAGGGCAGATAAATTCTGTCCCCTGCCCAGCCCCCAGATTTCGCTGGTTCCGGGACTGCCCCTTTGCCTCAGCCTGCCAAACAAGTGTCTCTTCGAATTGGAGAATGAGATGGACAGCATATAAACTGAATGAATGAATGAATGAATGAATGAATGAATGAATGAATGAATGAATGAATGACACTATATTAAGTGGGAGCCAAATGTCTACTGGTAGAATAGTTACCTTGTACTACGCCAATTTCTTTCAGTGAGCAGCTTATGTCTTCAGATGTGAACTTGGTTGTCCGTGTTCTGCTTGATCTGTGCACCATGTCTGGGCAGGTTTCTGGGACCTTGGAGGCCTGCAGGAAACCCTATAATATAGGGTTAGGGTTAGGGCCTATAGCATTTCAGACAAATGGTTGTCCAGTCTCTTCTTAAAAGCTTCCAGTGTTGGAGCATTCACAACTTCTGGAGGCAAGTTGTTCCACTGATTCATTGTTCTAACTGTCAGGAAATTTCTTCTTAGGTCTAGGCTGCTTCTCTCTGGGGGCTTTGAGAAGTTTCTTGTCGAAGCCCCAAGGCAGGCCCTTCCTCTCTGGCGTCATCCATGGGTTCCCCTGTGGCTCAACATCCATACAGATTCTCTCCTGTCAGGGCCAACTCATCAATATAACTCAGTAATGGAAAGGAAGAAAAGAAAAAGGAAGAAGTTGAACAGAAAGCTACATGTGCAAGAAAGAGGGAGGGAAATAGAAAAGAAAGAAAAAAGTTGCAAAGAGGTAACTTCTTGTTGACAGGAGTTTTAAGCACTATTACAAAAAAATCACCTCTTATTCAATGGTTGCAACGTATTTTTTTCTATAGTCTATTGTATTTAATTATAAAACTCTAAATCCTAAATTCATTTTTTTCCTATTTCTCGCAAAAGTCCATAAGGTGCAGTTAGCAATAAATGTAGATATTGCCTTTTCTTTGATCAAAGAAGTCAGTCTCTTCATCTTAGCAAATTCCTTCATCTTCACTAACCATCCCTCCATTGAGAATAATGCCAAAACTTTCCAAATTTTGTGCATGCAACAATATCACTGTGTTTATCATGTACAAAAACCAATTTTCTGTAACTTTTTTCCAACTGTTTGTACATCAAACCTCTGGTCTCAGTTGCTAATTAATCTATAAAATCCTCTGAATCGGTGCATGTATTTGAATCCAAATTTTTCTCCTTTTTTCATGCATCTACAACATTCCAACATGAATTTTATGCCTGTTTATGCATTCTAGACAATTCCTTTGATGACATATATCAATAGTATATCATTTTATTTAAAATCCTTTTAATACAGGGTAAATTTCAGTCCTCAACCCACCTATTTTCTCATTGGTCCATCTGTATATTATAACCAAAATCTTCAGTCCTATCTATTTCCACTTGTTTTTCTTCTGTTTCAAATTTCAGTAAAAGTTTATAAGTTTTAGTCATTCGGCGTTCATCATTTGTAAACAATTCTATTTCAAATTCAGTGTTTCAATGTTCAAAACCATAAATTGTTTTGTCTATCTTAAATCCTTCTAATAATTGCAAAGGAATAACCGCTGACAACCATATTCCTCTACCACCAGTTCTTCTCTTGATTTTATTTTACATTAATTTGACAAAATTCTAGTATCTCATGATGAGTTAGATATTTTTATTTGCCTCTTATTTCTCCTCTGCAAAATTTTTCTTGTCTTGGAGAGCCACATGGGTGTCTTGGGGCACAACCCCATTCTCAACGTGTACATCTTAACACAAACAATTTTTAAAATCCACATGATTTTATTGTTCCACAAATATCCATGCCGCCCAAATTTCAGGATGTGTCCTTCTAACTCCCAAAGTTTTCTGTTTCTCAGCAACAACATTCCCTCGTCCATCCAAACCAAACAGCAAGCTTGCAAAACCAATTTCAGGTCAGGTATACCCAATCCTCCATTTTCCTTTGCATTTTGTAACACTTTATATTTAACTCGCGGGTTTTTTTCCCACCCCTTCTATACAAATTTAGCTATATCCTTCCGCCTCTATTTAAATGGTGCATCGGTTGTCAAAACAGGCTTTGACCGACTTCCTGTTTGCTGCTGGCCGCCGCCAGACGTTCCTTTGGGATCGTCAGCTTCCATAGCCTGTCAGAGCCGCCTTCACAACGGAACGGCGGCTCGAAAAAACTCCGTTCCCATGAGGAAACGGAGATAGAGCCGGCAGGGGTGGGTAGAGCTCTCTGCAGAGTCCCAAAAGTTTTTTTTTTACTTTTGGGATGGAGCGGATGAGATGCCCCATATCCCCAGCCGCTGCTCCGGGCTTTGGGAGACCTCTGCTAATGCAGAGCTAGGCGTCAAAAGCAAGCCTGCGAATTTGACAGATTACTCAAAGAAAATGTGAGCTGGACCTGTAATACTGAAGCGCAAGTATTTTACTTATCTTTTAAAAATTACTTAAGAGAATAGAGGAAGAGAAAGAGGAAAAAAGTTTTTTTTTAAAATGGCGTCTGCCGCGGCTGGAGAAGAGTTTGAGAGGGAAAGTTCTTCCGTTTTTTATTATTACAATGTAGCGGAATAAATACCACTGGTTACATTTGTAGACAAAACTCCGCTCCTGTTTTTGTTTTTCTCTTTTTCCCCTGGAGGCCTGATTGTTGCTGGCTGGAAGTCTTTTGTCTTTTTTTTTTTTTTTTTTTAACAAAGCCTGCTTAGGCGGAAACATGGCACTGAGGCTTGTGAAGTCAGACAAAAAAATAGGTGGGGGGGATTCCCCCACTAAGAATTTAAAGGAACAAGTTTTAACTCTTCAGTCCCAGAAACCTGATTTTAATATAATAGAATTTCTCTTAGAGGAGATTGAAAGAAGGGATGAGATTGTGAATCAGCAACTTGAAAAATTTAAGCAGGAAACTAAGGAATTGGTGAAATCCAAGTTTGACTTTTTGCAGCAAAAAATTTTAAAAATGTCAGAATTCATGATTCGGTTGGTTACAAATACTAATTTACTAGAGTCAGAAATGGATGAAATTCAAGACAAATTGGACAATAGAATTCAAAAAATTGAAAATGATTTGTTAAATATTCAGGATTATAGTTCAGAAGAAAAATTTAAAATGGATGCTGATCAAAAGTCTGGTAATGTAGAAACTCTGCAACAGAGGATTGATAAAGAGGTTCTAAAGATACAATATAATTTTACAGAATATGCAATAAGACTTAGAGGTTTGCAGGAAAATAACAGAGATGACTTAAGGAAAATATCTTCTGAATTTCTAGCTGGGATCTTAAAGATTCAACCTGAGGAAGTGTTTTGTAGGATTGACAGAGCTTATCGAATAAACTCCTGGACTGCCAAGCAAAGGCAATTGCCTAGAGATGTGGTAATCTATTTTTCAGATAAAGAAATTAGGAATAAAATTGTGCAAAATTCCTTCAATTCTAATTTGCAATTGTATGGAAGAAAGATTTGGATTTACAAGGAACTCCCACCTAAGATATTAATGGAAAGGAAGAAATTTGGCTTTTTGGTGTCTGAGTTAAAAAGGAGAAATATTCAATTCCGGTGGGACGTCCCAGTTGGTATTATATTGAGATATCAAGGAGAAAGATACCAGTTAAATACTGTTGAAAGAGCGGAAGAATTTTATCAAAATAGGTTGAAAATGAATTTAACGTCTTCAGATATAATACAGGATAAGCAGAAGGAGCTGGAACTAAAGACAGAGACTGTACTAGATAAATTGCCTTTGGATTTATCGGATACCCCAGCTGGATTATCTACAAATTCGAGAGAAGTGCCATTTGATTTTAATGTGATGACTTATCAAGGCAAGGACAAGCATGGAAACCAATTAGAGGATATACAAGGGATAAAAAAGAAATGCGAGACACAAAAAATTAGGATGGAAGTCAAACCCACAAAAAGAAAACAAAAAAAGAAATAGGTTGTACAAAAATAGAAATTTCTAACCCAAGCAACAGTGAAGCCAGTGATTTTAAAATATGAATGATTATGTGAAAACATAGAGGAGGCGGCACATTGGTCAATATCATCCTGAGGATAGTGGCAGATCTCTGCATTGCCGTAATTTTGGGACATGGAAAGAGCCTCAAATTGATGGTTTTGAATTATCTACCTTGAAACTTCTTTTTGTGTTGATAAATATATTATAATTATTTTGAATTATAAGGCAAGAGAATCACATTGGGACATGCAGAAGATCGGGTTGTTACCCAATACGATGATGGAAATTAATAATCCTGATGAAACCCACAATTATTATTATATGGAATATAATTATAATGTCACTCGGGTGGTTGTTTTTACTTTCATATATATAAGAAGATGTTTACTACTGATGGGGGCAGATATGATTGGAGACCTTGAATAAACTGTTGCATCAGCAAGCTATGTTACCCTATTATGGATGTTGGTTTTAACAATCCAGTGGAAAGACTTCAAGAAGATATTATATGGACTATAAATTTAAAGTTATTGTCTTTTCTTTTTTTATTTAGATATAATGGAATATATATATATATATATATTTTTAAGTAGTGTGGGCAGTGAATTAAAGATATCAAGAATTGTTGTGTATGGTAAATTTGTAAGACAGTGGGTGAATAAGCTAGCTACAGATTGATTAGTTTAAGAAAAGGGATTTTTAAGTGATACATTTAGGGGAGTGGAGGAAATGGATAGAGTGGAATAAATGTTAAATTAGATTTTATGGGGAGCCCGCTTTGATATGTTATTAAAGTAGGACTTATCGTATAGTTTTAAAGTGGAAGGTGGTTTTGAATTGTTGCAATAATGTATAGATATAAAACACTATTATGCTAAATTAGAAGTTATTTTATAATAGTTATAGTATAATGTGTTTGTTTTTTTTTTGTTTTTTTTCTCTTCTTCTTCTTTGAAATGTATGGATAAAGGGGGATTTATAATACTTTTAGTAAGTAAAGGTCAGTATTTTGAGGAGGGAGTAAGTAATCTGTTATGAATTAGGGTTTTTTTTTTGTTACGAAGAAGTCACAGGGGGGGAAGGGTGGGGAGGGGGGGGTTAGGGAGGGGGGGGAGGGGGGGGAAAAAAGGGGGAAAAATTTGTATTTGAAAACTTTTTCAATAAAAAAAAAAAAAAAAAAAACAGGCTTTGACTGAAACAAAACATCATTTCAGGCAAGACACTCATTTTTATCACAGAAATTCTCCTCAGCAATGACAGTTGTAATTTCTCCCTTCTTAACAGACCTTTTTTAAACTTCATTCCGTGTCTTAACATGCTTATTTTGGAGTAACATACAATTCATATTTGTCAAAGCAATACCCAGATATTTTACCTTCTTCTCAGTCTCAAAACCTGTTTCATTCATCAATTCTGTTTAATCTTCTATTTTCACATTTTTTGTTAACATCTCCGTCTTCAATTAATCTTGAAACCTGCTAATGCATCAAATTCTTTTAGTTTGTCCATTAATATTTCAATGTTGATCTTTAAAGGATCATCTGCAAAAGCCCTTAGTTTATAAGTTTCTTTTTAAATCTTTAGTTCCATGTTTCCCTCCTCCTGTCGTCTATCTTGAGCCAGTATTTTCAAGAACCAGAGTTAACAAGAGAGGAGGCAGCACCCATTCGGGTGTTGTTCCTTTTTGTATCTCATAGGGTTTTGTTAGACCTCCATTAACAATTATTTGGGCTTTCTATGAAGTGTAAATCCATCCTGCCAATAAAGGAGAAGGTGTGTAGCTCAGGGATGAAATGAAGGATCCTTGGTGCTCTCTGAGTTGGTTGTTTTCTTGCAGATGTTTCAGTTGTCTCAGCTACAAATTTTCACAGTTTCAGTCACAAATTGACTTCCGTGGACCTTACTTCATACTTAAGTGGTCAGTAGAGAGGGCATGCATAAGTACACTAACCTGCCTATCGTCCCTGTCATTGTATTTTTATTCTCTTATTCTTGTTCTCGTTTTTGTTTGACAAATTCCAATAAATAAATAAGTAAACTAGGTAATGAGAGCACTAAGGACTCCACAGTCGTCCTCCTCCTCCTCTTCTTCCTCTTCCTCCTCTTCCTCTTTTTCCTCCTCCTCTTCCTCTTCCTCCTTCTCCTCCTCCTCCCTCCTCCCTCTCCTCTTCCTCAGATTCTTTCATTCCTACCCTCTGATCTCTCACTCACACACTCTGCCAATGGTTCATCCAAGCCAGGGGTGTCAAAAGCAGCCAAGTTCTGGCTAGAAGCCCTGCCCTTTTGGGAAGGAGGGTTTCGGTCAAAGAGGGTCTTCTGAGTTGGGTTAAGAGGAAGAAGAAGAATGTGGAGCAGGGACTGTTTATTGGAAGAAGACCTTCCCACTGTGGCTGTCCAAGTGAGCCTCGGGGCTTGGAGCCAGAGTCTCCAACTCCAGGGTGGGCAGCTGGCTGGGTTCAGCTCCTGCTCAGCTTCTCCCTGGGAACATCTGGCCTGAGCGTAAACAGAGCAGATAAAGCATCATGTGGAGCAGCCACCTCTCGGCATGAAAAATCAGCCGGACAATTGCGCAATATCTACGGGCTTCCAGGTGGACGGAATGCTCAAAAGACACCTTCGACAAACAATACTGACCTTTGCCAGATGTGGCTCAGAGGTCCACATCCCTCGCTGGATCCCACTTCAAAGGCTCCTGCTTGACCTTAACATCAGGCAAGGCGAGAAGAGGCCCGGCACATTCCTTCAGGCAGGAATTCACCAAAGGGCTCCACACAGCTGTTCCTCGCTCCCTGCGTGCCGTGCCGGGCACAGCTGCTTTTCCCAATTCCTGCAATTTGGCTTCCTGCCCTCAAAAATGGCCATTGCAAACCAACTGCACGGGATTGAGCATCCACGAAGGATTCACGGTGAACTTTGCGTCCCTGAAGGAAGAGTGGTGAAGGCCAGGGGGTCCTGTTTTGCTGGTGGAAACTGAAGACCCCTGTCGGTTCCCCCTTACCTTGCAAAGATCTATTGTCCCAGAGGGGCATTACCTGAGCCACAGCTGTGTCCAGAATGGGACAACTCACTGCAGCCAACAAGGCCACCACGATCAACTCGCTATGGGCAATGTGCTGTGAGACAAGTCATTGCAGGACAATTCAACAATTCGATTTAATTATTTAAAACAGGGCTGTCAAACTGGATTTCTTCGAAGGCCGGATCACCATTGTAGTTCTCCTCTGCGGGCCGACCGGGGGAGGGGAGAGACGGCTTGGATGGCCTCCTGCAGCACCTGCCGGCCAAAGTGTGTGTGTGCCCCCCCCCGTACCCCATTTTTGCTATCAGAGGCACCACGGGCTGGTCCTTTGCTATTTCCAGTTCGGCTCCACGGGCCAGATTTAAGCACTCTGCGGGCCAGATCCAGCCAGCGGGACTTGAATTTGACAATCCTAATTTAAAATGATTTCAAAGATATTTTAATTTTTGTCATTCACATTTTATGTTGTCCCTCTTTGGTCATCCTTCCTTTAATGATTCTGTTCCGCTATTTCTTCGATATTAGTGTAACTCTTGACCGGGTTTTTCCCGTGGTGAATTGTCCGCAACAAGTCGGCAGTGGTGACTTGGCAGGGGCGAGTTGTCACAGACCCTCCGCGGCCTCCCTTGTCAGGCGGATGTGAGTGGCCGGCCTTTGCGCAACGGAATGCTCTCTTTGCAGCCTCAGCTGGTTTTCTGCGAACGCCCAATACTCTGAATTGTCAGCGTTTCCAACCAGTAGGAGTTGTTCCTGAACTGAAGCACAAAGAAATGTACGCAAGTTAATAGTGAGGAAGCTTAGCTTTGCATGGTGGTTGTGAGAATATCCGCTGGGGTTTTCCCTAACTTGTGGAAGAAGAAAGCGTGTGTGTGGGAGGGGAGGGGAGGGGGAGAGAGGGTTATACCCAGACAATCTCTAGGGCAGGAACTGGACGAGGGCAGCAGAGGGCCCATTCCCCTCTGAGATATAGTATAGTATGGTATAGCATGGTATAGGGCAGGAGTCTCCAAACCTGGCAACTTTAAGACATGCTGGCTGAGGAATTCTGGGAGTTGAAGTCCACAAGTCTTAAAGTCACCAAGTTTGGAAACCCCTAGTATGGGGCCTCCTTGCTTGAGAAGAGGGGGTTGGACTAGAAGACCTCCAAGGTCCCTTCCAACTCTGCAATTCTGCAATTTTGCCCTTCTGTAGATGGGCACCCTTTGGTGATTGTCCCCAGGGCCTCCTTCACAGGAAACAGATCTAAATCTGAAGCCCCGGAGATCAGCTGCTCCTTTTTCCTCTTCGAGTTTGAGGAAAACAGAAAGGCAGGGACGATTGATTTCTTAACAAACTCAAAACTTAACGTTACTGCTCTAATGACATGTAATGCATAATGTATCACTCGATTAGCATAGAACATTACTTTGTTTGGCTTATCTATAAAACATGCCGCCTGGTCTTATGTACTCCCATATTTTCTCTGGCAGCGTGCGACAGGAAAAGCCCATCCCAGGCAGGTGGGCACCACAGAAGCCCGTGCCGTTTCCCTCGGCTTGCCAGGCGCCAGCGAAAAGCGTAGAGAAGCGTGCCGTCTTGCCATCCTCTGTTGGCTCCCTTGAGCTCAATGGGGCTTCCTTCTGGGTCTCCTCCAGACAGGGGGCTCCACACATGGCTGAACCTTTGGGGGTCTAAACATAGAAAAACAGAGCTGGAAGGGACCTCAGAGGTCTTCTAGTCCAACCCCCTGCTCCAGGAGGAGATCTTGTACCATGTCAGACAAATGACTCTCCAGTCTCTTTTTGAAAGCCCCCCGTGATGGAGCCCCCACAGCTTCTGTTCCATCGGTTGATTGCTAATATTGATTCTATTTATGACTGGCTTATACAAGTAGTCCTCGACTTACGACCAACAATTTAGCCCCAAATTTCTGTTGCTAAACGAGACGTTTATTACATGAAGTTTTTCTGCCATTTTACGACCTTTCTTGCCATCGTTGTTAACTGAATCACTGCTGTTGTTAAGTGAGTAACCCAGTTGTTAAGTGAATCCGGCTTCCCCATTGACTTTGCTTGTCAAAAGGTCACAACAGGGGATCACGTGACCCCTGGACACTGCCACCGTCATCAATGTGAGTCAGTTGCCAAGCCTCCAAATTTAAATCACGGCCTCCTCTTTGCCAGGAGGAGTCAGGACTTTAAGTGGGGGCCTTCACGGGAAAGCCCTGAGGGGGCTTTGATTGCTCCCACGGTCCTAACGTTAACCTAGATCGGGCTGCTCTTGTTCAAATTCAGGATTTGGGCTTAGAGAAGCCTCTGAGCGACCCTGGGGGACTCAAGAGCCTCCAGGTTCACTTTCCTCCTCGGTGCCTAACTGGGGCTTGGGAGAGAAGCGCAGGGTCTACTTGGGAAGTTGGGGTGCCCCCCAGAAGCCCCTTTCAGAGGAAGACCTTGGCAAGGATGGAGGGGAGGAGGGCGGAGCTGGCCTCCCTCCAGGCAGCCAGGCAGGTGCCCCAAAAATGCCCCGCCAATGGGCACGAGATCAGGAGGTGCTCCTCTTCCCAGTGAATCGTGGCCATTTCTCACGGGGTGGGCCAGGAGGAAAGAGAGGTGTCCTCGGGCATCTGAATCCCTCCACGGGACGATGACACGTTTCCTGTGTCTGCCAGCCTTGGGGGCGACATCCTGACGTGTCCTGGTCCCTCTTGCCTGGGAGGGGGGTCTCTGCTGCTGAGCAATGCTGCCCGGGTTCCTATGGTTACTCAGGTTTGCATATTCACCGGGGTTCCTATGGTGACAGCTGCAGCTTTGCCTTCACTCTTCTTCTCTGCACAGGAAATCTGGCTTCTCCCCACCATGGCCCCCAAATCTCCAGCTCCCAAGCAGAGGGCTTCAGCTGCTAGGCTACAGAACCAGGGGGCACAGGTGGGGGGAGGGAGAGAGAGAGAGGGAGAAAGGAAAAAAGAGAAAGAGAAAAAGGGAAAAGGAGAGAAAGAGACAAAGTGAAATAGAAAAAGGAGAAAAGAGACAGAGAGAAGAAAAGAGAGAGAAAGAGGAAAAGAGGAAAAAGAGAAAGAGAAAAAGGATAAGGAAGAAAGAGGGGAAAGGAGAGAGAGATGGGGGGGGCTTCTGGGCACCTGCTGCAGATGGTCACACTGGCAAGCTCCCAATATTGCCCTTCCCAAAGTGGAGGATGCTTTGCCTTCGGTAG
The DNA here is from genome assembly GCF_029215685.1 of Pituophis catenifer annectens. Taxonomy (NCBI): domain Eukaryota; kingdom Metazoa; phylum Chordata; class Lepidosauria; order Squamata; family Colubridae; genus Pituophis; species Pituophis catenifer. The sequence continues at coordinate 89,719,701 of NW_027256887.1, forward strand.
TGTCAGGCTGAGGCCCAGGGGTCTCAGTCCCTGTCAGGTGCGAACAGCCAGACCCAGACGGGTGGGGTGTCAACTAGCTACTTTCCTGCTCAAGCCTCTTGGACAGGAATCTTCCCATTCCAGGGGGTTGGACTCGCTCTCTTGGGGCTTCCAAACGCTCCCGGGCTGGTCGCCCCTTTGACCCCCTCTCCTGAGCCTCCCTCTGACGGCTTCTTTCCTCAGGAGGCTTTCTCCACGTCAGGCGTCTGCTCCGCACCAGCAGCTCAGCCGGACTTTGCGGAAAAGAGGGTGAGAGGGTGCAGCCCACACCCAGAGCTCCCATTGGAAAGGCAAGAAGGAAGCCTGGTGCGGACGATGGGAGGTTGACCTGAACGTGTGGGCTGCAGCTGGGACTGACGGCCTGCCAGGCCTATAGGCAGAAGAGGGGATATTGGTCCAATGTCCCCTGGAGCATAAGGGGAGAGGTTCAGAGGAGGACAGGGGAAGATGGACTTCACTCTCAGGATGGCCAATCCGGATGGACAGAGCAAGAGCACTTCATCCATGGTGCCCCAGAGAGACGGAGACTGTTTGGCCATCCCTCCAGGAGCCTTCCACTCGGATGCCTGCCCTGAGCAGGGGTGGACATATTCCAATATCTCAGGGGCTGCCCCAAAGAAGAGGGGGTCAGCCTATCCTCCAAAGCACCTGAAGGAAAGAGCCTGTAGTACAGTGGACTAAAGCACTGTTATTAACACCAGCTGTCTGCAATTACTGTAAGTTTGAATCTCGCCAAGGCTCAAGGTTGACTCAGCCTTCCATCCTTTCTAAGGTGGGTAAATTGAGGACCCAGTTTGTGGGGGCAATAAGCTGACTTTGTATAAATATACAAAAGGATGAAGGCTATTGCTGAGCACATTGTAAGCCGCCCTGAGTCTCCGGAGAAGGGCGGCATATAAATCAAATTAAAAAAAAAAAAAAAGAAGACAGGACAAGAAACAACAGATGGGAACTAATCAAGCAGAGAAGCAATCTGGAATTGAGGAGAAGCCTCCTAACAGTGAGGACAATTAACCAGTGGAACAGCTTGCCACCAGAAATCGTGGGAGCTCCATCACTAGAGGTTTTCAAGAAGAGACTGGACAGTCACTTGTCTGAAAATGTATGGGATCGTCTGCTTGAGCAGGGGGTTGGACTGGAAGGCTCTATTCTGCTTCTGACAGTGTGGCCTCATGGGGCCTTCCCAGGGCACAGATTCTGCCAAAGAAAGCCATTCTAGGCGATGGGCCCCGCCTGCCAAAGAATTCCTCCATTTCTTCTGCATTCGCCTGGAGAGAATACAGCTGGGCTCCTGAAGGAGGAGGCAGAGAAACTGGAGCAGAGGCTCAGGACCGGCAGCCGTGGGCCACAGCTGGGTTGTCATAGACTCCAAGGCTGGGAGGGAGGCCAGGGGCAGCTGCCACACCCTGTCTGTATCGAAGCCTGCCATGGATGAGGCCATCTTGCCTCCAGCTCCCAAGGGAAGCCGTGGGAATCACTTGTCCCGAAGGAGGCCTTTCCCATCCCCAAGGGAAAGGGGCAAGAAGAGGGCTTTGGCCAGGAGGCATCCACAGTGGAACAATTCGGGGGGTTGCCGCTCACAGAGCCGACTTCGCCCGACGGATGGGCTGTTTTGTCTCCTGCCATGTGTGGGAACCCAGCCATCGTCTCGGCGTGCAGTGCCAGCTCTGGCGTCATCTGGTTTATTCCCAGGAACACCGTGTGCCACGGGAGCACAGCAGTTAGGAAAGGCAACCCTGGAGTGTGGTTGGATTTGGAAGGCCCCCATGCCTGTTGGGAAAGGGTGTTGGTGGGATGGGATGTTCCTTCTATGCACCCAAAAGTCTGAAATGAGCCTGAAAGTCTGCAAAGAAAATGATGAGTTTGCAGCTGGGAGAAAGAAGCATCATGGGAGTTGAAGTCTCCGCCTTCTAAAGGGCACCTGGGTCAGGTTTATCCTGGACCCCACACCCCCCTTTGGCACCAGATGGGCTCTACCGGCTGCAGGAGAACCCAGGATCTCGGGGGTCACATGGTGGCACGAAGCCTTCCCTGATCGCTGGCATGTTCAGAAGCAGGAGGAGGCCGGCCTTTCCCCCCCCCCCCCATCAAGATTTATTCCCTCTGGCTGGGCTTTCCTTGCGTCAGGAGTTTGTGCTGAGTTGCAAACACAGCTAGTCCTCGGTTTACGAGCACAATTGTTATAGACCTCAAGAACCTGTCCTTTTCAAGGGAGGTGGCCCACCTGTGGTATGATAGCAGTCTTCCAATATTTGAGGGGCTGCCACAGAGAAGAGGGCATTGAGTTAGTCTCCAAGGCCCCTGAAGGCAGGGGAAGAAGCCATGGGTGGAAACTAAGCAAGGAGTGAAGCAACCTGAAACTAAGGAGGAACAATTAACCAGTGGAACGGCTTGCCACCAGAAGTTGTGGGTGCTCCATCACTGGAGGATTTGAAGAAGAGACTGGACAACCATTTGTCTGAAACGGTACAGGGTTTCCTGCCAGAGCAGGGGGTTGGATCAGAAGACCTCCAAGGTCCCTTCCAGCTCTTATTCTGCTCTGTTCCAAATTTGGCAAACTTGGCTTCCATTCCAGTCCAGCTGGTTGTGAAAGCTCAACAGAGTCAGGTGTTCCTTGTCGTGGGCTAGGATACCCCCACCACTCTGGAAGCCGAGGGGTTTCTGTGAGGAACCCCTCCAGCTTCTTCTCCCTCCCTTGAGAGCGGACTCTTCCAGGGGAGCTTTTCTGGCTTCTCCTGAAACTGGCAATGCACAGCCCCTTCCCCACAATAGAGGGGGGGATCTGGGTGCCGGGTAGGCGGTCAGGGGGCTTGGCTGCTAGAGGGACGGCTGAGCCCTTCACTCCAAGGGCTGGTTGGGAGAGAGAAGAAGCCGGCATAAAGAGGGCAACCACCTCTCGGCTTTCCTTCCCTCGTATGGTGACACAGCCCCCACTTTCCCACCCACCCCTGCACCCCGTTGGAGTCTGTCGGCAGAAGAGGGCCCGCAGCCCTCAAGGCAAAGTGAAGAGGAAGGAAGTGGTGGCTTTTTTGCTTTCAATGGGCTCCCTCTGGGTCTGCCCTGAAAGCCGAGAAATGGAGCTGTTGGCTGCCCTTCCCACAGGCGAGGGGAGGGGCTCCCCCTGGTGGGGTGTCTGCACAGTGGCCAACGGAGAGAAGCGGAACTGGTAACCCGAGGAGCACGTTGTGTGGAAACTGGTTGGCTGCGACAACCTTGGGACAAAACCTTCACACAGGAAGCTGGTGGACTTGCCTGTTTGACAGCGTCTCCCGTCTGGGGGCCTGGAGGATGGGGAAATCAGGCAAGGGGGTGCTGACCCTCCTGTGAGAAAGGAGGATTTACCCTAGGAAAGAAGGCGACTTAAATGCCCTCCAGCCCAGATACAGGCAGGCTGTCTCTCTCTCTCTCTCTCTCTCTCTCTCTCTCTCTCTCTCTCTCTCTCTCTCTCTCTCTCTCTCTCTCTCTCTTTCCCTTTCTCCTTCTCCTTCTTCCACCTCCTCCTCCTCCTCCTCCCATCCCTCCTGTCTATTTGCAAAGTCTTCTCTCTGGGGTCCTTGGTTCTCTCTTGAGTTTGGTTGTTTTCTTGCAGACGTTTCATGACCCAAACTAGGTAACATAATCAGTGCTAGAAGGGGAGGGGTATTTAAACAGAAAGCAAGTCCCCCTCCTTTCTAGCACTGATGAGGTTACCTAGCTGGGTCATGAAACACCTGCAAGAAAATCACCAAGCTCAGAGAGCACCAGGAACAGGATGTGCGAGTTCAGAAGAACCTCCAAATTGTGCACCAGCTCTGTTTGGGAAAGTACAACCCCATCAAGAGTCCAAGATGGCACCTTACCAGGCTCTGGGGGGCAAAGGTCCAAAGCCCCTCCGTCTTGCTAGGGCTGACTTGCAGCCTGTTCCTCCCCACAGCCTCCAGGTACTGGACCAGCACTGAAGAGCCTGGCATGGAGATCTAGAAATGGATAATCCCGCAGCCTCTGCCATCAGAGGAGCTCAGCCAGTGGCTTCCGGGAGATGTAGCAGTCCCAAGCGCTGAGCAGCCCACCTCACAGGGGCCTAATGCGAGACCTCCCCTGCCCCACCTGCAGGCATCGGCCACCGAGGAAGCAGGAGAACCACCACAAGAGAGTGTCTATGGAGCTTCTCAGTCCTCCAGGTCATGGTTGTCCCAAAGGTGCTTTTTCAAGAGGCATCTGGACTTCCTGGTTTTTCTTTGAAGATGTCCAGTCAGAGCTGAAGAAGCTTCTTGGATGAGAAGCAAAACGCCTTCAAAGAAAAACCAGAAAGTCCAGTTGCCTCTTGAAAAAGCACCTTTGGGACACCACAAGAGAGTGCCTCCTGCCCCACGCCCTGAAGCCAGCCAGAAGGGTATCATGGTTGATAGTACAGAAAGCCACCGAGAGATCCAGTCCCACCACCTCTGTCTTCAGAGGTCACCCACAAGATGACAAGTGACATCTCTGTCCTGCAACCCAGCTTGAAATCCTGCTTGGGAAAAGTCCAGCTAAGCCCTTCATCCTGGACCTTCCCACCCTCTAAACCACAGATGCTTCTGAAGGCTCCATTATATCCTTTCCAGAGGGCCTGATGATAGCCTCTGGCATGGATGTCTGGCCACTTCCTCAATGGAGGCTTTCATCTAATTGAGTGAATTAAGAAACAATAATAGCCCTCCTAAGGATGGTTGAAGGACCTCAGCCTGGAATTGCTCTGGTCTGTTGGGTTGGAATTCTCCTCCTAAGGAAATTAAGCCGTGGGGGGCGCTCGTGCCCTTCCCCCTCATCTCACTCGTGGGAATTTCCAGGCAAAACGTGGTCATCTTTGTTCTGGATTCTTCTCTTGCCTCCTTCCCACGGCTGCTCCTGTCCAGGTTCTAACCAGAAAAGGGGCATTAAGGAGAAGGTGAAGGAGGTGTGGATCCAGAAGAAGACCTAGTGCACAGCGCCCTCTGCCTGAAAAGCTTCCCAGCTTCTTGGAAGGGATCCAGGGATCCTTCTGCAGGATCATTTCTGCCAACTGTGGGAAAGAAAGGCAGCACGCTTCCCTGCGTGATCAGGCCCTGGGGAAGTCTTCTGGGGAAGCAGATGGCTATCGCAGGCCATAACCCCAGTGGAGAGCTGGCAAGAGAGACCCACTGCAGCTGCAGCCTTGGCAGATGCTCAAGGACAAGGTTACCTAGATGCTAGCTGGGTTGGTGCCACTGGAGGAGTAACAAGGCCGGTGGGCCTTTCTGGATGGTCACAACCCGAGCCAGAGGGCTCCTGGGCCACAGCCTTCAGCAGAGCATCTTTCCTGGGATACCCTTGCGGGCACTTCTCAGCCAGTTTCCATCCTAGGTTAGAAGAAAAACCATTCGTGAAAGGCTTCCACCTTCCAGGAAGGTTGTTTCTCTTCAAGGGCTTGCCCACTCCTGCCTTCTTCAGCCAAGAGACCTTCAGGGATGGCCAAGGGGGTCAACTCTCTGCCCAAGCCATGTGCCTGGAGCATCCATGATCACTGGCCCTGATCTTTTCCTCCTTCTCCTTCTCCTTCTCCTTCTCCTTCTCCTTCTCCTCCTCCTCCTCCTCCTCCTCCCCCCCCTCTCTACACATACCTATAGGAGCTGATCCTGGCCCCAAAATCTCTTTGTACTTATAGAGACAATTGGAGAAGAGTGGGAGGGAGGGAGGGAGGGGAGAGCAGAGGCGAGGGCTGTTTCACATAATTAAAAGTTGGTCATCTTGTAATCTTGTAATCTCCACTCGCACAGCACACTTAACCTCATTACTGAATTAGCCCATTTTCTGGGATCGTGCGATACACTGAACCGTAAGCTCCCCGAGCGTCCTGGGTGTGCACCTCACCATAAGCTGCAGAGAAATAGCCCGAATTAACCTTAAGTGTCTGGTCTGGCAAATGCAGCGGCCAGGCCTTTCTCTGGGCTGGATGAGTGTTGTGTGCGAATGCAACCTGTTGGTTCCAGGGCTCGGGGCAACCTGACATGGTAAACGACGTGGAAATGGGGGCACCTAAGCTATGACGATTCACCTGAGGTCCCCAACAGGTGAGGGCGGGGCTCTCCTTTTGGGGAGGACGGCAACACCCCCAATCTCCAGTCTGGGTGGAAATTAATCCAATTCGTCCTGCCAGAGAGGCTTGGAGAAGCTTGTGTGGCCGTAATCAGGATTGATTAGCCTGCGCTTAGGACCAATTAATAAACTAACCAGCATTGCTAATCCAGCTTAGTCTGAGTGCAGCAGGAGCCCCCAAATGCCAGGTGGGGAATCCCAAAGCTTAACCCCAGGGCAAAGCTCCTCCCCGCCTGCCTGCCCCATAGCTCAGAGGGTCTCTGTGACCCCTGGCAAGCTTTGAGGTAAAGGAAGTCCCTGATTTACGACCACAGTTGGGCCCCAAACGTCCAGCAGTAAATGAGATGGTTGTTAAGTGCATTTTGCCTCTATTTACCACCTTTCTTGCCACGGTCATTAAGTGAATCACTTCCATTGTTAAGTTAGTCACACTGTCGTTAAGTGAATCTGACTTCCCCCTTGATTTTTCCCAGGATGTAATTAATGGCGATCGTCATTAATATGAGTCAGTTGCCAACCTCCGAATTTTGATCCCGTGACTATGTGGATGCTGCAACGATCGTAAGTGTGAAACACATGATCCCCGTGGTCATGGGATCAAAATTTGTACGCTTGGCCACGTGCCGGAGCAGCACCTGGCTCCTAACCCCATCCTCAGGTGAGGCTCTCCTGCCATCCATCCTCACGCCGGGGGTGAAAGTCCAGCTCCCCTGCTGGGCCCTGGGCGCTGGCACCTTCCTGGGTGAGGAAATGCCCACCTTCTCCCAAGGCAAGTCGTGGCTGGCCAGGCCGCTCTGTTCCTTGGGGCCGAAAATGGTCCTGTGCATTCTTGCTTACATAACGCGCCGCCTTTCATAACTGCCCAAGCCCCCCTGGCTTCTCACCCCCTGGAAAGCTCTCCTCTCCCCCTTCCCACGAGGCGGGCTGTGAGATGCCGCTTCGCTCTTGCTCTTCGCAGCCTTCACAAAACAGTTTTTGGCAATTAAAGGAAGCTCTGCAGGAGCCGAACGGAGGCCGGCCTGCAAACCTTGCCCCATCCCTTGTCGCTCACGCTTAGCTGGTTGATTGGATGAGTGGGGCCCATGTTGCTGGGCAACATGGCACGGGAGAGCTCGGCCCCGGGGCTTCCGAGGAAAGAGTGGAGGGGGCCCCTTTCCCTGGAAGCTGTGCTGCTGTGCTGAAGGGCAGAAGAGAGGCGAGGAGTTCCTGGCTGGGCTGTTCACGCCGGCTCTGAGAATCAGGCTGGGATGCCAACTGTGAGCCGGGAAGCCAGAAAGGCTGGTGCTGCTGCTGCCAGTCTCAGGACTTCTTGGTCCCGGCTGAAGGAGCAGAGCACTTTGTTGGACCTGCTCAGCTTTCTCACACCTTTTTCACATGTGAACGCTTCCTCCTCCTCCTCCTCCTCCTCCTCCTCCTCCTCCTCTGCTCCCTCCCCCTCCCCCTTCTCCCTCCCTTTTCCTCCTCCTCTCTCCCTCCCTCCTTCCCCTTCCTCTTCCTCTCCTCCTCCTCCTCTTCCACACCTCTCCTTTTCCTTCCCCTTTCTGTTCCCTTTCCTCCTCCCGTATCATCATCATTGTTATCAGCACACAGTCGTTTCTCCTCCTCCTCCCTCCCCCCCATGACCATTTCCCTCAGCTCCTTGGGCCAGATTCAGACAACAGCCTATGCCACCAAAAGTTAACCAAGTTTAAAACTTGTCAACTTTTGCACGTGATGCCAATGTCGTTACCCCACTAACACAGCTACTAAGGCTTTGGCTGATTCGATTCAACTAGCACGTTTTCTAAGATGTGAAGAATGCGTTGAACCAGGTTGTCTTGGAGCCCCCGGCATGTCCGGATTGGCCTTGGCCTTTTCACCCTAGGCTTAAAAAAAAGGTGAAATCGGAATTTCTTCTCGTGGCGCTGGTCCCTTTTGGGCTCTTTACAGTCCAGGAGCTGTCAAAGGGGGCTTTAGTGACTTTATTGGGCCTGACGTCCCAGGGAATGTTGGCTCTTTGGCTGCTGGAGTTGCGGAAACACCTGCCTGGCACATCCCAGCCGTGTTGTTTTATTGCATAGTTGTGAATAAAAGTGGGGGAGGGGAGGTACTTTGTGAAGAAACCCTTTTAAACCTGTTGTTGTATTGCTGAGGAAAAGGAAGCTGGGTTGTTTGAAATATGTACTTATTCATTAGATATAACTTTGAGTATAAATTGAATTAATAATACATGAACACAAATATAATCCGTACACAGTTTGTTACCAACCCAAACAATCTCTCTCTCCCTAACTCTCCCTTTCCTTAGGTCTCACCCTTCTTCCACATGGGGGGGGGAGTTTCCTTTTACTGAAATAAGCAATTGGTCAAGGATTAAAGAAGAAACAAATGAAACTAGAAAGGAGAATTGACAAAGGCAGGCTATTGGTATCCAGCCAAGAAGTTTGATCCAGGCAGATTTATTCCCAGGATGTAATTTCAGAGGAGTTTAGGGCTGAGCAAGTGTGCGAATGAAAAGCAGCCTCTCTGTGTGGGCATCCTGCCTGCCGGGGTGCTTGGCATGTGCTGGGGATTACCCAGAATGGCCCAGAAGGCTGGGCGCTGGGGAGCCTGGGCCTACCTTTAAGCCTTAGACTCTCTCTTGGCAGCTAAAGTTGGTTAAATAAGCCACCCTTGTCCTGAACTACAAACCATGGCTTAAAAAGCAGAAGGAGGGGTCCTTGGTGCTCTCGGAGCCTGGCTGTTTTCTTGCAGATGTTTCATGGCCCAAACTAGATAACGCTATAGGTAACAGCACTGATGATGTTCCCTAGTTGGGTCATGAAACGTCTGCAAGAAAACCGCCAGGCTCCGTGAGCACCAAGGACCCCTCATGCCAATCCCGAGCGACAAATATTCTCCTTGATTAGGAGCCAGGATGGCTGGGTGGCCCTGCCAAGCCCAAGAGAGGCTGGGCCTGGTGGGATGGTCACAATATTAAAGGGAGCATATTAAAGGGTCTGCCTTGAGGCTGTAAATCGAACCAAGAAGCCAACAAGCAACAGGATTGTAGTTGGGTGTAAAAAGAATCTGGCTTGTTCTTTCTTGGGGAGCCAGAATGGCTTGCAAAAGGCAGGGAAAGGGTTCTGGTGTTGGAGATTTGGGAACCAAGGAGGGTAGGTGGTACGGATGCCATGGGTTGTGGGCATAGGCATCCAGCGACATCTAGAATAATAGGAACCTTGGAGGCCTTCTAGTCCAACCCCAGTTAAGCCCTCAGCATATGCTCAGATGAATGAGATCCTCCCAGCATGGGGGAGAGGGCCACGCCAAGTGGGACCTCTTGCCATTGGTTAGTGCCAAAGGGCACCTGCTGGTAGCATCTCAGCAAGACTCTTTGCCACCTTGGAGGATGGACCTCTTAGAGGGTTTTTGGGGCAGGAGAAAGGGAAGGGCTGGACCCCAGACCACTTTTCCCCTGGGAGGGGGGGGTTGGGATTTCTGAAAAGTTTACTTGGGGAGGTCATTGACCATTATTAAACAATTTCTCTCTCTCTCTCTCTCTCTCTCTCTCCCCCCCCCCACACTTCTCTCCAATTCTCTGGGATGGGAATGTGTGTGTTGTGTGTTCCCCTCTCCTGGGGGATGGGACATTCCCCCCCCCGCCGCGCGCAATCCTGGGCTCCCTGCCACCGCTACAGCCACCCCCCGCCGGCGTGCAGCCCCCTCCCCTCCCGCCGGCAGGTCCCCCGGGCCAGGGGCTGATGTGCGCCCGCTAGCCGCGCTGCCCGTTCCCCCTTGCCCACTCTCAGGCGCGCGCGCAGGCACGCGTCCCCGGCGCGCAGAGCATGCCTCTCAGCCCAGCCAGCGGCAAACATGAGGCTCCGGAGCAGCAGCAGCAGCAGCGGCGGCGGCGGCGGCGGAGGCAGCAGCAGCAGCAGGAGGACGAGGAGGAGGACGAGGAGGAGGAGGAGGAGGAAGAGGAGGAAGAGGAGGAGGAAGAAGAGGAGGAAGAAGAAGAAGAGGAGGAGGAAGAGGAGGAGGAGGAGGAGGAGGAAGAAGAAGAAGAAGAAGAGCAGTCTCCGCACCGCTGTCAGCAGCTGCAGCAGGCCGGCGTGGTGAACGGCGATCCTGGGGAGAGCACGGAGAGCAGCCTCAGGGAGGAGACCCTGTATGATACCATCACGCCTCCCGCCGCCGCCCCCGCCGCCGCCCCCGGCCCCGGCCCTTGCTCCTCCGAGACGCCGGCCTCTCCCCCGCCAGGGCGGATGGACGAGCCAGCTCCCAACGCCCTGGTCCTGCGCATCGGCATCCCGGACCTCCAGCAAACGGTGAGTCGGGCGCGCAGCACCAAGGAGAGCGGCGGGCCGCGCCTGGGGCGCTGCGCCCGGGCCGAGGTGTGTGCCCCGCAGCGCCGGCCCAGAGCGGGTGGGCGCAAGTCCCCGGCCCCGGGAAGGGAGGGAGGGAGGGGGCCACCGGCTGCGGTCCACCCCGCTCCCCCGCCTGTGGAATGGCTGCTGGCTAAACTTTTACGCAACTGCAGTCCCGGGGGGGAGGGGGCGCAGCAGCCCCCACCCCGATTCCGCCTCCCTCCCTCAACTCTGCAGAGGCTGGGATGGTCCTGAAGGAGGGCAGAGGGGGCCCCTCCCGCCCCACTTGATGGTTTAGTTGGGAAGCATTTTGGAACGGCTGCCCTGGCCACAGATGGAGGGGGGGGGCTCAGCCAAGGAGAAGCCTGGCTGCTTGCTGGGGGTTTTGGTAGCAGCTGGGCAGGCTAGAGCAGCCAAGGTGGGGCAGAGAGTGGGGGTACTTCAGGGGCCCTGAGGGTCTTTTTTGAAAGGGAGGGTCAGGCTGGTCTTTGAAGCTGGAGAGGCGTCCCAGAAGGGGCATTTGACCCAGGCTCCCCTGAAACTGGGCATGCTGGCTGGCCAAGAGTGATGGGATTTGTATTCTGGAATGGCCTAGAATTTGGAGGGGGCTTCTGTGGACTCCAGTTATAAGGTGTGGGGGGGGTGGTATCAGGGGAGGCCTGGGAGGTTTGCAAGATGCCCCTGCTGTGTGGGGTGTGGGGAGGCCTTTTGTCGCTCTGGGTTTAGGGGGGCCTGGTGGAATTCCATCTCTGTGGGGCTGGACATCTAAGGCGGAAGTAGAGCTTTGGGGCAGGAGGCAAAGAGGGTTGGAGACATTCTCTGTGGTCTCTTCTGAAGTTTGAGCCCCAGTTCTGTGGGGCTACGGTGCCAGTGCTGTTCACAGGCTGCAGCCGGAGGGCTCTGTGGGGTGTGTGTGAATCCACGTGCCCCCAGCCCAGCAGATGCTCGAGGCTGGAATGCGGAGATCCTTGGAAGGGCCCAGGGACCCATCCTGGAGGAGATCTTGCTCGATGGGGGGGGGGAAATCTTGAAGCCCCCAGACTGGGTGGGGGCACAATTGCCTGGGCTCCCTGTTGGTTTTGCTTGGGGAGGAGAGCCCTGCCCTTCAGGCCCCTGGGGGCTCAGCGAGGGTCTCCCTCCCTGCCTCCCTGCAGCAGCCCTCCCTGAGGCAGGCAGCAGGCAGAAAGCAGAGCCCTGAAACGTTGTGCCAGGGCTGCCAGGGGCAACCATCGGCCCACCTTGGTCTTCCTGCACCTCCCTGCCCTCCCTTTGCCCGGCTCCCTCGTCGGCTGCCTGGGCTAAGGAGTTCCAGAGGGGTGGGCAGCGTGGCCAGGGCCTGCAGGGCCTGGGGACGGTTGTTTCCCGGCTGCTCCACCTGGGTGGGTGAGTGGGGGGAGGGGTGCAGGCACGCATTCCAGCTGCTCCTGAGTCCCTGGGCCTCTGTGGTCGGTCGTGATGCCGCCCTTCGCTTCGTGGGAGGTTTGGCAAAGTCTCAGCATGCTGATTTTTGCAAGGGGGAAAACTCTGCGCTTGGCCTGCCAGGTCCTTGAATGGAGGGACGTTTTGGCTAGGTCGCCCTTGGGGGTGGGAGGCGGGGGGGGGTGTTGGACAGAGGCAGCTTTCCACAGAGGGGAGACGAGGGCTGGGGAGGATTTAGGGAGAGAGAGGGAGGGGGCTGGAGAATCCCAGGATAGGGATTCAGGGGTCCTGAAGGCCAGTTGATCCCTCTCTCTGTTCAAGGCTGGGCAGCTATCAGGGATGGGAAGCTGGCCCTCCTGGGCTCCTCTCTCTCCCCACTGCTCTCCCTTTTTGGAAAGCTCTTCCAACATCCAACTGGACGTGGTTGTCTTCTTCTGGCCATTCTCAGGCTGGCCAAGGAGTGGCAGAGGGAAGCTCTGGACCTCCTTCTGGGTGGAGACCTGCAGATGAGGGCACATGAGTGGCACGTGAGTGATGGGCAAAGAAGCCGGTCCCTTCCCTTCTCTTCCTGGGACCATTTGCTCTTCTCAGGACTCTCCCAGGACTGAGGCAGTGGGGAAGAGGGAGGTGGGAGAGAAGGGAGCCTCCCTTTGGGATTGCACTTCAAAGAGGCCTTTACCTCTGGACCCATCTTTCCTTCCTTCCTTCCTTCCTTCCTTCCTTCCTTCCTTCCTTCCTTCTCTCTCTCCTCCCTCTCCCTCTCCCATTCCTTCCTTTTTCCTCCCTCCCTCCCTCCACCCATCTCCTTCAGCAATCACCCAGTGCCATCTTTGAGCAAGGGAGGGGGAGATGCCCTGGTGGGAAGGGGGTGGGGGGCTGCTGGGTGCTTCTCTAGCAATCCTTTCTCCGCCTGCGGGAGCCAGATTACAAGGCCTCCCGATGGCACCTGCCAGCCAGGAGAGGATCGCTCGCCCTCCTCTGCCTATCGGGCTCCGGGTGGAAGCCCCTCCGGATTCAGAGGACACCCGACATCTTCTCAGCCATTCCCAATACTGGGAGGTTTCCATTCATCTTGGCTGAGAGCAGACTCAGTTCTGCGTCCTAGATGGGAGGTAGCTGAGTCCGTAGGCTAGGTGCACAGGTGACGTAAACCATGATGGTCATAATTGTGGCTTATTCACTACCGTACAGTTGGCTGAGTACACAGGAACTGCAAGGAAGCAGATTCCAACCAGTCCTCTGGAGGAACTTCCGGTCTGTATGAGCTGTCAGCCACCCCTTGAGGTCACTCCTTCCCTGGAGTCTCCTAGTAGAGGCTGGTCATCCAGGGCTGGACTAGAGGACCTCTAAGGTCCATTCCAACTCTAGGGTTTGGGGAAGGCATTGTGCCAAAGCAAAGACACGGGGGTAGCTCTGAGAGTCAGCCCTGCCTTGCACTGGCCGCGAGGCCTCCGCCACTGGTCCTCTCCTGCTACGGTCAGGCAAGGAGGCTTCCTGAGGGGGGTGGGGGGAGAAAGTGGGCCTGATCCATCCAGGCAAGAACAGAGCAGCACGATCAGTTCAAAGGCTGCCCCACTGAGGCTCTGATGGGCTGCCACAAAAACTGCAGAGGGACATCTGGGGGGTTGCAGCATGCAGGAGGCTGTCTTACTCTTTGGAGGAGACCCTCAGGGGTCTTGGTCTTCTGGCTCACCTTGCAGGCTGGGCTGTAAATGGCTTTTCCTCCCTCCCTCCCTCCGTCCCTCTCTCTCTCTCTCTCTCTCTCTCTGTTTTTCATTCCCCTTCCTCGAGGGCCTGGGGTCTTCTGCAGGCTCAGAATTCTGCAAGGGGCCCAGGCTGTTGCCTTCATTTCGGTTTCTCTGGGCCGGGCTTGTAGGACGCATCTCACGCAGTGCAAAGGAAGAGCAGCTCATGTCCTCTTCCTTTCCTTTAATCATACTCTCTCCTGTGTGGCATAGAAGCAGGTTAAACCAATTACAAATTTAAATTAGATGAGCCCCCCTTGGAGCAGGTTGCTGTCAACCCAGCCAGCCATGACGGCACAGCCGAGCCTCCATATTTAGAGGCAGACCATCTGATGTGTGGGGGGGGGGGGAGTATGAGGAGCAGGTAGGGCCTTTTCCTTTGAGTCCATTTGTGGTTCCTTTAGAACTATTTAACTGCCCCTGTTGGACATCGGTCTGATTGGTCCTTCTTGGAGTGATCTGGGGAGAGATTTGCTGAGGGGGGAACTGGCCTTCCTCCCAGTTGCATTCGGTAGCCACAAACCGTTAAGGGAGGGGAGGATCTTGTGGGGGTGGGGTAATGGCAAATGTTGCCGTGGGAGTGAAGTGGAGTCATGTTAGTTATGTATGTATTTATTTATCTATTCATTTGTTCAGAAAATTTGTAACCCTGGGCAATCCACAAACAATGCATAAAACTGAATTCATGAAAACCAGCGTAAAGCAAAATACGGTTAAGAGGCATTGTAATACTACATCCTGAAAACACTCGGAAATGTCTGTGGGGCTCCCCTAACGTCCTAGCCCCCCCCGGAAAACGCAGGTTTTCATGGCCTTCCAAAAGGCCAGCAGGGTGGGGGGCTCCTGTGGATCTCCGGGGTGGGTGGGCGGGTGGGCATTCCACAGTGGAGGAGGCGCAACAGAGAAGTTGCAGCTCCTAGATCCTGCAAAACGGCATTCCTTCACAGACACAGCTCTGCCAGACCTCTGGGGTGGGCAGAAAACTCTGGGTGAAAATGGTCTGTGGGCTTCTGGGCCTGTGTTACACGGGGCTTCAGAGGTGTCAAGCACCTTGAACTGCACCTGGAAGCCTACTAAGGTCCATGGTTAAGGGTCTAGGGAGATTCTCCGTCATCCAGGTCATGGTTGTCCCAAAGGTGCTTTTTCCAAAAAGGCACCTGGACTTTCTTGGTGTTTTTTTTTTCCTTGAAATCATTTTGCTTCTGATCCAAGAAGCTTCTTCAGTTCCGAAGAAGACTGAAGAACTGAAGAAGCTTCTTGGATGAGAAACAAAATGTTTTCAAGGGGAGAAAAAAAAACCCCAAGAAAGTCCAGGTGCCTTTTTGGAAAAAGCACCTTTGGGATAAAATCCATGGTGTTATGCGCGTGTTCCATGGTGTATCTAAAATCACCTAAGTTGCCACATGCTGTAACTCCCAAACACCCTTCAAGGGTGGACCCAAGGGGAGCACGTTGCAAACATCAAACAAGGCCTAATTGAGGCCTGCGCGACCATGAGCAGAGCCTCCCAACCCAACTCAGAAATGGGCACCAGAAGAACCAGTCCAAAGACTTAGCTCCATCTACTACTACCTACTTTCTCCATCAATTGCCAGGCCATGTTCGGCCTTAGAGGGGAGGTTTTTCCAGGCTCGGAGTTGCATCCAATCTGCTTCCTGGCACCAAAGCCATTCTGAAAATGAAACCCTTGTTTGGGCACATCCAGAAATCCACCACTCAGGTGAACTTCTCAAGGGTGCTCTTCGCAGTTGTGGGTGAGGGATAGGAACAAAATAAATGGAGCAAACTGTGATGGGGAAAGAGAAGAAGAAGAAGGCAAAGAAACCCTCCCAATGGTGGGACTGAGGGACCAAAGTCTCCATCATAGCAGCCTTCCAATATTTGAGGGGCTGCCACAGGGAAGAGGGGCTCAGCCTCTTCTCCAAAGCACCTGAAGGCAGGACAAGAAGAAACAGATGGAAACTGACCATCTTAGAAATAAGGAGAAATTTCCTGACAGTGAGACCAGTTAACCAGTGAACGACGTGTCTCCAGAGGTTGTGGGTGCTCCATCACTGGAGGTCTTCAAGAAGAGGCTAGACATCCATTTGTCTGGAATGTTCTAGGGCAGGGGTCTCCAGCCTTGGCAACACTTGTCGACTTCAGCTCCCAGAATTCCTCAGTCAGCTTTGCTGGGAGTTGAAGTCCACAAGTCTTAACGTTGCCAAGGTTGGAGAGCCCTGCTGTAGGGTCTCCTTCCTGAGCAGAGGGTTGGGTTAGAAGACCTCCAAGGTCCCTTCCGTCTCTGTCATTCTCTGATTCATCTTCCAGAGGGTGGCTGGGGAGGGACTGGATTCTAGCCGTTCTTGCTTTGGGCCCTTAGAATCTCTCACCAGATCTATCACCTGCATTTCAATAAAAGCCGAGCGAGACATCTGACGGAGCTGAGCTGAGAGCAGAAAACCCGCTCTGGGGGTCTAGAAACGCCCGTTCCCATGGAGAGGCAGCCAGAGACCTGAGAAAACCCATCAAGCGGCTTCTCCTGACAGGAAACACAAGATTTCCAGGAGGGAACGGCTGGCAAGTTTCACTCTGCTTGCAAAAGGCGAGGGGTGGGGAGCTTTTGCACCCTCCCCAAACGCAAGGCCTCCTTCAAAGAGGGGAGGATTTCCATTCCATGGATGTGGCTGCCATCTTGACCTGTTGACACGCACTCATACAGGCATCTCGGCATGTATGTACGCGTGTTTGCACAGTGCTGGACTCCAAAGCGTTCGCATTACGCACATGAAGTACTGAATCAGCCAGATTGGAAGTGGTCTAAATCAGTGTTATTCAACCTTGGCCCTTTGAAGATGGGTGGACTTCAACTCCCAGAATTCAAAGCTAGCTGGGGAATTCTGGGAGTTGAAGTCCACCCATCTTCAAAGGGCCAAGGTTGAGCAGCACTGGTGTAAATAATGGCTTCTTCTAGTTCCCACTTCAGCTGATTCCCTGCCACCTTCTCAACAACCTTCCCCCCACCCAAATGATTCCCCAGAAGGCCACCCAGTCTCTTGACCTCCCTTCTGCTTGCAGCCTCTTCTCTTCTGCCCAGGGGCAGCTGCCGAAAGGAGATTCAACTTCCAACTTGGCAGGCAGAGCCACCAAGGCCTGGCACCGAGCTCTCTAAATCAGGGCGCAAATGGATTACATGGTGGAACTGATTAGGCACCATCTGTTCCAAGATGGCCCTCACAGGCGGTCTGCTGACAAGGGGGATTCCTTTCTTCTCAGAGCCAGGTTGGAGGGTCAGAGAGTTTTTGTAGCAGTGGAAAGTTGACCTCCTCCTCTTCCTCCAGGAACAAGGGAGGGAGATTTCTGGTAGACGTAGCCTTCACCACGGACTTTCATAGGAATCAGCCTGGACTGGAATTAGCTGTTCGGTGGAGTTAGTATTAATTTTTCCTTTTGTTTGAACTTTTCACTGCGTCGGCAAGGAACATCAAGGAGGAAATCCAATGTTTCCTGCCCATAAAACCAGACCCAGGTCTCATTGCAACCTGGAGAAGCAACCTGGAATTAAGGAGAAACTTCCTCACAGTGAGGACAATTAACCAGTGGAACAACTTGCCTCCAGAAATCATGGATGCTTCATTCATGGACTAGAAGACCTCCAAGGTCCCTTCCAGTTTCCTATTCTATTCTATTCTATTCTATTCTATTCTATTCTATTCTATTCTATTCTATTCTATTCTATTCTATTCTATTCTATTCCTGGGAAGGGTGTCTGTTTTGATGCCTGTCTTGTGGAGCAGCCTCCATCCTGAGCTATGCACAAGGGCTAGCCTTTCAAAAGGTCCTGGCTAATCTCCCGGACACTGGGTGGGGTTGCAGTGTTAGTGGAGCTGCAGCTGTTTCTCTCGTGCTGTTATTGAGATCCCAAAGGTGCTTTTTCCAAAAGGCAACTGGACTTTCTTTGTTTTTTCCTTGAAGACGTTTCGCTTCTCATCCAAGAAGTTCTGGGAACTGAAGAAGCTTCTTGGATGAGAATCGAAACGTTTTCCAGGGAAAAAACCCCCAAGAAAGTCCAGTTGCCTTTTGGAAAAAGCCCCTGTGGGTTAACCAGTTCCTGGATGACGGAGAATCTCCACAGAGGTTGTGATTGAGGATTGTGATTGTTTAGGGGCTCAACTCTTTTTTTTTATCCCTGAAATGGAGGGTGACTTTGCTTCTGCGTTTAATCTTCGTTCGCTGCCAGAGTGCCTTGGTAGACGGCCAGTCGTGTAAATATGTAAAGAAATAAATCAGAAAGCAGAAACCGATGGAGGACGGGGGCTGAGAGAGGCTCTTCTGGGCTCTGGCAGATGCGAGAATAATCAGGACCATGGAGAGCTCCGTGCCAGGAACCCCTGACTGGGCTGGCTCTGGGAAGGGGGCTGATGAGGGACCGGGGGGGGGGGGGGGTCTCTTTGTTATCCACCTGCATCCCCCACCCACCCACCCACCCAACCCCAGCCTGTTTTGGCGTTTTAGGGGCCCCAGACTTCCTTAAAGGTCTTCCTTAAAATTGATGAGGAACTTTTCAAGAATCAAGATGATGGGACAATTGCTGTATCTCTAAAGATGGAGCTGACAATTCTCCCTGAACTAACCTGATTTATTCCCCTGAGCTAACCTGGTTTATTCACCGTCTGTTTCAGGGTTCACACCACTCCTTATTTTCTCCCTTCTGCTTCCAAATTCATACATTCAATGGGTGTGTGTGTGTGTGTGTGTGTGTGCAAAATCTGAATAACCACTAGATGGCAGCAAAATGTAACAAGAAACTGCCTTTTCACTGCCCTCTTGTGGCCATCCAGATATCTGCGTAGCTCTGTCAGCTAAAATTTTACAAACAACGCATCCAAACCTGGTCAGTTTTTATCTTGGTGGCTTAGGGGCAGAGGGCAGAAGCATGTTGTGCGAATTCAGAAAATGAGGTGACTCGGTAAAGAAGGCTGTCGCATGTGGATTCCAGATATGTATTATCCATGTTCATCTGATGTATGTCCCCACCCCCCCACCCCTTCGCTTTGGGGAGATAAGCAGCATTATGCAAAGCTCAGAAAAGGAATAAAAAGGTGTAAGATGAAGATATTAGAGATGTAAGAGAAAACTACAGGGAATAGAGCTAAATTGAAGGCTACATCAGGTTTGCACCAACCCCGATGCTTATAGCTCTTTGTGGTGTTCTGTTTGCAAGCTTTCCTTCAGCCACTCTGCCCATGTTTCTCTCCTCTCTCTCAAGGTTGGAGTTCCGGGGGGAAGAAAGGGGGAAAGTTGGTTCAATCTGCAGGTCAAGCAAAGTAGCCAGAGCTCTCTGCTGAAGAGGCCCAAAGGGTGGAAGCATCCTTGTTCTCTTACAAGGCAAAAGGTTGTCCTTTCCAACAGTGGAAGAGGGGAAACAGTCAACTTTTTCTCTCTTTGTTTCTTTCGTTCACCATTCCTTCTCCTTTTCCTCCTTCTCCACCATTTCTTCTTCTCCCCCTTCTCTGCCATTTCTTCTCCTCCCCTTCTCCTCTTTCTCTTCCTCCTTATCCTGCCCCCTCTCCTCCACCACTTCTTCTTCTTCTTTCTCTTCCTTCTCTACCATTTCTTCTTCCCCTCCTCCCCTCCTTCTCCTTCCCTTTCTCCCCCTCCTTGTCCATCTTCTCCACCACTTCTTCTCTTTCTCCTCCTTCTCCACTTCTTCTCCTGCTCCTGCCCCTTCTTCCTCCTTTCCCTTCTCCTCTCCTTCCTAATTCTCCATCCCCTTCTCTTTCTCCTCCTCCTAAAGCGCGCCACTTTAAACACAGGGCAACTTTGTAGAAAAGGTCTGTTTGCAATGGCACCGGTGGCTTATTTCAGTTAAACTGAAAATATAGTAACCGTGTTGATTTAATTAGAGATAAATCAATCTGTGGGTTCTATCTGCTTCTGAGGTGGATCTTTAGGCCTCCTGCCCTCCCTTGTGCTTCTCTGGGACTTTTCTTTCTTTCTTTCTTTCTTTCTTTCTTTCTTTCTTTCTTTCTTTCTTTCTTTCTTTCTTTCTTTCTTTCTTTTTTCTTTCTTTCTTTTCCTTTCCTTTGGCACGGCTGCCCTCTCCCATTGCTGTGGCTTCTCTGCTTCACCAAAACTGCTCCTGCGGTCCATCTTGCTGGGAAAGGATGGATCTCCTTGTGCTGGTCTCTGGCACAGCAACGGGGGTTGGACGGCCAAAAGTCCAGATTCAGCGATGCTGGTTGGGGAATTCTGGGAGTTGAAGTCCACATCTCTTAAAATGGCCAAGGTAGAGAAACTTGGCTCTAAAAGCTGGCTGACTTTGGAAGATTGTCTGCCGTTAAATTGGTCTTGTGTTGCTCCATAGTTCCTCTGGACTTTTTTCTCTTTGAAGGATTCATTGCTTTGAGCCAGTTTCTGACTCTCTCTCTCTCTCTCTCTTTTAAATGGCCCTGTTTCCCTCTGCACTTTGCGTTGCGTAACGTTGTGCTTTCAGTTTGCCAGCCCATGAATGAAATAACCTTCAGCTGCTACTCGGTGCATTGGTACCTACCGTATGTGGTCTTTCTGCCTTCCAGCTGACACGACCTTCGCCAGGTCTCAGATGCTCTCTCTTCCGTCATGGAGGCAAGATCTTAGGACCTTGGTGGTGGCATCAAAGGGAGCTTGGATGTGCAGAACGCTTCGCCACTCGCCCAACTCCACCCGGCCTTCTCTGTTTGCAAATGGGCTCCTGAGTTCCTTTCCTATTTGTCACATCCCCCAGCTCTTCCTTCCCAGCTTCCTTTCGCTCCAGCAGAAAAGCAGAAGTAGCAGACCTTGGCTGGTTATTGTATTTGTGGAAGAAGAAGACAGAGTTATGTATTAATAGAAGAGAAGATTTGTAGCTCGGGGTTGAAATGAGGGGTCCTTGGAGCTCTCTGAGCTTGGTAGTTTTCTTGCAGACGTTTCATGACCCAACTAGGGGACATCATCAGGGTTAGAAGAGAGTGGTGTTTGCAAGGAGGGGGAGGAGGGGAGGGACTGTGGTGTCATTAGTGCTCTCTGAACTTGGTGGTTTTCTTGTGTACATTTCATGACCCATCTAAATAGCATCATCAGTGCTAGAAGGGACTCAAAACACCAAGCCCCCCCCCCCCCGGATTTCTGTATTGCTCCAATAACTCTTGGAAGCAGGCTATAGAAGCATAAAATGGTAGAGTTAAGAGTGATCTTGAAGGTCTCCTAGTCCAACCATTCAACCAGGACATGAATGCAAAGACCATCCCAACCTTGTCTTGAAAGCCTCTGTGGCTTCCGGAGTCCGGACACTTCTATCTCCTCGTATAAAGGTCTCCTCCACCCACCGGCTCTTCTCCTGCCTTTGGGTGCTCTGGAGAATATCTCCCCTTTTTTTTGCAGTTGGAGAGGGGAGGGGCAACGGCCTTGAAGGAGGGGAGGAGGAGCTGCTACCATGGCAACAATCAGATAAGGCTCCAGCCTTGACCAAGAAAGGAACTTGAGGGAAGGTCTCAGAGGAGCCCCTCCCTAGTTCACGCAAAGGGAGGGAAGGGGAAGTGTATTCAAGAATCCATGTGTGTTTGTACATGCGTGTTAGACACAACACTGGAAACCAGGAGCCTGAAAGTTCTAGTCCTGCCTTAGGCATGAAAGCCAGTTGAGTGATTTGGGGTCAATCACTGGGAGACTGGGAGTTCTAGTTCCGTCTTAGGTGTGAAAGCCGGATGGGGGGCTTTGGGCCAGTCCCTCTCTCAGCCCAACCAACCTCACAGAGTTGTTGATGTGAGGAAAATATAGGGACAAAGGAGTATTAGATTGATTCATTAGGTCAAGTTGTTTATAAAAATAATAAAGGCAGGATATAAAGAAAGAAAGAAGATGGTTACAGCGAAAGTAGTCCTGCCCAATATGACATTGGTGTCTTAGCCTGGACTACCTCGCAGGGCTGACAGCCTTTCTCTCCTGTTTCCCAAAAAAGCAATAGTTTTGGGGTTTCTGGCTGCCCTTCAGGCAGTGCCTCCCACACTAGCCACTTCAAGGCTTGACTACTGCAGTGAGGTCACCATGGGACTGCCCTCGAAGACTATCTGAAACTTCAGCTGGGTCAGAATGCAGCACCACCAGTGACACCGAGTGTGCGTCAGTGTGCTCATGTGACACCCGTACTCTGCCAGGCACCCTCGTTGCCAGTTTCCTTCTGGGTGTGATTCTGGGTGCTGGTTATCCTTTCTAAAGCCCCACATGGCATAAAACCAAATTATTTGGGGGTTTTCCTCATCTCTTCTGGTTTCTCTTTGGCTGATATGAGCCAGCAGGTTTGGCCCACTCTCAGTCCCTTTGATCAAACCGTGTCATTTTTCAGGACCCAGGAAGTCTCCCTTCTCTGTTGCAGTGCCCCCCCCGAATGAGGTCCACCCCCCCCCCAAGAACTCCATGGGACTCCCACCTGCTGGTGTTCCAGAAGGCCTTTGAGCCCTGGCTTTTCTCCCAGGACTCAAGCAAGGGAGATTTGGGCCCTTGTTGGATGCCTTTTGTATATGTTTTTGTATAGAGTAAGCAGATCCCACCTAATAGGTTTTTGCATTGTGTTTTTACAGTTTATTAAACTGTAAAAACACAATGCAAAAACCTATTAGGTGGGATCTGCTTACTCTATACAAAAACATATACAAAAGGCATCCAACAAGGGCCCAAATCTAATATATAAATATAATATACTATCGGAGGCTCCTGCTGGTGCTGGGTGCAGCATTGCGGGCAGTTTTGGGGGCTCCCAGAACAGAATACAGAACAACAGGTTTGGAAGGGGCCTTGGAGGTCTTCTAGTCCAACCCCCTGCTCAGGCACGAAAAACTATACCATATCAGACAAATGGTTGCCCAATCTCTTCTTTAAAATCTCCAGTGGTGGACCATCCATAACTTCTGGTGGCAAGCTGTTCCACTGGTTAATTGTCCCGACTGTTAGAAATTCCAGGTTGCTTCTCTCCTTGATTCTTTTCCACCCGTTGCTCTTAGTCCTGCCCTCGGGGGCTTTGGAGAAGAGGTTGACCCCCTCTCTTCCTTGAATGGTCCCTGTAACACCGCTGCTCCGGGAGCTGCCTTGGTTACCGGGGGGCAACCTGTAGGTCTTGAGAGGTCCCAGGCGCTCTCTTTTCACGGATGACGTTCCCTCCTTTGGGTCATGAAACGTCTGCAAGGAAACCACCAACCTCCGAGAGCAGCAGGGACCCCTCAATTCAGAACCTGAGCTGCAGATATTCCCTTTGATTGGTAAAGGAGGTCTCGGAAACCAGAGCTCGGAGGGGCAGTTGAAGGAGACGCGGGATTCATTCACCGTGGCCAAAGCCTCCTCACGGAGGGAAAGCCATGGAGGAAAAAAGACCCCCCCCCTTGGGGATCCGTGGATCTTCCCACCTGGGCTTCTCCAGGCCTTCCGGCCAGCCAAGAGGCCCCGTTGAAGGTTCTGCTCTGAGGCACAAGCGGAGGCTGCCTCTGAAGGGCCAGTCTGTGGCATTCTGGGATGCGTGTGTGTGTGTGTGTGCGTGTGCGTGTGCTTCGAGGTCTTGCACAAATGGATTGCTCTTTCTCCCTGAGTGCGGAAGGAGCGACTCCCCCAGGCGGCCGGCCATGGGGACACGCGCTGGGCAGTTGGGGGGGAGCAAGGAAGCACCAGCCGGGGCCCTCGGTGGGCACAGTGCCACAGCCCCCCTGGACTGGTCTGGCTTTGCCTCTGACTTGCCCTACAACTCGCATGTTCTTGGAAGATCGCGACATCACTTAAAAATTAATTATTTAAAGCGTTTAATATCCCAAACTGCAAAAGTAATTTAAAAATACCTTAATAAATAGCAGAGTGGGGAGATTAAAGGCATTAATAAATGCAGCCCAGATAACACAGGCCAAAAGAAAGGCACGTGCTGGAGAGAGAGCGCCTGAGCTAGGGCAGAGTGTTTTTCCTCCAGCGGCATGGGTAACACAGTCAATACATACACACACACACACACACACACACACACACACACACACACGGACCAAGGGGTGGGGGAGAGAGAGAGAGATGCCAGGAACAAACTGGATGGAAAGCTCAGTTTGCAAATGTGAAGGTGTTATTTTTTCCTTGTTGGAAACAATCCATCCACCCTGAGCAAAATCCATCTGATTCTTTCTAAAAACAAATTGGGCCAAGCATTGTTGGTGCATGACAAATAAAATCCCAATGAAACCTCTCTCTTCCCAGCCCTCCCCCACACACACACACACCCCACCAGCAAAACTGCACACCGTTTCTGCTCCCCATTACGGTCCACTGGCTTCTAATTTTATTTCTATTTACTGGAAACATTGACTTCTGCTGATTTCCGAATGCAACATGCACCTTCCCAAGTGCATTTGGGGAGATGTGAAATGCAAAGGCCGGCTGAGCTTTACAGAATAAGCATCAGCCATGGGGGGGGGGAGTGGGGACTATCTCTTAGCTGGCCAGGATGGTGGGCTTCTGCCAGCGTCTCCCCCGACCCCGTTAGACTGGAAGAAGAGGAAGGGATGAAGTCCCGAGCTGGCCAGGTGGGAGGAGAGTCTTTCCTCATGCTGGAACTGGGGAAAAGGGGGGGGGGGGTGACAGTGTGGTCCCCTAGACCCTCCTGGGCTGTGCCCTTCTAGTCCACCCACCCGCTCGGCCCTCTGCCTTGCCAGCGGGAAGGTGGGCTTTGCTCCCTTTGGCTGGGAATGCCAGGCCGAGCCCTGGCATCTGCTCGTACAGGCAGAGAGACTCGGTGTGGCTCCTGCATTTTCTGAGCACGGTCATTAATCACCCTGGGAAGGTATGAAGCGCAAAACTGCCACCTTGGCACTTCCCGCCGTGACTCCCTTCCAAAAGCAGAGAGTCAGATTTTGCTGCAGAGGGGAAGGAAGCAGCAGCAAGGAGGAAGACGGCAGTGGGGCTGGGGGAAACACTGTTCTTGGCGGCCCAGGTGGGCACAGTGGCCTACCTGCTGCCTTCATCCCCATTTATGGTCAGTTTAGAAAAAACTGCATACACAGTTTAAGAGGGATGGACTTCAGCTCCCAGAATTCCCAGCTTTGCTGGGTGTTGGGAGTTGAAGCCCATCCCTCTTAAACTTGCCAGGTTGGGGAAACCCTGGATGAGAGGCTGAGAAATAAGACAGGAGAATATCTGTGGCTCAGGGTTGAAGTCTTGGTGCTCTCTGAGCTTCCTTGTTTTCTTGCAGACGTTTCATGACCCATCTACATAACATCATCAGTGCTGGTCATGTTACTGCACTGATGCGGTTACTGCACTGATGCGGTTACCTAGTTTGGGTCCTGAAACGTCTGCAAGAAAACAAGGAAGCTGAGAGAGCAGCCAGGAGCCCTCAGGCTCAAAGCTGGAGGGAAGGTCTGCACAGATCAAGGCTTCCTATCCATTTCTCACCTGGGCAGAGTTTGCACTGAAGCCGTTGAAGAAACTGGTGGAGGTGCTGACAGCAAAGGCAGCTTCAGAGGCTCAGTTTATACAGGGGAGGCGGAGGGGCCTTGTAGACGACCAGTTGCACACGTTTACTGATTGGTAAACTGTGGAACTCCTCGCCACAGGACAGAGCAGCAGGCCTATTCCGGCTGAAGGAGAATTGTTCCACGCTTTTTATCTTCCCCGAAATCTAGGTTTCATGGCAGTGCAAAACACACAATGCATGAACACAATTGAGCCCCAAATTTCTGTTGCTAAGTGAGACAGTTACGTGAGTTTTGTCCCCTTTTACGACTTTTCTTGCCACAGTTGTTAAGTGAATCACGGCAGCCATGAAGTTTAGCGACATGGTTGTAAAGTGAATTTGGCTTCCCCATAGATTTCGCTCATTGGAAGGTCGCAGAAGGGGGTCATGTGACCCTGGGACACTGCAGCCGTCATAAATAGGAGTCAGTTGCCAAGGGTCTGAATTTTGATCACATGACCACGGGGATGCTGGGACAGTTGTGTGAAAAACAGCCATGGGGTGCAGTGGTTAGAGGGAAGGACTGCCGGCTGCCTGCAATTCGGCAGTTCAAACCTTACACCAGGCTGGAAGGGGGGGGGGGCAGGACAGAGATAGCGCTTGGGGACTGCTCCAGTTCCTTCCTTGGGGGGGCCTCCAAATGGCAGAGACACCCGCCTTGGGCACCCCTGATCAGCTTAATTCAGCTCCAAGGGGGCAGGGCCTGGGACTGGCAGCCTCCAAGGCTCCCCACCTGGGCAGCCCTCGCTCTCTTGGGTTAACAGGGGAAGTTGTGGGCAGGCACAAGGCTGAGCCGGGACAGCAGGAATATCGCCCACAATCATTTCCCAGTTCTGAAACTCCAGAATTCCTTAGAAAGTCTTCCTTTCTTTTATGGCACAAGAAGGAAAAGCAGGCACCAGGGCCCCCATTGCCACCCCTGCCCCCTCCTCCTTTTCGTGGCCTTCAGTGGCTCCTATTCAAGGCCTGTTGACTGATTAAAAAGTGTTTACTTATTAATCCCCTGCGCCCGGGCTGATTAATTAAATCTCCATCCACGCACAAGAGCCCTGAAGGAACTGCAGAAACAAAGATTTGGGCGTTGGAGGCCATTGGGAGCCCCGGGGGAGGGGGGGCTGCCTCTCAGAAGACCCTCCCAGGATTCAGAAAAGGGAAGGAGACCCCGTTTTCCTCCTGGAGAGCAAGTCAGGGATCTGGAAGTTGAATCGTACGATGAATGACTAAAGGAACTAGCTACGTTTAATCTGATGAAGGCAAGAGAAGGGGTCAACCTATTCAAACAACTCATTTGTCTGAAAGGATATAAGGGGTTGGACTAGAAGACCTCCAAGGTCCCTCCCAACTTTGTTATTCTGCAAAGCGCCTGAGGGCAGGACAAGAAATAATGAAGGGGAGATCAAGAAAGAGAGATCCAAGCGAGAATTAGGGAGCAATCTCCTGACAGAGCTATCCATCGACGGGAGGTCTGGCCTCCAGAAATTGTGGATGCTCCATCACTGGAGGCTTTGAAGAAGAGACTGGACAACCATTGGTCTGAAACAGTAGAGGGTCTTCACAGTCATAGGGACTCTCAAGGATCTTCTCCAAATACCACCTTCCAGCCCTTACTTAGGTCACTTAGTGGCCATTCAAAGTTACAATGGCACTTACGACCGTTTTTCGCACTTAAGACCTTTGCATGGTCGGGCGATCAAAACTGAGGCACCTGGCAACTGGCTCATCCATACGACCGCTGTGGCATCCCGGGTGTCACGTGATCCCCAGATTCCCTTAACAGCTGGGTTCCTAACTTATCAACTGCAGTGATTCGCTTACCAACTGAGTCAAGAAAGATCGTAAAATGGAGCAAAATGCATTTAACAAATGTTTCACTTAGCAACAGGAATTTGGGCTCAATTGTGGTTGTACGTTGAATATAATTCTGAGTCTATCGGACCCCTTGGTGGGAGCTCAGTCTCCCCTCCTCCTCCTCTGCACTGGGGCCTGGTTATCCCTGGGCATCCAAAGGGCTCCCTGCGCCCCCTCCCCCCCCATTCCTCTCCCAGATGTGGCCATCCCCTGCAGGCTTCTGGCTTACAGCCAGCCAGCCCACCAGCCAGCCCCTGGGCCCAGCTCCTTCTGCTCCACTGGGACTGAAAGGAAGCTAGGAAAGAGGCCTGACTGGCTTTGGATGCCTTCCTTATGCTCCCTCGCTAAAAGAGAACCCAAGGAAGCCATTCTTTTCAGACGGCCTGCCCACTCCGACAAAGGCCCTCAGCTCAGCTTCCCCACCCTTCCCGGTCTCGTCTTCTGCGCACACTGTGCTGGGCTGCCTCATTTGTCCCCTTGATTTATTATAAAAATATATACCCTGCTTTCCCTATTAAAAGTCCAAGGTGACTAATAACAATAAAACCACAAAACTGCAACCATATACAATAAAATAAAGAGGGAGCTTAAAGCAGCCGTCCGCTCAAGGGAACAGGGCGCGAAGCGTGGCAGCCCAGCAGGAAAACTCCAGTCCCCACAGCTGGGCCCAGGGGGGACTTTGCATGCGTGGGGTGGACCAGAGAAGGGGATCTCCTGGGCAGAGATCCAGACCTCCTGGGGCAGCCACCAAGGAGGCCCCTCCACCTGCTCAACCTGGAACTAAGGAGGAATTTCCTGACAGAACAATCAGTGGAAGGTCTTGCCTTCAAAAGTTGTGGATGCTCCATCACTGGAGGTTTTTAAGAAGAGACTGGACAGCCATTTGTCAGAAATGGCACACAAGGGATGGACTAGAAGACCTCCAAGGTCTCTTCTAGCTGTGTTATTCTGTTACTCTGCTCCCAGGCCTTCAGAGAGGGTGAGAAGCAGAGGTGAACTTCTCCACCATGCCAAGAAGGTGCTCACCAGGGATTCCTGGAAGACCAAGATGTTCTCCTGCCCCAATGACTTCCCTGGTTTCCTCTGGAAATAATCCGGATAAAAATACCCCAGATGGCTACTTGGGAGCTTGGTCCACACATGGGGCTTGTTCAAGCATGGTTGACTGGACACTCACAACTCGTGGTTTCTTCATCAGTTCCAGTCTGCAGGAGAAGAAGGTTGCCCTTCCTCAGGGCCACATTCCGAAGGTGAAGAGAAGCCGTCTCTCTCTCTCTCTCTCTCGGGACACGATGAAATGTCTCTTTTGGCAAATCTGTTTGGGCAACCCAACTCTTGATGGGACAATCACAGCCAACTCTAAAAGAGTTCAAGAGCTGTTTTCCCTGCATTTAAAAAAAAAAAACAGTTTTCTCTTTGTGGTAATCCAAGACCTTGGAAACTACAGTGTTTGTGCATCTCTCTCTTTTCTCTCTCTTTCTCTCTCTCTCTCTTTTCTCCTTTTTCCTCTGTCTGTCTGTCTGTCTGTCTCTCTCTCTCTCTCTCTCTCTCTCTCTGAGTGTGTGTGTGTGTATGTAAAACAGAGAGAGGAAGGAAGGCTGCAAAAGGCTTGATCCTGCAACCTGCCCGCTCGGAGGGTGCGTAATTAAGCCATAACTCAGCGCCAGCGGAGGAATCCTGAGCCATCATGTGAAGCGCGGCACTGGGGCTCTATATTGCAGCCTCCCCGGGGGAGAAGGTTTTTATTAAAATCTGGGTTGATGGCGAGGGCTGAGATTAACTCCTGTTTTAATGGATGGCTCCCCGCGGAGCCTCCCAGAACCTCCTTCACGTGCCGCCTGTGTGAGGAGGGCTGGCCGGCTGCGAGCCCAGGACGTGGAAAGCTGCTCTGGGACCTGGCCGGGAATAAGCCCAAAGGGACCCTCCCTCCCCCCACCTCAAAAGCCCACGCCAGGAATGGCTGGAGAGGCAGAGTGCTTGCCGGGAGCCAACCAGAAGGGAAATTTATTCCTTCGTTTATTTATGAAATGTATTGGCTGCCCATCTTAGCACAGGGTAAGTCTAGGCAGCTTCCGATATTAAAAAAAATGAAACTATAAATAAAATACTACAAAAAATGCCCTGGTTGCTTTAGGCTCCTCCCCAGCAGAGAGGGAAGAGCAAAGATGGTTCACCCTGGACCCTGGTTCTCCCCTCCCCTCTGTTTCTCCTTGGGCTTCTGGGCATCTCTAGAACTTCTTTAGAGGGGTGCCGCTCACTGAATGCCCAGAAATGCCCCCTGGGCCCACGAACATGGAAAGGCTGCCAGTCTTTCTGTCTCTTGGAGACCCCCTATTTCCTGAACAAAAAGGGGCTGCTCTCTTCCTTTAGTGCAGGATTTCTCAGACCTGACCATTTGAAGCTGGGTGGCCTTCAGTTCCCAGAATCCCCCAGCCAACTGGCCAAAGTTGAGAAACGCTGCCCTAACAAGAAAGATGGCAGGAACTCCACTAGCAAACCCCTACATGAGGGTGGGCCTTCCCTCACCCCCATCCCTGCTTTCCTCCCCTTCCTTGGGGACTGCAGGTAGAGAAAGCTTTGGACGAAGCCTGCTCTTCCTCCTCTTTTTGTAGACCAACACCCCAACTGCAGATGTGCCCACAATCAGCTTCCTTCTTCTGGAAACACCCAAGTGACAGTTGGGGCCCTTCTTTGGTTAGTGCACTACAACCATGTTTTGAAAATATTTTGGGCAGTTGTGTTCAAAATAGTGGTGCTACTGGACATTGAGGTAGGACATGGTCAACTGGATCATAGATAGGAGGGACAGCCAGTCTTGGACATATAGAATACAGAATAACAGAGATGGATGGGACCTTGCAGGTCTTCTAGTCCAACCCCCTGCTCAAGCAGGAGGTCCTATACCTTTCTGGACAAATGGCTGTCCAGTATCTCCCCTGGTCTGTTAACCAGTTGTAAAGGGTGACTTCTGGGCTCCAAACCAACCTGAGCTTCCTTGGGCTGTGGGAAGTCCACTGGTCAACCACGTCTTCCCAATAACTGACCAGGTTGTTCAAGGACCACATCAGAGAGAAGGTCCAAAAGAGCAGAGTTCCTCCAGGCTGCTCTAACTGGGGTACCGAAAGAAGCTCATATGTTGAGGTTGAAGATGTAGGCCTCCTTCAAAATGCTAGAAAGGTCTGCTCCACTGGCCTCTCTCCAGGCAGCGGGGAAGGCTGTTGATGGTCAGCTGGAGACCCCCACCTCACCCTGCCCACTCCCATTGTGAGCTGCTGGCAAGGGAGCAGAGCCTCCATCAGCCGGAGAGACAGGCTCAGTCAAGGGAATCCTTGTGTTCATCAAATCTCTGGCCTGTCTTGTCTTCAAAGCTGAAGACATTCCTTGAATATTTCATCCTTCAGCTGGAGGGTGGGAGAGACAGGTTAGGAGCACAAATGTCCAAGGCCTGGGTTTCACACCCCAGCATGGGAGAGCAGCATCAATCAATCAATCAGAATAGAGTTCAAAGGGACCTTGGAAGTCTTCTAGTCCACCTCCCTGCTCAAGCGTGAGATCCTATACCATTTCACCCCTAGTCCTTCTTTTCACTAGACTAGGTATATCCAGTTCCTGCAATCATTCTTGGTTCTATGCAAATCATACCATGATTCTAGGCCCCAAATCATTTTTGTTGCTCTTCTCTGAACTCTATTTTTTTTAAACAGGGGTGACCAAAATTGAATGCAGTATTCTAAATGGGCTCTTACCAAGGCTTTGTTGAGTGGTTAGAATTAGGGTAGGACTTCACGTGTTGGGGCCAGGCAGAGGGACCTTCTTAATGCTGCCCCAGGAGTTCTGGATCTCTGGGTCACTTGCTTCCATGTGGATCGCTTGAGTCCAAATGACCTTCAGCCCCCATGGAAAGGCGTCTCCCTACTGCTCCTGGGAACTCAGAACTTGTGTTCAGCCTGGGTTGGGGAGCTTAAGTTGGCCTTAGCTGAGTGTTTCGGCCACTGTTTCTCAACCTCAGTCACTTGGACTTGTGGACTTCAATCCCCAGAATTCCCCAGCCAACACACTGTGGCCCATGTTGAGAAACACTGGCTTAGGCCCAGGTTCTCCGCAGACCCAGAGACAAGCATAAAGCGCTTGGGAAGCTTTGTCTCAAAGAAGCCCCTGAAGGAGGAGCCCTCGGATTTCCCTCCTCTTGGATTAAACTGAAATATGCCAAGATTTACCAAGGCAGGGCATCTGTTTCTCTGAGGCTTTTTGAAAAGGAACCAAGTTCTTCTCTGGGTTATTTTGGAGAAGAAACTCGGACGCCGTCCAAGTCCATCTCTGGAAAGGTAGAACAGATGCAGCCGCTTGTCAAAGCTGACCCAGAAAAACAAAGCCCATTAATCAAATCGGGCTGAGAGAGTCAGATCCATCTCAATTAGGACCCGCTCCCCAAATTCTGTGAGGGGCCCACAGGACAGTCAGGGGAGCCTGACTGGCCAGAAGGTGGTCCCACCTCTTGTTCCTCCATCTGTGGACCCACGAAGCGAAGAGACCCTCAACCCAGGAGGATCCTCTGCAGGTCTCTCTGCCTGGGCTGAAGCGTTCATCGGAGGAACACCCACCCACTCACCCACTGGGGCAGAGGACGAGAGAAGATCTTGAATGGGAAGTAGAAGGAAGAAGAGGAAAGGGGGCAGCTGGGCTCTCTGCTTCCAGGAGAGGCTTGGTTTCCATGACATTCCTCGTGCCTGGTCTGTGGGAGTCTCCTCAAAGCCTCCGTGTTCAGTCCCAATGAGCGAATCCAAAGCCAAGAACATGGGGGGAGGGCTACACATCACAAGGCTCAGGGGCCCAAGGAGACCCCCACCCCACCCCACCCCGCCAAGGTTCAGGCACTCCAGCCCACCCCTTGTGGGGATTGATGGCTCTTTTGCGGCAAGGAACAGGGGCCTCCTTGGCTCCTAACCCCCCAACCCACCCCCCAACCCTTTGCTTTCCCATATTGCTAGGTGGCTGGGATTGATCTGTTTTAATGGGTCTTTTTGGGGAAGAAAAAGAGCAACTTCTTCTTCTTTTAGCAATATTTAGAAAGAGCCCTCGGGGCCCAATAACTGCCTTTTCAGAATAATAATTTATGGATGTGTTCTTCCTCCTGTGCAAAGAAGCGGTAGAGACCGTGAGTGGCTGGGATCCAACCTCTGATATGGCTTTTAGGAAGGGGGAGTCAGACACGGTTGGGGTTTGAGTTCAATGGGCACGAAGATAGTCCTGGAATTCTCTCTCTAATCCTCCAGCTCATCTGCAGAGGAAGGTTGGAGAGGGCAATATAGGATACAGAATGACAGAGTTGGAAGGGACCTTGGAGGTCTTCTAGTCCAACCCCCTGCTCAAGCAGGAGACCCTCTACCATTTCAGACAGGTGGCTGTCCAAATCTCTTCTTAAAAAACCTCCCATGATGGAGCCCCCACAACCTCTGGAGGGAAGCCACTGGCTGATTGTTCTCACTGTCAGGAAATTTCTCCTTAATTCCAGGTTGCTTCTCTCCTTCGTTAATTTCCACCCATTGCTTCTCGTCCTGCCTTCAAATGCTTAGGTGAATAGGTTGAAACCTCCCCCCCCCTCTTGTCTTTGGAGATTCTCAGTCATCCATCTGATGGTTGCCTTTCGAAAAAGCACTTTTGCAGCTATCATGTCTCCCCTAGTCCTTCTCTTCACCAGCCATACCCAGTTCCTGCAACCATTCTTCGCATATTTTAGCCCTCAGTCCCCTACTCTGACCCTTTCCAAAGCCCAAGACTTTCAGCAGGGGCCATTTGGGCCTGAGCCAGGAAGCATGGAGCCTTACTAAGCTCTTCAATCTGTTCTGATCCTGCCTGGGGGTTGATTGGTGGAAGCAGGAAAGGGCTTCAAAAACCATAAAGTCTTGGATGACAGCAGGGAAGGGGAAGTGAAGAGGATGCTACTCTTCCAGGCCCACCTTCTTCCCATGGTCCTTGGGGTTGTGTCTCAAGACAGATCTTTCTGTCCAGAATTCAGTCCGTTCTTCTGCTTAGGCAATCCTCGTATTTGCTCTGGCACAGGGGTGCCCAACCTTAACAACTTTAAGCCAGCATAGCTATCTGGGGAATTCTGGGAGTTGAAGTCCACAGATCTTAAAAGTTGCCAAGGATTTCCATAGTCCCAATTGAAGGGAGGGAGGGAGGGAGGAAGGAAAGAAGGAAGCAGTTGAAAGATGGAAAGAAGGGAAGAAGGAAAAAAGGGGAGGGGAAGAAAGGAAGGAAGGGAAGGAGGAAAAAGAAGAGAGTGGGAGGGAAGGAAGGAAGGAAGGAAGAAAGAAAATTCCAATAATCCAGCACAGGAAGAGTGAAGCAACCCAAAAGCCACAGCCTACAGGAGTCAGTTAGGGAAAAGGTATTTGCCAGCCACACAATGACACAACTACAGATGCACAGCGCCACTTTTACTAGCAGAGATCAGGCAGTGGTGTTTCTGAGAAAGAGCAAATGAGAGCCTGGCCCAGGGAGGGTTGGGAGAGCTCTGGGCATCTCCGTCCTTGAGAAACGGGTGGGGAGCGATCCTCAAAGGAGCCCCAGACAGGGCCTGGTTACAGAGCCCTGGTCAGCCGAAGCCGGGACGGGCACTGGAGGTCAGGCTCTCCCGACAACCGAGGCCGATGGAAGTCAGCAACTTGGCACGTGAAAGCAGCCGCCGGCCACGAGCAGGAATGAATAAATGAAACGCAAGAAAGAAAAATCGATTTTCTTATCTCCTGCCTGTATAGTTTGCTTGCCGGCTATTTCCCAGGTTTCTCTGCACTTTGCATAATGTTGTTTACCCAAATGAGAAGAGCATGAAGGGAATCAAAAAGCGGCTGTGGTGGGGTCTGCGAAAGGAACGGAGCGGGGAAAGGTGGGAGCGGCCTGAATGGGAGGCCGATCTTGGGCAGCCAATAAAGACGTGGGGCGAAGGGTCGGGGCGCTGGGTCTATTATCTCTGAAGAGGCTAAAATGTAAGTCAGGAAATATGAATTGGTGTCAGCTGGGTTACTGAGGCTGTGGAAGAGAGGAGGGACCCATCGGCTGGCTGGCGATAATTGCATGTAATGCTCCAGGGAAGGGGAAGAATGAAGGAATCGGATATTTGTTTTCAGACAAAAATAGGGCAGCCTTCGGAAGAACGTGATCTAAAGGAGAAAAGATTCCGCCGGATGACCTGAATGGGTGTGTGTGTGTGTGTGACTGAGACAAGGGTGTACAGGAAAAGCGACTGGGCCGTTCAGAGCCCCATGGATGAAGGAGAAGGAACTCTGTATTCTGTTTGGAATATGGGTCTAGGCGTAAGTCTACTCGTAGGAGAAGACGGCCAGAAAAATGAACGTAAAGCAACAAAGATGACAAATGAGGGGGAGGCAAAAGCCTACGATGAACAGTTGCAGAAATGACGAGAAGGGGACCTGATAGTCTTCCCGTATTTGAGGGGAGGGCAGTCACAGGGAAGAGGGGGAACACCCGAAGGCCAGACAAGGAAGAGGGGATGGAAACTAACCAAGGAGAGAACCAACCTAGAACCAAGGAGAAATTTCTGGTCAGTGAGAACGATTAATTGGGGGAATGACTTGCCTTCAGAAGTTGTGGCTGCTCCATCACTGGAGGTCTTTAAGAGGAGACTGGACAGCCAGTTGTCTGGAATGGTGTAGGGTCCCCTGCTGGAGCAGGGGGTTGGACTAGAAGACCTCCAAGGTCCCGTCCAACTCTGTCGTTCTGGAATTCTGTAAATCTAAACACAAGACTGATAGGATTTCATGGTGAAAGAGAGAATTAGTGATGGTCAACCCAAAGGAGCTTTTCCAAAAGACAACTGATTTTTTCTTTGGTTTTTTTTCCCCCCTTGAAGATGTTTCACTTCTCATCCAAGAAGCTTCTTCAGTTCAGAACTGAAGTTCAGAAAGAAAAACAAGGGAGTCCAGTTGCTTCTCGAAAAAGCACCTTTGGGACAACCATGAGAATCTCCATAGATACCTGGATGGTTCAGGTCAAATTCAGATTTGGGGGACCAACAGACATAGAGGAAAAGGAGAGAAGGGAAAGAACAGAATTAAGTGTAGGAAGATAAAATATGTAACAGGGTAAGAAGATCAGTTAGTCTCCCAATAAAGACACAGATGTAAGGAAAGAAGCTGCTGGAAAAGAATTTAAAGTTTTATGTTCTTGTGTGGCCCAGAAGTGTTCAGGGACACTCTAGAGGGAGAGATGAAAAGGAAGGAGGTGAGAAAGTGGGAAATGATTTTAAGAGAATGATTGCTGCACAAAATGACAGTGAAAGAAAGACACTGTATGTACTGTATATGATTATGATGATCAGAATTAGAATTAGAATAGAATTGGAAGGGTCCTTGGAGGTCTCCTTGTCCACCACCCCCCTCCCCCGTTCAAGCAGGAGAACCTACACTATTTCAGATGTGGCTGTCTAGTTTCTTCTTAAAAACCTCCAGTGATGGAGCATCCATGATTTATGAAGGCAACTTCTGTTCCACTAATTGTTCTCACTCTCAGGAAGTTTCTCCTTAATTCCAGGTTGCTTCTCTGCTTGATTAGTTTCCATCCGTTGCTTCTTGTCCTGCCTTCAGGGCCTTTGGAGAATAGCTTGACTCCCTCTTCTTTGGGGCAGCCCCTGCGATATTGGAAGACTGCTATCATGTCACCCCTAGTCCTCCTTTTCTCTAGACTAGCTTCATAGGAGTGGTAAACATCAGCCAAATAAACATCTGGAAATGCCCCACTCTAGCCAGACCCAAATCCTGCAGCTTTTCTTCCTATGTTTTAGTCTCCAGGCCTTTGATCATCTTAGTTGCTCTTCTCTGATCTTTTTCCAAGGTGTCCATATCTTTTGTGATGACCAAAACTGGATGCAGAATTCCAGGTGTGGCCTTACTAGGGTTTTATAAAGCGGTACTAATACCTCACATGATCTTGATTCTATGCCTCTGTTTATACAACCACAAATTGTATTAGCCTTTTTGGCTGCTGCCGCACACGGCTGGCTCATGATGGGGTTATCCATTCAGTCGCATCCAACTCTTGGCAATCCTATGGGCCAGATCAGAACACCTATGAAAAAATAGTTTAAAAGTGCCTAGTGACTTCGAGGGAAATGAAGAGCTTTGGAAGCGGTTGAAAAGAGCTAAAGGAGGAGCCTCCAACAGAATGAAAAGAATGAAAAATAGGGCTCATGATATCATTTGGGATGAAACCGAAGTGAGGGAAAGATTAACAGAAGAGTCCCCAGCCTCCTCTCTTGTTCAATTGTGGTTTCCAAAAGCCCCTAAGATTATATCAGCAGGTCACGCCAAGCCAATATAAAACAGATTGAAAAGAAGTTGAATAATAATGGTCTTTATCTTCCTGTGCTCAACGATTCCCAGCGATAGTGATTGTGGTCATGAAATAAAGAGACGGCTGCTCCTTGGAGGGGGAAAAAATACGATATCAAAATAATGCAGTCCTTGGTGCTCTCTGAGCTGGACTGTTTTCTTGTAGACATTTCATGACCCAACTAGGTAGTGTCATCAATGCTAGAAGGGAGTGTTGCTTGCAGAGTGGAGGAGAAGGAGGAGGAGTGTGGGATCCTTCATGCTGCATGAGCCTGGTGGTTTTCTTGCAGACGTTTCATGACCCAAGTAGGTAACATTAGCAGTGCTAGAAGGGAGTGGGATTTGGAAGGGAGGAGGAGGAGGAGGACTGTGGGGTCCTTGGTGCTCTCTGAGCCTGGTGGTTTTCTTGTAGACATTTCATGACCCAACAAGCTAACATCATCAGGGCTAGAAGGGAATAGAGTTGGATCTCTGTTTATATATCATAGCTTGCCCTGTCAGTGTTGGCTTGAGTTTCTCTTGGGGTTCCTTGATTGGGCTGTTGTTTACTCTTTGTTTGTCTGAGCTGGTAGGTCCTTGATTGGGCTCTTCAAGGGAAGCCCCATACAAAATGTGTTGTGGTAGTCCAGTTGAGCTGTGGCTGTGGGCAGAACCTCAGTAATGGTGGCTCTTCTGTTTGTCATGTCAACCTGTGAGAAGACCTCTGGCCAGCCTGGTCAATGATCGAAGGGAGTTGCAGTCTCAGAGATCCGGTTGCTTGTCCCACGGTGGGGCCTCTTTGGTGGTGACCTGGAATTGATATGGTCAAGGCTGTGCGGAAGCCACGATTACGTGACCAGCTGTTCTTCTTTCTTTCTCTTGGGGAACTTTGGGTTTTCTGGGTGGGCTTATTGAGTGAAGGGCCCTTGTTTCTCCATGTTGCAGCTGATCTCAAGGTTTCTTTTACATTGACTCAATGCCACCATCAAGCCCAGCTGTAAAGAGCTCACTTTTTCAACAGCAGGGAGGGAAGGTGGATGTTGGTGAGCTCTGATCGGTCACTCTGATGATAGAAACCTAGCTTGGCCATGGGGGAGGTGGGGGGGTTGAGCTATGAAGAGCAGAGCCCTGCAACAGGATCACTTACTCCTCATCCCTTCTTCAGCTTCCTTCCAGGGTCCAGGAGGCCGAATACAGTCAGTAATTTAAGCTGCCCACTGAATGTTAGAAGAGGCTCTTTTGTAGGGAAGAGGCTCCTCTTCCCTGGGCATAAAAGGGGTGGTAAGCCAAGAGAGTGATGCAGCTGCAAAGGAGGCCAAGGCCATTTTAGCCTTCGTCAACAAAAGCACAGTTTCTAAATCCAGAAGTTTGCTGTTCGTTTTATGCTGCCATTTCCTTAAGGATCCCAAGTTTTTACAGATTGCAGATTAACAAGAGTCGGAAGGGACCTTGTAGGTCATCTAGTCCAACCCCCCATCCAAGCAGGAGACACTACACCATTTCTGACAGATGGCAGTCCAGTCTCTTCTTGAAAGCCTCCAGTGATGAAGCTCCCACAACTTCTGTTCCATTGGTTGATTGTTCTCCCTGTCAGGAAATTCCTCCTTATTTCCAGGTTGAATCTCTCCTTGGTCAGTTTTCATCCATTACTCTTTGTCTGGACTTCAGATGCTTTGGAGAATAGCTTGACCCTCTTCCTCCTCTCTGTGGCAGCCCCTCAAATATTGGAAGACTGCTATCCTGTCTCCCCTGGTCCTTCTCTTCACCAGAGTAGCCAGGCCCAGTTCCTGCAACCGTTCTTCGTATGTTTTGGCCTCCAGTCCCCTCATCATCCTGGTTGCCCTTCTCTGCACTTTTTCTAGCCTTGGAAAAAGATCCCTGAGAGGGGATCGAACTGCTCTCTCCATGACCAGAAAGGTTTCAATTGGAGAAGAGCAAGAGATGGAGCAAGAAAGGCAGAATTCACCAAAGGTTGGAAAAGCTGGCTTTGTATTGGCAAGAAGAGTTTGAGGGTGGACTTTGTGGCCCAGCGAGATGCTGCGTTCCCCTTTCCCAGATGTGATCCAGCAGAGGCTTCTGGGCCATCCTAGGTTGGCTCTCTCTTTGATAAGAGGTGGAAGCTGATCAAGGAGAGATCCAATCTAGAACTGCGGAGGAATTTCCTGACAGTGAGAACAATCAGTCGGTGAAATGACTTCCCTCCAGAGGTTGTGGGTGCACTGGAGGTTTTCAAGAAGAGATTGGACGGCCTTTTGTCTGAAATGGTGTAGAGGCTCCTGCTTGAGCAGGGGGTTGGGCTAGAAGACCTCCAAGGACCCTTCCAGCTCTGTTATGTTCTCTGTCCTTGCTCCACGTTTAGCTTACAAACTCCACCCAGCCCCTAACTCTGGCGCATTGCATTGATTCCATTCTACGCATTAAGCATCCAGCTTAATTAACTAATTAATGAATTAATGCTGATCAACCATTAAGCATCAAGAAGAGAGTGGACAGCCGTTTGTCCAGAATGGCATAGGATCTCCCGTTTCCGCAGGGGGGTTGGATTAGAAGACCTCCAAGGTTCCTTCCACCTCTCTTATTCTGGAACTTTCTGGGAGGCTTAATTTTGGATTCCTGCCCTAAGCAGAAGGTTGGGCTGGATGGCCTCAAGGGAGCCTTCCAATCAGACTCTATGCCAGCCATGAGAATAGTCCTGTAGTACCCAGAGCACCTTTGTGGTCTGGCTTCCAGGTGGACTGCCACCGGATTCCCTCCCAACTCAAGGATGGGGGGTGGGGAGGATGAGCTTAATTAGGAGACGGTTGGTCCCAGCCTCTGCTGAGCAGCTCTCTTTCAATCTGTCAGCCCCTCCCTCCCCTCCCCTCCCCTCCCCTCCCCTCCCCCAGGCACCCGTGAGTGTCTGCAGAAACGTGGCTTGGCCACGGCATTGGCTGCTGCTCAGTAAGGAAAGGAAGAGGCCACTTGGCTTTCCTCTAGAGACGGATCTGAAATATTGATAAAGCCAGCCAACTCTTTTGATGCCAATGGGTGCTTTGGTGCCCCCTGGACACACACACACACACACACACACACACACTCACACACACGGCTTTCCATCTTCTCTATGCCCCCCCCCAGCCCACCTCCCTCCCAATACGCTCAGAGAACTTTCCTTGCAGGGTTTCTGTGGTCCACTCTCCCTCCCTCCCCCAGACCCAGAAGGGGTTGACACACATACACACACTCACACACACACAACCCCCTTTCCGAAGGCGCCTTTCCACCAGGGCCTCTGGTGAGCACGGGGGCTCCCGCAGAATTTGGAGCTGGCTTCCTTGAGTGGAGGCAGGACGTGGCTTTCCCTGGCAGTGTGGGTGGGAATGGCCTCGGAGGTCCCTCGGCTAGGCGGCTGCTGGCTGCGCTTGGGCCGTCCCTTCCCTGGGTGCTGTTTGCTGCTTGGTGGTTGACGGGGTGCAGGCAAGGAAAGCTACGAGTACAATATTTATTTTACTTTATGATTGTGTTTTATGTATTTATTTCATTTTATGATTGTATTTTATGATCGTGATCATGATTTATCATTTGTTGCTTGCGTGGACACTCAGAGCTTATGCACCAGAGACAAATTCCTTGTGTGTCCAATCCCACTTGGCCAGTAAAGAATCCGATGCTATAAACGGAGAGGAAACTGCACTGCCTTCTGGCCCCGATGTTCCCTACTTGGGTCATAAAATGTCTGCAGCTCATAGAAAACCAAGGACCCCGCATTATTCCTCCTCCTCCCCCTCCCTTCAAACTTCCCTTCCAGCACTGAAGACGTTCCCTAGTTGGGTCGTGAAACATCTACAAGAAAACAGGGCACCAGGGACCCCCCAGTTCAACCCTGAGCTACAACTCTTCTCTTCTAGCGGTCCTTTACCTTTTTTTATTATTATTATTATTAAAAAGTTTTATCAAATATTACAACAATTTTTCTCCCCATCCCTCCTCCCTCCCTCCTTCCTCCTGGGTGGGGAATTCTGGGATTTGAAGGGGCCAAGGCTGGGCAGCCCTGCCCTAAGGCCTCCCTCTGCCCTGGTTGACCTCAGGTCCGGAGGGTGTGGGGCATTGTGGGTTTCCTGCTCTGCCTTCCCAGAAGACTCAAGAGCCAGTTTAATTGCTCCACAAAAGCCAACCCTTAATTTCAAGCCTTTTGCCAAGGAGCCTTAATTGTCCAAACTTTTCCCTTTGGTTAGCTTGTTAAAACGTTGTGCCTTAAATACGCAGTTTTCAGCAACCAGCGTTCTTTGGATTCAGCATTAATTCCACCCCCTTTTCATGAATTAATGATTCTCATTCTCTTCTTGCCCAACCTGAATGTATTCCTTGGGTGCGTTTGAAGCTTCTCCTACATAGTTTCACGCTGGAAGATCAGTTCTCCCCGTACAAGGACGGGTCCTTCAGAGAAGGGGAGGGCAGAGGGGGAGATGGCTAGATGGTGGCATCAACACAATGAACGTGAATTTGGACAAACTTTAGGATACGGTGGAGGACAAGGGGCCTGGTGTGCTGTGGTTCATCAGGTCACAGAGAGGCGGAGATGACTTAGCAACTGAGCAACAACAGGATGGAAGAAAGAGATGCTTTAGATCGGGGGGACCCAACTCCCAGTCTGTGGACTGGCACTGGGGCCATGCCATGCTAAGAACTGATCCATGCAAACAAGCGAAGTTCCATCCATGGGATGCAGGCAACCATGAAACACTCCCCACCCCTCCGGTCCACGGAAAAACCTCTCTCCACAGAACCAGTCCCTGGTGCCCCAAAGGTTGGGGGTCACTGCTTTAGATCAAGTAAAAGGACCAGCAGAGGAGCTGCAACTTAACTTCTTCCTTTTGAGGCCTCGTGTTATCCAATTTCCTTCCAATGCCTGGTGTTGCTCCTGCAGCCCTGAGTGTTTCAGAAATTCTGTTTTGGAGGATTTAATTCACCCTTTGCAAAATAAGGAGCCTACCGCTATTACTTGGAAGCATCTGCTACATATTCAAGAGGGTAGGAAGGGTTTCAGGACCTGAGCTGTCCAGAGCGTCTGCACAGATGGGAATCTTACCTTGCCCACCAGAAGAACCACTTCTGGAAAGTCGACAATAATTCAGCAATTACTATTTCATCTCTGCTGGCACCCATCCATCTTTCTGGGAACAAACTGGTGGATTCAGCTGGTGAAAAGCCCAGCGATAGTCCATCCGCTGGAACTCCAGGCTTCTTGGCCGGTGATTGGCTCACAGATTTCTTTTTTAAATTTATATGCTACCCATCTCACTCTTGCAGAGACTCAGGGTGGCTTCCAAACGATAAAAAGATTTATCCAAAACAAATATTAGCTTTGTTTTGAAACTTGCACTGTCCATCACGGAGCGAAGGTGGGTGTGGGGAGATGGCAAGAAGAGGGAACGAAAGGAGAGGAAAGAAGAGGGAAGGGAAGAGAAGAGAAGAAAGGAAAATTCATGTGTTTATGGTAGCCAAAAATGATATTAAAGTGTACAGTGGCTTGAGCTTTTGTTCCATTTCCAAACAAGCTTCTTTTTAGCCAGGGGTCTTTGGTGGGGAAATAGTTAAGAATTGGGTCTGGTGGGTCTTTAATTTTCCATTTCTTTTGCTCTTCTAAAGTTAGGTAAACGGCGTTAAATGAAAACAAATTAATTGCAGAGTGCAGTATGAATAAATGTGACTCAGCTATTAGTTTGCGAGTGACTAAAATTCATGTAAATTCTGCCTATTCTTCCCCCTTTTTCCTTTTTTGCATACGATTGAAAAAGCATATTTGAGGAGAGCGGAGCAGGCGGCTGCAAGGGCCAATTTGGCCACAGGCAGAGATGCTTGTTTGGGGAGAGGGACAATTCCTGGCAGCAATGCTCCAGGAGGTTCCTGCCCCTGGTCTAAGAGCACTGTAGCCATAGCCCTTAGACTTGTGTACCGCTTCACAGGGCTTCCCAGCCCTCTCCAAGCGGTTTACAGAGTCAGCCTCTGGCCCCCAACAGCCTGGGTCCTCATTTTACCCACCTCAGAAGGACGGAAGGCTGAGTCCACCTGGCGCCTGCTGAGATTGGAACTGCCCAATTGCAGTCAGCCGAAGGAGCCTGCAGTCCTGCCCTCTAACCTCTGGGCCTCCGTGGCTCATGCCGAGGGAACCCTCTCAGTTTTACAAAGAGCGAGGTTGGGATCCCCCCCACCCCCTTTCTCTTTCTCAAAAGACAAGCGTGTTCCCCCTTTCACCATCCTGGTCTCCAAAGGCCCTGAAGGCAGGAGAAGGACAAGGAGGATGGAAACAACCCAGGAGAGAAGCAACCTGGAACTAGGGAGAAACTTCCTAACAGGGAGGACAATTAACCAGTGGAAGAGCCTGCGGGGGCTCCATCACTGGAGGTTTTTAAGAAGAAAGTAGACAGCCACTTATCTGAAGTGGTCTAGGGTCTCCTGCTTGAGCAGGGGGTTGGACTAGAAGACCTCCGAGGCCCCTTCCATCGCTGTTATTCTGTATTCCTTTGCAACAATTTGCAGGCTATCCCTCTGTGCATCTGGGGCAAACCCGTTTGTCACAGGCCCCATCTTGAGGGCACTTTCTGCTTACAGAAATCTGCAGCTCTCCAGAATTACAGCCCAGGATGGGTTTCCTTTCAAGACTAAATGGGATTTCGTGCAATCCTGTTAAAGCATTGTGGTTTTCATGCTCAGCAAAACTAATTCCTGCAAAGCATGATTACACCCCGCACCGACATCTATTCACACACGGAAGCTTTTCTCTGATCTATAGAAGCCGGCTAGGTTTTTTTTTAAGTTCTTTTCTTCTGAGTTTTAATTCACCGATCTCAGGTGCTGCAGGAGATTTTCTAGAATCCTTCCCGATTGGGGATCAGTGAGATCAAAACACATCCTGCAACAACTCATCCTTCGCATTTTTACAGTTTCCAACCTATCCTACAGCCCAGAGATTCCCAGGTAGACCTTCATATTAACAGCATCTTAACCTGCTTAATTTGGGGATGGAGGAATCAACCTCCAAAGTTACCAAATGGGAGGTTGAACCATCTCCATCTTTATTGAATGGGGTGGAGAAACCGTCTCTTCTGGGGGAAGTAGAACTTCTCAAGACCCAACGAGCTTCCTGAAATCTCGCAGAATCCCCCCCCCCAGCGTTCTAGTATGGTTTGGGTAGGACAACTTTCCATCCAGATGAATTAAGGCAGGGGT
Organism: Pituophis catenifer annectens; assembly: GCF_029215685.1. Lineage (NCBI taxonomy): Eukaryota > Metazoa > Chordata > Lepidosauria > Squamata > Colubridae > Pituophis > Pituophis catenifer. The sequence continues at coordinate 89,763,163 of NW_027256887.1, forward strand.
TAGGGTTAGGGTTAGGGTTAGGGTTAGGGTTAGGGTTAGGGTTAGGGTTAGGGTTAGGGTTAGGGTGGCTGGGGGATTCTGGGGCTTGAAGTCCACAGGTCTTAAAGTTGCCAAGGTTGGACACCCCTGAGTGGGAGCAATGATTCCTCTTCTGATGCTGCTTTAAGGGGCCCCACCAACCTCACCCTTAACATGCCACTTTCCTGTTGATTCACCACCTTGAGAATGTTTATGCTGGGCCTGCAGCCCTATAAGGACAAAGCGAGGGATGGAGGGACCCCTCATCCGCCCTTGGATGATGGCCTCTCGACGTCTTGAAGGAAGGCCAGAATAGTTGGAGGGCCCCATCGGCCCTGGCAGAGGAGCAGTGAGCAAGTCTAGCTGGCTCCCTCCTGCCAGACATCCGGCACTGCCCCCTGCAGCTCTTCTGCCAGCCTGGCTGGATTTCCCCGGACAGCTCTTGGGTGCTGTCCAGCAGTCCCACTGGGTCTTCCCAGGAGCTGTTCTCTGCAGGAGGCCGAGTCCTGCTCTGGCTCCCTGTGAATGCTGGTTGGATTCTGAAGGAAGAAAGGAAGAAAGGTCAGCACCAAGCAAGCCCTGGAAGCGGCCAGCCAAAGCAGTGGGTGATCCAGAATGGGGTCCAAACTTCCGTTTGTTCTTCACCTCTAAGTAAGGTTTGGTTTCTGGAAGCCCTGCAACGTTGGACTTATTGTGTCCTGGATGTTCATCTGGACTTGGGTTTTCATGGTCATTCAGTGCCCCTTTTTCAACGTAACGGTCAAGACTCTCCAGTCCACATTGTGTCTCCGACCTAGCCTGATCTGGGCAAATTTGCCACAGCCGCTGATTAGGAGGTCCACAGCCTTGTCTCTCTCTTGTCGTGGTCAACGTGCGTTGTTGTGTCCAGTTTTCTCAATTTCTGATTTACGGCATCTGTGGCTTGTGTCTGTTCTCCTGCTGCAAATATTACTCCTTCTGCTTCTTTCTGAGGGAGCCAATCTGGAGCTGCTGCCAATTTTTTTTGCTCTTCACCTTGCCTCTTATTTATTTTGGGTATGAAGCAGGCAGAAGTTGTTCCTGCTATGCTTTTAGAAAATGCTGGTTTTCTACCAAGGGTTGGTCCTTTTCCCAAGCAGCTGCACCTTGCAAAGTGGGGTGAGAGCAGCTGGGACTTCACCTCCTCCTCCTCCCACCCTGCTTCTCTCCCTTTGATGCTCCGGGTCTTCAGGAGACTTGGAGGGAGCTTGGCCCCACTTTGGCCTTCAGGGGTTACGGCCAACCCATAGGCAGGCCGGTCCAGGGAAAGGCAGTGGCAAGGTTGGTGGCCTTCAGGGCTGCAAATTAAAACGCTTCCTGTCTGATCCATTGATGGCCTTCCAGATCTCATCAAGTAGTATTGTGGTTGGTTAGTCTATCAGCCAGGTGTTGAGACTGGATTTCACATTTTTATCCGCCTATCCATCCCAAAGACCTGGGATACGCAAATGGGGATGTTTTGGGGTGTAAGGGGTCTAGTCGCAGGATGTAAGCTGTTTTGAGTCAAGTTGCCTTTTGCCATTGACTGAGGGTGAATTTGTCAAATGGTGCTCCAGATGTTTCTGGGAGCATCTATTACTATTGGGTCTACCTGTGTTTTCTTTTCCCACAATCGTTCTATTTCTGTTCGAAGGTCTTTATAGTTTGTGATCTTCTGTAGTTCTTTCTCTTCTCTTCTGCTGCCTCCCAGTCCTGCCACATCCACTATCTAAACTTTTTTGTCTTTCTTATTGACAACTGTTAAAGTCTGGTGTGTTGTGTGGCAGGTGCTTCTCTGTTGAACTTCTAAAGTCGCTGAGCAGTTTAGTGTCTTCACCTTCTCTCACTTTCTCTATTTTATGGTCCCACCAGGTCATGCTTGCAGGCAAATGTATTTCTTGCAGATCTTCCAATGCACCATTGTTGTTATGTTGTCACGCCATTGCTTGTAGTCAGTTTGGGCGATCTTCTGGCAGCAGATATGCCAGGTAGTCCCCTGTTTGTGCAGCTTCTTTGCGTAGGTGGCACTTACTGTCTGTTGGTGTCTTCTCAATTCTGGCTTTGTGTGCATTTGTCCTTAAGGCTTGGTCTTGTGTAGCCAGAAGTAGCCCCGGGCTCTTCCTTCAACTTTCCTCCTCTTAGACATTGCCAGGTCTTGTTATGATCTGCCTTCCTTGCTATTTTTTTTTTTTTTTACTGCCTTGGCCATTGTACTCCCGTGTCTCATTTCTATTCTTCATTAGGTCTTTCTTGTAGGCCAGTTTGGTTTCTCCAGGACTCAGTAGGCCTTCTAACAATAGCTGAGACCTTTTCAGGAGGAGGAAGCTTTCAAGACAAGACTGGACAGCCACTTGTCTGGAATGATATAGGGTCTCCTGCCTGAGGAGGGGGTTGGACTAGAAGACCTCTGAGGTCCCTTCTGATTGTGTTATTCTGCTGTGTTCATCCTTGTGCTAAGGACAAGGTGTCAAGCTAAAATAATCAGTCTGAGCGTTGGTTGAGGGGCCGGTCTTGTGGCAAACAGTGGCCCCGTTTTTCATGTTTATTCCACTTGATTTTCGGTGGATTTCTAGCACAAAGGCTTCTGAGAAGCTATCGGTGCCCATTCAGTGAAATGTCAGCGCATGTATCAAAATGTCAGGACGTGGGTTTGCTCGCAGCGGCACGCCAGCCTCACATATGGCCGGTCCTGAGCCGTGTTTACTCAGGGGCCGGCAACCTCTGCGCCAAATCGGTCTTCGGCCAACAGTCCTTTTTCCACTGGGGTGAGTGCTGGGTGATGCCGCCAGACAGCTGACATTCTCCTGATTATGGTTTCAATTTACATCTCACCTTCCTACCCAGATGGCACTGAGTAAACTTGGGTGGGACCGAAAATATTTTTCTTCACACAATGCAGAATAACCCCAATATGTCTAAGGTGTTAGGTATGTTGAGGTATGTTTACGGATGAGATCAGGCTGCATCCCCTCCCCTCGTTTATTCCGCTTCTAGGCAAAATATGCATTATAAGATAAGATGCGTTAGAAGAAGGTGTGCCGGGGCCTTTGACTTGCCTGGAAATGAACCTGTTTAAAAGTTCATCACCAAACCTGGACACCGTGGTCACATTGGTCTGCTCCCCAGGACCTCTGGAGGGAAGCCCTTCCACCAGCTGAGGCTTCTCGCTGCCAGGAGGTTCCTCCTTCCTTCCAGGTGGCTTCTCTCCTTGGTTAGTTTCCACCCATCGCTTCTTGTCCTGCCCTCAGGGGCTTTGGAGAATTGCTTGCCTCCCTCTTCTTTGGGGCAGCCCCTGAGATATTGGAACACTGCTATCATGTCTCCCCTGGTCCTTCTTTTCATTCAACTAGACCTACCCAGTTCCTGCAACCGTTCTTCATATGTTTGAGCCTCCAGTCCAGTCCCCTAATCCTCTTGGTTGCTCTTCTCTGCACTCTTTCCAGAGTCTCCACATCTTTTTTACATCGTGGTGACCAAAACTGGATGCCGGATTCCAAGTGTGGCCTTTCCAAGGCCTGATAAAGTGCATAACCACTTTGTTATGTCTTGGTAAGACCCCATTTGGAATATTGATACTTGAGGAGAGAGAATAGGACTTCCAGATAACTGGTGAACAGTAGGGTATGAAAATGGCCCAGCTGATCAAGTAGGCTGTGGGGTGACGAAGTGACAGCTTATTTGAGGGTGTTTCCCCACATTTTTCCCCTGTCAACCCCCCTCCCCCCCCTTTTCCTCCTCTTCTATAGAGGTGATGAGTGTCCTCAGCTAGCAAGCCTCTGCATTATTCATTTTCATCCTGAATTCAGAGTTTGCTCTCTCTCTCTCTCTCTTGCTGTTCCGAGCTTTCAATCTATAGATCTCTTTCTCTCTCTCTCTGAGTTTCTTTGATAAAGCAGCAACCAAGCTTAAGGAGAGACGCAATTTTCTTGCTGGGCATACATCAGGCCTAAATATCAGAAAAAGCGCCCAGTTTCAGTCCTTGCCTGGCACAGGGAGAGGAACGATTTCTCGGGGAAGGGGTAAAGAGGAAAGGGGGGTGTTCATCATCATCATCATCATCATCATCATCATCATCATCATCATTATTATTATTATTATTATTTTAGGGATTTAATGATTGATGCCAACACATGGAATTGCATCCCATTAGCAGTCGCCAGGCAGAGCAAATTCTCCATAAGAGGGAAGAATCCTTGAAGCAGAATCACAGAGCAGAATAAAGAGAGTTGGAAGGGATTGTTCTGACCCAGCTGCCCAAACACAACCAACCCTCTGCAACTGAATCAATGATTCCTTTATTAGGAGCACCAGCAGCCCCGGCAAAAACTTTCTCTCTCACCACAGGCTAACAAGTCTGTCTGGCAGGGAGATGAGTAGTTGTCTGCCACACCTATTCATTCCCCACCCCCATCCCCCGCCTTTGATTCCCAGAGCTAGAGGGAGGCCTCACTAGCAACGGTGGCTCTTCTGTCCCAAGGACCGGCCCATAGATTTCCAATGCTCTCCTCTCCTCTGCCTTCTGCACATCTGCAGGTCAGGCACTGGACCCAGCTGTTCCTCCTCTTTCTCATCAGCCACCTCCAGACCTGGGGGCTGTTGACTCTCCATCGGAGGGCTGACGGACGACCTAGGCTCCACCTCTCTCTCCCTCTCTCTCTCTCTCTCTCTCTCTCTCTCTCTCTCTCTCTCTCTCTCTCTCTCTCTCTCTCTCTCTCTCTGCCAGCTCCATATCCTCTTCCCACTCGGAGCTCTCAGGTTGCCTTGATGCTGACCCTGACTCCCACGCCTCCTCCTCCTCCTCCTCTGAGTCGACTGCTGGAGGGGCCGGTGGGACGGGCCACAACAGGGACCTTGGAGGTCCTCTAGTCAATCCCCTGCTCAAGCAGGAGGTCCTATAATACCAGGAGTCTCCAACCTTGGAACTTGAAGACTTGTGGACTGGGAGTTAGAGTCCACAAGTCTTAGAGTTCCCAAGATTGGATACTCTTATTCCATACCGTTCCAAACAAGTGACTGTCCAGTCTCTTCTTAAAAATCTCCAGGGTTGGAGCAGCCACAACTTCTGAAGGCAAACCGTTCCAATAATTAATTGTCCTTGCTGTCAGGAAATTTCAGGGCATACTCCAAGGGTCGCCCCATATAAAGAACATTGCAGCAATCCAGACGGGTGAGGAGAACGGCTGCCAACTCCATCTGGCTCCACAGAAGCTTCGGCTGTACATTTCCATACTTCTGAATTTTGTCTTCTGGAGAGGGGGGACATGGAGACAGGGCCCCGTGCTCCCCCAAATTAGCTGCCTGGTTTCTGGGAGTGCACCCCCAACCCCCCTCCCCCCCCACACACAGAATAATAACGCACATCCGCTCCCTTCTGAGACAGGCAGCAAAACCCATTCGGGGTCAGTGCGCAAAGTTGTCGCCTCTCACAAAACCTGTGTTTGTGTGCAGAGCACGTGGCCTTTGCTTTTCAATCAAAATTGTAAATTATATTATATCTGAGGCTTTTATATTCCTGTAAGCCGTCTTGAGTCACCATGCATGGAGAGGCGGCAACATAAATTTCCTAAAATAATAAATAAATAAAATTGGGACCTGAATTTCTGGGGCTAAGCCAGGCGGTCGTTATGTCAGTTGTGCCCGATTTTAAGACTTTTTTGGGGGGGGGGGGCCATGGTTGTTGAGTGAAACACTGCAGCTGCCCAGAGAATCCGGCTTCCCCCGTTGAGTTTGCGTGTCGGAAAGTCGTCAGTGGAGGCCACGTGAGGAGGATGAGGATAACGCTGCAACCATCGTTTTATTCATTTTTCACATTTTTGGACCCTTTGCCTCCTCCGGAGAGGGATTCTGGGCAGCATACGAATAAAATATTCCTGTAACGTAAAAACTGTGTATGAAACCTTAAATCACCTCGTGACCGCCTTTAAGCTCAGGGCATTCACACCACTCCAGTACCTGACTTTTCCTCCCCTTCCTTCCTTCCTACAAAGAAGGCTGAGCTCCGGTGGTTAGATGGCCCAGAGGTTGGTACAGGTAGTCCTCGACTTACAACCACAACTTCCATTACTAAAGGAGGTATTTGTTAAGTGAGTTTTGCCCCCTTTTACGACCTTTCTTGCCACAATTGTTGTTAAGCTGTTAATGTAGTCACATGGCTGTTAAGTGGATCTGGCTTCCAGGACACAGCAACAGTCATAGATGCGAACCCGTTGCCAAGCATCCAAAGTTTGACCTCGCGATTGCCGGGACGTTGCAAAGGTCATAACTGCAAAAAACGGTCATAAATCACAATTTTGCAATGCTGTCGTAGCTTTGGACTGTTGTGAGTTGAGGGCTACCTGTATCTGAATAGAGATCTTTTTAAGATTCATATTTTATTGTGGTTTTGCTTTTTTTAATGCAGGCGAAATGTGACTGTATCCTGCAGATCCAGAGGCCGAGTGAATGTAGATGGGATTTAACATAGTTTGGCCTTTAAACGTGCAGGCCCATTCCAGCTGTGCTGACTGTGGCCCTCCTGCCTGGACAGCTTCTGACGCCCCCCCCCCCCCTTGCTTGTCTCCCTCCCTCCACAGAAGTGTCTGCGGCTGAACCCCGATGTCCCCATCTGGACCTCCAAGCAGCGCATCCTTTGCACCCTGAACCACAGCCTGAAGGACGTCCTCAACTATGGCCTCTTCCAGCCGGCCTTCAACGGCCGGGCGGGGAAGTTCCTGGATGAAGAGCGGCTGCTGAGGGAGTACCCCCTGAATCCGGACACCCCGGTCCCTTACCTGGAGGTACCTGCGGGCACGGCCCAGTTCAGGGGTCCCCTCCCCCGGCTGGACTCACCTGCCCCGAATCCAAGAGGCCGCTTCTCCTGGGCTCAGCAGCTCTGCGGTGCTCCGAGGGAGGAAGGCGTTGAAAAGGGGGCTTTCCTGGTCGGGAGGTGCTCTGGGTGATGCATTGCTGGGAGACTGGAGGAGAGACCCCCCCCCCCTCAGCTCAAAGCCCAGGGAACTGGCAGTGCAAAGTCAGGGGTCCTGTAAGCAGAGATGGGGTTGTGGGGTCCTTGGTCCTCTCTGAGCTTGGTGGGCTTCTTGCAGATGTTTCAGGACCCAAGCTAGGTACCATCATCAGGGCTAGAAAGGGAGGAGGAGGAGGAGGAGGAGGAGGAGGAGGAGGAGGAGGAGGACTGCAGGGGTCTTGGTGCTCTCTGAACTTGGTTCTTTTCATGCAGACATTTCATGACCTAGCTAGGTAACATCATCAGGTTTAGAAGGAAGTGGGATGTGCAGAGGAGGAGGAGGAAGAGGAAACTATGGGGTCCTTGGTGCTCTCTGAGCTTGATTGTTCTTGTAAACATTTCATTACCAAACGAGGAAGCATCCTCCGTGCTAGTGATCTCCTAGATGGGTAACGCAAGAAAAGCACCAAGCTCAGGGAGCACCAAAGACCCCCCATTTCAACCCCGAGCTATAAACTGGGGCCAAATTAATATATATATATTTAATTGTTCTTAATGTTTGTATTGTATCTTTTTATCTGGCTGTACACCGCCCTGAGTCCCTTGGGAGAAGATGCGGTATATAAATTTGAAATAAAATAAAAAATAAAATAAATATTCCCCTTTAAAGTTGGGGCCATCCTGGGGTCAAGAGGGTTCATCTCTGGAGGATTCTGCAGTGCTCACAGCCCCCACCAGCCCATCCACACAGACAGCTCAGGTGTCAGAGACCCTGCAGGAATCCCAGGCTGGGGGCCGGGAGGGCCGAGCCCTGCACCTGTGCACCCCACACAGCCTCCCCTGAGTCAAGCCGAGGTCCAGTTGTGCTGCCTTCAGCCGGAGCTTGAGGTGGGCTGCCCAGGGGAGCCGGGCTTCTGTCGCAGGGAAAGAAACTGGTCACCTGTCCAGGCAGGGCAGATCTCCTGGCAGAGGGTCTTGTTCCCGATCCCTTGTTTGGGAGGGGTGGGCTCTAAATGGATCTGCACCAATTGACACACACACACACACCAGATGCTGTGGGGCCTCAGAGGGCCTCCGGTTAATTCACCTGCGGGCTTTAGCAGCTGCTAAACGCCCCTCTGCAAAACAGAATTTGCACTGAGCACCAGCAGGGCTGCCCCTTGGAGCTGTGTGGTGAGTTGCACAATCACAACTCTTGTTGCCAAGGACCGTGAGGGGCTGCCCCTGGCCACAGCTGTGACTTTCTCCTTGTGGGACCCCCCCCCCCACCTTCGCCCCCTTTCAAGCCCCTCCTTGGGAGGGAATCGATGGCTGCTGTAGCCAAAGGGTCCCTAAAGGGCCAATCGTTAAGCACCGAATCTCTCCGGTGCCAATTTCTTCTCAGATTGCCAGCTCTCAAAGGCCTCCCCGGCCCAGTGCGGACTTTCAGTCCTGCTGCAAAAGGGCCATTTGGCAGCACCTTAAATTTAGGAAGGGAGCCCTCAGCAGGGAAGGCTGAGCCCCAGAGTGGAGGGCCTGGGAAAGAGCCTTTGAACCCCTCTGGAGTGCCCCGTCCCTCTTCTGCTCCAGCTGCCTTCTGAGATTTTGCCAGCCTCTGTGTGTAAGAGGGGTGTCGTATCTTATTTGCACATGGGAGATCTAAAATCTCGCTTCGCCAGGGGAAAGCTGAGCTACCGGAAATAAATTCTGCAAATTACCTTATGCGGGCTTGCAAGGACACCCCGGAGAGGCAGGGAGTGGCTCCATGTGCCAAGATCAAGATCTGAACATATGTGTCTCCCAAAAGCTTTCCCCCAACATACCTACAGTATCTTTGTTTATTTTGCTTTATTTCTCTCATTTACAAATTGTCCTCCGCCCAGATTCTTATCCTGTGAGGTGCACATCTTAAAATAGGACAAATATTATGTCATTTTAATAGTAGTTTCCAAACTAAGCTGTAGAATCTAACAGAAGTGCCCAATAGGTGAATAGAGGAGAGCCAGGCTGGGGTCCAGACAGAAGAGTCAGTGACGCAAGGAAGTGTATCAGGGTCCAAGATGCCCCCACCCCACCCCAACTCCCCGGTTGCAAAGTCTCCTTGGCTGTTAATTGTTGCTTCCATGGATGAGCAGATCAGAGAGAGGGAGGGGGGGAGGGAGAGAAAGAGAGAAAGAGAATATGGATGATGGATGATAGGTAGGTAGATAAAGTTGATAGATTTATTATATTGATTTATGAAAATTATATTCTACCTATCTTGTAGTCGCACAATTCTGGAAGAGACAGAGGGAGGAAGGGAGAGAGAATGAGAAAGAGATGATGATGATGATGATGATGATGATGATGATGATAGGGTAGGATAGCATAGCATAGCATAGGATAGAGAGAAGGATGAAAGATGGATGGACGGGTGGATGGACAGATGGGGAGAGAGAGAGAGCGATGATGATGGATGGACAGGTGGATGGACGGATGGATGGATGGATGGATGGACAGATAAAGAGAGGGACAGACAGACAGACAGACTGGCTGAGGCATGCGAAATTCTGGCTCAGGGATTCTGGGAGTTGAAGTCCACAGTCTTAAAGGGTCCTTAGTTGCCCACCCTGGCCAAAGGGGGACCACAGCATGGAGCCCTGTGTCCTTAAAAACGGCCCTGTTGGTTAGCTGTGTTTCACCAGCTGCCGCCCTTGTTGGCTCACCCGTGTTGACCTTGGCCTGACCTTCCCATAGCCTTGAGAAAGGGACACTCGTGGCGGAGCCAGCAGTGGGGTGGAGAGCTGCAGGCCACGTCTGCAGCCGGCTGGGACGGTGTGATTGATTGAATCAGCGGGTCAGCAGACTTTTCATTGACCAGCGGCCCAAATCTCTGGAGGCTCCAGAAGAAGCCCCGTATGGTGAAAGAGCCCAGCTCTGACTCTCCCGGGGTGGGCAGCCTTGGGGCCGGAGGGCTCCGCCGGAGACACGGGGCCCATTCGATGAAGGTTTGACCGATGCCCAGGCTGGCAGCTGATGCTTCTTCCTCCCTTTGCTTCCCATCCAGTTCCGATACAAGAGGCGCGTCTATTCCCAGCCCCTGTTGGATGACAAGCAGTTCGCCAAGCTGCACACGAAGGTAAGCCATCGCCTTGGGGGGGGGGCAGGGGGTCTTCCGGCTGCATTTCGCAGCTCAGACTCCAGAAGTGGCTGCAAGCCTTGAGCTTCACCCCACTGGCCGGGGCCGGGAGGACGGTAGGCTGGGCTGGGCTGGGCAAATGCCCCCCGCCCTCTTGGAGGACCCAGGTGGGCCACACCTCCTGAGGCCGATGCCACCCAGCAGGTCAGGCTTTTCTTTCCATTTGCCCCCGAGGCTGGCACCAGTAACAAAAACGAGCAGGGACGGTCTTGCTGACTCAACCCCTGGCAATGCTGGCCATCTGTCTGAGGAGAAACATGGACAGGCCCCCCGTCTTTCCATTTCCCTTCCTTCAGGAGGCAACCCCCTTGGCCAAGCAGGTATTTGGACCACCCAGGGACTTGAAGTGGGAACGCTGAGCCAACTGGAGACAGAAATTGGCCAGCAGGATCCTCGGGCTCCCTCACTTCTCCTGTGAGCCCAGATTCAGGAGCTGCATAGCCCCCACAGCTGCAAGGGACGGGGCTCTGAGAAGGACACTGTCTCTGGGGGTCCTTAGTGAAGGCAGGGGGCTTAAAGCTTCTCAGGACCCCCAAAGGTACCTGGAGTTTCTGGTTTTTCTTTTAAGACGTTTCGCTTCTCGTCCAAGAAGCTTCTTCAGCTCCGACTTCAGAACCGAAGAAGGCTTTATGGGTGAGAAGCGAAGCATCTGGAAGGAAAATCAGACAGCCCGATTGTCTTTTGGCGAAAGCGCCTTTGGGGCAACCATGGCCTGGATGATTGAGACTCTCCGGGGACCCTTTTCCTGGGCCCTGTCCTTGAGTGTGCCCAGTGTAGCAGAGGAGCCTTATTTATCCCAGTTTGCTCACACGGCCTGGGCTCCCTTCCATGGAGACGATACTTTTGCATTGGGTTAAAATTGCAGAAATTACCAGGGAAAAACCCCGCTCCAAACACGCCCCAAGAGGCCACAATTAGCAGTCACGCAAGGCAGGTTTTGCAATATCGTCCATCCAGATACGCTAACTAGGATGGTCTTGGAGAGCTGATTAAACTCCTTTTATTAAAGGAGCTTATTAAAGAGACTTTCGTATCGATTTTGAATCGGTTGGCTTTCCACAAGGATGTTGCACCAGGTATGTGTGTGTGTGTAATTATCACAAGCATGTTTTTTTCAGTCTGGTTGCATTTTGGGTTTTTAGGTACAGAAATATTTGTGGGCTAAACTTAGGTTGATCCACCCAATGAATTTCTGTCTCTGACAGGACTTTACCTGTTTTATCCTGGAATGAAAGGTTGAATTCTACCTTTATTTTCTGATGTGGTTATAAGGCAAATCAGATAGAAATGGGGTGCCTCCATTAGGCCTGGGGGCTCCAGAGCGCTGGACAGGGGAGCCCCTCTTTTGAGTCTTGATCTTGCCCTGAGTGGACTTGCACCCGTTGCCAAGCCCTCCCTCGCCTGGGGCTCTTGGGGGGGGGGGGTGAGGTGTGGTAGCCTGGATTCCTGCTGAAAGTGGGAAATAAGAGAAAACCAGGCCATCAAAGAATAATCTGGGCTCTTGCTTTGTGTACATGAGCAGACCATTGTGCTGCTGGCTTCTCTGGGGTCCTGCGTGGGGCAGCAGGAGCGAAAGCAGGCCAGGCAGGCCAGGCACCCTCCCTCTGTGGCCTTTGCAGCCCAGGGAGCCTTTGCAGAGGAGAGCATCCAAGACGCTTGAAGGCCTGGAGGCTAAAACCCAGGAAGAAGGGCTGCAGGATTTGGGTTTGGCTAGTCTAGAGAAAAGAACAACAGGGGGGGGCATGATAGCAGCTTCCCAGTATTTGAGGGGCTGCCCCAAAGAAGAGGGAGGTCAACCTGAAGGCAGGAGAAGAAACAACAATGGATGGAAATTAACCAAGGAGAGAAGAACCTGGAACGAAGGAGAAACTTCCTCACAGTGAGGAGAATCAACCAGTGGAACAGAAGTTGTGGGCGCTTCATCCCTGGAGGTTTGTAAGAAGAGTCTGGACAGCCATTTGTCTGAAATGGGAGAGGGTCTCCTGCTTGGGCAGGGGACTGGACTAGAAGACCCCCGAGGTCCCTTCCAGCTCTATTCTGATTGATTGCAGCCAGGAGGGCAGGACGCTATGGTTGACCCCCCCACTCACTGATCCTGCTGACACGGGTTCCCCCCCCAATCATCCCCAGGGAGTGGGAGGGGCCAGGGAGCCCACAAACCCAGGGATGCTGCAGAGGGGGAAGCCCCAGACGGAAAGGGAGGGCCGAGGGGGGGCGGGAGAAGGGGAGGGGGAGGCTTGCTGGCCAAGTTGGCTCTGGTGGGATTTGTCCCCCGGGCTGCTGTTTTGCTTGGACAGGATCGAGCCATGGAATGTGTCAGTGTGTGTGACATCACGCGTGTGCGTCTGTCCGAGTTGTGAGTTGTACGCCCTTTCCGAAGCCTGGGGGGAGAGAGAGTTGGCGGGAGAGAGAAGAGGAAGGACGGGAAGATGGGGGCCCATCTGGGAAGGAAGCAGCACAGGCAGAGGAGTGGGTGGTCTGGCACCAAAAGCAAGGTACCCCCCTCTCCCCCCAGGGGCCCCCATCTTGACCCTGCTCCCTCCCCACTTCTACTTTTGGGGGGTGGAGGGAAGCTAGGGCTGCACTCTGCTCAGCCCACCTTGTCCTCTGGCTGGTTGGACCGAGCCGAGCTGGGCTCTGCCGTGCAGAATTCACCGGACCAAGGAGAGCCCATCCAGGTCTGAGCGGTCCCAGCTGCTGCAAGAGAGGGGCAGGGCTTGGGGGGCTGAGTGGCTGCTGGACAGGCCCTCCAGCCGTTTCTGCTCAGCCCTGGAAAGGAGCAGGGGGGGGGAGGCTCTGTGCTCCTCGGGGAGGGGGAGGGGAGCCTGAGGGCCATCCTGTGATTCTGCTCACCTCATCAAGCAATCCTAAATGCACTTCCGAACTCCTCCTCCTGCTCTAAAGGGGGCTGGCTGGGTGGGTGCACATCCAGATGCCTTCAAAGCATTCTTGAGTCCCAGGGACCGTCTGGATGAGTCCCTGCAGCTTTTTTGGCCCTATTATACCAGATGTGGGTTGCCATTGCCTTCTTCCTAGGGCTGAGAGAGAAGGGCCGGCCCACGGTCAGCCAGCAAGGCAGACTTAAAACTCATGTTTCTAGTGAATTGTCCTCATTTCTAGCCTGCTGCCTTCGCCTCCCGACACAAGACCGCCTCTCGCCATAGGGATACCGCTCCCCAAATTAGGGATATGGGCTACCATCTCCATGCTGGGCTAGGGATCCAGGAGCCACAGCCCCACCTGGGAGGGAGGGCTGCACATTGCAATCTGTATTATGGGTTGTCCTTACTTAGCGATCACAGCTTGCGGTCTTCCTTCAGTTTTCCTTTGCTTTGCAGACCTGCAAAGGTCGTAAATGCGAAGATTGGTCGCAGAGTTACTGTTTCATCATTGCACTAATGGTGAACGGTCACTAAACAAGGCAGTCACTGAATGAGGACTCCCTATAATTGTTGTTCGTTAGCAGTTTGCTCACGTGAGATTGGGCCTCTCAGCCTTTTGGTGGGAACCCAGAGCCCGTCTTGGCGAATGGTGTGAATGTTGCACCAGAGTGGGCTTGACTCGTTTGGACGCGAGAGAAAATTGCTTCTCGCGGGTTCAGTCTGTCGGTTTGTTGCAGGATGCGTAACCCACCCTTCTCTCCAATGGCATTCGGCAGAAATGGGCCCCTGGAAATGGGTAGGACTAGAGTGCCCCTGCTTCCCAGCCAGCAAGGCCCCCGATGTGATGAGCGTCAGGTGAAGAGACGGACTTCTGCAGTCCAGACATGCTTTGCCCGCTCTCCCTGCCTCGGAGAGAGCAGCCTTTGTGCGTCAGGACATTGATTCAGTGGCCGCGGGCGGATGGGGATCGATGAGACACACACCCCCTTGCTGGCTATCGACCCTCCTCGCTGGCTTTGGCGGGAGTCAGGCAGCTCCTCCGGTCTCCGGGAGGCCCAAAGACGTTGGCTTCTCCCAAGCTCCCGCTTGGCTCTGGGACTCCGGGCTTGGCAGATGGCAAGGATGGCAGCTTCCTTCCAAGACTTCGCTTCTGGCTGGCATGGAGTGAGCAATAGGCCGTTCTTGCAAGAGTTCCTTTCACTGTCGTGTGAAGGGGAGGGAGACCTCAGCTCCCCCTCCCTCCCTCCCTCCCGGCCTTCTCTTCTTCCCTTCGCTTTGTCCTTCATTCCTTTCGTTTCAAAAGCGAACTTCACCACTCCTTAACCTTTGAGCCAAAGATGGTTGGGCATCCTTGCCTTTGTAGCAGTTACAGGTCAGTGGATGGCAAGGCTTTGCATTGCAGTCAAGGGCTCAATTCTACCCCTCTCTACACACACACACACACACACACACACACACACACACACACACACCTTCACCAGCACAGCTGTCTGGCTCATGCACATAGATTGGTTGGTTCATTCATTCATTCATTCATTCATTCATTCATTCATTCATTCACTCACTCACTCACTCACTCACTCACTCACTCACTCATTCACTCACTTCATTCATTCATTCATTCATTCATTCATTCATTCATTCATTCATTGTTTCAATGCTGCCCATCTCCCAAACAAGCTGACTCTGAGATGCTGAGCTCTTGAGGCGATTGGCCCAAAGCATTGAGCCTCCCTCCCTCCCTCCTCACCTGTCCCCGAAGGCAGAGAGGTGGCATTTCCTTGTGCCCAACCTACAAAGGCAGGACGGAGGGTCCTTCAGCTTGGTTGCCACCGCTCTATGGATTCCTGCATCCTTTCCTTCTTTGCTCAATCACACAGGGATCCCATCTAGCTGGGAATCACTTAGTGGTGATGAAGAATCGATCCACAAAGCTCTCTGAAAATGAGAGAAATGCCTCTAGATTTAAAATCAGGTTGCTTGATTTGAGGCTGTGGAGTCCGATCCATAACCGGTGCAAGAATCTGCCAGAAAGAAAGCCTCTTCTCTTTGGAATCAAGATAGTTGATATCTTCAGCATTCCCACAATCTACTAGGAAGTTAACAAAGAAAATACGATATTGCTGCATCGTGAAAAACTCTTTGTGATCTGCTCTGGATGCTTCCTGGGTTTTGAATTTAGTTAATACAGGGAGTCCTTGACTTACAACAGCTTGTTTAGTGACCATTCAAATTCATAACGGCACTGAAAAAAGTGACTTATGACTGTTTTTCACAGTTACAACCGCTGCAGCATCCCCACGATCACCTGATCCGAATTCCGATGCAACGGGTTCCTATTTATGTGATCCCCTTTTGCAACCTCCAGACAAGCAAAGTCAATGGGGAAGCCGGATTCACTTAACAACTGTGGCGAGAGAGGTTGTGAAACGGAGGAAAAGTCACTTAACAAAGGTCTCTCATAACAACAGAAATGTTGGACTCTATTGCCGTCGTACGTTGAGGACTCCCCGTGGTTGCCTAGCTTCTCCTTTTCCCCTTGCTATAAATGGGGACATTTGCCTCCTTCTGGTTCCTTATGAAATCCACGAGGGCAGCCTGGCCTCCAGCTGTCCCTTTGGGGCCCTGGGGTGCAATTCACGCCGTCTGGAGTTCCAGCCTTAACATGACGGGATTCTCCTACAAAAGAGGGACACAACATTCAGGAAGTGCGTCTGATTGCCAGGAGGAAAGGATGCCGTCTCCAAGGGGCAGGGCTGGAATCTCCCAAAGCACAGTGTGATCCTTCCAATAAGGATCCTTCCTTACTGCTCCACACCTAAAGGCAGAATCTTGCAAATTGAAGCCTCTACTCTGGAAACTATTGAGAAGGAGCTGTCTTCGCCCTTTTTGCTCACACTAACACTGAACTGAGATATTTCCTCTTATTCTGCCGGAATACACTCTCTCCCTTCTGGGAATCTGGGCTATAATCCATCAACCTTCCTTCCTTCCTTCCTTCCTTCCTTCCTTCCTTCCTTCCTTCCTTCCTTCCTTCCTTCCTTCCTTCCCTCCTTCCTTTTTTCCCTCCCTCTCTCCCTCCCTCCCTTCCTTCTTTCCTTCCCTCTCTCCCTCCCTTATTCCCTCTACCTTTTCCCCTCTCTCCCTATTCCTCCTTCCTTCCTCCCTCCCCCTCCCTCTCTCCCTCCCTTCTTTCTTTCTTTCCTTCCTGAGATGTGCCAAGAGGTGAGTTAGGGATTGATTGATATCTGTGCCTTGCTTTCTCTGGGTTTGATCATCCTCGTAGCCCTGTAGTAGAATTAAAGTGTGCAGCAAACGACAACATGAGGCGGAGGTTGACTTCCTTGGCAACCTGCTGCCTGCAGTGCTTAGAAGAAGAGATGCTCAGAGCAGTTTCTATGGCGGCTGCATTTTGAGCCAGTCCCCAAAGTAGCAAAGTGCACAACGAACAGGAGGCGAGCAGAAGGGAACGTTGCGCAACCTGAATCCAGCACTAAGAATAACCGATCTTCGTTCCGTTAAAAGCCATTTCTAGCCCGTCGGGAAGCTTGAGTCCAGGTGGTATGGATGCCCTTGGAGCAGCGGGGATTCTGGGAACGGGCAGCCTATCCATCGGTCCCCAGTGCGTGACCTTTTGTCCCCTGGGAGAAGAGCTGGGTGGGCTCTGCTCGGGGGCTCTCCTTCCATCCCAGCAATGACCCTCACCCTCTTGGTCTTTCTATTTCCAAAAAGATCAGGGTCCCTCCCCATCCCACCAGGAGAAATGGCGAAGGCTCTTCAGGTGATTCCATGCAGGCTCAGGGCAAACCTCCATTGACCAGAGGCCAGCCTCTCCTCAGCCCTCTCTGGCCTGTTGGGAGCAGCCCAGGAGCAGCCGTGATAACAGAGCCCCATTTCCTCCCCCCCCACCAGAGGGCAGCTCACCTGCGGCTGCTTCTTCTTCCAGGGTCCGGAGAGAAACCCAGTGGGGATAAGAGTCAGCCGGAGCCTGACCGCTGGGTGGTCTGCGTGCTCCAGGGGGGATCGGCTTCCACGCCTGTGGGAGAAGGATAGCAGGGAGCTGCCCAGAGATGGTCTCCTACCCTCTCACCTCTGGAGCATCATTCTCACTCTCACCTGTGCAGCTGAAACTCCTGCAGCTCTTCCCGCCTGGAGCCCCCTTCAGACCGCTGCAGCCTTCCAGTCTTGAGCCTGATGGACAATGGGATCCATCACTCTTTTCCTTCTCTTCTCCCATCACTCCTTCCTAGGGGAAAGAGAGCAGGATCACCCTTCTTCCCCAGCGGGGATTCCCGTGAGAGATGCTCTGTTGGCTCAGCCCCTCTCCCCCCCCCATCTCGTGTCAGCCAAGGAGCATTGAGCCACCCCACATGGGCTCCCTAAGCTTCTGTGGCTTGGCACAGGCCCGCCTTTCATTTCGCTAATTGCACGGAAGGTCGGTTAATTGAAAGAGATGCCTTGCTCTATTTTTATCCACTTTTGAAATGGGAGAAGTGGGGGAGGGGGAAGGAGCTCCCCCAACCCACTTGGGTTGAACGGAAGCCAAACCACTTTGCTTAATGGGCTGGCGCCTCTGGCATCAAAACTGGATTTTCAGGACCTCGGACAGTTCTCGGGAGCCACCTGGCATGGAGGGGGAGCCCTGGCAGCTCACCGCCTGAATCGGCCTTGCCTGGACTGCACCTGTTGAGCAGCAGGAGCCGGTGGGCCTGCACTGGGTGGTGCTTGAGCGGTGGATGATGGTTCTCTGGAAAAGTCCCCTTCCCTGGTTCAGGAGGGAGCAGGGATGCAGCTAGAGAAGAGGGGGGGTCTCTCCGCCTCCCTCTCGCCACTCCTTCTTCCTCTAATTCACACACCCTCCGTCCCCAAGGCCGAGCTGCAGCAACATCAGCCTGTTCATCTGGCTGCCTCCCCGTCTCCCGTGAAGGTCTTCCTTTCCCTTTGCTCTGGAGTTCTGCAAAGGCCCTTCTCCTGCCTGGGAAGCCGAGGGGTGGGCATCAAAGAGAATGGCCAAGGGGGGCAGAAGATGCCACGGCTGAGTGTGCCCCACAGCTCGGATGCCTCCAAAGGGCCTGGCACACTCCTGATCTGCAAGGGATCCAAAAGGAACCCAACCTAATCTGAAAATAAGCATCTTCAGGGCCACCAGCGTTTCCCAGGATTTATAGATGAGGGAGAGGGAAAGAGAAAGAGAAAGAGGTGGGAGAGAGCAATAGTGAAATTCAATTTTTTTTTACTATGGGTCCTGTGGGCGTGGCTTGGTGGGCGTGGCGTGGCTTGGAAGGGGGGACCATCCTCCTCTGCCTACTTTTTCTCACATCCATCCTGCCCTCACTCTCCTTTTCCCTCCCAAATACAGGTACTCCTCACTTATTTTTTTTTATTTTTTTTTTATTTTTATTATTTAACCACCAATCACTTAATGACCGTTCAAAATTGCAGCAGAGCTCCTTACAGCCTGGTTCCAGAGGCCCCTGCGCCACCCATGGTCCCAGGGCTGCATTTTGGGCTCCCATCTGCAACATCCTGCAGTCATATGACCGTAATTCTGGGTGGGTTTTGCATTCACTTCTGGCTCCTGACAACAACATCAAAAAAACCCGTTGAAGAAACCAGGTTTGCTAAATGTCCACCACATTTGCTTAATGACGGTGGCATTTGCTAAACAACGGCTGCAAAAAAAATGTAAAATTGGGTGTGGCCATGTGGCAGCTCGCTTAACGACCGTCACAACCTGCAACCATAATTCTGGGCTTGTAAGCAGAGGAGCAGCTGTATATGGTTAGCATCGCACACTGGGGCTGCCTCGGAGTGGGGAGGAGACGCAGGCTGGTCTCGGGGGTGGGGTGGGGCTCTCTTTGCCTCCTTCCCTCTTCTGCAGGCTCAGGCAAGAGGGGGTCTTTGTAGGGCCTCCCTTGGAGGAAGGAGCCCACCAGGTCCCATTGAGGGGTCCCACTGAGCCCCTCCGAGATCAAAACTCCCCGACTGAAGCAGCTCACTCAGCAGCCAGTTTTATTTATTTATTATTTCTTATGAAAGACATTTGTGCCCATCTCATATCCGACAACTCTGGGCAGCTTTTGACATAAAAAGCATGAAAGTCATCCATTATGAAATACTACAGCAGATAAAATCCTTAAGACGAGATGGCCAAGGGAGAGCGGGCGGGGGGGGGGAGGTTTTAATTGGTCAACCCCTTCCAGTGTGAAGCCTCCCCCCCCCCCCGGTTTGGAGTGTGTGAAGCGGTTCTGACTCTTTGCCGTGGGAACTGCCTGGCCAAGCAGCCATGGGGAGCCCCACAGAGCCCCCACTGAGACCATGACTCAGGCTCCGCAAAGGGCCACCTTGAGGACAGGCAGAGGGGCAACCCCACAAGGCTCTCTGGGTAAGGAAGGAATGGGATTAAAGGAGCTGAGAGGCAGGCTGGGCTCTGGAAGCACCCTGCAGGCAGCAGCACTCCGGCTCCCCTTAGGGTGGGCAGCTGCCAAGGATGCTGGGAACTGTAGTCCAGCAAAATGTAGAAGGACACACCTGGGATTAATGGGTTTCCCGTAAAGAAAAATAGGACAGTCTCGCTTTTGTGTATACAGGTAGTCCTCGACTTACCACCAAAATATCTCTTCTTAAATGAGACATTTGTTAAGTCAGTTTTGCCCCATTTTACAACAGTTGTTAAGTGAATCACTGCAGTTGATAATTAGTCACATTGTTGTTAAGTGAATCTGGCTTCCCTGTTGACTTTGCATGTCAGAAAGTTGCAAAAGGGGATTCACGTGACCCCGGCACACTGTGACCGTCATAAGTGTGAGTCAGTTGCCGAATGTGTCTGAATTTTGATCATGTGACCATGGGGATGGTCGTAAGTGTGAAAAACGGCCCTAAGTCACTTTTTCCAGTGTCATAACTTTGAACGGTCACTAAATGAATTGTTGTTAGTTGAGGGCTGGACTAGAAGATCTCCAAGATCCCTTCCAGCTCTGTTCTATTCTATTCTATCTGTAATATGTTCTTGAGGACTAAGTGTATTTATTTATTTATTCATTCATTCATTTCTGTAAGGAGGGGTGCTTAATGGGGACCTTCCTTTCCATGGAAACGTATTTCTTTCTTTGGTTGTTTGTTTACATGCCCCCATCTCCCTCGGCAGACTGACAGGTGTCTGGATGGGTTCCCACTTGGGGAACCATGGACGATGGGAGGCCTGCCTATCAGTCAGCGCCTGCCATCCACGCCTGCGGGCAGGTCAGGGGCTTTTCCAGGGGCGTCTGCAGGGGACGGTCACGAAAGGCCAGGCAGTGGCTGCAACAGATGGAGAGGCTCCATCGCACCATCGCGGCTGCCCTTTTGATTCCTTTTGAGCATCCCCCTCTTCAGTATTGAAAAGGGACTTTCTGCTTCTCCTGGGCTCTGCTCCCTCTTGACCGGCCGAGAGGGCTCTCCTGCTTAGGACGACTCACTCCCGGGACCAGGGGGGCCAGGACATCTGCTTGAGCAGGGGGTTGGACTAGAAGACCTCCAAGGTCCCTTCCAACAACTCTGTTATTCTGTCCTATTCGGCTGCTCAGCGTGGCTGACCACTGGCTTAAGCAAAGGCCCAAGGAGTCCGAGATGGCCCAGCTGAGAAGGAGACCCTGAACCTCCAGAGGGAGCCTGAGGGGCCTGCAGCTGGAGGCAGCGTGGATTAGGCCAGCCCAGCACCCTCTCTGGGACTTTCTCCTGCCCCTGATTAGCCCTGGGTTTCAGGTCATATGAGGACATGGAATTGGTGCAGAGTTTGCAAAACAGGGGGGTGTTTGTGGAGTGTCAGTGCACAGGTGTGCTAAGGTTAAAGGTGCCAAAGCTAAATGCAGTAGGAAAGAGGGCAACTGGAAGAGGGGGGCTGCTGGTCCCCCATCCTCTGCAAGGCCTCAGAAACCTTCCCGGTTGTTGCCTAACAGCAGGCGGGCAGCTTCAGCGGAATGGAATGCGCAGCTCAGTTCCAGCACATCTGGAGCTGCCGGTTGGAGGAGGCGGGGGGGGGCTTTTGCACAGCTGCCTTCTCTGTTTGGCTGTTCCTGGTTCTGGATTAGGCCCAGCAATTCCTGCAATAACCCGTCAGATTCTTTGCTGGTCACCTGAGGTGGAGGTCTAATGTCGCTCACAGCGAGGATCTTGGTTTAGGGAACAAGCTGGCTGGGGAAGCCTGGGAGTCAAAGTCCAGCCGTCTTTTTTTTTTTTTTTTAATTTGATTTATATGCCGCCCTTCTCCGGAGACTCAGGGCGGCTTACAATGCGCTAAGCAATAGCCTTCATACTTTTGTATATTTATACAAAGTCAGCTTATTGCCCCCACAAACTGGGTCCTCATTTCACCTACCTTAGAAAGGGTGGAAGGCTGAGTCAACCTTGAGCCTTGGAGAGATTCGAACCAGCAGTAAATTGCAGGCAGCTGTGTTAATAACAAGGTGCGTAGACCACTGTACTATCAAGGCTCTTAAAGTCAAGTTCATGTGAAGGGTTAATACCACTTTATAAGGCCCTGGAATCCTGCATCCAGTTTTGGTCACCACAATGTAAAAAAGATGTTGAGGCTCTGGAAAGAGTGCAGAGAAGAGCAGCCAAGAGGATTAGGAAGCTGGAGGCTCAAACATCCTAAGAACAGTTGCAGGAATTGGGGAAGTTTAGTTTAATGAAAAGAAGGACTAGGGGTGACTTGATAGTGGTCTTCCAATATTTGAGGGGCTGCTGCAAAGATTAGGGAGTCACCCTCTTCTCCAAAGTACCTGAAGGCAGGACAAGGAGCAATGGAGGGGGGACCGAACAAGGAGAGAAACAATCTGGAAGTAAGGAGAAATTTCCTAACCGTGAGAACAACTAACCAGTGGAACTTCCTGCCTCCAGAAGTTGTGGGTGCTTAAGATGAGACTGGGCAACAATCTGTCGGAAATGAGGCTGGACAGAATGGCATAGGGTCCCCTGCTTGACCAGGGGGTTGGACTAGAAGACCTCCAAGGTCCCTTCCAACTCTGTTTTCCCTGTATTTTGGAAAGTTGCCAGGTTTGGAGGGATTTCTCGGAGGTTTTTGGGACTAAGAGGGGCCACTCCATCCGTGTCTTTGAGGTCATTTCAGCACCAGGCCGAGCCAGCTTCTTCCATCCTTTCCCTTCAACCATCGAACGGCAGAGATGCCCTTCAGGCTGCCAGCTAGCGTGTCTCTTGAGAACAAGGCAACGAGAGTGGCCTTTTTTGGCCTGCCAGCTCACAGACGGGGCCTGGGCTGGGTTGGCAGAGGCAGCAGATGGTGCCGCCCACGTGGAAGATGCGGTGCCAGGAGGGCAGCCCTGGAAGAGATGCCTGCAGAGGGACGATGGGCATTGCTTGCTTGGCAGCTGGATCTCCATCCCAAGTTTGCTCGGGGTGAAGTGCCAGGGGCTGGTGATGCAGCTGGCACTTGGCTCAACGATGGTAGTCCTCGACTCCCAACCATTCAGAGTTTCAATGGCACTGAGAAAAATGGGCTGCTAACAATGTTTCAGACTTATGACCAGGGTCACGTGATCAAAATCCAGCCGCTTGGCAACTGACCCCTATTGATGACGGTCGCAGTGTCCCAGGGTCACGTGATCCCCTTTTGTCACCTTTAGATGAGCAAAGTCAAGGGGGAAGACAGATTCACTTAACAACCATGTTACTAACTTAATAATTGCAGTGATTCCCTTAACCATGGTGGCAAGACAGGTCATAAAATGGAGCATAGAAATTTGGGACTCAGTTGTGGCTGTAAGTCGAGGATTGCCTGCACCTGCCCCACATGGGAACTCCTGCTGAGCTCCAGCGGCAGTGGGGGCAGGAGGGGGGCAGGGGAGGGGCTTCTGCCGCTTCCTAAAATCACCCAAGAGAAGAGGAAGAGGAGGGGGAAACCGGCGTGTCCTTGGTCCCCGGTTCAAAGCCTCACTTGGCCATGGGCTGGCTGGCCGGCCCAGCACCCACATTGGCCCCCTGCTTTGTAAGGAGGAGGGTGTCGGCCTATTTCAAACGGAACGGGCCAACCCGCTGAGGGGCAATTTAACAATTCTATTTAATTATTTAAAATCAATAAAACATTATTTTAATTTTTGTCCTCCCCATTTCATTCTGTTCCTCCTTTTTCCTGCTTTCTAGTCCACCATTTCTTCAATATTAGTGTAGCTCTTGTCCCACGGTGAGTTGGCCCTTCTTGAGTTGGCCGTGGAGGATGGTCACAGACTGGGGCTCAGGGAAAGAGGAGCCAATGTGGCTCAAATGGAGCTGCCCTTCTCCGGGCTGAAGGAAACAAGCAGGCGAAGGCAGCAAAAGGCCGTCTCTTCCCAACCTTGGGCCACTTTACATTTTTGCAAATTTTGCAAATGGAATTGCTGCAAAAAAGGAAAAAGGGGAGCAGCCAGGAGGAGAGGCAGCAAGAGCCAAGGGGGGGGGGGCTTCCCAGGGATTCTAAGGGCTGGAGGGAAAAGGGGAGCCATGGACTTAAAGGGGCCAGTTGAGGTGAGATGCACCCCAATCGAAGCAATCAGCACCTCCAGCTCTCTCGTTGTCATACCTACCCAAGATGATTCTTGGCCAAGGAGTTGTCAGTCAATCAGAATAGAGCTGGAAGGGACCTTGGAGGCCTTCTCGTCCAACCTCCTGCTCAAGCAGGAAGCCCTGGACAGTTTCAGACAAAGGGCTGCCCAGTTTCTTCTTAAACCCCCCCCCCCCAGCGATGGAGCTCCCACAACTCCTGGAGGCAACTCCTGTTCCACTGGTTAATTGTTCTCACTGTTAGGAAGTTTTTCCTCAATTCCTGTTGAATTGAGGTGAATTGTTGACCCTGAGGAATTTGGGGAGGCAGATCTGGGGGGGAGGGGAGGGGATTTTGCCTTCTGTCCATGCTGCAGTTCCAGAGAAGGACAGCTGTTCTTGACCAATCAGCTGGAGGCCCAAAGCTGATGGGAGGCAGAAGAAGAGATGGCTCAGTAGGGCTGGGTTGTGGGTTGTGTGTGTACGAACAAATGGATCTTGTGCGTGCAAGATCAAATGGATCTGAGGTCAGGTGTGATCAGGAGGATTGGCACAAGCAACCATCGGCTCTCTTCCTGGTTGCAGTGAGGGAATCGGCTCCTAGATTGGAGGAAGGGGTCTCTCTCTGGCCCACCGCCTGCAGCCTGGCTGCCAGGGAGAGCTGCTAACCGGCATCTTTTCTTCCTGGGTTTTGTGACCGCAGGCAAATCTGAAGAAATTTATGGACTATGTGCAGACCCTGAATGTGGAGAAGGTCAGCAGGTTGCTGGAGAAAGGACTGGACCCCAACTTTCATGACCCGGACACTGGAGGTGAGATGAGGATGGGCGCCAAGTTGCCACAGCTGGCTGGGGAATTCTGGGAGTTATTATTATTTTTATTTTATTAGTCATATTTCTATGCCGCCCACTCTCCGAGGACTCTGGGCGGCTTACACCAAAGACAGTATACTAAATAGCATCTTGCCCCCAACAATCTGGGTCCTCATTTTACCCACCTCGGAAGGATGGAAGGCTGAGTCAATCTTGAGCCGGTGAGATTTGATCCGCTAATCTGCTGAACTAGCAGTCAGCTGAAGTAGCTGCAGTACTGCACCCTAACCACTGCACCACCTCGGCTCTTGAAATTGAAGTCCACATATCTTCCAGTTGCCACGGTTGAGGAACTCTGCCTTAAGAGGAACTTTGGGCCAAGGAGAGATCCTCTGCCTCTCACCTGTTTTGAAATGGTGTCTTCTAGAGTCTGGCCTTGGGACGTCTATCGCCCGATCTTTTGCTTGCTTTGTAGCACTTGGGATATTGCACACACTCTCCTCTCTGCAACGGGCCAGGCAAGTGTAAATGGGTGGGAGGAGTTTGGCCTAGCATGTTGTGTGAACCCAGCCCAGGAGGGTGGCTTCTCACCTGCCACTGAGGAAGCAGGAAGCCTGGGAACGTTTGTCTGGAGGGAGGCAGCTCCCTCGACACACGTGAACATCCTTCTCTCCGTTTGCAGCCTTCTTCCTACCCTGCCCTTGCAATCCAGCCGGCTGGCTTTTCTTTCTTTCTTTCTTTCTTTCTTTCTTTCTTTCTTTCTTTCTTTCTTTCTTTCTTTCTTTCTTTCTTTCTTTCTTTCTTTCTTTCTCTCTCTCTCTCTCTCTCTTTCTTTCTCTCTCTCTCTCTCTCTTTCTTTCTTTCTATCTCTCTCTCTCTTTCTTTCTTTCTTTCTCTTTCTTTCTTTCTTTCTCTCTCTTTCTTTCTTTCTTTCTTTCTCTTTCTTTCTTTCTCTCTCTCTCTTTCTTTCTTTCTTTCTCTTTCTTTCTTTCTCTCTCTCTCTTTCTTTCTCTTTCTTTCTCTCTCTCTCTTTCTTTCTTTCTTTCTTTCTTTCTCTTTCTTTCTTTCTCTCTCTCTTCTTTCTTTCTTTCTTTCTCTTTCTTTCTTTCTCTCTCTCTCTTTCTTTCTTTCTTTCTCTTTCTTTCTTTCTTTCTCTCTCTCTCTTTCTTTCTCTTTCTTTCTTTCTCTCTCTCTCTCTCTTTCTTTCTTTCTTTCTTTCTTTCTTTCTGCCTGAAGCACCTACAGACATGTAACATCCAACAATGAGCAACTGAAACAGGCGTGAAAGAGGTCATAAAAATGTAGCACACTTAAAAATGTGTAAAATCAACAGGATTAAAACTAAATGACATTCACCCTGTATTGGGCTATGTCAATGGCATTTTCTCTCACCAGCGGGAGGTCTTCCTCCATACGTGTTGAAGGATTTTGTGCACACCGTAGCACATGTGAGATGCTGGGTTCTTCTCCACACTCACACAGAGTGCCTGGAATATCCGATATCCAATGTCCGATCCCTGCTGCTGGCTATAAATTGAATCGCATTGAATGGAGTACTTTATATGGCCAAGTATGATTAGACACACGAGGAATTTGTCTCCGCTCTCACTGTACATGCAAAATTAAAAAGTAATAAGAGTAATAATGATAATAATAAAGATACCCATAATAGAAGATAGTAGGAGAGATGAGAAGGATCATAGTAATACATGGGTAAATAGACATAAGAGAGTGCTGTGGGGATTAGGTTAGCAGAGTGATGGCATGGAGGAAAAAACCTTGTCTTTGTGTCTGGTTGTTTTGGCAGGCAGTGCCCTAGAGTGGCATCCAGAGGGGAGAAGGTGAAGCAGTTTATGTCCAGGGTCTGAGGGCCCTGTAGGAATTTTCTCAGCCCTCTTTGTGATGGAAGGCAGGCTGCTGGCAGTTGTTTTTTCTGCAGCCCTAGCTATCCGTTGAAGTCCGTCCCTCTCCTGGTTGGTTGCAGAGCCAAACCAGGCAGTTCTGGAGGTGCAGATGACGGACTCAACAATTCCTCTGTCGAACTGGATCAGCAGCTCTTTGAGCCGTCTGAGCTTTCTGAGTTGGCGCAGGAAGAACATTCTTTCTTGTGCCTTTTTAAGGACGGTTGTAATGTTAAGTTTCAAGTTTTATTTCAAGTGCAAAGTCACATGTGAATGAGACAGTCTTCTGCATTTGTGTAACGCCTACCTCAGAGGTCCAGGGAGAGGACTGTGTGACTCGATTCCCAAGCCAGGCAGAGCCAGGATTTTATTTAATCAAGATTATTTAAGGAGGAAGATGCAGCTGGAGAGCTTCACCCCAAAACAGGCCAAGTTATGACCATCGATGAAGTCACCCAGGCGAGGGAAAGGACTGCTCCAGTGGGACCTGAAGGGGATGGGGGGATAGTGACGGGTGGGACTGAAGGAGACCCTCCAAAGACTCCCTGCTGAGAGCTCTCTCGCTTCTCCCTGCCCAGAATGCCCCCTGACCATGAGTGCCCAGCTGGAGTTCTGTGCCGAGATGATCAAAGCCTTGAAGAATGGCGGCGCCCACTTGGACTTCCGAACCCGCGAAGGGATGACGGCTCTGCACAAGGCCGTCCGATGTCGGAACCACACTGCCCTGCGGGTGAGTCTCCAATTCCCCCCGGAGTTGTGGGGCACCGCTCAGCCTGGACAGCTGATCCTGGTCCTTCAGGGTCCCTGCCAGGCCCTCCTTGGAGGGGGCTGGGAGGGCAGGAGCTGCAGCACTGCAGGAGGACAGCCAGGCAGCAGCACGGTGGCCAAACAGCCAAAGGACTCCAGGAGCCTCTTTGCTCTCCAAGGAAGAAGCTGAGAGAGGGAAGGTTTGTAGTTCTCCGGCTGAGCTGTGGGCTCCTTGGTGCTCTCTGAGCCCCACGGTTTCCTTGCAGACGCTTCATGACCCAACTAGGGAACATCGTCAGGGCCATGAAGGAGGGAGGAGGAGGACAAGGAGGACGAGGATGAAGACTGTGGGCTCCTTGGTGCTCTCTGAGCTGGTGGTTTCCTTGCAGACGCTTCATGACCCAACTAGGGAACATCGTCAGGGCCAGAAGGAAAGGGGGTTTGTCCTCTGTTTATCTATTAGTGTCAGTGAGGGTGGGAGTGTTAAAGAGACCCTCAGAAAGATAAAGGACCAAAGTACCTCCTTGCCAGCAATCAACAGCCAGAGAAACAGAGGTTGACACCAGGATTAGTATCAGACTAACAACCAAGCATTAAACTATACCCCAGTCAAGGAACTGCCGACTCAGGCAAAGAAACAGGAAGCAACAGCCCAAGCAGAGTGACAGGGCCAACCACTTGTGAGACCAGACCCCCCCTCCCTTCTGGCTCTCCCTAGCTGGGCCATGAAACATCTGCAAGTCAACTGCCAAGCTCAGAGAGCCCCAGGGGCCCCAAGGAGGAAGCTGTTGTGTGGGGTACACTACGTACATCCGACTACCTTCGCATTCAGCCCTGGGGGCATCTTTGCCGACCCCCACATGGGGTCCAAAGGCACCGGCCACAGTTCCTGGAAGCTTCTGCCTCGGAATCCAAATTGTGGGCCTGCCCAGGTGCCACCAGGGCCCCTCGGACGTTTGGTACCCAGCCCCAGGGTGGGAAAGCAAGCGAATGGCTGCCTGCCTGGGCCTGGTGGGAGAATCGAATCTACCATCCTTAAATAGGCCAGGATGATGGATGCCTCCGAGGGCTGGCCGGGGAGGTGGGGATGCGATAAGAAGAGCTGGTGATGGATGGAAAGCAGGCAGGGATAAGAAATGGCAGCTGAGTGAATGGAGCTGTGAGTCTCCCCTGGTTGTATGATGCACTTCTGGACAAGCCTATAAGAAGTTCCTGATTGGCAGAGGCTTTTCAAAGAATTAGACAAAATGCTTTGAAAAGTTAAAAAAAAAAAAGTTGGCCACGCCCACCCAGTCACATTATCCCCCCTCCCCACCTAGCCGCACCCACACAACTGGTAGTAACAGACTTTACATTTCACCCCTCTTGGATGAGAAGCAAAATGTTTTCAAAGGAAACCCCCCCCCCAAGGAAATCCAGTTGCCTTTTGGGAAAAAAGCCCCTTTGGGACAGACCACCAGAGTGCAGCTGATGGGTGACTTTCCCACTGCTGTCGAAGAGGTCTCCGAAAGGAGAAATCCCTTCTTCATGAGGCAGCCCATCCCACAGGCTCACAGCGCACGCTGGGCGTTGAACTCCACAGGTCTTAAAGTGGCCGAGGTTGGACAGCCCCGTTTCAAATAGCATTTTCTGCATCTTTTCGACACCTCCCACTTGGTTGCAAACTGTGTGTGTGCGCAAAGGACGAGACTGGGTGCAAAGAGTTTCGATCCGAGATGGGTGGCAAATACATTTCAATAGATGAATTTATCTAATTAATAAATAACTATTAAATACAAACACATACATACATTTATTTAACTGTTATGATGAATTATTTAATAATAATAAATTATTAATGTTTATGTAATAATAATAATAATAATAATAATAATCCATCAAACATCCAGATTTGCCTATCCCAGGTCCTTGGTAAGGGCTCGATAGGTAGACAAAAATGCCAAACCCAGTCTGAGCATTTGGCTGAATGTGCAATGATTATGAATAACAATAACAAAACAACAACAACACCTGGCCATCGGAACTACGCCATTATGGATGAAACATGTCACAGTGATACCCATGGTCATCGGGGCACTTGGCACCATGTCCAAGAATTTTACAAAATACATCAAGAAATTTTAGCTTCCTGCAATAACACCAGCGGAACTGCAAAAAACTGCTACTTGGAACATCGTACATCTTAAGAAGGTAGTTGGTTGATAACCTAGGACGCTGGCAGCAACCCGTATCAACCATTAGCACCAGTCGATATTTGCGATACATTTTTAAATGTTCAATTGACTGAGTGTCATGTTTAATGAATAAAGTATATAATAATAATAATAATAATAATAATAATAATAATAATAATAATAATAACAACAACAACAACAACAACAACAACAACAACTTATTAATAATACATTGTTCAATCAAAATAAATAAAAGTATGTGTTTGTTGGGCATAGAGGGAGAAATCTCTTTGGGAAGGCTGGCTCTGGTCCGCCCTGGGCCCCCCCTGCCTTTGTGGACTTGTGCCACCCATCCCGATGGGCCAGGGATGCCAGGCACCTCCTGATGCCCCCCCCCGGTGACTTCCTTTGCACAGACGCTGCTAGACCTGGGTGCCTCTACGGACTACAAGGACAGCCGGGGGCTGACCCCCCTGTACCACAGTGTCATGGTGGGGGGGGACCCCTACTGCTGCGAGCTCCTCCTGCACGACTACGCCAAGGTGGGCTGCATGGATGAGAACGGCTGGCAAGAGATCCACCAGGTGAGCCATGCCAGTGGGGGGCGCAGGAGCTCAGCCGGGAAGGGGGGAGGGGCGGGACGAGCGGGCCCAGGTGGAAATGCCCCCAGCCCTTTTGTTGTGGGGCAGAGGTGCCTCTCTGAGTGAGGAGAACCCCAGGGCTGAATCCCCACCCTGGCAGGGAAGGGGGGCAACGGGGAAATCCTTTCACCTGTCCTGTGGGCAGAGATCCTGCAGCAAACCTCCCTGGAGTGTATGTGTGTAGGGGGGGGGCTTTAAAACAATTTGGGCATTCAGTCCCCCCACTTCTCCTGCCCCCGAATTCTACAGCTAGTCCTCGACTTACAACCGTTTGTTTAGTGACCATTCACAGTTACAAGGGCACTGAAACCAGCGACTTATGACCGTTTTTCACCCTTCCGGCCATTGCCACATCCCCGTGGTCACGGGATCAAAATTCAGAGGCTTGGCAATTGACTCATCCTTATGACGGTTGCAGTGTCCTGGGGTGGCATGATCCCCCTTTGCGACCTTCGGAGCAGCAAAGTCACTGGGGAGGCCAGATTCACTTAACAACCAAGTTACTAACTTATCATCTGTGGTGATTCACTTAACAACGGTGGCAAGAACGGTCATAAAATGGGGCAAAACTCACTTAACAACCATCTTGCTTAGTAGCAGAAATGTTGGGCTCCGTTGTGGTCGTAAACCAAGGACCACCTGTATTCTGGAGTTATTTGCTAGAGCTTATCCAAAGCTGCCTTATCAGTGAGATGGGCAGCATATAAATTTAATAAATAAATAAAATGAGAAATATTGCAGACCCCAAAGAGAAATAGTTCAGCATTGGGGGAGGGGGTTAGAGCTTTGGGACGGCAGAGGGCCACGGGGGACGGTGGGCACCAGGGGATTGGAAATCCAGACTGGGAGCTGTAGTGCAAGGGGGGTGGAGGGCCTTGAAGTGGGCTCTGAATGCGAGTCCTGCCTTCCTGTCTCCTGGGCAGGCCTGCCGCTACGGACACGTTCAGCATCTGGAGCACCTCCTCTTCTATGGGGCGGACATGACTGCCCAAAACGCCTCGGGAAACACTGCCCTGCACGTCTGCGCACTCTACAACCAGGTGAGCCCTCCCCCCCCACCCCCCCACACACAAGCACACAGCAGCTGCTCGGCCTTGGCTTTGCCCCACAGCGGCACTCGAGCATCACCAGGTGTCTAAGGAGCTGAGCAGGGGAGGCCCTTGGGGGGGGGCTCAGCCTTCTGGGCTTGCTGGTCCTTCTGAAGATTCTCCCCTGGCCCTGGATGAGGAGTTCCTCCCCCCACCCCAAAAGGGCATAGCTAATCAGGGTCTGGCAGGAATTCTGGCATCCCACTGATGGTCCATTCTCTGTCCTTTTTTCTTTCCTTCCCTTCTTTTTCTTCCCGAAAGTTAATATCAGGTTCCATTTACTTTTCAATAATGCTCCAAGGAAGGTGGACTTTGTGAAGGGAGGGGGGGTCCAATGGGGAGGGGGGTCCTCTTGCAAGGGGTAACCGGGCGTAGCTCAGGGCTGGCCTGGCTTGGCTCTCTTGTCCGAATCCAGGAATTTGGACCACAAGGCCCACACCCTCCTCTGGGCTGAGGATGGAAGTGGACTGGGGGGGAGGGCAAGAGACCCGCAGGGACCCCACCCCGTCCTCCTGGGGTCACAGACTACAGGGCTGAAGCTGCCCTGTGGCCCAAAACCTCCCTCCTTTTCCTGACAGTGCATGGGGCAGGTTACGGCCAAGAAGGGAAGGCAGCCCCGTTTTTGTTTTTGTTTTTTTGTTTTTTTTTTTTTTGATTCATATGCCGCCCTTCTCCGGAGACTCAGGGCGGCTTACAATGCGCTAAGCAATAGCCTTCATTCTTTTGTATATTTTTATACAAAGTCAGCTTATTGCCCCCACAAACTGGGTCCTCAATTTACCTACCTTAGAAAGGATGGAAGGCTGAGTCGACCTTGAGCCTTGGAGAGATTCGAACCAGCAGTAATTGCAGGCAGCTGGAGTTAAATTACAATGCATTAGTCTGCTGAGCTATCCAGGCTCCCCGTTGGCCCCTCCACACCACCATTGGCTGAACTAGGCCAGAGATGCCGGCCTCCCTGCCCAGCCTGAAGGAGGTCTGACGTTGCCCCTCTTTTCTCTGCAGGAGAGCTGCGCCCGCGTTCTCCTCTTCCGGGGAGCCAGCAAGGAGATCCGGAACTACAACAGCCAGACGGCGTTTCAGGTAGGAGTTGGGCAGGCAGGCTCTGGCAGAGGGACCCTCTGCTTCCTCCCCTGGCAGGAGAGGCTTCATGGGGGGGCAGAGGACACCCAGGCCAGGAAACCAAGGGAAGGGAGAGGCAGAGGCTGCTCGCTCACTCACACCCACCCCTTTGGGAGGGCAGCGCCCCCTGGAAGGCCTGTGTCCTCCTGTCTTCCCCCTCAGCCCCACCCCCGGGGGCCTTAAATCCCTTAAATGGGAGCCGGCCGTGTGCTGCAGTGGCCAAAAAAGCCAACCCAATCCGAGGCGGCATCAACAGAGGGACAGAATCAAGACCACGCGAAGGGTTAATACTACCCTGTATAAGGCCTTGGTAAGGCCACACTTGGAATTCTGCATCCAGTTTTGGTCACCATATTATAAAAAGATATTGAGATTCTAGAAAGGGAGCAGAGAAGAGCAGCGAAGAAGACTAGAGGACTGGAGGCTAAAATATATGAAGTACAGTTGCAGGAACTGGGTATGGCCAGTCTAGAGAGAAGAAGGACTAGGGCCCTGGGGGGACATGATAGCAGTATTCCCTGACTCTAACCCCACAGAAGAAGGGGTCAACCGGCTCTCCAAGACAACAAACGATGGACGGAGAGTAATCAAGGAGAGAAGCAACCAGGAATTAAGGAGAAACTTCCTAACAGTGAGGACAATTAATCAGTGGAACAGCTTCCCTTCGATCCATCACTGGAGGCTTTTGAGAAGAGACTGGACAGCCACTTTTCCATAGGGTCTCCTGCCTGAGTGGGAGGGTGGATTTTTTTTTTTTTTATTTGATTTATATGCTGCCCTTCTCCGGAGACTCAGGGAAGCTTACAATGCGTTAAGCAATAGCCTTCATACTTTTCTATATTTATACAAAGCTTATTGCACCCACAATCCGGGTCCTCATTTTACCCACTTTAGAAAGGATGGAAGGCTGAGTCAACCTTGAGCCTGGTGGGATTTGAACTTGCAGTAATTGCAGGCAGCTGGTGTTAATAAGAGTGCTTTAGTCTGCTGTGCTACCAGGGCTCTTATTGGACTAGAAGACCTCCAAGGTCCCTTCCAACTCTGTTATTCTGTCCTTGAAGTGGAACTCGGCTGCTGTATCAAACCACAGAGCAAGACTTGCCCCAGAATAGGGACCAGGGCCGTTTGGGATTGGGGTTCTCCGCTCCTGACCAAACCCAAGCAGAATGGGGCACTTCCAGTGGCCCCTGAGTTCTGTTGGGGTCTTCATCATGTCCCCTTGAAGCCCTGCGACTGGCATGAATCTCCCCCCCCCCCCCGCATTCATCCGTCTTGGCCAACATGAGACGGCTGCCTTGTGATTTTTCCATTCGGAGAGCTGCATTTCACGCCCGTCTGTATCCATTACATACTTCAAGTCAAAAAGAGGCATCTTGCATCAGTTCCAGTTCCAGGCCTTGTGTGGGGGGTGTGGGGGGGTGTGATCAGACCCCTGCCAGAGCCCCCTTTCCTCTGCCCGAAAGTCCTCAGAGAAAAGGTGGAGCCATTGGAGCGTATCCCCTCTGGGGCCCACACCAGGAAGAGCATCCCAAGCATCCCTGAATCCCTCCCCCTGGTTCAGAGCTGGAGAAGGGGAGCCATGTGGGGCCAGCTCAGCCTCCCCGCTGCCCCTTCTCACCACCTGCTTTGATCAAACAGCCTTTCAGGCACAAACACCCAGATCCACACATTGGTTGATAAAGAGTTCAATTAGTTACTTTATTGCTCTGGGCCTGTTTTACAGGAAACTTCCCAGACTAACAGTTTGCACCCAGGCCCAGTTACGTAAGGTTCAACAGCATTCAAAGGGGGTCAGACTTCACCCTTATGTGCCCACGTAGGGATGGCAGCCTAATTCCCCATTTGACTCCTCCGCCAGGCTCTCTGTCCACCACCGGCTGCCTTGGCTGTGCAATGGTTGGTACCTCTAGGAGAGGGGCATGGGGGCACAGAGGGCATCACAACTGCCCCAACTGAATTGACCAGCTTTCACTTGCTGCTGGGGTGGGCGACTGACGCCCGATTCTGCCTCTTCTGGGCCCCATCTGAAGTGGACCTTGGAGATATCAGATTCTCCCCAGCCTGAGGGGGGGCATCGGGGCTGCTCCTCTCCCTCTGAATAAAAGTACACGGAGTCCTGATATCCTTGGCAAGGGTACTGAATGAGGCACGTAAGGGAGCCTGGCCCTTTTCTCCTGACCCCACAGGGCGTCTCCCCCTTTCAGAGGCATCTCTCCCAAGGTTTCTGGGGGTGTCCCCAGGGACTCAGAACACCATTTGTCATGCCCGGCTCTTCCTGGGGTCCAATCCTGCCACAAACAAACATCTCTGGGCTTGGCAGCTTGGACCGAGCGCGTCCATTCCTGTGTCCCTGTAAGAAGTCAAAGGGCCTACTTTGCAGGGCTGTTGTGAGGCAGAGTGGCACTCAAAGAACTCTTTGTGGTCAGCAGCCATCCGGCTCACTCTGGCCTCTTTGCTTGCAGGTGGCCATCATTGCGGGCAACTTTGAACTGGCGGAAATCATCAAAACCCACAAAGAGTCCGACGTTGGTAAGTGTGTGACCTTTGGCCTTTTGTAGGGCTGAGAAGCTCGGGGGGGCAGCCTCTTGCCCTCAACAATCTGGGTCCTCATTTGAGCAACCTGGGAAGGACAGAAGGACGAGCCAAGCTTGAGCCGGTCAGGATCGAACTCCTGACTGCGGGCAGAGTCCACCGGCCATCCACTGGGCCAGCAGGGCACCAAGGCTCCCAGCAGCTGGGTCAGTCCAGGTCCAGTGACTTGGCTTCTGCCAGAGCCTGGGCTGGCTGGCCCTGGTCTCCCTCCTGCCACTCGTGGGTGCCCACACCTGGCGAGCTGGGTGGGAAGAGACGCCTGGAGGGCATGGCAGCCCTTTCGGGCTAAGCACCATCCGTCCATGGCACGGCTGCCAGTTCTCTCCCAGCCCTTCTGGAGCCCCGGACACAGAGTCAGGAGCTGAACTTATGGGCTGCTGGTGGCATCGGGAACAAATGGGGAAGTCCTGCCAGAGAGGAAGGGCTGCCAGATTTGGGGGCGCAACCACCCAGCTGATCCTGAGATCGCAGCCAGGAGGCGGTGTTTTGAGAGGAACCAATTATATTGATGTCCCCACACGGTGTATGTAATTGTATGATTCGTTACAGTTTAATTAACTACATCGCCCAGAAATGACAGTGAGGTTTTCTTCCTTAATTGGTTTCTCTGGCTTTGGGGCTCCCTTTGAAAAAGGATTTTATTCGAAACACGTCGGGATCCACAGAGGCTCTGGAAACAGCAGGGATGCCCCCAACCCCACCCACCCCCACCCGACATGTGCTTCCGAAAGGACAGGATAATAGGGTAGGAAGGGACCTTGAAGGTCTTCTAGTCCAGCCACCTGCTCAAGCAGGAGACCCAACCCTGTTTCAGACGAGTGTCCAATCTCTTTTTAAAAAGAGATTTTTAAGGGCACGGGAGCAAGTCCCCAAATTAAGACAGGAGGGCTTGAGCCCCAAAGAAACAAGGGCAAAGCCTGGCCCCCAGCCCTCTGGAGGTGCCTGGGGCCCCAGATACGCAGGGTCTCTGCTGAGGGGAGGGGGCTCCAAGGAAAGGGGAAGGAAGAGGCTCCCAGGGCCAGGAAGAGGGTAGCCGGGGAGACCAAGGCAAAGTCGAGAACCGGAGGCAGGAAGGAAGGTACTGTGGAGATCATCTAGTCCAATCTCTTGCTGAGTGCAGAAGCCCACCCTCCAGTCCAGTGCCAGATGGGTTTTCACAGCCTGGATCTGGGGGTCCTGCCCCAAGGAAGGGCCCCAACCCTCTTAGCTTTCCGTGAAGCCTGGGAGGCCACATGCCCCAAGCTCCCCCTCCCCCTCCCGGCTACATTCCCCACGGGCCAGATGGCTCCCTCGCCAGGGACTTGAATGAGGCGTCTGAACGGTTTTTATTCTTCTAAAATGTCTTTTAAGATTTTAATTGCAACACAGGGAGTCCTTGACTTACAACAGTCCATTTAGTGACCATTCAAAGTTACAACAGCACTGAAAAAAGTGACTTGGGACCGTTTTTCACACTTATGACCGCTGCAGCGTCCCCATGGTCACCTGATCAAAATTCAGACGCCTGGCAACTGTCTCGTATTTATGACGGTCACAGTGTCCCTGAAGGTCACGTGATCCCCTTTTGCGACCTTCTGACAGGCAACGTCAATGGGGGGAACCAGATTCGCTTAACAGCTGCAGCGATTCACTTAACAACAGTGACAAGAAACATTGTAAAATGGGGCAAAACTCACCACAAACATTTCACTTGGGAACAGAAATGTGGGGCTCAATTGTGACTGGAAGTCAGGGACCCTCTGTAGATGGTTCTGAATTGTGAGCCGCCCAAATTCGTTTGCTGAGATGAGTGGCTATCGAAACCAAATAAATTAAAAAAGAAATAAAGGAAGGAATTCCTTTCCCGGGCCTTCAGTGTTCTTGGGGCTGGGTGGGGCCGTTCAGGCCTTGCTCCCTGGGGGAAATTCTCCCCATGGGCTCCCGGAGCCAAGGGGGGTGGGGGGGTGGGGGGACGGGGCAGGGCTCTTCTCGTGGGAGCCTCTCTTGGTGTTGAGAACCTGCCAGAGAAGCCACTGAAGGAAGGAAGAAAATCTTGCTGTCATTTCTGGGCGAGATGGCTAATTAAAGCGTAACCAATCACACCAACAACCATGAAAGGACGTCAATATAATTGGTTGCTATCAAGATTAACAGGACATCTGAAACCAATGACGGTCATTAAAGGAAGCATTAAAGGAACACAGGGCTGCGAAGTGGTTCCAAAGAGGAGGAAGGGGAAAAAGTTAGAATTTGAAATAGGAAGAATGTTACCTCCAGATTACGTCAGAGGGACGGATTATTCTAGATCCGTTTCAATCTGGATTCAGCTCAAGATGTGCCCCAAAGACCTGGCTTTGACTTGCCTTGCCTTCCTTTCCTTCCCTTCCCCTCCCCTCCCCTCTCCTCTCCCCTCCTTTCTCTTCCTTTCCTCCCTCCCTTCTTTCCTTCCTTTCATTTGATACGCCTGCCCATGACTCTGGGCAGCTATTAAAACCACAAATAAAATTAACCACAACCTTAATGCAATGAAGCCAAGTTTCTTCAGAGGCATCCTTCAATTCTACAACTATATAACCAGGATCATCTAACATCCCAGCCCAAGGGCGGAGGGAATACCATGATATTAAAAGCTTTTTGGAAGTCTACTGCCAAAATTAATGGCTGGTAGACTTGAGATGGGTAAATTCAGCCCTCGGGGTCTCATTTGACATCTCAACTGCCTTTGATACCACCCATCATAGACTTTGGAGGTGGAAGGGGGAGGGGGCCCTAATTTGGCAGTAATTCTTCTTCTCCTACCTCCTCCTGGGACTAGATGGAGGACCACCTGTAGGAGGTGACCAGGCTGAGCACAAGGGAGGGGTCACAAGTCACTTCACACTCAGGAGAGATCTAAGTCCAGCCCACCTTGAATTGCCTCTCTTATCTCCCGCTCATTCCCCTTAACTGTCAGTTGGCCAGATTCTTATAGAAAACTTAAGATTGCAAGAAATCTTTATACTCCTTTGAACATCCCAAATCTCCTGATTTCCTGGGAGCTTGAACCACCTATTCCCAGGACGGTGGGCTGATAAGAGTGCCCTATTCTTCCCCCCTGCCCCCCCCACACCTTTTAGCATCTCCACACAGCCCCGAGAAAGGACGCCCATCAACACAGGGTCAAGCATCCTCCGTAGGTGGGGTATTCCAGACCTACCTCTGGACCCTGAGCCAAAGGAGAGATGCAGCTGGGGGGTGAGAAGGAATCACGCCATGCCAGCTCAGTCTTAGCAAGGTGGGGCAGCTGGCTTCGGATATGTTCCATCTGGGGCTCTGGATGGGGCTGAGCTCCCTTGGAGTCCACCGGCTCCTCCTGGACTCACAGATCCTCCTGCTTGAGGAGAAGGTGGCCGCCCTGGCCAGAAAGGCCTCTGCCCACCTCTCTGATATGGCAATAGTGCCCACTTCTGGATCAGGAAGTCCTGCCTGGTCCCTTGATGCCTCTCCATAGAATCACAGGAAGTCCTTGACTTACAAGAGTTCATTTAGTGTCCCAAAAGTGCTTTTTCCAAAAGGCAACTGGGCTTCCTTGGTTTTTTTTCCCTTGAAAAGTTTCGCTTCTCATCTAAGAAGCTTCTTCGGTTCTGAATTGAACTGAAGAAAAAGAACTGAAGAAGCTTCCTGGATGAGAAGTGAAACATTTTCAGGGCAAGTCCAGCTGCTTTTCGGAAAAAGCACCTTTGAGACAACCGTGACCCGGATGATGGAGAGTCTCTCCTTTGAGATTCCACCCCACCTGTGTCAGATCAGACACACCCCTACACCCCTGTAAGGAAGGGAGCCCGTTCCCTCTTTGCAGGAGACGAAGGCTTTTATTGAGAAGGAGAGCTGCTGTTCAGTGGGTGGGATGAGCACTTACTGCTGCCGTTTGCTCTGCCTCCTGTTATTATAATTTATGGCTTTAATCTCTCTCATTTCCCGATTAGCGCCTGCACGGCTGACATTCATTTACAAGGGAAGCCACCTATAAGCAAACAAATAATCCATGCTTTTTAATGCCAGGAGAAATACGGTCCTTTGAAATGTAAATAGCATTTATGTGAGTTGGCAGGTGAGATCAGGTGTTGGGCTTCACCTGTTACAATAATAAGCCATTTTCTCCTGCTTGGGTTTCCATGGGGGGGGGCCTTCGTCCAGGGTCTTCAGAGGTGACCCCAGAGGGAGGAAGGGGAGGGGGAGGGGGGCACGGCAACAACAAAAGCAGCACAAGCCCCGCCCCTTTTGTCTGCAGGTTATGTCACAGGTGCAAAGCCTCGTCTTCTTTTGGGGGGGGAAGCCTTACTTTGTGCAGTGCAGGTAGTCCTCGACTTACAACATTTCACTTAGTGACCTCCAAAGTTACAATGGCACTGAAAGAGGGGACTTATGACTGTTTTTTACACTTACGACCACACGGTCAAAATTTGGATGGCTTGGCAGCTGACTCAGATTTATGACGGTTGCAGTTTTCCAGGGTCACATGATCCCCTTGTGCGACCTTCTGACAATCAAAGTCCACAGGGAAGTCAGATTCACTTAACAACTATGTCACTAAACAATTACAGTGATTCACTTAACGACGGTGGCAAGAAAGGTCGTAAAATGGGGCAGAACTCACCTAAGAAATGCCTCGCTTAGCAACAGAAATTTTGGGCTGGATTGTGGTCGTAAGTCGAGGACTACCAGTAAAGTGAGGGCCTGTCAGATGTTGCTGAACTACAGCTCCCAGCAGCCTCTGCCAGTATGGCACAGGATGCTGGGAGCGGAGGTGACAGATTCGGCAGGGATTCTTTCTGTCCTGAGCAACGGGAGGGAAGTAAGATTTCCGTCCCAACAGATGGAACTGCATGCAGAAGCTGCAAAAATTAAAACTAGGGTAATGGCAGCTGTCACTTTTAAATGCTGATGTTTTCTGGATGTTCACACCACTGTTGTACTTTGTCACATACTTCTAGGGCAAGAGAGAAGAATGTGTGTAGCTGGGGTTGAAAGGAGGGGTGCTCCCTGAGCTGGGTTGTTTTCTTGCCGACGTTTCATGTCCCAAACTCACTAACATCAGTGCTAGTGAGGAGCAGGGCTAATATATAATATAAACAGAGAGCAAACCCCACTCCTTACTAGCACTGATGACGTTACCTAGTTTGGGCCATGAAACCTCGGCAAGAAAACAACCCAGGACCCCCCCCCCCCCTTCCAGGCTATCCTTCTCAGTTTCTTTAGGTCTGGAGTAGCTGGTCGATATAGCCATATCCCTGGTCTGATGTGGAACTCCTTGCCACCGGAAGCCACTCTCTGTAGCTCCTTTCTCAGTTTTAAGGGCACATTTATCCCTGAGAGAAAGGAGGGATCAGGGAGTCCAGATAGGTGACAGACCAGGAGTTTCAGGGGGCTGCTTTGAAAATCTTGGCCCCCAATTTGGGCCCAATCCAATCCATGGCATCTCTGAAGCCCCACCAAGCAGGATTCTCTCTCCCTCGCCTTTAAAGAGACAAACCTTTCTGCCCCTTTGAGTCAGCACACAGGAGGGCAAGAATACAGAATCAGCCTTGGAAGGGAGCTTGGAGGTCTTCTAGTCCAGTGGTCCCCAACCTTTTTATCGCCGCGGCCCGCTGAGCGCGCGCAGGGGTGGGGGCACGGCCCAGGAGCTTTTGCGCACGGCCCATTGCGCACGGCCCAGGAGCTTTTGCGCTGCAGCGTTTATGTCCCCCGGCCGCTGCGCGGCCCGGTGCCAGGTACTCCACGGCCCGGCACCGGTCCGTGGACCGGGGGTTGGGGACCACTGTTCTAGTCCAACCCCCTGCTCAAGCTGGAGACCCTGTACCATTCCCGATCAATGGCTGTCCAATCTTTTTCTTAAAACCCTTTAAAGGGCTTGAGAAATCTCCTTTTAAAAAGTTGGCTGTGGTTTGGGTACTCCCCACATTCAGAAGGCCGGGAGGGCAGGGGCGAAAGAAAAGCCTTCCCACGTTGACCCAAACCAGCGAAAGCCAGCAGCGCTGGTTCCGTGGAGCAGACCTCAAGCAGCGGCCATCCCTTAAGGGCAGGGGGTCCTTCCCAATGCGCGGGTCCTGGACTGGCACCCAAATGCCACAACCCGGGTCGCGCAAGCAAGTGAAGCCCATCCGGAGGATGCAGGCAGCCTGCGTAACCACGTCCCCTCCGATCCACGGAAAAGCCTCTCTCCACGGAACCGCTCCTTGGTGCCCAGAAGCTTCGGGGCCGCTATTTTAGGGCACCCGGCTCCCCCCTCCGCCCCCTCCTTCCGAGGCAGCTGGGCTGCCGGCTCCCTTGAGAGGGGCCCGCCGGGGAATGGGCTCTCAGAAAGGGGGCCTGGCCACTTCCCGGATGGGCCTCCAGGTGAGAAACGGGAGGCGTCCGCAGGTCACGCCATGCTTGCAAGGCTCCCCGTCTCTTTCCTGCTGGGGTGGGCAGGTCGGCGGGGAAAGGTTCCTTCTGCCCACCCCGAGCTCCTCTGCGCCCCGGGGGTCCCTGCCTCAACTCAGGCGGCGTTTCCCGTTGGATGCTGACCTCGGTGCAAGCGGTGGGCAACCGCTCCCTTGTCCTGCCCGGGGAAGTCAAAGCGGCTCGCATAGAAGAGACGAACAGAGTCGGAAGGGGCCTCGGAGATCATCTAGTCCAACCCGCTGCCCAAGGAGACCCTACCCCATTTCTGACCAGTGGCAGTGCGGTCTCTTCTTGAAAGCCTCCCGGGATGAACCTCCGAAGGGAAGCCGGGTGGTCCGGCCGTGCTAACCGCCCCCCCTTCTCTCTCTCTCTCTCTCTCCCGCAGTGCCTTTCCGCGAGACCCCGAGCTACACCAAGCGGCGGCGGCTGGTGGGGGCGGCCGGCCTCTCCTCCCCGCGCCTGCTCCAGCGCTCGGCCAGCGACAACAACCTGAAGGAGAGCCGGCCGTCCTACTCGCCGGCGCCCTCGCTCCGCGGCCTCCCCCCGCAGCTGCTGGCCCAGATGCGGGAAGCGGCGGGCGAGGCCGGGCCCCGCGGTGCCCACAGCCGCTCCCCGTCGCTGCAGCGCGTGCGGGAGGAGAAGGAGGCCGACGCGCCCTCCCTGCGCAGGAGCAGCCGCGCCAGGCCCAGGTGAGCAGCCGCCCCGCCGGACGGGATGGGACGCGACGGGACGGGGAGGGAGCGGAAAGAGGGGGACGCGCTCTGCCCCGGTGCGCCTCTGGATCGCCTGCTCTGACCTCTTTCTTAACTCTACATCCATTTGGGGAGGGGGGGGATCCGCCTTTATAAGTAACTCCAGGCTGCGAAGAACAACTCTGCTTCTACCTTGCTCCTCCTCTTTTCCCCCACAACAACCCTGTGGAGTGGGCTGGTATGAGAGAGAGGCCCTGGCCCAAAGCCAGCTTTATGCCTGAGGCAGGATTAGAACTCACAGCCTTCCAGTTTCTAGGCCACACCTTCACCACCCCAGCACACTGGTTCCATCCGACCCTCTCACAGGTGTGACGGTGATTCTTTATCCCTGGCCCTATATGGGGAGGACAGAACCTTTGAGCCTAGGAGCTTTCCCTCTCTTTGGCCCCATATTGGATGTGGGGGGAGGACGGTTCCCATTACTTCTGGAGTGTGCAGCCACAAGCAGTGACACCACTGTGAATCTGAAGGGTGCCACTGCCACGCCCTGGGGACGCTTGGACTCGAGCACAAGAGTCCCTTTCTTGGTGGATTGGTGGTATCTGGGTTTGATCCTGGTTAGTTGGTTAAAACCTGGGT
Organism: Pituophis catenifer annectens; assembly: GCF_029215685.1. Taxonomy (NCBI): domain Eukaryota; kingdom Metazoa; phylum Chordata; class Lepidosauria; order Squamata; family Colubridae; genus Pituophis; species Pituophis catenifer. The sequence continues at coordinate 89,805,485 of NW_027256887.1, forward strand.
TGTTTGCCAGGGGAAGGGATCAGCCTCTTCTGCCTGTGTAGAGCTGCGGCTGCCTTGCTCTTCTGGGTGGAAGGAGGTTGGAAGGTCTGCCTGAAGCTTGAGGAGGAAAGATTTAGAGAAGCCTTCCGTTCTTATGAAACTTTCTCACCAGGGTCCTGTTTTCTTCTCCTTTTTTTTAATTTGATTTATATGCCGCCCTTCTCCGGAGACTCAGGGCGGCTTACAGTACGTTAAGCAATAGCCTTCATACTTTTGTATATTTATACAGTCAGCTTATTGCCCCCACAAACCGGGTCCTCAATTTACCTACCTTAGAAAGGGTGGAAGGCTGAGTCAACCTTGAGCCTGGTGAGATTTGAACTCGCAGTAATTGCAGGCAGCTGGAAGCTAAATACCTTTAACAGTAGCATTAGTCTGCTGCGCCACTCAGGCCCCTTAAACATTCCTTCACTCACAGGCGCTTTGCTGACTGGCTGAAGGTAGCTAGAGGCAACGGTCAGTCTTGGTTTGCACTTAAGCCACAAGCTACCAATCTGGGCCTCTTCTCCAACCAGAACTTTGACGTTGTGGGAATCCTATCTAGTCCCTTATCCCGGATGGTGCTTTTTCAGGAGTCCTTGTTTTTTCTTTGAAGGTGTTTCACTTCTGACAGAGCTGAAGAAGCTTCTTGGATGAGAAGTGAAACATCTTCAAAGAAAAAACAAAGAAAGCCCAGTTGCCTCCTGAAAAAGCTCCTTTGGGACAACCGTGGCCTGGATGACAGAGAATCTCTACTTATCCTGGAGTTCTGGGGTGCTGGAGGGAGCCAGCTGGACCCCCAGATTCCTTCCCACAGACAGGGCTGCCTGGCCTCCCTCTTTCCCCGACTGAACCGCTGTTGGCTTGAGGGTGGATTCTGGAAGATGGGTGAGGATTCCCAGGGGGGGCTTTGGGGTTTCCACCCGACTTCTTGGAAGAGACACTCAGTTTTCAGGAAAGGAAAGCCAGGTGGGATCAAGTGGTCAGCCGTTGCCCTTTGAGCCCTGTGGATGTGTGTCCAACTGGGTCCTGACCCATTTTGTTTGGGGCCACCTCACCCACTGGGTGGGGAGGGGGGGCGCTTCAAGGCCTGCTACTCTTACACCAAGGCCGGATTTCTGGCAGAGCCCCTGCCTCTTCTCCCCTCCCTCCCCCTGAGAGGCTTCTCTCATCTGAAGTTCTTTGGAGAGCTGGGTGCAGCCTGGGTGGCCGCTGGTCAGGGAGGGAGCGGTGAGCTCATTTTCTTGGAGGGGGTGGCTGCGTCAAGAGTTGCTGCCTTTTTGTTTTATTTCGGTATCCAATTTCTACAGCTGCCCATCACAATCAATGATTCTAGGCAGTTCACAGTTCAAAAAAATACCGCAATTAAAAGACTAAAATCATTTTGAAACAGTCCAAAATAAATATACATAGCGCAGCTGGTCAGGCACAAAAGATCAGATCTACACGCGAAGGTTCAGTTAAAATGATTTGTTGCTCAAAGCCTCTGTGCAGGAATCTTCTCAAGCAACAGTTAGCCCCTGCTGGGAGTTTGTTGAGGGCCAATGGACTTCATGCTTGCTTATGGCTACCTAGGGACTCTAGGCTGATTCCTCCTTTAACTCCATCTCTCTTCCTACAACAGCCAAGATATTTGACCTGTTAGCAATAAAGCTAGGAAACGGGGACCCTTGACATTCTCACCGCACTAGGAGAATTCCAGGTTCAGCACAGGGATGGCACGAGGAAAAAAATGGTCCCTGTGTCTGGTGCAATGCCTTGTAGCGCCATCCTGAGGAGACAAAACAGATTATGTCCTGGATGTGAGCTGTAGGTATCTTCTCAGCCCTCCTGACCCACGCAATAGGCAGGTCTTCTATGGAGTCATTGGACTTGTGGATGAGGCCTTAAGCCCAGGGGGACCCAGACCAAGAACCCCTCAACCAATGGGGAGCATCAGAAGAGAAATGAGCCTGTGCCCCAGGCGAGCGTCACAATGCTCCAGCTCACACCAAAGTGGATGGAGGCTGGCAGCGGGGTTGCGCCCCTTTGGTGAGACAGCTGATTCCCAAGTCTGGGCTGCAGAGATGCCACATTTCTTTCCGTGTCTGTGGACCAAACCATCTCCAGGAGAGTCCTCTGGTTATAGATGGTGGTGGTGGGGTATCTCCCCATGTAAGAAAACATTTAGGAAAAATACAGATCCCAGCCCTTGACGGAGAGAGGGGAGGAGAAGAAACAAAAGGAAGGGATGAAGGCACCAAGGCCATGCTCGGTTTGGAAGGAGCAGGAGGCAGGAGCTGGAGGCAAAGCAGAACCTGGAGCCGGAGTCAAAAGAGGGATCAGCCTAGAATCTCTACGTAGCCACAAATGTACTAAATCCAACCCACCATGAATCCCTTTGACCCTTATAAACCCCTAGCAGCTGCTGAACATTAGTTGAGACGATTCCTGTACCAAGGCAATACTTCGGTTTAATTGGACTTTCAGATATGGTTCCTGGTCTTTTGCTTGTGGCCAGATCCAGTTCGCGTGCTGGGCTGGCTGAGTGGGAAGCAGCTAAAAGAGGTCCAGTTCCATGGGTGGGCTTTTTCCAGCTTCTGGACCTGGGGCTGCCTCTCTTCTGGGGCTTCCCCAAGCCCCCCCCCTTTCTCCCTCTCCTCTTGAGGCTTCCTTGTTCCCACCTAGTCCCTGTCCCTTGCTGGAGCCCTCCTGTCTCCCTTCTTCCCTCCCTCCAGCCCCCTCCTCCTTTTCCCCTTCCCACCACTGCTCTCCTGCTTGGGCAACAGGCCAAGGAGGTTGGTTGCCTCCAACAGACCAGAGGTAGGGGAGCTGCGCTGCACAGGGCCACGAGAAGGGAAGCTGGTGGGTCCGTTGTGCAACCTGGTCATAGCCGTCCTCCGGAAAGGACAACGTGGGATGTGGGCTGAAAACAGATCGAGCTGGCTCCATCTGCAGCAATCCAGTAAGAGCTCAGACGAGGAGACTCGGCCTCTCCTGGGTCTGCGGTGGGAAGAGAGCCGACAGGTTTGAAGGCTGCTGAAGGCTTCTGCCTTCCAAATGTTTGGCTTTGGGAAGCAGCTGGTGGGGTCTGTGCCACGTTTCTGCTTTGGATTGTTTTGGCTCAGTTTGGGTGGGTGGATGGATGGATTGAATGGGCTTCTACTCTGTGTTTACTCACGTCCGTCTTGTGATCTGGGGAACACATGGCATGAAACGTCAAAGCAGAGCATCCTAAAAACTACACCGCCACAGAACTGAGGCCTCTAAAAGATCTGCAGTCAGTCCCCCCAGCCAGGTCACCAGAGGGAAAAGGCGGGTCTTCAAGATTTTATGGGAAAAAAATGGGGGGAAAATTGATGTTTGTAAAACTTTTTCAATTAAAAAAAAGAAGATTTTATGGGAGGCTAGCAGGGCCAAGGCCATCTGGGTCTTGGGGGAGGCTGTTCCAACAGACAGGCCGTATAGGTAGTCCTTGACTTGCAGCCATCATTGAATAACCGAGTTGGAAGGGACCTTGGAGGTCTTCTAGTCCCACCCCCTGCTCAAGCAGGAGACCTTATACCTTCTGGACAAATAGCTGTCCAATCTCTTCTTGAAAATCTCCAGTGTTGGAGCCCCCACAACTTCTGGTGGCAAGCCATTCCACTATATTAATTGTTCTAATTATCAGGAAGTTTCTCCTTAATTCCAGGTTGCTTCTGTCCTTGATGAGTTTCCATCCATTGCTTCTTGTCCTGCCTTTGGGTGCTTTAGGGAATAGGTTGACCCTCCCCTCTTCTTTGGTGAAGCCCCTCAAATATTGGAAAACTGCTATCATGTCACCCCTAGTCCTCCTTTTCATTAGACGGCATAGACTCTCTGTGGCACATCTTCCTTTTTGTCCTAGAAGAAGGAAGCTTGAAGGCTTTGGTTGAAAGGTTGAGTGTATTTGCACCGTCCTCTGTCTGGGGGGGGCGTCTCTTCTTCCAGGGAGGAAGATGACCTCCCTTCCCCCACCCCACCATGAGCAACAGATGTGAGGGACCCTCAAAGCTTCCCAAGAAAGCCCTTCAAGCTGACCACTGTCCCTTGTTCAGACAGCCCTCCCCCCCCCACCACATGAGTTTAATTTCAATTGTCATTTGGCAGCTTCAGTCATCCGGCTCTAAGTGGCTGTGATGTTACGAAGGTAGCGACAAGAAACAAGCAAAAATAAGACGAATAAATTAAAGGCATGAAATCAGAAAAGGGAAAAGGAGCATCCCTAACAGAAGTTGACACGCATGGCAGACGGTAGTCATGCCCCTCGCCAATGACTCCTCTGGCATCTGCCACAGCAGCTGGTCCCAGGAAGGGGGGGGGGAAACCAATAGGACTAGTCCCATATTGAGTGGGGGGGGTTGTGAAGTGGGGGGAGTGTCATGCTGGTCCCCGGCATGTCCAGGCATGGATGTGGCAGCCACCGGGTTTTGGAGAGGGACTTGATGGAACTGTTGTGAGATGGGGCACTGCGAGATAAAGAAAGAACTTTACTCTTGTCTCTGTGAAATGTTACCCTGTTCCTTAAACTAAAGTACTAGAAAGGGTGCAGAGAAGGGCAACAAAGATGGGTAGGGAACTGGGGGATAAAACATACGAAGAACGGTTGCAGGAACTGGGCATAGCTAGTTTAATGAAAAGAAGGACCAGGGGGTGACATATTCGCACTTGTCCAATATTTGAGGGGCTGCCCTAAAGAAGAGGGGGTCAAGCTCTTCTCCAAAGCACCCGAAGGCAGGACAGGAAGGATGGAAACGAATCCATTAACTAATCAAGGAGAGAAGCAACCTAGAATTACGGAGAAATTTCCTGGCAGTGGGAACAGTTAATCAGTGGGACAGAAGTTGTGGGTGCTCCAAGACCAGAGGCTTTTAAGAAGGGGTTGGACAGCCATTTGTCTTGATATCCTGTAGTATAAGCTTTCCTCCTGAGCAGGGGGTTGGACTAGAAGACCTCCAAGGTCCCTTCCACCTCTGTTATTCTGCGCAAGGCTGGCAGAGGCGTCCTCAGGAGCTTCCCTCTTATTTTGCAGCAGTGGTTTTAACATCTGTCCCCTTGCCTCTGATCTGGTGCCGTTGCTAATTCTGGCCGTGATGGGGAAGGAAGGACGCTTGGGACAAGGCTGGGTAATTAATGGATGTTCTTCTCTTGGGCCATTTGTCCCGGCAGATGATGGGCTGTCAGAGGCACCTCTGGGAGGCTTTACAAAAGGTTGAGCGGAACCCAGCGGGGCTGGTGTTTTATGGCTGCACCCTCAATTTTGCTCTCTCCTCCGCGATCCTGGGGAGGTCACAGTCTTCTGAAAAACGAATGCCTTGTTGGTCTGCAAGAGAGGGGAAAGTCACGGGAATCTGGGAGGTTTTCTTGGTTGCCTCGTCTTATCTTTTTCTTGGTTATCTGCTTCCTCCCGTGGCTGAGTGTGAAACGTGGCATTAATTAGCCTGAATTAGCCACGGGCTGCATCCTCTCTACCAGTACAAGGCAAGATCAGAGATGGAAAAAACAGAACAGAATAACAGAGCTGGAAGGGGCCTCAGAGGTCTTCTAGTCTAACCCCCTGCTCAGGCAGGAAACCTTACACCATTTCAGACAAATGGCTGTCCAATCTCTTCTTAAAAGCCATCAGTGAGGGAGCCCCCACAACCTCTGGAGGGAAGCTGTTCCTTTGGTTAATGGTCCTCCCTGTTAGGAGGTTTCTCCTTAGATCCAGGTTGCTTCTCTCCTTGATTAGTTTCCACCCATTGCTTCTTCTCCTGCCTTCAGGGGCTTTGGAGAATAGCTTGACTCCCTCCTCTTCTTTGGGGCAGCCCCTGAGATATTGAAACACTGTTATCATGTCACCCCTAGTCCTGCTTTTCATTAAACTAGACATGCCCAATTCCTGCAAACGTTCTTCATAATATATTAAATTAAATAGGTGTATATTTAATTATAAATCTAAATTATAAAATGTAACGTAGAGGTAAAGCCTGCAAAGAGGCAGGTAGGCCTGGGAAGACCAGAACGGTGCAGACAGTTAATGGAGAGTGGAGACATGGAGCGACGCAGCCGGGAGGTTCAGAGAATTTCCCCACCACGCGTGGTCAGTGACCTTAGCGCTGAGACTCCTGTCTTTTCATTCAAGTCGAGGCGGCCTTTAAGAACTGGCCATCAGGGTCAGAGCACTCTTCTCAAGTCTTGAGGTTGGGGCTCTGGGATAACTGCAGGTACTCCTCAACTTATGACCAGTTGCTTAGCGGCTGTTTGAAGTTACGACCGACTGCCTGAAGGTACTTACGACCTGGATTTGAACTTCTGACAGCTGTCCCCTCCTCCCCCCACCCCCGTGGCCATATGTCCACATGTCTGGCATTCAGCAAACCTCTTGCAGTTACGGCCACCCGCAGGATCACGCAGTCACAGGAACTCATTTTATGACGGTTTTGCTGAACATTGGCATTTGCTTCAGACCCTAGCAAACAACAGCACCGGAAAAATTGATTTATGACTGGTTCTCGCACTGCTGCAGCATCCTTATGGTCACGTGATCAAAATTTGGACACTTGGCTATTGTCTCACATTTATGACGGTTGCAGTGTCCCAGGGTCACGTGATCCCCTTTTGCGACCTTCTGACAAGCAAAGTCAAGGGGGAAGCCGGATTCACTTAACAACCGTGTTATGGACTTAACAATTGCAGTGATTCACTTAACACCTGTGGCAAGAAAGGTCATAAAATGGAGCAAAACTCAGTTAACAAATGTCTCGCTTAGCAACAGAAATGTTGGGCTCAATTGTGGTCATAAATCGAGGACTACATATAAACCGATGGCCTATTCTTCCTTCTTGGGCCAAGCCCCCCCCCACCCTTGTATATGAGGAAGCCCACCCAGGTTCCTAAAAGTACCCAGTGGTTGTGGGGCAGCATTGCAGGCGGATTCTGTCAACTGCTCAGAGAGGGCGGCAAAAGCCCTGTGAAGCGGCATAGAAGTCTAAGGGCCAGGGCTGTACAGGTGGCAAGGAGTCACACATCCCCGTGCCGGCTTGGGGTCCTCAGATTTTGGCCGTTTCCTGCAGCTGAAGTGGAGCCCCCAGTGAGCCGTGCAGAGCCCCCTTGCTGGGATGTGTCTTGCCAATCCTGGATGATGCCATGCGGAGCCTTCCTCTCCCTCGCTTAGCAACCGCATCCTCCCGGGAGGAACACGGAGCCGGCAGCGCCAACATCCCAGGCAGCTCATTATCCCTGAGCCGCCAAACCGGCTTCAAAGGCTGGCAGACTCTCGCACACGGGCGCAGGAGTTGTAAAATGAGAGGAAGGCGCTCCAGCCTCCAGAAGGAACTCGTTGGGCACCTCCAGGAAACGGGGAGGGGGGGTTTGCTTGGGGGCAGCGCTTCCCATTACATTTGTGGGCTGAGCTGGTGTGGAAGACTCCCCCCCAGCTGTGGGTTTTGGTCTCTTGAAAAGGTATGTGCCTCTAGCAAGGAGGCCGTTTTCCACCTCTGAAGCTCCCCCACTTAAATCAGGCCCCCCATCATCCCCAGCCTGTGTGTTCAGACATGTAGAGGATACCAAATTAGAGAAACAGGTAGTCCATCTCCCATCATTCCCAGCCTGTGTGCTCAGAGGCATCTGGAGGATACCAAATTAGGAAAACAGGAAGTCTGCCGCCCATCATCCCCAGCCTGTATGCTGAGATACATCTGACGGGTACCAAAGGAGGGAAAGATGTAGCAGTCCAGATTAGGAGTCTGTAAAATCCCTTTGCTGCTCAATTTCCTGCTGTTTTTAAGCCTTCCTTGGCTGGGTGATTTTAAGCATGGTTGGCTGGGGAATTCTGGGAGTTGAAGTCCACAGGTCTTAAAATTGCCAAGAGTGGACATTCCTGGTTTTCAACGTATCTTGCTGAACACCAGGGATTATGAACGTATCTTTGTAAATGACTTAGATGAGGGGATAGAAGGGGAGCTCATCAAATCTGCAGGTGACACTATACTAGCAGGAACAGCCAACGCCCCAGAAGACAAGTTCAGGATCCAAAAAGATCTTGACAGACTTGAGCAATGGGCCCCATCCAACAATATGAAATTTGATGTGGAGAAAAGCAAGGTTTTACACCTGGGCAGGAAAAACCAAAGATACAAGCATAGACTAGGCGAAACCTGGCTCAAAATCAGTAACTGTGAGAGGGACCTTGGAGTCCTCGGGACGATCCCTTACACATGAGTCAGCCGTGAGCGGCAGCAGCCAAAAAAGCTAATACAATCCTTGGTTGTATAAACAGAAGCATAGAATCAAGATCATGTGAAGTATTAGTACCGCTTTATAAATCATTAGTAAAGCCACACCTGGAAAACGGCATCCCATTTTGGTCACCACATTAGAAAAAGGATGTTGAGACTTTGGGAAAAGTGCAGAGAAGAGCAAATAAGATGAATAAAGGCTTGGAGACTAAAACATACGATGAACGGTTGTAGGAACTGGGCATGGCTAGTCTAGGGAAAAGAAAGACTGGGGTGACATGATAACAGTCTTCCAATATTTGAGGGGCTGCCCCAAAGAAGAGGGAGTCCACTTATTTTCCAAAGCACCAGAAGGCAAAACAAAGAATGGATGGAAACTGATCAAGGAGAGAAGCCACCTGGAACTAAGGAGAAACTTCCTAACAATGAGGACAATTAACCAGTGGAACAGCTTGCCACTGGAAGTTGTAGGTGCTCCATCACTGGAGATTTTTAAGAAAAGATTGGACAATCACTTGTCTGAAATGGCATGGGGTCTCTTGCTTGAGCAGGGGGTTGGGCTAGAAGACCTCCAAAGTCCCTTCCAGCTCTATTCCGAATTGAATTGAATTGGTCTAGTCTCAACTCCATGGTCTGAGCCTTAATCTGGGAGAAGGGCTGTTTTGGGGACTAGAGACTTCAACTTGGAAAGAAGGTGAAACACAAATGCAACAAGCCATTGTAGGCATTGAGTTTTTAAAAATGTATTATATATTTATAATATATATTTAATTTATATATATATCAGTAACAACAGGAAGATATAATAAAGGACAAGCAAAAATATAGTAGCTCTAGAAAGAGATATATAGGATGATGAATAAGTAAGTAACATTTGTAGAAACTAAGACTCCGTCCATAAAATGTTAATATAAAACTCGATCAATACTTTAACATACTGTCAGGTCTAGTCGTCCAGGCCATTCATTGCTCCAAACTCCCCATTTTCAGACCGTATGTTATTCCGACACTGTGATATTTATACAGCGTGTGCCTCAAGGCTTCGTGATCTATTATGCAAGGGCCTCAGAGGATTCAGTGGGAAGAAGTGAAAAGAAACGCACAGACACAGGTGGTCCTCACTTAATAACATTTGTTTAATGACTGCTCTGACGGCACTGAAACAAGGGCTGGGGGGGTCCTTCTCCAGACCTACCCAGGCCAGGGGGGTGTCCGGTGCTGGTGCCGAATTCAGAAGGACAAACGGGGCGTCCAAGGAGAACTTAAACCCACAGGGGTTTAACAGGTTGGGGAAGATGGTCTCTGGGTCCCCTTAACCCTCATCCCAGCCATCCGGCAGAAAACATCTGGGGTGTCCCAGGCAAGAGACGGCAGCTAATTCTGCTGGGTTCAGATGGTGGGGCATCCTCCCTGGGGGTCTCTCTGGGGCTGCAGCCTGGTGCAAAACCCTCTTGCGTTTCCTTCCTGTCCCCCCAGAGCGATTCCTAGTTTAGTCCTTTCTGGCCATCTTAGATCCAGGTTATTTGCTCATCCTCTGCATTGTCCTTCTGGGCAATGAATCGAAACGTGCCGGCGTCTGTCTTGCCTCCTCTGCACGCTGACGTTTGCTCTGCTCTCTGCGGCTTCCTTGGAAGGCCGGGTTGCAGCAGGAGACCTCTTCAACGTTCCTTTCTGCAGGCAGGAAAGGTACTTCATCAGCCTGGCATTGACGTATGTTTGCTTGCCCATTAAGGGCCGTCAACGTGTCCCTTGTCTGAATGCTGGCATTGATTGCCATCTGTTTGGCTGTCCTGTTATTCCAGCGACTCCGTGGATTGAGGAGTGGGAGGCTGGGATCCAATGAAGATGGGCTTGTGCAAGGTTCCTGGTCTACCAGCCTTTGGCCTCAGGGATCTGGGCTCCTGCCTCTCCTCAGAAGGTCTTGAGACTCTGGAGAGAAGAACGACAGAGATGACAAAAGTCCTGGAGGCTAAAACATAGGAAGAATGGTTGCAGGAACTGGTTATGTCTAGTTTAATGAAAATAAGGTTTAGGGGAGACAGGATAGCAGTCTTCGAATATCTCAGGGGTTGCCCCAAAGAAGAGGGAGTCAAGCTATTCTCCAAAGCACCCGAAGGCAGGACAAGAAGCAATGGGTGGAAACTAATCAAGGAGAGAAGCAACCTGGAACTAAGGAGGAATTTCCTAAAAGTGAGAACAATTAACCAGTGGAACTGCTTGCCTCCAGAAATTGTGGGTGCTCCATCACGAGGCTTTTAAGAAGTGCTTAGACAGCCATTTGTCTGAAATGGTAGAGGGTCTCCTGCTTAAGCAGGGGATGGATTAGAACAGTGGTCCCCAACCTTTTTATCGCCGCGGCCCGCTGAGCGCGCGCAGGGGTGGGGGCACAGCCCAGGAGCTTTTGCGCACGGCCCATTGCGCACGGCCCAGGAGCTTTTGCGCACGGCCCAGGAGCCTTTGCGCTGCAGCGTTTATGTCCCCCGGCCGCTGTGCGGCCCGGTGCCAGGTACTCCACGGCCCAGCACCGGTCCGCGGACCGGGGGTTGGGGACCACTGGATTAGAAGACCTCCAAGGTCCCTTCCAACTCTGTTATTCTGTTAATTGTGTTTTCTGTGAATACCATGGACAGTTCCCAGTAATCCTCTTCAAGGTCAGGATTCAAAGGCATCAATGACAGGTAGTTCCCGACTTGCGACCACAATTGAGCCCAAAATTTCTGTTGCTAAGTGAGAAGATTTGTTAAGTGAGCTTTGCCTCATTTTACGACCTTTCTTGCCACAGTTGTTAAGTGAATCACTGCAGTTGTTAAGTCAGTAACACGGCTGTTAAGTGAATCCGGCTTCCCTCCTGACTTTGCTTGTCAGAAGGTCTCAAGAGGAGATCACGTGACCCTTAGAAGTCCGTGCCAGTTGCCAAGCCTCTGAATTTGGATCACGGGATCAGGGTGGGCTGCTGTAATGGTTGCGAGTGTGAAAAATGGTGAAAAGTGAAATAAGTCCCTTTTTTCATGATGATGTAACTTTGAATAGTCACTAAATGTCCTGTTGTAAGCCGAGGATGGCCTGTCCTCTTCCTTCCCTGCTTCTTCGGCATCCATGGAGCCTGAGAGGGAATAGCTCGGCTTGCCCGATTCTGGTCTTTGGAGGTGAAGGCCTCTTGGCCTCTGAAGATCTTTTCCAGGCCTTCGTGCCAGGCTGTGGCATAGTTCTTGACTGTTTGTTCTTTGACACTCGGTGTCCTTTCCTCCCCTTCCCTCCAATGGCCTCTGTTTCTTGGAGAGGTCCCAGATGAGTCCTCAAACTTTTCTTGGCAAGGTTTTTCAGAAGCCATTTGCCATTGCCTCCTTCCTAGGGTTGAGAGAAAGTGACTGGCCCAAGGTCGGCCAGTGGCTTCGTGCCCAAGGCAGGACTAGAACTCACAAACTAGTTTCTACTCCGATATTCTCCATGGATGGTGGATCCTAAAGGGCAGAAGCTCTCCTGCCTTCCAGCATCTTCTCTCCCAAATCTCAGGCTGGTTACCAGACTTGTTGTTCCTCGTTGGCTGTAGAGATAACGTTAGGCCTCCCCTTTTTTTCTTTTTCATTTTGCACCTTAATTTTTATAACTCTGGCTGGCAGATCCTTGGGCGTCAGGTAGAGTGATCAGCATGGCTCAGAATATTAATGTTTCGTCCTCCAATTTTAAACCATACACGTCTTTTTCCAATTCAGCTCCCCTTAAAATATATTCAGCATATAGACTGAAGAAATAATGGGAGCATCCACGGACTTCCCTCGTTCCTTCGTGGACCCCAAGACTGTTGCGGGTTTTACCCTGTGGGATCCAGGCTGTGGCTTCTTCCTCCGGTGACAGTGCAGGTTTCTCAGGAGAACCCCGAGCAGATCTGGAATCCCCATTTTTCTAAGAATATTCCACCCCTTAACACGTCAATGCAAGTGAAGGCCTTTGTCAAATCGGTGAAGGGATATTGATTTCATTTTGATATTCTTGGACTTTTTCAATTATTTAGCAAATGTCAAGAGTAATGAATGTCTCCTGTTCGCCTTTTCTAAAATCGGCTCAGACATCTGCCGTCTCCCTCCCCAGGTGGGACTCTAATATCCCCTGTATAGAATAGAATAGAATAGAATAGAATAGAATAGAATAGAATAGAATAGAATAGAATAGAATAGAATAGAATAGAATAGAATAGAATAGAATAGAATAGAATAGAATAGCAAAGTTGGAAGGGACCTTGGAGGTCCTCTATTCCAACCCCCTGCTTAGGCAGGAACCCCTACACTACTTCAGACAAATGGTTATCCAACATCTTCTTAAAACTTCCAGTGATGGACATTCACAACATCTGGAGGCAAGTTGTTCCACTGATTAATTGTTCTAACCGCCAGGAAATTTCTCCTTAGTTCTAGGTTGCTTCTCTCCTTGGTTAGTTTCCATCCACTGCTTCTTGTCCTGCCCTCAGGTGCTTTGGAGAATAGCTAGACTCCCTCTTCTTTGTGGCAGCCCCTGAGATATTGGAAGACTGCTATCGTGTCTCCCCTGGTCCTTCTTTTCATTAAACTAGACCTACCCAGTTCCTGCAACCGTTCTTTACTGTATATGATCCTGAGCATTATTTTGCTAGCTGGTGACATTAAGGATATTGTGCAAGAGTCCCACATTTATGTTCCACATTTCCACCGGAGTTCTGCGTTTGTGGCTTTGGGTTTTGTTTTTCAGTGTGGCAACTTCCGTAGCGAAGAGTTTTGTTGTGGCTATCTCACAAACCTCATTTGTGCTACAGAAGGGAAGGCAGGAAGTCCTTGAGTTACGAGTACGAGTGGTCCTCCTCTTCAGCAGGACAGAGAAAGGAAGGGGGGAAGGATATTTATTGGTGGCGTACAGACGGTGCGTGATGAAGAGGTTAAGGATGAATTATGGAACGTTTTGTGCCGAGATGAAGGTCGGGGCTGGACGCGAGGCAACCAAAGAGATGAAATACTGAGTTACAGATAGACCTCATTTAATGGCCAGTCACCGAATGGCCATTCAAAGTTACGATAGACTCCCTCCCAAGAAGTTACCTATGACACCGTTGTGAAGGTAAAGGTGCCCACAGTCACGACATGCAGAATAACAGAACAACAGGACAGAATAACGGAGTTGGAAGGGACCGTGGAGGTCTTCTAGTCTGCTCATTTCAGATAAATGGCTGTCCAATCTCTTCTTAAAAGCCTCCAGTGTTGGCGCATCCACAACTTCTGGAGGTAAATTGTTCTCACTGTTAGGAAATTCCTCCTTAGTTCCAGGTTGCTTCTCTCTTTGGTTGCTTCTTCTCGTGCCTTCTGGTGCTGTGGAGAACAGGTTGACTTCCTCTTCTTTGGGGCAGCCCCTCCAATACTGGAACAGGGCTGTCATGTCACCTCTTCCTACAACAGTTGCAAGTATGGTCATAAATCACTTTTTTAAGGTTCATTGTAACTTCAAACGGTCACTAAATGAATGGTTGTAAATTGAGGACCTGCGCCTGTAATGGGCTTCACACTGACGTCCGTTCACATGCAGGGAACCCAACTTGGAAACCTGCCCTTGGGGCGCCTGTTTCGCCCCCCCTTCACACGGGAGCATTTGGATCTAAATATTTGTACAATTAGTGGCTCTTTATGAAGTCGGCTTATCAACTGGAAACAGAAATAAGCTGTTGAAAATTCAGAGCACCTTTTTTCCCTTCGCATTTGTTTCTGAAGTGCCAGACGACCAAAGAGGCCCATTTATCTTGTCTTCTGTTCTCTCCCCTGGCCTTTCAGATAAATCCCTCCATGCGGAGAAGGTGCTTCTGACTCTTCCAGCCCTTTTCTTTTCCTTTTTTCTGATCTCAGTGCCAAAAGCAAACAAACAGCAGAAGAGAAACAACACACAAAGTTATTTTTCAAGGAAAGATGGAACTGATTTTAAAATGAAAATGGGCGTAGAAGAGAATAACAGAGTTGGAAGGGACCTCAGAGGTCTTCTAGTCCAACCCCCTGCTTAGGCAGGAAACCACTTCAGACCAAAGGCTATCCAACCTCTTCTTAGAAACCTCCAGGGATGAATCGCCCACAGCTTCTGAAGAGTTCAGGCTTGAGGGTTCCTTTTGGAGTGATGGACCATGGACCAAAAAGTGTTCCAGAACGACAACAATTTTGACCATCTAATCCGCCTAAATCTGCATTGTCCATCCTCCGTGTTGGCCTCCCCGCAACATTCCCACCTTTGCTTTCTGCGAGGAGCTTGGGATTCCCGCGGCCCTTTCTTTCTCCTTCCAAGTCCTGCCGACCAATCCTGGCAAGAGGAAGCTGCTTGTGCCGCTCCAAGGAAGCGGTTGGACGCGTGGAGGAGCCCAGGTGAAGGAGGAGGGACACGGTAGCAGGAAGAAGGAATTGTGCTGCAAAGAACATTCATGGCAAACGTTAAGCTGTTTTCCCAGTTATTGTGGGTGCAAATGGCTGGCCAGCAGCCCTACGTAAGGCCCTTTCCCTGTGGAGAAGACTTGCTCACAAGAAAAGGTTGAGATGACAGGTAGCCGAGGTCCACAGCACACCAGGCTCCCACCTGCTGTCTCCCAGAGTTTGTCTCCAAATTTCATTTTCATTGTTTCGATGACACAATCTAACCATCCCCTCTGCCCTCCCCTTCTCCTTCCTCCCCCAAGATCAGGGTTATAGAGGAGAATATTTGTAGCTCAGGGTTGATAGATAGGAGGGGTCCTTGGTGCTCTCCAACCCTGGAGGTTCTCTTGCAGACATTTCATGACCCAACTAGGTAATGTCATCAGTGCTAGAAGGGAGGTTGCAGAGAGGAGGAGGAGGAGGAGGAGGAGGAGGAGGAGGACTGTGGCGTCCTTGGTGTTCTCTTGCAGACATTTCATGACCCAACTAGGTAACCTCATCAGTGCTAGTGACTAATCCTGATGAGGTTATCTAGTTTGGGTCATGAAACATCCCCAAGGAAACCACCAAGCTCAGAGAGGGGCCTTCAGGGTCTTCTCAGGGAGTGCTCTCTCTCTCTTCTCATTCGGTGGCCAAAGTATTTGAGCTTCAGGGTCTGTCCTTCCAAAGAACGGGGTTGGTTTCCTTTAGGATCGACTGATTGGATCTCCTTGCACTCCAAGGGACTCTCAAGAAAATTAAGGGAATTTTAAGGAGAAACTTCCCAACAACGAGAACAATTAACCTGTGGAACAGAAGTTGCCTTCAGAAGTTGTGGGTGATCCATCACTGGAGGTTTTTAAGAAGAGATTGGACAATGATTTGTCTGAAATGGTATACTAGGCCTCTTGCTTGAGCAGGGTTGGACTAGAAGTCCTTCATGGTCCCTTCCAGCTCTATTCTGATTGATTGATTGATTGATTGATTGAGGTCTTCTCCAGCACCCTTCTTCCAGTTATAATCATCTTAAAAGAGAATTATTATTATTATTATTATAATGGGCTATTGTTGAGTTGTGTTTTTAACCTGTATACAATCCAGAGTTGGGTGGCCTTATAATCAGTAATAAATGACTTATTTTTTTCTGACTGTTTTGCTACAACTCCTCTACTCCTCAGTAAGTATAGTATTGAGAGTTGTGATTATGTGAAAGCAGTTGTGTTGTATAGACCATGAAAGGGGTGTGTCCCTCAGTTGTTGGTCCACTAAGAAAAGGTTCTTGGGTCCCAGAAGGGGCTCTGTAAGGGCCTTCGGCTTTGCCATAGACGATAATCCTCACCCTCTCACTTGGGGGGAATGAAGTTGAACAGGCCTGTGCTTTCTCCACACTCCGCATTGGCAGGACATGGATTATGGGCATTTGAGTCAGGCTGCAACTCTGCGGTGACTTCGTGGGGTGCCAGAGCTGGCTGCAGCTCCCAGGAGAATAGTCCTACACTTACGACCGCAGTTGTGACCAGGATTTCCATTGCTAACCAAGGTGTTTGTTAAGTGAGTCAGTCCTTATTATACACCTTTTTTTGGCCAGGGTTGTTAAATGAACCATGCAGTCCTTAAGCAAATCTGGCTTCTCTGATTGCCCCCTGGGAAGGTCGCAACCGGCGAACCCATGACCAAGGGGCACCACAGCCATTGCAAATAGCAATAGCCCTTAGACTTATATACTGCTTTGCGGTGCTTTCCAGCCCTCTCTAAGTGGTTTACAGAGTCAGCCTCTTGCCCCAACAATCTGGGTCCTCATTTTATCGACCTTGGAAGGACAGGAGGCTGAGTCAACCTGGAGCCTGGTGAGATTTGAACTGCCAAATTGCAGGCAGCCGGCAGGCAGCAGAAGCAGCCGGTAGTCCTGCGTTCTAACCACTGGGCCACTGCGGCTCAAATACCTCCTGGTTGCCAAGCAGCTGGTCTTGCTGCGATGGTCGTAAGTGTGAGGACTGATCATTAGTCACTTTTCCAGTGCTATTTTGATTTTAAATACTTGGTTGTAAGTCAAGGAGGATCCGTACTTGCGGGAAAATCGCCCTTCCTCTCCAGATTGGCTTTTTTTGTGAACTTTACACTTGCTTGCAGTTGTGTTTCTTTCTCCGACTGCCTTTTTTCAGAGGGTGGGGCACCAGGGATGGATGCATTGTCCTGAAAGCCTTTGTTATTCGGAGAGTCCCCCTTCTGGGTGAGTTGGGGGGATCTGGGGGTGCTGTGGGATTGCCCAGACTCTTTGGGGGGAGGGGGGATTTTGGGATCCTTGCTCAGTTGGGCCAGCCAAGAACAATTTCCCTAAAAGGCAACTGGACTTTGTTTTGTGTTTCTTTGAAAATGTTTTGCTTCTCATCCAAGAAGCTTCCTCTCTTCTGAACAGACACATTCGGGCTTTCAGGCTCTCCTTAGATCTGGGCCTCCCCTCCCCCACCCCACCCTTGGCTGGCATGTCCTGTTTGGACCTACAATGCAGAGAGCTGATCAGTTTGGGACGGTGGGGGGGGGGGGCAGAGGGTTTCTGGAAGCCCTGGGCCAATTTTCTGCCTCCCAGGCGATGCTGTGAAAGTTGCTCCCTATGCTTGGAAAGAATGGTTGATTTGAACTTGCTGCCTCCTGCAGAGCCAAGCCGGCTTGGGAGGGCAGGTTAGCTGGGGAGATGAGCCAATCTGGCTCAGGGCGGACTGGGCTTAATGGGCTCACTGGTTTGTGCTTATGGGGAGGGCCTGTGTGTGCCTGCAAGGACCTAAGAGGAAGGGGGCTGTTGTCACCATTTTGGGTCCTGGGGCGGTGGGCAGCAAACCAGGCTGTCCATTGGGGTCCTGTGCTGGGGAGGAGGGGGGCTCTGCGGGGAGACGGGAAGGAGGGTCGTGAGCAGGGTTGGGAAAGGCTGGGCGAGGGCTGGACTTTCTCTACTGCCTCAAGAGAGGGGGAGGGGGAGGGGGTCCCAGCTGGTCCCAATAAGCCATCGCATCCTTCATTCCTTCGGGCATCGGGAGACCCCAGCCCCGATCCCCCACCCCCGCCTTGTCAAGGGCAGATCCCAGCTGGTCGGCTAACTTTAAAGCAGGAGTTTGGGCAAGGCGGGATGGGGACCACCAGGAAGGCCAGCTGTGCCGCCCAAGGCTGGGGAGCCTTTTCTGGAGCGGGTGGGGGGCTCAGGAGTGGCCGGGGGAGAGCGGCGGGTGGGCTCAGAGGCTGCCCCGAGCCCTGCCCATTGCCTGCCTGCTTCTCTGCGGAGGGGGTCCCGGCGGCCAGAGCGCCCCTCCCCTCCCGGCCCCTCCGTCTGGCCGCCGTCCGCGGGGGGCCGGCCCGGTGGGTCCCCGCCCAGCCGAGGGGAGGAGCGGCTGGCGAGCGGCAGCCGGAGCCGGCGAGGCGGGGCGGGCGGGCGGCCCGGCCGGGGGCTGCCGGCAGCCGAGCGAGCGAGGAGCGCCTCCCGCCGCCGTCATGGGCGGGCAGCAGCAGCAGCGGCAGCGGCGGCGGGGCCGGTCCGGGCGGCGGCGTCCCGGGAGCGGCCGCTGAGCCGGGCGGGGGTCCGGAGCGGCGGCGGCGGTGGGGGAGCCATGGCGCTGCGGCCGTCGGAGGGGGCGCCGGCCGGAGCTGGAGGCGGCAGCAGCGACGGCGCCCGGCAGCCTGACCGCCCCGGCGGCGCCCCGGCAGGGCCCCCAGCGGCGGGCGGCGGGTGCGGGTCCCGGCGGCGGCGGCGGCCGCCCCCCCCCCCGGCCGGCCGCGATGGCCTGACTTCCCCGGCGGAGGGCCGCAGGAGAGCCTCCCCGTCCGCGCCCATGGCCGCCCCGCCTCTGCCCGGCATCAGCAGCGTAACCTATGTCTTCGTTTACAGCCCCGGCGGGAGCGGCAGCGGGCCTGGGGGGGCGCCGGGCGCCGGGCCGGGCGTGGAGCACAGTCCGCACGCCGCGCCGGCTCCGCTGCGGGGCCCCAAGAAGAAGCTGTACAGCGCCGTGCCCGGCCGCCGCTTCATCGTGGTCAAGAGCTACGCGCCGCAGGGCGAGGGCGAGATCCAGCTCAACCGCGGAGAAGCCGTCAAGGGTGAGCCCGGGGAGGGGCGGGGGGGGCGGGGGTCCCGGCTTCACTCCTGCCCTGTCTGCTCACCTCGCGGGGTGAAATGGACCCAGACCATTGGCTCAGTCTGTCGCCAGGCGAGGCGTCTTGTGTGAAGAGCCCATATCTGCCTGGATTGGTTGGGCTGAGCGTGACAAATCAGGATAGAATGGCGGGGACCAGGGAGGCACCGGTGGGGTCGGTGTGGTGATGTGTGAATGGCGGGTGGGATGCCTTGCATCCAGTGTCCTCTGTGGCCCCTTTGTGCTGGGGCCTGTTTCCACGGACAGGGGAGTCAAGGCAATCCTGCCTGGGCACGTGGGGTGTGTGCCTGCAACAGATGAGGAAGAGTCAAGAGTTGCCACTCGAGGCATCTTGGGGTGCAGGAGAGTGCTTGGGCCCAGGAGGAAGCCTCTCCCGGGTGGACATGAACTCAGCCAGAGACAAAGAGACACCCACCCGTTTTCCCTCCTCGCTCCATTCTGCGTTTCCTGACCCCCCGAGGTGCTTCTTCTATCTCTGGGCTTGGATTTTCCGTAGCTGGGCAGCTGAGCCCTCTCTCCCTCTTGGGAGGGAGCCCGTTTGGTTTCTGACTTGGCAGAAGAGCTTCTCCCGGGGCTGTAGCGGTGTTTGAACCCAGGTTGACTCGAGGCGGCCTTCCCCACACAAGCAGTTAGAAACGGAGGCCGGAGCATCTCATGTTGTGCTCCACACCGTGGGTGCCTCTTGTGTGCTCACAGCATCTTCTGGAACCCGGTGCATCTGTGTGCACCCACTCATCACTGCAGCGCTGGCTGTTCTCGCAGGCAGCATGAGGTCATGTTGCAAAGATGCTCCTGCAGCACCCATGCATCAGTTGTCCTACCCAGAGGCACCTGTAAAACCAGAAGGGGGTCTTGGCATGTGGTACGCAGAGGCCTCCGCGAGAGACATTGGGGCGCAGAGAGGAGGGGAGCCTGCCTGAGGCTACCAGCCCTTGGGGGCATCCAGAGCAGCTGCCCTGTCTGGAGGCTGAGTCCTGCACGGCTTGTGGCTCTCCAAGCCCAAAGTGCCCGGGAGCATTTCTGGCCGGCCGTCGGTGGTGCAAGGGCACCTTTTCGTGACGCCCATGGAAATCGGCCATTGTCCTTGCAATCAGGCCGATTCTCATTTGTCTTCTGTGTGTAGAGTCTGTCTAGATGCTCTTGCTCCTTCTTGGTGTCCTGGGTTGCCTGCTGGTGTAGAAGGCTCTCTGGGAAAGTTCTAGACTTGGACAAAGATCGGGGGGGGGGAGGACAAAGTTTGTACAAAGCAGAGCCGCAAGGAGGAATTCTCAGTGGAAGAGGGTTAACTCTCTTAGTATAGAGATTAGTATAATCTCAGAATTGTGTCTCTTATCTTAAGTGCTGCTCCTGCTTGCAGCTTGACTGGCAGTGAGTTGTGAGGTGCTGAGTCAGACCACCACAGGAGCAAAAGTAAAGCCCCCCCCCCTCCCCCCCCCCGTGCTGTTTGATGTGCTCCCCTCAACGATTTGGCTTTCAAGTGCCACAGATACCTGCTACTTTCCCTGACCAGCTGTTGCGCGTGGGCTGCGTTGCACAAACACACACTGTTCCCGTGTGTGGCAGGGACTCCGGCATGGTCTTAGGATGTGGCCCAGCCATGACACGTCCCATGAGAACACCAGCTGCTGAGGCTCCCTCCCTCCTCCCCCCTTCTTCCCCAGAATTTATATTTGCAAAGACAGACATTGCAGCCAAGTGATGGCTGCAGGGAAGGGCCAGGATGAGACGGAGAGGGATGGTGGGATGGCCGGGTCTCTGGCTTGCTCCCTGCAACTGAGAGCCTCTCTGAAGATTTTGCCATACGAGCAAAGGCTTCCACTGGGCAAGTGGAACCAGGGGACACCCCCCCCCCTCGGTTCTTTTAATTCTGAGGATGTGGGGCTTGGAGGAGACTTGGAGCTGTAACAACCAGGAGTAGTTTGCCACAGTCAGAAGCAAGGAGAAATCCTCTCTGAATCCTGGCTACAGGACTGTCTGAGTCAGGGGTCTCCAGAGTTGAAGTCCAGAAGTCTTAAAGCTGCCAAGGTTGGAGACCCCTGGTCTCAGGTGAACCCAAGTACCAGCAATCCAGTTAGCCTGCCGAATGAATTACCCGGCTTCTGAATTTGCAGCAGAGGTGAAAAGGCCGGAGTTTGCCCAGCCCAGGAGGCCGGGGCAGAGCTAGCGGATATTCAAATTAAATGCGTGTGGCACATGTTCCTGGATGAACCTGTGCAATCTTCCACCAACCCGAGGAAGGGTCTTCTGCAAAGCCAGCCCATCAGGAGGGTTGCTAAGAGTTGACAGATAATCTCTCAGTCCTTCGGTATCGAAATGCTGATGCTCCACGGTGGATGGCTGAGCGTGAGAGAAGTCGTGCTGGGGTCCCGTGGGGCTCCCATGGAGGGTCCCCGCTAGCCTGGGGTGGGACCAGAGCCCTGATAGGCGCCCCAAGGCTTGTGCTTAAAAGGGGGAGGGGGAGGTCTTGGCTTTGGCTGGTTGAACGTCAAGAATTTGTCTCCTGGGATCTGGGTACAGGTAGCCCTCAAATTACGACCACAAGGGAGCCCCAGACTCCTGCTGCTAAGCGAGAACGTTGTTAAGTGAGCTTTGTCCCATTTCATGACGTTGGTTGTTAAGAGAATCTGGATTCCCCATTGACGTTGGCTGGTTGGAAAAGAGGATCACGTGACCCCGGGACACAGCGACCGTCATAAACACGAGCCAGTTGCTAAGGACCCGAATTTGGATCACGTGACCCTATGGGAACTGTTCACTGTGCGAAAAACGGTCATAAGTCACGTGCCATTGTAACTGAACGGTCACTAAATGAATGGTCATAAGTGGAGGACTGCCTGTAACCCAGACCTGGTGGAGGGTGGTGCGTGAACCATATGGCAGGCAGATTTCCTCTATTTATACACCTATGTGGGCTGGCATGTGTGCCACACAGGCAGACGGGCGAGAGGCTGAAACTTCTCTCACTGAAATATAAGGATAAGGAAATTGTGGTTCTGAAGCAAATACTGAGAAGAGTGAGAGAGATGAGAAGAGAATTTCATTTCTTGACCAAAATATTACTACAGAAAGGGGCAAATGCTGTTCTTAATGGGCACAGGGGGACTTTGGGGGGGGTAGATTTGGCTGGCAGTTGAGGGCAGGGAGAAGGTGGTAGGGCGGCCTGGCAAAGATGCTGGGCCACTGGAGGAAAAGAGAGCCGGGGAGGGGAGGGAGATGGGCGGGGGGGTTGAGGGGTGAGGGGGGGCAAAGGGGGGTCCTATCTTGGCAGTGAGGGGCTGCCAAAATTGTCCAAAGGCCCAGTTCTCGCACAGCCAGTGGGAAAAAAAAAGACCAAAGGCAAATCTGGAAGAGATGGGGGGCAGCCGGGCGGCTCGAAAGAGGGGCCGAGTACAGCTAGTCCTTGGCTTATGTTGAGCACCTAAGCTCTGTTGTTAAGTAAGACATTTGGCCCCATTTTATGACCTTTCTTGCCTGCAGTTAGTAACGTGGTTGTTGAGGGAACCCAGCTCCCCCCTTGACTTTGCTCGTTCAAAGGTTGCAGAAGGGGATCATGTGACACCATGACGGTCGTAAGTGTGAGCCAGTGGCCAAGCGTCTGAATCCTGATCACGTCACCATGGGAAAGCTGCCAAGGTGGCACCTGTGAAAAACAGCCCTGAGTCACTTTTTTCAATGCTCTTGTAACTTTGAACAGTCCCTAAATGAGCTGTCATAAGTCGGGGACAACCCTGCAAAGGAGGAGAAGGTGCCAAAGAGTTGGAGGATTCTTGCTAGATCCGGAGTTGTGACTCGAGGGATCTGGGGGTGCAGGACGGGGCTTGGACCCAGCGGAAGACCTGGGGAAGAAGCCTCCCTTGGGTGGACATGAACTCAGCCAGAGACGCAGAGGCAGCCTCCTCTTCTCCCCTTCCGCATCACACCTCGGGCAGGCCAGCTCCCGGTCAGGTGGCCGGACTCTTCTGGGTCGTTGCGCTCACAGGGCTGGGCTGGCCCCTCCTCCAAAGGCAACCGTGGCTGAAATCCTTGGGCGGTGCCCCCCACCCCCACCCCAATTTCCTCCACCAACGGGGCTGATCAGAATCTTTTGGCACCTTTGAGGAATCGCTCGGCTGTGCTGCTCTGCTCCCCATAAGCCCACCAGGCGTAAACGACCGAGAGTAGTAGTGTTACTCCTACTCTTCCAGCGCGGGGAGGGAGGTGCCACAAACCAGGATTAGTCATCCCACTCGAGATACAACAGTGGCATTAAATGGAAAGGAAAACCTTCGTCAGTCAAATGTCGTTCATAAGTCTTGCCAATAAAAGAATCTCCCTTCTTTGGTCCCTGAATCTTCCCGAAAGGACTGGCCAGGCGGGGCGCTGTCAGAAGCCAGCATGGGGGTCTCTCCAAAGCACCGGTGAGCAGGGGGGTCTCAGCCGGTTGCAGGCAGCTCCCTCCCCCCCCTTGAAGGAGCAAGCGGGCCCCTGTTAGCCACAGGGCCTGGGGGCTCTCCACATGCCAGGGCTTTGGGGAGGCAAAATTGGCTGGTTCGGGCAGCCAGTTGGCTGGAAGGGCGGCTTCGGTGGCAGCCCCACTTGCTGGGTTCACGGCGGGTGCCCTGAGACCCTTCCCCTCGAGCCCAGCGATGGGTTTGTAGCTCTTCTCCCGCTTGCAAACTTCCCCATACCCCGCCCAGGGCTTCTAGCTTCAAGGCATCCTAAGTCAGTTTACAAAACTGCTTGTGATTCAAGCCGGCCCGACTGATCTCCTCCTCCTCCTCCTCCACCACGGGGGAGGCTGTGGGATGCACAAATCTGATCGGGAGCCAGGAAGTTGGAGTGGATCCCTTCGAAATGCCTGGAGTGGAGAACCAATTGCCAGCCAGGGTGGGTGGGCTGCCAGCTAGGAAGGAAAGATGGGGAAGGGTCGGCTGAGACTCCAAGATTGTGAGGAGGGGGCTCAGCAACTCCTTGGAGCAGCCAGCCGAGCCGGCCAATCAGCCCAAGCTATGGCACAAAGGACGCGAGTCGCACTGCCATGGTGACGGAGGAGGCGTCTTTCAAAGCAGCCTTTGATGTTGAGCTGGTTGTGGGGAGGGGGTGCAGGAATGAAGCCCCCCCCCAAGAGAGAGACAAAGAGGCATCTCCGGCTGTTGCTCCAATGGAGAAGCAGGAGGAAACGTGCAAAGATGGCTCTGGAGTTAGCAAAGAAAGGGGCTTTGTAGTCCCTTTCGACGAAGCGCTAACCAAGGTTACCCAACCAGCCCAAAGGCTACTGTGGCTTCCTTGAGGAGCCAAATCCCTTCCGTGCCTCCACTTCCCCTGCGCAGAGAATTCTCCTTGGCCCCGGAGCTTCCCTTCCTTCGAGAGGCTTCGTGTGACTCTCCCAGTTTCCCTCTTCTGCCAGGATGGGGCTTTGCCCACCTGTGGCCGTGCAGGCAGCCCTCGACTTACAAGCACAATGGAGCCCAAAATTTTGGTTGTTAAGTGAGTTTTGCCCCATTTTACGAACTTTCTTTCCGCAGTTGTTAAGAGAACCATGCAGTGGTTAAACAAGTCACACAACCAGTCATTAAGTGAATCTGGCTTCCCCATTGACTTCACTGGTCAGAAGGTCGCAAAAGGAGATCAAGCAAAAGGAGTTGCCAAGCATCTGCAAATCGTGTGATCATGGGGATATTGCAATGGTCATAAGTGTGAAAAATAGTCGTAAGTCCCTTTTTTCAGTGCCAGTGAAAGTTTGAATGATCACTAAATTAACTGTTGTAAATTGAGAACTGCCTGTAATCCTCCACCGCCCCCACGACAACAACCACAAACAGTCACTAAGTGAATGGTCGCAAGTTGAGAACTAGCTCTATTTCTGTTGAAACCAGTATTGTGCCCATAGGGCAAAGTTCCTGTTTCTCTTTCTGGGGAGGGTCTGGAACCCCCAGACGATTGGCTGCTTCCTCCAACGTTCCCAGGCTTTGAGCAGGGGGCTGGACTAGAAGACCTCCAAGGTCCCTTCCAGCTCAATTCTGATTCTGATTCAGCCCCCCCCCCCCGCCCACTCCTGATATGGGTCAGTCAGATCTAGGAGGGAATAGGGAATTCGCCCTGCCCCACTCACCACGGGACAATTTAACAATTCCATTTAGTTATTTAAAATAAATAAAAGTTATTTTAATTTCTGTCCTTTTCATCTCATTCTGTCCCTCCCTCCCTCCGTTCGCATCCTTCCTTTAAGGATTCTGTTCCACCATTTCTTGGCTGTTAATGTAGCTCTTGTCCTGCGGTGGCCAAGGGTCAGAGGCCGGACCTAGGAGGGGAGATGCCCCTCTCCTCAACCTCCGGGGAGTGGAAGTGCTGTTCTCTCCTGGGGGCTCTTCTCTGGGGGTAGAAAGGAGGGGTCTGCAGCCCCAATCCTCCCCCCCATTGAGAGAGGCAAGAGGGAGGGGCCGCTTTTCAGCATGGGCCAGCAGGAGCAAAGGACTGCAGCTGGCTCTGAACTTTATGACCATTCGTTTAGTGACCAAAGTTACCATGGCAGGGGAAAAACTGACTTGGGACCTTGATTCACACTTACGACCCTTGCACTGGTCACGGGATCAAAATTCAGAGGCTGGACAACCAACTCTTCTTTATGACGGTCGCAATGTCCCGGGGTCCCGTTTGCTCACCTTCTGACACGCAACATCAATGGAGGAAGCCAGATTCCCTGAACAACCGGGCAGCTAACTTCACAACTGCACTGATTCACATAACGACGGTGGCAAGAAAGGTTGTAAAATGGAGCAAAGCTCACTTAAATGTCTCATTTAGCAACAGAAATGCTGGGCTCCATGGAGGCCATTAGAGGAAGGAGGGAGGAAGGGAAAGTGGGGCACGGGAGAACGTCCTCCGACCAGCTTGTCCAGCTTCCGGGGGGTTTGGGCGTGAGGTGGGGAGGGGGGCTCTGCCTTCCCTGGTGACTGTCTCTGTCTTGGTCCTTTGCTTCTCGCCAGCTGGCTGTTCTGTGCTGCCTCTTGCTCATCTCTTGCATGACCATCCATGCTCAGGGCTCCATGGCTCACCTCATCAGCTGGGTAACTATGGCCTTTCTTCCTCTTCCTCACTTCTCCTGGCTTTCTCCTCATCCCACGCCTGCCTCCTCTTCCTCTCCCTCTGGCCCTTCGTGCTCCTGGCTGGTCCTCCTTGCACGTGGCGGCGGATCCGACCTGGGGCAGGAGGAGGAGGAGGAGGAGGAGCCCTCTCTGCCCACCCAGCAGGAACCCAGCGGCCCCCTCTGGAGGCCTAGAGAATGAGGAGGAGGAGGAGGCTCAGATACGCTCGGTTGCTGCTTGGGCCGAGGGGGCTGAAGCCTTCCCTCAGGCCACCACACCCAGGTAACATGTAACAGAACCACAGAGTCGGAAGGGACCTTGGAGGTCATCTAGTCCAGCCAGCCCCCCCCCCGCCCAAGCAGGAGACCCTACACCATTTCTGACAGAGGGCAGTCCAGTCTCTTCTTGAAAGCCTCCAGGGATGAAGCTCCCACCACTTCCGAAGGCAACTTCCGCTCCGTGGGTGGATTGCTCTCCCTGTCAGGAAATTCCTCCTTATTTCCAGGTTGAATCTCTCCTTGGTCAGTTCCCATCCATTATTTGGAAGCAACTCAAGAAGTCCCGTCCCCCACCCCCCAGTGCACTGAAGTACAGGGAGTCCTCAGCTTAATGACCATAGTTGCACCCAAAATTTCTGTCCCTAAGCGGGACATTTGCCTGGGACCTCTCTTGCCACGGCTGTTAAGTGAATCACTCCAGTTGTCAAATCAGTCACATGGTTGTTAAGTGAATCTGGCTCCCCTGTTGACTTTGCTGGTCGCAAAAGGGGATCACATGACCCTAGGACACGGCGACCGTCGTAAATATGAATGGGTTGCCAAGTGTCTGAATTTTAATCACGTGACCACGGGAATGCTGCAACGGTCGTGAGGGTGAAAAACTCTCATCGGTCACCTATTTGAGTGCCGTTGTAACTTTGAACGGTCACTAAATGAAGTGCTGTAAGTCGAGGCCTGCCTGTATCAGGAGGAAGAGGGGGAGCCGGAGGCTGTTCCTCTAGACCAGGGGTCTCCAACCTTGGCAACTTTAAACCTAGCGGACTTCAACTCCCAGCATTCCCCAGGCTTAAAGTTGCCACGGTTGGAGACCCTCAAAGCACTTCCTCCCTCCCTCCCTTCTCTTGCCTCCCTAGCAGGGCTGACAGGTGAGAGACCCCATGCAGGTGGGCTTGGAAACTTCTCCCACCACCCACCACCCACCCCCACCTGCTGCCAGCGTCCATGGGGAGAATCCAGAGTGTGGTAAATTTGTGCTCAGCCTCCGTCCTCTCCAGCCTGCTAAAGGTCCCCCTGGCAAATGGGGGAGGGGGGGGAGAGAGATGGGGGTGCAGCTAATTTGGGGTGACCCATGATCCCCAGGAGTTTAGAGTGGGATTATGGATTATATATCAGTGAACCATCTCTGGGGCCAGAAGGTTTTGCAGGAGAATAAATTCTGCATAAATTTCCGAGCCGTCCATTTGGGATGGTGGAAATGGCTTTCCCCTAAATTCCCCTTTATGAGTCCTCTAATTATTCACTTAATCGTTCATTATTCGTGTTTGAGCAATAGTAATCTGTCCTGATTATCTTTCTTTCCCCCCAAATACAGGGCCAATTTTTGTAGTTTGGAGGTAAATGAATGCAGATAAAAACAGTCTCCCAGATTTCACAAGCTCTGCATATTTTCCAATCATCCTTTTTTCTTTCCTTTTTCCTTTTTCTTTTTTTTTTAACAATATTCAGTTGCTCTCTGGAAGCCTCTAGTCTAAGAAAAGGCAGAATGACTGGGACAGAAAAATTTTGCTGTGGCTCCTGGCCAGGGGTGAAATGCTCCCAGTTCGGACCGGATCACTTGATCCGGTAGCGATGGAGGCGGGTGGTTCGGAGAACAGATAGCAAAATTCCCTGCCCCCCCCCCACCACCACCACCATGCCCAGCTGAGCCACACAATCATCAGAGGCTTTTTTTTTTACTTTTAAAAGCATTTTTTCTACAACCTCTTTGGCCGAAAAAATGCTTTTAAAAGGAAAAAAAAAAAGGTTGGCCACACCCACCCAGTCACATTACCCCCCCACCAAGCCATGCCAACAGAACCGGTAGTAACAAATTTTAGATTTCACCCCTGCTCCTGGCTCTGATTCCACCAGCTGGGCACCTTCAGCACCAGTCAAGGGAGGCTGTTTCTCACCTTGTAATTAATTCCCCCCCCACACCCCTTTGCCAGAGGCACCTCCTGCATTTCATTTGGTCTAAATGACCTCAGGCGGTCTCTATTTTGATCTCCACTGGCCTCTTTGGATTTTGTCCTTTTCCTCCCCAATGTGGGCTGCCTTGTCTTGTCTTGGGAGAGCAGCCAATGGGCCTCCTGTGTGCCTCCTGCAGAGACCCCTTGCTGATGGAAGGGGGAGATGCTAATTGTGCCTTGGGGAGAAGGATCCCCAGGGGAAGACCAGCTCTCTACCTTGAGACCGGGAGCGCTGCTGGGTCTGGGAAGCCCTTCCGACTTCTGTGATTGACAGCAGGGACCCCTCCTCCGGTTGGTGGAAAGGGGCATGATCCAGGGTGGATGGTCCGTGCGGAGGCATTGAGAAACCCCCACCCCCTGGCCTCATTCCTGGGTTGCCCCCTGCCAATCAGAGCACCAGAGGTGCCAAGTGGGAAATTCTGGATGTGGGGGTACCAGAGCAGAGAATGCCCACTCGCTAGGCTTCTGGTGGCCTTAATTCCCCAGGCGGTCGAGGGCTGCTGCCACCAGAGAGGGAGAGACCCCTTTTCAGCCACAACAATTTGGAGGCTCAGCTGGGCCTCCCAAAGCTTTAACTTTTCAGTGACCCCAAGTACCCCCACCCCACATCAGTCAAGGTGAAGGAATTTAGCTACGTAATCAGTTGGATGGGGGGGCTAAAAATACCTTTGACCTTGATTGCCCTTCGTTTGCATAAGTGCTGCCACCCCTGAGCAGCCCAAGAGACTCTGCCAGTGCAAGGGAAGCTTCGCTGCTACCTCTGAACAGGCAGGGAGAGAGATGGGTGGCTGCGGTCGTCTTAGAATAACAGAGTGGGAAGGAACCCTTGAGGTCTTCTAGTCCAACCCCCTGCTCAGGCAGGAAACCTTTTATACCATTTCAGACAAGCAGTTGTCCAATCTCTTCTTCAAAACCTGCAGTGTTGGAGCACCCACAACTTCTGGTGGCAAGCTGTTCCACTGGTTAATTGTTCTCACTTGACAAGAAATTCTTCCTTAGTTCTAGGTTGCTTCTCTCCTTGATTAGTTTCCATCCGTTGCTTCTTGCCCTGCATTCTGGTGCTTTGGAGCATAGGTTGCCTCCAGAAGTTGTGGCTTCTAGAGGCTTTCAAGAAGAGATTGGCGAACCATTTATCCAGAATGGTCGAGGGTCTCCTGCATGAGGAGGGGGTTGGGCTAGAAGGCCTCCAACTCTGTTATTCCAGTTATTCCTGTTGAAGGATGGCAGCCTCCTGGCAGGGCAGAGCCAGTGCAAGCAGAGGAAAGGGAGGAGGGGGGGGGAAGGAGAGAAAGAAGATGGCCCCCCTCGCCCTCCCTCCAGCAACAATGGACTTGGGGTTGTGCATTCATAGCTTGTTGGTTTTGTGGATCTGATAAAGCCGCCATCTGCTCCTTAGGCTGAAGGAGCACAAATCCCCGGCTTTGATTGACCCCCTCTCCCTCCCCCCCCCCTTCTGCAGGGAAATATTCCCCCCAAGACTTAATGAGGGTGACGTCATGCAGGGTTTGAGCAGCTGCGGCTGCTGCAGGGGTCTTTCGGGGTGAACCCCAGAGACCTCACACCGTGGTGAGGGGTGGGGGTGGGTTCGAGGTTTTTCCAGCAATTGAGAGACCCTCTCTCCCACCACTCCCCCAGGAGCTGAAGGGGCATGCGTAGGTTCATCCCTGCAACAATAACATCCCTGTGAGATAGGCCAAGGGAATGGGGCCCAGGAAGTGTCCATGGCTGAAGAGGCCCCCATGGCGTCTTCCTGGCTCTCCTTGAGCCCCGGATGAAGGGGGTCTTTAATGGCCAACGGCCCTGATCTGCTTTGCAGGCTGCTGGGCCCCCAGTGGCCATGGGAAGTGCAAGTCATCAGTGAATAGCAATTCAGCTAGCCCTCTGCTTATGACCACAATTTGGGACCATTGATGTCACCTTCTTCAGTGCTGTCGTAATGTCAAATGATCACTAAATGAACTGTCGTAAGTCAAGGACTCCTTGTATGGCATCAGTTAATACCTATCAAGTGCTCAAAGCCCACGGTGTTTGTTGAGGTCCAGCTTGGAGCCTCCTTTGTGATGTTTGCGATCTCAGGAACTTCTCGCTCTGTTCTCCTGGTGAAGTTTCTTTCCATCAAGCAATCTGCAACGGAGCATCCTAAATGGCTGAAACGCTCTGATGTCTCATGTAGAGTAGAACAGAACAGAACAGCACAGCAGGAGTCGGAAGGGACCTTGGAGGTCATCTAGTCCAACCCCCCCCCATCCAAGCAGGAGACCCTACACCATTTCTGACAGACGGCTGTCCAGTCTCCTCTTGAAAGCTTCCAGCGATGAAGCTCCCACAACTTCTAAAGGCAACTTCTGTTCCGTGGGTTGATTGTTCCCACGGTCAGAAAATTTCTCCTTAATTCCAGGTTGCTTCTCTCTGTGGTTAGTTTCCATCCATGACTTTCTCCTTTGGCTCCCTTTGGACTGGTCCTCTGCAGAATAAAATGGTTGTTTTGCATGGCAAAACCATTTGGGCCCAGGGCCACCCTTGAGAATGACAGGCACACATCAGGAGGTAGCACTTGCCTTTGCCCTGTCCCTAGATGATCTCAACCAGCACTGATGACACTACCTAGCCGGGTAATGAAATGTCTGCAAGAAATCAACCGAGCGCAGAGAGCAGCAAGGACCCCTCCTCTCAACCCTGAGCTACAAAGATTCTCCTTCATTGAGGCTCCAGCCTGGTCTCCGGTGCTGAGCTTTCCTAGTTGTTTCCCATCCAACTGTCAATTAAGTTTGATCCTGCTTAGCTGCCAGCATCTATCCAAAGTGGCTGAGGTTGCTTTGACACTGACTAGATGGATGCAACCGGGCAGTTTTATTGGCTGAGATGCAGAAATGATTTTTTTTCTTCTGGGATCTTTATTTGTGTTTACTTTCCCATCTTCCCAACTGCCTGGCTTCCTCCTGAAATCCCGTCCAGGTAGCTGGTCTGGGTGCTGCCCCATGTCGGGACCTTGGCCAGAGGTACAGGTGCAAAGCCGGAAGAGGGGGGCAAGAGTAACGTGGGTGGGTGGTTTTCTCCCCCTCTTTTCTTATTTTCGGCTCACAAATTCCAGGGGACAAAGCGGGTCTGGGCGGCTGCTTTGCATCTGAACATCCTCCTTAACTTAGCATGGAGCCATTCAGGCCGGCTCTCCAAACTTGGCAGCTTTAAGACTTGTGGACTTTAACTCCCAGAATTCCCCAGCCAGCATTTGTAGAGTTGAAGTCCACAAATCTTAAAGTTGCCAAATTTGGAGATCTGGAGAATCCCTAAGACTGCCTGCCTGCCTCTCTCTCTCTCTGTGTGTCTCTCTCTCCCTCTCCATCCATCTATCACCTATCTATATCATCTATCTATCCTATCTCCATCCATCCATCCATCCATCCATCTTTCTAACTGGAGGGGGCTGCTGGATTGATGGCAGTCTCCAGCTTCCCCCTCCCCCCCCACTTTCTGCTCTCCCCCCATCCATCCTTTTTAATTACCAGATTGATGTATTTATTCTTGTTGTGTTCTTTGGCCATTGTTTACTTTATTGCTTTATTATTTTACTTCTGTTTCCATGCCTCTTTGGTTCCCCCCCTTTTTTTTATTAAAATAGGGTGGCCCCTCACCATAAATCTTTATTAGGGGGACAATTCAGGAAGCTGCTGCTGCCGCCTGGGTTGAGCTCTGCTGGAGTCCCCTGAGGGAGCCCCTGCCTGGTCTGGTGCCTGGGCCCTGCGCACTGGATCCATTTTGGCCCAGATCACAAGAGATCTGGCATTGCAAAGAGTAGATCTCTCAGCCAAGGGTTTTCTGGAGGGGGAAGCGATCCACTGTCCTACATCCAAAGCAAGTAATCCATGCATTGGCCAGCATGGAGGAGGAGGAGAAGCTGTGGGGGTTCCATCACTGGAGGTTTTTAAGAGGAGGCTGGACAGCCGCTCCTCCAGAATGGGGGAGGGTCTCCTGCTTGAGCAGGGGGTTGGACTAGAAGACCTCCGAGGTCCCTCCCAACTGTTATTCAGAGGATGGGCAGGAGGGAGTTCTGGCCGTGTGGGCATGAAGCCCATCCAGGTGGCAGCCTGTATTGTTTCCTTCTGGACTGTCCCAGGAAATTGACATTTGTGCAAAGCTACAGGTCCTTGTCTTACAACAGTTCATTTAGTGACCGTTTGAAGTTACAACAGCACTGAAGAAAGTGATAGGACCATTTTTTCACACAATTCGGATGTTTGGCAGTTGGCGCCTCTTTATGAAGGTGGCCACGTGATGGCCTTTTCTGACCTTCTGGGAAGCCAAGCCAACCTGGGAAGCCAGATTCACTTAACAACCGTGGCAAGAAAGGTTGTAGAGTGGGGCAAAACTCATTTAAGTAACAACTGTCTCACTTAGCAGCAGAAATTGTGGCCTCCATTGGGCCATAAGAGGAGGACTCCCTTCCTCCTGGAAGGTTGGCGCCCCGGAGAAGGAAAGGGGGAGAGGAAGGCTGCCCCTCCGCCAAGCGCCCTCCAGCTGCAGGGAGGAGGAGGAGGAGGAAGCAGCCGCCCTCCGCCCACCCGGAGGGAAAGTGAAACGGCTCGGTTGCTTCGCTTGCTTTAATCCAGCCCGGTCTCCAAGGAGATGGCGGATTGTCAGAAAGCGAAGCCTTCCGCGGGTGGGAGGAAGCGTCAGTGCCTGGGCACTCAGGCTCCGGAGGGAACCTGCCTAGCAACGTGCCGAGTCTGGATTGGGAGGCTCAGGCCGGAAAGCTGGAGAGAGACGGTGCAGCCTCAGCCTGGCTGGGGCCTTCATCGCGTTCCTGTAGCAAGCGGGGGAGACAGGCGTTCCCCCGTTTACGACCGTTCATTTAGGGACCGCTCAGAGTTAAAGCGGCGGCACCGGAAAAAGCAGCTTACGGCCATTTTTCAGCACTTACAACCTTTGCAGCATCCACCTGAACAACGCTTGGCAACCGACTCGTATTTATGACGGTTGCAGTGTGATCTCTTTTGGCGACCTTCTAACGGGAATCACATGACCCCGCAGCCGTCATAAATATGAGCCAGTTGCCCAATGTTCAAATTGTGTTCAGGTGACCGTGTGGGGATGCTGCGAGGGACGTAAGTGTGAATCACAGTCATCGGTCACTATTTTCAGTGCCGTTTTAATTTTGAATGACTACTAAATGAATGGTTGTAACTCAAGGACTTATCTGGTATCCTCTGCAACGAATTCCTTACGTGTCTCCATAATCTCTCAATTCTTCCTGAATATCCTCTTTTTTTCCTCCTGCATCAGCCCATCTACTTTTCTGGCGGTTTTTCTTTTTTCCCCATTTGAATTATTCCTCTTCATGCTTTTCTTTTCCCTTTTGCCTCTCCACAAATTGTTACGTTGCACACTTTTTTTCTCCATTCCGTGTTCAGAAGGAAACATTCAGCCCCTTAAACTTGCTTAGCGTCCTGCCTGTGACGAGATGGAGCCATGATGGTCTCTTCCTGGCTTGGGCTGCTCCTCCTTTCTGACCTGCTGGGAATTTGAAGGCTTGACGTTCTGAATAACCACCCAGTTATACGGGTTTCTTTTTTTCACCAGTTCCCTATTTTTTTAGTTTTCTGTCCTCAAATGTGTCTATTTTGGACATCTGTGACATTTCCCATTTACATGCACAGGGGGCCAATTTACAACTGGTCACTTAGCGAGCTTGCTTACACTTAAACAGGTACTTATGACCAGTGGAGGGATTCAAGTAATTTAACAACCGGTTCTCTGCCCTGATGATTTCTTCCAACAACCAGTTTCTGCTCAGAAAGTTAACAACCGGTTCTCCCGAAGGGGTGCAAACTGGCTGAATCCCACCACTGCTTATGACCCAGATTCAAAGATCTGACGGCCGCCTCTCCTGTGGTCGTGTGGTCAAATTGGGGCCACAGTCCATGTGACCATGGTTTACATCTTTTTGCTGGAAAGTAGCAGACAATGGATTTGCTTAACGACTTCAGATTCACTTAATGACCATCACAAAATCAGATCAGACACCCGATGACCCGCTTAACAGCCGGAGTGTCTTAGTTCCATAATTCTGGGATCAATTACAGTCATAAATTGGGGACTACCTACATACTAAAATACAAGCAATAAAGTGATACTTTGCCAAAGACTCCAAATCGGGGTCACCCCATTAGGACCAAATTTAGAACTGACCCCCTCCCCCCCATTGGTTCCAAGTACCCTCATTTAGAGCAGGGGGTCTATTTATTTCTCCGTTTCTTTATTCATTCAATTTTTGCAGCCGCCCCTCTCAGTCAATGCCTGAAAATGATATTTTTTCAGGTCAAGGAACTTAGGTAGGTAAATAATAATGTTTCCCAGCACCCTTGATGAGAGGCAGCGCTCCAGTGATGAAAATGGGCCACGTTCAAGGGAAGTCATATATTTATATTTATTTAGCTGTCGGTATCTGATGGAACCTCCCTCCACGATTCGAGGGAACACAGTTTGAAAAATCTGGATTTAGAATAGCTAGGAAATTGGTTTGGTTATCATGCCATGCGTGCATCTCCCCAATCTTTGTGATTGAAGTGCCCCTTTCCCTGCCCTAAAATCTCCTTTATTTCACCGTCACTTCAAAACGAGGTGGGTGGTAAATCACTTTAATAAATAAACAAATCTCAGTGTTTTGGGCAACAGAAGATCCCCAGGAACGAAGAGAACAGAATGAAAGAGTTGGAAGGGGCATAGAATTGAATGAGCTGGGAGGGACCTTGGAGGTCTTCTAATCCAGCCCGCTGCTCCAGCAGGAGACTCTACACTATTTTTTCAGACAAGTGACTCTCTGGTCTCTTCTTCAAAACCTCCAGTGATAAGAGCGCCCACGATTTCTGGAGGCAACTTCTGTTCCACTGGTTAATTGTCCTCACTGTCAGGAAATTTCTCCTTAATTCCAGGTTGCTTCCCTCTTTGATGAGTTTCCAACCATTGTTTCTGAGTTGGAGGGGACCTTGGAGGTCTTCTATTCCAACCCCTGCAGGGGTGACCAGGGAATCGTGACTAAGTACCTGAGGGCAGGACAAGAGGCAAAGGATAGAAACTAATCAAGGAGAGAAGCAGTCTGGAACTAAGGAGAAATTTCCTGACGGAACAATTAATTAACCAGAGGAACAACTTGCTCCAACACTGGAGACTGGACAGCCATTTCTCCAGGATGGCAGAGGGTCTCCTGCTTGAGCTGCTGGCTGGACCTCCAAGGCCCCTTCCAACTTTGTCATTCTCTTGTCTCCTTTTCTGACTCCCCCCACCCTGTCCGCTTCCTTTGACAGCCATCATATTCCTGTTCTCACATGCAGCCAAGTCTTCCCAGCTCCAGCACAGAAGCCCTGCAGGTTGTTGGCCCCAGCCCTCCCGATGCCTTTTTTTGTCTCCTGACGATTCTACTTCCCATTCTTCCTCTTGCAGCCTTGGCCCCCTGCCAGCCCCTGGAAAGGACCAGAAATCACGTGGGCAGAAATTGGGTAATAAAAAGACTAATTTCAGCCCAATTTCAGGCCCTTTTCATGAAGGCTGCAGATCCCAAAGTCCTTCTTGTGCCATTCTGCCTCTTATTTATGGAGGGGGAGGGGGGATGACACCCACCCACACAGAAGGGAACTGGTGCACCGGTGGGTGGATGGAGGGGAGGGGAAGCAGAGGGTAGGAGGGCTGGGCAGGGAATGGCATTGATTAAGCCTGATTGGGTCATCTTCTCAGCTGCTTCTTTGGCTTGCTCCTTCCCTGCATAATTGGCTTGCTTTGGGGGAGCCCTCTGTGTGCAGAGACCTGAAAAGGAAGAAAGAGATCAGCCCACTGAAAAGCAGCCCCTTTGCTCTGGGGGGAGGGGCAGAGTCCCTGGCCCCCCAACCACTGCTGGGGTCTTGCAGGGACTGCCCAGACCTTCCGTTTAGAATGAGAAGCAAAGGAGGGAAATGAATCAAGGAGAGAAGCGACCTGGAACTAAGGAGAAATTTCCCAAGAGTGGGAACAATTAACCAGTGGAACAGCTTTTGCCTCCAGAAGTTGCTCCATCCTTGGAGGATTTTAAGAAGAGACTAGATGGTCACTAGGCCACCTGGAATGGTCTAGGAGGGTCTCCTGCTCAAGCAGTGGCTTGGATTAGAAGACCTCCAAGGTCCCCTCCAACTCTGATACTCTGTTTAAGGAGACAGGAGATACCTTCCCTCTTGCATTTCTCCCTTGGAAGGTCTGTTGGATGGGACAGTTGATGTCCCGGGCCAGCCTCTCTTTCTCCCACCCCCATCCAACCCTGCTCCTTGTGTCAGAGTTGCTGGTTATGGCAGGAGGGGAGGAGGCCAAGTTGGTGCTGGGATGCTTGGCTCCCTCCCTTCGGGTGTCAGCTTGTGCCAGCTGCTGCTTCGGAGAGCGTCCCTCTGCATGCGAAGGACGGGCCCTGCCTTTGCTGCAGCCATTAGCACCCCATGATGGATAGCCAAATGCAGCTTGCATGGTGGCTGCACTGAGTCACTGTTGTCGTACACAGACACACACACACAGAGAGGGAGGGAGAGACTCTTCCTCCGGATGGTCAAGGCAATAATGGCAGGCGTTTATCTGAGCTCTCCCCCCCCCCCCGCCACCCCTCAAAAGGCCTTTTGGCTTGCAAGGTCTTGCCAGGAGCCTGGCTTGAGTCGAGGAAATGGCAGAGTGGGCTTCATCAGGAATGTATCAGATTGAGAAGGAAGGAGAAAGGGTGACACCAAGTCTTCTGGCCACCAGGGAACGTCTTTTAGTCCGGCTGTTCTCTGCACTGACACACAATCAGGCGGGGGGAGGGGTGGGGTCCCACCAGCACAGCCTGTTTCTGTCCCACTGCAGAGAGCTGAGGAATCTGGGCAGCCCATTATCATGGGGAAGATCCTTGAGGTCAACTCCCTGATCAGCTCAGAGATCAACTTAAAAGCATCCAGGATGAGGATGTGCAGCCTCCACCAGAATAGGTCCAGTGCAGGAGAGTAAACCCCCTACTCTTCATAGACTCTTGGCATTCATTCATTCATTCATTCATACGACTTTTATCCCACCGTTATGCTTTTCATATGTAACTCACTGTGGTGAACATACAGATTAACAGATGAGTTGGAAGGGACCTTGTAGGTCATCTAGTCCAACTCCCCACCCAAGCAGGAGACCCTACGCCATTTCTGACAGATGGCAGTCCAGTCTCTTCTTGAAAGCCTCCAGTGATGAAGCTCCCACAACTTCTGAAGGCAACTTCTGTTCCATCTGTTGATTGCTCTCACTGTTCTCCTTATTTCTAGGTTGAATTTCTCCTTGTTCAGTTTCCATCCACAGTTCCTTGTCTGGCCTTCCGGTGCTTTGGAAAATAGCTTGACCCCCTCCTCTCTGTGGCAGCCCCTCAGATATTGAAAGACTGCTCTCATGTCTTCCCTGGTCCTTCTCTTTACTAGACTAGCCAGGCCCGTTCCTGCAACCGTTCTTCGTATGTTTTAGCCTCCAGTCCCCGAACCATCCTGGTTGCTCTCCTCTGCACTTTTTTTAGAGTTTCAACATCTTTTTAATAGTGTGGGGACCAAAACTGGATGCAATATATACCTCCCCCTGTTTTCCCTGCAACAACAGCCCTGTGAGGTGGGTTAGGCTGAGGGAGAGGCACTGGCTCAAAGCCACCAGCTGGCTTTTGTGCTTAAAGCTGGATTACAACTCCCAGTCTCCTGGTGATTGGCCCAAAGTCACCCAGACATCTTTCATGCCTAAGGTGGGACTAGAAGTCCCAGTCTCCTGGTGATTGGCTCCAAATCCTAGGAGACCTTGGCCCTTTTGGAAGCTGCTTCACGCTGCTGACTCATATTGAAATGGTTGTCCACTAGGACTCCAAGGTCCCTCTCCCAATTACTGTTGATAATTGTTCCTATTATTCCCTCATCTGGTGCCCTCAAAAACATTGAGGTACCAGAACAAATTTTGTGGTGTCTCTCCTTAACGTGAACAAGAGCTGTTAATGATTACATGGTAGTACCATTTTTCTAACCCCCTATCAGACAGTTGACATGCCATCTAGCCTACCTTTAACCAGCTTGCTAATGGACATATCAAATGTTGTGCCAGAGTCAAGTTATATTATGACTTTCTGAATATCCACAATCTGTTAAGGAACTGATCCAATCCAATAGTGAGAGTC
Organism: Pituophis catenifer annectens; assembly: GCF_029215685.1. Taxonomy (NCBI): domain Eukaryota; kingdom Metazoa; phylum Chordata; class Lepidosauria; order Squamata; family Colubridae; genus Pituophis; species Pituophis catenifer. The sequence goes on from NW_027256887.1 coordinate 89,843,712, forward strand.
TTCTGCGACTAAATCTTTTGGGACAAATCACTGCTGATTTCTGGTGGTTGCTGCATTATTTTCAAGGGTCTTGCAAAGCCATCACTGTATAATCTGCTCCAGAAAATCCCCAGGTATCTCTCACACTGGCTGGATTTTAGCTGCTTGGTCTTTCATGCTTCGGGGACATCAACGCCTTCCAAGGAACGAAGATTCCAATCCTATTTCTATTTCCGTACTCTTTGCAACTTTCAAGTGGAAGGGATCTTTTTGGTTGAAGAAGACTGAACCAGAATAATTGAATGACTCTTTTGATATGGGACAGCATTTTGTTCTTTTCATGCAGCAGCTGGTAGCCTGTTCCTTTCATTTCCCTTTCATTTCCAGCGTATTGATAGAAGCTCTTGTGGTTGTTATTATAGCATACTCCGGGTGTTAGACGCTGTTGATGGTTAGCCCCAAAGGCTGGGCGTTGGGACTCCAAGAAAGACCATCTTTACAGAAACAGAATAACAGAGCCTTGGAGGTCTTCTAGTCCAACCCCCTGCTCAAACAGGAGACGCTATCAGCCCATTTCAGACAGGTGGTTGTCCAATCTCTTCTTAAAAACCTCCAGTGATGGAGCAGCCACAACTCTTCCACTGGTTAACTGGTGAATTGTTCTCACAGGAAATTCCTCTTCAGTTCCAGGTTGCTTCTCTCCATGATCAGTTTCCACCCACTGCTTCTTGTCCTGCCTTCAGGGGCTTTGGAGAATAGGCGGGCCCCCTCTTCTCTGTGGCAGCCCCTCAAATATTGGAAGACGTTACCATGCCTCCCCAGTCCTTCTTTTCATTAAACTAGACACACACAATTCCTGCCACCGTTCTTCGTAGGTTTTAGCCTCTGGCTCCTTAATCATCTTAGTTGCTCTTTCTAGAGTCTCAACATCTTTTTTGTATCGTGGCAACCAACACTGGATGCAGGATTCCAAGTGTGGTGTAACTAAGGCAGTACTAAAACTTCACGTGATCTTGATTCTGTCCCTCTGTTAATGCAGCCCAGGATTGCGCTGGCATTTACGCCCGAGTTTTTGCTGCTGCTGCTTCCGTCGTTTGCATGCCAGCTCGGGATTCTGGGACTCCCTCAAAAGGGCAGCCCCGTTTTATGAAACTCTCTCGCCCCAGAGGTGTTTGGGAATGGAAGAAATATCTGTTGGCGTTCCAATGCAGAGAGACATCCGGGCCTTAGGTTAAGGGGTGAATGCCCTTGGTGTGTTCATAATCTTAAATTTTCATTATTTATTTATGTATGTTTTGAACACTCCCTGGGGAGGCTTTGTGGTAGAGTCTTCCAGGGTTGAAGCTGCTGTCCAACCTTGGTGATTTTCAGACTTGTGGACTTCAACTCCCAGAATTCCCCAGGCAGCCTTGCGAACCCCAGAATTCTCTGCACCCTGTCCACACCTGGCCCTGGCCAGAACCTGGATGGTACCTTGATTCTCAAGTGTTGAGGGGTGGGGGAGAGCACACTGGACCAGCCCGGGCCCTTCTGGGGCTTGAAAGCAGAAGAGGGACTCGGCCTAAGGAGAGAGCCTGGAGCCACAATGGGGGAGCTCGCTCCGTCCAGAGGCTCAAACCCTGACTGACACCTCCTGGGCTGATGCGCAAGCAGGAAACCGATTCTCCCTGTCTTTGAGCAGTTGTTGGAATTTTGGGGTGCAGTTGAATCAAAAAGTGCCTTTTGGGGTCAAAATAGAATTGGTTAGGGGAAGCGCCTTGTAACCTGGCACACGCTAGGCAATATAAACATACATTTGCAAGTGGGGGTAGCTTACAAAAATATGAACAAAAATGGATGACGATTTTCATACAAATGAAAATTCATTTGGTTTTGAATAGTTCTTCCCTCAGCAGGCCCGTGAGAGGGGAAGAGGGAACGTTGTAGGAAGGGAGAGGGCCACGGGGGTCTCAGGTGGGCACCTGGAATGGTGGGGCTGTGTCAAAGAGGGAGGGGCAGCCCCTTTCATGCTTGGCCTCAATAGATCTGACTCTTCCCCCCACAGTGCTCAGCATCGGAGAAGGAGGCTTCTGGGAAGGAACTGTGAAAGGACGGACAGGCTGGTTCCCGGCAGAATGTGTCGAGGAGGTGCAGATGCGGCAGTTCGATGCCCGACCAGGTAAGAGCCTTTTGGGGGGGGTGATCGAAGAGAGGCAGCCAGGACTGGGGTGCCCATTGCAGACGGTTGGCTTCCCCTAGTCCCAAAGGCCACTGGGAGGGAGGGGACGAGGGCTTGGCTGCTTGAGGGCCCTTGCTCGAGCCTTCGTGCACTTCCAGGTGGGGCTTAGGACAAGCTGCCTTTCAGTTGTGACTTTCTCAGGTGGCCTAGACTTTCGCTCAGAAGATGGGAGCCTCTTCCACAGGCGGCTGCTATCTAGAGACCGCCAATTGTCCCATACTTGAGGGGAGCCACCAAATGTAACGTAGGGCCCTGTGTTGGCCATGGGATGTCCGCGGGGCCAGGCAAGCAGGTCCTGGTGTTGGGGGGGGGAGCTAGAAGAAGCAAGGCAAAGCATGAATCTCTGCGGTGGACGGTGTTTTCATGTACTGCAAAGCTGTTTTGTATGCAGGGAGTCTCTTGCAATGACCGTCTCGAGCACCACTGTAAATCTTGGGGAGTCGGAGGGTTTTGTTTGGAGATGCTGAACTGAGACAGAGAAAATATTCTTCCTCTAAGCTTCATTGGCCGTTGAGGTGGCCGCAGCACTGCCCTCCCTGGACCTCTGGACTGGGCTGGCTGCAGAAGATGTCCGACTCGGGACACTCTGTGGTGGAAGGTCTCGGCTTAGCATACTCAGGAGGCAGAGGGACATTTATTAGGCGGCCCTGGAGGAGCAGGAGATGACCTCGGAGCAGGCCACGATCACCGGGAAGGCATCTGCTTCGCTTAGCAAGTCAGGAGCGGGAGAGGAAGAAACTCAAGGTTGCCCCGTCTTGACCAGTATCAGAATATTGAGATTCTCTTTGTAACCATAGAGTTCGGTTTCCTGATGTGGCCTACCTTGAAGGGCTGATAGCACCAGTCTTTGGAAGATGGGCTTCCCACACACTTCCTGGCCCTTCAACCTACCAGCTGGGCCGTCTTCCTTTCCACCAGCCACCTATGTGCCACCTTTTCTTTCACTGGTGTATATTCATATTTCTCTCCAGGAGCTTAGCATCCCATTTCTCCCCTCTGAAGGCAAGTCCCACCAGGGAGCATCCGTGTCTGGCAGGACTTGAACCTGGGACACCTTTGTGAGAGCCCATCCCTTCGCTATGGAGGCCCTCCCCCTCCCCCACCTCCTCTCTGCAAACCCGCCCCCCCCCCCTCTTCTAGCACAGATGATGTTCCCCAGTTGGGTCATGAAAGGTCTGCAAGAAAACCACCAGGCCCCGAGGTCGCCAAGGAGCCCTCATATCTATCCCCCCTGAGCTACCAATCTTCTCCTTTGCTGGTGCTGAAGGAGCATCAAGCAGCCGAAGCTCCGTCTACTCAACACACATTTTTTCCCCCTGCCTGCCTTTCCTGTCAGCCCCATCCCGTCTTCCCTCCTCCTTCCTGGGCACAAAGTGTTTCAGCACATTCTGGAAGCCCCCTGCAGCTTTGCCCTGCTGGATGGTTGTTTCTCAGTGTGGCGGGGAGGGTGTGGGCAGGATTCCCCCTCTTCCTCCTCCTCCTCCATGGCCTCCTGCCGCCATCAAGCTGGGGGGGAAGGGGGGCTGCAGCAGCTCCCGTCTCCAAGCTGCCTTCTTCCTGCCGAGGTGGGAACGTGGAGCCGGTGTTTTGCTAGCACTCGCTGAGCGCAACCGGGGACCCCCGCAGCTCCCTCTTCAGCCATCCTTCTCCCGGGCGGACCCATTGTTAGCTCCCCCCTGGGAGTGGACGTCCACTCCACGCTGCTAAGGTTGAGCAACACTGCAGTGAACCATCGTCCTTGTGATAGTGGCCGTGATAAGTCAGAACCGGAAGGCCGCAAAGGGCAGCTTCCCTGGACTTTAGCCGAGCTTTCCATGACGACCCCCAAGAGGCTCTCGCCCAGGAGACGAGGGGAGGCAGGATGCTGCTCAGGACGCAGGGCTGGCCGAACATTCACGGCCAGGGAGCTGATGGCAAAAGGCCCGGCATCAACTTGGAAGGAAGCGTTTGCTACACCCTGCAGCTCTCCATGGAGGCCCTGGGCTCTGCAACACACCTTTACAAACGCCTGGTGAGGAATTAGGAAATAGGACTATTAGATTTGCAGATGTCACACAAATATTGGAGGCAGCAGATTCTGGCGGAGGACAGCCTCACGGTTCAAGAGGCCCTTAACAGGCTGGAACCCTGGGCAGAAGCCAGCCAGATGAATTTCAACCTGGACAGATGCCAAGTAGTTCGTGTGGGTTGGAAAAATCAAACCCAAGGTGGAGGGGTGGGGGATACACTAAGCAGCAGTAAATTCAAAAGATATTAGGAGCTCTGGTAGCACAGCGGTAAGAATTCAGTACCTCAGACCGATTCTGCCCACCGCCAGGAGTTCGATCCTGACCGGCTCAAGGTTGGCTCAGCCTTCCATCCTTTCAAGGTCGATCAAATAAGGACCCAGATTGTTGGGGGCAATTATGCTGACTCTGTAAACCACTGTTGGATCTTTTGGTGGATCACCAACAGAACACCAGGCAACAGTGTGATCCACAAAGGAAAATGCAATCTTAGACTGCATCAAAGGAAGAAAAATGTCCAGCAGAAAAGGTGTCATCATTCTGCTCCATTAGCAATCGCGCTTAGACTTATATACCGCTTTACAGTGCTTTCCAGCCCTCTCTAAGCGGTTTACAGAGTCAGCATAATTGCCCCCAACAATCCGGGTCCTCATTTTACCCACCTCAGCAGGATGGAAGGCTTGAGCCTGGTGAGATTCAAACTGCCAAACTTCTGGCAGCCCGGCAGTCAGCAGAAGGAGCCTGCAGTACTGCACTCTAACCACTGCGCCACCACAGTCCAATGTGCATTGCTTAGACCCCACCTAGAATATTGCATCCAGTTCTGGAAACCACCATTTTGGATGGACTTCAGCAAAGTGGAATGTGTGTTAGGAACCCGAAAAGAAAAACATGTAAGGAACATTTTGGAGATAGTGGTCACGTTTAGCCTGGGGAAGAGAAGACTGTGAGAAGACACGATGATGGCCTTCCAGTATCTGAAGAGTGGCTGTATGGAGAGGGTTGGGCAGCAATGCTCAAAGTTGTTTCAGAAGGCAGGACATGAAACAAAGCGTTGAAATTACAGGAAAGAAGATTTTGATTGGAGGTCAGGAACATTGATGGAATGTGTTGCCTTAGGATGAGGTGGAGCCTCCTGGGGGTGGGCGGGGGCTGTGGTGGTCGCTTCCTGTCTGGATGGGGATTGGGCAGATGACCTCCATGACCCCACCGACCCTTTCATTCTATTATTCTATGAATATATTTGAATTACGGAAAATTTGGAGTCAGTTTGAACTTTGATTGCTGAATGCGATGAGCAGAGCACAACACAAGGAAAGCGTGCAAGAAAATAAGCAGAATATTGAACAGGGAGTCAAAGGAAGATTTGCCAGATCTCTTGATTGCTTTATGGGTGGGAAATGTTTAAAGGAAAGTTTGCAGTGGCATTCAAGGTGTCCGGGCTGGATGTGGGCTTTGGCATTCACCTGAAGCGGCGTTATTGTCTGAGAAACCGAGAGCTGTTCGATAGGCTGGATGATGCAATGAGGAATATGGATTTGAAAATTAGTGTGACAGAGGTAAAAGTGGTTGCATTTGGCAGAGAAAAGGGAATAAACAATTGCAGGGGGGAGGGGGGGAACCTCAGAACAAGCAAGATACCTGTACCTTGGCAGAAGGTTTACTAAGGCCGGAGAAATTGCTGGAGAAAGTTAGATATGTAAATACCACTAGAAAAATAATAGGTATCATGTGATCTATGGAGAGGAAGCAAAAATAGCTGCACCTGAGACCATCCTCTTAGTTGGGAATGTCCAGAGGAGTTGGGGGCAATGGGGATGGGGCTCTTCAGAAGTGTGTGTGATGGAAACAAGAGGAAACATAAAGTTTCCCCATCGTGTCCTACTCTAGAGGTGGTGTTCATTTCTGTTTCTCAGTCAAGGGAGCCAGCGTTGTCCGTAGCCAGAATGACTATGCGCCAAAGCTCAGGCCCTTAGCACTGCCAGGAGCACTTGGGCTTCCGTGCTCTCCCTCAGAGGTTTACCTATTGCTGATTTATTATTATAAGGTTATCGTAACAACATCTTGCACGTCTGAATGTGCTTCCCCCTCCCCTCCCTTTTTTTCTTTTTGTGAGAACAAGGTCGACTCGCTGAGATGCTTACTTGGATACGGTTCTCATCCAGGCTCAGGTGTCTTTCATCTACATACTGTCTTAGTTGCATCTCTTCCTCCTGTCCGTCCAGGTCTGTAGGAGAAAGAGGGGCAGAAGCTGGGGCCGGAGTCAAAAGAGGGATCAGCCTAGAATCCCTGAACTCAGTCCAGCCCACCCTGAATCCATCGGCCCTTGTCTCACTTCTAGCAGAGGCTTTCTTAGAGGATTCTTGTGCATTGGCCTTTAGCAATCGATCAGTTTAATCGGAGCTTAGATACGCGGAAACATACAAAACCAACGGCAGAAAAAACTCAGTGATCCATCGTGCCTGTCCCTTTTTTTATTTTTTTTATTATTTTATTCTTATTTTTATTTTATTCTTTTTTAGTTTATTAACGTTTGTCAGATGATAGACCTGCGTTTATCCCAAGCATGTTTAAACTCAGTTCCTGATGATTAACCTCCGACCTCCGCTGGAAGTTGGTTCCAAGCTTCTGCTGCTCTTTCTGTGAAGAAGTCCTTTTGGACTTCCCTCCTGCTCACGTGTGGGCCTGGTCTTTTGCGCCTGATGGGGCCTTTCCTTCGGCCCCTTGCCCAGGGCTCACGGGGGGCGGGGGAGAGGCCCTTGGACCTAAGGAGGTCCCACAGAGGAGACCGTGGCCACTCTGTTATGGTGAGCATGGACCCCTGAAGTGTGGGCAGACACCAGAGTGGGATGGAGGGTGAGCAGCTCTGTTCCCAGGGCGAAGGCAGGCGCTGGCGGCAGAAAGGAAGAAGACAATGCCACTAATGAGCTGGGAAGGCTGCAGATGCCCTCACCGGTTCTGCCTTTGGCCAACTACATTCCAGTTGCCGCTGCCTCTCCCTTTCTCTCAAAACAGGGAACATATAATCGTTGAAGGGAAATTGTGGGTGTCAGTCATTGACTAATTACTCCAAAGCATCCTTGATTATATCTGCATTCTCACAGCTCCGCACAGCAATCAGAAGTGCACTTTGAGAGGAGGCCTCCTTGTGTGGGAGTTCCTGATGGAGCCAACCCAGGGTTGAAATGCTCCTGGTTCAGACCAGATCGCCCGATCCGGTAGCAATGGTGGCGGGTGGTTTGGAGAACCGGTAGCAAAAATCCTTGTGCACCCCCCTCCATGCCCAGCTGAGCCCCGCGATCACCAGAGGCTGCTTTTTTTTACTTTGAAAAGCATTTTTTCTACAACTTCTTCGGTAAAAAAAAAAAAGCCTCTGATGATCGCGTGGCTCAGCTGGGATGGTCAGAGGCTTTTAAAAGCATTTTTTCTACAACCTCTTCAGCTGAAAAGGTTGTTAAAAAAATGCTTTTAAAAGGCTCTGACCATCCCAGCTGAGTTGCCTGATCATCAGAGGCTTTTAAAAGCATTTTTTTTCTCTTTGGCCAAAAAAATGCTTTTAAAAGTAAAACAAAAGCCTCTGATGATCGCGCAGCTCAGCTGGGATGGTCAGAGGCTTTTAAAAGCATAAATGCTTTTAAAAGTTAAAAAAAAAAAAAAGTTGGCCATGCCCACCCAGTCACATTACCCACCACCACCACCAAGCCACGCCCACAGAACCAGTAGTAACAAATTTTACATTTCACCACTGGGCCAACCTCTCTCTCTGCCCAGAACATCCGTGGCTTCTGGGACAGGCAACCGTAGGCTCCCTTTTGCAGACCGGACACTGCCTCCATCCAGTTGGGACACATTTCAGAGAAGACTTTGTAGTCCACTTCTCTCCAGACTCAGGGATTTTAGATGGAGCAGGATGGGACCTCTCCTTCTTCAGAAGTCCATGGGTGGGGGGCAAGGCTTCTCCTCAAATTCCAATTTTATTGTTAGGACCAGTCAATTTATGAGCAAAGGACGTGCAAGTTTGCAGGTTCACCCCAAAAAGGGGGATTGGAGGAGAAATTTTAAAAATTGTAAGAATTTTAAAACGGGCGACACATACAATTCTGTGTGAATCTGGTGGGCAAGAGATGGTCTTCCTGGGTAAATCTGAGGTATCCAGGATATGATCAGGATGTCTGCCACTATGATGAGGTGTTAGTTGTGTTATGCACCACTTACCCTAAAAAAGACGAAGAGCTTCGATTGCAGTCATGGCCCCCCCCCGTTGCCTTCTGGCCGTGCCCTGCAGACGGAGGTAGCAGTCAGAAAGGAAAGTTGCCTTGCAGGTGATAGAATAACACGAGTTGGAAAGGACCTTGGAGGTCTTCTAGTCCCACCCCCTGCTCAAGCAGAAGATCCTACACCATTTCAGACAAATGGTTGTCCAATCTCTTTTTAAAAATCTCCAGTGTTGGAGCATTCACAACTTCTGGAGGCAAGGAGTTCCACTGGTTAATTGTTCTCACTGTCAGGAAATTCCTCCTTAGTTCCAGGTTGCTTCTCTCCTTGGTGAGTTTCCACCCGTTGCTTCTTGTCCTGCCTTTGGGTGTTTTGGGAGAAGAGGTTGACCCTCTCAACCCTTTCAGATCGTTTGCGTCAGCTGCCTCCCTTCCCCCCCCCCTTCCTGCTGGCTTGCTCTCCCCCATTGTCGCAGCCAAGGGCGACTTTCAGCCAATCCTGGATTATCTTGAAGAGCTAAACAGGATCCAACTTGCTTAAGAGGCTCTGTGGGAGATCCTGGGCTAGACTGGGAAATGAAATAACAATCTGGAATACGGTCAAAGGCTTTTGTGCCGTTGGGAAAAAGCCTCCCTGGAAGGAAGAGGCTTCCTTCAAACTCTCAAGGGGATCAGAAATATCACGGAGGTGCAGAACCGTTGAATGGGTCTTTGGGTGCTTATAAAGTTCAGGCTTGGGTCACGTGGCTCATTCAAAACAAAGCCTAAAAGTCATTTTTCAACATTTTAGCCAAAGTACTCTCTACTAAAGCAGCATATACTGTAGATCGGTAAACTACCATTATGGCATCAGGACTCTTAATTGCTTATGAGGTTGAACTGAGCAATTCTAAATGTAAGAAACTCAGATTTAGGATGTGCTATCAACCCACACAATGAGTCAAGGGTGTTTTCTATTAGAATAGAATTAAATTCTATCCCAAAAATGGACTTTTGCAATGTAAGATTGTTCTGGAGCCCAGAGCTGTTTCCCTTCCAGGGAAAGAAATGCAATAGGCAGCCCCTCATTTCCGTGGGGTGCAACCTTGGGGAAAGAAGGAAGGAAGGGGCTGTTTTGCTCCAGGCCATGGAAATCTGAGCAGAGACCCAGCCCAGCAGAGGCTGTGACCCCTGCCCAGAAAGTCACCTCCAGGCACACGCACACACCGTGCCATTGCAGGCATCTGGGAGAGCAAGCAAGTGAGGTCCTCCCCCTTCCAGCCCAGGGAGCTTTTCCCTCCCCGCCTCCAATCCTGGTTTGACCTGGGAAATCCTCTGGGTTCCCCTCCATCCAGGAGCCGGTTTCTTCAGGGGGGCCGTTTTGGAAAGAGCCTCGGTGGTTTTGAGGAAATATTTGTCTTCCTAATTGCCTCCATTAAGCGCTTTTAGTACGTTTTGCCCATTGTGAGGAGAAGGTCATTGCTGCCAGGCCTGTTCTGGGGGGGGGGGGGATGGAGGCTGAATGCAATGAGCCTCTGCAAGATGCTGGGGGTGGGGGGCTAATTGGTGATTTAAACTTGAGCAGGCCCTGTATGCAGATGGCTTTGCCAAACTCTGTCCTGCAGGTACACTCTCAACACGTCGTCCATCCATTGTTGTTATAAGAGCTTAGAGTAAGAGAGTTGGAAGGGTCCTTGGAGGCCTTCTAGCAATCCAACCCCATTCTCAAGTAGGAGACTCTACACCATTCCAGACAAACGGCTGCCCAGTCTCTTGTTAAAACCCTCCCCAATTTCTGGAGGCAAGAGGGCCTCCGCTTGTTCTCATCCCTGCAGGACTCAATGGTCAGGAGAGGTTCTTCTCACGGCCAGGCTCTGAAGGACTGGAGTCCACCTATTCTCTAAGCACTAAGGACAAGAAGCAACGGATGGAAACTCATCAAGGAGAGAAGCAACCTAGAATTAAGGAGGAATTTCCTGAGAGTTAGAACAATTCATCAGCGGAACAACTTGCCCCCAGAAGTTGTGGGTGCCCCATCACTGGAAGGTTTCAAGAAGAGATTGTCTGTAATGGTATAGGATCTCCTGCCTTGAGCAAGGGGCTGGAAGAGAAGGCGTCCCTTGCAATTCTGTTAACTCCATTAATTAATCAGTCAATCAATCAGTGGAACAGCTTGCCACTAGAAGTTGGAGGTTTTCACTGAAGGTTTTCAAGAAGAGAGCGGACAACCGTTTGTCTGAAATGGTAGAGGGTCTCCTGTTTGAGCAAGGGGCTCTAAAGTCTCTGCTACAACTCTGCTATTCCGTCATTCTGTTAAGGCCCCTATCTAGGCAGGCACATCTGCCCAGCTGTCAGTCTTTGGTGGGAGAAAAGTTACTGCAACGTGACTTGCCTCCTGCAGGCAAAACCAGCCCTCTTCCTGCCCCGTTGAGTGGGGGTCTTCTCCCCAAGGCCCCCTTCTTCACCCAAGCCTTTGGGGGGGATCAGCGGTCACCAGGCTGGCTGCTGCATTTGGCCCCAGGATCAGGGCCCCGGTTATTTACTCACTTACTCACCACTCATGGTTTATCCAGGCTGGATTAGCAACGAACGGGTGCATTTAAAAATAAACTGATTTTTCATGGCCTCTGATTCAAGTCCACCCCAGATTTTTCACTCCCTTTGCAAAACAGGATTCTTGACAACTGAGGAAAAAATGTTTTATTTATTTGGTGGCTCAGCGTAAAGAGGAGCAAGGAGGTTGTTTTGCCTGGCGTAGCAAATGAGGAATCCTGCTTGCTTCCTCGCTCCCTTTTAAGCTGTGGCCCCTTGGCTGCAGTTCGTTGGTGTTTTGTTTCTATTAATGAAAACGGTACATCAGCCACATTGCAGCCAAGTCGGAAAAAGAGGGAGGGAGGGTCTGAAAATGCCTTTGAAATCCTTCATTCCCCCCCCCAAGCAGAGAGATCCACCTCAGCACTGAGCTTTTGGGATCCACCCTGACACGGTCTGCAGGCGGCCCTTTTGCTGAGGGAGGGGCACTTGCTCCTTCTTAGGAGAGGGAGGTTTTGGGGAGGCTCAGCTTCTCCTTAGGCTCCTCATCCCTGACCCTCCAGATGGCAACCTGTAGCCAACAGCATTTTGGTCCACCCATTCTGAGCTTTTGGGACCACAACGGGAGGATGGCAGCACAGTCTCCCCCTGGAAATGTTGGTTGCTACCAAATTCAGCAGTTGGGCTATTCATTGGCCAGTCTATGGGGTGGTGGGCAGCTCCTAAATATAGTTGGTTGGTTGGTTGGTTGGCAGGTGTGTGTGTGTGTGTGTGTGTGTATGAGAGGGAGAGGGAGGGAGGGAGGGAGATATATAGAAGATAGACAGATAATCAGACAGACAGACAGAGGAGAGGTAGGTAGGTAGGTAGATATATAGAAGGGAGGGAGGGAGGTAAGTGGGGAGGGAGGGAGAGAGAGAGAGAAGACTGACGGATGGATGCAGGGCCACTCTTCAAAGATCTGCAGAGGTTGTTGGCTGTTTTTTAGTGACATTGTAAGGCGGAAGAAAGCAAGCTGAAGAGCGGCCTTGGTGAACGTGTGAATTCTGAGCCCAAGAGGAATCTGGTTCTTTCGGGTTTACAATGTCAGATGACCGAGAAAGTGCAGCTCTTGAAGGGCTGCCTGCACCATTTGTGATGAAAAGGCGGTTCTTGAAAAATGAGGCATTTAACCAGGGTCAGCCACCTGTGGGGGAGGGGGCGCCCTGTCTTCCTGGGAAAGAAGATAGGAAGCTGGGTGTTAATGGATGCTTCCAGATGGCCCCTTTTTCCTTTTGTTGACTATCTCCGTTCTTCAAATCTGTAGTTGGAATTTATCTTGGCCTGGAGCTGGTACCATCCCTGGTTTGTTTGCTGGGGCCGCACCTTCCTCCCTTTTGCTCCCTCCACCTCCCCTTGCCCATCCCTTTCTCTCCAGAGGGACTCTTCAGCCTTCTTCTGTCCTCCTCCTCCTCCTCCTCCTCTTCCGTTCTCACATCCATCAGCCCCGATGCCTGCTTCCTGCTTGACAGCTCCATTAAGTGCCATCTCACAGCGGCTATATTTAGAAGCCAGGAGAAGAATGAGCCTCCTGGCTGTGGACAGGCCATCAATCCTGGTCCCATCACAAAATAATGTCCTCTTCTCTGGCCTGGAATGAGCTCTACCAGAGGGCTTTCAAACAAGGAGCTTGGAGAGAAGCATCTGGGAAGGAAGGGAGAGCAAGAGGTGAAGGTTTGTTGCACCCCAAATATTAATTCCTTCCCCTGCCCCCCAACCCTACACCCTTCGGGTGCAACAACTTCAAGAGAGGTTGATGCTTCAGCTTCTAGCTTCTTCCACCAGCAGGACCTGGTGGAACAATTGAGCAACAGGGATCTTCTCACGCTTGAGTGGACTTGTCTACATCTCTTGGTCTAGCATGTGGGGATGGAAGGCCCCATCGAAGGAACTGCTGGTCAGAGGGGCTTCTCCTGGCTCCAAGGACCTATTGTGGAGAACCTCTGATCTGTGGTCTTCATAAGAGATCCTTAGAAAAGCCTCCCCCAGGGGGATGGGATGGATCCCTTGGAAACTCCCATAAGGGTTGTCTGTATTTGAGTGCTGGGAAAGGAATTTGGACGTCTGTGTGAGGAGGCAGCTGAGGTCCCCTTCTGTTGCTTCCTAAATGTTGGAGCTAAGAGCCACGTGCCTCTGTCCTGGGGGGGGAGGGGTCCAGCTCGCCTGGCAAAGTCCCAGCCCCCCAACTCGGCCTCCTTTCAGACTTCCTTCCCACTGACTTCATTACTGGGCAATCTCTGGATGTGAGGCTGCCTTGCTTGCTGTTCTTCTTAATCGTCCTTAACTGCCATTCCATGGGCAGTCCACAAATCAATTACAAACATTAGAAAGATAATTAAAAACTGCGCAGAATACAGCACAATATGCAACAGTAAAAATGGCCATAAATCCAGCATAAAAAGCCCTGCCATAAACCGACCGTAAAAAGCTCTAGGCATTTGGAGCCCCAGCGTGGCTTGGCCAGGACAGCTGCCATTGGCCTGAGGCTCCCTTTGCTGGGAAGGGAAGGTGCCTGAGGGAGCTCAGAGACCCTGCTGGGTTGGGGGCTGGCCGGACCCTCTCTGGTGGAGCTGCGTGCAGTGATGTGCTGAGCCAGAGCTCACCAAGACATTTGAGGTTGAGGCAGAATGCAGAGCACCAAGGAGCTAAGCAAAGCTTGGCATGATTCAGGGGGCTGGACTAGAAGACCTCCAAGGTGCCTTCCAGCTCTATTCTGACTGACTGACTGACTGATTGATTGATGGGGTATCAGGACAGGGTCAACACGGCTGGGAGACCTTCTGGACTGTAAAGACCATGGCTTGGCCATGTTCTTCAGCTTGGATGGCCCGGGAGAGAGCACCAGGGGTTTCCATGGGCTTGGTGCCCCCCCGGGAACATGCTTGGCCTGAAGACTTTATTGAACGGAAGGCAAGAGTCTCTCTCAGCAGCTCCCCAAGGCTTGTGGTGGGAGTCATCACAGTTCCCGGTAAATTGTATTCTTCAGGATGACAGAAGGGTAATTATTACAGATGTAATAATCTGTAATCATATTTCACAAAATTAATTCCAATTAAATGTGCTCAGAAGACCAAACTACTGACGCCTTAGATTGAAGGCAATGAAGACATCAGAGTGGTGGGCAGCCTTTCAGGATCAACCATCAACAGTCAAGGGACAAGCTGTCAAGAAAGAAGCTGCAGACCAGAAGACCTTGGGGAAAGATCTCCAGAGGCCGTGATATGCTCATACCTTGTGCAAGCCATGATATTCCCTGTGACACTCTACGGAAGCAAAATTGGGGTTCCGAAGAAGCAGGAGAGGAAAAGCATTGATGCTTCTGGACGTGGTTGTTGGAGAAGACTCCCGAGTAGACCGTGGACAGCCAAGAAAATCAAGGAGTGGATCATTGAACACTGGACCAACCCAGAGTTCTCACTCAAGGCGCCCAATGATCAGGCTCAGATGTCCAAACACATTCAGCAAAGACCATCAGCTCTCTGGCAGAAGGTCAGATGTTGGGAAGGGTAGAAGGAAAGGGAAGACCAGCAGCAAGATGGATGGATGGATGGATGGATGGACTCAGCTACAAGGATGATGAGGAGTGGTTATGGAGAAAACCTAGCTAGGAGGTCACTAAGAGTCAACAATAACTTAAAGGCACATAATCAGATCAACTGAAATTAAAGAAATGTTAGATTATGTACTGTTCGTATCCACTACAGTTTTGAAGTGTGAGCACTGACATCGCCAGCTGTGGCTCAGAGCAGGTGATAACCCTGCTCCGTTCAGTAGCACCAAAGATAATTTTATGAACTGGTATCCTGTGTAGTATTTCTTATAAACAAAAAGCAGCGAACGTATCTAATGCTCCTTCCTCCTCCTATTTTCCTCACCACAACAACCTTGTGAGGTGGACTGGGCTGAAAGAGGGCGACTGGCCCGAAGTCACCCAGCTGGCTTTGATGCCTAAGGCAGGACTACAACTCTCCGGCTCCTGGTTTCTAGCCTGGAGCCTTAACCACTAGAGCCTGGGGGTCCATCCGTTGGCCTCCTCGGCCATGTTGAGCGCAGCGGAATTGTCTTGGCCCACCTATACGAGATAGTTAATGTACATCAATCTCATAATAATGTGAAAATGATAGCAGTCTTCCAGTAATTGAGGGGTTCTCGCATAGAGGAGTGGGTTGAGCTGTTCTCCAAAGCCCCTGAAGGCAGGAGAAGAAACAATGGATGGAAACTAATCAAAGAGAGAAACAACCTGGATTTTAGGAGGGATTTCCTGATAGTGAGGACAATCAATCAGTGGGACGGCTTCCTTCCAGAAGTTATGGATGCTCCGTCACTGGAGGTCTTTAAAAA
Source organism: Pituophis catenifer annectens (assembly GCF_029215685.1). Lineage (NCBI taxonomy): Eukaryota > Metazoa > Chordata > Lepidosauria > Squamata > Colubridae > Pituophis > Pituophis catenifer. The sequence continues at coordinate 89,859,020 of NW_027256887.1, forward strand.
GAGATTGGACAGCCCCTTGTCAGAAATGCTATAGGATCTCCTGCTTCAGCAGGGGGTTGGACTAGAAGACCTCCAAGGTCCCTTCCAAGTTTGTTATTCTGATATTTTCTGTTTACGATCTTGTGCATTGCTACCTGTCCAGGACTGTGGGGGGGGGCTGTGGGTTGGACATGCCTGCACCAGACCAAACTGGCTCCAGAACAGCCAAGTTCTAGAAGGTTCTACCAGGCTTTCACAGGAGGGAAACGGTGGCTTTCTGTTCTGGTGTCCCCATTCTTTCCTTTCCTGTAACCTGCCGTGAGATTCTCTGGGGAGTAGACAGGTAGATAAGTGGGAGCCGTTCTCGTGATACTTCAGACTTCCGTTTCTCCTTTTTCCACGAAGCATCAGCAATGGGGCCAGGACCCATGGTCCACCCTTGCCTCACACAAGGTCTCAGCCCAGGCTGGTCTGGCCCGGTTCTGTGCACATTCACTGTCAGCGGTGCTGAGTGCGCCAAGCAGAGAAGGCTCTTCCCCATCCCTTGGTCTGCTGGACCTGCCACTCCCCCTCCCTGCCTCCCAAATTTCTCCCCTTTCCCCTATTCTGCCGGCAGCTGGCTGAGACCCTTCCCCCCTGGGTCGCCTAGGGCAGCCCTCAGCCACACAGGTGGGTGTTTTTAAGCAGCTGGTTCATTGCGTGAGGCCATGTGGACATGGGGCCGGTTTCCCTTTGAGGCAGCCTCTTCGTGTTCCTCCTTTGATTCCTCTCCGCGTGTGCAAGTGGCGATGGTCCGTCCGTCCTTTCAGCCCGAAAGGCTCCTCGAAGCTTACAGATCCGTGCGCTGCAGGCGGATTCGTGTGGGTTGAGCGTTTTGTAAGGCGAGCACAATAGGCGCGCAGCCCTGTCGCTCGGGGTTGAACAGCGGAGCCCTTGGCGCTCTCTCCGAGCTCGGCTGTTTGCTTGCAGAGGCTTCATTATCTGCCAAGGCAAGAAAGGAGCAAGCGCCACCCTCCCTCCCTCCCTCCCTCCCTCCCTCGCTCGGCTGACGTTCACTCGTCAGATAATCTGCCAGCAACCAGCCGAGCTCGGAGAGCATCAAGGACTCCACAATGAGGAGAACGGGGGCCTTTCTCCGCCTCTATAAGATTTGTTAACCCAGCTGGTATTTCGTCATCCCTGCCAGCAACTGCTGCCATCCAGGCCATGCAACGTCTGTATTGGGAAACCGAAGGAGCCGCCTCAGGCTCCCCACCCAGATAGGACCAAGGGGATGGCCTCCTCCTCATGGACAGTTCTCCTGCAGGCTCTTGGACCTCCAGCCTTGGCCCTCCGTCCTGCCGGTGGTTTAGGCAGGGAGCCAGCTAGCCAGTCTGCGGCAGCCTGGCAGGACTCATCATTCAAGCACAGTGGTTAGCACGCAGCATTGCAGGCTGACTCTGCCCACTGCCAGGAGTTTGATCCTGACGGGCTCAAAGTTGACTCAGCCTTCAATCCTTCCGAAGTCGGCAAAATGAGGACCCAGATTGTTGGAGGAAATTACGCTGACTCTGGAAACCGCTCGAGAGGGCTGGAAAGCACTGTGAAGCAGCATAGAAGTCTTAAGTGCTAGTGCTATTCATGACCTCATGCTGAGCAGCTGTACCAGTATTGCAGTGGGCTTGCTGGTGTCATGATCCGGAGGCCTTCCTTCTTGCAGTTTCTCAGCTAAGGACATAGAATGAGGAAGTTGGAAGGGACCTTAGAGATCGTATAGTCCAAACCCCTGCAGGAGACCCTTCACCTTCTCAGAATTCTTGTGGGTCTGAATCCCCCCCCCCATTGATGCAATGCCTGTGGAGTTTCAGGGCCAGAGGGCTTCCTTGCAGGAGAGGCTAAGGGGACCCAGAGCCAGTGAGCGGTGTCCAAGGATGGGGCTGAGGGATCCATCGGCGTGTCCAAAAAGGTGGCAGGATCTCTGTCCAGCTGGTCCATTTTTATCAGGGTGCCTGGTAAAGAAGGGAATCGTCTCACAGCCAGAAGGTTCCTCTTGGATGACCCGCCGGCTGCCTGGCGTGGTGGAGTCCTTGCAGCGGGAGGTTGATGTGCAAACCCTGCGGAGGGACCTGGAGGAGGAAGAGCTGGTCCCCGTGGGGGGAAGATTGCGGGGGGGGGACGGAGGGGTGGCCTGACTCAGTGCTTCCAAGCAGGACGGGCTGGTTGCCTCTCACAATCCTGCAGCCCCACCTCTGCCTGGCTGCCTCTGCTGCGATGGTCCAGCACAGTGTTCGCCTGGGCTCGGCTGTTGCTTTGGCGTGGGGAAAGCGCCCCCTCTGCTGGCCATGAGGAGGCACTGCAGCTCCACGCTTGGCTGGTTGCTTCTGGTGAAGGGTTGGGTCTGGGGAGCAATTGCAGCAGCCACATCTGGCCAACAAGACAGGGTCCCCATAGACATCCATCCATTCATCTGTCTGTCATCATCTATATCTATCTTCTATCTATTTAATCTCTCTATCTTCTCTCTCTCTCTCTAATCTCTCTTCCATCTATCTACTATCTGTCTATCTTCTATCTATTTATCACTCATATGTATCCAACAACTCTGCAGGCGTCTTGGTGCATGGCCCGCAGTTCCCAGCTGCAGGCAGTAAGGTTTAGGTGAGGACAGGGGGTTGTGAGCCCAATTGAGAAGAAGAGGCGAGAAGTTGCATACTGTGTTAATAATAATAACAGTAATAATAACAACAACAACTTTATTGTCATTGTACGTATATACACAGTATACCCATACAGCGAAATTCACTTAACACCCAAAGACCAAGTCCAACACACATAACAATCCCCAAACACACTCCCACCCACCACAATTCCCCACCCCTAAACCACCCAAACATCCACACAACAGACCAAGTAATGCTGTCCAACAGCTCACCGATGGTGGCCCTTTAGTTCATTGTTCATTGTTAACCTGCCTGGGCCAGTTCAGGGGAAAGAGGGACATGCCCCCCCCCCCGCCCCGTGTTTCCTTGCAAAACCATTCTGCCTGGAAGAGGTTGACCTGAGTGGGAAGCTCCCTTCTCTGAAAGAACCCCCAAGACAGGCCGGGAGCATCAGGGCTTCAGCCTTCTCTCCTGGACAGGCCGGAGAGTCCAGGCCCCTGGCCTGCTAGACATAAGAGGATTGGAAGCCCAGCCTGTCTCTTCCTGGATCTCCCTCGCAGGCAGGGCGGCTGTGAAATGGGAAATCAAAGCAGGGGGGCTGCTCAAAGGAAGCTTGCGGAGAGCACTGCTTGGGGGGGATCCCTCTGGATCCAGCCTCCAGGCCTCTGGGGAGCCCCTGTGCAGCCTGCCCCAAATTCAACCTCGAGAAGCAGCACCTGTGCCCAGTTTCTAAGCCTGGAACCAGAACCGTCTGCTTGGTCTGCAGCGCAGCCCCACGCACATCAGGGCGCCCCCCCCCCCCCCCCGTGTCATTAGCTCCTGGGCAGCCTCCCCACTGCCCGAGCATCACCACAGCTCTTGACCCCGAGGGCCACACGCAAGCGAGGGCTGCTTTGTGGGCCAGTCTGTTCTGGGGTATCGTCCGTACAGAGTTTGTCCCCCGGGCAGAGGTGACATGGAGATTGGTTGGTCTTGATGCGTGCCCAGTGGAACGGGCATCAGGGGTAGCGTTGGAGGCTCCCCCACACTCGTTTCCATGACCCCTGGCCCCATCTCAGAGAAGCCATGGATCAAGATGAGGCTCTTGGTGCCTCTTCCTCTGCAGCCGAGCGAAGGGGAACTGGGCTCGAAGCTCCATGGGGCACCTGGGATGGGCGTGTGGTGGGATGGTGGCGGGTGGCCTTCCCCTCCGGCTGGGGGTTCTGAAGAAGGCTGCTCTTTCCCCACAGAGACGAGAGAAGACCGGACCAAGAGGCTCTTCCGACATTACACCGTGGGCTCCTATGACAACTTCACTTCACACAGGTGAGCTCTGCTGCCTCGGATCCCCCTTGGGTGTTGGTGGGCTCCTGGTCCAAATGACTGCTAGCCTTGCAGGGTATTGAGTGTGTGTGTGTGTGAGAGAGAGAGAGAGAGAGAGAGAAGGAGGGAGGGAATAAATGAATGAGCATGGTTTTATGCCTTCTTCATAAGGAGCTTTGGAAGGGTGGTTCAAAATGCCCTTAAAAAGATTGAAGGTTGTCCAAGCAAAGCACAATTTTGGGTTTAGAATGAAGGCAGCCCGGAGAGCCCCTGGTTGTAACGGCAGAGACACCGGGGGGGTGGGGGCTTGGTGGAGAAGCCATGGGCAGCATCTGGATGCTCTCAGGGGACCCCTGATTTCAAGGAAGGCCCTCAACTTCTCACAAGGTTCTGTGGGAGAGAAAAGGCGGACCAAAGGAGAGCCAAGGTGGCGCAGTGGTTAGGGTGCAGTACTACAGCTACTTCAGCTGACTGCTAGTTCAGCAGATCAGCGGATCAAATCTCACCGGCTCAAGGTTGACTCAGCCTTCCATCCTTCCGAGGTGGGTAAAATGAGGACCCAGATTGTTGGGGGCAATATGCTATTTAGGATACTGTCTTTGGTGTAAGCCGCCCAGAGTCCTCGGCATAGAAATATGACTAATAAAATAAATAAATAAAATAAAGGGGTGCTCCCCATTTTTACGAGGGAAGATTGGGGAACAGCGGAACGAGAGGCTGGGCCCTTCAGCATCCATTTCAGTCGGTCGTCATTAAAGACAATGTCAGGTTGTGGGGTTTTCTGTGCTGCCTTGAAGCCCCCGGGGCCCTGAACCTGCTCTTTCAGGAAGGCTCTTAAAACGCAGCGCTCTCTGCAGGGCATTTTCTGACCCTGCGCTGCCATGGGGACACCATTCCCTGGCATTGGTGTGGATAGTAAAACCTATTGTGTTGCTGGGTGCTGTTTTCCAAACTCGTGTTTTTGCTTAGTTTTGTTTTGATACGTTGTGCGTGGCCTAGAGTTGCTCGGATGCTCGAGGGGGCCTTCCCATGGGAGGAGGGAAGATTTATGCTCTGCTAGTCGCTGCTGACTATCGTGGGGCTCGATAGTTTCAAGGCCGTTGAGCCCAAGGAGAATTGCAGGGTCAGTGGCCAGCATGACATCGCAGAGCGCTGTTTCCTCCCCACTGAAGTGGTAGCTGTTTATCTACTCGCATTTGCATGCTTTGCTCCCTGCCAGTAGTTCCCCCCACTTCACGTGGGGCAGACTTGGCAGTTGTTAGCAGGGAATGCTGCATGTGGCATGGGTGTGACTTAAGGCTGGTGAGCTAGTTTGCATCTTCTGAAGGATGTCCACAAGGCATGGTCAGAAAAAGTCAAGAAGGCAACTGACCCAATCCTGAAATCCATGCTCTGCCATTATGCAACCCTCTTTCCTTTTTTAAAGGGACAAAGCCTCAACCCTGCCTTTTTTGACCAGACCCCCAGATACACCTCCCCCCTTCCTGCATTTTCTCTGTCTCAGTCAACAGAACAGGGGTCTCCAAACTTGTGTCCACTTTAAGACTTGTGGACTTCAGCTGCTAGAAGATTGAGCTTTGCAGGTGTGAGGAATAAATGACAAAAAGTATGATGTGAAATCAAAGTAGAAAAAGAAATTTAGGGGGAAAAATCAGATTCTTGTGAATAGATAGCAATAATAAATTCTCCAGTGCTTTGAACTCAGTGAGGGTTCCTGGTTCTGATGCCACCTATGTTAGAAGAATCTCCCCAGGCTGCTTGCCTCCCCCTGGGAACGATCAGATACGGTTTCATGTACCTTGGGGGAGATAAAGCTTATGACGCTTGCAGCTGCGCAAGGACTCCAAGCTACGCCCTCGCTTGACTCCTCCTTCCAGCCTGGCTGGCAGTTTCCGCACCCTGTGCCTCCTTCCCCCGTCTGTCCAGTGGGGGTTTTTAGTGCAGGATTTCCAGCCCAGCTCAAGAAAATAACAGAGGAGGGGGGGCTTTGCATCCCCTCTCCACAATTCAGAAATATATGAGTCAATAAACTTCGTGCCAGCCACGAAGCACAAGAGGGAGCTTTGAAGCCCCCCACCCAACTTGTTTGCAGAGCAACTTGAGATGAGAATTAAAAGTCCCAAGAAGCCAAATCTTTTTATATAAGGAAATTATTAGGAAAAATAGATGGAGCCCTGGTGACACAGTGATTAAAGTACAGTATTGCAGGCTGACTCTGCCCACAGCCAGGAGTTCGATCCTGACTGGCTCAAGGTTGACTCATCCTTCCATCCTTCCGTGGTTGGTAAAATGAGGATCCAGATTGTTGGGGGCAAAGAGGCTGGTCCTGCGAACTGCTCAGAGAGAGTTACAAAAACACTGTGGAGTGGTATAGGGTACACGTCTTAAGTGCTATTGCTAATGCTGAAAAGGAGGGAAGGAAAGAATTGGACATAGATGATTGCAAAGAACACATTAAACTAACCGGCTTCCATAAATGTTTTCAGTCTTCATTACAAAAGGCTCTTTAGGAAGGCACCAGCCTTCTCTCCTGCTCAGGCATTCATAGGCAGCCCCTCCTCCTCCCTCCCTCCCTCCCTCCCCTCCATCCCGCAACAGAACAATAGAAAGGAGACGTTTTAGGAAGACGGAAGACCCTCCCATTATGAGGTCTGAATTTAGTGAGCAAATCAGAAATTATCGGGTGGCTAAGAACCTCCCCACTCACCTGCATGGCATGAACAAGGTGTTTCTCGTGGGGGATTAGCTCAGAAGGAGGAGGGTTTGGGAAGGAAAGGGTTGCATTTGCTCAAGCCGGCCAGCAGGGAATCCGTCAGGGGCTTTGGGGAAACGGATTAATTGGATGGTTGCTTTATGGTTTAGATTCATGCGTGTGAGAGAGACAGGGAGAGAACATGGATGCATCTGTGTTGGGCAGGTTTCTCAGGTTCAGGTTTCAGATTCACGAAATCCGCTTGCTCCAGTACCAATAAAGGGAAATGTTTGTAGCTCAGGCTTGAACTGGGGGTCCTCTGTGCTCTTGCAGACAGTCCGTGACCCAATTAGGGAACATGATCAGTGCTGGAAGTGGGGGGGGGTTTGCAGGGAGGAGGCGGAGGAGGACGGTGGGGTCTTTGGTGGTCTCTGAGCTTGGCAGTTTTCTTAGAAATGTTTCATGACCCACTAAGGAAAATCATCAGTGCTCAAATCTGTTTAATCCTGGTCTCCGGCCAGAGGACGTGGGGAGCCTCAGCTGCCAAGCGAAGCTTGGAGACCTCACCAGGATCTCGGCAGGACATCTGAGCAAGACAGGAAAGTCCCAGAGCCCAGGAGGGGTGGGGGAGGCATGGCATGAAGAGGGGATCTAGGAGAATCTTCTGGGGTGGTCTAAGGACTCTTGCCTTGGGTGGGGGGAGGGGGTTAGAATAGAATAACAGAGTTGGGAGGGACCTAGGAGGTCTTCTAGTCCAACCCTCTGCTTAGGCAGGAAACCCTACACCACTTCAGACAAACAGTTCTGTCGGCAAGTTGTTCCACTGGTTAATTGTTTCCATTCTCAGGAAATTTCTCCTTAGTTCTAAGTTGCTTCTATCCTTGATTAGTTTCCATCCATTGCTTCTCATCCTGCCTTCTGGTGCTTTGGAGAATAGCTTGACTCCCTCTTCTTTGTGGAAACCCCCTTGGAAGACTGCTATCATGTCTGCCCTAGTCCTTCTCTTCATCAAACTAGACATATCCAGTTTCTGCAACCGTTCTTCATATGTTTTAGCCTCCAGTCCCCTAATCCTCTTGGTTGCTCTTCTCTGCACTCTTTCTAGAGTCTCCACATCTTTTTTTATGCCATTCAGTATTCCAAGTGTGGCCTTACCAAGGCATTATAAAGTGGTATCAACACTTCATGTGATCTTGATTCTGTCCCTCTGTTTATGTAGTCTAGAACTATGTTGGCTTTTTTGGCAGCTGCTGCACACGGCTGGCTCATATCTAAATGGTTGTCACTAGGACTCCAAGATCCCTCTCACAGCTACTACTATTGAGCAAGGTACCACATATACGGTACCTGTGCATTTTGTTTTTCTTCCCTAAATGTAGAACCTTCCTTTTTTCACCGTTGAATTTCATTTTGTTAGCACCCAATGTTCAAGTCTGCCAAGATCCTTCTGTGTCTTGAGCCTTTATCTTCTGGAGTGTTGGCTATTCCTGCAAGCTTGATGTCATTTGCAAATTCGATGAGTTCCCCATCTATCCTCTCATCCAAGTCATTGATGAAGATGTTGAAGAGCACTGGGCCTAAAACAGAGTCCTGGGGTACTCCATTGCATACTTCCCTCCATGTAGATGCAGTTCCATTGAGGACTCCACGTTGAGTGCGGTTGGTCAGCCAGTTACAAATCCATCTGGTGGTGAGGCTGCCTAACCCACATTTTTCTACTTTATCTAGTAGTAGGTTATGGTCTACTTTATCAAATGCCTTACTGAAGTCCAAGTAAATTATATCGACAGCATTCATCTGGTCCACTAATTTTGTCACTTTGTCAAAGAATGCACTAAGATTAGTCTGGCATGATCTGTTTTTGACAAACCCATGTTGGCTTTTGGTTATTACTTTGTTTGCTTTTAGGTGTTTGGTGATTCATTGTTTGATTATCTTTATGTTAGAAGACCTCCAAGGTCCCTTCCAGCCCTAGGACTCTATGATTTTATGAACAAAGAGGAGAAGAGCAGGGAGATGGAATGACACTGAGAGAGAGAGAGAGAGAGAGAGAGAGAGAGAGAGAGAGAGAGAGAGAGAGAGAGAGAGAGAGAGAGAGAGAGAGAGAGAGAGAGAGAGAGAGAGAGGTTGCAACATGTTGCAAGGGGGAGGGGAATGCTGCCAAGAAACCCCTATGGGTGTGGGGGGGTCTCTGCTCATCCTGAGCTCCCCCTTATGGAGTCAGCTGCAGAGAGGGAGACGGCCTCATCAGGCACCTTAAATTCAGCCCTAATGTGCTTTAATGTATGTGAACCATGTTGATCACAAATCCGAAGCAGCCTGCTCCAGCTTGTTCCCCAAATCGTGGTTAATTAAATCCCGTTCAGCAGAGGCTGGGATCATTCCTCACCTCCAGGTCATCTTTCTCAAAGCTACATCTTCCCTTCATTTTGTACAGCCTCTAATTGCCTTAAATGCTTAATGAACAGCGATGAGGAATAAAATGGATTATTTCACTGGTCCTCTTTAAAAACAGTTTTAAAGAATTGTCTTCTTTTGTTGGGCATTCTCTGCTCATCTGAAAAAAGGCAGGTTAAACTCTTCGGGGGAACTTTCAGCCCTAGGCAGCTTTCTTGCAAGAGAAGGGGGGCACATCTGTCCTGCCCAATATACTAGCTGGATTCTGGGCCTTGGAACGTCTGATGGCTCCATGATGGCTGGCAGCTTTTCAGCCCAGAGGGAGGCCTTTTTCTCTGCATACATTGATCTGTCTCTGAAATCGGGGGAGGGGATCATTAAGAGAGCCCATCCTGCTGATCTTGTTAGGTGCCCACAATATAAAAAAGATGTTGAGATTCTGGAAAGTGTGCAGAGAAGAGCAACAAAGATAGAGGACTGGAGGCTAAAACAAATGAAGAACGGTTGCAGGAACTGGGCATGGCCAGTCTAGAGAAAAGAAGGACTGGGGTGACGTGATAGCAGTCTTCCAATATTTGAGGGGCTGCCAGAAAGAAGAAGGGGGGAGGGTCAATTTATTTTCCAAAGCACCAGAAGGCAAGACAAGAAACAATGGATGGAAACTAACCAAGGAGAGAAGCAACCTGGGATTAAGGAGAAATTACCTGACAGTTAGAATAATTAACCAGTGGAACGGTTGTCATCAGAGCTGTGAATGCTCCAATCCTGGAAGTTTTTAAGAAGAGAATGGGCAGCCATTTGTCCAGAAAGCTTGAGCAGAGGTTGGACTAGAAGACCTCCAAGGTCCCTTCCAGCTCTGTTACTCTGTGACTCCGACTTGGGTGTGCATAGCCCTTTCTACTAAGATAAGCACGTCCTTGAATCACCAGCCCCAATTCGAGGTCAATGCAGTCCAACTTTCCAGCAACTGGGGAGCACCAGACGTGTTCAGAAAGGAAAATCCATTCTTTTGGGTTCCTTCAACATCAGATTGGATTGGGTTGTGTTGCACTGAGTGCTTTATTTGGCCAAGTGTGATTAGACACACAAGGAATTGGTCCCCAGTGCAGAAGCTCCAAGCATACGTGCAAAGGAACAGAACCATCATCACGCCCATAAAAGGGGAAGTAAAGAAGATAAGAAGAAGGATAAATAATACTACTACAGACATACTACATGGGCAAATACACACAGACAGACAGATACTGCCAGAATTAGGTGTTCAGCAGAGTGATGGACGAGGGAAAAAACTGTTCCTGTGTCTAGTCGTTCTGGATATTGTGGCTTTTCAGTAACAAGCCAATTTCTGAGCAGATAAAGGCATATTCCAAAGATGCCCTGGCCCATCTTTCCAAGTTCTCCAAGGAGGACCCCGGTCAAAGGTCAAGATCGGAGTCATGTACGGACACGTGCTTGCCTGGTGATGCAATGCCTGCCTGCCTTCTTCATGAAATAGGCCCATTTGGTGCAGGATCTCAGAACCTCTGGAAATTCAGCAGCCCGGGTTCTTTGAGGGTTCATGACGGTGCCGTCCATGGGAAGCTTAAGGTCAACAGAAGGACCGGCTCAACCCTCCCCACCCAGAGATGCTTCCCAGGGGTGTGAAACCAGCCAGAGGATAGAAAAAAACTCAGCATAAGAAGCAGCATAAGATCGGGAGATGCGGAGAGAAGAAAGAGAGACAGCAAAGTCATACTCCACTCAGAATCGAGGGTGCAGCTGTAGGGGTGGTCAACAGAATTAAGTATCTGGAAGTGCAGATAACTAACAATCTGAATTGGTCTCTCCAAATGTCATTCTGAGTGAAGCGTGCAAACCAGCATCTGCATTTCCTGTATTGAATGAGGAGAGCACAACTTTCTCCTGTCCTGACCACTTTTTACAGAGGCATGATTGAGAGTGTTTTAACAAACTGCATCCATGTTTGGTTTGGTGGCGGCAGCGCCTCAGGTAGAAAGTTCCTACAGAGAGTGGTGAGGACAGCCAAGGAGGTTATTGGAAGCTCACTTCCCGTTATTCAGGATGCTGCTTATAAGTGCTCTGTGCTTAGAGCTCAAAGCATTGCTAGAGACCCCACACACCCACTTCACGGTCTGATTCTGTTGCTCCCCTCTGGGAGGAGGTTTCAAAGTATTTCTAGCAGGACTAACAATTTCTGTAACAGCTTTGTTCCCTGCGCCATCCATCTGGTAAACTCGCAAGATTCGTTTCTCTTGCCATGTGCATTTATACATCCAAACTAGACTTTGTTATTTCTCTGGGTCACCTATGTGGGTATATATATAATTTTGTATTTATTTATTTATTCTTATTTATTTATTTGGTCGTGTTTAGGTAGTGCATACTGGAGGTGGTGGCCCTTTGAGAGCTCTACGCAAGAAAATTTATGCCGATTAGCGTACACTCAAAGTAACAATAGTTAGAACAACTATTCTTAGACTTAGAATAAGAACCTGGCTACTCCTAGAACCGCCAAGAGTCGGCTACAACTGAAGCACCAGGTTGGGGGTGGAGGAGAGCAAGGCCGAGGAGTGGGCTTGTCTGACTCCGGCTGATTTTTGCCCCTTCCTCTGGGTGCCGCTTCCTTGTCTCGCACCTCGAATTGTGAGTGCCGTTTCCATGGCAACGGTGCTGTCCGTGCAGAGGAGCCTTACTTACAGGGTCTGTTGGCCCAACCCCTCTTAAGCTGTGTGTAGCGTTGTGGTATCCCCCGTGCCCGTCCTTCCTGCTCCTCAGCCTCCACGGGGCTGCCTTCACGGAACACGCGTGTGAGACGAATCTTAAGAGTGAGTGGGCGGAAGGGACACGCCAGGAGTGGCCTGCAAGAGGAAGGCAGGAGGTTGTGCGCAAACCCAACAAATGCTCAGGAAGGGTCAAGCAGCCCGGGGGATGCCCAACTCCTCCTTTTAGTTGCGCCCACCAAGCTGTGCGCCCTCGGCCAAGGAGTGTAGAGGAGGAGAAAAGGAATGAGAGAGGTAGACTGGTTGAGATGCATTTGGTGGTTGGACAAGAGGTTTGGTTTAAGGCAACCAGAGTTTTTCCCTCCTTCTTTTAGCCTCTAAACCAGGATTTCTCAAGCTTGGCAATTTTAAGACCTTTGGGCTTCAACTGGGTGTTGCCAAGGTTGGAAAAGCTGCTATAAACGTAGAATTCTAGAGTTGGCCAAAGCCAGGGAAGAAGTCCATCTCCTGCCCGGGACAAGACTCCAAGGGACAACCATCCACTTGGCTGGAGGACATCCCAGAAGACGACCCCACAATTCCCGTGGGCACCATCACCTAGACACGTGGGGCCACCTTCTCCACTGGACGTTCCCAGGCAGAGGTTGGCCAGTGGTCCAGGGGGCCCATTCTTACCTTTCTCCTCCTGCCCTGAGCAGAGGTGGGGGCCCCAGGGCCCCTTTCCAGAAGGGGTGGAGGCTCCGTGCTGGAGAACAGGAAGGCCCACCTGGTGCTGAAGGACGCATTCACACAAGAGCAGCTATTAAAAGAAACGATCAGTTCTTGACTCAACTTCCCAGATATTTTAAAACAAGAAACCTACTTGCACTGCACTAATAGATTTACATATTATATATTGTTTTATATATATATATATATATATAGTGAGTGCCAGTTTGGTCTAGTCAGTGGTTAAGGCACCAGGCTAAAGAGTGGGGGATCGTGAGTTCAAGTCCTGCCTAGTTGGGAAATCCCCAGTTGGGATTTTGGTCCAATTCCTCTCTTTCAGCCCAGGCAACCTCAAAGGGTTGTTGTTAGGGGGGAAAGGTTGGAGGAAGGCGTGTTAGGTATGTTCGCATCAGGCTCTTCCTTCGGCTGCAAAGCCGGGTTTCCTTGTTACATTTTATGTATTAAATTTATACTCCGCCCATTTCAGCTGGGGAAATCACTCCGGCTGGAAACTTTTGGCTCTTCCTGCTGGGTGGGAGATGACCTGCCTCTGGTTGCTGGGGGGAGGGAGAGATACATGGGGGGGGCAGGCTTGCCTAGGGAAAAGTCTGCTTAGCTAAGCGAGACCCCCGTCCCTCCAGGGAGAGGGGTTCGATCCGTGCTTGGCCCTCTGTGGTGCTGTGGCCTAAAGGCAGGTGGGCAGCCTCATGCAGCCCCCGTCAGAAGAGGCTCACTGAGGGCAGCAGCCTCAGTTCCAGGGCAGGCTAATATCGGGGGGGGGGGGGGGAATAGCTAGATCTCTTGGTGGCCCTCCATCCACGTACAAAGCAGGCTTGAGCCAGCAAAGGCTCCCAAGGCTGCTGCTTTGTCTCTTTCTCAGGGGGGCTGCGGTTTGAGTACTGTAAAGGTTAGGAATGACCACTGTGCCAGCTGGCCTTTTCCTTGACTGAGGAAGCAAAGGGGGCCTTTTCCACCCAAGAATCTGCAGTATCCGACGACCCCTCCCCCCAGCAGGTGAAGGCGGGGAGGAGTGTCTGCTTGGCTGAAGGGGGCCACGGAGGCTGTGTGGCTGGGGGCGGTGGGTTGGGCCAGAGAGGGGGGGCTCTGTGTGTGTGTGAGAGAGAGAGAGAGAGAAGGGGGTCTGCTGCAGTCAGGGTGAGCCCAGCACTCTCGGGTGAAAAGGCGTCTCTGCCCCCCTCCCCAACCAGGGCTGGTTCTGGACTTTTCTGGGTCCCCAGGATTTGGGGAGGGGCTCGCAGACCTCCGGGAAGCCCGTGCTGCAGTGGGGAGGGGGCGGGACTTGGAGCAGGTGGGGGCGCTGCCTCCCCCTCCCGAAATCCAAAGCGAGGATGTGCAGGGAGGGAGCCCCTCCCCCCGCCCCGCTTCTTCCATTGAGGACCACAAGCCCGGCCCTCTCCCCCCGCCCCTCCGAATGACAGGCGGTTCCTTAGCAACGGGGGAGGACCGGAGCCCGAGAGAAAGTCCATCCCCGGGAACTTCGCCCCCCCCTCCCAACAAGGGAGCCGCTCCCCTCCCTCCCTCCCCGCGGCGGGCGGCGTGAGGATGGACCGCGCTCCGCCCGCCTCCCGTGCCGGCCGCGGCGGCTCCCTTGCTCGGCGGCCGCGGCGTCCCCGGGCTCAGCCGGCGCGCGGCGTCCAGGGGCAGGTGAGCGGGCGGGCGGAGGGGCGGCGGGGGGGTGGTCCGGGCGGCGGCGGCTGCCATGAGCGCGTGGCTGGGCGGAGGCGCCCCCCGCGCCAGGCTGCCCCCCAGCCTCCTCTTGCTCTGCTCTCTCCTGCCCAGCGACTACATCATCGAGGAGAAGGCGGCCGTCCTGCAGAAACGGGAGCATGAGGGCTTCGGCTTCGTCCTGCGCGGGGCCAAAGGTAAGCCTCGTGGTCTTGGGGGCCCCGTGCAGAAGGCCGAGGGGCTTCCTTTCTGGAGACCCCCAGGAAGCTCCCCCCCCCGTTGGCACCCGGAGGAGAAAACTCGGCTGAAGGGGGGGGGGTGCATGGGTGCTGCCTGGGGGGAGGGAGGGATGGGCTGGGGGAAGGACCCACCTGCTGCTGGGATGGGCGGAAGAAAATGCGGGGGGGGGGGGTGAGGTTTGCCCTCTCCACTGTGAGGGTCCAAGATTCAGCAAAGCAGCAGGCAGAGGGAGGGAGGGTCTCATCCTCCCCCTCCCCACTTTCCTCCTCCTCCACCCCTCCCTTTATCTGCATCAGCCTTCCTTCCGTCAGCCTCCCCTTCCCCAGCTGACCTGGGTGGAGCTCAGCGGAGCCCATTTCTGCCCTCTCCTCCCACCCCCCTCAGGGGCAGGGGCAGCTCTCCGGAGGGCCAACCCAGAGGAGGTCTCCCTGCTTGGGGCATGGCTCCTTCTTCTCCCTCAGAGGTGGGGGGGGTCAAAGACCCAGCCGGCTTCTCCTCTCTTCAGCCTTCCTGCACTTCCCTGCTGATTCCCAGGTGCAGGTCGTGTGATGCTGCAGCCACCTTTGTCTCCACGAAACGGACGGGGGGGGGGTGGACGGCCTGGGGCTTGGCCGATGACCGAAGCCTTGGGCAGCAAATGGAGGCATGGGTTTTGTGAGAAGGACCCTGCCTGAGTAGGGAAGGAGCTTTGTGGAGACCCCCAGCAACCACGCTGCCTCATGCTGACCAGGAGAAGCTGGGGAGGAACAAGCCGGCTTCTGTAGAGTTCCTGGCCATCCGAGACTGGTTGAAGGAAGGGCCGTGGAGATGCAGGAGAGGAGAGGTCCTCTTCCAGGGGGACCTGAGTGGGGGCAGCCCCAAATGCAGCGAGACATGGAACCAGGGAGCCCAATGGGAGGAAGGCAGGTTCAGGTGAATGTAGGAAAGGGTCTTAATGTGAAGAGCATGTTGGGAAGACGTACTGAAGGTGTGGGTCCCTGTGCTAGCGCTTGCCCTAAATGGCCCTTACTAAGGGTCTTGCCCCCTCGACAGTAGAGAGTCCCCTCAAGCTTCCTCCTTGCCTCATCTTGTCCCAGGCCAGCTGAGGTTGTCCTGAGATGAACCAGGGTTACAATAGCATTTCCTCCCCCCCCCCCATGCCCCTTCCTTTATTCTGACACTGCCTGAAGACAGCCAGTCGTAGCCTTGGGGACCCCAGGAACTCTGAACAGAGGCAGGAAAAGGATGAGCAGGCTGGATGACCCATCTCAAGGGACATTTTATTTATTTATTTATTTATTTATTTATTTATTTATTTATTTATTTATTTATTTATTTATTTATTTATTTATTGTGATTTATATGCCGCCTTTCTCCCTAGGGACTCAAGGCGGCTTACAAAATGACAACTTCAATACAAATCACAATACAATACCAAACTAAAATCAGTAACCCAATTTAAAAACGATTTAAAATTATACCAGTGTACCCCCAAACGGATCAGTTTAATTGGCGGAAGAGCCACGTCTTCAGCTCGCGACGGAAGGAAAGAAGGTCGGGGGCTGTCCTGAGCTCAGTGGGCAATCCATTCCAGAGGGTCAGGGCTCCCACAGAGAACGCCCTCCCCCTTTGAGCTCTCTGCCAACTCAAAGATGGGTGGGGGCAGAGTTCCACAGTGGGGAGGGCCTCAATTCTAGGGTCTCTGATCCTGATTGAGGATGGAGTAGAAGGAGCCCATGAAGGTGCTTGGTTTCCACCAAGGCAAGGGGGTGGAGATGTTTCTGCACCTGGTTGACATTCCAGGATTCAGGTATAGGGGGCCAAAGCCCCATGACCTCTTCTGGTGGATGCCTGGGGTCTGGGTTCCAGAAGCAGAGAGGGAGAGCAGCAGCCTGCAGGGACCCCCCACTCGGCTCTTTCGAAACAAGGAGGGGGAGGATAGAGAAAAGGAAGCACCGTTGACCTGAATGTGCAATTTAGTTCATCCATGCAACAAAGCTTTGACTTTTTTGAAGAGCTGAATCACGGCAAATACTATACATAATTCAAGAGGAGGCAAATCTAGTCATGGCAGGCCGGGAGGGAGCGTGGAATTTGGGCCAATCTGGGCAAGAGCCTCTGGAGTTAAAATCCTCTTTGTTCAGAAACGGGGTCCCACCTGCACCCACCGCTCTTGCTTGGGGAGGGAAGTCCTGCGTGATGGATTTTACCATCCAGAAATCCAGGAAGGAGCCACTCAGCGTCTTGCTCCACAGACCTGCCCTGAAGCTGTTCCCACCTTCCTTAGGATCTTCTTGGTGGCCTTCCACAGATGCTCTCGCCTCAAAACATCTCCTTACTCTACTGCAGGTCTCTCCAACCGTGGCAACTTTTAAGACTTGTGGACTTCAACTCAACCGAGCGTGCTGCCTGGGGAATTCTGGGAGTTGAAGTCTGCAAGTCTTAAAGTTGCCAAGGTTGGAGAGACCTGCTCTACTGGACATTGTCACCCTTCCTTCCCTCAACTCGGCCAGCACAACAAGCAACCGTGCCCAAAATTTCAGAACCACGTGAGCGATAAGGGTGTCAGGCCTGGAAGCCTGGCAAAGGGGACTTCTTGCCTGGGTTGTCCCATCTGGGGTGGGGTTGCCCTGGGGGTCACCTGGACCTCTGCCCTTGAGATCACCAGATCCAGCACCTGCCCTGGGCGCTGAGGCAGACTTGCTAATCTTGGGTTTTCCCAGCTTTAACCAGGCTGGTTTCAGTGGTTTCATCATCATTACTGGTCTCAAGTCCGCCAGCCTCCTTGCTCTAAACTCTTGTTCTTCCTTCCCTGCAGCTCCTTTATTAGCTTCCTTCTCCTAATGAAAACGCTTATTACCTATCCCGCTGCTGGGTCTCTCCAGGCAACATAGAAACGGGCACAATTAAGGACTGTAGGATAATCAGAAATCACGCATGTCAGAGGAAAGCAGCCACCCCTACCTGGCCCACTGTGAGAAAGCCAAACTGTGTGTCCTTCCCACCCTCTCTCTCTCTCCTCCCCCCCCCCCCGCCAATGGATATTCAGCAGTATAACAAGCTTAATCAATAAAATATTTTATATTCACTATTTGCAGTTAAAGAGAGCTTGTCAGCTGGAAAGCTGGCAGCCCAGGTTCGAGACCCGGGTTCTGCATGATGGGGTGAGCTCCCATCCCTTGCCTCAGTTTTGCCCACCTAGTAGTTCGAAAGAATGCAAATGTGAGTAGATTAATAGGTACCACTTCAGTGAGAAAGTAACAGTGTTTCGTGTGCCATTGGCATATAGCCACGTTGGCCACACGACTACGGAAAATGTCTTTGGACAATGCTGGCTCCCTCGACCAAGAAACAGATGTGCACCCACACCCTTGAGTCGGACACAACTGGACAGGGGAACCTTTACCTTACAGTCCTCTTGGTCACCCAGGAAGTTTCATGGAATCCCAGGGCTGGAAGGGACCTTGGAGGTCTTCTAGCACAGCCCCTTGCCCAAGGCAGCAGACCTTACACCATCCTGGAGAAAGTGTTGTCCAATCTTTTCTTGAAAACCTCTGGCGATGGAGCACCCACAACTCCAGGAGGCAGGCTGTTCCACTGACTAAATTTACTCACCATCAAGAAATTCCTCCTTGGTTCTAGGTTGGATCTCCCTCTAACGAGCTTGTCTTGGCCTCTGGAGAATCAGTTGACCGCCCTCGAGTACTGGCACTGGAAGGGATAACCGAGGGCTGCTATCAGGTCACCCCCAAGGCCTTCTCTTGGTTAGGCTAGACTTACCGGCTCATCCAACGGTTTACCCTCCCCGTCTTCGTTCTTCTTCTCTGCATTCTTTCTATTTTTTGTTTTCATCCTTTTTTGACCTCCTTGTTGAGGTGGAAAGAATCCTACCTGTGTCTTGGGGAACATCCGTCCTTGAAGTGGAAAGTAAATTAAGCCATTGCAAACTCTTCCAATGGCTGCTTTGAGTTCTGCCTGGACCGTGCAGAATGATCGAGTTCCAGAAATGCAAAAAAAAAAAAACCCCTTCACCCCACTCAATCCAGAGTTACAGACCTGAACTTTAGGATCTGATTTTATTTATTAAAAATTATATATGTGGCTGCTCATCTTATAACTAACTCTGGGCTGGCTCTCGATTTATTATGAAAGACTCAAGGGAACACACAACACCTAGAAATCTCAATGACAAAAGTTTTATGAATTACGATTGCTTAAGCATTGAATGTGGGTGCCTGCATAGGTGCACGCACCCTTGCTCGGGGGGGGGGGGCAGGATTGGGGATGTCAGGGCTTCTCAGTGGGTAATAATTGCCTGCTCAAGAATAGCACATCTCCAAACCAGGCCCCTGGTCACCTTTCTTCTCTTTGGCCAGCCATGTTCCATCAGACCTTCCATCCTCCGTCACCCCAGCTGTCCTTTCACTGACCTGATAGGTTGCTGGGTCAAATACGATAATTTGATAATTTTCTTCTCTCTGATTGCTGTTCCAGAGTGGAGGTCTTCATCTCTTTAGCTTGGTTGTTCCTGAACACATCACGACTATTCTTCTATAGGGTCAGATTTTGGCTATCTTCTCCATCTACAACTGGACTATACAACTTTGACAACTATTAAGACCGATGGACTTCAACTCCCAGAATTCCCCAGCCCACCAATTCTGGGAGTTGAAGTCCACCGGTCTTAAAGTTGCCATGGTTGGAGATCCCAAATCTACATTTTCATCCTTTTAGTTACTGTAACCTCAGGGCTGTTCAAGGCCTGCTGGAGAGGTGGCTGTCCACCCCTCGTCTCTACAGACCATTACCTGCCCTGTTGAACTGCTTTTACTCATCTAAGACTATGACATCTAATAATAAGATTTTGTTAAAAACTTTGAACAAATCTACGCTGACTTCTGTAGTCAGATCATTTGTTTGTCGAGGTGTTTATCGTTCACTCTCTTCAGGATTAGGATCCTCCCAGGGTCAACGTCAGCGTGACGGGAGTGCAGTTCAGTGAATCTTCTTCACGGCTTTTCTCCATCTTGAAGATACGAGCCACATTTGTTCTCCTCCAGTCACCTGGCATTTCACTCTCCAAAATAACGGGAAAGGGTTTGGCCAGACCATCGGCTACTTCCATCAGTACCCTTAGATGCAGCTCATTTTGTCCCGGAGATTTAAAAGCCTTTCAGAGCAAAAAAGGTATTTATAGAAGAGAATATGTGTAGTTCAGGGTTGAACTGTGGGGTCCTTGGTGCTCTCTGAGCTTGGTGGTTTTCTTGTAGACGTTTCATGACCCAACTAGGGAACAGCATCAGTGCAAAGGAGTGTAGAGTTTGCGATTGCAATCATGAAGTTAGGTGGTTGGCCATGAAACATCTGCAAGAAAACCACCAAGCTCAGAGAGCATCAAGGACCCCAATAGTTCTTCTCTTTCTCTTCCTCCTCCTGCATTTTGCAAACCCTACACCCTACTAGCACTGAAGGTGTTACCTAGTTGGGTAATGAAACATCTGCAAAAAACAAAACAAAACAGCCAAGCTCGGAGAGCACCAAGGACCCTCAAAAGGCATTAACTGGCCATGTTTTTATGACTCTTCTGCCCTCCCCTTCATCCTTCTCTTCACTGTTGGTTAGTAGAACACAAAGTTTTCTGTTGGAGAAAACTAAACCAAAATAGGAATTCGGTAAAGTTGTGGTTCCTTTATCACATGTTAGATTTCCGCATTGGCTGATATTCTGACTCTTTTCCTTTTAATTTACAAAAGGAATGCATGTGTGTGTGTGTGTGTGTGTATATATATATACTGAATATATATATAAGAATTAAAAGAAGATTGAATTAAAAGATGACTCCCTCCAGGCAAATGCAGGTAGGCCTCGACTTACGACCACAATTGAGCCCCAAAATTTGTGTTGCTAAGTGAGGCATTTGTTAAGTGAGTTTTGCTGCATTTTACACCCTTTCTTGCCACATTAGTTAAGTGAATTACTTCAAGTGTTGAATTAGTAACGTGGTTCTTAAGTGAATCCGGCAGAAGGTCGCAAAAGGGGATGACGTGACGCATGGAGACTGTGACCGTCATAAATATGAACCTGCTGCCAAGGTAATTCTGACCCTGTGACCCAGGGGGAGGCTGCAACAGTCATAAGGACGAAAAATGGCCCTAAGTCACTTTTTTCAGTGCCCTTGTAACTTTGAACAGTCACTAAGCAAACCGTTGTAAGCTGAGGACTTCCTGTATAGACAATTTGGCTAACTTAACACTTCCACTAGTACTTTTAATTTTTCAAAAAAAGCTGCTTCCCATCTCATCCCCTGATAGTCAAATGACAAAAAACCATATCCTTCCACCTTAATCAGCAATAGTTCAATTATTCACTGATTTTTTTTATGTCGCCTATCAGCCCCATTAAGGTGACTCTGTAGTCTGAAGAGCTATCAGCTGTATATTATATATATAATTTAATTTTACAATCCAAACTTATCACTTTCTACAATAAATAAAGCAGAAAGAATCTCTTCCTGCTTATTAACCAATCTTTAAAGCCTTGTCATGTAACCCTGGTCAAAAAGAAGTCCCATTAACACATATCAGAATCCAGAGCATATATATTTTAACCCTTATCAAATAAAGTCACTTTATAAATCCTCTTTTCATTGTTAAAAATCTTGGATCTTTTGTCCTATCAAGGAGGGTCCTACAAGTTGATTTTGTATCATTTTCTCTTTATCTTCCTCTCAATCTCAGGGAAGAGCTTGAAATTTCCCTTCGTCTTTTCTCAAAGAGACTTTCCTTGTGTAAATCCAAAGTCAAAAAGGGTTTCTGAGTCACTCTTTATTCTGCTTTATTATTTACTGTCTCTGTCCCCTTTAATTATTAAGACATCCGCTAGTTTAATTTGTAAATCCATTTGGGCATTCCCCCCCCCCATATCACTCTTATATTCTGGCCTGTTTAAAATCCATTTTCAAATCCACAAAACAATTTTTTCCATTATTATAATCCAGCATTTTTCAGACTCCGAACCTGCATTCAAATCTGTCTATTTGATCCAATCAATGTGTTTTTCTTCTGTATCCTCTGCTATAGTATTACACAATCTTGTCAAGCAATTTCTGAGTCAGTTCTTCCTAAAAGGCCTTAATTTCTTCCATGGTCAAATATTGCTTCTCCCTTGTATTCATGGATTGTTCTCCTTTCATTAACTCTTTGTTCTCTCTACTTCCCTGTAGTCCTTTTATCACCCGTTTAGTTTTCAATCAGCAGAACTTTCCCAGGGGAGGATTAATGCCAAAGACTTCAAATTGTGTTTTATAGATTTTTAAACACCCTGCAGGAACTATTCTTTCAAGTCCATATTGCCCTTTAACTTTCCAAAATCAAGGTTCTAGTCCCCTTTTTGCCATTTTCCAAAAAGTAAAGGTTGTCTTGCTAATCCTTAAACATCTTTTGTCCAGGGTGGAAGGAAGGAAAATCTGGTGTAGTACAGCTTCTGTTTCAGAAGGTTCTTAACGCCAAAGAAATCAATAAGAAGCCGTTTCTTAAAGTCATTACGAAAGAGAAGTAGGCGACTTCGGTGTCTCTTTGAAAGGTGCCGATCGTGGCTTATTTCCCCAATTCTCTCAAACTGGAGTGCTGGAGAACGCTCTCTTGCAATCTCTCCACAGGGAGAACCTGTGGCCGATCCTTGTCTTCTCCTTAATCCAGAGAGGCGTTCCAAGGAGACATCGCTGACTCCTGATTTGGCCACATTCATTGGCGCTGCAAAAAGCTCAGGTGTCTTCATAGTGCCCAAATATCAGGGAGATCTCCAGAAAGAGCCAGAGTATCTTTAACATACATTGGTCAATTCATACTATATTAACAGTCTCATTGTTTTTAGCCCAAATATTAGGAAAAGTCCAAACCTTTGAATCAATAGAGAACCAGAGGAATTAGGTAAT
Organism: Pituophis catenifer annectens; assembly: GCF_029215685.1. NCBI lineage: Eukaryota > Metazoa > Chordata > Lepidosauria > Squamata > Colubridae > Pituophis > Pituophis catenifer. Next base: position 89,881,295 of record NW_027256887.1, read on the forward strand.
GAACTTAAGTCCTCAAGGATGAAGGTGAAAAGAGACTCCAAAAACGAAGGGACAGAAGAAAGCAATCCGGCTGTCAAAACAATCCGTGGAAATTGCCAAGAAGAGAAGCCAAAGAAAGACTAAAATCTCAGAAAGGAACAAAGAGTTTCAGACAAAAAGCAATATTACAACCCCTGTAAAGGAATGGAAAGAAAGAAAGAGGCATGGGGAAAAAACGAATTGTAGAAGATAACATTTGTAGTTCAGGATTGAACTGGGGGGGGACCTTGGTGCTCCCTGAGCCTGGAGGTTTTCTTGCAGACATTTCATGACCCAACTACGGAACATCAGCAGCACTAGAAAGTTTGTGCTAAAGGGCCTCTAAACACTGATGGCATTACCTAGTTGGGTCACGAAGCGTCTGCAAGAAAACCACCAAGCTCAGAGAGCACCAAAGACTCCCAAAAACAAGGAAAGTCTTTCGAAAGATCTCAGAAGGAGATTCCAACCTCGAATTGGTATGTTAAGTATTAAACGTCATCTGCCGTTTGAAGTCACCTATATGTGAGTTGGGCGGATACATAAATTTGTTTAATAAATAAAATAAATAAAACAAAATAACCAAATTAATCAAGTTCAAAGGAAGATGGGAGTATACTGAAACACTCTAGAGATGTCAACATCCAAGCTATCTTAAAAGACATTCCTTCTTTGTAAGAACCTCTAGTTCTAGAAGGTGACATTAAATCAACACCCCAAAAATAGGGAATTAAATTAGATCAACCCGTTACCCTACTAAGAAACGTCATCAGTGCTAGCTTGGCCCATGAACTGCCTGCAAGGAAACAACCAAGAGAGCCTCAAGGAACCCACAGTCTAAGGCAGAAATCCAAAGGGACTGATGATGAAATATGGCAAGTGATAGAAATAAAAATCAGTCACGGTTCTAGCCAAACCATGCCAGGAAATCTGGAGAACAGCCCAGGGGTTCATTGGCCCATTGGAAGAGGCCAGCCTACGTTTGAGCACCAAGAAAAAGGAGACTTTACAGACCCTTCAAACTCTGGTACACCATCCTTAATTTCAAATGCTTGCAAAATAATGTGCAGGCTCAACCAAAGAGATTAGAGCCCTCCATGAAAAGGGACATAACCAGATGTTCAGGCTGGCTTTAGAAAAGACCAAAGAACTGAAGACTTTATTGCTGAGGCATGCTGGATAATTGAGAAAGCCAAAGAATATTTAAAAAGAAATCAGGATGTGCTTCAACGATGACAGAAAAGCCTTTGATTGTGTCAATTATGTCAAGCTGTGGAAAGTGCTTAAAAAACGGGAATCCCAGAACATCTCAATGTCCTCATGAAAAACTTCTATCCAAGTCAGGAAAACACAATCTGGTTAGAACAGGTGAAACAGGTGGGCTCCAGGTTGGCAAAGGACCAGAGGTGGGCTTCAGCAGGTTCTGACCAGTTCTGGAGAACCAGTAGTGGAAATTTTGAGTAGTTTGGAGAACCGGTAAATACCACCTCTGTCTGGCCCCGCCCCCATCTATTCTCTGCCTCCTGAGTCCCAGATGATCGGGAGGAAATGGGAATTTTGCAGTAACCTTTCCCTGCCACGCCCACAAAGCCATGCCACGCCCACAAAGCCACACCCACAGAACCGGTAGTAAAAAATTTTTGAAACCCACCACTGCAAAGGACTGAATACTGTAAACCAGGAGTATCCAACCTTGGCAACTTAAAGACTTGTGGACTTCAACTCCCAGAATTCCCCAGGCAGCATGCTGGGTTGAGTTGAAGTCCACAAGTCTTAAAGTTGCCAAGGTTGGACACTCCTTCTATGCTCTACTATGTTGAAGAGCTCCAGGACCAGGGCAGAGCTCTGAGGGAACCTCTCTGTCCATGTAGCTCCATGAAGGACCTCGCGTTGAGCACCATTGTCCAATCACCTGCCCAGCCACCTTGTAGCAGGACCAGCCACCCCATCCACCTTCCAGCTTATCAAGAATGAAGCTAGATTTCTCTAGCATGACCTGTTTCTAAACAAACCCAGGTTGACTTAACGGCCTGGGATCTTTCTAAGGACCTCCACGCTCACTTGAGGATCATTTTAAAGCTCTTTCAAGTCTTCACATCAAGCTGCAGCTTTCCAGAGTTCACTTTTCCCCCTCTTTTAAAGATTGGGTCCATCTGAATTCTTCTCCGGTCGCCTCGTATTCCCCAAAATTCCTGTTGGTGGTGGTGAGGATTGTATCTGCCAGTTCCTTTAGCATCCTGGGATGTGATCCATCTGGCCCTGGTAGGTTGAACCCATTCCAAGCTGCTAGGCATTTCCTGACCATTTCCTTGCCTCTCCTGACTCTCCTGCCTGCCCCATAGAGAGCACCTCCTGACAGGTTGGACCGTTTTTTGCAAAACGGCAGGTGCAGAATAGGAATTAAGCCATTGGTCTCCTCCTGTTGCCCATCAACATCTTGCCATCTTCTCCAGCCAGGTGATTTGGCTGAAAAATTTTCTTGGCTGCTTCTTCCCCAACAAACTCTTCTGGGCATTTGTGGAAGGCTTCACTCCTTCCAGGCCTTGGTCTTCCTAACCCCATCCTTACAGCCTTGGCACGTTCCTCGATATTCTCCTTTCATCATCATCATCATCATCATCATCATCATCATTATTATTATTATTATTATTATTATTACTATGTGTTCCTCTTTCCTCTTTTTTTTTTAAACTTGTCCTTTTGTTCTCTCAGTTTATTGGAGAATTCTTGGTGCAGCTCCACCAGTTTCATAAGCTATTTTTCTTCCTTTTTGGTTTGTTTATGTTTATGTTTATGTTTATGTTTAGTTTAGTTTAGTTTAGTTTAGTTTAGTTTAGTTTAGTTTAGTTGATTTGTATACCGCCCTACTCCCGAAGGACTCATGTTTAGGCCTTTCATTAGCTCATTATCCAAAATTTCCCAGTAATTCTCCTGAACTGGTTTCCATCCATGGAATCCTTTCCCCTGGCGATCGATCAGAAGGGTTAGAGACCCCAACTTCATATACTTACTGATGAATGGATGCACATATGAGCTTCCAAATTGCCAAAATTCTGCTTTTTCTTGCAATAAATCTCCTAAGACTCTGTGGGAGTCAAGATTTTTCGTTGGACTTGACAAGAGCGTCTTTAATTGACATTTTGACTCAGTTCTTCCCTGATGTGGCAGGTTCTAGTATTTGTTGCCTCAAGGAGGTTAAATAAATTATTCTGAATTTTACTATGGAAAAGCATAACTTTTGGGGGGAGAGAGAGCTGTTCTAAGTCCCCCCCGTTAACAGGCAAACAATTTGTGATATGCCCCAAAGGGGCTTTTTCAAAAGGCAACCGGACTCTCTTGGGTTTTTTCTTTGAAAATGTTTCGCTTCCCATCCAAGAAGCTTCTGTTCTGAAGAAGACTGAAGAACCGAAGAAGCTTCTTGGATGAGAAGTGAAACATTTTCAAGGAAAAACCCCCAAGAAAGTCCAGTTGCCTTTTGGAAAAGAAAAAAAAAGTTGTTTAAACCTAGTCTAGTGAAAAGAAGAACCTGGGGTGACAAGAGAGCAGCCTTGCAATGTTTGAGGGGGCTGCCCCAAAGAAGAGGGGGCCAACTTATTCACCACAGCACCCGAAGGCAAGACAAGAAAGGATGGATAGAAACTAACAAAGGAGAAAAACAACCTGGAACTAAGGAGAAACTTCCTAACAGAACAATTACCGTAATTGGTGGGACAAATTGCCTTCGGTGCCCCAAAACACTGGAGGCTTATAAGACTGGACAGCCATTTATCAGAAATAGTACAGGACGTTCTCCTGCAATGACCTCCAAGATACCTTCTTACTCCAAAAGCACCAAAAGCACCTTGGGGACAAGATGACCTGGATGATTGAGACCCTCCATAGATGTTCCTTCATTTGTGGTATGGGAAGCTCTGACAGATGCGTGAGGGCCTCTGTGCAAGAGGCCTTGGATGGATGGAGGCTGCTTCAGGGCGAGGCGGCTGCCTTCAGAGGAGAGACAGGCAGTCCAGTGTAGATTTCCCCCCCCCCTTCTTCCCTGTCCAAAGGTGTCTCCTTGCCTCGAAGGGCAGGCAGTGCCTAATCCCGTTGGCAGGGTCACGGATTGGGGCCTCCTGCTTGGCTGCCCTCCCCCGTTGGCAGGAGCAGAAATGGGCAGACTCGACCATGGGCTCCGTGCTGCTCCCTGCCTCCAAGGCCCTGCCTGCCGTAAGCCTTCCATGAAGGGAGCTGCGTCCCCCCACAGTCCTCTCCTTAACCTGCAGTTTCTGTTCTCTGGCTAAGCCTCCGTGCGTCCCAGGCAGAGACAAAGGGCGGCTGGGCGCGTGGAGTGGCCATTGGGACACCAGCGGAGGTTGTTCCCCATCTCAGAAATAAGGGGGAGGGGTGTTGCCTACTAGGGAATCGAACTACGGTAGCCCTCAACGTCAAACCATTTGTTTAGTGACCATTCAAAGTTACAACATGCTGGAAAAACTGACATTTTTCACCCTTACAACCGTTGCAGCATCTTCACAGTCACCTGATCAAAATTTGGATGCTTGAGAACTGGTTCATATTTATGACGGTCGCAGTGTCCCAGGGTCATATGATCCCTTTTGGCGACCTTCTTGCAAACGAAGCTGGATTCATTTAACAACCGTGTTAGTAACTTAGTGGGGTTGGGCTAGAGGACCTCCAAGGTCCCTTCCAACTCTATTCTGATTGAGTGATAGAAACTGCAGTGATTCACTTTACAACTGTGGCTAGAAAGGTTGTAAAATGGGACAAAACCCGCTTAACAACTCTTGCTCAGCAACGTTGGGCTCCGTTGCAGTCGTAAGTCAAGGACTTGGTGTATACCAAAGCCTTCCTATCCAGCTGATAGAACCAAGAACGACACAAGGAGTGACCTCTGAGCAGCCCCTTTACTGTTGTTCACCTCTAAAACAGAATCTTGCCGAAGCAAAGCGAGTATCTCCAGTGACCATAGACTTACTCTGTGAACTGCTAGGGAGGGTCCGACTTGCTCCCTTCCTGCCTACCAGGCATCCCAAGCTCCGCTTTCTCCCTGAGCCCTGGGAAAGAGCCCCTCCACCCTAGGACTCTGCACTAGCTTCCGCCACAGCTCGGGTGTGGCAGGCCAAAGGCCGTGGGGGCCCAGCAGTGCTGCCAGAAGCCTTCTGCTCCCCATCAGCCACGCAAAGAGCCTCTCCCTCCTTCTGATCTGGACTTTCTTTCTTTCTTTCTTTCTTTCTTTCTTTCTTTCCTTCCTCCCTCCCTCCCTTCCTTCCTTCCTTCCTTCCTTCCTCCTTCCTTCCTTCAGCGGAAACGCCCATTGAAGAGTTCACCCCAACACCAGCTTTCCCGGCGCTGCAGTACCTGGAATCGGTGGACGTGGAGGGTGTGGCGTGGCGAGCAGGACTGCGCACAGGAGACTTCCTGATCGAGGTGAGGCCATGGCGGGGACGGGGGAGGCTGAGCAGCATTGGGAAGGGGGGGCGGTTGAGGGTCACCGTTTGCAAGGAGCAGAAACCCTCCCGAGACGATTTCCCTGCAGCTGGGCAGGGGGCATTCGGGGTCTCAGGTGAAGGAGAAAAAGAGGAGAGAGAGAGAAACGTCTAACGGGGGAAATAGAATCTCCTCTCTTCAGGGCCCCAAGCTCTCGGTTGGCTCCTTCTGTGATGGTCGGTTATGGCATCTTTTAAAAGGCAGCCTTTGATACCTTCTCACCTGCCTCTCAGCACGCCTGACCGCTCGTACAGGTAGGACAGGGGCTCCCATTGGGGCAGGCAAGTTCTCCGCCGGCCCTCCTCCGTCCTTCCCCTGGTGGCATCCAAGCCTTTGGCTTCCCCTGGGATTGTTGGGGTGGCCTTGTGCCGAAAGAACGCGCCCTTTGTTTCTGCCAGGCTCAGCCACCTTCCCTTGACCCGCCTCCCTCCCCACGTGCCCAGCAGTGCCACAGGTGAAGGGCCGGGGCATCCCGCCTCTTTCCAGGAGACACCGTACGGAATACTGTGGATACAGGCAGTCCTCCACTTACAACAGTTCATTTAGTGACCATTCAGAGTTACAACCGCACTTTAAAAGGGGACTTGGGACCGTTTTTCACACTTACGACCGTTGCAGCATCTCCATGGCAGCTGGCTCGTATTTATGACGGCTACAGTGTCCAGTGATCCCCTTTTGTGACCACCTGACCAGCAAAGTCAACAGGGAAGCCAGGTTCACTTAACAAACATGTCACTAACTTAACAGTTGTAGAGATTCACTTAAGAATTGGGGCAAGGAAGGTCATAAAATGGGCAAAACCCACTTAACCAATTTCTCACTTAGGAACAGAAATTTTGGGCTCAAAAGTTGTGGTCGTAAGTCAAGGACTACCTGTAACAAAATCTTGAGTTTCTTCCTCACTCTTTCCTGCTTTCCTGGGCGAAGTTTATGTGTCCCCAACGGCCGCCACGCATTTCCTTCAAAGCCGTCTCCCTATTTTTCTACGGGGGAGTCAGACTAACCAGCAGGATGAGCAGGAAAGCAGATTTGGGCTCAGTGGGAGGAGGAGGAGGAAAGGGCGGCCTTGAGAGGGTCTGGTCTCCTCTGCCCTGGAGGTCAGTATATAATGACCTTTATACCCCTATATAAAGTCCTGCTGGGTGTCAACAGAGAGGTAACAGCGCTCCGTGGTATGACGCTGGCCACATGACCAAGGAAACTTCTTCCACAGCACTGGCTCAGTGGCCTTGAAACGGAGCTGAGCAGCGCCCCCTGGAGGCGGCAATGACTAGCGGAGTAAAATCCACAGGGTTTCCTTTCCTTTTACCTGGATGGAAAGAGGAGAAAAGGGTGGCGGCCCTGGTGGATAGTTTGGTTCAGAACTGTGCAGATTATCCAGGCCGATGGCAAATATTTGGAGCTCTCTGGGCCTACGTCAGTCAGCTGGGATCGTTCCCAGGGGCCACCTGGAGCCATCTATACTGATATGTGTGCCCTTCCCCCGACCTCTCGGGGCTACGGGCCAAGGTCGCTGCTGCTTAAGGCCAACTGGACATCTGTGGAGATTGAGCTGTGTGTGTCACTGGAATGGCTGCATTTTGTCGTGCTGGTGTGTTGTCAGGCACAAGCAGCCAGATCCACAAGTTCAAAGCTCAGACGAACTATTTTATTATATTCTGCCTACTGTAAAGGAATCTGCCCAGACCGCTTGCCTTCCCCTGGGAACAGAGAGAGAAGGCTCCATGGAGCTTCTGTCTGTGTCAGAGGGTGTGTTCCGGATCACTTGCAGCTATGCAAGGATCCCAGGCTAATTCCCTGCTTGAGACCTCCTCCTCCCTGCCTGGTGAAGTTTCCCAACATGTTTTGAAAGAAGTGTCTTTGCTGGAAGTCACGCCAAGTATGGAACAGTCCCAAACCAATTCTTGGACCTCTGGCTGTTGCCTTCTCCATAAAGCAGGCTGTGATTCATCCCACACGCTGCTTCTGCCAAAAGCAGGATGAGAGGGCTGGCGTCTGAGGAGGAGAGGCAGTGAAACTGGCTACCGTTTCTTCGGGCTGGAGGGCATCACAGCATTGATCTGTGCTCTGTGAGGAGGGCATCTCTCTCAAGCTAGGATTGGGAAGACCTGCCTTGGCAGTAGTGCATGTGAGAAGGAACCCCGGCTGAATGTGAGCAGGCAGGCAGGGCGATGCGGCAGCTAAGAAACCCAATGCAATTAGCAGAAGCATCACAGTCAGACCACGGGAGGCCAATAGTTCCACGGCATTTTGAGATGGCCCAGTCACTCTTCATCACTTCTGGGCACCGGACTTAAAGAGAGACGTAGCAAGAGCTTCTGGGATCAGGAGCTTGAACACCAACCCTGCGAGGAAGCCTTAAAGCAGCTGGAGGCGGAACCTGCCCAAGAGAAAGGGGAGGGGAGGGGAGGGGCCTGCAAACATCTAAGGACTGTCTTGGGCAAAAGGATGCAGATTACTGGTGGAAATTGAGAGAAGAACTAGCCAATCAAAATGAAGAGAGATTCTGTGCAGTGTCAGAGTACAAGAACTGTAAATCGGAACCTCCTGGGCTTTCCAACGACCAAAGGGTTCCACAACATGACCTTGAACATATACCCACCACTTTCATGGAGAACATCAGGAATCGCTTTGAAGCCCTGAAACTCATGGAAAATGCCTTAAGGAGTCACTAAGGATGAATGTGAAAAGGTACCACCGAGAGAAAGGAAAACGGGGAGAATGCAAACCGGATATCGGAACAAACTCTGGAAATTGTGAAGAGGAGAAGAGAAGCCAAAGCCAAGAAAGAAAAATTCTCAGAAGGGAATTGAAGAAAGAGTTTCTCTTTTAAAAGAGACAAGAAGCAGCATTACGACGACGTCTGTAAAGGCACGGAGGATAAAAACCGACATGGGAAAACAAGGAGTCTTTCAGAAAATCCCTGGAATTTCTTAGAAGGGGATTCCATCTAGAATTGGTGTGAAAAAGGAGCCCGTCTCCTTCACCGTGTCCTAACCAGGCTGGCGGCTCCTGGCCTGCAAAGACGTTTCCCATGAGGACATTGAGATGTTATGCTAGGAAAGTTGGAAGGCAAAAGGGTGGCCGGAAGACAGGTGGATGGACGGTGGCAATCAGGGCACCCTTGGAAGAGGCAAAGGACCAAGTTAGGGCCAGAACATCATAGAGAAAACCTGTCTTGTGACTAAGAGTCGAGAATTAATGGCACGTCATCAATTAATCAAAAGCTTTTTAGACAGGACCCATCTGAGGGATTCCACTTCCTATCCAGAGCTGGTTGGACAACCAGCTAAACCGGAGCCAGCCATGTGTGGTGGCAGCCAAAAAAGCCAATGCAATCCTGAACTGCATTAACAGAGGGATACAGTCAACATTAAGGGAGGTACTAATACCCCTCTCTAAAGCCCTAGTAAGACCACACCTAGAGTACTGTATCCTGCATCCAGTTTTGGTCACTGCACTATTAAAAAAGGTGGGGAGAAGAGTGCAGAGAAGAGCAACAAAGGTGATTAGGGGACTGGAGGATAAAACAAACGAAGAACAGTTGCAGGGATTGGGTGAGTCTAGTTTAATGAAGAGAAGGACTAGGGGTGACATGATAGCAGTCTTCCAATATTTGAGGGGCTGCCACAAAGAAAAGGGGGCTCAACCTATTCTCCAAAGCACCCAAGGGCAGGAGAAGAAGCAACGGGTGGAAACTAACCAAGGGGAGAAGCAACCTGGAACTAAGCAGAAACTTCCTGGCAGTGAGAACAGTCAACCAGTGGAATGGCTCCCCTCCAGAAGTTGTGGGGCCTCCAACCCTGGAGGTTTGTTAAGAGACTGGACTGGACAGCCACTTGTCCAGAATAGTGTAGGGACTCCTGCTTGAGTAGGGGGCTGGACTAGAAGGCCTCCAAGGTCCCTTCCAACTCTGTTAAGCTGTATCTGTCCTCACCGCCTGGTCAGCCATGACTGGCTGGGGAATTCTGGGAGTTGAAGTCCTCAAGTCTTCAAGTTGCCAAGATTGGGCTCCCCTGGTGTAAACCTATTGCCCTACCCTACAAAGCTCTCGGCAGGAGAGGACGTGATGGCTTGGAAGCATGTTGATGGTAATTCCAGACAGCCGGAGGACAAACTTGCTTGGATATTGCCCGGATAATGAGGGACTCCTGCTTGAGTAGGGGGTTGGACTAGAAGACCTCCAAGGTCCCTTCCAACTCTGTTAAGCTGTATATTCACTGCCTGATCAGAGTGAGATCTGGACACAGGGCAATAGCAATAGCCCTTCGGCTTATATGCCGCTTCACAGTGCTTCACAGCCCTCTCTAAGCGGTTTACAGAGTCAGCCTCTTGCCCCCAACAATCTGGGTCCTCATTTTACTGATCAAAGAAGTGTGGAAGGCTGGGACAACCAAGACGGAACTGAGCCTGCTTTTCCCAGATGTGTTAATCCTCGGCCGGGGCCAGAGGCTGGAGAAGGTTGGCATTCGGACATGGCAAGTTATTATTCTGGGTGGGGGAGGCTGTACAGCCCCTGCTCCTCCTAGAGCAGCCGTCACCAACTGGTGGTCCATGGACCACTGGTGATCCACAAGAAAATTTTGGTGGTCCACAGAAGCATTATTTGCATTTTTTATATTGCACAAAATCAGGGGTCCTCAACCTACGGTCCCTGGGCTGGATACATGCAATGAACGTTTGTGTTGCTGCAGAGGGTCTCCCCCTTTGGGGTCTTTTTGTGTAGGTCAGAGGGAGGGAGAAATTCTGACTTGGGGTCTGCTTCAGCCTCCTGGTGTGGGGCTTTGGGCAAAGGCTGGAGGGAAGAGCCGGAGGGCCTCGTTCCAGTGGGACTGCATCATGGCCTGGAACTGGCTGACCATCTCAGCCTGCTGAGCCTCCAGGCGCCGATACCTGACCTTGCACTCCTGCAGGTCTGCCCTCTGCTTGGAAAGCCTATGCTCCTAGTCCTCAGTGAGGTGCTTCTGCTGAGCCTCCTTCTCGGCCAGATCCAATTTAACTGAGCCAGCTGTTTTCCCAACGCTTTCTCGTGGTGGCTGCTTAGCTCCAGGAACTGCTTCCTGTTGGGGCCCTAAGGAGCCTGGGCAGGCAGGCGAGGAGTAGTGAGTAGAGGCTGGCAAGGGGGCCCTTGATGTGAGTGACATTGAGTTTAACCACGCCCACCCAGTCCCATGTCCACCGTGCCACGCCCACCCAGCCGGTCATTAGGCCAATCCTATTAGTGGTCCACGGGATTTAAAATTATGAATTTAGTGGTCCCTGAGGTCCGAAAGGTTGGAGTCCCCGTCCTAGAGGGATGCCTCCCACCGACAGCCTTTTGCAAGGCAGCCCCCTAGTGCTTGAAGGGTGGAGAGCCAGTGAGGAGAGTCCAGTTCCCATCATCCCCAGCAGATATTGGATTGTCCTAGGTTAGCTGGATTAAACCTCTTTCAGATCAGACCTTTGGATAAAAAATGTGGTGTTGGTTTTTTTTTTTTTTTTTTTTTGTTTTTTGGAAGCTGTTGCTGGAAATATTTTTTTTTCTTTCCAATGCGCAAAACCAGTTATTTTTGCCACAGTGCCGAGGAGAAATGACATTCAACGCATTGAACTAACCATTTCTATTTTGAACCAATGCTTCATTTCCTTGAGAAAAATTAAAGCGAGGCATGCCATTAGGAGAAGCTGCTGCCGAGGGAGGCAGCCGTTGCCAGGCCCCGGCTTTGGAGAAGGCCCCCCGCCCCACCAGCTGGATTGGGATTGGGGACCCCAGGGGGAAGGGGTCAACCTGCCCCCATTGGAAAGGCTGCCAAGGGCTTCTAGAAAAGTGGCACCCAGAGCTGAGTTTTACGTGCCAAATGGTGCCCAGAAGTCTCACGGCGTGGAGATAAGCACCAAGATGCTCTAGGGAGGGGTCCTTAGCGCTCTCTGAGCTGGGTGGTTTTCTCGCAGACGTTTCATGACCCCCCTAGGGAATATCATCAGTGCTAGAAAGGAGAAGGAAGAAAAAAAGGGTCTTTGGTGCCCTCTCAGCTTGGCGGTTTTCTAGCAGATGTTTCTTGCTCAGCACTGATGATGTTTCCAAGTTGGTTCATGAAACATCTGCAGGAAAACCGCCAAGCTCACAGAGCACCAGGGATCCCCATGTGAACCCTGAGCTACAAATGCTCTCCTTGGTCAGATGCCAAAGTGCAGCAAATACATTTCATAAATTCTCCTCCTCATCTTCAGTTGAAGGGATGCCAGCCTTCTTCAGCTTAGCCTCTTCCTAGCGTATCTCAAACTGGAGTCCGGTGTCCCTTTCCTTTGGCATTCCCTGGCTCAACTGAAGGGCAAAAATGCCTGGCATTGTCTCTTGGCCGAGATGGAACCAGGACTCTCCTTTGCCCGCTGCCTGCCCTCCCACCTCCCGCAGGGTGCTTCCACTCGCCCCTTCTTGCCCCTTCGAAAGAGCCCAACAGCCCACAGGTCCAGGCTAAGGAGGAGGGGAGGAGGACTGTAGAAGGCCCAGAGGAGATTCGCCTGGCAAAAACAACCTGGACTTAAGGAGAAACCTCCTAACGGTGAGGACAATTAACCAGTGGAAGGGCCTGCCACCAGAAGTTGTGGGGGCTCCATCAGTGGAAGCTTTCAAGAGGAGACTGGACAGTCACTTGTCTGAAATGGCATCGGGCTTCCTGCCTAAGCCGGGGGCTGGAATAGAAGATCTCCGAGGTCCCTTCCAACTTCTGTTCTGTTCTGTTCCAGTCGCTTCTGAGCGGTTGCCCGGGCTCTCTCTCCCCACTTTCCCAGGGACTGGCCAGAAAGGGAAGGAGACTTGGTCCTCAGGCGCCTTGGCTCACTTCCTTGAGGCATCACCCTTCAGGAGCCACTAATTGGCTTTAGCTTCTGTTTGTGGCCACCAGCCGACTTTGGATGAGCAGAGGTGGGCTTTCCTCCTCCACCTGAGACAAACCTTGATTCTAGGACTGGATCCGGTTCTGAAATGGCATCTTGGGTCAGGTTGCCAGGCTGATCCTAGTCCTCCTTTGCATGCATGTTGTTTGTTCAATAAATCATGGATAACTTCCTCCTCCTCCTCCTCCCCCTCATTTCCCTTCTGCATCAAGTGATTGACTAATATTCTTTGCAAACACCGTGTCCTTTGTGAAGGAGGAGCCTGTGAGTCAGAGCCTGATCAGCCACCTCTTTGCCCACCTGGCACTGAAGTCCCTGCTCCGAAGCCCTTTCTCCCACGAGAGTGACAAATGCAGAGGCGGCTTTCAAAAGGAGCCCCACGAAGGACACGCTGCCTGGAAGGGCCCCTTTCCACCGGGAAGCATCACGTTTGCTCTGGCTTGAGGCTTCCTGAGGCCCACGGAGGAGAGCCGAGAGAAACGTAGGGCTGTGCACGGGACTAGAAGCTGGTAGGAAGACTCGGAGGACCGATAAAGGAGAATGTTTGCAGCTCAGGGTTCAACCGTGGGGTCCTTGGTGTGCTCTGAGCTTGGTAGTTTTCTTGCAGGCATTTCATAACCCAACTAGGCAACGTCATCAATGCTAGAAGAGAGGGGGGGACTGTGAGGTCTTGGTACTCTCTGAGCTTGGTTGTTTTCTGGTAGACCTTTCGTGACCTAACTAGGCAACATCATCAGTGCTGTGGGGGGGGAGGAGAATTGTGGGGTTCTTGGTAGTCTCTGATCTTGGTGGTTTTCTTGCAGACATTTTATGACCCAAGTATGTAACATCATCAGTGCCAGAATGGAGCGAGCTTTGCTCTCTGTTTATACCCCCGTCAAGGAACTGCCACAACAGTAAACAACAGCGTAATCAGGGAACCACCAAGAACCCTCCCACCAACACTGACAGGGCAAAACACTCATATATAAACGGAGAATAAAACCTCTCCCTTCTAGCACTGATGATGTTACCTAGTTGGGTTGTGGAACGTCTCAGGTTTTCTCCAGGAAATACCCAATTATAACCAAGAGTTTGGTTTTATAACTGTATAGTCTGGTCTTGGAGCCTGCCCTATTGTTTCTGTGGGTTTTGGTCCTCTCGGGAGTAGAAAAAGGTGCTGGCAGCAGCCAGGAGGGCTGGTGGGGACGTCTTGCCCCCTGGGGTACAGGGGGCATGTGGGGCCATTCCAAAAAGCTGGAAACTCTTCCCGTCCCAACCAAGAAATCCGTCCACTGTGTCACTAAAAGGAAACCTGGAGAGTGAATTGATGTCGTCTCTTTCTTCTTTTTCTTTCCCTTTTGTCTTTTTTTCCTCTTTTTTGCCCACCAGAAAAACTTAACGAACTGAATATAAAATATGTCATTATTTCAGCTCAGAGAAAACATCCATTGTTATCCGTTGCTTGAATGGATAAATAGAATTCTTTATTACAGTGCAATATTGAATCGCTTCCTGCGATTTCTTGGAATGCTTGTTTGAAGGTTATTTGGGCCATTTTGGTATTAAATATTCTTTGCTGAAGTGGATCTTGATGGTTTCAACGGCTGGAGACAAAACCAGAACAGTCTGAGCCGGTTCCTAGCTGTAAGCCCAGCCGCATTGGGTTGGCTCCTCCCCTGGCAAGGCAGAGCCAAGGAGGGGGCAGGTCCTGGGGTGCTCTGGGGCTGGGCACCCTCAGCAGCCCCTCCCGGGTGCAGCCGTGGGGATCAGAGGCCTTGCAGTTCTTCTGCCGATCTTTAGGGACACCTGTGGCCAGATGTTGCCTGCAAAGTTGGGGGGAGTCCCAGGAGGTGGGGCCAGCTCCTCCTCCTCCTCCTCCTCTTATCCCTTCTCTCCTTGCCACACAGGTGAACGGTGTGAACGTGGTGAAGGTCGGGCACAAGCAGGTGGTCTCGCTCATCCGCCAGGGGGGAAACCACCTGGTGATGAAAGTGGTCTCGGTCAGTCGCAAGCCAGAGTCAGAAGACCTCATTCGGAAGAAAGGTGAGTGCAGAGCAGACCCCGCCCACCCTCTTTGGTTTGAGTCTGCCTCGAGGCTCTCGGCTGCCCTTGGGGGCTCCATTCTCCACGGCTGCAGCTGCCTCTCTGGGCCAGGCACCGTTGCCCCTGCCTGCGGTTTGCCCTCCCCGTCCCCAAGCATCCGTTCTCTTGTCTTCTCCAGCCTGGTGGTCAGTTGTCCAGGCCTCCATGCAGGAAGCAGAAACCTGGTGAAATATTGCCCAGCAACAGCTGGCCCCGAGCCCCATGGCCTAGGCCAAGGTAGACTCGGAGGGCACGTTGGTTGGGGGGGGGGACGGGACACCCATGGGGGAGGGAGGAGCTGTGGCAATAGCAGCAGGACCTAAGACGTATATACTGCCCCACAGTGCTTCATAGCTGACTCTGGGCAGTTTGCAGTGTCTGCATTATTTGCACATTGTCCCCCACAATCTGGGTCCTCCTTGGAAGGATGGACGGCTGAGTCAACCTCAAGCCCGTCAGGATCGAAGTCCAGGCTGTGGGCAGAGTTTGCCTGCAATTCTGCATTTCAACCACTGCGCCACCTGGTCAAGAGAGCGGGAACTTGCCACTCTGGCTGAGAGCTGACAAGTGCTCCCTTGGCCCATGTTATCTCAGGCAGAAGAGCGACAGCAAAGCTCTTATGGCCCTGATGCTGTTCCCTAGTTGGGTCACGAAACGTCTGCAAGGAAACTACCAAGCTCAGAGAGCACCAAGGAGCCCTCAGATGTTTCTTCAGAGGCATCTAAGTGAGCAACTTGTGTCCTTTGGCCTTTTTCCTTATGGAGAAGATGCTTTCTGGAGCCCACCAGGAACTAAACGGTGCCCCTCATACCTCTCTGATTGGCAGCCCGAGAGACCATGGGTCCATGAGAGGGCAACATCTGAAGAGGAAAATTGGCTGCATGGGAGAGACCGGAGCCTCTGTGGCACAAAGGGAGCGGGGAAGTCACTCTTTGCCGAGTGGGAAGTGAAGGACCCCAAAAGAGAAGGAAGGGTACCCCCAGTTGTTCCTTTGCCCCCTGATGAAGAGTAGAAGTCCTCTCCTTCCACTTATCAGATGCCACCTTCTTGGTGGTGTCATTCTGGGGCTTCGTCCACCTTCTCTGCCGTCCCTTGTTGTCGTCCTAAGGAACATTGCAGCGTGCAGGATGAGGCCACTCTGGGGCTGAGCCTCATCAGGAAGGCTCCTTCTGTCCATCCCGAAAGGTGATTTCTGCTCTTGAATGGCCCTTGAATCCTTTCACTGGGGCGGCGGGGGGGGGGGGGGGGGCTGAAATTCCCTGGATTGCTGTAAATGGCCGAAAGGGAAGGAAAGTGATGAACTCCAAGGGAGGGATAGCATTTTAACCCAGCTCCCCCCTCCCCAATTGCCAGAAAGTCAAAGAGGCAGAATCGAAGCAGAGAAAGGCGCAGGCAGAATCCCCTTCCTTGGTCTCTTCAGAAGGCAAAACAGAAGCTGCGAAATAGAGAGTGGAGAAGAGCTCAAAAATAGCCCTTATTCAACGTTAAACAAAAGGAGGAAGTCACGAACAACTTTGGGGCTTGCATTACATACAAGAGCGAAGTGGATAGTTGTTCTTACCCAATGCCGGCATGGGCTTCAAAAGCCCAGCAAAGGACGCCTACTATGGTCTATTTCCGTGCTGATGCCAGGCGGGCATATTTGGTCGGTAGCCTCCATGCAACCCCGTAAGGTGGGCTTGAGGCCGAGAAGGGGAGTGTACCAGGAGACCAGAGGCATTGGCCATGAAGTCACTGTGCCAAGCAGGCACTTGGAGGGCCAGGATGCCTCCCACACCAGGAGTTTGGCTCTGCACCATCCCGATGGACCAGTCAGTGTCTCTTCCACCGGAAGGAATTATTGGGGGAGGGGGCGCAGAAGGAGGGGCCCCACAGGTGCCAGGAAGCTGCAGAAGGCATCCTGGGCTCTTTCTTCAGCCCCACTCCCAACAAGCTGGCAGAAAGGGGCTCCCGGAGGGGGGAGGGGGGGAAGGTCTCATGCCTCTTTCTATCGGTCGGTCGGGGGCGGGAGCCATAGACCGCCCCGCCCTGCCAGGTGGCTGACCTCGGGCTGAAGCAGGCCCGGAGGGGAGGGGGGGGAGGGGAGGGGAGAGGCTCCCCGGAGCTAAGGGAGGGGAAGCCGCAGCCGCAGCCCGATGGCCGCAGTTGGAGGGCGGCTGAAGGTGGGCTGGGGAGGGTCCGGCAGCCTCCTGGGCGCGGCGCCTTCTCCGCCAGGGGCCCGGCTGCCCCGGCCCCGCCGCCCCCCTGCCCGCGCGGGGTCTCTGCTGCAGGCGGCGCCGGAGAAGCGGCCGGGCTGGTTGCCATGGCAACGGGGAGCGTGGCGGAGCCTGCCTCGCTCGGGCGCCCGCGGGCGAAGTGACGAGCCGCCGCCCGGCAGATGGAGGGCGGGGAGGAGGGGGAGGCGCGCCCGGCGGAGAACCGCGCGGCCCGGCCTGGGCAAGAGGGCCGGCCGGCGGGACCCCCCGCCCGCTGAGGCAGCCCCGCGCTGGCGGGACGATGAAGAAGTTCGCCTCCACGCGCAGCCTGAACAAGATCCTGCAGCAGTGCGACTCCTCCTCGTCCCGCGAGTACGAGGAGATCCAGGCGGTGGAGAAGAAGTGGCACCTGCACCTGGCCGCGCCGCGCAAGCTGCTGCTGCCGCTGGACAGGCGCTGCAAGACGGGCTCTCTCTTCCTTGCAGCCCCGCCGCCGCCCAAGCGGGCGCCCAGCACCACCCTCACCCTGCGCTCCAAGTCCATGACCGCCGAGCTGGAAGAGCTGGGTAAGTGGCCCCGGGGGGCTCCCAGCCACGCCCTTTCCTGCTTTTGCAAGGAGCCCCCCTCCCTCCCTCCCTCCTCACCGGGCGTCTCTCCACCCCGGAGGCTTCTATCCCTGCACAGCTGCCGCTCCCGCCTGGCAAAGCCTTTGCCGAGCCGCCATCCGCCCACCCGCCGCGCTTGCATGCAGCCTCTGCCTGCCTTTCACCTCCAGGCAAGACGTCCCTGACAAGTCCTCCGCCTTGGACTTCGACTCCCAGGACCCCTCGGTCAGGTGTTCCTGGCTGGGGAATTCTGGGAGTTGAAGTCCACGCATCTTCGAGTTGGCTAACACTGGCCTAGAGGGTCTCCTTTCCAGACCCTGCCCAGGTTTCTCAGCCGGATCAGGGCTCTTTCTTGATCTGCCCAAAGTCCCCACGCACCTCCCCCCCCCATTCCTGAGGGATGTTCCCAAAGAGAGGAGCAAGACTGCTGGTGGAAAGGACGCCCCAAAGAACACCCCTTCCTGAATGGAATCTACCTCTCCCAGGATTATGTTGCAGGATCCAATCTGAGTCGGTCCCCGGGACCAGAGATTTGGCCTTCCAAACTTTCGGACTCCAGCACGAGTCCAAGAGCCTGGAAGATGAAATCTCTGATCCAGGTGACTGACTCGATTGGATCCTGCAGCTCCTGCCGGAGTCATCCTAGCACGCTTGAGGGAAACGCTCCTCCAACCCAGACTTTCCCCGAGGGGGGGGGAGGGGACTCTGATCTCAGCCTCCCAAAGTCTTGCATTCTCAGATGGGCATCGGGCGAGGGAAGGAAGGCTTCCCCAAAGGGTCTTGGGAGGTTCTCCTCCGTGTTGGTTGGGCAGCAAAGGAGGCTTTGCAAAGCAACGATTGGTTGCCTTGACCTCCTGCCCAGGGGTGGGTTTCACTGACCTTTGCTACCGGTTCACTCTCGTGCGTGCTCTTGCTTTGTTCACGCGCACGCCACTTCTGTGCAATGGCAGAAGCTTCTTGGTTTGCACAGATCGCATTTGATGACCTCCGGGTGGGTGGGCGCAGCCTCCCACCGCCACTGCTACGAGCTCACCCGAACCGGTAGCAACCCCCGACTGCTCCTGCCCCCACAGAGGTCTTCTCCTGAAGAGCCAGGTTGGGCAATCCTAGCTCTCCCTCAGCTCTGCGCAGCCACCCAGTTGGGCCCTCCCCTTGTGATCATCATCACCATCCCTTTTTTGGAGAACCTTGGATTGCTCCATCCCCCATGGTCCTTTTCAGCAACACACCTTTCGTGGACCAGCCCAGCTGCTGGAATGGCCACTTGGGCCTTGAAAGTCCTTTTCTCCCTAAAAACCATCCAGACCAGGCTGAGGCCACTTGCCTCCTTCCCTCCCAGAAGTTTAGCCCAGCCGGGGACAGGCTGTCCTCTGGAAAGCAGGTGGGTTTCTCCAACAGGTGTGAGGATCACTGGTCACTAAGATCCCTGGATTGACCCCAGCACCTCCGCAGCCCCCCTCTTGGGCCAGGATGTGTCTGATGGTAGCTGACATCCTTCTTGGGCAGCTGGCATCTTCTTCAGTTTCTGCCATTTCCACTGACAGCGAAGTGCCTTGTGCAAGTGAAGAGAGTGGGGGGCTGGACCCCTGAGAGGCAATGGGGGGGAGAAGGGGGTCTGGAAAGAGGAGCACCCCTGGGAGGCATCCTGGTGCGCCATTCTCTAGCGCATCCTTTGAGACCCTACCAGGGTCTTTACCTGAGGTTCTTAGGTGGTCCCCAGTGCCCCATTGGCTTGACTGGCCCCTCCCCAGAGTTGTGATGCAGTGGAGGAAGCAGAGATGAACCCCAGTTTCTTTGGGAGCCACAGAGGGGGGAGAAGGAGGAAAATGGGCAGGGAAGGGCCAAGGAAAACTCAGATGCCCTGGTGCCAAGCCTCGCTGCTGTGGGGGAGCACGCATGCTGGGCGAGGGGCTGGGAGGGGCACGACGGCTGCCTTGTGGGGGACATGTCCAGGGCTGCATCCCAGAATGCTGCTCCCCCACCCCGCCTGTGAGGAGGCCCTCACCCCAGGCCCTGTCTCCTCTTGGCAGAGGCAGGGGGTGCAGCCCAGGGGAGGAAAACCTGCCATCCTGCCACTGACGTCTTGTACTTTGTTTCTTGATTCCAAGCCTCGATGCGGAGGAGGAAAGGGGGTGAGTGCAACTCCCCATACCGGGGGTCCTCTGGGTATCAGGCGGCCCCTCCCACCCACCCTCTTCCCTCCCTCCCTCCCTCCCTCCGTCTCCAGTGGGGAAGAAGGTGCTTCCACAGCCAGTGCAAGGAAGGGGCCCTTGGCGGAGCCATAACTTTGGCACCGCTTCCAGATGTTCCCCAGATGTTCCAAGCCCTGGGGTGCCAGCCTTGCTGGAGGGAGCCAACACTGGAAGTGTTTAAGAAGAGATTGGACAACCATTGGTCTGAAACGGTAGAGGGTCTCCTGGTTAAGCAGCGGGTTGGAGTAGAAGGCCTCCAAGAGCCCTTCCGACTCTGTTATGCTGTTATTCCTGACGGTGAGAACAACCACTGGAACGGCTTGTCTGCAGAAGTTGTGGGGCTCCGTCAGAAAAGATTGGAAAGCCATTTTCCTGAAAGGGTGGAGCCAGGGCTTGGACGAGAAGACCTTCAAGGTCCCTCCCAGCTCTCTGGTGCTGTTGTTCAGCAGGCCCTGGCCAGACTGACCCGTGGGAGGGACCCTGAGTAAGGACTCTTGCCTTGGGTAGGGGGTTGGACTAGAAGACCTCCAGGGTCTTTCCAGCTGTTGGATTCTACGGTTCCCCTCTATTCCCTAAAAGCAGCTTCCCATGATGCGATATTTGCTGATAAATAATGCCCACTTGGGCCTATCTAGGGACTCATTGAATTACCCTCCCAGCTCTCGGTTCTGCCCCCGTCACAGTGATGGAGCAGAGGTCACAAGGCAGCTCCTGTTACGGCCCAGGGAGGGGCCAGACCAGATTTTGGGCTGTAGTAATTCTTTCTCTCTTGCGTGGGGTGAGGTTGGGTGGCGAATGGGGTGCCAAGACCTTGTTGGTTCAATATGGCAGCTGGGGGATGTCAGGTTCAAGTTGGCATAGATTGGGCAGGTGATGGGGAAATGGTTCTTGATGGATGCCCATCAGGTTCCTCCTAGGAAGCCTCTCTGCCATTGGTCACTGCCACTTCTGAAGTGTGCCGGCACTTGAGGCCAAAGCGACTTCTTTGCTGTTTCTTGCTCTGCTGACCTGAACTGAGGATCAGCCCTCTGACTACTTCCCAATCAGGGACACCAGAGCCGTGATGTGGTTCTGCCTGAGGCAGCCAAGGTTGAAATGGGTTTAGGTAGTTGCAGTTCAGCCTCCAGGAGCCTTAACGTGGTGGATTGTGACTTGGATCACCAAACTAAGCCATGTCACATCTTATATGTCAGGACATGGCATGTCATAGGAAGACAGCAATTGTATTTTGTAAGCCCAGGTTGAGAACCGAGTTATGTGAGCCCAGCCAGTGAGTTCAGCAGGCTTCCTCAGACCAGAGAGAGATCTTCCAGATCTTATATTAAGTCTGCTTGATCTCTTTCAACATGATGCATCTTGGCTGCAGGCCAGGAGATTCAGGGTTTGGGGTGCCAAAGGATGCTTGCAAAGAGAGGACAATCCATGGCCTGGAAGAGCTGTTGATGAGCACCAAGTGCCAGAGGCCTTGGAGGCCCTTCCTGAGCTGGAGAAGGACCTGGAGAAAGGGAGGGGATGCCAGAATGGAGATGGACATGGACAATTCCGCAGGGACATCTGTCCAGGCGTTCTCCAGCAGGAGGTGGCAGGATGGGTGAGGGGGAGAAGCTGGAGCATCAAAGCCACAGAAAGCCCTCGTCCTGCAGAGTCTTGCCAAGAAGCTGTCCTGGCCCAGCCCCCTACCTGGAGAGTTGGGAAAGGATCTAGCAGCCAGGAGAGGCGGATGGATCCCGCAGGGCAGACGGGTCTACCAGAGCAACAGCCTCGTGCAACAGCCCTCCTGGAAGGAGAAGAAACCTTGGAGGCTGCAAGGACCAGAAGGAAGTTCCTGACAGTGAGAACAATTCATCAGTGGAACGACCTGCCTGCAGAAGTTGTGGTTGCTCCAACACTGGAAGGTTTTAAGAAGAGATGGGACACCCATTTGTCTGAAATCGTATAGGGTTCCTTGCCTGAGCAGGGGGTTGGACTAGAAGACCGCCGAGGTCCCTTCCAACTCTGATATTCTGTAAAATGCGCCCCTCGTTCACCCAAGTAGTGCCACTCCAGACTGCTGCCCCAATAGCATTTCTCTGGGGGGGGAGGGGTATTGTGAATAACTGCAAAGGGGCTGCTGGGTAGGGCAAGGGTGAAATGCCCTTTTACTCACATCCCGGAAAAAATCCCCGCCCCCAACGCAGGGCTGACTTGCCCTAGTAGTGAAAACCGACCTCACAAATATGTTTGCAAGGAGGGGGTGGCAAGCTGATAAACAACCCTCCCCTCCCCCCACAGGAAGCCAGCCAATGCCCAGAGCAGGCAGCGGAGAAGAGAAAGGCGGGCAGGGTCCAAAGAGGTCCAGAATCATCCCAGTAATGCTGGTTTGGGGCCTGTTAGGGAGGTTTAAGGGTGGGAGACTCGGTTCTGGCAATAGAGGAATCCTGCTCCCACCTGCCCCATCGAAAGAGGACAAATGTTTGGGCCCACCAGTGGTGGGTTGCTCCTGGTTCTCATAGGTTCGCAAGAACCAGTAGTAAAAATTTGTAGTAGTTCAGAGAACCGGTAATGACATTGGCTGGCCACACCCCGGAACCAGTCCCCGGCCGGGTTGACGCTCGCTTACCCCGCCCACCTCATCAGAGGCTTTTTTTTTTTTTTTTTTTTTTACTTTTAAAAGTATTTTTTCTACAACCTCTTCGGCCAAAAAAATGCTTTTAAAAGTAAAAAAAAAAATGCCTCTGATGATCACACAGCTCAGCTGGGATCATCAGAGGCTTTTAAAAGCATTTTTTTCTGCAACCTCTTAAGGTTGTAGAAAAAATGTTTTTAAAAGAAAAAAAAAGTTGGCCACGCCCACCCACTCACATTAAACCCCCACCAAGCCACGCCCACAAAATAAGCCATGCCCACCGAACCCATAGTAAAAAGTTTTAGAACCCACCAGAACCCCTGGGGCCCACCCATTCCAGGGGTTGCCCGTTCTCCAGGCTGCCTTCTGCAAGGATTTAGGCTGGGCAGCAGCTCCTGATTGTACCAGTATCGGACAAGTTCGACCCCAATTTGGACAGGCCAACTTGCTGAGTGAGGTGTCTGTTTAGCTGAAGCCATTGGGCAGGAAGGAGGTGATGACCGCTTGGCTTTGGTGACCGTGTGGCCTGAGAAGCTCCGGTCAGATTTCGGGCTGTGTCTTAAAATCACAGATGGGAGCTTGCGCCAAAGGCCCAACGTCCCGTCTGGAACGGAAGGTGAAATCGCTGATGATTCCTGCTAAAAGCATCGTTGCAGTTTTCCCTGGAAGAGCCCGAGGGAAGAAGGTCCCAGCAGCAGTTCAACTCGCCAGGAGGAATCAGATTCTGCCCAACTCGCAAGGGCCAAAGCTTCTTGGACCTGGTTTCGTCACAGCTTGCAGCTAGGAGGCTTTTCACCGTGGCTTGTTTTAAACTCGTGAGTGCCTGGTTCAAAGATGGTGGCTGAGTTGACGCTTCATGTGGGCTGGAAATCAGGTGCTGGCCAAGACCGTTGGATCCAGGAAATGTAGTGAAGGTCACAGCTGGCAGATGGTCTCCTGCCCAGCCACGTCCAGAAATCGGATACCATTACAGCAAGGTAGATGACCGGAACCCAGAGCTCTGTGGCCGCTAAGGTCTCCAATGTTGATCTCCAATGTTGTTGGAGACTCTAGAAACTAGAGTGCAGAGAAGAGCAACAAAGGCGATTAGGGGACTAGAGGCTAAAACATAAAGAATGAATGCTGGAATTGGATATGTTTGGTTCAATGAAAAGAAGGACTAGGGGTGACATCGGGTGAAATGCTACCAGTTCGCTCTGGTTCGGGCGAATCGGTAGTGATAAAAACTACCGGTTCAGGCGAACTAGTAGTTAAAAAATGCTTTAAAAAAGTTTTTTTAAAAAAGGTTCTGACAATCGCACGGCACAGCTGTAATCGTCAGAACTTTTTTTTTTACTTTTTAAAACATTTTTTTACTACCAGTTCAGGGGAATAGGTAGTAAAAAATGCTTTAAAAAGTTTTTTTTTTAAGTTGGCCACGCCCACCCAGTCACATGACCCCACCACCACCAAGCCACGCCCACAGAACCACTGGGTGACATGATAGCAGTGTTCCAATATTTGAGGGGCTGCCACAAAGAAGAGGGCAGGACAAGAAGCCACAAATGGAAACCAATCAAGGAGAGGAGCAACCTAGAACCAAGGAGAAATTTCCTGACAGTTAGAACAATTAACTGCTGGAACCGCTTGCCACTAGAAATTGTGGATTCTCCAGCACTGGAAGTTTTTAAGAAGAGATTGGACAGCCATTTCTCTGGAATGATGTCGGGTCTCCTCCTTGAGCAGAGGACTGGACTAGAAGACCTCCAAGGTCCCTTCCGACTCTGTTATTCTGTTAACTCTCTGAAGGCCTGAAATCTGGTCTCTTCTTCCGAGGCCCTTCTCTGTCTTCATGAGCCAAGTGTGGAGGTTCTGGTGTTCTGGCTGAACTTCATATTTTGAGAAGATGGAGAGGTGGGAGATGGTGGCCCCATCCTCTGCCCCCAGATGGGGACTAGAGTCAGGATCCTGCAAACGCTGCTGGTGGAACTTCCAGCATCCCAGCTCATGTGGAGAGCCTTCTCTGTGGTGGCACCTACCCTATGGAACAATCTACGAGTGATCTCCGACCTCCGGACTTTTCGTCGGGCCCTAAAAACTTACTTTTTTCAATTAGCCGGTCTGTCTTGATTTTAGGGTTAGTTTTAAAATTCTGATATTGATTTTAAATTGACAAGTTTTAAATTACGGGCCAAATTTATTAATTATTTTAACTCTATTTTTAACTGTAAATGTTATGTATAGATGTTTTTATTTTGGCTGTTCACCGCCCTGAGTCCGAAAGGAGAAGGGCGGTATAGAAGTTTGAATAATTAATAAATAAATAATAAATAAATAAATAAATAAATAAATAAATAAATAAATAAATAAATAAATGTGGTCGTTGGCCAGGGATAAGTGGCCCCAGTTCTGGTTTTAAGGAGGCAGGCTCTTTGGCTGGACTTTGTCAGGAACCCAAGAGGCTGTGGTCGCCTAGGCCATCATGGCCTGGATTGAGTTTGTACAACCTACACTTAACCTTGTTAGTGAATTAAGCCCATTTCCTGTGTACACCCAAGGCAGTGAATCATGAACCCCCCAACACACTAAACCCCTAAGCTGTGATTTTTCAGCTACTGGACCTCAACTCTCTCGGTTAAGTTCTGTTCTGTGAAGGGAACCAGGTGGGGGTGGAGCAGCCCTGGGGATGGAAGCGAGGGCAGGATGGCTGCCCAAGGGGTTGAGGGCTCATGTTGGAAGCCCTCCAGACCCAAGTTGCTTTGTAATCACACCCAAATATGACTCTTGCCCTCTTGCTTGTGGGCCGAAGTAGCATGGAAAGGCCTGATGTGGCAGTGAGGAAGCCTCTTTGATGGGGGGGGATGGATCTTGCCCAGCAGAAGGCAAGGACAAGTAAGGAGAGGAGATCCAAAGACTTGGAGGGGCACAGAAACCCTTCAAGAAGACAGAAACCAAAGCATTTCAGGAACAGGAAGTCAGGATTCTCTTCTCTTCTCTTCTGTTTGTTCTGTTAAAACGGGGGTGCAGAATGATGGCCCCTTTGTGACTTGTGGACTTCCACTCCCATGCCGGTCGAGGAATTCTGGGAGTTGGTCCACAAGTCCATCGTTCCCCACCCCTGTCTTAAAACAAAATCCCAGAAACCCAAAGGGGGTGGGGTGAAGTCCATCTTCTGAGCACGTGACTCCGGGAAGGCGGAGAAGTTCTCCTTTCTGAGCCGACTTGGCTTCCTTCGGCTGCAAGGATGCTCAGGGCTCCTTCAGATTTTGGGAGCAGCTTAAGGAGGAGAAGCTTGTAAGTTGCTCAACTCTGACCTGGGAAGGTCCCTCAGCAGTTGGGAAGGCTTGGGTGCCTTTAGAGGAGGAAGTTGGTGCCCCATCCATCTCTGAGGAGCTTAGAGGAGACCTCCACAGGGTGGCAGGGGCAACAGGTTCCAGGTTCCGCCTTCCGAGCGCTCCCCACTCTGCAGGGCAGCCTAAAGCCCACAGCAGGGCACGGTTGGCGAGGGCCGGCCCAGCTAACTCGGTCCGGTGTGTCTGACTTTGCAGAGAAGCTGGACGAGATCTTGGCAGCGGCTGAGCCTTCGCTGAGACCAGACCTGGTGGAAGCGGATTCCCGAGCAGCCACCGTGAAGCAGAGACCGACCAGCCGGCGCATCACCCCTGCAGAGATCAGTGTGAGAGGGCTGGGCTGGGCTGGGGGCTGCCCCCCGGGGCCAAACGGAGGAAGGTCTGCTGAGGCGAGCTTTGCCCGGACGGGTTTCCGCTGCAGCCGTGTTGATGCCAGCCAAATGACCGCATGGCAGCAGCACAATTGAACCGGCCTTTTGCAGACCGAAATATTTGTCCCGATCAGAAGGCAACATTAACATTTCCAGGGTGGGAAGGACTGCGGCTGGCTGCCCTGAGCCCCTTGCGCACTGCCTTGGCAGACAGAGGCTGCCCCCTTGCCAGGACTGCCTCCTGGCTACCAGGACAAGGAGGTCCACCCTCACCAAGGCCCCATGGTTGAACTCCAGCTGATGCCAGCAAGGCCTGGTCAGGCTGGAACACAGGCAGTCCTCCACTTACGACCACAATTGAGCCCAAAATATCTGTCGCTAAGTGAGACAGTCAAGGGAGTTCTGCAACCTTTTTCGGATCCTCCCTGCCCCTGTTGTTAAGTGAACCCCTGCCGTTTTTAAACTAGTCACACGGTTGCTAAGTGAAATTGGCTTCCCATTGACTTGGCTTGTCCAAAGATTGCAAACACACGACCGTCATAAGTAGGTTCCAGTTGCCAAGCCTCTGAATTTTGACCCAGGGATGCTGCAACGGTCATATAGGTGAAAAACGGTCATATGTCACTCTTCAGTGCCATTGTAACTTCGAACGGTCACTAAATGAAGAGGTGTAAGTTGAGGACTGCCTGTGGATGGGCCTGGGGGCTCCCTTGCGGCCCTTCCCTGCCCCCAGGCCAGTGTTTGAAGGAGGGGAGGGAGGAGGGGTGTGACCTCCGGCCCGAGCAGGTGGGACTTGCCATGTCTCCTTTCTTTTCCAGTCCCTCTTCGAGCGCCAGGGCATGGCCACCCATGCAGGGCCGGAGAAGCCCCACATCTCCCTCCGCAAAGGCCTCCCACGGACCAAGTCTGTAGGTAAGTGGGATCTTCTCTGGCTTTCCAGGAGGCCCCGTGGGCAGGAAGCGGCCGGCCTCGTCTGGACCTCCAGCAGCAAAGCCCCAGTTCAGCCGTCCAGAAAGCCAAGAAGACGGCTGTGATGGATGCCCCACCCTAATTAGGATTCACAACCTTTCAAAGGGAGGGGCTTAGGGTTCCTCTAAATGCCCCTGCCCCTTTCTCTAGGGCAGGGGTCTCCAAACTGGGCCACTTGAAGACTTGTAGACCTCAACTCCCAGAATGCCTGGGCAAGAAATCCTGGGAGTTGAAGTCCACAAGTCTTCAAGTGGCCCAATTTGGAGACCCCCGCTTTAGAGGGAGCAACGAGGGCCATCCGAGAGGCTGCCTTTGGTTGCCTGGAGGGGTCCCTGACTCGATCACCCCTAGAAGAGCGAGGCCCTTCTCGGTTTGCCTGCTTCTGAAGCAGCAGGGAAGTCAGTTGAGTTCCCCTCGTGCAGCTGTTGGCTTGGCTGACTGGCAGGTTGCCCCTTGGGCTGGCTCTTGGGTAAGCATTGCCTGGTGGTGGCACATGAGTGAGATGCTTGTTCCCGGGAGATCTGCATGAGTTGCAGAGACACTGGTGTGAACCAGGCACTTTCCCTGACTAAGCCGTCTTCCGTGGGAACTCGGACAAGAGTTTGCTGGTGAGAGAGCCCTGATTGACAGTCGAGGCTGCTGCTGCCTGATCACGTCCCGTCTACCTTGGCTCTTCCTAACACAGCGCCATGTCTGAGAAGACATTAAAAGGACCCTGTGACTCTGAGCCAGATCCCAAGGATTTCTTCCAACCGTGCAGATGATCCCAGGGACCCACCCGGCTGGTGCGGCTGATCTTCACTCAGCTGATTTGAGAGCAGGGCTCCAGCAATGCAAAACACAAACTTTACGGAAGGAAACGGATGTACCTGCCCGTTCTTACTTCGCCTAGCAGGGCATCAGCAGAACGAATGTGTGTGTGTTGGGGGGGGGAATACCAGAATTTCAAGCAACGCAAGGAAAAAAATCCTGCTGGAGCTGAAAATAATTCAGGGCTCTGGAATGAAGAGTTCACCTTGTCAGGTTTTAATTAAAAAAGCTGGGGGGGGAGAAGGGGAAGTAGCAGTGGGAGAATTCCAGCTGGACCCAGAGCAGAAGAGGAAGCTGGGGGGGCAGGCAGAGCCGTGGGGAGCCCACGGGGCTTCCGGTGACACCTCAAGCGGTTGCTGCTGCTCCACCATCTGCCAGCACTCAGAGCGATGTTGTAGGGCGTCTCCCTGCCAGTCTCCCCGCTTGTGGGAAAATATTCTGGGCACAGCAAGAGCTGACAAACAGCAGTGATTCACAGCCCAGAAGCTTCCGAGCAGGTTTTTTCCTCTGCGTGATCCGGAAATTCGTCGGAGCCAAGCAGCAATGCAGGAATGCATCTCTGATGGGATTGAGGCCAGGATCCGACCCTCCAAGGGATGCCAAGGGAAGAAAGTGGGAGGAGAAGGAAGGGGGGAATGCAGAACTGGTTGTGTTGCAGCTGGAATCTTGGGCCCAAGGATTGTGCTTGCCGTGATGCAGGAGTCTACAACCTTTGCAACTTTTGAGGTGTGTGAACTTCAACTCCCAGAATTCCTCAGCCGGCATGGCTGGCGAATTCTGGGAGTTGAAGTCCAGAAGTCTTAAATTTGCCAAGTTTGGAGAGCCCTGGTATAAAAGGACGGCATTGCCTGTGGCCCACGGCACCTGGGCACTGGCTTTAGAGCCCTCTTGAACCGAGCATCTCCTCTGACCATAGGGCCCTGTCTGGCGGTGGGCATCGGCAGGACAGGCTGCCCTATAGAGTGCCCTGCCTGGCTCTGCTTCCTCCCTCTGGCCTCCCCACGCTCCTCCCCCAGAACCCTCCCAATTCTAGCAGGGTCTTCATAGAGATCTATAATGGTCTGTTTTCATCTGTTTTTTCCATTTTTTCTTACGCTCTGCTTTTGTTCTGATGTTCTGGTAGCTCGGTTGGGTGCCAGAGTTGAAAGGCCGCATGCAACTCCAGTTCCCAAATCCTTAACACTTTCCTGCAGCCCCTCCCCATGACCCCCATTTCCTGGCTGTTGGCTGCCTGCAGAGAGAGGCCTCCTTCCGATGGACAAAGGGGGGCTTTAGCCTACAACCACTCGTTTAGGGACTGTTCAAAGCTACAACGGCATTGAAAAAAGGGGCTGGTGGCCATTTTTCACAGCATCCCCATGATCACGTGATCAAAAGTTGGACGCTTGCAACTGACTCCTATTTATGACGGTCGCAGTGTCCCAGGGTCACGTGATCCCCGTTTGCTACCTTCCGACAAGCCAAGTCAATGGGGAACCTCGATTCGCTGAACGACCATGTTAGTAACTGAACTGCAGTGATTCACTTAACAACGGTGGCAAAGAAAGGTTATAAAAAAGGGCAAAACTCACTTAACGACCGTCTCACTCGGCCACAGAAATTTTGGGCTCCCATGACATAATTCGAGGGCTACCTGCATTCCCCAGTCTGCTCCGTGAAGGAGTGTGTCATTGCAGCAGTGTTACTGTGCACGTGACATACGTGGCATCATTTGTGTGATGGCCTCGGCACAAATGGCAGGAAGGGCAGTGGGAGGGGGTCCTGGGCACACGAGGCTGCTTGTGCTGCCAATTCGAATCCCCCTCGGGGCTGATCCTAGCATGACTTGCAGAGGCTGCGGCTTCACTCCACGCCATGGAGATGCCCGGCCCACCACAGCCTGGAAGACGCAGGGCAACTGTACACAGTGTCTGTTCCCTGGGGCCTTTGCGCATTATGCTGCCCTGGGCAAGAGGACACTGCTGGCGTGGTTCTGCTCGGCAACATCGTTCTTCAGGTGCCTGACTCCAGAGGAATACGGATCCCTGCTCACGGTGCAAAGGGCTCCTTGCAAGAGATTCGGTGAAAATTATTCCCCCTTAATTGGCCTTCCCCAACTTCCAAGGCACGTCAGCCGGCCTGCACTGCACCGTCCCGGTTAGCAGTCCTGGGCATCGGTCTGCAGCTGTGGGCCTCCCTCCCATGCCGGTTCCTGACTGAAGAATTCCAACCACCAAAGGAGAATATTTGTGGCTCAGGGTTGAAATGAGGGGTCCTTAGTGTGTCTCTGAGCTTGGTTGTTTTCTTGCAGACGTCTTATGACCCAACTAGATAATGTCATCAGTGCTAGAAGGAGGTGGGAGGAGGAGGACCGTAGTAGGGTCCTTGGCGCTCTCTGAGCTTGGTTGTTTTCTTGCAGTTTCATTACCCAAACTAGGTAATGTCGTCAATGCTAGAAGGGAGCAGAGTTTGCTCTCTGTTTGTATACTAATAACAATAGCACTTAGAGTTATATACCGCTTTGTGGTGCTTTACAGCCCTCTCTAAGCGGTTTACAGAGTCAGCCTATTCGCCCCCAACCACCTGGCTCCTCATTTTATCCACCTTGGAAGGATCAAAGGGTGAGTCAGCCTTGAGCCTGGTGATATTCGAACTGCCAAATTAAAGGTAGCTGGCAGTCAGCAGAAGGAGCCTGTAGTATTGCACTCTAACCACTGTGACACCTCATTTACCCTGTCACTTTTGGTGGGGGTGTTCTTGATGGTTCCTTGATTAGGCTGTTTACTCCCCTCTGGCACTGATGAAGTTACCTAGTTTGGTCATGAAAGGTCTGCAAAGAAACAACAAGCCAGAGAGCACCCAGGACCCCTCAATTCCAACCGTCTACAGTGAAGCTGCCAATGGGTACCCCAAGCCCCAAACCTCATTTGCAGGATTTGTAGTCCTCTTACTGGCCAGTCAAAGGGAGAGAAGCAGCATTTTACCTCCCAAAAGAGCTGCAACTTTTCCTCTTTTGCTGTTTTTTAGGCGAAGATGAAAAATTTGCGGCTTCCCTAATGGATGGAAAATTTCCCCGGAGTACGTCGATGCAAGACACTGTCCGAGAGGGCCACGGCATCCCGCCCCCACCACAAACCGCTCCACCCCCACCCCCCTCCCCCTACTACTTTGACACGGGCCCGCCCCCCACCTTCTCCCCGCCCCCACCCCCAGGGAGGGTGTATGACACCGTCCGGTCCAGCTTCAAGCCGGGCTTGGAGGCCAAACTGCACGGGCTGCCACCGGTGATCAGCGCAGCCGAGATGTATGACCAGGCCAGGGCTGGCATCCCTTACCCCGAACGGCAGAAGCGGGCCCGCTCCATGATCATCCTGCAAGACTCCTCCCACATCCCCGTGGAGCCCACTGACATCCCCCGGCCAGGCCCCTCAGCCACCCCGCCAGAGAAGCTGAAGCGGAAGGGGCGCGGGGCGGACAACCCATACGCCAACATGGGCCAGTTCAATGTCAGCCTCTTTGCCCCCACCAAGCCCCAGCGCAAGAAGAGCCCCCTGGTCAAGCAGCTGCAGGTGGAGGACGCGCAGGAGCGAGCGGCACTCTCTGTGGCTGGGGGCTTCCCCCGGGAGCCCTCCCCCACCCGGAGGGGCCACCGCCTGAGCGGGATGGAGTTCACCTCCCAGCAAGTGGACACTGCCAGCCTGCCCTTTGCCACAGCGGTCACGGGGGCCATGAAGGAGCGAGACCGGCGTCTTGACGAGAAGCGGAAATCCACTGTCTTCCTTTCCGTGGGTGCCATAGAGGGGAGCCCCCCCACCATAGACATGCCATCGCTGCAGCAATCCCGGTCCATCGATGAGCGTCTGCTGGGGAGCCGGGATGTTCTCCTGCCTTCCCCCGTCTCTGCTTTAAAGCCATTCCTCAGCAGTTCCTCCTCAACGTTCATACACCCCCTAACGGGGAAGCCCCTCGACCCCAACTCCCCCCTGGCGCTGGCGCTGGCCGCGAGAGAGCGAGCCCTCTCCACCCAGGTCTCCTCCAGAGTGGCAACCCCCATCCACAGCCCCGACTCCGATCGGGCGGCGCCCTTGTTTGTGGACATCCAAACCAAAGAGCAAGAGAGGGGTGAGCTGGAAGGCCGGGGATCTCCCGCCTATTCTCCAGGAGCCAAGGTGGCGACACCCAGCTCTTTGACACCTACCCAGAGCCCCTGGGGGATGCCCGGAAGTGCAAGGAAAGAGGGCGAGGCACGAACCGAGACCCCGGTGAAGGAGATGGAGGAGAAGAAGGTGGAGGAGAAGAAGGCCATGATCCTCAGCATCCTGGACACCTCGCAGCAGAAGACGGCCGGCCTCATCATGGTGCACGCGACAAGCAACGGCCAAGACCTCGGCTTTGATGTGACGGAGGAGAAGACCCCTGTCCCAGAGGGGGGCCCAGAGCCAGTGGAAGTGTCCATGATGGAGGCTCAGCCCAGTCCCGTGGGGAAGGCTCCTGTCAGCCCAGTCTTGGACAAGACTCTTGGACAAGGGAGTTCGGAGGAGGAAGTAGAGACCTACACGGTCACTCTGCCGCCCGCGCAGCTGTCCTCGAGCGATGAGGAAACCAGGGAGGAGCTGGCAAAGATTGGCCTGGTGCCGCCACCTGATGAGTTTGCAAACGGGGTATTGGTCACCACCGCTGGCACACCTATCAGCCAACTGGCTGCTCCAGCCATCGCCCCGCCATCCGTGCCAGCGGCAGTGGCCCTACCTTCTACCACTGGTGGAACACCCTCAGGGAAACCCTCTGATGCCCCCACCGCCCCAGAGTCTGCCGCAGACTCGGGAGTGGAAGAGGTGGACACCAGAAGTTCAAGTGACCATCACCTGGAGACCACAAGCACCATCTCCACCGTCTCCAGCATGTCCACACTGTCCTCCGAGAGCGGGGAGCCCACCGACACCTACACCTCCTTTGCAGATGGGCACACTTTTGTACTCGAGAAGCCGCCAGTGCCTCCAAAGCCGAAACTCAAGTCCCAGACCAGCAAGGGGCCGGTAACCTTCAGGGACCCACTTTTGAAGCAGTCCTCGGACAGCGAGCTCATCTCCCAGCAACACGCGGCCATCCTGGCTTCCGCCAGCATCGGCCGGCCACGCTACCTCTTTCAGCGAAGGTCCAAGCTGTGGGGGGACCCCCTGGACAGCAGGCCCATCCACGGGCCGGAAGATGACAAACCAACTGTGATCAGCGAGCTCAGTTCCCGGCTGCAGCAGCTGAACAAGGACACGCGCTCCCTGGGGGAGGAGCCTGCCGGTGGCGTGTTAGACCCTGGAAAGAAGCCTCCCGCGGTGGCAGCACGGTAAGACCCTCTCCCCGTGCCCAGCCGGACAGGAGGGGGTTGCAGGCGGCCTCCTGCCCTTCCCCAGAGTCCGCCTACCTTAGCCAGGCAGGCCCTGGTTCAGCAAGGACCCCTGCTTCCAGAGATGCCAGAATGATGTTTTAGGATTTGTCCCCATCTAGATTCGGGGAGGGGGATTTGGGAAGAATGCTAAGCCCCCTCCCACTTGTCCATTTCTTCTTTCTCCTCCTCACCCTGCCCCCCCAGCTTGGCGGTTCCAGAGACCTCAGGCAGACAACAGGCAGAGGCTCCATCCTTCCTCACACGCACACCCCCTGTGTAAAACCTGCACGCGTGCCTCCCCTTCCCATAATGTCCCATTGAAGTCAAGCCCCTGGGAGGCTTGGTCCCTGGCAGGAGAGTGAAACCAGCCTTTCCTCCTCCTGCTGGTGGAGAAACCCCCGAGCTCGGAGCTGCCGCCATCCCATCCTGTTTTACCTGCAGGTGTGAAAGGGGATACAGGCAGTCCTCTATTTACAACAGTTAGTTTTGGGACCATTCAAGACACTGAAAAAAGTGACCGGTGACCGTTTTTCACAGAGACGAGTTTTGCAGCCTCCCCAGGGTCACGTGATCAAAATTCAGACTCTTATTTTTGACGGCTGCAGGTCTTTTGTGACCTTCTGCAGATTCATTTAACAACTGGCTTTCTATCTTATCGACTGCAGTGATTAACAACTGTGGCAAGAAAGGTCATAAAATGGGGCAAAACTCACTTAACAGAAATTTTGGGCTCCTTTGTGGTCGTAAATCGAGGACTACCCACATTTAGCCAAGTGGAGGTGGGTGCTAAGGAAGACCCCTGGGGAAGCTGTTGGGGAGGCCTTCCTTCTCGGGTTCAGGGCCTGGGGCCTCCGAAGGCCTTGACTGCACCCATCATGGAGGGGCCTTGTGGGTCAAAGGGGAGGGGGAGGATTCTCTTAATGAGGATCTGCGCAGACGCACATCCCCCAGTGAAAGGAAGGACCCTCAATTCATAAACCCTTGAAGAGGAAAAGGCAAGGAAGCAGCAGAAATGAGGGCGGGGTTCCCCGGGGCCCTGCCTTATTCAGAGATGTGGAATAGCAGTATAACAAAGTTGGAAGGGACCTCAGAGGTCTTCTAGTCCAATCCCTTGATCACGCTGGCTGGGGAATTCTGGGAGTTACAGTCCACACGTCTTAAAATTGCCAAGGTTGGACACCCTTGCCCTATATAGATCCTTCTGGAGAAATCTCCTGTCCAGCCTCCTTTTAAAATCCTCCAGTGATGGAGCATCCACAACATCTGGTCAAATACACACACACACGCGCGCGCACACACAGTTACCCCAGATCTCTTCTCTGAGTAACCATAGAATCCAGTGGGTGGCCTGCTCAAATAGGAGGCTATTTTATGTCCCTCCTTCAGTCTCTATCATTTTGGACGGATGTTGCATTCGATTTGCCCAGCCCCCCCCCTCCCTCCGGTGCCTCGTATAAAATCTCACGGAATTTTTCCTATCCTGAATAACTGACAGATCCCTCTTCCCCTCCCCTCCTTTGGCCAAAGACGCCCACAAGAAGATCAGCCCACAGTAGATTCTTTTAGTGATCAACAAATTTGAACGCTTCAGGCAATGCAAATAACATGCCAAAATTTCCTTCCAAGAAGCCATTTCCAGCTTGAGCCCCCTCTGGCCCCTTGGGGGGTTTAGGACCCCAAACCGCCCCCCCCCAGCCGCAGCAATCCCTCTGGGGGGCCTCCCAGCCTCAGGTGCAGCCGGAGTGAGAATCCAACGGAGATAAGAGCCAGGGAGAAGATGGGCTGTCGGAGCCCACTCCTAGGGGCAGGACAGGTCCCTGACATGAGCAGAGAAAACCATGGCGGCTTGGTCTCCTGCATGGGAAGGTTTGGCCACCTTAACTCAACCTTGGAAAGTCCTAGAAACAGGCTGGTGGCCTCTCAGGGGACCCTTCCCATTTCCCCTAGAACTGAAAAGGCGTGTTTGAGCAGACCCTCTTCCATTTGAGACCCCTGCTGCACTGCATAGAACAGGGGTGGGCAACTACGGCCCCTTTACGACCCTGGGACTTCAACTCCCAGAATTCCTGAGCCAACACGGTTGATTGAGCAATGCTGGGAGTTGAAGTCCACAAGTCTTAAAAGCTGCCAAGGTTGGACATCCCAGAGTGTCATCTGAGCTCAGGTTGGTTTTTGCCCCCCAGTTTATCTAGAAGTGTAACCTGCTCTAGTGGGAGGGGTTCCGGGGGGGCGGGGCGGGGGGGGAACAGAAGGAAGAAGAGGAGGAAGGAGAAGAGAAAGGATATGATTAGTTTGTGTTTCCAAAACCCACCATTGCTTTGTATTCTTACAGATCTGACCAAGACCCTGAAGAGAATTAAACCATTTAAGCCTTTTAGCCTCTAGGGTAAACCTTCCTCTTCCTCTGTGTCCTGGCTACCTAATTCTCAGCTGAAACCGCTGGTGTCCTGGTCTGAGCTTCCAGCTAAGGCAATTAACACCTTACCAATTTCCTTGTAGGCTTTGTTGCCATGGCCTCACACGCCCCGAGGTCTGATGATCCCAAAGGTGGGCAAATTGAGGGCAAAGGCGTCTCTTAAGGCAGCTTCTTCTCTACCTGTTGGAAGCCGGTCTGGAGGAGGGTCTTCCCCGGATCAAGAAGTGTGTTTTGGCCCCAGGGGTCCGAAGGAGACATAGCAGCACTCGGCTCCTCCCTCTATTTGGCTGCATTAGACATTGGTTGGTCAAGCGCAGCAATCTCCTAACTTGGTCAACTGCCAGGCAGAAGAGAGTTCTGGGAGTTGACGTCCACAAGTCTTAAAGGGGCCACGTGTGGAGAACCCTGGCCTGGTGTGCTGAGAGCACGTTCGCCCTGCGTGTTGGGCCCTTTGGTAGAGAGCCTCGTTCTTCATCCCTGCAAGAGAGGCATTAAATTATCCATAGACTTGATTTCCGTGCCAGACCAATAATTCTGCAAGGTCACTGCACAACCGTTAACCATCTCTCACACACAAGAAGCCTCTCTTAAGAATTAAAGAGCGGAGCTGAGCGGAGGGGAGAAGCGCTTCTCTCACATGCCTCCGGGCCCACGTTCACAGAGTGAGAAGGGGACAGAGATCATCTTGCCCAACTCTCTGCCTGGCATAAACTACACGGCTAGGTGGGCTCCAGTGGAGACCTGGTGGTCTTCCTTGGGATGAGGCAATCTCATTGATGCCCACTGCAGTTGGGCTTTGGCTTTGACCCGCTTGTGACTTTGATAAGACCCATTTTAAAAATGCATCGTGTTGGGCCTGGAAGCCATCTTTTGTACTGGGTAATCCCCCCTCCCCAATTTCTCACAGTAGTCAATGTGGCAGGTCTGAAGGGCCGATACAAAAGATGGCTCCCAGGCCTGACACATGGCCCATCTGTGTGCTTAAATGGGAGTCTTCCCCAAGGCAGGAATCCATCTGGGGCTCTTCTCCAGCCTGTGGGCTGGGACTCGCTGAATCCCCTAAGATTCCCCCCTGGTTCCTGGCAGGCAGGGCGAAAGAAGATTGGACCCCAGAGCTGGTTGACGGGTGAGGCAGGGACCCTCTCTGGATGGTGCCCTTTCATCAAAGCCAACTTTGCTAGGGCTGCCCTCTTCATCCTTGACATGGAGTTTCTCTCTCCATGATCTTCATGCCGTAGATGCCTCTGGCAGGGCCAAGGAACATACCTCATTCTGTACAGAACCGATCCCCAAACAAGGAGCCCTGGTGATGCATTGGTTAGAGTGCAGCATTGCAAGCTAATTCTGCCCACTGCCAGCTGTTCGATCCTGACCGGCTCATGGTTGACTCAGCCTTCCATCCTTCCGAGGTCGGTAAAATGAGGACCCAGATTATTAAGGGCAATAGGCTGATATTGTATAAACCGCTTAGAGAGGGCTGAGAAGCGGTGTATAAGTCTTAAGTGCTATTGCTATCTGTGTCTCGCCCCCACCTCCACATGGAGTAATTCATATTCTCCAGGAAAACTGGTTTTTACAGAAAGAGTGCACTGCCTACAAGGATACAGGGGTAAGAGGGCCATTGTTGGTCACAAGTCATGGCATGCGTTTATGACCGACCGATCGATCGCTGGCAGACTCGCTCCATCCATTTGCTAACCCCTTACTAATCCTGGCTTGCTCACCCCACGGGGGACATTCACCGTGGCTCCTGCCCCTTGGCTCCTGCATGTTCACAGAGGGCAGGGGAGCAGGCAAAGAGAGATGGCTGTCATATCTTCTGTGGCCCCAGAGATAGTTTCAGATATGGAAGGAGAAGTCAAACATTTTTCCTTCTGCGGCAGTCCAGCACCAGAAGCAACAAGCAAAGAAAAATAATTAGAGGAGGGGGCATTTGAGAGAAATGCCACTTGAGTTTCCAATAATGTAAAGCAATTCATTATACATGGCTTGGCCTCAGGTCTCTTTGGAATAAATCCAGTCCCAGATCCAGAGATCTGACATAATGCCCTCGCTTAACAACCCCTGGTGATCGGCTTAATGACAGCAACCGGAACTGGCAGAATTACCATCGTTAAGCAGCATGGTCACGTGACGTCATGCTTTAGGATCCCATTGCTTAACGACGGCAATTCCAGTCCTGGTTGCCATTGTTAACGAAGGACTACCTGTGTAATATATGATCAAGATACTCCTGAAATAACTTCCAAGGCCCAACTCTGATCAGAATCCTCACTTCCTTATAAAGTTTTCTCCTCTACCCAACGGGACTGACAGCATGGCATTTGCTTGATTTCTGGTGCCGCTCTCCTCAGCTCAGTAGTCCTCATGAAAGCACCTTATTGTAAGAGCTGTGGTGGCGCAGTGTTTAGAATGCAGTACTGCAGGCTACTTCTGCTGACTTTCAGCAGTTCAATTCTCACTGGCTCAAGGTTGACTCACCCTTTGATCCTGCTGAGGTGGGGAAAATGAGGAGCCAGATGGTTGGGGGCAAGAGGCTGACTCTGTAAACCGCTTAGAGAGGGCTGGAAAGCACTATGAAGTGGTATGTAAGTCTAAGGGCTTTTGGTATTTGTAGATTGTAGAGTCTTAGAGGAAACGGCTGCCATGTTAGGGAATAAGACTTGGACAGGGTTGTGGCTAGGAATCTGCCCTTGCTCTAAGGTGGCACCCGAGAGAAAAATCATCACATGGATTTTTCCTCCTCCCCAGCAACTGAGCAGAAATGCCTTCATTCTCCTCCCTGTGTGCTGGGTCAGGAAGAAAGAAGCCAAGGGCAGCCAACAAGAGACAAGTTCCCTCTGAATCCAGAGACAAAACGCCACAGTAGGCAGTGATTGTTTTGGTGCTGCCAAGGGGTTGTTATGAAGAGAAAGAGTAGGTGGCCCTGGCAGCTGGCTGTTCTTCCTTCCTCTCGGACAAGGTGGAGCTGTGCAGTTATGGCAGACTCAGACCTAAAGCATACATGAAGCCAATCTGAGCCGGTCACTGGCACCAAAGATTTACGCTTCCAAGCTTTTGGGCTCGTGCTGGAGCCTACCCTCAGGTAAAGAGCGAGCAGTTAGATGAGGAAATCCAAGCTCATTGGTAACCTCACATTGCAACGAACAAGGATGTGTATTCAATTTTGCAGCTACTAAGATTGTTGGCTGATCAGGGACAAAAATAGCCAGAGAAAACATTGAAGCCTGGGAACTGGGCCCCTTGGCAGTCAACAGGAATGCTGATTTACCATCAGCTTATCAGGTACTTAGGAACTGAGGGCAAGGAGGGTGGGCACAAGGAAACAATAGCCAATCGTCTGCCATCACACCAATCAACCAATAGGAAGGCACCGCATAAATACGATTCATGGAATAGCCCGAAGCACATATCCGTATGCGCTCTCTCTCTCTCTCTCACGTAGAGAGAAGTTCTCTGAGGATGGGCTCCAGCACAAGCTCAAAAGCTTGAAGGAATAAACGTCTGGTCCCAGTGACTGACTCAAATTGGATCGTGCAACGTTATCCTGGGACCCATATATTTACCTTCATCTGCCTGCCTGGTCCTCTTGTCTTCACAGCTGGCCATGACCGAGGGAGGCCAGTGTCCAGGCTGGGGCTCGGATTTCACGAAGAGCACATGGAGTGGAGGGTTTTCTTGTGGACTTCCACCTGGATTAGTTTGGGAGGCAAATGACTTTCTGGAGCTAGTCCGCTCAGGAGGATTGCCAGGTGTGCAAGCAGTTGGCAGGAGATCAAGGACCTTTGGGGCAGTTGGCCCAGAGGGCTTGGGGAGGAGAGGAGGCTTAGAAGAGGACCCCCGGAAGGATCGGGAAGAAGAAAACCCTGCAGAGTAGACCCCTGAGCATCTCCCCCCCCTGCTCTGTGATTTTTTTCCTGTTTGCATTTCTCATCACTGGCTGCCCTCAGAAACGCATATTTATTATTTACAGCATTTCTATATCACCCAGATGATTGTAGCAAATCACTCGGAGATTTCTCACTGCATTCTGTAGAGCCCAAAATTATACAAAAGCTCTTTAGGCTGGAATTCCCGGTCAGCAGTGGAGAGCTCCGAATGGATCCAAGGGGGTCTTTTCAGAGGCATCCCAGTTTTCCTCAAAGAGGCTGCCTCTCATGGGCACACAGGTTCCCTGGCTCCAACCACCAACGTGGCAAGGCTGGATCAGCCGTCTTGCCTGATTTGCACATTCTTGGGAATGGAACCACAGGGAAGTAGGGCGCACTGCTCTCCTTTGGACCTGCTCTCCAGAAAGCCCATTCTCCTTCCTTCTCTCTCTCTCTCTCTCTCTGCTCCGCGGCCCAGCCCCTCCCCTCCCCTCCGCCTGGAGCTTCAGAATTGCTTCATGTCAGGCTTTGGCTGTTGAACATCTGTGGTTGTGAACATTGACTTCGGCCCTCTTGAGCCTGAGGTCAGCCCAGCACCTCCACCCTTCTCCTTCCCCCGTCCCCAGCCAGCAGGAGGGGCTTCTGGGAGTAGCAGGGGCCCCGAGGAGCTTGTGACCAAGTCTGTTCCTTCTTCTCAGTGTGGTTCCCGGTGCCTTGGACGGATGCTAACATCTTTCTCATTGCCTCTCTTCCTGCTCTCCCATCTGCATGTCTCGGCTGCTCTGTCTAGCACCGCCTCAGGCCTCAGGAGGGTGGGCGAGCTGTGTAAGTGAGCATGTTCTCATCTCATAGCAACCCCATGTCAGTCTTCTGTCCGTTCCTCAGTTCCTGCTCCTGCTGCTGCTTGCTGTGTGTGCCGTGGGCTGGCTGGGGGCTGCCGGGAGGGGGAGGGCAGGGCCTGCAAGGCTGTGTGGCTGCATCCCTCCCCAGCATGTCGATATCTGTCTGGTGATGTTCTGTGCCCCGGAATCCCAGGAGGAAGTGCCCGTCTGCAACCGGATGCCAAGTGGGGTCAGGTGAAGCCGGGGCTACTCGGCTGGCATGACTGGCTTCCAGAAGCAACAGGGGGTCACCCTGCCTGCAGGCCCCACTGGTAGGAACAGGCCCGTCCTCCAGCGTAAAGATGGGCCCAGCTAGGACGACAGGAAAGGGGGCACTGCCTTTCCTTCAGAAGCTGAGGTCCAAAGCATTTTTGGGGAGGGGTGGCAAGTCCCCACAAGGGGGTGGGGTTGGGCCACTGAGGATTCTGCAGCCCCATGCAAGACCCATCACTGTTCTCTCACCAAGGAAGAACCCCAAGACCCCTGATCCCAGGAGGCCTCTTCCCCGTCAGGGTAATCCCACTGCCTTGGGTGACTGTGATGCTCTCCCTGATGTCCTCATCTGAGAGACTCTTCATCATCATCCACAATCTAGGCAGCCTGCGGCCCCCGGAAGCCCGTGAGCTTCTGCTTCCTTGACAGGTCGGGCTGATGGAGGGTCTTGCTGCATGTTATCAGCAGGGTGGACCCAACCTTCATGCCCAGATGTTCATGACAGTTTTCCATCCAGGTCCTCAGGTGGGCCCATTCATCAAAGATCCTCACTCAGCCTATGAGCCGCCACCACACGGCTGGCTGAGCCCTCCTAGATGGAACCCCACCCAAGATGAACATGAGCTTTGTCCTGTATCAGCTCCATCTACTCCTGTGATCCTGGAAGAATGTTTTGTCTCCACCTTGGAGTGGACCTGGGCTTGGCCTCAGCTTTGGCCGTACCTTCTCATGTGCTGCTGCTTTCATCTTCTTGCGTGATGAGAAAAAGTTTTGGTCTTGAGAAAAAGAGTCAAGGGAGATGCTCAAAGTACCACCACACTCACATAATGGCTTAGCTGGAGGCCATTGAGTGTGAAGATGAGGTAGGATGGCCACAATCGGACAGGTCTGGACATTTTCATGTAGAATCCTAAGCCTGGAAGGGACCTTGAGGGGGAGTCTTCCAATCCAGCCCCTTGCTCATGGCAGGACAGCTTGTATCATCTTGGACAAGTGGTTGTCAAATCTTTTCTTGAAAACCTTGAGGGGAAAAACCTACATTTTTCTCGAACAATTTAGAGCAGGCATTGGAGTTCCTGGCAGCCATAATACCTGGTGTCTTTGTAAAACACGGCCCACATTGTGACTGAAGGTATTTCTCCTACCCTCATTATGTTCTGAATCTCTTGAGAGCTCAGCATCTTCTAAAAGACTCCGTTACCCACATGGGATCTTCAGCCACCGAAGCAGCCTCCACTTTGCCTCCTTGTTGTTGTCCTTAGTCCCTGAGAAGAAATGCAGTTCGGGATTCAGCAGAATCCCTTTTTTAAAAAAACTGCTGAGTCCCTTCTTGCTCCTACAACAGAATATCCATTTTTGTTCCAAGGACGTGTGGAAAATGTTTAAAGCAACATCACATTTTGGATTCTCAAGTTTTTTTGTCTGCGTGGGAATGTGAAGCAAATTACTCTTTAGTATTTTAAATTGAATTTAAAATTGCCTATTTTTGCTAGAGTGTGCTCATTTTCTCTAGAAAAAGCCAGCTGAAAAGACTTTGGTAAAAGAAAAGCGAATTGAGGATTACACTTTCCATTCCATGTTTATCAGTTTTGGACACAGGGAGAAGATCCTTTCTCAACTGAAAAGTCCTTTGAGGGTTCTACATTCAGCTCAAGGAGATGTTCCTAAATTCTCCATCTGTCCTGTATTAAAAAGCTGTCTTGTGCCGGAGCCTTCTTTCTCATCGTCTCACCATCAATGGAGAGAGAAGCCTTCAAAACAGACAACTATTATTGGGGGTGGTTTGTTCTCCGAGCTTGTTTCATTTCCGAAGGTTTCCTCACCCGGCTTGGATAACGTTCGTCAGCGGAACTTCGGTTGAAGTGTCTTATTTCAATTCTCTTCTGCTTTTATAGGTCTTAGGTGGTCTGTTGGTCACGTGACCGACTGGTCCCGCTGTGAGGGTCAGTTGGTGGGTGAGGTCACAGACAGCTGCTTGACTTATGGGGAAGATCCGCCTTTCATTTGGCTCCTTCCTTCCAGATCGCTGTGATTTTCCCACATTATAAAGCTGTCGGGAAGTTTGTGATCCTGGGGAAGAATTCTGCCAAGCCCCCACCGTCACTGCTAAGGCCAACCCAAGGATTATTTGGGAGTGAGCAGGTTGGAAGGAGCCCTTGTAGGACATTAGTTCCCCAACACTACTGGCATGCAGAGGGTTTTAAATTTGGGCTTCTCTTCATTTTACTTGACTGCTGTTGCTTTAAGTTGATTAGCCAAAGCTCAGACTTTGCCACAATTAGCAGGGGTTTTCTGTGGTTCTTGGGAATGGCCTTTGCCACCACGTGGGCCAAGAGCGTCTCTTCCTGGCCAACCAAGAATGGGTAATTCTGCACAGCAGCCTTCAAAAGGTGGTCAGTCTTATGCCGTGGCTCCCAGCCCTTACGAACAAAAGGCCCAAGCACGGACTGAAGAAAGCTTTTGCAAGAAATGGACACACTCAGCTCCAAGCCACACACTGCAGTCCATCGCAAGCCAAGCCAAGTCCGAAGGCTTCCCAGGCAAATGCACAAATATTTTAATGCAAAGTCTGTGAAGCAGAGATGGGTCCCACGTAATCTATCACAAGGGGGCACAGTTGTCTCTCCATTATTGATGACAGTGAACTAATTCATTTGAAGATCATGAAAACACTCGGAAGGCCGTTGGTGCTGAAGATTTCCCTATGTAACACACTCTTGTTTTTTGGCTGGTGGACACGGCTGCGCCACCTCCAGCGTCTGCTTGCAGCAGGAAAGGGATGGGGCAGAAGGCTTGGTCCTTGGGGCCTCATCCCAGCCCAGTCTTCTGTCTTGTGGAACCTGGAGAGTCAGATAAGATGCAGCCAGCCAGGTGGCAGACAGAAAATCCCTGGCCATTAGACAGTGTCATGCCATGTCAAACCAGAGGCATCTCAGGGGCTCCCATCCTGGAAGGCCACATTGTCCTATTCCAGCAGCTGTTAGGGAGTTCAAGGCAGACCAAAGTAAGAAACCAAATTATGAAAGTTAATATTACCTTTATTCTAAGGTTATAGTGACAGAACCTTTCAATTATGAACATGCATCCCTGCTTTCTTCCTGAGAATTAAGGAGAGTCTTGTCTGAGATGCTTTTTCTGGTTACAGGTCAGCCCCAGACTCGGGTTTCTTTTATCTGACTGTTGTCTTGGTAGCAACTCGTCCTCATGTCTCCCAAGTCCACGCATCAAGCGTTTAAAGACCAGTGGCCATGACACCTCTCCTCTATGACTGTCGCCGTTTATAAATTTGGAAAACTGGAAGCCGTCATCATGTCTGAAGGTCACTTGTTGATCGAGAGGCAAGCTGGTCTTGTGAAGAGCTTGGTTTCATTGCAAGGACAAGAAGCCATTTCTTAGAAGCTGCTGCTGGTCTCTCCATCTTGCATCCTTCCTGCACAGGAACAGACGCCAGTGTCCAAGGCAGGCGAACCGAGCAAAGGAACAAGTTCAAGACATTTTTGTAAACATCTTGCCAGACAGCAGGGACACAATTCTGCTGTCTTCCTAAGGCTCCAGCCCAGATCATTCATCCACACTCAAGGATCCTAAGGTTCAAGGGCCTCCTTGGCTCCTATTTCTTCTTCTGTTGCTGCTCATGTGTAAGAGAGGATTCCAGAGCCAGGTGGACGTCCTCCCACCGGCTCAACCCTTTCGTACGCGTCTTCTTAGGCAGTTCCCACCCACCCTTAGTGCCGCCTTCTGACCAGGGACAGGACAGCACCAGAGGAATTCCCAACCACTAGGCCTTTTCTACGTCAACTCACAGAATTCAAACATTCAATTCAGAATGGGACCTTGGAGGTCTTCTAGTCCAACCCCGCCCTATACCCTTTCAGACAAGTGACTGTCCAGACTCTTCTTAAAAACCTCCAGTGAT
Source organism: Pituophis catenifer annectens (assembly GCF_029215685.1). Taxonomy (NCBI): domain Eukaryota; kingdom Metazoa; phylum Chordata; class Lepidosauria; order Squamata; family Colubridae; genus Pituophis; species Pituophis catenifer. The sequence continues at coordinate 89,925,473 of NW_027256887.1, forward strand.
GGAGCGCCCACAATTTCTGGAGGCAAGGCCATTCCACTGGTTAATTGTTCTCCCCCTGCCTCGAAGCAGTCCCAGCTGACCAAGTCCTGCCTGCCCCTCTGCCTTTCAGCCCTCCGTCCCCATAAATGGGACAGATCCCTAATCTTTCCCCCTTATGCGCTGGAGACGTTGGTTCTTAACGGGTTCCTGGTGGCCAGGAAGAAAAGGGATCTTCCAGTGCAGGCGATGAGCAGAGGCTTCCTGGTTGAGAGGGAGGTCCAGAAGGATGGCATCTCCCTGGTCAGCAAAAGCAGCAGGCCAAACACAACTCGATCCCTTGCTCATCCCATGTGCTCACAACATTGGAAAAGGGGAGGCTCAGAAAAGAGGTACTCGCTTTTGGGCTGAACCGTTCCACTCCGAGTGCCACACTTTTCAGGCGGAAGGAACCAGAACGGCACCTGAACTGATCTGAGTAGGGTCTCTACTGCTTCTCACCTATTCTTGCACTCTTGCCAGACTTATTTACGCTCTCGAGAACCACCGGATAAGCCCTCCAGGGATTGGGGGGAGGGGTCAGATCTCGTTTGCCTCTGCAGGGATTCCAAGCTAGAGACACTCTTAATTCCACTCTCACCAGCTTTTCAGCTACAGGTTCCACCACATGTTAGCAAAAAAAGAACAAACAAGCTTTCAGTCCCTTTTTGTTTTGTCCCGGGAAATAATCTACACCAGCACGGTTGGCTGGGGAATTTTGGGACTTGAAGTCCACAAGTCTTAAAGTTGCCAAGTTTGGAGAGCCTGGCCCAGACACTGAGTAACACAATTCCTTCTCTCAGAAAGGCTGGCTATCCCCATGGCTCAGAGAGCTTCCCCTTGGTCTATTCGGAGCAAAACTTCAGTTGGTTTCCCAGAGTCCGGGGGGGGGGCTTCCAGGGGTGATGACAAACACCAGCAGGAAGCTAGCCACTCCTCCCTCCCTCCTAGGCAAGCAAATTCTGGCACATGGGGGACGTGGCCCCTGAAGCTGAACCAGAGAGTCCTCACAGAATCACAGAGTTGGAAGGGACCGTGGAGGTTTTCTAGCTCAAGCAGGAAACCCTCTCCCATTTCAGACAAATACTCCTGGCACTCCCCAGGGTGGATTTCTCCCTGCCCAGAGATCCTGCTCCCCCCAGATCCCCACCTCTGCTGCAGGGACAGGTGGTGGACCACAGGAATTAAGGACTTTAGGGGGCTTAGGAGACTAATGTTAGCGTTGGAAAGCTGGAGGGGGGGTCGATTCCTGGGTAGGGTCAGGCACCCAATCAACCTCAGTGTGTCTGGGAGAGAAAGCCTGCACAGAAGGACCCCTGCAGAATTGCTCACGGGGGTGGCAGGGGTTCTTCCCTGAGGGTTCTGCAGAATCTGGCCTTGCTGGTTGTGTGGGGAGTGTGTGTGTGTGTGTGTGTGTGTGTGTGTGTGCACCTGTTTTGTGTCTGGGCACCTCTCTCACCACTGCTTCTCCCTCTCTCCCTCTCTCTCTCTCTCTTTCTGTGTCTCTGTCTTCACAGACTTTTCAGTAGTTTAGGAGAACTAAGCACCATTTCCCAGCGCAGCTCTGGCACCACCTACACCGTGCGTCCTGGCAGCCGCTACCCTGTGACCCGCCGCACTCCCAGTCCGGTAAAGCCTGCCCTGGATAGGACAGACCCCCTGAGCACCGTCCGGCCCTACGGGCTCACCCCGCCCACCATCCTCAAATCTTCCAGCCTTTCCATCCCACACGAACCCAAGGAGGTACGCTTCGTGGTGCGCAGCGTCAGTGCCCGGAGTCGCTCCCCTTCCCCCTCCCCTTCCCCGGGGCCCCCCCTGCATTCCCTCCACCCCCCACGGCCCTTCATGCAGAAACCCCTCCAGCTTTGGAACAAATACGACGTGGGGGACTGGCTGGAGAGCATTAACCTGGTGGAGCATCGAGACAAATTTGAGGACAATGAAATTGAGGGCACCCACCTGCCCGCCCTGACCAAGGAGGACTTTGTGGAGCTGGGGGTGACGCGGGTGGGGCACCGCATGAACATTGAACGGGCACTGAAGCAGCTGGCAGACAGCTGACCATCCCGGCAGCCCGGGCTCCTCTCCCGGGGCCGTGTCACTCAGGGCAGGCGGGGCCGTTCCTGCTAGGCCAGTAGACAGGAGCCCACCGGATGCTCTTCCTGTCCTGCTCGGACTGCTGCACTGAAAGACGGGGGGTGGGCAGGCACCTCCTCTCCCTCCCACCCCACAGCTCTCCGGGCACCCTGGTGCAGACTCCCTTCCTCGGGTATAGGCATGGGCCATGGAAGCTCACCCCCTCCCCAAGAGAGTCACTGCTGGACAGGCGGTTCTGGGGAAGGAGAGGCGCTCCCCTCTTGGAGAACACCTTGGCAGCGTGTCCTGCCCACGTAGCATGGGTCCCAAGGGGAGGCCAGAGGGACAAGGTGTTAAGAGGGGAAGGGGGTCCTTGCGCTGGGGTTGCAAGGCTCCAGCCGGGCCTTAACAGTATTCGTACGTTGTGGTGCTGTGGCTGCTTGCGTTGCATTCGGCCTTCGGAAGACCAGATGCTAACTGGCCAGTGAGGGTTTTTGGGGAAGAGGCTCAGTGCATTGGCCGCAGGGAGGCTGGCTGGCACCCAAGCGACTGCTGCTGGAGGAATTCTCCCTGTGAAGGTCAGCAGGAGCTCCTAAGAGAGGTCAAGGGGCAGAAGTGGGAACACCGCTCAGGAGGGGCCCCATCCACCCCAGTTCCTACCCCACCCGCAGCCCCGGGCCCTGACCCTGGCCCTGGCCCTGCCCCGCAAGGACCCAGCAGGGCCAGGAAGAGGAGAAGACCAGGAGAGGCACCCCCATGGAGAGCGGGCACTGCCGCCTGGAGGACTGTTGCCATGCCCTGGCACGCAAGCAGGGCTGATGTCGCATGGATCGAAGCATGCTTGGGGCGCAAAGAGAGGCGAAGGGCGGATCCGGCAGCTGCTGCTTGGCCAGCCCTGGTGGGGAGGGGGGAGGCCTCGTTTGGCTTTGGGGGTGCGGGACACGTTGAAGGGGGTCTCTTAATCTCTCTGCATTTCTGTAGGTTTGGTGATCCCAAGGAGAGGATGCCCAACAGCAGGAACCCACCCCCCTCTCTGTCCTAGTCACTCATTTTTGCATCTTTTTAATCAGCTATATATTTGAAAAGGAAAAAAAAAGAACAAATATCTATATATCTATATCTATAGCCACCTTGTTTAGTTAACGGTTGACTGAAGCTCTATCTTTGCTGGGGGGGAGAGGGGGGGCCTGGGGGCTCCTTCCTGCAATGCTTGTGGGAGTTTTTAGTGACTGAATGAATGTGAGGGGGGGAAGAGAATCTTTTTAAGGTTCCTTTTAGATGTGCTCAATTTTAAAGATTGGGGGTAGGAACAAAAAAAAGGCAACATTGCACTGGCTTCTGGGGACCCGTGTGAAGTCTTCCATTCTTGCTGGACAAGCCCTGACTGGAGTAGCTGCTTCCCCTCCTTACACACACACACACACACCTGTCTTTCCCTTGTGCAAGCCCCTTCCCCTGCTTTCCTGGGGAAGAACAGAGAGGAGCAAGTGGGGAAGAACCCAAGTCTTTCGCCTTCCCTCTCCCCCTCTTGAAGCCAGGGAGCCCGAACCGCAGAGCGGCTGCACCCAAAATACCCACAGAGGGCGGGGCTCCCCAACCCTTTGCAGAGCCCAGGCCCTGTGGAAGGAAGGGCAGTCCTGAGGGGCTCCCAGCTGGGGCTGGTCTCGGATCCCCCCTGTGGTTGGTCCATCCCCTTTTCTTTAAGAGGCCAAAGAAATGCCCCCCCCCCCGTCACAAGTGGCCTCCCTGCACCCCTACCCTTCTGCACCTGGGGCTCCTCTGGGGGGAATGTTCCCTCCCTACAGGCCTGGCCTAAAATCAGAGGAGACCCAGCGGCACCTTTTAAGATGAGCCCATTTTTATTTTCAAGGTGTAATCTTAAAAATAAGAATGAGTGCAAAGGTGCTACCGGAGCCTTCCTGATCTCTTTGGCTACCCCAGAAGAGAGTGGCTGTTTTCCTACCACACTGCCCGGCCTAGAAGGGACTGGCCAGCCACACCACGGCAGGGAGCTTCCACCTTGGTGCGGTGCGAGGGAGGCTGAGCCAGCTGCGTGGCTGTGCTTGGAAGGAGCCCACCGCCCTCTTTTTCCTCCCCAGACCCAGAGGAGTCTCACACCTGGGACCCTGGAGCAGGTTGGGGGAAAGAGACAGGCCAAACCAGGAGCCTCCGTCTAGGGCAGCCCAGCCAGTTCCTTTGCAGGGTCGTTAGATCTTCTGGTGCTAGAGGGAAGGGCCCTCACTGACCCTCATAGATCCCCAGATTCCCCCCCCCCCATTTTTACCAATCGCCAACAGAAACCTGCTTTCTGCTAAAGGCTCTGTAGAAGGGCTGGCGAGCGCATGGTCTTGAAGGCTCCAGGAGGGCCAGGCAGGGAGCCAGCTTAGCTGGGGGTGGGCTGCTCTCTCCTTCCTGGAAGGAGCTCAGTGGGTCTTGGCATCTGCCAGGAATGCTTGCCACGACAGCCCCCCCCCCATCCATTGACCTACAACCCCAGAACCTACCAGGCCTTTCTGCAATCCTTCCCCACCCCCGAATTGACCCCCCTTAGGGAAGAGTGGGAGGAGGGGGCCAGGTCTATCCCCTCCCCGTCCCTGAACAGACACCCACCATGGTGGCACTACCAAATTTTAAATCTCCCAGTCACAGGAGGAGGAAGGAAAGCAGCTGTGTTCCAATTCCAAACGTTTAAGAAGCCCCAACATCCCAGGGACACCTAGCAAAGCCTGGACATTTTCCCCATCCACATGAAAACCTTGTTTCGGGCCAGTCGCGCACAAGTTGTGTGATAAGAGTTTTAAATGTCAGCAAACGCTGGGCCCGTCCCACATCTGGTGCTCTCCAACCGCGTCAGGCTGCAGTTCCCATCATCCCCAGCTAGTGTGCTGGGGGGGGGCAGCTTCCTCTGAAGTCTTCTAGTCCAACCCCTTGCTCAAGCAGGAGCCCCCCCCCCGTATCATTTCAGACAAATGGTTGTCTCATCTCTTCTTGAAACGCCCCCCCCCCCCCCCGCGGTGGAGCACCCACAACTTCTGAAGGGAAAGTCCTTAATTGTCCTCCCTGTCTGGAAATTCTTCCTTCTGGGCTGTCTCTCTCCTGAATGGTCTTCCACCTGTTGCTTCTTGTCCCGCCTTCTGGTGCTTTGGAGAATAGGTGGAGCCCCTCTTCTCTGGGGCAGCCCCTCAAATACCGGAAGGCTGCTATCATCATGTCACCTCTAATCCTTTTATCCCATTTTTACTAATTGGGCCAGGAAACCCCCCCCCCCGGCCTTGGAAAGGGGCCCCCTGGGGCCTTTGTTCTGGGGTGTCTCCAGACTTCATGAGCCCCCAAAGGTTTGTGATTGACCCCCAAGACTCTCTTAGGGCGCCTGGAAACTCCGTGGGCCCAACCCAGCAAACGGCTTCTCCTCCCTCCTGTGCTGGGGGTCTAGTCCCTGCAAAGCAGAGGCCAAAGAAGGGGTCAGAGGCTGCTTCCATTTCGCTGCCCCAGCCAGGCAAGATCCAAGGCGTCCACCGGACCCCACCTGGATTTCGAAAGGCTTCTGGAGTGTTCAGAAGGAGACCCCGCCTTCTCCAGAGGGGGGGCTCTAGCCTTCATCTTTCGGGGTCTCAGAGGCCCAAGTAAACATATAACCTTCCCCCGCCCCAATTTTTCTGGAGCTGCCCACAATCGCTCTTTTGTGTTGGCACAAGCTTTGGGTTGCGAGCGAGGGCGCCGCCCCTCCCCCCCACGGCCAGGGAAGTTCATCAGACTGGCTAAGGTACGCACCCACGCGCGGCAGGCGCTTTCTCCGCTCCACGTGCCGTGGAGCCGGTGTCTCCGTCCCTTTCGCAGCTGTTTCTGGGACCAGAGGAGACGCGTCTGCCCGGCCGCCTGCCCGGCCTCCTCCCCTTGGAGGCCCGAAGACTGCAGACCCCTCCCCAGACTTCCCTCCCCTCGTCTGCAGGAAGTTCCCTTCGGGACCGGGAAAGCTGGACGCCCCCTCCCCTCGAGGGTCGCAGGAGAGGCTTTTGCTCTCTCTCCTGCCAATCAAGGAGGCCAGCGCATCCCGCTAAGCAGCTGCAGCCGTACCTGTGTTGGCAAACACTGCGTGACGCCCCCCGGAGCCTCGGCTGACCGGAGCGGGGCCACCACGGCTAAGTCCCGACGGCAGGCATCGCGCAAGGGAACGCGAAGCTCGGCCCAGCCCTGATGCTCAAGCGCCCCCTCGGCCCCCTTGTCTGGGCTGGAGCGGGAGGAGACCTCAAGCGGCAGCTCTGGCAAGGAACCGCCCAAGCAGCCCCCTTCCTTCTGAGCCCCAAGGCCGCCCCCCCCCAAATAAAGCTCAAGCCCTACTGTTCTCAAATCCCTCCCCGTAACGGCTGGGAGGCCGTGGACGGTGCAGTAACCTCAAGGGATCCCGGGGTGTTGGAGGGTTGTGTGCAGAGGGAACCGCAGCCCCTGCCCCTCCCCTCTTCAGAAGCCTCCCTTCTTTTAGACAGGGGCTCTTCCGTGCTTGGCGTAGAACAGGCTGTGCTGACTGGGGTTGGTTCCCCCTTTGGCCCATGGAGCAAATTCAGCCCCCCGTTGGGGAAGCCCTGGATGGATCTGTTCCCAAACCAAGAGGATGGGGGGGTCCGTTTCCCCTACAAAGGCAGCAGAGCCCACAGCCCAGCCGTGCGGGGGAGCCTCCGCAAAGCAGGATCCACACAGCCAGGAGGGCCACGCCAGGGAGATCGAGGCACAATGTGGCTGAGCGTGGATTGCGCCATCCCAGTGGCCACCGTGGCCTGGGGGGCCAGACCCCAAGGGCTCCCAGCTGGCATGCAGAGAGCGGGTGGGAATCCCAACATGCTCAGAGGGCACCAGGATAGGGAAGAGAGGCCTGCAGCGAAACGGCTGATGGACTCTTGTGCCAGAATGCCTTCCACACACACAGCCCCTTCCACCTTTTCCAAAACAACAGAAATAGCCCCAGTGGACGTCTCACTGCTGGGTCGGGGTCTGCATCAGCCAGGGACCTTCCCAGTCACTGCCCTGAAGGGGAAGCTGCCCAAAGCCCCCCCCCCCCCCCCACACACACACACACACCCCAGCAAGAGGCAGGAAAGGTCACTCCTTTGATCCGGTACCTTGACCCCTAAATACCCACTCAAAGAACGAGCTGGGCAGAGCAGGGAAAGGGCCCCGCTGCCCCTCTCCAGAGGAGAAGCAGCCACTCTTGAGGGCACCTTCCAGTCACCAAAGGCAGCCGCAGCTGTCCACAGAAAAGCCACCGCAACCTCTTCCTCATGGTTCGGCTTTCAGCTTTGCAAGGGGACGCCCCCCCCCCCACCACCACCACAAGGTTCACCTGGAAGGGGAGACAGCAGGGAAGACGGCCTTGGCTGCCTGTCCAGCCGGCTGCAGGCTCACCCTTTGTGAAAACGCTCAACTCCTCCCCTGCAGCACCCCGGACCCCAGTGCGAGTCCCGTCCTGCTTAGCAAGCTCCCTCATCTGCTTCTGCCTTCGCTTCCCCAGCTGCCACAAGAGGCTTGGCCGTGGCTGCCCTCCTCTCCTGTCGCGCTTAAACTGGCTGCTTGGCAAGAAGGACCCGCTTGTGCCCCGTCGGCGTCCCTGGCCTTGGCACCTCCCCAGCTGGAGCGAAGCATGTTGCTTGCATGCCCCAGCTTGCCCGTCCCTGGTTCGGATTGCACCCTCCACCCTCCACCCATCCTCAAGGACCTCACAGCAAACCTCTTCCTCCATTCCCAAAGCCATCCCAGAGAAGGCTGGCGGGGCTCCTGGGGGGGGAGTCCTCCTGAGACCCCCCCCCTCCACCAGGTGTGAGCCTCAGCTGCCCCAGACAGACTGTGATTTTTCTCATGACTCCTCAGTGACTTTTGTTACCTCTGGATAAAGTTGGGTCAGGAGGTTTTGCTTTGAGATTTTCTTAAGGTTGCTGGCTTTCCGTTGGGGTCTTGATGTGGTCCTTTAATTCCCCGCCCCCCCCGAGATGCCCATTCACCTCTCTGGGCTTTGGAAACAAGCAGGGACCCCTGCGCCCCTCCCCCCCAGCCGCCTCTGAAGGGCCAGGAGCTCCTGCAGCTGCTGCCTGGTGGGGCCAGAAACAAGCAGAGCTCCCAGCTCTGCGTCCCAGGACAAAATGCCCACGGCCTCACCCCAACCCCCACCTGTCCCCTTCCCATGCCCCCCCTGCTGCTGCCCCCCTTGGTTTGGCTGAAGGTTTATTAATTGACAGGGTCAGTTTGACGTCACCCCTTATTTTATACCGATTTCCTGAGGAAGTCCGTCTTCTGCAGAGTAAGGGAGGCTTGACTCACTCACCTCCTGACCCGATGTTGTGATAACGCCCCCCCCACACACAGAGATCTATGTTTCTTATATTATTATTATTATTACTATTATTATTATTATTATTATGTAATAAATTTATAAGAAATCACTGGACTGTTGTTTGGTTATTGCTGCTATTGAGAGGTGGTGTCAGACCTGCCTCAGCTTGGGCTTCTAAGTAAAAACGATCCTTAACTCCATTTGTTGAGAAAGGTATAGTTTACAAGAAGTGGATTACAGTAGCGTAAAACTGAAGAGTTCACGCCAGATTTTTGCCAGTTAAACTTTCCTCCCTTGGTCTCTTCCCATTGTTTGTCTCTCCTTGTCCAATCAAGTGTAAAAGAGATGTTTTTGAAACAGTCACTCTACGTGGTAGCATTCTTCTCCTTGCAGACGTGTAAGTTCTCACAGTTCAGTGTCAGTTTCCCCCAGGCCTTCTCCCTCCCTTCCAGCCTCCCACCCCCGGGATTCTTGGCAGACCGGCAGTAAGTTCTGACAAGTGGGATTCAATGCTAGGACAGTACAGATAGTCCTCGCTTGAACATCTATTTGATAAGTGACTGTTCAAAGTTACAAAAGCAGTGAAAAAAATAACTTATAACTGGTCCTCGCACTTATGACCATTGCAGCATCTCCACATGATCAAAATTCAGGTGCTTGGCAAACCAACGTGTATTTACGGTTGTTGCAGTGTCCCAGGGTCACATGATCCAGCCAGCTTCCAACCAACAAAGGCAACGGGGGAAGCTGGATTCACTTAACAATTGCAGCGTTAAACAATTGTGGCCAAAAAAAGGAAAATAAACGTGAGTGTGACTGCCTTGCTTAACAGTGGAAATTCTGGTCCCAGTTGCACTCATCGTCAGCCCTGCCCCAGCTTAGACATTGAGGAAAGAACGACCCTCGACTCCCATTTGTTTGAAGCGAGAGGCACTTGGACTAAAGTTAAGTGGTTGCAGTGAAAGTGAAGCTAGATCTGACTATTCCCAGGCAAAGGTTACCCTTTCCCCCCTGTCCCTGGCCCTTCCCCTTTGGACCAGGCCATCGGTGTCCAGTGGGATGCTCTTTCGATGCCTTGGGAACAGCTCAGGCGTTTGGCATCTCTCACTCTGGTTTTGCATTCGGTTCCCGGGCCGCGTGTCCTTGGAGGCTGGCTCATTCCGGTTTGGCACCTGTGGTTCTTGTCATGCCACCCCCTCTGCTGCTTATCTTCCCCTTCTCAGGCCCACATCTTGCTGCCCCCAATGCTTCCCCCCCTCCCTCCCTTGCAATTGATGGAGCTGAAGAGGGCGGGTCTGACCGTCATCGGATGAGGCCTCCCTGTCCAGGTGTCCAGACCTTGCCCTGCACAGGTACCCGTTTAAAGGCACCCATAAATGAGGGCTGTGGGGAGCCAGCGCTAGTCTGCTCAACAACCGGTTGCCCATCGGCACTCATTAAGTGAGTTTTTCCCCATTTTACGACCTTTCTTGCCAACAGCTGTTAAGTGAATCACTGCAGTTAAGTTAGCAACATGGTTGTTAAGTGAATCCCCCCTTGACTTTGCTGGTCAGAAGGTCGCCAAAGGGGATCGTGTAATCCCAGGACACTGCAACCGTCGTAAGTACAGGCCAGTTGCCAAGCCTCTGGATTTGGACCATGTGACCCTGGGGATGCTGCAAAGGTAGCTGAGGAGGAGAAAGGGCCGTGTCACTTTTTCCAGGGCCTCCTTTGTAACTGAACGGTCACTAAACGAAGTGCTATGTATACGTGCACCACGGGGCCACCCCTCCCCCCGCCTGCAAGCAGAGCCTGAAGATGCCCTGGGGTGAGGCTCCCATTTTAGCCCCAAGCCAGGCGCAGGGCTCCCACGGGGCTGCTGGGGGTCCCTTACAACCCCAGCAGCTGCCATTGGCCTCACGGCTGCCTTTCAGGCCAGGCCAATCAACCCATCGGAAGAGAGCTGGAAGGGGCCTGGGGGGTCTTCTAGCCCAACCCCCTGCTCAAGCAGGAGACCCTCTTAAAAGCCTCCAGGGATGGAGCCCCCACAACCTCCGGAGGCAAAAGCTGCTCCACTGATTGATTGTCCTCCCTGTTAGGAAGTTGCTCCTTAGTTCCAGGTTGCTTCTCTCCGTTGCTTCTTGTTCTGGTGCTTTGGAAGATCATTTGACCCTCCTCTTCTTTGTGGCAGCCCCTCAAACACTGGAACGCTGCTCTCATGTGTGTCCCCCCCCCTCCCCAACCCTTCTTTTCTCCAGACTGGCCATGCCCAAATCCAGACCTCATGGATGCCCACCGACACTCGCAGGCGCCACAGTCACACAGCCTCGTGGTGACACCAAGCATATATTTTATTGAAAGTCCAACTCATGACAAGGCAGTGAGTAGGGAGGGTCCCTAGTCCGGTTTGTACAAGTCCCTGCTCCTGGTGGGTGAAGTTACAGATAAATATCGTTACATGAACAGACAGCAGTGGCCACTAACGCTCAGCTCGGACCGGGTCCAGGCAGGCGGGCTGGCAAGCAGATGCGTTCACCAGGCACAGCAGGGGCGTGGAGGGGGGCAGAGAGGAGAGCCAGGGAGGGGGGAGACTCCCGAGGGGCCTGCAGCCAGGCTGACCCCCTACCAGTGCCCTGGGGGCTCAGCAAAAGAAAACTAGCGGGGGGGGGGCTCCTGGGTTCTCTGCAAATGGTGATGCGTGGAGTAGTCCTTCCTCATCTCTTCACACCCTCCCCCACCAGAAGGGGCCTCCTAGCCACAGCAGGAGCAGAGGGAAGGAAGGAGCCCTCTGCACACACACCGCGAACAGGTGGTCCCCCATTTCCCCACTTCCGCCAAGGAGAAACACCCTGTGGGTTCCCGGCTGCCATGCAGCATGCGGGGGGGGTCTATCTTGCACTCCCCCCAACTCAGCTTTGCCCCTGGCAGGTGAGAATTAGCAGGAAAATATGCGGGGGTGGGGGTGGGGCGTAGGCAGGTGATGAGGGGGAGGTGTGCGCACACATACAGCCCCTCTTCCTGAAAAACTGATCTACGGAGCCAGAGCAGCGAGGCCAGGCAGAGCGGGGAATGGGGGAGGCATTGCCCTCCCCCACAAGAAGGAAGGGAGGGAGGCTGGCAGATGGAAGCCCTTTCCCCAGGCAAGCTCTTTCGAGGGAGGGGCCCATCGCTCCCAGCCTTCCTTCCAGCCCAAACAAGGGACCTCATACAAAGGCCGTAGTTCTTGGGAAGCCCCCCCCAAAACAAGCAGGAAAGCTATGCCTTCTCAGGGTCCTACTGCCCCCCTCGCACCCCCATTTCCTCCCTACCAAGCACCCTCTGAGAGGCTGGCCTCTGGCTGCTCCCCTGACCACACTGGGACATTGGGGGGGGGCAGGTGGGGAATTGGGAAAGGGGGAGAGAGGGCAAGATGCCCACCAGGCTAGCCTGGGCCCCAAAGCCCCCAATGCCAGGCCCCACTCGTGCAGGGAAGTCGTGGGCTCAGCTGCCTGGCAGGACTCAGGCTTCTGGGTCCGTCTCTCTGAAGGGGCGTGAAACCGGGGAGGGGGTGGGGCTGCCCTCCAGCTCACGTCCTACTCCAGGTATATGTCTTCTGTGGGGCAAGCAAACTCAAGGTGCTCCTGGTAGTATTCCTGAAAGGCGCGGCTACAAAGAGGAGGAAGAGCTGAGTTAGTAGTAACCCTGTTCAGTGGGGGAGAAGGCCACACACGCCTGCCCTCCCCCACTTACCTGGGAACCCCCAAGACAAAGGGGAGAGAGAGCCCACAGGCATGCACACATTCAGGACCCCTAATCCCACCTTTCTTTGGAGGAGACCAAACTCCCCCCCCCAGAGAAGAAACACGTAGCTTGGCACAACCTGTCCACAGGAGCCACGGAGGGTCTCCCACGGCACTCACTTCCACCCCCACCAGGTGTACTACTTGGGGTGGTGCCTAGCTCACACCAAGTCCCAGCAGTGTCCCAAGATAGGTGGGGCTGCCCCTGTGCCAATAGGTGCCGTGGGAGGGGCTGCTGCTGCTGCTCTTGAGACCCCCTCCCTGGGTGAGGTCATCTCTTTGGGCAAAGACGGGCTGAGGAGACTTGGGGTGCAAGGAACGGAATTGGTGCCATCCGAATCAGAAGGCCAGATCGTTCTCCACGCCCAAGAAGACCCCGCTTCACCCCTCTAGAGGGGCACAGCTGGATCCTTAGGAGCCTTCACCCGGCCCAACCCCACCAGCACCCCAGCAAAGGAGGGAGGGGCGGAATTGCTGCTGGGCCACCTGCTCTCCCAGTGGCAGGGCGAGACTGGGGGGCTCTGGGCACCTGGCACTGGCACTTTGGCCATCTTGCCAATTCGGGTCCCCCCAGCCTGAAGGGTTGCTCTGCCCTGAAGAGTTGGGGTGCCTGTTGCTGCTAGGACACCCTCCACCTCCTTGGGTGGCACCGACGTTGCTGGAGCAGCGCCTCCCTGCCCACTTACCCGACACACTCAGCCACAGGCCGCATGGACTCCTGCGAAACGAAGACGTGGCAGGCGAAGCGACTCAGGACGGGGTGCTTGGTGATGAACCCAAAATAGCTGCAGGAGAAGACCAGCAGTGGTGAGGCCAAGTGGGCAGAGCAGCCCCTGATCGCACAGCTGCCAAGGGGGAGGGGCAAGGGGCACGTCTGTCGAGCTGGGAGGGGCCGGGGGAAGGAAGGAAGGAAGGAAGGAAGGAAGGAAGGAAGGAAGGAAGGAAGGAAGGAAGGAAGGAAGGAAGGAAGGAAGGAAGGAAGGCAGCCATGTTTGCCCAAAAGAGCCTGGCCCACTGGCCGGTGCCAACCCTGCCTCCTTGGTTCTGCAGAGTGTCGGAGGCCGTACGACACCAGAGTCTCAAACCCATCCTGGCACCAGCAGCAGCACCAGCTCTGTGTGGCTTTGCCATTGCCCGCCTTTCCCGCCACAGAGCCTTGGCTGACCGGTGCCAGCAGCTGCCAGGGAGTGAGCAGACCCACAAGAGGGCTCCAGTGGCCCATTTGCAAAGAGAGAGGCCACCCACCACTGCTGCATTTCCCTCCACACGGGCAGAACCTGCCAATTCAGCCCGTGCCATCCCAAGCGGGCACCCCTTGCAGAAGGAGCCACTCACCAGCTATTGCGAGGATGGCAGCCGCAGAAGGAGACATTCTTCATCTGGAAGAAATGGCTGCAGCGCTCCAACTAGGAGGGAGGGAGGGAGGGAAGGAAGGAAAGGGGCAGTGAGGAGGCAGCCATGCCAGCCGCCCCTGCCCGGCCTTGAGTAGGAGGGCCTTTCCGAAGTCACTGTCATGGGCTGCCCATCTGACCTGGCCTTCTTGCCCACTCAGAGGCTACGTCCCCCACAATCCGTGGAGCTTGGCATGGGCGTTGGGGGCCCCACCAGCAAAAGAGCCAGCCAGCGCTGTGCCCCATAGGCTTCAAAATGGTCCCCGAGATTCTGGGCACAGCCCTGCCTCTGCCCATTGCACCTCTGGGACAAAGAGGTGGCCGAGAGAGGGGAATCCAGGCCATCGGTGGGGAAGGCCAAAAGAGCTGGCGGCCACCCCCCATCAAAGGTTTGACCCTCCTCTCCAGGGAACTGGGCAAGAGCCCAGCCTCCCACCAGTCAGAGCACAATGGCTGCGCCAACCTCCCTGCCAAGCCCTCCTGGCCTTGGACCAGGCCGTCCTGCAGCAGGCTTCACATGGTTAATAAGCTAACTAACATTTAGGTGTGGCCAAACTGAGTTTGCACAACCCCTTAGAGCCCCACCAGTCTCTCCAGCCAAAGCGGCTGAAGGCAGAGCCTGCGGTGACTCTGAGCAGGTGAGCAGAGAGTTTCTGCAGGTGGAAGGCAGGTAGAGTTGAGTCTGCAGCTGACAAGGCTGGCTCCTACTCGGAAGTAGCCCCCGCTCCCTTTCCAATGGCCCCCTCCCCTCCCCTCCCCTCCTCCCCACGGCAGACCCTCACCTCTTCGTCCTGACTGTATTCATTGACGGTCAGAATGAGTTTGATGCCCTGCAGGCTGATTTCCAGGTCACAGGTGGCTGGAGGCCTCAGGTGGACGGTCAGCTTCCGGGTGGTGGCAATCTGCAGAGAGGAGCAGAGCAGGGCTCCACCAACCCTGGCAAGTGGGACCCTGCACGGAGGACCCCTCCCCACAGGACTCACACACAGGTTGGCCTAAGCCTATTCGCTGGGCGGGAATAACCTGGGGTTCGGGTCAGGTGATGGGTACCCGGACATCCCAGGGCAGGGAGCACGCGTGTTAAGCATCACGCAAGGCTTCCTTCCAGCATTGGCTCAGCCCGGGGCCTCCCCCAGGGCAGCTGGAAGGAGACCATCAGCCCCGAAAAAGGACTGGCAGAAACGGGAGGCCACCCGATCATTCTCTACACACCACGACTCTCACAATCGGAATCTGCCATGGAAACCTGGACAGCAATTAGTCAGAGAAGGTTCCGGTGGCAGGAAGGGGTGACTTCTAGCCAGGTCTGTTTAAACTGGAGCCTGGTCCAGGGCAAGATCCCCCTGGCTCTGCTCTCCCAAGGAGAAGCTGGACAGCCGGATCCATAGGAACCATGGGGGTTATTGCCAATATTGGCAACACAAAAGTTGGTTGAGCCTATCAACGGGGACCGTGGGAACATCCCAGAAACCTGGTGAGAGAAGGCCCCTCCGAAGGTGCCCTGGAAGCCTGTAAGAACTACGTCCCCTTGAGGGCAGTGCTGCCCAATGACTAAGTGACC
This sequence comes from Pituophis catenifer annectens, assembly GCF_029215685.1. NCBI lineage: Eukaryota > Metazoa > Chordata > Lepidosauria > Squamata > Colubridae > Pituophis > Pituophis catenifer. The sequence goes on from NW_027256887.1 coordinate 89,940,593, forward strand.
TAAAGATCCGGCCACAGTAACCGCTCATACACCATTTAATTGTATTCATCGCTCATATTGGGTTTTTTAAAATAATTCACTGTAATCCCAAAGGTGCTTATTCAAAAGGCAACTGGACTTTCTTGGTTTTTTTCCTTGAAGACATTTCACTTCCCACCCGAGAAGCTTCTTCCGTTCTAAAGAAGTTCTTCAATTCTGAAGAACTGAAGAAGCTTCTTGAATGAGAAGCGAAACGTTTTCCAAGAAAAAAACCAAGAAAGTCCGGTTGCCTTTTTTTAAAAAAAACCTTTAGGACAACCCTGATCTGGATGACTGAATTGCCATAGAAATGATACACATTTTACGTGCTGTTTTTGTGAATCTTGTGCACTAATGCCATATTCTGTTACCCCCATTGAAAGGAATAAAATTGAAGAAGCTGGAAGAAGGCTGCTGGCTCTTGCGCTTAGGGCGGTGCAGGCCCAGCCCCGCTAAGGCAGCCTGGGCACCCAGACCCCTCAGCGCCCCACGGGACTCACCTTCTGCATGGCTGCACACAGAATGCCGTTGCCCTGATGGTAGGGCACCTCCACCGAGCCCAGGAACTGGACGTTGAAGTGCTCCACCCAGCAGGGGTTCCGCTTCAGCCCTGGGAGGAATGCCCAGAGTCACATCTGGCCTGGCCTCCTGCAGGGACGCGTCCCCCGCCTCTGGCACCCCCCACCCATGGAGGACCATGCCAAAAAGGGAGGTGAGTCCGGAAGGAGGCCACAGGACCCCTCTTGGGCCCATTTTCCACCACCTTCATCTCCTTAGGGACCTCTGGATGGGGAGGCCCCCAGGACCCCCCAAGTCTCGATCTGGCTTTGCAAGGCTGCGTTTTTAGGCTGCAAAGTCCTCGTGGCAGAGCCCTGCGTTTCCATCTCACGTCACAAGGTCCTGAAAGTACCAAAACTACGGATCTGGTATTCAAACACAAGCCGGCCGTGAGCGGCAGCAGCCAAAAAAGCTAATACAATCCTCGGTTGCATAAACAGAGGCATAGAATCACAATCACGTGAAGTATTAGTACCGCTTTTTAAAGTCTTACTGAGGCCACCCCTGGAATCCAGCATCCAGTTTTGGTCACCACATTAGAGAAAAGGTGTTGAGACTTTGGGAAAAGTGCAAGAAGAGCAACTAAGACGAGGAAAGGCCTGGAGACTAACACATGAAGAAAGATGGCAGGACCCGGGCACGGCCAGTCCAGAGAAAAGAAGGGCTGAGGGGGACATGATAGCAGCCTTCCAGTACCTGAGGCAAAGTATTTGCCCCAAAGAGGAGGGGGTCAACAAGGGGTGGGTTGCCCCTGGTTCAGACTGGTTCGCAAAAACCGGTAGTAAAACCAGCGGGAGATTCCGCCCACTGACCCGGATGTCATCGTGGTGATCTGGGCATATGCACTGCGGGCGTGATGCAAGCCGGTAGTAACGGTAAGTAGAGCCAGGGGTGAAATGCTCCCAGTTCAGACCGGATCGCCCGGTCCAGCAGCGATGGAGGCGGGTGGTTTGGAGAACCGGTAGCAAAAATCCCTGCGCCCCCCCACCCCCATGCCCCACTGAGCTGCATGATCGTCAGAGGCTTTTTTTTAAAAAAAAGCTTTTTTTCTACGATGTCTTCAGCTGAAAAAATGCTTTTAAAAGTAAAAAAAAAAAAAGCCTCTGCCAATCAAGAAACTCAGCTGGGGTCATCAGAGCCTTTTGAAAGAGGTTGTAGAAAAAATGGTTTTAAAAGTAAAAAAAAAAAAATGGGCCACGCCCACCCAGTCACATTACCCCCACCCCACCAAGCCACGCCCACAGAACCGGTTGTAACAAATTTTAAATTTCACCACTGGGTCAACCGATTCTCCCAAACACCCAAAGGCCGGACAAGAAGCAACGGATGGAAACTGATCAAGGAGAGAAGCAACCTGGAACTAGGGAGAAACTTCCTGACAGTGAGGACAATTAACCAGTGGAATGGAAGTTGCCTCCAGGAGTTGTGGGGGCTCCAACACTCACAGCGTGTTGAAGAAGAGACTGGACAGCCCTTTTTCTGAAAGGGTGGAGGGTCTCCTGCTTGAGCAGGGGGTTGGACTAGAAGACCTCCAAGGTCCCTTCCAGCTCTCTTCTGCTGTTGTTAAGCAGGACCTGGCTGGTCCTTGTGGTCAGCACTCAAGGCAGGAGACCCTCTCCCATCTCTTAACCCCTGGCATGTATGTCTGGAAAGTCCACCATGGAGGTGGGAGCAGGGATGGCCAACCTGCAAGGCTCTCTTGTCTTTCTGCCTCATCCCGGTCCCCCCTTCTGAGCCTCAGCACCCAGAAAGAGCAACTCCCCACCCCCACCCCCCCACCCCCCACCCCCGAGGTGCTTCCTCCTCTCAGCCCAGCCCCAGCAGCCAGCGAGCAAGAGACCGGGCCCAGCGGGCACTCTGTGGGTCCGTGGGTTGCTGCTACGCTACCAGGCACACCGGGAGCAGCTACAGAGGAAGCGAGGCAGGTTCTCCCCCTTCGCCCTCCCCGTCCCCTGCGGCGTACCTGCCATGTCCCTGGCCTGGCTCACCACCTCATGGGCATAGAAGGCCGGGAAAATGCCACGCTCCCCCGTGCGCATGTTGTAGCCCCGGTACCAGTAGTCGTCCTCCTCCAGCTCCACCAGGATTGGGTCGTCCACGTCCAGCTCCAGCTCGTCTTCGTGGCGAGGGATGAACCTGGAAGAGAGAACAGCCCCAGGGGGCATTTCAGGAGGCCAGCCTGCCCCCTCCGCTCTTTTCTGCCCTGGCCGACAGCCATTAACACGAGCACCCCCGAAGGTGCTTTTTTCCAACAGGCACCCGGACTTTCTTATGTTTTTTTCCTTGAAAACATTTCGCTTCTCATCCAAGAAGCTTCTTCAGTTCTAGCTGAAGCTAGAACTGAAGAAGCTTCTTGGATGAGAAGCGAAATGTTTTCAAGGAAAAAAACACAAGACAGTCTGGATGCCTGTTGGAAAAAAGCACTTTTGGGACAACCATGTCCTGGTTGAGTGACAATCTCTGTGGACATTGAACACCGACACGCCACCCCACTTGGCGTGGAGAGTAAAGGCCTCTGGCAGGAGATGTCAAGTGAGACCGGCCCAACCCAGCGGGCAGTTGGAGGCCCTAAATACGGAGGAGAGACACCCTGCAGGTGGCCAGAGGGCCCTCTTGAGGCCTTGCTGTCATACCTAGGAGGCGGTCAAGGGGCTGAACGTCGCTTCTTCGCCGGGCTTCTGCCTCCCCTCCCAAACTCCCTGCCCTGGATCAGTCCAGGAGGAGCACCCCAGGTGAGTCTCCTCCCACAACTCACCTGAACACAGCTCGGTGGGTCTGTTCTCTCTCCTCTCCGTTCACCATGCAAGAAAACAGACCGAAGGACTCCGTGCCTGGGGGCAGAGAACGCATCGCTGGGGAAGCCCAATCAGAGGAAATGGGGGGGGGAGTGGGGAGTCTGGCTGCTCAAAGGGGGGACCAGCCAGGGCAGGGGAAGCCAGCAACCTCCGGGAGGACAAATGCCCATCACGCGGGTACAGCAGGAGGCACTGGCTGAGCCAGCAAAATAAGCTGGAGGAGACAGCAAAGGCTGGAGTTTTGGGGACCAAGGAAAATACGGGCAGTCCTTGACTTATGACCACAATTGAGCCCGAATTTCTATTGCTAAGTGAGACATTTATTAAGGGAGTTTCGCCCTGTTTTACAACTTTCCTTGCTTGAAGTGAATCATTGTTGGTTTTCAGTTAGCGTCACAAGTGTTAAGTGACTCTGGATTCCCCCTGGACTTTGCTAGTCAGCAGGTCACAAAAGGGGATCAAATGACCCTCCCCAAGCATCATAAACATGAGTCAGTTGCCAATCGATGGTCATAAGTGGGGGAAACGGTCATAAGTCACTTTTTTAAGTGATGTTGTAACCTTGAACTGTCACTAAATGAATGGTTGTACGTCGAGGACTGCCCGTACATGCAAAGGCACGGAAGGGGCTGAATGCCACAGTTGCTGTTCCGGTCTCCTCAAAAGCCTCGCTTTCCCACCCCGGTTTCCCACTTTCACCCGTCACTCACTGGAGGAGCGGGAGGTGCTGTTGACAAAGACATTGAGGAACTTCTTGGAGAAGTGGAGGTCGGCCTCCGGGGAGGAGTCCTCCGAGGAGGAGCTGCGCCCGTCAGGAGCCCCCAGCCCTTCCCCAAAGTCACTGGCGGCGTCCTCCGGGTCGGTGGCGTCGCAGGCGCGGAGCAGCTCGCTGTCGTCGCTCAGCACAGAAGTGCATCGCCTGAGGCTGACCAGCTCCAGCTGGGTGTTCTCGTCCACCACCAGGGTGTACTTGACCGAGTCGTAGGCCAGGGAGTCGTCCAGCATCACCGCGGGCGGCGGGAGGGAGAGCTCCTGGCTGAAAGGGGACCCTTTCAGGCTGCCCAGGCAGGGCACCATGTCCTCTTCAGGGGAATAGGACAGGCTGAAGCAGCGGTTGGTCTTGGCAGTGGAGACATCCAGGCCTTCCTTGGGTTCTAACCGGATGTCATCGATCATGTCGTTGTCCTCCAAGATGCCCGAGTCCAGGTCCCCATCGATGGCACCTTCCTCCTCCTCTTCCTCCTCCTCCTCCTCCGTAGTTGGGTCAGCCTTGCCGGAGGGCTCCGTGGGAGGGAGGATTTTGGTGGCAACAGGGTTGACGCAGCAGCCGGAGTAGGGCCGCCCTGGGAAGACGGGCGCAATGACGTCATTGGTGGAGTTGCTCATGAGCAGGTAGGGCCCCGTGTGCCCTGCCTGAGGGCCCTTCTCCACTGCAGGCTGGGCCCCCAGCGGCTTCTCCTCCTCGGCCCCCTGCAGCGAGCAGCGCAGCGTCTCCATGTCCACCAGCTCGATGCTCTGTTGGGGGCAGGGCTGGGGGTCATTCAGGGCCTCGTTGGGCATCTCCGGCTCCAGGTCGGAGGCCGGAGAAATGGTGTCGGAGAGGGAGTGAGCAGCCGGGAAGCATTCGTCGGCACACTTGATGGGATAGGAGCCCTCTGAGATCATTTTATTCACCAGGTTGCTGAGCAGCCACGGAGAGTCCGAATCCTCACTCAGGTCAGGTTCCGACTCCGAGTCCGATTCAGAATCATATTCGCTGTTCCCTTCCTCTTCTGCCCCGTCGCACAGGAGCTGATGCCCCACTGGCAGGTAAAAGGACCGCCGCAGGCTTTCCAGACTGTGGTCAGGGTTGATCTCCAGCTCCAGATGGCCTGAAGGAGGCAGCTCAGTCTGGTCGACGGGCACCGAGGGGTCTTCGTAGAACTCCTCTATTTTGAGGGGCGGCAGGCTCTCCTCTGTGGGCAGCCGCGTGCCCTCCTCTTCTTTCTTGGCATCCAGCAGGAGGGCATCTTTCAGGCCCATCACGCCCGGGGCATCCAGGTCCGCCTCCAGGTCAGCCTCGGAGCCCGGGGAGCTGGCCTCCTCAATGGAATTGGTGAGGTGGGAGGACCGGCCACTGCTGCTCTCACTGCTCACGTCCAGCTCTGTTTCGGAGATGCTGGAAATCATGTTGCTAGCCAAGCGGCTCCCGTTCGATGCGAAGGCTGCCTCAATTTCCCCCTCCACGTCGGAGTCGGAGCTGGGGGAGCTGAGGTCCTCGCAGTGCTGGGTGCATGGGGGGAAGGCCTTGGAGGTCCGGCTGGTGAGATCGGCCTCTATGCCGGGGTCCGAGGAGGGAGATGTGGTATCGGAGGAGGCAGAGGGCAGTCCTCGCAAAGTGCCCTCTCCTTCGGAGCTCAGTGGGGCAGCCACTTCTCGTACTGGGCTTGCGTGGGGTTCTACGGACTCTCCGGGTGCACCATCCCTCGGGCGCTTGGTAGGCTCGCCCTGAGAGAGCGGGGCACGGACCCCACCCACGGGGGCTCTGTGCCCTGCTGGCTCCCCAGCCAAGCAGGCTCTCTCCTCTTTCTCCTGGCACGCCACAGCATCCCTCTGAAACTGGGCACAGTAGCTCTCCGTGGCGGGGGATCTGTGAGGGCTGCGGCTGTGGGGCTGGGAGGCGGAACTGAGGGGTGGAGGGCTGCTCCGAGCTTCAGGAGGTTTTCCGGATGTTGCGCTGGTCAAGACAGAAGGAGGCTGCAGGCCGGCCTCCCTGGAGACAACGTTCATGTTATAATCCTCCCCCCCAGGGGGGCCTCTCTGCAGACCCTGGCTATTGCCTTCGGCATCGAAAAGGGGGGGCTTGCCAGGGGCCTGGGACACAGCCGGCCCTTTGCTGCTCTGGCCATCCCTGCAGGGTCCGTCCTGGAGACAAGCGTGCAAGGGAGACGGTCGCTCTGTGGAGGAAAGACAGCGGATCCGTTTAGGCCTTGAAAAATTCAGCCATTTTACGCTCTTATCAAAAGTCTGGAAACTGAATCAAAGGCAGCATCCTGATCCTATGAGAGCCAAGGGGATCTTTTTTCCCCTTTTTTGACCCAAAATAAAGGAATCTGTCAGCACAACCCGGTGGGAATCTTCAGCCCATTTTTTAATCAGTAACATCTGGTAGAAGAAGGCCTGAAATGCCCTTAATGCAGTTTAGTGCTCCCCCCCAGATGGCTGGAAGGGAGGAGGAAGGGCAGGGAAGGGTGCTGCCCCCCACCCATCACTGGTCCTCACCCCACTCTCCTGCCAGCTCTGGTAGGAAGGCAGCTGCCGAATTTGGGCTGGGCGTCTGGCCACAGATGGGTCAGTCAACCTGTAGTTGCCCACCGTTCTCCCTGTTGGGGAGGGGGTCGCTCAGCTTCAAACCACTCTGCGTTTTCCAGACCCCAGGGCTTCTGGGGCCCCCTCAGTAGAGACATGGGGAGGAGATGCCAGCAGGGGAATTCCATCAAGTAAACCCAGGCTGGTTACTCGTTGTGAGCTGAGCTGCTTTGTCTTTTCAAGAGAAAAGGGGTTGAAATCTTTGCTTAATGTTAAAAAAGTTTCTCAGACAAGCCTTTGAGGCCGATTCCTCTCCCCAGCAGGGGCTGTTCCTGAGATGGGGGTTAAGCCCCCTGTGCAACCAGGATCTGAGCCGCCCACAAGCGGGCCGAATGAAAAGCCACCTGGGTCTTTGGCTCCCTAGAAGAAACGGGAGACCTCACCTGTGTGGGAGACCGAGGAGGAGGAAGAGGAGGAAGAAGACGAGTGCAGCAGGGTCTCCTGCCACGTGGCCCGCTGCAGGGGGGGAGCCACGTTGCAGCCACTGTTGTTGTTGTTGTTCAGGGAATCCTGGACGTGGGGGAGAAAAAGAACAGAGCAACTCAGTAGGGCAGCATCTAAGAGGAAAGTCCCCACTTTACAACTTGCCAGCTCGGCACATAGCTTGGCTGTCTTCAAGGCCCCGGATCAGAACCGGGGAAGCGCCAGAACTGGGACTCCATGGGAGCTGGCAAGGATACAGGTGCTGCTCCATGACCTTGGAGTCTTAGTGAACAACCAGCTAAATAGGAGCCAGCCGTGTGCGGCGGCAGTCAAAAAAGCCAACGCAATCCTAAACGGCATTAACCCAGATCAAGGGAGGTACTAATACCACTCTACAAAGCCTTAGTAAGGCCACACCAGGGGTGGGTTCTACTTACCTTTACTACCGGTTTGCAACGGGGCCACGCACACGCGCTCTTCTGCGCAAGCAGAGAAGCATTTTCATGACATCAGGGTCAGTGGGCGGAGCCTCCCGCCGGTTTTACTACCGGTTCTATAGAACCGGTGCGAACTGGGGGCAACCTACCTCTGGGCCACACCTAGACTACTAGATCCAGTTTTGGTCCCCACACTATAAAAAAATGTTGAGACTCTAGAAAAAGTGCAGAGAAGAGCAACCAGGATGATTAGGAGACTAGAGGCTAAAACATACGATGAACGGTTGCAGGAACTGGGCCTGGCTACTCTGGTGAAGAGAAGGACATTTTCTGACCGTGAGAACAATCAACCCATGGAACAGAAGTTGTGGCAGCTTCATCACTGGAGGCTTTCAAGAAGAGATTGGACTGCCATCTGTCAGAAATGGTGTAGGGTCTCCTGCTTGGGCAGGGGGTTGGACTAGATGACCTCCAAGGTCCCTTCCAACTCATCTGTTAATCTTATCTAATCTAAAACCTCCTGCAGGACTTTTAAATTCAGAATTGAAATTTTTGATGGAGTATAATGTCATGCAATAGAGTGTCTCCAGCTTGGGTTTTTATCTTTGGGGTGATTTGAACAATATTACGACTTTAGCTTTAGGGTTAGCATTATTCCACTCGATACAGAGCTCTCCAAATTTGGCCACTTTAAGACTTGTGGACTTATTGTGGGAGTTGAAATCCACGAGTCTTAAAGTGGCCAAGTGTGAAGACTCCTGTGCGAGAATATTCTCTACAGAACTGACACCTTAGCAGGCCACCCAGGATGATGCTTCATCTTTTTAATCCACTGTTTCTTTGACTGCTTGTTTGATGCAACTCTTGGACGAAGAAAGGATTGATTGACTGAATTGGTGACCCTCAAGCAACCGTTGATTTTCAGTGATTTTTCTAAAGCCCCTCCTGGGTTGCTCTGCCCCAGTCAGCATACAGCACTGCTTTTGTGTCTCGGTTCGTCTAACAACTTCCACAATCTATCATCACATTTGGGAACTTAAGACACGTTGGTATGGCAACTGCCTTGCTTTTACCCCAATTTTATTCTTCCTTTTTTAATACCTTTTTTATAAAATGGATGGTAATGTCTTTCTCAACTCACTGGATCCTCACCAAATTGTTTGCATTTCCTTCTCACAATTGCTACAGTTTTGATTTAGCTACAATTACGTGGCCGTCCGTCCCTTACGACTGGGAAGATTGCAAACCTCCAATTCCTTTAATCAGAGGTTTCCTCCTCCTCATTCAATGCTGATTTGGGCTTAGAAAGAAGCTGCTGCTTAGTCAGTTATGTGGCTTTAATTACTGGGTGCTTCTAATAATTCTTTTTCCCTTCCTAAATGCTAGGTCTCCACAAAATGCGAGGTCTTTCTTTATAAAACAAGGGAAGTGAGGACAAGAAATGAGTAATTTCCCCATTGCAAACGTCTGTGGAGCTTCTCAGTCATCCGGGTCACAGTGGCCCCAAAGGGCAACTGGACTTCCTGGTTTTGCTTCCCATCATGAGATGCAGGGTTCTTCTGCCTCCTGGCTGCAGATCTGACCATTCTTGTTTCATGGGGGCGTGCAGAAGCGCACCAGCCTCCCTGTCCTACTGTCCCCATTTATTTGTACTCGTTTCCTGTCTTCATGCCCATGTTTATACTTATACCTGTTATCCTGTACATGTTCGACAAATAAATAAACAAAATAAAATAAAATGTCCTGGACAGCAACATCTTGAGCATAAGTTATCTTGAAAGGATTCGGGCTAAGCACCCCTTATCCTCCAGGAACCTAAGTGGATCTTTCTTCTCGGGCCCAGCTGGGTTTTCCCTGCCTGCTGACAAACCGCAAGTGGCACCTTGAACTGCCGCATTGGGTACCGTTTTAACTTGTTCAGGTGATGTTCTGCCATCTCCTGCAGCTTTCTTGGTGGCCCTAGTGCCATGTTTCTGTAGATCAGCCCTTTGGTCAGTACAATTTGGTGCCTGCTTTTCGTGTAAAGAGGAAGTTCCTTGTTTATTCTCCATATTTTCCTTACTTAGCATTTGTTTTATTCTAACTAAAAGAACCCAGTAATTAAAGCCACAAAACTGACTAAGAAGCAGCAGTGAATTTCTAATCCAGAACCAGTGCTGAATAGGAAGGAGGAAGAATAGTCATTTGTACATTAAGTGACAAACATTTGTCTGAAATGGAATAAGGTTTCAATAAAGGAGAATAATTGTAGCTCAGGATTGAAATGAGGTCCTTGGTGCTTTCTGAGCTTGGTGGTTTTCTTGAAAACGTTTCATGACCCAACTAGGTAATGTCCTCAGTGATAGTATAGTTATGGAGTTTCCTGCCTAAGAGGGGGTTGGACTAGAAGTCCTCCAAAGTCCCTTCCAACTCTGTGATTCTGTAACTTGGGGTTGGTTGGTTTGTCTGATGATCTGTTGGTTTGTTTCCTTGGCTGTCCATGATATTCTCAAGCATCTTCTCCAACACCAAAGTTGGAGGTATCAACACTCTAAAGAATGCTTGCTGAAACTGAATGTGTCTAGTTTAATGAAAATAAGGACCAGGATTGACATGTTATCAGTATTCCAGTATTTGAGGGGCTGTCAGAAAGAAGAGGGGGTCAAGTTATTTTCCAAAGGCCCTGAAGGCAGGACAAGAAGCAATGGCTGGAAACTCATCAAGGAGAGAAGCAACCTGGAATTAAGGAGAAACTTCCTGAGAGTGAGAACAATTAACCAGAGGAACGATTTGCCTCCAGAAGTTGTGGATGCTCCAACACTGGAGGCTTTTAAGAAGAGACTGGACAGCCATTGGTCTGAAATGGTATAGGGTCTCCTACTCAAGCAAAGGGTTGGGCTAGAAGACCTCCAAGGTCCCTTCCAACTCTGTTATTCTTCCTATCCTGCTTCTTTATTGTAGCTTTGGCTTCTATACAAATCTGTCATTCTACAGATGTGCTGGCTAAAACCTTGGCTGAGTCTTCTTCTGTTGCTGGTCGTATTTCAGTGGCTCTTCCATCGGTTCCTGGAGCCTTCTGGCATTATTAATGACCACGACTCTGGTCTAACTTTGTCTTCTAGGCAGCAGGTTCTTGTAAGGAGGACACATCTATGCCCCCCAGCCATGCCCCCCTCCCCCCATGATGCCAGTTTAGCAAGACCAGAGTAGGATCTATGCATTGGAAACGTGTCCATCTGTAAGGTTATTAATACGTTTGGCTTCTTCCAGGTAAACCATGTCCAGTTTGACAGATTCCCCTTCAGCTATTGGGATCAACCTGGACTCCTTGCATCTGAGCAGTCTTCTAGCTGCTAAGAAAGAGGGGATCAGCCCCCGCCCTGCACCCCCATTTGAAGGGGAGCGCTCCACAATCTTCTCCTGCCTCCTAGGAAGGCTTAGCCTAAAAACGGAGCTTCAGTCGGAAACCAGCTGAAAGTTAACATATCAGCAGATTAGAAGCCCAGAAGGGGGAGGTTTAATCTCAAGGGGGGGAGGGGATTAGTGATGGGCCTGTGACATAAACGGGAACAAAAATCCCGCAGGAGCTTAAGCAGCCTGAAGGTCAGGGGAGACCAGGCAGCCGGGAAGGACACCCAGCCGAGGCTTTCAAGGGACCCCGAAGCATCTCAAAAGTGGCCCTGGAGAAGAGTTTCCATGCTGCGTTGAAAAATGAAGAGGTATTAGATAAACAGCAGGGGAATCACATTTCTCTGCTTCTTTTGAAGGCTGCCCATTCAAGGCTCCCAGTGACACAACCAAATGACTTCTATTCTTAATCATTCTGTTTTAAGCCGTCCAGAGTCACTTAGAGTGAGTGGGCAGCCAGAGAAATCTTCTAAATAAATAAATAAAATAAAATAATATCTGTCTGGGCTGCTGATCTGTGCAAGTTAACCCATGCTTGGGATGCACAGGAGTTGTGGCAGTAGTTGGCACCTATTTGTATGGCTAACATGGTCAACCATGTTGTATTTTACATTGTATTTTAAATGGTTTTTTAACATTTGTATTGTATGTATTTTATCTTCTGGCTGTTCACCGCCCTAAGTCCTTCAGGAGTAGGGCAGTATATAAATTCAATAAATAATAATAATAATAATAATAATAATAATAATAATAATAATAATAATAATAATACCGTGGCCCCTCAGATGTCCACCCCAAAGGCCGCAATCTGGCAGTGTGCAGGTTCACTCAGAGGCAGGGACAAAGGCGTTTGGGGCTGAACCTCCTTCAGGTCCTTTCCGGGCCCCTTTCTGGGCACGTGGCCTCTTCAGCCTGCGCAGAGGTGGGGCGTCCAATCAAGAGCAATGAGAAGGAAGGAAGGAAGGAAGGAAGGAAGGAAGGAAGGAAGGAAGGAAGGAAGGAAGGAAGGAAGGAAGGAAGGAAGGGAGGGGGATCCAGGAGAGGCTGTGGGGAGAGCAGCAGTGGGGAGAGAAAACTAGCAGGGCACCAGCCCAAAGGTGAGCCTCTGGCATTGCTCCGGAGGCAGAAAGGACTTGGGGGGGGCCCAGCCCAAATCGGGCTTCAGACCTCACACCGATTCGGAGGGCTCCTGTGAACTCAGACCACCTCCTGGAAACCGTGGGCTGTGATTCAGTGCACAAGACCATTTGTGGCTCAGTGCAGAGGTCGAGCCCAGCCAAAGGACAGCGGGAGAGTCCGTCTCCCCTACTGGGAAGACCCTGGAGGTGGGCACCTCCTGTGCAGTTGCCCTCCAGACTGGGACTTGGTAAAGCTGGCTGCCTCGACTGCCCACATGACACACATCCTGTGTCCGCCCGTCCCACCTGGTGGCCTCTGCTTGCATCCCTGCAAGGTCAGTCTCTTGGCAGAGGAAGCCCCTCCCCAGGACGTCACTCCCCTGCAGGGCTTCATTGAACTGGTGGGCAGAAGCCCCTCCCCCACCCACCCAGCCACTCACTGGCGATGCCCCTGCTTCACTGCCACCTTTTTCAGCAAGTGCTGCACCGTTTAAAAACCCATTTCTGAAACCCAGAGTGGGGATGTCCCTTTGCTATGTGGGGTAGGGGCTGCCTTCAGTGGTCCCACCAAGCCCAATAAATGCAGCTGGACTTACAGTCAATTGGGCAGCCCCAGCTGGTTTAACAGAATTGGAAGGGACCTTGGAGGTCGCTGTCACAGGAGACCTACTCTATTTCTGATAGATGGCTGTCCAGCCTCTTCTTGAAAACCTCCAGTGATTGAGCCTTCACCACTTCTGGTGGCAAGCTGTTCCACCGTTTAATTGTCCTCACTGTCAGGAAATTCCTCCTTAGTTCCAGGTTGCTTCTCTCCTTGGTTAGTTTCCATCCGCTGCTTCTTGTCCTGGTGCTTCGGAGAAGAGGTGGTCCCCTTCTTCTCTGTGGCAGCCCCTCAAATATTGGAAGACTGCTGTCATGTCACCCTCAGTTCTTCCTTTCACTAGATGAGACACACCTGAATCCTGCAAGTGTTCTTCATGTATTTTAGCCTCCAGCCCCCTCGTCCCCTTTGTTGCTCTTCTCTGCACTCTTTCCAGAGTTTTTCTGAACATTGGCATTCTGAGCATACCCTCCCCCTGGCCCCCGTCAGCCGTCCAGCAATCGCCCCCTCCCGCATCTCCTGCCTCCCCCTGTCTTTTGCCCCACGGAGGGCTGCAGCGGTTGCTGGGGACGCCTCCAAATGCTGGGCAGGGTGCTGCCTTCTCCCGACCCCCGGAGTCCCCAACGGCCTCTGGGGCGCCTCGATTTCTTTGTGCTCGCCCTGAAACCCTCCAGAGTCTGCCGGGACACCGGAAGTGGAGGGCGCTGCCTCCTTCGCCCTCCCCACGGGCCCTGCACTCTCCCGCCTGCTTTATTCATGATGCAGAAGGGCTGCTGGAGCCGCAGTGCCCACTAAGTGGGGCAGGAGCCCTGATGCCCTCACTGCCTGGGGACGCCCTGGGCAGCCTCCTGCACGAAGCAGCTCAGGGTCCTCCCAACCCCCAACCCCACTTGGCCAGCAACCTTTCTGCTGGACGGATGCACCTCTCTTCGTACAGGTAGTCCTCGACTTACGACCACAATTGAACCGAATGTTTCTGCTGTTAAGTGTGTTTTGCCCCATTTAATGATTTTTCTTGCTAAATTTACTAAGTGAATCACTGCAGTTCTTAAGTTAGTAAAACGGTTCTTAAGTGAATCTGGCTTCTCCCTTGACTTCGCTTGTCAGGAGGTCGCAAAAGGGGGTCGCGTGAGCCCCTAGGACACTGCAGCCGTCATAAATGGAAGCATCCCAATTTTGATCCCGTGGCCCTAAGTCACTTTTTCAGTGCTGTTGTCACTTCGGTCACTCAACAAACAATTGTAAGTCGAGGACTCCCTGTGTAGGAGCCCCTTGGCTTCCCATCCCAAGCTCCGTACCGGATGTGCCTTCCAAGTTCATGTCCGACCCAGATGCCCCACCCCCACCCCCCTTTCTGAGAGCAAAGCTGCTTCCCCACTGCCCCCCACCACCCCCTGGCTGCAGCCCTCTCAGCCTCAGTTCCCCTCGCCCCGGCCTGGCTGTGCAAAGCCCACGGTGGGTGGGCAGAGCCTCACCTGGGTGCTTGTGACTGTCAAATTGAGGGTGGTGGGACGAAGCTTCTGGGGGTCCTCGGGGGTGGGCGAAGGTATCAGCGACCCCGAAGGGGAGGGGGGTGCCTCTTCCAGCCCCTCCTCTTCTTCCTCCTCTTCATTGTCATCGATCATCTCAAACTCCTGGAAGTCTTCCTGGAAGGTGCAGGTGGGGTGGGGCTGCTCCCCCCTGCCCAGCCCCAAGCAGTCCTGGGTGGAAGCAAAGGAAGATCTTGGCCATGGGGGGGGGAAGATTTGGGGGGGGCGGCCCACCGAGCTGGGCCATGAGCAGCTCTGGGCTCAAGGGTCCTGCAGGACATCTCTCAACTGGGCTGGGGGCCCCCTTCCTCAGGAAGGTTGACTAGCAGCATTCATGTCCCACCCACCCCTACCCAGAAGACCCTTTGCAAGCCCCCCCCCGGCTGTCTTCTGTTTTTAGGCCAAGGGCATTCAGACAAGGGAGGAGGAAACCTTTGGCCTGGGCTGCCAGCAGTCTCACCATTTCTGGTCAGAGGCCGCTGAGGGGGTCTTGAGGTTGGGCCATAGGTGACCAACCCCCCTCCCCACAGGCAAAGGGGCTCAAGCCCAGCCGGCCCCCAAACCATCCACAGACCCTGCCAGGTGGAGACTGGCCTTGCCAAGAGCTGCCTGGGGGCTGCGTCCAGATTGGGGGGCTGGGTCTTCAGGCGAGCAGAAAAATTGAGGAGGCCTGCCGAGATACGGGCCAGCAAAGGCAGGCAATAGGGAAGGGATGGCTCATTCAGGAGCCTCCATCCCTGGGGAGGGAAAGCCTCTCTCCCGCTCCTTTGGATAGGAGGTTCAGCAGCAACTCAGGAGGAGGAAGAAGGTGGTGGGGCTGGGGGGGGCAGAGACTGGATGATAGGGCAAATTGGGTGGGTTTGGTGCACAAAGACCAAATTAGCTGAGAATCCCAAGGAGGATCCCGGCTTCCCCCAAGAGCAGCCCAGGGGCACAAGGTCCCTCTGTCCAGCCTGAGTCTGGCCTTAACAGCACCCAATCCCTTGCAGCCATGGGGAGGTGTGGGAGAAGAACCCAGCTCTTCTCAACCCCCCCCTTGAAGAAGGGACCCAGCAGGAGCCTCCCACCCAGCAGCAATGGACAATCCACCTTCCTTGGGGAGCCCCCAGGAATTGCATTAACATCCTTCCATGGGGGGGGGGGGCGTGCTAATCACTGCCTGACCGGCTGCTTTTTCAGGCAAACAAAGGGGAAATCGGGGGGGGGGGGGTGACCTGGCAGGGGGCAGGGTAGGCAGCCACTTTGAATGCAAGAAGGCTGATCTGTCTGTCTTGCAGCCTTCCTATGGGGTCTGGTGCAGGGGTGAAATCTAAAATTTGTTACTACCAGTTCTGTGGGCGTGGCTTGGTGGGGGGGTAATGTGACTGGATGGGCGTGGCCAATTTTTATTTTTTTACTTTTAAAACCATTTTTTACATGTAAAACCATGTAAAAAAATACTTTCGAAAGGCTCTGACGATCCCAGCTGAGTTGCCTTTTAAAAAACCCTCTGATGATCAGGCAACTCAGCTGGGATCGTCAGAGGCATTTAAAAGAAAAAGAGCCTCTGATGATCGTGCAGCTCAGCTGGGCATGGGGGGCGGGGGCAGGGATTTTTGCTACCGGTTCTCCGAACTGCCCGCCGCCATTGCTACCTACTCGCCCGAGCCGGTCCGAACCGGGAGCATTTCACCCCTGGTCTGGTGGGACAGTAGACCCGGCTGCCGGAATCTGTGCTGGTCTTTTTCAGGGATCCCCAAATCATGATGATAATGATCAGAGAGAGAGAGAGAGAGAGAGAGATCTGGATTGGCAGGCAGGGAACTCACATTCCTGGGGGGCTCCTGGGGGTCTTTAATGAGGGTTTTCATTTAGGAAAAGGAGGGGGCGCTTGGCCCAATGGCCTGGACTGGAGAGCCGGATCCCTCCAGAGCTGATTCAGCCTCCTGGTGGGTCACTTCCCTGCCTGCACCCTGCTCATGGCCTCCCCCGGGACCAACTTGGGTGGGTGGTCTCTGCATTGAGTCCCAATTCTCTTTTCCTTGTTGCTGCTGTGACCCAAACGTCCAGTCCATGCAGGGACAAGACCCAGCTGACCAGCACACAAGGGTCAGGATCAAGCCAGGCTCCCCACCCCCCACCCTGTCTGCCTCTTTTGAACCAGCAGCTGCCCTTTAAAGAAGAGAGCAGGCGCTCTGCCCCCCTGCCCCTCCCCCACGGAGGGTCTCCTGGGAGGGTGGATGGACGAAGGCCTGTGGATGGCTCCCGCAAGCAACCCAGCCAGGCTCTCCATCAAGGGCAGATCCTGCAGCAAGAGGGGAGGTGAACTGCGAGGTCCCCCAGTGTAAAAGGAGAGGGGCAGACACCCCCCCCCCCACTTGCCAGCCCCTCCCACCCGCCAGCTTCTCTCACCTTCTCATTGTGATCCGAATCATAATTCAGGCCGATGCCGCAATCGTCTGTGATCTCGGACAGGTCCTCGTCGTCAAATTCTTCCAGGCTGATGTCCTGGGAGGGTCTACAAGGGAAGCAGGAAGAAACTCCCATGAAGCCCGGAAACCACCGGCTGCCTCACCCTCCCTCCCTCCCTCCCTCCTTTTCCCCCCCCACCTGCCAGGGGACCTGCTGGGCCTGGAAAAACAGGCGGCCCTTCGCTCTCCTTCCTGCAATTAGCCTTAATTGCAACAGCTGAGCCGGTGGCTGATTAGGGAGGGGGAGCCCCGTTCTCCCTCACCCCCCCTCCTTGGGGGGACCTCAGAGCCTCTTTTGCTGGAGCAGAAACCCCAACCCTCCCTGGGCTTCTCCTGACCTTTGAGGCTTCCTTGAGGCTCAGCCTGCTTCCTGCCCTGCCCTTGCTACCTCCCCCACGGTGGATGCCTCCCCCCCAAAACCTAAATGGAGAAGGGGAAGCCAAACGTGCCCCTCCAGCACGCATCCTGGGGGAAGTCCACCTAGGCGGAGAGGCTGGTCCAGCGGTGGAAGAGTTAAGCAACCTGATGAGAACATGGTTGTTATGGAAACCGTCCTTTGAAAGCCAGAAATGCTGGCCTAATCTCTACATTCAAATCATGTAACCGAGATGGAAAGCCAGGACTGCAGCAAAAGTCTCCCCCCCCCCGCCCCCCCAATGTGGCTGGAGTGGGCCAGAGCCCCTGGGAGGCCATTGTCTTGCTTGGAGGAGGCCCTCCGGGGAGGGGTCCACACGAGGCCTTCCAGAGGGTGGGGCAGACCCAGCCCTGCTGGCCAAAGGCAGAGAATGAACGAACGGGTCAGTTGGGCATCCTGGGGAGATGCTTCTGCCTCGAGAGAGGGCTGAGTCCTTGGGGGCCCAGCGGCTGCTCTGCCCAACCTGCCCGGAGAGCCTTAAAGGGCCAGCCGCAGTTTGGAGGGTCTTGAGAAGCCAGCTGAGATCTGAGGGGGAGCCACCGTTTCTACCAGGTTTCCATTCCCTGCTCAGCCCAGAGCAGAGCAGCCCTTGGGCTGCAGGCCCTCTGACCTTGGAGGTCAGCTGGAGGAGGATGAGCACGGGGGAGCCCCCTCCCCTCCCCCAGTCCCGATGGAAGGGACCTGCAGTTGGCCGAGGGAAGCTGGGTTTGGGCGAGGGGGCCTTTTCTGCCCATCCTTGGGGCTGCTTCAGGTAAGGCAACTTGCCAGCCCACCTGGGAGGGGATCTTGCCCACAAGCCCACCCGTCATGGGTACCCATCTCGACATCTTGCCCTTTCTGGTGGGGCTCATGGCGGCCCCCTCCCTCCGTGGGTGGGGAGAAACCCGCCTCCATCTGGAGCTCTGCTGGACTCTCACGGTTGTGAGTAACACAACTGCCCCCCCCACCATGGTCTTCCTTGGCCCTTTCCTTCTGCTTGGCTGTTCTGGCCAGTGGCACCGTCTTCAGAGCTCATTGTGTCTGGCAGACGGAGGTGGGCAAGAGTCGCCACTTGCCCGAAACCTGCCACCCCAATTTAAGACAAGACCTGTGTCTCTTTCTGCTTCCTCCCAGCTGGGGTCCTTTTTCCTGTCTCCATCTTCCCAGCCATCCCCTCCCAGAAGCCCACCTGCCAAACCCTGGGATTTCTGCATCATCCCAGCACCAAGCAGCAGGATGAGGTCATCCCTGATACCAGCAATTAACGTTTTCAGCATATCGTGGCTCTTTTATTGTCAATACTGAGACACGTCATCATTTTTCCAGGCCGTGCCCTTCACACAACTCTGAAGTGCTTGGCAGGTGTGCAGGGAGGCGCAGAGGCGGCCACCCTTTCGTCCCCAGGATAAATTAAGGCCTCTGGGTCATCCTTGGAGGGTTGGGTGAGGGAGCAGGCCGGTTGATGGTATTCAATAACTCAGGGGTTGCCACGAGGAAGAAGGGGCTCCACCTGTTCTCCAAAGCCCCTGAGGGCAGGACAAGAAACACTGGATGGAAACTCATCAAGGAAAGAAGCAACTGAGAACTAAGGAGAAACTTCCTGACATAACAATTAAACAGTGGAACAACTTGCCTTCAGAAGTTGTGAGGGTCTCATCACCGGAGGTCTTCAAAAAGACATTGGATAACCATTTCTCTGAAATGGCATAGGGTCTCCTGCTTGAGCAGGGGGTTGGACTAGATGACCTCCAAGGTCCCTTCCAACTCTGTTACTATTACTTATCGTTCTGTTATCTCCAAGGCCCCTTCCAACTCTGTTATGCTGTTAAACTGAGGAGGATGAAAAAGCCTCAGGAGTGATGGACATTCATTCTTTAGCAGGAGTGGCTTCGTGAGATCCTGGAAATATTTTTAAATTATTCACTCACTTGGACTATAATCACCCTGAATTGAATTTGAAATACAGGAAGTTTGTTGGGTGCATTAACGGCAGACCATAATCTGGTAGAGTTACTGGGCCCTCCAACAACCTTCTCTATTCTCTTGCCAAGCATCCCATCCTGGGAGGGGGGGGGAGGCGCCCAGCCCATGAGACACCGGCCAGGCCCAGGTTCCGGGTTCTCTGATTGCTTTCAGAGGCTGGGTGGTTCTCCTGCCTCTTTTATGAGGCTGGCAGGGCGTTGGAACCACTTAAAAATAAAAGGCCTCCTTTGCAAAGCTGAGTAATCATCCTGAAGGTTGAACCGATGCAGAAATGAGGTCCTTGAATCATTGCCAGATCCCAAGTGGGGAAAACCTACATAGTTGCAAAGAAAGACATGAGTGGCCATGTGCAGAGTGCCCTCACTAGTCGTGCTGCCCTTCTCTGTGCTGCCCACGATAGGGAACAAAGAGACCAGCAGCACAGCAGAGGAAGGGGCTGGGGAATTCAGAGGAAGGGGACGTGCTCTTGTGGGGCCACATTTCTGGCCAGATGGGCGTTCCTTGGGGGTAACAGAATAACAGGCTTGGAAGGGACTTTGGAGATCTTCTTGTAGTCCAACCTCCTGCACAGGCAGGGGACACCATACCAGGGGTGTCCAACCTTGGAACTTTAAGACTTGTGGACTTCAAGTCTCAGCATTTCCAAGCCAGCTTTGCTGGCTTGAGAATTCTGGGAGTTGAGGTCCACAAGTCTTAAAGTACTCAAATTTGGACACCCTTGCCCTATTCCACCCCAGACAAATGGCTGTCCAGTCTCTTCTTAAAAGCCTCAGGTAATGGAACCCCCACAACTTCTGGAGGCAGATTGTTCCACTGGTTAATTGTTCTCACTGTCAGGAAATTTTTCCTTAGTTCCAGGTTGATCTCTGCTTGAAAGATGAGGCAAGGGAGTGAACTATGAAGCTGCTTCAGCTGTTTGATTCCTTGGGCAGCAGCACACAGCTCGGGTGGGGAAGCCAGGATGCCCGGGCAAATCCAAGGGCGCCATTGCAGAAAAATAAAAACCCTCCTACTGCTTGGCAAAGCAGTGGGAGGGAAGCCCTTTCCTGGCTTCTCCAGCAGGCCAGTGTGGTGCCTGAGCCACGTGTTGGAGTAGAGCAGGGGTCTCCAAACCTAACAACTTTAAGACTTGTGGACTTCAACTCCCAGAATTCCCCAGCCATCATTGCCACGTTTGGAGAGCTCTGGAGTAGACCAAGGCAGACCCAGACTCAAGTCTGCCCAGAAGTTCTTGGAAGACCCCTCTGGTTAATCCCAGCCCAGCTGGATTTAAAGGTGGCTTTAACCAAGGTCAGCACAGCTGCACCGTCTGCAAAGGAGCTGCTCAAGGGCAGGATAGGAACATGGCCAGAGACTCTTTCTACACCTGGTTCCTGACTGGTGTGGAGGCCGCCGCTCTCCGATGCGGAACTGCTGTGTTTGTCCTCCTCCTTCCCTGCACTAGCCAAGACGGCGGCCGTATTCAGAGCAGCCCGCTGGCCGTCCGGCTGAGGGATGCTCAGATGGCCTCCTTGCCTGAGGCTTTTCCCTTCCCCCTCCCTCTCAGAAACCAGAACTGGGGCATTCTGCAAGCAAAGACAGAACCCCAATTTCTGCTCGGTTGCAATTCTATGCTGATTTCAAGGGAAGGGCCATTATTCCAGAACACAAGAAAATGAGACCTGTCTCAGCTCCGGTGGCTGAACCCAGGTGGTCCTTATCCACCGGTTCTGGGTTGCCTTCTCTGACCTCTGCTTGTTTGCCCTCGTCCTCAGGACTGCGGCTTCCCTCTTCATGGCACTGAGCCACTCTTCTCTGCCCAGGCTAAAGGTATCTGCAGGGGCAGCACCCTGACTTTCAGGGTGGCAGGTGGACCAGCAGGTCAGAAATGGACCAGAACACGAGGGGGTGGGCAAATAGAAGGCCATGGCAACTTTGAGGGAGGGAGGAAAAAAGAGAGACAAGGAGAGGAGAGGGGAAGGGAAGGGAAGGGAAGGGGAAAGGGGGAGAGGAGAGGAGAGGAGAGGAGAGGAGAGGAGAGAGGAAGGAAGGAAGGAAGGAAGGAAGGAAGGAAGGAAGGAAGGAAGGAAGGAAGGAAGGAAGGAAAAGGAAGGAAAACCAAGCAGGTCGAAGCTTCCCTTGTGGGACCAATTCCCATTTCTGACTTGGGGTGAATTCCTATTTTCTTAGCATGTAATACGTGAGCCAATTTCTCGCAAAGTGCCTGATCCTTATGAGCCCTTGTGATCTGAGTATGTGATCAGGTTTCACAATTTTATTTTTCCCCTGTTCACTTACTCCTTTCCATCATCCCATTAATGTTGCATTTTTAAACAAGGCAGAGAGGATGAAGAGGTAATGGACTGCAAGGCAACTGCAACCGTTTTAAGAGACCGTAAAGGAGAAAGAGAAGGATGGCTCAGCCTTGGGAGCTGAGCAAGGCCACCATTCCAAACAGCTCCCCCTTGATTCTTTGGGGTGCAAGGGGGCTGCCAGCTTCCCAGACGTTCTTGGGGCATCTGCTTCCCATCCTGGCCCACCTGAAGAGCCAACCAGAGCCCTGATCCGAAATGCACCTGATTCCCAGGAGTTGCTGCATCCTCAGCAATTCTCGCAACAGGGAAATTCAACTGGCACATGGACTTTCAGCCAATGATAATCAGGACTTAAGCTTCACACAGTTGTTTATGTCTGAAAACCCAAAGAATCAGCCACAGCTGCAATTTTATTTGCTGAAACATGCCTTCCTCGGCAGTTGCTCCAAAGTTCAGAGCAGCCCATCCGTTGCAAACACCGAGTTGGTGAGCACCAGGGACCAACCCCTGGGGAGATGGCAGAGCTGCTTTCCTCCATCGTGCCCATGTCGAGCGGAAGGGCACCCTGAGACAAAGCCATCTGCCCTGCTGCTGCAGCTTCATGGCAGCACTGACCCCTCCTAACCAGCTGCTGTCTTCAGGGACAAGGGGAGGGGCCCATCCCAGGCCGACCTTGAGCCCGTCCCCATCTGCAGCTGCCAAGGAGAGGCCCTGGGCACACCTGGCATGGAGTAGGTGAGCTAGTGAGTCTCCACCTTAGACACGCCCGTGGGTGTTGCTGACCTCCCTGCCTAGGAGGGGCCCGGCTTCTCTGCTCTGGGCTACGAGCACTTCCAAGGGCTTGCCAGGCCCAACGCCCAAGACGACACCGTGAAATCCAGTCCTCTGCTTGCTTGCGCCTAATGGACAGAATCTTGCCAGACTAAAGCTACAGCCTTCTAAAATACCAGAGATGAGAGATTCTACAGTGTGGCTACCCTGAATTTCTTTCTTCCTCCCCATCCTTGGGCCCCTCTCTGGAATGGGCTGCCTCCTCCCTGGGAAACTGTGATGCAATTGCCCAGACTCCCCCCCCCCTTCTCCTTCTCTATAACAAAAGCAGAACGTGGCTTTGAACTCTCAGATTTATTTCAGTTCCCTGGAGGAGCCTGATGGGAACTATAGTAATGACACAGTCCCTCCCATGGGTGTAACTTTAAGCCATCAATTCAGGGGGGAGCACTTCAACCCCTTTTGGCCCCCACACACCTCGGTTGGAATCCATGGGGGAAACCACGGTCCTGCCTCTAGAGCAGGGGTGGGGAACCTTGGACCTTTTATGGCTTGTGGACTTCAACTCCCACAATTCCTGAGCCAGCATGGCAGAGGAATAATTCTGGGAGTTGAAGTCCACAAGTCATAAAAGGGCCAAGGTCCCCCCCCCCCCGCTCTAGAGGCCAGCTGACAAGCGATAATGCTCCATCCGGTGCCAACAGAGCAAAGGCTCTGCCAGCCCTGAGGGGGCAGAGAAAAGTGAGGGGCACCAAAACACCTAGGATGGTGGCAGCCAAATTGCCCCTGGCCTTTACGGGACTGCAGCCACCCTTGCAGGGGGGTGGCCAGGAAGAAGAGGACAAGTGCAGCTGACCACACACACACACCCCAAAAAAACCAAGATGCCAGTCTTGGTCACCCCAAGAGTCCCCGGGGGGGCATCAAAAGAAGTCCTGATCCAGGAGCCTCCAGCCTCTCTGCCAAAGATGAAGCTGGGTAGATCTGGTGCCGGGTCTTGAATGGCAGACAGAGAGGAAAAGTGGCATGTTCAGAAATGAATTTGTATTTCATTTATTTATAAAATGTATTGGCTGCCTATCTTACCACAGGGTAACTCTGTGGAATCGCCAGGAGAAGATCCTCTGGGATGGGTTAAATCATGATTTTAAGGCTGTTTCCGGGTTGGTTTCTTTTTAATTATTTCGGAATTCATTGTCTTTTAAAGAGCTGTTTGTTTATTTGTATCGGAGGCACCACAATTAAAGTAAGGCACACTAGAGGACATCAAATTTAAAATATAAAATGCAAGGTTAAAGTATGTGCAAATTAAACAGATCTTGCCCAGTAACTAGCAACATTAATTGTGTTCTGTCAGCCAGTGGACCCTGATCGGGACACCAAGGGCAGGCGTATGTATGTGTTCTGGTCTGAATGTCACCACAATCACAAAGAACAGAAGCCCCAGATGGCCCCCTAGGTTCTAAAGAGCTGCCTTGGGTAGAAAGGTAGGCCAGGAGCTGAGATGCTAGGAATCCCCTTAGAAGAATCCCAATGCCCCCCCTGATCCCCGCCCCCACCCCTCAGCAGCCCAAGGAATTACCAGCCTTGTTTGGGATACTAACTGACCCGGCAAAGCTGCTCCCGTTCCCTCCGGTTGGCAACCTTGACCTGTGCCCGCCTGAACAAGGAATAAGCACTTACCCTCCCCCCTTGCCTCAGCACCTGAGTGAGGGGGGGCCTCTTCCCTTGGTGGGACCTCCCGAAGGAGCTAAAAGAGGGGGAGCCCCACCTCTGCCCCCTCCTGCGCAGAATTGCACACACACCCCCGGCCTGAGAAAGAGCCCCTCACGGCTGTCCAGTGTAATTCATTGATGCTTTGGGGACAGAGAGAGAAGCAAGATTCGTCCTGGAAGGTTTCCATTAAAGCATCTTTGGCTGAAGTGGGTGACACGACCGATTGAAAAGCCAGGTTCATGCAGCACATTTGACCCCAAATCTGGGTCATGCAGTGAAACCTGCAGGCCCCAAATCAATAAATCGGATTTCCTGGTCCTCACCATGTGCTGAAGCATCGGCCCTCCAACTCCCAAGCGACAATTCCTGCTTCAATCACAATTCTTATCTTTCCCCCATTCCTCCATCTCTCCCTCCCTCCCTCCCCCCCTTCAGTTTTGACTTCTGAATAATTAGACAATAATGCCACCATGTCCATCTTGCAGCATTTTCAAAGTCTTACTGGGCGAAACACCCCTGGAGCCCCCCACCCCTGAGAGAAGGCAAAATCCTTCTCAAGAAAGAATGGATCTGACCCATTCTTCTCCTCATTTGCTGAAGCAAAACCTCACCATTTACAATCTTGAGGATGAGGGAAGCCGCCACTTAAAATAACAGAATAAGAGAGTTGGAAGGGACCCTGGAGGCCTTCTAGTCCACCTCCTGCTCAAGCAGGAGACCCTGTATCAGAACTCCAATCCCTTCTTGAAAGCTCCCAGTGTTGGAGCAGCCACAACTTCTGAAGGCAACTTCTGTTCCACTGGTTAATTGTCCTCGCTGTCAGGAAGTTTCTCCTTAGTTCTAGGTTGCTTCTCTCCTTGATTGGTTTCCATCCATTGTTTCTTACCTTGTTTTCTGGTGCTTTGGAGAATAGCTTGACTCCCTCCGCTTTATGGCAGCCCCTCAAATACTGAAAGGCTGCTATCATGTCACTCCTTATCCTTTTTTCCTTCCATGCAACATGGAAGTGGGGGCTCCTAGCTGAGGACATGGCCCCTCCTGGTAGCTCCAGGTCCTGCTTAAACTCAGCGGAGACCAAGCTGGACCAGGCCAGACTCGGTTTCTGCGCTTGGTTGCTGATCAACTTTCAGAGCCAGTGGATCCAGCGGCCACATTCTCACAGCAGCTTAACCAGGTCACTGAAAGACATACTGACTGCAGCTTCATTGTCCGTGAAGCAGGTTAGCGTTGTCTGACAACTCTAGTATGTTGCAGCTCGACAGAATGTGCATACGCAAAAGACAACTTAGTTTAAGTGTGTTGTGCGAATCCAGGCTGGATCAACACCCTAGAGGGAGAGGTGCACATCACAAGCAAAAGGAGACAACCCCAGATGTGTGACTGTGACGGAATCACAGAGCTGGAAGGCACCTTCGAGATCTTCTAGTCCAACCCCCTGCTCAGGCAAGAAACCCGATAACATTCAGGACAAATGGCTGTCCAATCTCTTCTTAAAAACCCCCATCAACTCCAGGGACACTGCCCTCATCGTAAATACATGCCAGTTACCAAGCCCCCAAATTCTGAAGACATGATGTGGGGATGCCACGATGCTCCCCATAAGTGCGAGATGGACGGCATATAAATTTAATAAATAGCTAAGCAAAAAGCCTGGGTGTGCTCTACCAAACGGGCTTCACCAACTCAAGAGAGTTGCGGAGGTGCTCCAACATCTCCAGATCTCATCTTGGCAGGTGATGCCTCTCTATGGGCGGAATGAGATGGCCTCTGCAGAGGGAGGCCCACGTACATCCACCCCACTGCACGAATCTCTTTGGCAAACCCCATGGAGGGACCCTCCCAGGGTCGGAGCAGGACTTCTGTGGAGCTGGGACCGGAGGGGCTGCGATGGGCATCTGAAGCTCTCCGGCTCCTTCTGACCATGCCTCTCTCCCTCTTCCTTGTTGCCCCAGGCCATCTCTGAATCTAACCCATGGGGCTCCTGGTCCAGGACCCCCTTCTCACCATGGGTACATTCAGACATGGCCTGGGGCAACAAAGAAGCAGGACCCTCCCTCCAGTTATGCCCCCGTGGCCAATAACTTTGAATAAAACGTATAGTGGCCCTGATTGAAAAGATGGCCACCCAGCTGACTATAGCAACTTACAAGCAGGTAAGGCAATAAAACAGCCAAAGCACCCAGGAAGATAAAAATGCAAAATATCAACATCCTGGTAAGTTCACCATTTGCCCTGCTGGAAAAGCCAGGTTTTTCAAAGTCTTCTAAAGAGCAGAAGGGTCAAGACGCTGTTCCAGAGGGCAGGGATCCATTTGGGATCCACCAGGGATCTAGCAATGCCTCTCTCCTTCCTGGCCCTGAGCAGCTCCTCACAGAGAAAGTCCTTGGCATTCCTGGCTGCCCCCTTAACGGGTCAAGCACATCAGCAGAGAAGCCAGATGAAAGGCTGCCATTGAGGGTCCCTTCAGTACGCTGCTTAAATGTGCTCTGGGGCCATCCATGTGTACTCTATGTACTGTATATATATACCTATATATACGTATGCATCCTCTACCAGATTATGTCTTTTCAGTTGTCCCAGATTCTGGAAAGAGGGCGTGAGAATCTCCCCTTCATCCATGAGTCTCCCTTAAAGGGCTGACAGATGGTCCTGGCCAGAGCCATTCCTCTCCTTACTCTGCCCCTTCCACTGCCCCCCACCCGAGAAAAAGGCCAAAGACAACCCAAACCTCTTCCCATCTTGTGGCACCCAATTCTCTTTCATCAGAATCATGGAACCCACCCCCTCAATTGTATTCTTGCCTTCAAAATACACCCCCTCCTCCAGGTGCTTGGTAACCACCAGTTGGCCAAGACTAGTGCCCTGAGAGTTAAGGAGGCCAGGAAGCACTATGCCGGCTCCATATTGGGTGGGGTGCAGTGGGGTGGCTCAGCCCAGGCCCCAAAGATCTGCAAAAGACCCCTCCATCCTGGCCTTCATCTCATTCCCCTCCCCCCACCTCTCCCTTTGTGCCAAAGCAGATCTGCAGGATCCCTGCTCATTCAGAAGAGATCCCAGAAGGAGCAAAGGAGGATTCCTCTGACAATATTCCTGCCCTTTCCATGGATCCATTTAACTGATGTCCAGCCTTTTTTCCCCCAGACGCCAAAGGTGGACTGCGGGTGGCTCTCCCTTGATTTTATCCCACACCCGGGTAAGCAGAGAAAGGGGCCATTTGGGGGGGCCAGGGGGGCTTGAACCGACTCCCCAACGCTTCAACTGCCAGCCATGCCCTGGTTCTTGGCACCCTGATTCCCCCGCAGCCCCATCTCTGGGTGTCCCCAAAGGGCCCTTCAGGAGAACCACCACAGCAGAACGAGAGGCCTCCCCCATCTCCAGGGTACATCTGGGGAAACCAAAACGGGGCTCTTGCAGCCACTGGATTCACCCTTGGGCCCTCCCTGCCCAAACAGACCCACTCAACTCCCCATGACAGATTTCTGGCTCCCACGTGTTGCCCCTCCCTGTAGATCCTGCTGAGCTTGGGATCCTTCTCCCCAAATAAGAACCTCAGTTCCTAGAAGGAGCCCTCCAGGATCATCTCTGGCTCATCCGGTGCCTCTGGGGGTCGCCAAGGAAAACTCCTCTTGGAGCCCCTCTTTGGCTTTGAAGAAGGGCCCCGCAAAGCCTTCTTCACCGTGGCTGGGGGTTCCAAGAGGGGCAGAGGGCTGCTGCTCATCTGGGAGAGCTCAGCTCAGAGGCAGCTCGGGCTCCTTGCCGACTGAGCCTGGCAAGGAGAGAAAGGAGGAAGGGGGAGGGGCGGGAGGTCCGCCCATTGCCCAGTTTGCCTATTGGTGGGGTGGGCAACAGCAGGGCTCCCTCTCAGGACCACACAGGCCTAAAGCGCTCTCCCCACAACAAGCTCAGCGCTTGGCCTAGTCCCCTCCGAAGGAGGGTCCGGATAAGCGCCCCCCACCCCAGGCCCAAGCTCGGAGCACAGAGCGCCCAAGCAAGAGCCGGAGGGGGCTGCCACGGGCGGGGTCCGGCTTCTCCGAGACCGCTCCAGAGCCGCCGAGTCGGGGGCAAGTGCTCCATGAAAGGAAGGGCGGCCGGATGGGCGACGACGAAGCGGCACCCCGAAAGCCGCGAAATGCCTCCGCTGCTGCGGCCTCCAGGCGGGAAGAGAAGCGGCTTCGCTCTTTATCTGGGCCGAGCGCCGCCGCCGCCGCCCCCACCCCCACCCCGACGGCAAGAGAAGCAGGCAGGCAGGCAGGGATGGAGGGTCCCGGGGGAGCGCTCACGCGGAGCGGCCCTCTTGGAAGGGCAGGCAGGGAGCGGCCGGCGACCCCCTTGGCGGTCGGGAGGAGGGACCCCAGGTGCGCGAGGCCGGCGGTGCCAGGCCCAGTTTCTCCGAGGAGCCGCCCAACGCTCAGCCAGCCGAACCTCCTCGGCCGCCGCTCCCAGGCCCAGCCCCTCCGCCCGGGTTGCGGACGTGCCCCGGGGAGCCAGCACCTCTCCCTCTCCGCCCTCCCCCCCCCCGGCCTTGGAGGCTGCCTGCGGGCTCAGCCCCTCCGCGGAGGCCGGGCGGGGGCGGGCGAGGGGCGGCGGTGGCGGCGCCTTACCTGCAGCTGGGCGGCGAGAGCGAGTGGAAGGTGGAGAGCGAGAACATCTCCGCCCGATCCGCCATCTTCTCCGGGCGCCGCGCAGGGCCGCGCAGCCGAGCCGAGGCGAGCGAGAGGCGAGGCGAGGCGAGGCGCCGCGGGCGAGGCGAGGGGCGGCGAGGCCGGGCCGGTCGGGGCGGCGGCGGCGGCTCTTCACTGCGGATGCTGCCCGGAGAAGCTGGCAAGAGCCGCAGCTGCCATGGCGCTTCCTCCGGCCGGCCCCGGGTAAACAGCGCGGGGGGCTCTGCGCCTGCCCTGCCTGCGGCGGGGGGGAGCAGCCAATCCCCACCAGCCCGTCGTGCTCCGGCGCTGCGCGACTCGGCGGGAGGCGGCGAGGGGGAGGGGGAGGAGGGGCAAGGCGGAGCGAGGCTCCACAGCGCCCCCTCCCCACTGCGGATGCGCGACGCGACACCACCAGCCTACCGGGTCGGGGGAGGCGGCGGCCGCAGGAATGTCCGGCCCCTCCCGGCGCCCCCACCCCGCCGCCAAAACAAAGCGGGCGCCCAATGCCAGCGTCGGGCGCCCGGTTGCAGAACGGGGGCGCTGCGGGCGAGGGAGGGGCCAGCGGGCAGCCCTGCCCAGGCCGGCGGCTTGCGGGGCGAGGAGCTGTCCGCGCCGTTGGTGCTGAAGGGCGGCTGCGAGGAGCTGTCCCTGGGGCTGCCAGAGGCCGCTGGGGAGGCGCTGCCCACCTGTCTTGCCGCGGGAGTCGTGGGGCTGCCTGGGGCGTCTCGGCAGCAGAGGGAGGCCCCGGCAAGAAAGCTTTGCCAGGTCCGTTCTCCTGCTGACAGTGCAAGCAGGGAAAGGTCCCCGCGGGGGTGGGTGGCTGGGCAGGACACAGCCGGTGCCACGACAGGCCCTGGCGGCATCTGCCTAGTGAGGGGCCAGATTTCGCACAGAAGCAGCCCCAAGAAACGGGGCCTGAGCAGGGTGGCGGGGGAGACCTCCCTCCCTCCCTCCCCAGGGAGCAAATTAAAGAAGCTCCAATTAAAGGCAGGTCCTGCTGCTCCTGGGACTTCCCCACTAGGCCCTGCCCGGCAGCCCAGACTCCCGGTTGCTAAGGCTGCCCGCACTGTGGGCAAGCCACCGATCCAGGGCAATGCACCGACACCACATGCTGCCCTCCCAGGAAACCTGGGCCAAGAGAAGAAAAGCATGGACAAAGAGCCTCCCCCGGGCTGGTGCCGCCCAGAATGCCCGGCCAACTACTCTGAATACCAAAGTGGGCATCTGGAGGGCAGAAAGTTGTGGCAACTTCTCTAAGGGGGGCACCTGATGCTCCAGGAGGTCTCTGCTTTGCCCTTTTCTGCAGCACATACCATACTGACCTACACTGAATTAGACTGGCCACATTGGCTGTGGATGATAACTCAGCACATTGGGACTGGTGTGCCAGGCTGGGGTCAAAGATTCACAATTGGCACACACACCTCTGAGAACATCTCAGCCAGCATCCCAGGAGCTGCAGCTTCCCTCTAAGGCAGAGACCCACAACCCTCTGTGCCAATGCCCATGAATACAGGCAGGGCAGGAGGTGGCCCTCCCCAGGACTAACCATGCAGCAAATGAGGTGGGGGGAGTTGTTGGCTGATGGATGGATGGATGGATGTATTTATTTATTGATGCAACAGGGCTCAGTTTTGAATGATGGTTTTTAAGTGTTTTTATTTTTTTCACCAGCCAGAGTTCATTTTGCCAGGTGGAAGATACATGCACTTGTATGATAAAGCAATCTATCAAGCAGACCCACAGGCTCAGCCCCTTTCCTTATAACTGTCTAGGGAGTCATGAGATGATAATGCAACACATTGTGGAAACTTGGAAAACTGCCGTTATGTATGGAGGAGGCAACTCCTGCTTCCTCTTTCGTGTTCTCGTACATCCTCCATGCAGCCAGCCAGATACTCCTCCTCCTCTTCCTCCTGTGGGGTCAGCGACTGTTGAACTGAGTGCCATCTTTGCCCACCCCACTGATTCCCCCCAAAGGTTTCACCAGGTACCTCTGGCTCTGCTGCTTCACTTGTGTTTTTATTCTATCTGGTCAACTCAAGGGGCGAACATGCCTAAAGCTCCTGCCTCTCATTTTCCCTACAACAACCCTGTGAGGTGGGTTATCCCAGTCACTGCATATTCCAATGCACCACAGTGGATTTTAAATAAGTCTTAAAGTTGCCAAGGTTGGACATCCCTGTTCTGGGCCAAGGCACCTTTTAATTTGATATGATTGAGGGTGGACCTCAGGTACAAAACCTCCTGCTCCCCTCAGCATCCCAGGCATTTTATTCCACCAAGTAGCAAGGTGACCCCCCCCCAGATGTCCTCCAGCCATCACAAGGCTTCTCCACCTGCCAGCAGAAGATCCAGGTAAGCCCCACCGATGAGATCTTTCTCCTCTATGCCTAATTCACTCATCAGTTGCCAGGCCACTTCCTTGCCTTCCTGGAGACTCTGTTGCTCCTCCAATACCACCTGCAAGAAGGGAGAGTGGACGATGGGATACGGGGCTTATACACACAGCAAATCCCTCAACCCCAATGTGCAACCAGCTGCCTTGTGAAACCAAATTCATTTCCAACAATGAGATGGACGGGGGGGGGTGGGGGTGTCTCCAAACTTGGCAACTTTTAAGACCTGTGGACTTCAACTCACAGAACTCTGGGAGTTAAAAGTTCACAAGTCTTAAAGCTGCCAAGATTGGAAACCCTTGAGATGGGCGAAAGTCGGTTTGTCTGAGAGGCTGGCTTTTATGGCTACATCCTCCTCCTCCTCCTCCTGTTTTTTCCGCAGATGCAGCTTTTCGGCTCAACAAACGTCGTCTGTGGTCCAACCAGGCGTTTTTCCTAACTGCATTTATTCTACAGGTAGTCCTCGAATTATGACCACAATTGAGCCCCAAATTTCTATTGCTAAGTGAAACATTTGTTAAGTCAATTTTGCCCCGTTTTATGAACTTCCTTTTGGTTGTTAATCACCGTAGTTAAGTCAGTAACACGGTTAAGTGAATCTGGCTTCCCCACTGATTTTGCTTCTCAGAAGGTCGCAAAAGGGGATCACATGGCAACCGTCATAAATATGAATCG
Source organism: Pituophis catenifer annectens (assembly GCF_029215685.1). Lineage (NCBI taxonomy): Eukaryota > Metazoa > Chordata > Lepidosauria > Squamata > Colubridae > Pituophis > Pituophis catenifer. The sequence continues at coordinate 89,972,132 of NW_027256887.1, forward strand.
GTTGTCAAGCATCCCAATTTTGATCACGTGATCACGGGAATCCTGTAACACTCGTATGTGTGAAAGATGTTCATAAATCACTTTTTTCAGTTCCTTTGCAACTTTAAACATTGTAAGTCGAGGACTACCTGTGTGTCTCTGTCTTTGACCCAGCACAGAAAGCAGCACCACACTAAAGCTCCTTAATTAGAAGGCTCTTCAGATCCAGCCCCCTTTTTTCTCCTGCAATAACCAAAAAGGTTCCAATTCAGCAAAAGCAGGAAAAAAACCCCTTTAGGATTCCAACTCACTCCTCTGACTTCCTGTCAGTAGCCAAGTCCCTCTCTGTGGTATGTTGCAGGTGTGGCAATAACGGGGTTCCCCTTCGTTAAGCTAATCAAGGTAAATTCAGATAAAACCTGGCCAACCGTCGCTTGTGGCTAGCAGGACCCTGGGCTTGGGGCATCTTCATCCCTTGGGAATTCTGCGCCTGGTGGTCTTCCTCCATCGCCCGCCTGCAGGGGTCTTCAAGGGGCTTCCACCCCTGCCAAAACCTGCTTTTCCTCAGCTGATAAAAATTGGCTTGCCGGCCCCGACTTCTTCCTCTTCAGTTCTTTAGCTCCGTTGGCTTCCTTTCGGCTCTTCCCGAGAGAGATGGAGCGCCCGTTCTGTGCAGGAAAGCCTCAACCTCTTTCCTTCACGGCTCTTTTCTCTGGATCTGTTTATCACCTCCAGGCGCAGTTTGACTGTCTGGGAGATCACGTGGCCACCTGGCGAAGTGTGTTTACCTGCTGCCTCCTGCCCTTGGGGACAAGGGAGGAACAAGCCAGGAAACTTCCATGCCAGCCCTGGGAGCAGGCAGGGGCAGGGAGGCACGCCCCCCCTCCCCACAGCTGGAGGTGCTGGGCTACTGCAGCCCCCGAGTTAGGGATCTTGGGGGTCAGCTAGGTGCACCTTCAGTTCAATGATCTCCAAGAACATTTTTAACCGAAGGTTGTCCAAACAGAGTCTGAGGACCCCAGGGATGGGGAACAAGCCTAATGAGAAATTATTTCTCTCTTCAACACAACTATAAACCATCTTAGTAACAGCACCGTCTCTTAAAACGACCTCTTTTTCCCACATCCCATCTCATACCTATAAACACCCCCACCCCCCACCCCCATTTACAGATGCAGTATTCCACGTGGGGTCTCCCCAGGGCATTATAAAGTGGATCAACTGTTCCAAACCCCACTAGAGAAGCCCAGTTGCTCATGGAACGGAAAGGCCTCCAAGCGCTGCTCCTCACCTCCAGCTCCACAAAGTCACCCAGTCCTTCCACCTGATCCACGTGGACACGGGTCTGGCCCACCATATAAAGGTGGCGCACCTTCTTCACCACTCCTTGCTCTCCAAGCGCCTGGGACAGCGCTGCCTGTGGGGGGGGGGGGAGAGAGGCAGGCAGAGCCCAGGGGTCATACAGTGAATCGCATGTCCCAGCCCCCCCACCCTTCTAAGGGGCTTCAAGGCCCCGTCTGGATACGAAGCCCAAAGGGTCGCCGGGAGCAGATGAGCTGCGGTGGGAGATGAAGGTGCTTTTCCAAAAGGCAACTGGACTTTCTTGGTTTTTTTCCTTGAAAACATTTCACTTCTCATCCTAGAAGCTTCTTCAGTTCTGAAGAACTGAACATGTCCAGAAATGAAGAAGCTTCTTGGATGAGAAGCAAAACGTTTTCAAGGGAAAAATCCAGAATGTCCAGTTGCCTTTTGAAAAAGCACCTTTGGGACAACCATGACCTGGAGGACGAAGAATCTCCATGGACAATGGGAGAGGAGGAAGAGGCAGCCTTGGAGCACAAGAGCAGGAGAGGGCATCTGATGTACGTCCCGGAAACATCTGGAGGGCCCTGCAGGAAAGTGGCCAGACCAGACGAGGACCTGCCTGGGCTGACCCACTTTCCTCTGACCATCTCCAGGGGGGGAATAGGTAGAGAGTCTCACACAGGATGACCTTCTGATCCGGCCTTGCATGGTAACTGGGCGCTTCCAAGCTTTGGAGGGCTGTCTGCTGCCGCATTGCATGTGGAATTGACTTTGCACAACGTGTTTTGGTGTCGACTGCTGGGTGTTGCCTGGCCTGGAAAAACGCCTCTCTCAGGTCTGCCAGGTCCAGCATCCTGCCATCAAAGGCTAGATTGGGGAGGGGACAGATGGGCAATAGCTGTGTGTGTACATGATGGGAAACAGGGAGGGGGGGAAATGACAGGTGATAAGACCAGAGATGCCCAGAAACCAGCTTGTACCAGCGGGCACCAAGGCCATGCACCCTGAGAAAGAACGTGAATTGCCCCAGAATTTTTCAGTGTTCTCAAAACATCCTAGACAGCTCCAATTAGTGAAATATGGACTGGTCATAGGGGGAGGGAAGAAGAGAAACTTTTCTGTATCTTTTCATGCAGGAAAACCTTAGATCTAGCCTGACTTTACTGCAACCAACTTCCTTTAGTCAAATAACATTTTGCTTCAGTCTAATGGAGTCAAGGGTCTTTCTTTCCTCAGGGGCTGGGTTGGGGAGGTCTGACAGCCTCAAACATTCACGTGGCTGCTGGAAGCAGAGATGGGTCCTGCCCCCCTCCAGAATGACCGTGCTGTGCCTCCCAAAGCAGCCCCTCGGGGCCATTCCCACAGCAAGCAGCCCTTCCCAGTCCACGAGGCGTTACCACGAGTCCTCTGGGGTCATCGGTGGGAGAGATGGTGAAACGAGAGAGCTTCGGGGCTGTTGAGTTCGGCCGATCATAAAACACCAGCTCTCCGTGGCCATCCTGCAAAGAAAACATGGGTCAAGCATCAGCCTCACCTGGTAAAAGGCTCAGGATCAGACCAAACCTACAGATCAAAATAAGCAAATGAATCCTATTTTCTGAAATGCAACCCTGCCAGGCTGTAATTTGAGGAGAGGCTGAACAGAAGCCTTCTGCCTGCTCTTGCTTTTGCGGTGAAACTGGAGAGCAGCTGATGCAGGAGGCTTCTTTCTCTCCGGCCTGTCCTTGAATCCCTATTTTATTTTAAGATATGATCAGGTAACCTATATTGTCATTTATTTACATTTATTATTAAGTTTATCTGCCGCCCATCATTCCAAAGTGACTGGGCAGCTTAGAACATAAAAAGATTAAAATCGTCAAACATAAATACTCATCCTAAAGCTGTGCTTGCTGGGAATGATGGGAGCTGAGTGGTGGGGAAGTCTGCCTTATGGGTAGTCCTTGACATACAGTCATCATGGAGCCTGCTTATTAAGGTCATAATATGTCCTAAAACGGGTCAATCACATGATCGATCTAATTTTATGACTTTTTTGCAGCGGTCATTAAGCCGATCCAAGGTCATTAAGCAAATGCCCATTGTAAAATGTGGACACATGACCATAGGACCCTAAATGCAGCCTGGTAGCAAAGCTTCGGTCTCTCTCTCTCTCACACACACACACACAGACAGACACACACACGGCAACTCCAGAGTGGCAGCTGCTGGGGGTCCCCTGGGGGCTTCACAGAGCCGCTTGCCTGCTTAATCCTCAGCGTGAGGCTCCCAGCAGGCCAGACGGGGAAGGCCCTGCCTACTGAAATGAACCTGCTTGTTTATTATGGAAAGTTCATCGACTTCTCGGGTTGACTTGTGATAAAGCCAAGAAGTGCCGGGATGGGATTTTTACTCTAATTCAGAAGACATTTCTTAAAAGATACTTAAAAGTGAAGCCAGAATTTGTTCCTCTTAGTTGGGAGTACAAACAGCTTGAAAGGAAATCTGGATGTCCATGTGTATTTTATCTGCACAAAGATGGAAAGACACCTCGATTCCCACATGGCCAGGGCAATAAAGAGTCGGTGGAGAGGGGGAAATGGCCTGTTTTAATTAAAGAGAATTGGTCTAGCTCGATTTGCAACTGGAACTACTTCTGGACATTTGTACTTGAAAGCAAAAAAAAATAATAATAATGAAGCTCTAATTTTAGGTTTTGATTTTTAGAATAATTTTGTTATAGAAATAATTTGAAATTTCGAAATGTAAAGCAAAAGGTTGAGGTTGCAACTTATTTGTATTCTACTGCACTGAAAAAAAATGAGAAATTACTTTTTTCTTTTTCTTGCATTCCTCTCTCTTTAACTTTCTTAATTTTTGCTTCTATTTGCATTTTAACTCAGAATAAACTCTAATAACAAACGAAACAAAGCTCAAGCCATTTTATGAGTAACTTCCTGAAAGCTGTGTCTTTTCATTTTCATTATTTTCAAGAGTTGACAATATAACTGACAATCTTCACATAAAGTGAAGGTTTTCTGATTCAGGAGTTTATTATTTTATTTTATTAGATTTTTATACCGCCGTTCTCTCACTGGACTTAGGGCGGTGAACAGTCAAGAATAAAAACATCACATACAAAATTTAAAATTATTTAAAATTAAGTTGGAGCTGTGGTTGTCGTTCAGTTGCTAAGTTGTGTCTGACTCTTTGTGACCCCACGGACCACAGCACCCCAGGCCCCACTCCCTCGTCCCCCCAAGTTTGCCCAACTTCCTGTTCGTTGCATTGATGACCCTTCCTAACCCGTCTTCTCCTCTTCTGCCGTCCCCTTCTCCTTTGGCCTTCCGCCTTTCCCAGCATCGGGCCTCCTCCAGGGAGTCCTCTCGTCTCATGTGGTGGCCAAAGTCTTTGAGCTTCAGCTTCAGAATCTGTCCTTCCAAAGGATCGACTTTAGGATCGACTGATTTGATCTCCTTGCAGTCCGAGGGACTCTCGACAGCCTTCTCCGACGCCAAGTCTATTTCCAAATTCCAGAAAATTGTGTCTTTAGCAAAGCAAGGGGCACACAATGCACATGATGGGTTTGGGAGTCCCTTGCAGGTGGCCCCAACTGGTCAGGGGTCGGAGGGGCTTCTCAGCTTTGGAAAGGTTTTGGCACCTTCAACCAGTCTCCCAGCCTGAGCACCTCAAAAACCAATGGAGCCATTTCTGCCATTTCTGTGCAGCTCAGGCAAAATCTTCCCAACTTGGAGCCTTCTGGGGGCCTTTGAAGATCAGCCAGCAGATCTGGGCAGCCAGCTGGAGAAAGTCCTTTGACCTGAGTGCCCCCCACCACAAAATCTATTTCTTTCAGAACTGATATCCCAGAGCTCAAAGGGAGGCTGGGCTGAACTGCCCCCCCTTCTACCTCTGCCAGAGAAGAGAGGGCCGAGTGACCCTGGTTTCTTCTAGGCACATCTTATCAATGCCATCAATGCCATCAAGAGAGCCAAAGAAGTAGCTGGTGCTGAGAAGGATAGCCTGGCAAGCTGCCGCTCTGCCCACGAGACCTTGGAGTTCTGTCCTCCCCGGCAGGGGTGAAGACAGGAACCGCCTCGGCACAGAATAGGCCGGCTTGTACTAATTGGCAGGGGCCAATCCGGATGCTGCGGGGCGCCCCTCCCGTAACACCTGCCCATTATTTTCTAAGGGGATCAAACACTGAGAAAGAGGGAGAACTTTGGGAGCCCTGGACAAATAGGAAAGGGAGAGAGGCTGAGCGGAAGAAACAGGTCGTTCAAAGGGAGAGGAGGGTTGCAAGAACCAGCAGGAAAGAAGAGAGAATAGGGGTAGTCCCCTACTTATGTCCAGATTTGAGCCCAAAATTTCTGTTGCTAACCAAGACATTTATTAGGTGAATTTTTCCCCATTTTACAACCTTTCTTGCATGGTTGTTAAGTGAATCTGGCTTCCCCGTTGACTCTGACCCTGGGGCACTGCGACCGTCATAAATATGAGTCCATTGCCAAGTGGCTGAATTCTGATCAGGTGACCCTGGGGATGCTGTCACGGTCCTAAGCGTGACAAAGAGTCATAAATCATTTTTTTCAGTGCAGTTATAACTTTGAATGGTCACTAATCGAACTGCTGTAAGGCGAGGACTGCCTGTAAAGGAAAGAGGGAAACTGGCCCAAAAGAATGGAATTGCAGGGAATGTTCGGTGCAGATGCCGCCACTTCTCAAACTGAAGAAACTCTCCAAAATTGGGTCACTAACATTACCCAATTCAGGGAGGCTGGAACCCAGCGCTGGGATTTACGCCTGGAATCAACCTACTTTCTGTTACACGCCTGTCACTCAAATCCTCCAGGAGGAACATCTCTAGGCAGCAGCAGAAAATGTAGAAATGAAATGGGCTGGAAACTGCTTAGCAGATTTGTTTGAATTTGGGGAGTGTTTTCCCTGCCTGGAAAAGTTAAAGATGAAGGAGTCTCGCTTAACCTCAAAAGGGAGGGGGGCAAGGGGGGGTCTGTCCCACTAAGCTGCATGGAGAAAGAATTCATGGGCCCATCCTGGATGGAAGAGCTGGAGACTCCCTTGAAGGGCAAAATGGGGGAAGCATACTGAGCCCCCCCCCCCATCCCGCTTGGCTGGGTTACTCACTCTGAAGTCGCGAACCTTCAGCCGTCCATGGGGAACAGGAAAGAAGGTGTCAGTCTGAAGGATGAGCGAGCCTGGGGATCCACTCAGCTGCTCCACCCTGCTGATCAGCTGGGCCAGATCCTGCACCCGTGCCTTGATCTCCACATTGGCTGGCATCTACAAGACAATCAGAGATCAGGGGAAGCCAAGGGTGGGGGCCCTGGTGCTCTCTAAGCTCTAAGGGGTTTCCTTGCAGACGTGTCATGACCCAACTAGGTAACATCCTCAGTGCTGGGGGGGCTTCCTCTCTGTTTATATACTAGTAGCTTGACCCATTGGTGTTGGCGGGAGCGTTTCCTTCTTGTTGGTTCCTCAATTAGCCTGGTGTCTATTGCCTGAGTGCTTGTTTGAGTTGGCAGTTCCTTGCTTGGGGCATAAACAGAGAGCAACCCCTCTCTGGCACTGACGAGGCTACCTAGCAGGGTCATGAAACGTCTGCAAGAAAACCTCCAAGTTCAGAGAGCACCAATTTTCCTTCTCCTCCGCCTCCGCTCCGCAAACCTTCCTCCCTTCTAGCACTGCCGAGGCTACCTAGCAGGGTCATGAAACGTCTGCAAGGAAGCCACCCAGCTCACAGAGCACCAGGGACCCTGTGGCTCAATCCTGAGCTACGGCTATTCTCTTCTCTTGCAGCCGAGGATCTTCGGGGGAAATTCCCCTCCAAGGAGCCCAGCCCAGCCCATCCCCCGCCCCTCACCCCCAGCTGCTGGCCAGCGCCTCTCCGCCCTTGTCGGGGCCGAGCAGACGCGGGGGGCGGAGAGGGGGACACCAGGCCGCCTATGAGCCCAATACAGCAGGGGGGACCCAGCCCGGATCTTTCTTCGCGGAGTGGGGGGGGAGCTTCTGCTTCTCCAAACCCCCGGATGCCCCAGACACGTGTAGGTCCCCGCTGGTTCCCCGCCCCCTTCAAGAGGCCCCGCCCCGCAGCGGTGGGGCTGGTGCAGCTGGCAACGACCCCCGCGCAGGTGGCGCGACCGGTCGGGAAAGGCGAACGGAGCCGCCCTCCGGGGACCCAGCGCCCTGCACCACTTCTCTTCGCTCGACTGAAGCGGCGGGGCCGGCTAGGCCGCCTTTTCCAAGGAACGCACCCTCAGCTGCGGGTCGAGTGCGCGTTCACACAAACGCCGCTACACGTGTCGCGACCTTCACCCTCGCCGGGTTCTGCCGTTGCGCGATTGGCGCCGCGGCCGCCTACGTCACGTCCTGCGATTGGGCGCCGTCTCCTCCTTGCCCCGCCCCCTCCGTCCCGGGCCCGAACCGCAGCCCGTCTTCCGCCCCCGGAGCCGCCCCCGGCCAATGGGAGCGCGGGGGCGGGACCGGAGGGGCGGGGCGGCCATCGGTCGGTTTCTGCGATGGAGGCTCCGGACGGAGACGGGCCAGACGGAGACCGAGCCGCGCCCCGCTCGCCCCGCGGCTGCCCGGCCGTCCCCGCGCCCACCCGCCTGCGCGCCTTCCTCTGGTGCCGCGAGTTCCTGGCCGGGGCCTGGCGCCGCCTGGCCGCCCCCGAGCAGCTGGGCATCGTCCCCGTCAGGTGAGCCCCGCCCCGCCCGCGGAACGCCCCGCCACTGGGTGGCCGCCGCAGGCAGATTCCCCCGGGATGAGCCCCGGTGTCTCTCGGCCGGGATCCCTCCGGAGCCCCTCGCGAGGCTCTTCTCCCGCAGCGCCTCCCGTCCCAGGCGGCTCATCCCGGGGAGGAAGCCTCGCACCAAAGAGACCCTCGCGGGGGGGGGGAGGGGGCTGGCTGGGGATTCTGGGAGTTGGAGTCCGGAAGCCACTTTTAAAAGTAGCCAAGGTGGGAGACGCCCCCTCCCCCCGCCCCTCCCCCCGCCCGAGACGCCACAGCCACGCCTAACAGAACACCGGTAGTCCTCGACCTACGACCACAACGGAGGCATTTGTTAAGCTTCCTTGCCACAGCTGTTCAGTGAACGACTGCAGTTGTTCAGTTAGCGCCACGGTTGGTAAGTGAATCCGGCTTCCCCACTGACTCTGCTTGCAGAAGCTGACAAAACCTGACCCCGCCAAGAGTCTGGATTTTGATCCCGTGACCGTGGGGATGTTGCAAAGGGTCGGAAGTGTGAAAAACAGTTACAAGTGCTGTTGTAACTTTGAACAGTCACTAAATGAACTGTTGTAAATCGAGGACTACCTGGAGCAGAGTTGGAAGGGACCAGCCCCCTGGGAGAAGTCAGGGGTGCTGCCTGCGTTCCCAGGGGGAGAGGAGGGGGCTTGTCCTGTCCCACCAGCCCCCAACCTGCCTGTCTCTGCTTCCCCCACAGCGGAGGGCTGAGCAACCTGCTGTACAAATGCTCCCTGCCGGACCACATCCCGACTGCCCAGGAGGAGCCACGCCAGGTCCTGCTTCGCGTCTACGGCGTCATCCTCCAGGTGAGCTTCGGCCGGGCCTTCCGGAAGCTTCCCTTCCGGCCCCGGGATGACCTTTGCCGTCTGCCTGCTCCCGGGGCCCCAGGATATCCAGCCGGGGCTCTTCCACAAAGCAACGGCTTTGTTTAGTTACATATAGTCCTTGACTTACAACAGTTCATTTAGTGACCACAAGTACGACGGCACTGATAAAAGTGACTTATGACCATTTTTCACACCTATGACCATTGGAGCATCCCCATGGTCGAGGGATTTACATGTGGATGCTTGTCAACTGACTCACATTTATGACGGTTGCATGTGTCCCGGGGTCATGTGATCACAGGCAGAGTCAAGAGAGAAGCCGGATTCACTTAGCAACCATGTTGCTAACTTAACAACTGCAGTGTTCACTTAACAACTCTGGCAACAAAGTTCGTAAAATGGAACAAAACTCATTTAACAAATTTCTCATTTAGCAACATAAATTTTGGGCTCAATTTTGGTCATAAGTCGAGAGCTACCTGTACTTAGGAAAACTGATAGGGCCGTTCTGGCTTTGCCACGAGTGGTTGTGCGCCTCCTTCTCACACATCTCCCTCCCTCCCTCCCTCCCTCCGTGTCAGCTGATCAGCGGCCGTGGGCTCCCCTGGCAGGGGAAGAGCTGAAGCAGCCACTCCTGGGCAGTGGATTCTCCCAGACTGGCTTCCGTGGACTGATGACCGCTTGACCGGCCACTTCAGTGCCGTCTCGCTGCAGGGCTGGGGATGGCCAACAGCCTCGAGACCTCTGGCTCCTGGTCTGCTGGGAGGCTCAGGCCCCGGTGAGTCTGTCCTCGGGAGCAGCCCCTCCAATGCTCCCTCTCTCTCCCGCAGGGGGTCGACTCGCTGGTTCTTGAGAGCGTCATGTTCGCCATCCTGGCCGAGCGGGCCCTGGGACCACGGCTGTATGGCATCTTCCCGCAGGGACGCCTGGAGGAATACATCCCGGTAGGTGCCACCCCTTCCCTCCCTGGCAGGCAGGACAGGCTGCAGCGTAGGGCTGAACCTGGCCTGGCACTGCCGCCAAGCCACCTCCAGGCACACTTCTACTTGGCCTGGAATGGGAGAGGGTCTCCTGCTTGAGCAGGGGGTTGGACTAGAAGACCTCCAAGGGCCCTTCCAACTCTGTTCTTCTGATTCCCAGAATCCCATTTTAGGAAAGTGTGAAGAATGGTGGTGAGCATGCGGGTGGGCGGGCTGAGGGGCTTCTGGTTAGCGCCCGTCCTTGCTTTAAGGCGCTCAGGCCACCACCCCAAGCAGAGGGGCAAGGCTGCCCTCACAAGCTGCCCCCAGAGTTGCCTGTTGTGCAGAGGTTTCAACTCAAGTCCAAATTGGACACAGCTCTGCTTTGTGTATAATCTTCTTCGTTTCACTTTCTTAAACTTCTGACTCCAAGCAACTCTGGATGACCGAATTTAAAAAGAGAGAAAACCCCAGAAAGCCATAAAATAGGCAAAACGGAGCCCTCCTCCTCTGGAAACCTAGCAGGAAGAACAGCCTCACATCTCAACCACAAGGTGTGGAGAAACAGCCAGGGCTTTAGGAGTCTAAACCAAGGCCCCCCAACCTTTTGGACCTCTCTCCCGCTCATTCTCTCTGTCTCATCTCTCTTTCTCTCTCTCTCCCACTCATTCTCTTAACTCTCTTTCTCTCCCCCCTCACTCACTCTCTCATTCTGATTCTTTCTCTCTCTGATTCTCTCTTTCATTTTCTGTCTCTTTCTCTCCTCTCATTCTCTTTCACTCTCTCATTCTGATTCTCTCTCTCATTTTCTCTCGCTTTCTCTGTCTCATTCTGATTCTCTCTCTCTCTCTCTCATTCTCTCTTTCTCTCTCTCATCTCATGGGCCAGCCAGTGTCTTGGGGCTGAGAGGAAGTCAAGCATCTCCCTGAGAGACCGAGGTGCGCGGAGCACCAATAAGGGCCAGAAGAAGTGCGGGAGTGAAGCACTACTTGCACTTGCGTGGCATTAGCATTCCGCCTTGGGATATTGGCTCCAGCCAGTGACGCAAAGCAGCCCTCGTCTGCTGCCGCTTGGGACTCGGAGCGGTAAACAGCGACTGGTCCGGGGAGCAGCCGGATTTTGCTCTCCATTGTGGGCACCAGATCGGCCCCCTGCAAGCTCTCGTCTCTCGAGGAGTGCTCGCTGAAGCGGCACGGGAAATTTCGGCCGGGCTCCTTGAGAGACGAGAGCTTGCAGGGGGCCGATCTGGTGCCCACAATGGAGAGCAAAATCCGGCTGCTCCCCGGACCAGTCGCTGTTTACCGCTCCGAGTCCCAAGCGGCAGCAGACGAGGGCTGCCTTGCGCCACCGGCTGGCACTAATATCCCAAAGCGGAATGCTAATGCCACACAAGTGCAAGTAGTGCTTCGCTCCCGCAGCTTCTAGCCATCACAATTGCTGCTTCGGCCCGCTTGCGCCGCCTCCTCCCCCACCACGCAACAGCACCATTATTTCATTCCGGACGGAGAGGGCTGCGCTCCTTTTTGCGGATTGCACGACTGCAAAGTTGCGCATTGCACGTGCCACCCCAGGACAGAGATTTCCAGCCCCGCCCCCGCCAGTCCCATATTCCAGAGCTGCTGTAGTCACACTCACAGGATTGGCCCATTGGTCATCCCGGAGCAGCTCCTCCACCAGGGGGCACCGGCAAAAATACGAAGCTTTCTCCACGGACCACAAACATTTTCTCGCGGACCGGCCCACCGGTTGGTGACCGCTGATCTAAAGGGGGGGATGTTGGGCCTCAGTGTGGCTTTGTGCAGTGCGTGTGTCATGGGTCCTTCGCTCCCAGCCTGGTTTCAAGAGATTTTGGGGGACTTATAAATCAACGTGGCCTCGGGGTCTCCCAGAGGCCTTTCTGAGCCCCTGCAGCCTCTCCTCTCCATCCGCTTCCCCATGATTCTGAGCTCCCCACTCCCTCCAGCCCCCCCCCACGGCCTCAGGGCTGCCCTCTGTCTCCACCCGCAGAGCCGCCGCCTGGTCACGGAGGACCTGCCGGAGGCCAGCATCTCAGGGGAGATTGCGGTGAAGATGGCCCGCTTCCATGGCATGGTGATGCCTTTCAACAAAGAGCCCAAGTGGATGTTTAGCACCATGGAGAGGTGGGTCACCCTTCGGTGTCCTGGCTGGCCCCTCGGCTGCAGAGGCGGCTGGGGCTGCTCCTGGCAAGGCCCACTCCCTGGGCGGGTGGCCTTGCAGCTCTCACCCTGCCAAGGACTCCAGAGGCCGCCTGGGAAGGTGTTTGGGCCTCTCCCCACCTGTCCTCTTCCCCTCCAAGGCAGCGGGAGCCTCCCTTCATCCTCCTCCTTTCCTGGCAGGTACCTGAAGCAGATCTCCGAACTCACCTTTTCCCAGGAGGCCCAGCGGCACAAGCTTAACCGGCTCAAGGCCTACAACCTGGAGGCCGAAATGCACAGCCTCAGGTGAGCAGGCAGCCAGAGAGAGGCCACCTGTGGGGCTGCCAGACTCTGGGCCATCTTTCACTTGCCCCAGCCTGGCTGCTTGCCAGCTTTGCAGTAGTCTCCCCCCCTCCCCCCACTTCCCCCTGGGATCAGGAAAATGCTGCTGGTGGGACAAGGTGGATTCAGAGGCTGGGACCCTCCAGGTTTCACACCCAAAAGACAGCTTTGTATCGAAACTCGGAGGGTGGTGAAGTCTCATTCCCCATGGCTCAAGACCAGCCTCTTGTCTTGTGGTGCCCCTCCCTCCGGAAGGAAAAGGGGCTGAGCTGTCTTCTCTCTTTCTTCCTCTTCCCCAGGATGCTGCTGGAGGCCACCCCGTCCCCCGTGGTTTTCTGCCACAATGACGTGCAGGAAGGTGAGGGCGGCAGAGACTCGGGGCCTCCCCAGCCACCGGACCAAAGCCCAGGAGGAGGTCCTGGCTGGGCTGACAGCCAACTCCCCTCGCCCCCTTTCTCCCCACGCAGGGAACATCCTCCTCCTAGCTGGCCGCCAGGCTTCCTCCACGGACCGGCTGATGCTCATCGACTTTGAGTACAGCAGCTACAACTACCGGTAGGCAGGCCGGCCTCCGCAGCCGGGCAGAAGGCCAAGGGCCCCAGGGAGGAAAGAGGGCGGGCTGCCTTTTCACCCAATGATTTCCCTTGGCCTCTTCTAGCCAAGTCTAAGGAGGGCTTTGACTGCCAACTGGAGATACACTTAGTCCTCGACTTTGGACCACAATTGGGCCCAAGCTGTTTTTGTGGCTAAGTGAGACATTTCTTGCCCCATTTTACGACCTTTCTTGCCACCGTTGTTGCGTGAAGCCCTGCAGTTGTTAAGTGAATCTGGCTTCCCCGTTGACTTTGCTTGTCAAGAGGCCACAAAAGGGGATCACGTGACCTCGGGACACAGCAACCGTCATAAATCTGAGTCAGTTGCCAAGCATCTGAATTTTGATCACGTGACCAAAATGGGGGATGCTGCAACAATCGTAAGAGTGAAAAAATGGCCTTTTTTCAGTGCCATTGGAACTTTGAACAGCCACTAAACCAACAGTCGTAAGTCAAGGACTACCCACAGTCTCCTGGTGACTCCCTGCCTGCAGCCAGAGAGTTTGCTTGGCGAGAGAGAGAGGGAGGGAGGCTTTGCTATTTCAGTTCTTCCAGGGAGTTTCTCTGCTCTCCAGTCCTGCTTTCCGTGAAAACCTCCCCTCGAATTCCCCCAGGCCAGGCCTGGCAGTGACACGCCCCTCATCACAAATTAGCCAATTATACGTATCTTTTCATCTTAGCCCTGATTGGTTTATTGAAGTGACCCCTTTCTGGACCGTGTTTTATACTGCGGTAGAAAGTAACCCAACAGTGCTGGGTTTGTATAACATGCTCTATCACGTGCACACACACACACACACATACAGATCCTGAGCAAAGATTTAAAATGTGCTTAGCGTCTTGATGCTCCGGCCAGCCTTTCACTGGCCTGACTAAGAGCACTGCAGAAACCCAGCAATTCCGTGAAAGTGCCCAGGGGGTTTGCTTGGCGTAGCAGGTGGTGACAACCTGGTTACAGGCATTCCTCGACTTACAACGATCATGGAACCTGCCCATCACAGTCAGAAGTTGTGACAAATCAGAAAACAGACTGGGTTATGGATCAGACCCAAATTTACAACCTATTTACTGGCGGTCATTAAGCGAATCTGTGGTTTGCAATGGGTGCAGTAAATACCGGGTTTTGTCAAAACTCATAAAATGTGGCCAGGTGACTGCAGGACACAGCAAGCGTCTTTAAATGCAGCCATGTCGCTCAGTGCCCAAAGTTTGGTCATGTGACCGTCGAGGGAGGGGCAGCCGTGGGAACTTGGAATCCGGCTGGTAAGTAGCCCCAAGGTTGGACCCTTGTTACTTTGAACAGTTGCTGAGGAATTGGTCGTAAGTCAAGGACTACCTGTGTAGTGTAAGGAGATGTTTGGAGAAACACAGAGATACGCTGAACAAACCCAGTGCTCAGCTTTCTCTTCCTCCTGCAGGGGCTTCGACATCGCCAATCACTTCTGCGAGTGGGTCTACAGCTACACCCACGACGAGTGGCCTTTCTACAAAGCCAGCCCGGAGAACTACCCCAGCCCCGAGCAGCAGGTAGTGGCCCTGGGCTCCTGGGGGAAGGGCGGGGCTGGATTGGAGGGTGGGAGCAGAACCGCTGGCTCAGGAATTCTGGGAGTTGAAATCCGCCGGTCGTGAAGAGGCCATCATTGCCCGTCCCTGGCATCGAGGCCAGTGGAATCCAATGCAGGACCCGAACCTCCGACCTCCAGCCTGGCTGCGGTGCTCATTGTTAACAGTGCACCCTGGAGAATATAGCGGGAGGGACTCCCACGGTCTGAAGGATGCACTCGTGTTTATACATTTCAGGAAAGGAGGAGAAAATAATACACTAAAAGATAGGCAATAGATTTTTCTTCCCTGCCCTTCTAGTGCTTCTATCCTCAAAGAAACAGGATGGCCTTAAGAGCAAGAAACGCATGGCTGACGTTGCCATAGAAGCTTTGATACAGCAGGCCTAGAAGTGAGGATTTCAAGGTTGCCCCGGTTAGCACCCATTCTTTCTACCTTTCCATCTTGCTAACCTGCTCCCCATTCCTGCAAGGATCCGTTTCCCTCCCAGCAGCAGCGGCCCTGAAAGTCTGGAAGACCTGGTCTCTTTGGAAACGGAGTCCTTTCAGCTCAGGTGGCCCTCGAGCCTGCCTGGTCTCTTTGGAACTTGAGCTAGTGAGCCTATAATTTGATCTATTCATTGGTCTTGCTTTCTGCTGTGGGAGTCGTAGTTTAAATGCCCAGGTTTTTCTTCCTTCTCTCCAGGACTGTACATTGCCAACAGCCAACGTGGGTGGAGCCTTGGAGGTCTTCTAGTCTAACCCCCTGCTCAAGCAGAAGACCCTCTACCATTTCAGGCAGAGGGCTGCCCAGTCTCCTTTTAAAAGCCCCCAGTGACGGAGCCCCCACAATTCCTGAAGTCAAGCCTTTCCACGGGTGGATTGCTCTCACGGCCTCCTTGGGTTTAGGCTGCTTCTCTCTTTGCTTAGCTTCCATCCATTGCGTCTTGCGGTACTTTGGAGACTCGCTTGAGCCCCTCTTCTTTGGGGCAGCCCCTCAGATATTGGAGGACTGACATTGTGACGCCTTTAGTCCTTCTCCTCATTAAATATACCCGATTCCTGCAACGGTTCTTCATATGTTTTAGCCTCCCGTTCCTTTGGTCATCTTTGTGGCTCTTCTCTGCACCCTTTCTAGGATCTTTTTTTCTATGGGGGTGAGGTGTTGGGCGGCAGAGCTGATTGATGGATCAATTGAGCATCTTCAGCAAAGGGAAATCTTGCACCTCCTGAGCAGCGACTGTTCAGGAATTGTTAGGAACAGGTTGGGAAAGTCTTCGCCATGCCCAGCCGGAAGCCGCTTCCTCCTCCTTGAATTCCATGGGGTCTCTATCACCGCCCCCAATTTATTTTGGCCCTAGTTGTCCCTGGGATCTCAGAAGCTTTGCCTAGTGGCAGGCAGGAGGCGCAGTTTCAGAAGGTGGTTTGCCTCACCTGTCTCATTTTCCCTCAGCTGCACTTCATCCGGTGTTACCTGGAGGAGGCAGGTGGGAAGGCCGACCCCCCCTCGCCGGAGGAGCAAGAGCGCCTGGAGGCCAAGATGCTTCTGGAGATCAGCCGGTCAGTTGTGAGGGTAGGGGGTGGCCGGAACCACTGCAGCAGCCAGCACCAGCATTTCACCGGCATTTCAGAGCTGTGGCTGTTTCCTTTAAGGCTGGGGGGTGGGCATTGCAAGAGGCTTCGGTCTGCCCCTCATTCTCCTGGGAAATGCTCCCGATTAGAAAAAACTGCCTCTGTGGGGCATGAATGGCAGATACCCCCTCTTCCCCCTTTGGCTGACATTCTCCCCCCCCCCCACTTGCAGGTTCACCTTGGCCTCCCATTTCTTCTGGGGCCTCTGGTCTATCCTGCAGGCCAAGATCTCCACCATTGAGTTTGGCTACCTGGTGAGTGCCGAGGGCTGGTTCCCATTCTCCCTCCGCCCCCCCTCCCCCCCGGCAGGGGCTGGTGCAGGGAAAGGCAACTTCTGGGCCATTTCAATACGGCCTAGAGGGATAAAGGGTTGCTGCTGGCCCCCCAAGGGGTTTCAGGGTGCTGGGCTGCCCCTCCCTTTTCCCAAACCAAACTGGGTCTGGCAGGGAAGGTGGGTCACTTTCCCAGTCCATCATTCCCTCCTGCCAGGAATACGCCCAGTGCCGCTTTGAGGCCTACTTCCAGCAGAAGGCCAGGGGCGACTGACCACTGGCTGGCCAGGGCTGACCTATGGGGCAGCTGGAGCTGAAGGACCAAGACTGGAGGGGTGGCTGCAAGACGCGCTCTCTGCACCTGTGCTTTGGTCTCTGATGCCTGGACTTATTCAATCAACCTGGTTTTTGGGGGCTCCTGTGACGCCCTGCAGGGCAAGCAGCCAACCTCCTTCTGGATGGGGATTGCGGGTGGGGGGTGGGGCAACTTCTCGGTTGCAGTCCAGGTGGACGGACAGGAAGGGTATCGTCACCACGGCCTCTCACGCGTGGGGTGCCTCCTGCTCAACCTCTGCATGACACCGCTGGGAAGCACCGGCTGCAAGGGAACAACCAGGCCCACTGGTGAACTTTGCACGCCTGGGTCTGGTTGCTCACACCTGGCAGTACGAGGCCCACTTCCCCCGCTCCCCGCTCAGCTGCGTTCCCATCCTTGGTCTTGGAGGGGGCCACATTTCCCCATTCCAGACGGGTGCAGCTTGGTGGGGGGGTTCATCCTTCACAAGACGAACCATTGCGCTCTTCATCCTGTGCACCAGTTGCACCCTCTGCCTTCCCTTCAGACAGTCACTCATGCCCTGCTCACCTCACAGTTAATTACTGCAATGCACTGTAGGTGGGGCTGCCCTCGAAGACCCCTTTCTTTAGCCCCTGGTAAAGAAAGCCGTGGTGCAGTCTCATGGGCACCTCTCATGTGCCCTTCCGTCACCATTGGACGTGAGCTGTGCCAGCTGCCAGCCAGCGTTCATTGCCTCCAAAACTCTGCAGGTCAGAGAGCTGGAGGGCTGCTTGTCTCCGGTCATTTCTGGAAGGGATATCCGCAAGTCCCCCACCCCCCATTAAGCACTGCCACCTTGTGGGACCCGGGAAGCCTTGCTTCTCTCTTGGGGCCCCCAACTCTGCCCCAGGCTCCTCCAAAGATAAAGACGGGGGGCCCCTCGGGTCCAGAAAGCATTGAAACCTTGGCTTTGGTTCCAGGCCAGGGGGCCGTTTATTATACTCAGTGCGCCCCGTTTTGTCCTCTTAATTCTGTCACTGATTTTACTCTGGGCTACTAAATCAATGAAATGTTCAGCATGGAGGACTCCGAAGACCACCCCCCACCCCCATGAGCTTTTCTGCTATCCGTTCTCAGGGCAGTTCATCCCTGAAGCACTGGAATAGAGCTGTGGACGGATGCTTTGCACTCTTGGTCAGAATATTGTACAAAATAAAAAATGTTCATTTGTAGAAAGCTGCATTTCACCATCATGTTTTATTTATGAATGAACAATGAATCTCACCATTGGAGGCAACTCCGGGTGGCTTCACCTTTTCATCCTCTTGAAAAAGGCGGAGGAGGGGTCTGAAGGTAGAGAGTTCAAAAGGGGGGTGGAGGGAGGGGGTCTGAAGGTTTGTGGTCCAGCAGCAGCCTTCGGGCAGGGCAGCCAAATGCTCCCCTCTCCCTACACAAGAGGAACAAGGACTTGACCTGGGGGCCCTGCCTACGTTGCAGAGATGGGAGGACCTGACTGCCCAGAGTGGATCGAGAGAAGCCCTTGCCAATTTCCCAGGGCTGGGTCCCGAGGAGAGACCAACTAGTGGACAGGCACCAAGAGGCAAGCTGAATGCCAGCTCCATTCGGCTCTCGCCAGGCCTGCGAGAGCCACAGTGGGAGGGCCACAGGTGTCTGGCTGCAAACCACTGGGGAGGGGGCTTCTACCCGCAGCTTTTCTCAGTAGATCCCAAAATCCACTCCACCCGAGGGTCCCTGTTAACATCCCTATTCCAGCCAAGGTGAGCCACCCTTGCTATTCAGTCCACCGCTGTTTATCCTGCCCCTCCAGGGATCGGCCAGCCCAGCTCTGATGCCCTCCAGATTTAGAGGGCTGCAAACCTGCCAACTTCCCCGATCCCCCTCCCCGATTCGGATTCCTATTTTTACAGCCTTCTGCCTAATTCTAGAAGCCCAATTTCGGGAGCAATTGCTGAGCTCCAAGCAAAAGAAAGCATACCTGACCTTCCCTAATCCATCCCTGAGCTTTCTGTAAACAGCCGTCCAAGGCCAGCCTGTCTCCTGCTTAAGCCTTGTGCACACGGTGTCCTTGGTTTCCTCCAAGGACACAGACAGGTGCGGCTGGCTGGCTGGCAGGGCCACGCCCAGAACAGCGGAATGAAGCCTCAGGGTAGCCCTTTTTAATCTTGCAGCCTTTGAGATGGGTGGACTTCAACTCCCAGCATTCCCCAGTCATCATGCAACTCACAAATCTTTGTGTCAGCTAAGCCAGCAGAGACATTGCTACAATATCTGGGGATAAGGTGGGTCCAGATTCCCTGCTGGAGGAAGGGGGGAGAGCCAATTCCTCAGCTCCAGCTTATGAGGCTTCAGAGGTGGACTCCAACGTCCGGAATGGACTGACCGAGTCACCCAAAGAAGAGGACAAGATAGGCATATTCTCAGATATGGGGTGGGTTGACAAAGTCCCAACACATAGTTGTGTTAACAAGAACAGAGGTGTGCAAGTACATGCTCAGCCCCCCAAGTGGGCAGAACCCCATTAGCCAGCAGGAGAACCGGGGGAGAATGTTCTCCTCCAGCAGGATCTTTGGACAAAGGCCAGAGAGACACCAGTCCAAAATGGCTCAGCGGATTGCCAATGCAATTCAATGCCTTAACAGAGGGATAGAGTCAAGATCACATGAAGTTCTACTACCACTTTACAAAGCCTTAGTAAGACCACACTTGGAATATGGCATCCAGTCCTGGTCGCCATGATACTAAAAAGATACTCTGGAAAGAGTGCAGAGAAGAAGAACAAAAATAATTAGGGGGCTGGAGGCTAAGAGATAGGAAGAATGGTGGCAGAAATTTGGTAGGTCTGGTCCTGTGATGGCAAACCTATGGCAAGCGTGCCAGAGGTGTCATGCAGAGCCCTCTCTGTGGGAACGCGTACCATCGCCAGCTGCTCTTCTGGTTTCCGGCACGCAAAAACGTCCTGAAAACATCCCGAAAAACTTCCTGAAAACAGCCTGAAAATGGCCCCCAAAACAGACATGTGCGTGCGTGCCTCAGCTGGTCTTCGGGTTTCCGGTGCTCCGGAGCGCATGCACGAGCGTTCCTGTTTGGGCACTCGGTGCCAAAAAGGTTCGCCATCCCTGGTCTAGTTGTGGGTGCTTCAAGGCTTCCCAAGAGACTGGACAACCACTGGTCTGAAATGATACAGGGCCTCCTGCTTGAGCAGGAGGTTGGACTAGAAGACCTCCAAGGTCCCATCCAGCTATTATTATTCTATTCTGTTCCATTGTCCTGCCCTGCCCTATCCTGATTGCTCTGTTTTACTCCTATCCCACTCCATTCCGTTCTCAATAGACCAAAGACCCAGAGGGGCCATTTGACAGAGAAAATGGGCTGAATAACTGCAGGTGAGATCCAGGTAGTCCTCGCTTAGCAACCGGTCCCTTATCCACCATCCAGAGCTACTGAAGGCCCCATTCTGGAGCTCTTATGGCCGCTTCAGCCACCTCTGACCCCATTTGGATGCTGGGCAACCATTTTTCACCCTCCTGACCCACAGCTGAACTCAGCATTTCCACTGCTAAGCGAGGCTATTATAAAGTGAGCTTTCACCCCTTTTACAACCCCTCTTGCCACACTTGTTAAGTGAATCTGGCTCCCAGAAGGGGAGTGACTTGGCTTCCCAGAAGGTCGCAAAGGGGGACCACGTGATCCCAGGACCATCATGAGTCACTTGACCCTGTGACCGTGGAGATACTGCAATTGTAAGTATGAAAAGCAATCATAAGTCACTTTTTCCAATGCTGTTGTAACTTCGGTCACTAAATGAAGGGCTGTAAGTTGAGGACTACTGGTGGGTAACCTTAGTAGGAATTCTTGATCTCCTGCCTTTCATTCCTTCTCAATTTGCTGATGCTGCTTCTGTTCTTTTTTTCTTTTCCACCCGCCCCACCCCCAGGCAAGGGCTCCACTCGGGCCTGGGGCTGGTGGGGCCTTTGCAGGACGATGGGCTCCTGCGGCAATTAGCAGCAGAGGAAAAGGCCCAGCAGCAACATTCACACACCCCATTGCAATCATGTGGGGGGTTATTTGAGGCTTGGTGTGTGCCACAATCTCAGATACCCCCCCCCAATGGGCTGTGTCCAGAGTTGTGGGCACCCAGCCTCTTGCCTGTTTAGAGGCCGGGTCTCCTGGGCCCCCAAGCTCAACAGCTGCAATTCAGACCAACCGTGAAATCCCCTTTGGAGGGCAGCAGTTCCCTTGGGGGGGGGCTGGGAGAGGCGAGGGGTTGGGGAGAGGCTGGCTGGCAGCAGGGGGGGCAGCCCAGGACAGCAGCTGTCCTCCCCTCCTCCCAGCCAGCCGCCCTCTCACCCAAATTCCAGCCCCTATTTATAGCACAGGGGGCCTGGCGGGACAGCCTCCTTGTTCCCGGGTGCAGCAGCCTCACGTTTTGCAGCAGAGCAGTTGCGGAGCCCCTCAATTCTGCCCTTGTTGTGCCAGGCAGGGGGCGCGTCCCTCTTGCCAGCCCTCGCTTGGCCTCTGCCACCTGGAAACCTGCCCAGGAGCTTTCCATCCTTCAGCCTGGTTTGTTGGTTAGGCAACAAATAGATAACGAAGGGAACCCTGGCTCAGCATGGGCCCAGGCGGGGCATCAGGTTGAGGGGCTCTGCTGGGGGAAGGGCTGGGTCCTCCCCCCCCCATTTGCAGCTGACCTTTAACCTGCAGCTGAGGGAGCCCCTCGCAATTCTGCCCTTCTCAGGTCTGGCCGCTTCCCTGTGCAAACGGCTTCTTGCACACCGGAAGAGCCGCGCTTCCCTTCCCCTGAGCCATTTGCTCCCTCGCTTACCCCGTTGGCTGCATGAACAGCCCGCAATGGCCCGCCAGCCGCCCCGGAGCACCGGTGGCCTTTGCTCCCTGGCCTGCCTCTGGTCCGGGAGGTAGGGAAGCGCTCGAGGCCTAAGCAGGGCACGGGTAGCCCTGGTGACGCCGGGGCCTCCCGGAAGGGCTCAATCGGACACGCGGACCAACTCAAGCGAGGCGAGGCGATGGGCTGAGCAGGGGGCCCGAGGGCTCCGCTGGGCCTTTGGCCGACCTGGGATGTGCGAGCGCCGGGACCCGCTCCTCGCCCGGGAAGCCCTGCGCCCGAGGGACGGGGGGGTCAGGCCCGGAGAGAGGCGGCGGGGAACCTGCCCAGTGCCCGCCGTGCCCGAAGCGGCGCAACGGGTCGTGGAGGGCTCCGGACGCCGCAGGCGGAGGGGGGGCGCCGGGCCTTTGCATTGCAACCCTGCCCAGGGTCACAGGCCGCCCAGCCCCGTCGGGACGCCGGTTGCTTTGCGCGCGCCTCCCTTCTCTTCTCTTCGGAGCCTAACCCAAAAAAGGAAAGGCGGGGGAGCCGAAGCGTCCGGGGGCGGGGACGGGGCCTGCGCGACGGTTGGCCGGAATCCTGGGGCCGCCGCGCGCAAAGGCCGCTGGAAAGCAACGGGAGGCGGCGGCGGCGGCGGCGGTTTGCACGCGGAAGCCCCCGCCCCGCCCCAAAGGAGAAGCCCCCCCGGCCAGCTGGCCGGGGAAGGGTCTGGGCCGCAGAATGGGGAAGGGGCGGGCCAGGCGGAGAGCGACGTGGCGGAGGCGGGTGGGGCGGTCCGTCCTCTGGGCAAACGGGCTGCGGAGTCCCGGTCGGCGCCTCGCTTTGCTCGCTCAAGCAAGCTCAGAGGGGAAAGACCGTCGGGGAAGAGCCAGAATCCTCGCCAGGGACCCCCAGGCGAGACCGGGTCGCCTGGGATTAGAAATTCCGCCTGGAGACCCCCGGAAGCTCCCCGCGTTCCTTCAGCCCCCCCCCCCCGCACTCCCTCCCGTCGGAGGAGGCGACTGGAGCTGCTTTAGGTGCTGGACGGAGCGGGCAGGGGTCGCGGGTCCGCCTCCCGCCGCCCAGGAGAGACGGGGGAGGGGCTGGAGGCGCCGCCCGCTTCCTCTTCCCAACTAGGGCGGCCGCCGCCGCCACCACCGGTGTCCGGTTACAGGAGGGCCGCCGCGTCCGATCGGGGGGAAGGAAGGGGCCAGCGGGGCGCGGCGACCGGGCTTTTCCTCCCGCGCGGACAGAGCAGCCTCCCCGTCCGGTCGGTGAGCTCCGGGTCTGCCCTGGGGGCGGGGGTCCCTGGCCCTTCGGCTCGCGCGGCGTGGCTCGCCCGGGGAGGCAGGAGGGGGCTCCGGCTCCGGTCCCCTCCCCCCGCCGCCGCCCAGAGCCGCTCAAGGGTCCCGCGGAGGGGGCTCCGAAGATGCCAGTGAGAAGTCAGGATCCAACCTTCTTCACCTTGGGAAGGTTGACGTTGGGAGCCCGATGAGTTTCCTGGCCAAAGTCCTAAGGCCCCCATTCCAAAAGATTTGCTCCTTTTAGGGTTTTGGATGCCTGAAGTCCCCGCCCCCCCCAGCCCTTGTTTGTCCCAGCTGCAGCCCCCCAGGCTGTCTTTGTGGGGACGCCCAAGGGAGGGGGAGGGTCTCACCCTTCTGGAGCAGAGCGCCTGAGGTGGCTTTCCTCGGGCAGCTGCGCTGGCAGAATCCGGGGGACGGGGAGGTCTGGGGGTCCTCTGGAAATCCCTTGGTGGGGTCTTGCTCAACAAGCGGCATCAGGGGGCAAGCCTGGACTCCAGTTTCCTGAGGGGGGGATGCAGCCCAAGAGGGTGGGCTGGCTGGGTGACAGCCTTCTCTTGATCTCCAGCAGGATGGGGGGGGGTACGACACCTGAAAATCCTAGGCTGCAAAGGAAAGGCCACTCCAGCAGTCTGTGGATTGAGGAAGGGTCTTCTGGAGGATGCGGAGGGTTGAGACACCTGCTGCCAGGCTCCGCCTCAGACCTGCTGTGAGGAGGCCGGTCACCTGGCCCCCCTGCGTAGAAATGCTGTGCCAGCTGTGAAGATTGTCCCTCCCCACTTCTGGATTGTGGCCAAGCGCAAAGAAGGATGGATTTGGGTGGATGGAAGGAAGGAAATAAGGAAGAAATGAAGGAAAAGAAGGAGGGAAAGAAGGAAATGAAAGAAAAGAGGGAGGGAGGGAGGAAGGAGGGATGGGAGGGTGGGTGGAAGGAAGGGTGGAAGGAAGAAACGAAGGAAAAGAGAAGTAAGAAGGAAAGAAAGTCAGGGTTCCTGAGTCACCTCAACTAGAATGGCTTCCTCCTGCCTGCTTCCTCCTCCCCCCCCCCTCCATCTCCCTCAATTCGCACCCGGGGTGGGGAGGAGGCAGCAGGGATGGAGGGGAGAATTCTGACGGGGCATTGAGATAGTTCTTACCTAGAATAAATAATAAAGACTTCAGAGGAAGGGGAGGCAGTTCATAATCCTTGGGGGGGGTCGGGGTGCTCTCTGTCACGAGCGTCCTCGAGGGCCCTTCTCCCTCCCAGTTGGGTCTCCCCTCCTTCCCGGCTAGGGCGCCCACCCACCCTGCGCCTGATGCCAGCCTGGAATGCCAGCCTCACGTGACGGAAACAGCCTCTCCAGCCAAGCGGCTCCTTGTGTAAACAGACGGGTGGCTGCAGATCAGCTGGCGGGGGAGGGAGGGAGGGAGGGAAGCTTTGCCCCCAGAGTCAGCCCTCATGGCAACCTTGACCCTGGTCCCTGCGTGTTTCCCCACAGGCCTAGGGGGGAAAAGGAGCAGAAGAGAGAAGGAAGCCCTCAAGCTCTGCCCCCCCCCACACACACACACACTTTCCCAGGCTCTGCCTAGAGGCTGCTGCTGACACTGAGCCTAAATCCACCTTTCCAGGTTAGCGGGATGGGGGGGCTGGAATGGGGAGGGTTTGGCTCACTGGAGGAGCCCCTTGTGTAGACCCACATAGACTCCTGAGCTGCGACCCATGGAACGACGTGGACAAGGGGTCAGGCGGAGAGGCACATGGGTGGTAAGGGAGGGGAAGCCTCCAGCAGAGGATTCCAGTTTGGGGAGCGAGAGGGGAGAAAACGGGGGTCCAGTGATGAGAAACGGTTTCTGGGGAATTCCTTGTAGTGCTGGCAGCCAGCTAGGTGGACGGTTTCCGGGGTCTCCTGGGCGCCCTTGTCCTCTTCCCCAAGGAGGTCTTGCCTCCCCCTCAGAGGCAGAATAGCCCCGGGGGGGGGGAATAGTGCTGGGGGGGATGAGGTGAGGCAGTGCCCCCCCACCCCGGTTCCCTTTTGCAGAGCAGAGTCTGGCTGTAGGGTCCCTGCCCTCGGGGACTCTTCTCCCCCACCCTTCCAGCAAGGCCTTCTTCACAGGAGTGCACTCTGCACATGCTCTGAGGGCTCTGCATGTGGAGGCACTGTATTTCTTTCCTTCCAGGGTCAATGGGATTGGAATGGGAGAGGGGAGGGGAGGTAGTAAGCTAAGTCCCACCAAGTTGTGTGAACCTCCCAAGGCGAAGCAGCAACTGGGTGAAGACCCCTGCCCAAATTCCTCCTCCCAGGCAAGATGGCGGAAGCCCACCAGGCGGTCGCCTTCCAGTTCACGGTCACTCCGGACGGGGTGGATTTCCGGCTGAGCCAGGAAGCCCTGAAGCAGATCTACCTGTCGGGCCTCCATTCCTGGAAGAAACGCTTCATCCGGCTCAAGGTCAGCTGGGAGGGCACACGGAGGAGGGGAGATCCTGGCAAAATTCGGGCAGTCCCCCCTCCATGCCTGGGGTCTTGAGAGTGAGCCAGGAGCCAGACCTTGGCCTGGCTGCTTTCCTGGGAGACCCCTCCCCTTCCCTGGCAGGCTCGGCATCTGGGGCTGGATTTGAGGGTTGCCCCACGGTCCACCCTCCTTGCTGGGACCACCCCACTTCTGCCAGGGACCCCAATTGTGTGGTTGCTCGCCTGGCTTTTACTCAGCAGAGAAGGGGGAGGCAGAGTTGCCCTTCGCTTGGGGGTTCTCTTCCCCTGTTTTTAGAGGTATGGGGGGCTTCCAAATCCCTCCCTCTGACAGGGCCGATTTCACAGAACAGCTTCCTGACCGGGGTGTATCCTGGCTCCCCCTCCGGCTGGCTGGCCATCACTGCCATGACCGTGGGCAGCACGTGGGTCCACGTGGACCTCTCCAGGGGACTGATCAGCAGAATCCAGAGGCACCTGCTCACCAGGTGAGCGCCAGTCCTGACCCCTCCCTCCCAGCGCCTGGCAGGGGAAGCACTCCAGAGCAATGTAGCTTCTGGCCCTTTGCAAGGGGGCCGTCTGAGGTGGGGTGATGGGGGGGCTCTGGGAAGACCTGGGGGTCCTGCAGCTGCAATCCCACCCTCTCAAGAGCTCAGTGCAGCGTTGGGGAGGGGGGTTGGAGGCCCAGGGGGCAGGGGAACTCCTGAAGGCAGCCGTGTCTTCCCAAGGTCTTACCCCCTCCCTCAAGGACCCTGCTTCCCCCCAGGGAGCCACCTTGACCTCTGAGCGTGGAAGTCCTCCCCCTCCTTTCCTGGGACAGCAGGGGCCTTGGAAGCTGTAAAGGATCTCAGAGGTCATCAAGCCCCCCCCACCTGCATATTGCACTCTCCTACACCATCCCCGACGGATGGCTACCCAGCCCCCCTTTGCAAACCTCCAGTGAGGGGACGCCCCCTCCCTCCAGCCACTCACCTGGCCTGCCCAGACCACCGTCCAGAAATCCCCCCTCCCTCTGTGTCCCTCCAGCTGCAGCTGCTACTTCAACCTCCGCCAGCAGACCCTGCTCAGTGCCCTGGTCTTCTCCACGGGCGTCTGGGTCCTGGGCATCTGGCTGCGCCGCCAGATGTTGAAGCTGCTGCTGTCCTACCACGGCTGGATGTTCGAGCCCCACGGCAAGACCAGCTTCAGCACCAAAGTCTGGGTGGTGAGGCCCCGGGGTCCAAGTGGGGCCCTCTCTGGCAGGGGAAGGGAAGCCTTGCCCTTCAGCTCCGTCTGGCTCTCCACAAGAAGAGGGGGCCCGGCTAGGGGCTGAGCGTGGTGGGCCAGGGGCCAGGGCCTGCCCCCTCCCCGCCTGACCGCCCTCCCCTCGCAGGTCTTGGTGAAAGTCATGTCCGGGCGCCACCCGCTGCTCTACAGCTTCCAGACCTCCTTGCCCAAGCTGCCGGTGCCCAGCGTGGGGGACACCATCCAGAGGGTAAGGGCCCAGCTGCCCTGAGCCGGAAGGGCCTCTTAGAGGTGTCGGGAGAAGGGGGTACTGCCTTGACTGTGGGTCAGGGGCTAAAGGGTCAGCGATGGCATGGGGGCAGGGAGGGTTCCCTAAGTGCCTCCTCCATGTCTGAGGGGGTCTGCCTGCAGTCCCCTGCTTCTTGCCTCTTCCTGCCGGGAGGGAGGGAGGGGGGCAGGCAGTGCCCCAGTTGCTGCTTCTGGCTGGGTGGGGCTTGGGAGCCTCCCAGAGGGGAGGCCACAACAGACCCAGAGTGTCGTGCCCCAATTTGAAAGCGGGGGCTCCATATTCCCAGAGAGAAGAGACCCCTCCTCCCAGTCCGGTCCGTGGGGCTAAAGCAGAGGCTGCCTGAGGCAGTGGGGCTTGTGCTGATGCTGGGGACCCACCAGTCTCACCCTCCCCCTTCCGCCACTGCCCAGTGGTGCCCTGGGACCCTTGCCCAGAGTCGCGGTCTCTGGGTCCAGGTGGGCCCGTGGGGGGTCGCAAGTAGTGGGCCCCAGTGCCCCTTGCTTTGCCCGCAGTATCTGGAGTCTGTGCGGCCCTTGTTGGACAAGGAGAAGTTCGAGCAGATGGACAGCCTGGCCAGGGATTTCCAGCAGAAGACGGCCCCCCGCCTCCAGAAGTTCCTAGTCCTCAAGTCCTGGTGGGCCACCAACTACGTGAGTTCCTGCATCCCCCCCCCCCACAAATCCATGGCTCGGCATGGGGCCCCTGGTCCTTGGAGCCCGGCCTGTGGAGTGAGCCTCCCCCAGGAGAGGGCCCCCACCCTGGCAGCCCCCTAAGGAAGCCCTTCTCTCCCACAGGTGAGCGACTGGTGGGAGGAGTACATCTACCTGCGGGGGAGGGGCCCCATCATGGTCAACAGCAACTACTACCTCATGGTGAGTCTCAGCCACTGGGGGGCTGGGTCAGAGCCTGGCCGGGGGGTGGGGGGGGCTCCCCTGCCTGCCTGCCAGGTCATTGGCTGTTCCCTCTCTCCTCCCCCCCTCCCCCCGCAGGACTTTCTCTACATCACCCCCACGCCCATCCAGGCTGCCCGAGCAGGCAACTGCGTGCACGCCATCCTGAAGTACCGACGCCAGTTGGACCGGGAAGAGCTTCCGCCCGTGAGTAAAAGGTTTTGGGGGAGGGGCTCCACACACAGCACTTTCCCAGAAGCCTCCTAGAGGAAAAGGTGCCCCCTCCAGAAAGGCCTGCCTGCCCCCTGGCAAAGGGTGCCCGGGCAAGGCTCCGCTTCCCTTATCCAGAGAGCCTCCCTGGGCTTGGCTGGGTTTAGGGGCTTCTTTAGAATTCCCTCCCCCCAAACTAAAAGGATCTGTTTCTCTGCTGGAAAGAGAAATTCTCCTTGCTGCCAATCGTAGCGCCCCTAGGGAAAGGAGCTGGGGGAGGGTCCCCTCCTGCCTACTTCTCTGCCACCCCCTCCCCTTGCAGAGACTCTGGTCCGCCTTGCCCGGTGCCCCTTCTCTGCTCAGACGCACCCAGGCTTCGGCCTCCTAACGCCAGGCTGAGCCCCCCGCAGCCAAGGCGCCCGAACCCCTCGGCCCGTTTCTGCCCCCAGGTGATGGCGCTGGGAGTGGTGCCCATGTGCTCCTACCAGATGGAACGGATGTTCAACACGACACGCATCCCTGGCAAAGAGGCAGGTGGGCAGCGCTGGGGGAGGAAGGCGCCAAGCGTCCCAACTTTGATCACATGACCCCAGGGATGCTGCCGTGGTCATAAGCGTGAAAAACGGCCGTAAGACACTTTTTTCAGTGCCATGAACGGCCACTAAATGGGTAGCTGTAAGTCGAGGATCATCTGTAACCACTTTGGCCTGAAATCAGCAACTGACCCAGATGGGGAGTGGGGGAGGGGAGGCCCCTGGGGGGAGATCGGCCAGTCCTCCCTTTCAACAGAGAGGCAGGAGGATTGACCCTTGACCTCAGGACCTCCCACCCTTCTTCAGGCCCATGCCAGGCCCCTGGAGCGGGGAAAAGGGGGCTGGCTGGTTTGTGGGTCAGGACCGTGGAGCAGAACTGCTGCCAGCCAGAGGTCAGGCCCCATTGCCCTTCAGGGACCACCGTGAGGGGGGGCAACCTGTCACTCATCCCCCCCCTCACCCCCCCCCCAGATTCCCTCCTGCACCTGGCTGACAGCAGGCACCTGGCAGTCTTCCACAGAGGGCGCTTCTTCAAAGTATGGCTCTACCACGGGGGGAAGCAGCTGCCACCCCGGGACCTGGAGATGCAGTTCCAGCGCATCCTGGACAACCCCTCCCCTCCGCAGCCGGGGGAACTGAGGCTGGCGGCCCTCACTGCAGGGAGCAGGTAGCCCGTGCGGGAGGGGGCCGGCGGGAAGAGGGAGCCGCCCCCTGCAGTGGGGGAGTGGGCACGACCACGGGTGCCCGCATGCGCCCGGAGCCCAGGCCCACCCTGGAGGCATGCATGGCAGCCAGGGCCCCCCTCCTCCCCACCTCCAGGGTGCCCTGGGCCGAGGCCCGTGCCAGATTCTTCAGCCGGGGCAAGAACAGGACATCGCTGGACTGCATCGACCGAGCCGCCTTCTTCCTGGTGCTGGACGAAGAGTCGCAAGGCTTCAGCCCCGAGCGGGAGGAGAGCCTCAGCGACTACGCCAAGAGCCTCCTGCACGGGCGCTGCTATGACCGGTGAGGGCATCCGGCTTCAGTTGGGCTGGGATGGCACACGGGGATTATTTATACCCTGCCTTTGCTATTTTCACAAACTGCTCAAGGCGGTTGAATCTATCCCGCACTCTTTCCTCCTCCTCCTCCTCCTCTTTTCCCCACAACAACAACAACCCTGTGAGGTAGGTTGGGCTGAGAGAGAGGAACTGGCCGGCTTTCGTGGTTAAGGCAAGACCTGAACTCACAGTTTGTTGCTTTCTAGCCACTAGACAGAACTGTTCCCTCCATCCTGGACTCCACTGTTTTCCTTTCAGGGGCTGGGCCCCTCCTGGGCTCGGGCAGAGAGCAAGAAGGGGGGCGGGACCGCTTCCTGTGCAGGGCATCTTGGTCCTGGGAACTCTGCACCCCTCCCCCCCGACACCCCCGTAGAGGGGAGGGCCTCCTCCTGGCCTCTGGGGCTTCTGGGGGTTGCCCGCAGCCCATGCCAGCTTTGGTGCAGGTGGGCTCTCTTCCCCAGGTGGTTCGACAAGTCCTTCACGCTGGTGGTCTATCCCAACGGCAAACTGGGGGGCAACGCCGAGCACTCGTGGGCCGACGCTCCTGTCATGGGGCACCTCTGGGAGGTGAGCGGCCCTGTCGGTCTCCCTGGGGGGGGTCCCTGCCAAGGGCCACAGCCTGTCCATTTCCTCAGCACTGCTTGGGGACAGGCTGGCTAAGGCTGATGGGAACGGGAGTGGGAGGCCAGAGCAAGCTGCCTTTTCTCTCCCTCCCTTCCTTCCTCTCGCTGCCCAGTTCATGCTGGCGACAGACCAGATCCAGCTGGGTTACTGCAATGGCGGCCACTGCCACGGGGTGCCCAACACCGATCTTCTCCCCCCGCAGCGTTTGATGTGGGACCTTCCAGAAGAGGTGGGTCTGGTGGCTGTCCAGAGTGGGGCCACTGAAAGGCGCTCAGTGGGAAGAGGGTGGGTTCTTCCCCTGCCCCTCGCGAGAACTACTCTGCCCAGGAAGCAGGTGGGAGACCCCCACAACAGGCTCCATTCTGAAAACATCCCTCTGGGGGTGTGATGGTTGTCGAGGGGCTCCTTGGAACAAAGAAACTCTGCCCAGCCTTAGGCTCCTCAGTTAGGATGGGGCCCGTGAGGCCATCCAGTCCAGCCTCCTGTTGAGTGCAGAGATCCCCGTTAAAGCCTCATGGCTGATTCAAGGAGCAAAGACCTCCCTTATAGAAGGCTGGCACAGGCTGGCACGCCAGAGAGCTACTCTGGGTCAAATGGGACGTTGTGGTTGTGGGTAGTCAGGTTGTGGGTAGTCCACCGTAAACGTGGTACGCTTTGCAAGCCAGAAGGTGGTTTATTGATTTCTTCTGGTGTGCTACAAAGACCCCGGGATGGCATTCTGCTGGCACAGGGTGAGGGTTCATCCTCGGCTCCTCTCCATTTGGCTGGAGAAATTCACACAGAGGGAGGGAGCCCCTCCCGCCGGGGCTCCTGGATGCCCCCCCCCGCCCTCCCGCCTGCAGTTTCAGGCTGCCTCTCCCCGCAGTGCATCCAGACCATCGATGCGTCGTACAGCGAGGCCCGAGCGCTGGCGGAGGAAGTGGACTTCTGCTGCTTCTGCTTCAGCGCTTTCGGCAAAGGGCTGATCAAGAAATGCCGGACCAGCCCCGACAGCTTCATCCAGATCGCCCTGCAGCTGGCAAACTTCCGGGTGAGGAGGGGGCCCCAGGCTCTCAGGCTGCCAAGGGGAGCTACGGGGAAGCCATGGTCGTGGTGAGGGTTTTGTATTCCTCATCCAGCTCCTCCTCCTCCTGCCCCATCCAGGACAGGGGCCACTTCTGCCTCACCTACGAGGCCTCCATGACGCGGCTCTTCCGTGAGGGCCGGACGGAGACCGTGCGCTCCTGCACCAGCGAGGCGACGGCCTTCGTGCTCAGCATGAGCGACCCGAACTGCAGCGTGAGCCCCCCGCTCGTTTGGCCCCACCCTACCCCACCTGCAGCCTGCCACTGCCTTTCATGGGGCGTCGCAGAAGCCCCAGAGAGCCTCGGGAGGGGGTGCAAAGTGGCATCTCCCGCCCAGCCCCAGGAGGATGGGGGTGCTTTCCCCGAAAGGGGTGGGGTGAAGGTTGCGGTTCCAGGGGATCCCACGGATCGCAGCCTGGTGGTTGTCCAGCTTTTCTGCTATGGGCACCCACCACGGGCAGTGGCCGGAATTAAACTCCAGGGCATTTCAGACGCAGCTGCCTGGTGCCCCCTTGCACAGTTGCCTCTCCAGCCGTCTGGCCAGGGGGAGGATGGGTGTGCCGAGCAGGTGGGAAACTTCGACACCTCCAGAGCTCTAAACTTGGGCTCAGTAGGGCTGCATGGAAATGGTGCCCCCGTGAACGTGGGACCCCCTAAGCAAGGGAAGCTCCTTCATCACTCGGAGGAAGATGGGGAGGGGGCTTGTGGTGGGATCCCGATAGAGGCAGGGTCAGGATAGAGAAGGGAGGCTGGGGAAAGGTGGCCCAACATGACTCTAGCACAGGAGGCGTCTTGGCAGCGCCTGAAACTGCCCACCCTGGAGGGGCCAAACAGCTGATCAGGCTGGGCATCACCCTCTTCTCCCCCCCCCAACCTGGTCTCCCTGTAGCCCCTGGACCGGCTGCAGCTCTTCCGGGCAGCGGCCGAGAAGCACCAGCAGATGTACCGCCTGGCCATGACGGGGGCCGGCATTGACCGGCATCTCTTCTGCCTCTACGTGATGTCGCGCTACCTCGGGGTGAAGTCTCCCTTTCTGGACAAGGTGATGGGGGGACCTGGCCGTGGGGCCCCAGGCTTTGTGGGGGGCTCTGCAGGTGGCCGCCCTGTGGGGCTGCGGTTTGAGAGGGAAGAGAAGCTGGCCTTGCTGGGGCTGACCCGTCCTCTTCCCCCCCCCTCCACAGGTGCTGTCCGAGCCCTGGCGCCTCTCCACCAGCCAGACCCCCCAGCAGCAGATCAAGATGTTCAGCCTGGAGGCCCATCCGGACTACGTCTCCTCTGGCGGGGGCTTTGGGCCGGTGAGGGGGGCCGGCCAGCTGGAGCAGGGGGGGGGAGGCAGGGAAGGGACAAAGGCTGTGCAGAGGGTCCTGGGTCTCTCGGGAGAGAGGGAGGGGGGAGGAGGGAGTGCCAGAGTCGATTGCACCGAGGTTGGTGGGAACGAGTTATGTGTCCCGAGGGCAAAAGCTGCCAAGGGACTTTTCCCTAAAAACTCCCGCTTGAGTCCATGCCCGGGGATGATGGGCAGCAGGACGAAAGGAGGCTGCAATGGCCTTGCCCCACATGCTTTGCCCACTTCCCGGGGGCTGCACCAACCCAATCATGGGGATCTTTCATCCATGAATGGAGGGCCTGGCCCCTCCTGGCTTTGGGGATGAGTCAAAATCTGCCCAGCGTTGCCACCTTCTGGTGGAATGGAGGGGCCTTTGCCCAGGGAGAGCACCCTCCCTGCCCTGCCTGTTTTGGAAGGAAGGTGGGGCATGAGAGGACTTTGCTTCTTTGGGACAGGACGAAATGCAGGCGCGAGACAGAAGAGCCGGAAAGGAGGGGGGGAGGGCTCTGGCAAGGCACACCAGGGGTTCCTCCTCCCTTTGCCTTGGTCCTCCGGTCTTAGCGTGGCCCCCTCGGTGTCCCTCCCCCCTGCAGGTGGCGGACGATGGTTACGGGGTCTCCTATATCATTGCTGGTGAGAACCTGATCACGTTTCATGTTTCCAGCAAGGTCTCCAGCCCTGAAACGGTGAGTGTGGCCAAGGAAAGGCTGGTGGGCTGAGGGGGAGGAAGGAAGGCCAGTGCCCGGCCCTTTGGAAGACCCTTCAGGGGGCCCCTCGGCCACGGAGCATCCCCTTCCCCGGCCTGCCTCTGTGGCCCTCAGGTGCTGCCTTGAGTGATGCCTCTTCTCTCTCCCCCCCCCAGGACTCCAAGCGCTTTGGGGGGAACATCCGTCAGGCCATGGTGGACATAGCTGCCCTGATGGACGTGCAGCCCAGGCGAATGGCCCGCTGAGCTGGGGGGCCTTTGCCGAGAGCCACAAGAAAGCAGCAGCCAGCTTCGGAGAGGCCGTACTGGGCATCGTCGAGCCTGGTGCCAGCCGGCCGGCTGCGCCTCCTGCCCTGCAGAGCTGCCCTGTGGGTGCATCATGGATTTGGGGGGGGGGAGTCAGAGCGGTTGCCCTGTGATGTCACTCATAAAGGAGGATTGTTTTGGGGACCCCCTTGTGTGAAGCCACCTGATTTTGCCTGGGGTGTTCCTTCCTCTGAAGCTTTAGGGCTGGGGCAGAGGCCCCATCACGAAGGTCAGGCCAGACCCGGAGGCAGCCGTGCCCACTGGTTGTGCAGAGCCCTCTTCCCCGCCTGCTCCCCGGCAGAAGATGGGGGCAGCCGAGGCCCTCTTGCTCTGGAGAGCCCTTCCTGGTTGCCTGGGGTGTGTGCTATGCTTCCCCTGTGCCCCCCCAGAACAAGTGCCCCAGCTGGAGCACAGGGCCCCCCCTCCCTCCTCAGCAATGGGTATCTCCTCCGGTGGGGTTGGGGGCACACGACATCATCTTGGCCAAGGATGGAAGTGCAGCAGATGCAGGAAACCGCACAGGTGGCCATTGGGGGGGGGGTGTCTCCCCACCCGACCTGATGGAGGAGTGCAGTCTACAAGATAGTGAAGCAACCCCAAGATGGCAGGCCTTCAACTGCCATATCAGATGGGGGGGGGCTAAATGGGTAGGATCTACCCCCCCACCCCCCGCAAGGGCAGCAGCCCCAAAGCAGACCCTGAATCCCAGCCTATGCTCAGAAGGGGTTTATTGTGAGATGCTGCGGAGGCCTTGGGGGGGAAGGGAGGATGGACAGAGGGAGGGGCAGGCAGGGGCACAGGAGGGGCTCTGGGCTTTGGCCATGACGGGGGCGGGGGGGAGGAGGCAGAATCAGGGCTGGCCAGGCTGGCCTCCCTGCGAGGCCTGGGTGGGGGCAGCCACTGCCAAGCTCTTGCAGAGGAAGGGGTTCCGGTCGTAGCAGGAGTCGTCGTCCCACAGCATGAACCCTGGAAAGAAAAAGGGGGGTCAGGTCTGGGGAGGGGGCTGGGAGCTGCCAGCAGGCTTTTCCAGGAGGGGTCCCTCACCAAGCCCTGATGGACCCTTGGC
The DNA here is from genome assembly GCF_029215685.1 of Pituophis catenifer annectens. Taxonomy (NCBI): domain Eukaryota; kingdom Metazoa; phylum Chordata; class Lepidosauria; order Squamata; family Colubridae; genus Pituophis; species Pituophis catenifer. The sequence goes on from NW_027256887.1 coordinate 90,006,627, forward strand.
CACTGGTTAGCCTTGAGCCACCTGCGAAGGGAAGGCTGCCAATCCTGCGCTGCCATCCTGGGCACTAACCAGCCAGGTCAATGGGGAAGCCAGGCTCACTTAGCAACTGACAGAGTTGTCAAATGGGGCAAAACTCATTTAACAACCGTTTCACTTAACAACAGAAATTTTGGGCTGAACTGTGGTCGAGGTATTGTACAGTCCCCCCTCAGGTTTTGGGAACTGGGAGGGGATCTTTAGAGACCGGTTAAATGGGAGTCCTTTTGCCCCATTTCAGTGGAATTCCTCGTGGCAGGGAGTTCCACAGACAAGCACAGGACATCCTTCTGGAGATTGGAGCCCGCTCCCCCGCCTTCTGGCCCTGGGCCCTTACCGTAAGAGTCATCCAGGGCAGCGCAGGTCTTCCAGGAGCGGCGGTAATGCTTTTCCCAGGCGGTGTAGCCCACGGGGCTGCCGTCCACCCAAGCCCAGGTCCGGCTCTAGAGGCAGAAGCCAACCCATTGAGACTGGTCACTGGAGGAAGAAGCCGGGGGGGGCAGAGTCCCAGGGGGCAGAGGGAGCAGGGGCACCACAAGCCACCCCAGGTCACTCACGTTGGATGGGAGGAAGAGCCCCAGCCAGACGTCCTCGCGCTCCCACCATTGAGCCTTTGTCAGGAAGTTGGCCACGGCTTGGTGCTCCTCACGGGTCTGGATGGAGGCCAGGTGGCCATTGTGGCTTTGGCAGAAGGTCTGGGGGAGGGCAGAGATTGGCAGAGATGCTGCAGAGGAAGCCGGCTGCCTGCCCTCGAGGTGGCTCAGCCGTGGTCATTTGAAGATGGGGGGACTTCAACTCCCAGAATTCCCCGGCCAGTGGGAGAAGCTGCGGGTCTCGGCCGTTGCCTCCTTCTCCTGGCATTGCCCCAGCAGCCACGGGGTGGGCAAGGCTGAACCTCTGGCAGTGCCACTGCATATCCCCAGATGCAAGGGGCCCAATCCCAGCCAGGCCCCCCTCCCCTCCCCTCCCCTGCCCTGACTCACCTCAGCCTGTTGCCAGTTCACCTCCTGCTCAAAGTAACCGTAGCAGTGGCCGTTGTAGGAGAGCCAGCCGCCGGGGCAGAGGTCAGCTTGGGCATCTGCAAGGGCAGGAAAGGGGTGAGGCCCTGAATGCCCACAGGTTGGCTTTGCTCCCAGGAAGTGGAACGGCAAAGCCCATCAGAGGAACGGGGGAGCCCCCTCCCCTCTTTCAGTCACAGGGGGATCGGACACTCACCGGCCGCAAAGGGTACAAGCACCAGGCAGATCAAGAGGCCGAGGCTGAAAGGGGCCATCCTGCGATTCTTCCAATCCAAGCTGGGTAAAGAAAGAGAAGGCGTGAGGGGAGAGGGAGGAGGGGACCACCACCCACCAGGCCTGGCTGGTAGAAAATAGAAAATGGGACAAGAAAGGCTCCCCTGTCTCCATCTCTTTCCTTCCCTCTACCCTTACCTGCCCAGGTGTGGCAGCAGCTGATTTCGTTCTGCACTCCTGGGGACTCAAATGCTCAACTGAAGAGAACTCCCCACTGTCACGAACTTTTATTTCAAGCCCCCCCCTTTGCTGCCATGGGACCCTGATACACACCCCCTTCCACAACTCATACACAGAAACTGTTGCTAAGTTATGGATTTTTGTTTCCCCTCCCTCCCCCCCCCCCAAAAAAAATAAGCAAGCCTGTGAGGATGGGGGCCGAGGAGGATCTGTATGGGCACAAAAACACACAGCAGCTTAGTTTGATTGAAAAATCTCTCCTTTTGCTCCAGGGCTTGTAACTTTTCATGGGTTTTCTATTTTTCTTAATGGAATTATCCAAAGGGAAATAGTATAGTATTTAAGAGTAATAACAGAACAACCAAGTTGGAAGGGACCTTGGAGGTCTTCTAGTCCAACCCCCTGCTCAGACAGGAAGGCCTACACCATTCCAGGCAAAAGGGGGAGTATACTCTGGGGAAGTATTTGGGAAGGATAAAACAGCCAGCAAAGATCATCCTCAACTTGCAACTATTTGCTGAGTGACGGTTCAAAGTGGCCCTTGCAGCTTCTCAGTGGCCACGTGCTCAAAATCGGGCCCTTGGCAACTGACTTAGGACTGGAATTGTGATCCCCTTTTTGCAACCTTCTGACAAGCAAAGTCAACGGGGAAGCCGGATTCACTTAACGACCCTGCAAGAAAGGTCGTAAAATGGTGCAAAATTAACCAAATCCTCACATTTGTAACCGTCAAAGCACCTCCAGGATCAAGGCAATGTTTCATGACGTGCCCAATTTTACAACTCTTTTTCCCATGGTTGTCAAGTGAATCATGTTTGTCAGAAAGCGGCGATCATGGGACCCACCCAGGGACGGCCCTGGGAGATGTACCTGCCACCTGCCAAGTGCCCCCTGGGGACGCTCTGATGTAAGTGTGAGGACGAGTCGTAAGCTGCTTTTTTCAGTGCCATTGTAACCAAATGGTCACTAAACGAATGGTTGCAAGTTGAGGATTTCTTGTGCAGGAATAAAAGCACAGATAGTCCTCGACTCAACAACCACAATTCAGGCCAAAATGTTTGTTGCTGAGTGAGACATTTGTTAATTTTGCACCATTTTTTTGCCATGGTTGTTAAGTGACACCTCAGCCCTGGAGCAAAATGAGAGATTTGCGAATCAAACTCTAAGCCGCTGTGTGTTTTTGTGCCAGTACAGATCCTCCTCGGCCCTGAACCTCACAGGTTTGCTTATCTTAGGGAGAAAAACAAAATTCTCGTAACTTAACAACGGTTTCTGTGTATAAGGAAGTGTATAAGGAAGTGTGTATCACAAAGTGGGGGGCGGTTGAAATAAAAGATTGTGAAGATGTGGAATTATATCAATTATCTCAGTTGAGCATGTAAGTCCCCAGGAGTGCGGAATGAAATCAGCTAATGCCACACCTGGGCAGGTAAGGTTAGCGTGAAGGAAAGAGATGGAGACAGGTAGCCCTTTCCCATAATTCGAATGAGGGCAGGAAGGATGTAAAAAGAACACCTTGAGAAGTGTCATTTAAAGCAGTTGCATTCTTTTAGTGCCATGTGCTATTCTACCATATCACCCAAGGGCTGTGCATGTTTTTCAGACCAGCTTAGGTGTGAAATACTATAAATGCACATAGGAACATTGATTAGAAATGATAAAATAGTGGGTAGTTTCTGAAAATTGACAGAATGCAAGATCTGTAGCTCGGGATTGAGCTGTGGAGTCCTTGGTGCTCTCTGAATTTGGGGATTTCCTTCCAGACCTTTCATGACCCAACTAGGGAAAATCATCAGTGCTTGTTGGTAATGAAATCTCTGCATGAAAGGAATAATTGCAGACTACAGGAACCATTTGCACCACTCAGGTGACCCTGAGGACACAGATAAACCAAGTGCCTCAACGACCCTCTAAAAGGATGCAAATGACCAGCTGTCCGCAAGGAGTATAAATCCTTCCGTTCCCCACTATCCTGTCAGAGCTGAAGAAGCTTCTTGGATGAGAAGCAAAACGTCTTCAAAAGAAAAAACAAGAAAGTCCCGTTGCTTCCTGAAAATGCACCTTTGGGACAACAGAATCTCTACAGACACTGCAAGAAAGCCACCAACCACAGAGAGCCCCAAGCACCGCACAATTTCTGGGAAAGTGACTGAAAAATAGTTTGGAGTTGGGTTTTCTAGGTTATTGGATTACATATACATAGTTGGGCTCAGAGACAACAGAAAAAATAACACAACGTTTTATCCGGAGCCTTGTGGGTGTCTGCAGGTGTTGGCTTTCCCGGACTCTTTCCTTGTGTAACCTAAGCGTCAGGAGTAGCTTCCTGGTAACAGGTGTGGCATCTTTGGCACGGATTGAAATAACTGTCTGCAGCTGTGATTTGCACACTCGGCTCATGTTATCTTCTCTGCATGAGGAAAGATATATGCATACTGTACACGCCTACATATATTGAGAATTAGATCAAGGCCCATTAGGTAAAGGTTGCCCTGGCTCGACCGTCTCAGCTCTCTGCACATCTACCTAGTCCTGGAGTCTTAGATGTAGACGTTGAAACCTGAGGTTGGACGCAGGAAAAGCAGCAGCGGGCAAGAATCACGGAGCAAACGGGGTTCTGAGGAGCGGCGCTCAGTGCAGCCTGGACTCTTCTAGTTGCTTTTCATCCCTAGCGAGGCCGAAGTAGATTTTTTTCCCCCTTTGGTATGAAAGCTGTATCGCAGCCAGCTTGCCTACGGAATCTTTGGGCGGCCAAATAGAGCCCTTGTAGTGCAGCAGACTAAAGCACTGTTATTAACATCTGCTGCTTGCAATTACTGCAAGTTCAAATCTCCCCAGGCTCAAGGCTGACTCAGCCTTCCATCCTTTCTAAAATAGGTGAAATCAGGACCCAGTTTGTGGGGGCAATAAACTGACTTTGTATAAATATACAAATGGATGAAGGCTATTGCTTAGCGCATTGTAAGCCGCCCTGAGTCTCCGGAGAAGGGCGGCATATGAATCAAATTAAAAAAAAAAATCATGGGTGTCAGTTCCGCTGCATTGTTGAAAAAAAAGGTGGGGAAACCCTTCCAATTTCCCTGGTAATTGCCAGGCGTCAACAAGGAATCCAGGACATTCAAACCGAAGGCGTGTCTGGGTGTGTCCGTCCCATAGAAAGGAACCTTCTTTCCGATCCCGCTGCCTGCCAGCGCCGCACCTCCCCCCCCAGCCCCCGAGCGCCACCACGGCTCGACAGAAGCCCAGCCCTCGGTGCGTAGAGTGGCTGCCGGGAGGCGCGGCTACGTGTCCCTTGCAGCGACCCTCCCCTGGTAAAAGTCTCCTATGCGAATCGCCCGGGTCGCGGGGCCAGAGGTGGAGGGCAGGCGGGAGGCCAGCCCAGTCTAAAGGCCCGCTGTTTGTCGGCTGTGGCTGGAAGACCGGGGCTAGAGGGGGCGGGCATGTGGCGGAGGCGAAGTGGCCCATTCCGGGTCTCAGATCTCTCCCGCCTTCTCTTGGATCTCTCCGAGGTGCTGAGGTCCAGCCGCTGGCCGGGCTAAGCCGCAGCTGGAGTTGATTTGGGGCTGGCAAGTAGGGACGGCCCTCCCACTTCTCCCTCCCTTTGGGCAGAAAGGGCCGGGAACTGGGCCATCGGGCGTCTGGAGGGGCGCTCAACGCCGAGAGCGCCAGGCGCACCTCGAAGAGCCCAATGCCACCGGGCGTCTCGGGAGGGGAGCTGCCTAGCAGGCAGAATGGAGTTCGATCTGGTAGAAAGCGAGCTTCGCCCTGGCGCCCTCCAGATGCGTCTCCCCGACCTTCCTCGCTCGGGGTGTTTGAAGGGGGTCGGGGGGCTCTGCAGCTGGGAAAGCCACGGGAGAGCCCACCCTCCGCCAGCCGAGCGCGCGGGCCTCTTGGCCAGGCTTGGCCGCCGCGGCTAGTGCGGGTTGCCCCGGGGGTCACAGCTGACCCCACCCCAAGGCAAGCCTCTGCTGCTTGCCCCGCTGAGCCGGGAACCTCAAAGTGGATGGAGGGAAGAGACCTGCTGCCATGCCCCGGATGCGGGAGGCTTCGCGATGAAACAGCGGGTCCTTCGACTCGCCCCCTACGCTCGACGAATGGAAGCCGCGATGGGTCGGAAGAGGACGGAGGGCACTCACCGGTCCTGTCGCGCCGGGAGGAGAGCAAGCCCTGGGCAGCCGAAGCGGAGAGAAGAAAAGAGGAGCGGCTTTCCCGGGCTTTATAAGCCGACCTGCCCCGCCCCTGCCCGGCAGCTGTCAGTGCCGCCCCCTCCCCCGCACGGAGAGCTCCGACAGGGTGGTCCCCCCCGAGCAGTCGGGGATCGTCGCTGCTTATCGGGAGCTCCGTGGCAGGCAGGGAGATGGAAGGGAGGCTGGCTGCAGGCTCAGGACCCCGGAACCCCCGTTTCCATATTGTAGGAGTCTGCATACGTGCAGGAATTTCCCTATCTTGGAAGGCAAACCTCAGATAAAGAAAGTTAGTGCACAGCAGCAGGCCAAGAAATGGCAGTAGGAAAATATTTACTATAAATCTATAGATAAGAGGAGCAAGAGAAGAGGAAGTGGGATATATGTTAGACCTTAACTATAGATAAACATTATAAGTGCTTAAGCAAACAGTAAAAGTTAACCAAGGATCTTATGATTTTAGTTGCTTGGAAGACTTTTGTGAACCAATAAGATGCTGACAAGTACTCTGTAGCTGAAAGTAACAAACTATATAATGTCATTCTGTAAAGCAATAAACAGCACCTATATCCTCAACCTTTCTATGTGTGGTCACTCAACACCATACGCACCCCACCGTCCTCCTCCACCTTCCCCCAGGAGAGGCGGCCTGCTGGTCAAGGTGGAGCTTTTCAAAACAAGAGAAATTATTCAGGACAGACAGGGGTGTAGACAGCACAGAAACCTTAAGGGTGGGGTGAGGTGGGGGGGCTCCCACTCTATTTAACCTGTGCAAGGGTGAAGGGGGAGGGGGAGGCATTGTCTGTGTGCTGCTTAAACCATCTCTTGCCTGAAAAACTGCCCAACAGACTGAAGTGCTCTTTGGTTCCTCCCAGTGACCCGTGTGATTGGGGTCAAGGTCCTGAAGTGGTCTTGTCCTGCCATGATCATCCCCAGTGGAGCCTCCTTCCCCCTGGCTCCTCCGGCATCCTTTCTCCGACTCTGCCCTGCCAAATCGACTCACAGAGGTTCACAAGGCACATCAGCCTCAAAAGCCAACATTCATGAAGCCACTAGCGGCGCAATGATGATCAATAAAGTCAGACAACTATTTATGGCAGCTCAGCCTAATCCAAGCAGCTCATCAAAGGCCAGAAGCAGCCATTGCACAGCGATACCAGGGTGGCTGCAAATGGAACATCTGGGAAAGCGTTTCCACAGGGTGGGGGTGGCTGTGAAAAAACTCTCGCCCGGGGCCCCCAACTTCTCCCTTACTCAGTACGTAAGGTGGTCCCTGGAATCTGGAGAAAGCAGAGGACAAACTGACTCTACCTGGAGGAGGTGATGGTCCTGAAGAAAATATTTGTTCTTTAGCTACTCTTCTCTCCAGCTTCATTGGCGGGGGGAGGGAGTGTCAATATATCAATACAATAAAAAAACTTCTAGGAAGTTTAGCCTTGTGCCCCAAAGGTGCTTTTACAAAAGGCAGCTGGACTTTATTTTTCCTTGAAGACGTGTCGCTTCTCATCTAAGAAGCTTCTTCAGTTCTGAACTGAGGAAACATCTTCAAGAAGGTCCAGTGGCCTTTTGGAAAAATACCTTTGGGACAACCTTGGCCTGGATGACCAAGAATCTCCATGGACATTTAGCCCTGTGCCTGCTGAGGTCTCTTTGGGACCCCAATTTGCCTCTCTGAGGATCAGTCCATCTCTTTTTGAAGTTCCATCAACATACCAATCTCCTCTTTGATCACGTTTCTCATGTTATAGAGATGAATTGATGGGCTAATGTTGTTTATCTTGCCTATCAGCATGTTCTTAACTGAGCGCAAGTTTTTTGTGTGTGCTTCGGATGAAGAGAGACAGAAGGTCTCTGCACTGAAGTTGGCGTAGAAGTTTCTCTCAGACTTTCCCTCTGTAGCTGCCCTCAAGTCTGCCATCAAAGGCTTGGTGGTTTCAAGATAAGGCTCCAAGATGAAGGAATGGCGACTGGCCTGCAAATACCATCACTGGCACCATCATTGCTCCCCCCTCCCCTCCCCCCCCCCCCGCAGTTGGCTGTAGCTTCCTTCCAAACATTAGGATGATAAGGAGTTCTCTCCCTTCCCAGTTGTGAGAAGATAATGCACCAATAGGGCACCTCTCAGCTCTCCAAAATATCAAATTTTGCTGTCTTGTTTTAACCCAGGACTAAACCAGAGAGCCGAAAGCCACCGGATCCCTCAGAATCTTCTCCTTGGGAAGCCAAGATGGTCTCTTGCAGCTGGAAGCAAAGTGCCACTGGTCTTCAGTGTCCCTCAGTCAAACCGTTTCTGCAGGAAGCCTCTACCTGAAGGTATTTGACCTGTGCACAAGATCTCCTGAGCTCAGTCAGCCCCGGGCCATGGAGCAGTCCCAGCAACATCTCCAGAAGATCTGAAGCAACATCTCTGCCACCTGTTTAGCTTTCTTCCGCTTGTCCCAAAGGTGCTTTCCAAAAAGGCAACTGGACTTTCTGGGTTTTCTTCCTTGAAAATGTTTCACTTCTCATCCCAGAAGCTTCTTCAGTTCTGAAGAAGACTGAAGAACTGAAGAAGCTTCTGGGATGAAAAGCGCAATGTTTTCATGAAAAAAAACACCGCCAAGTCCAGTTGCCTTTTGAAAAGCACCTTTGGGACACAGCCATGACCCGGAGGACCGAGAGTCTCCACGGACCATCTTCCACTTCTTTTCTCAGACTCCCAGGCTGGCCCTCTGCCCTGCTCAGGATGGGTTAACTTTGGGGTCCATTTTAATCACAGAGCAGATGCTGCCCCCCCTGCCAAGCCTGACTCCCTGGGGAGGGGGCTTTCTTCCCACAAGGGTGTCTGCAGTAGCCCGCTTTGGGCACTTGATTGTGCCCTCTCCCCTTGCAAGGGGTCGACGTGGCTGAGATGGTTCCAGGCTCCAAAATTCAACCCCATGGAATACCTGAACTGCACTATGGCTCAGTCAATTATCTGCATATCATCCAAGTCACAATAAAGGACAGACATGATACAGGGAGTCCTTGACTTACAACAGTTTGTTTAGTGACCATTCGAAGTTACAACAGCACTGAAGAAAGTGACTTATGACCATTTTTCACACGCATGACCGTTGCAGCATCCCCACGGTCACGTGGTCAAAATCCAGAGTCTTGCCAACTGACTCATATTTATGACGGTTGTAGTGTCCTGTGGTCATGTGACCCCCTTGTGTGACCTTCTGACCAGCAAGGTCAATGGGGAAGCCAGATTCATTTAACAATTGAGGCAAGAAAGGTTGTAAAATGGAGCAAAACTCACTTAACAACTATCTCGCTTAGCAACAGAAATGTTGGGCTCAATTGTGTCCGTATGTTGAGGACTACCTGTATATCAAGAATCTTTTTTTTTCCCCCAAATTTTTTTTATTTTTCAAAACACAAAACATAAAATACATCTTTTTAGAGCAGGTGCTTGTTCCGTCATATAATAAGTACAATTATTAAAATTCCCACAATCAATTTTGTTCCCATTTTTATCCAATTACATCTTTAAAAAAAAAAAAAAAGAAAGAAAAAAAATCTTATTCTAAACATTTATCATTTAATTATTTCGCCCAACATTCTAGACTATAAACATTCTAAATCTCTATCATTTTAACAATCAATATTTCATATACATTTCTCAATTTAAGACCCATTACACCAAATCTATATTTCACCTCTTCTTGATCACAACTAATATCCAAATCTTATCAAAAATGTATTTCTTAGTAGTTCATATCACTCCAATCTGATTATTTAACTGGTTCACAGTTATATTATTATTCTCCGGTAAAGTTTCTTCCACTTCCTCCTAATTTTATTTTTTAGCTGGTTCACATCTTGATCTGCTGCTTTCCTGCAAGGCTTACCTCCACTCCTGACCTTGAATTATTTTGGCTGGTTCACAGTATGATTTTTTTTTAATCTTTTATTTATTTCTTTATAACAAAATATTTATTCACAGTATGATTTTAACTACACACCAAGCTTATCTCCTTTATTCCTCCTATATTTATTTTATAACTGGTTTACAACTTAAATACTGCAGTTGTTTTCCAGCAGTGGTTTCCTCTACATCAAGAGTCTTGAGGCTGCATGGAAGCCGCCTAGACCAGACCTTTCTTTTCCCACCCTGGCCAACCTGGTGCCAGGAGAAGTGCCCCCCCCCGCCTCCTGTTCTCCCTCGACCGGCATGGGGAGGCCAGCAGCATCTGGTGCTGCAAACAACATGTGGCCCAGAAGCCTCTTTGGCCCCAGGATCCTCCGTTGATTTTCCTTGTCTCTGGTGGAGGCGGCCCAGATGGCCCCGGCTGGCTTTTGTGGGAGCAATTCTAACTATGTCAAATATTCAGAACTTTAAGCAGTCAAAGCTGCTGTTTTGGCTTCCTTCTTCCCTTCAAAAGAGCTGCAACAGACAAATGGTTGTGTGCTCTCCTACTTGTTTTGAACAATGGACGGGGGAGTCGGCAGCTCTTTTGGACAAATCGTCCCCAAAGTTCCATGGAGTTTAATGAGGTTTACTTTCAAGGAAGCCTAAGGAAGGGGGCAGCCCTAGAGCAACAAAACATTGTTTCAAAAGTCATTTTCTGCAAAATCCCTTCATTCTGGGACCACTGTGGCAGTTTTCCTGGAGACCCTAAATCAACCTTGGTAGTACAGTGGTCTAAAGCACCCTGTTATTAAGACCAGCTGCCTGCAATTACTGCAGGTTCGAATCTCGCCAGGCTCAAGGTTGACTCAGCCTTCCATCCTTTCTAAGGTAGGTAAATTGAGGACCCAGATTGTGGGGGCAATAAGCTGACTTCGTATAAATATACAAAAGGATGAAGGCTGTTGCTTAGCGCATTGTAAGCCGCCCTGAGTCTCCGGAGAAGGGCGGCATATAAATCAAATAAAAAAAAATAAATAAAAAAAATAAAAAAAAAAACAAAAAAAAAAACCTCCCAACCGTTGGTCAAAAACACACAACTGCCACACCCTGACAAAGAGCCTTGGTAGTACAGAGGTTTAAGGCACCCTGTTATTAAGCTGGTTATTAAGACCAGCTGCCTGCAATTACTGCAGGGTTCGAATCTCGCCAAGGCTCAAGGTTGACTCAGCCTTCCATCCTTTCTAAGGTAGGTAAATTGAGGACCCAGTTGTGGGGGCAATAAGCTGACTTTGTATAAATATACAAAAGGATGAAGGCTATTGCTGAGCACATTGTAAGCCGCCCTGAGTCTCCGGAGAAGGGCGGCATATAAATCAAATTTAAAAAAAAAAAAAAAAAGCAAGTCAGGGACTCCCTGTAGGCAGGATAAAAGTAGAGGCGTTCCCAGGGCAGAAACTCCTCCTTGGGGTCCTGACATGAGGCTCGGCCCTCTTGAGGGAAGGGGAGGAAGAGGAAAGGTGGCTGCCCTTTGGACGGCTTCTCTGGGATGAACCCTGGAGGTGCTCCCCGGTGCTTCGGGGCTCACCCTCACACCCCACAAGTGGCAAAGCGCCCCAGAGCCCCTCTCCAGTGGGGGGGGGGAGGCAGCTGAACGGGAGGGGAGCCAAAAACTCTGCCTTTCCAGCTCTTCCTGAGTTGGCCAGGAGGGAGATTGGGGGGGCTCTGTGCACAAGAAAAGGGGGAGGGAGATGCACACATGCACGCGCGCACGCACACACACACACACACACACACACACACACACACACACACCTTTGGCACTGGAACCTGCTGGCAGGAGACGCACCCAGGCCTTCGGCTGCCAGCTCTCCCGTCACATGAAACGCCCGCACTTGGATCCCTGGCAAGAAAACAGGAGGGGGAGAGAAGGGGGGCAGGTGGGGGTCTTTGGGGAGCCACTTCAGCCATGCTCTGCTGCGCATCACAATTGCAAGCGCCCCCATTTTTCTTTTCTTTTTCTCTTCCCCTTTCCCCATTGCTTTCATTTGTACTTCTGCATTTCATGGTTTCATAAACTAATAAAATACTCAAAGACACAATTGCAAGCGTCCCATCCCATGACGTGGTGCTTGGATTTACTTTATGATTTGTCTATTTATGTACTTGTGTCCTGCCTTCATTGGGCTCCTGGGAGGATCGATCCAGCGTCTCTGCTTGCTCCAGAGCGAGGTCTTGCCCTCCTCCCCCGCTGCCCCCACCCCAGAAAGGAGGAAGGAGGTCCGATTCCCCAGCCAAGGGAGCCAGGTCGGGTCTTCCTAGCAGGACGGCTTTGCTCTCAAGGATAAAATCCATCCAACTTTTCTTGGCAGGAGAAGAACAGGAATGCTGCACTCTGAGTTGCCAACTCGCAAAACTTGGGCTCAAAACACAACCAAGAATGTGCAGCACAAACACACCCGGTTTTATCCAGACAGAGGCCCTTCTTTCTAGGCAACAGTTCTCATCCTTGGCCACTTTTGGTGGGCGGATTTAGAATGCTGGCTGGGGAATTCTGGGAGTTGAAGTCCAGCCACCTTGGCTGAGAAACACTGTGCCGTGTGACTCCACAACAGCTGGATTCTCGGCACTCTGAAGCCAGGAAGGGTCCAGCTTCAAGATGTGCTGCTTGATTTGGCAGCAGGAACAGCTGGATTGTCTTTGCGGTTTTAATGTGGGACAAGTTCAGCTAAAGCGATTGGTGGATTTTTTTCCTTCCTGCTGAGAAGCCAACTCCCACCCCCTCTGCCTGGGGGGAGGGCAGGACACGGTGGAGTGTGGTGGCACGGATAAGTGGAGGTGGATGCTGGGAACCACCTGCTTAGCCCGCTGCCCATATCCATGCCTTGGTCCATTCTGTCCAGCTACTGCTGAAGATGGGCACAGCCCCTCCTGAAGGAGTCCAAACCCAGCCTGGCTCACTAGCTGCAGGTTCTGGGTGGGGGGAATCCCCTTGTTTGGGTATCAGCACAGCTTCACAAGGCCTAATCCCAGCCCCAACCCCAACAGGCCCGACCAGGACTCTCTGTGAGGGCCACACCTGGGCCTTGATTTGTGATGACAATTAAGGACAACTTTTCCACTGCTAAGCAAGGCATTTCTTCAGTGGGTTTTGCTCCATTTTATGACTTTTCTTGCCACAGTTGTTAAATGAACCACCGCAGTTGTGAAGTTAGTAACCTGGTTGTTCATTGTCCCCATTGATTTTGCTGGTCAGAAAGTCACAAAAGGGGCTCACAGGACACGGCCACCGCCATAAATACGAGTCAGCTGCCAAGCGTCTGAATGTTGACCACGTGACCCTGGGGAGGCTGCAAGGGTTGCCAGTGCTGTTGTAACATCGAAAGGTCACTAAATGAATGCTGTTGTAAGTGGAGGACGGATCCCAGACAATCAGGAAAATCAGGAGCAGCAGGAAACCTCCCCCTTCCCCAATTCCTCCCTCCCTCCCCTCTTCAGGAGAGAGACCAGCAGCCACATAGCTGAGGAGGGCAAGTAGAAAGGCCCACCTCGGGGGCTTCGCTCTGGACCCCTCCTTTAATTGGAAGGAGGCAGGAGCAGATGTCTATGGGGAGCCTCAGTCATCCAGGTCACGGTTGTCCCACAGATGCTTTTCCAAGAGGCAACTGGACTTTCTCAGTTTTTTCCTTGAAAAGGTTTGGCTTCTCATCCAAGAAGAACTGAAGAAGCTTCTTGGATGAGAAGTGAAACGTCTTCAAGCAAAGAAACCAGGAACATCCAGTTGCCTTTTGGAAAAGCATCTTTGGGAGAGGCAAGAACAAAAATGAGCCAAGTGGCCAGAGGTCCCTGTGTCCCCGAGGGAGAGACTCACCCCCCCCCCCTCCGAATGCAATGCAATAATTTGGATTTGGATGCTCCACAGCATGTTTGGGCCAAAGTGTGGGAGATAAATGCTCTCCCTCAAAGAGGTGGGGCAGCTTCCCTCAAACTGATGTGCTCCAGATGTGCTGCTTCAGGATTCTAGGAACTGCACACCAGCAAGCCTGGGGGCACCAGGGGGAAAACAGCCCAACATTAACCCCAGGTGAAAGGTGAGGAGACGGGAACGGGGTGTGGGTTCTGCCCCTGTTGGAAGGGTCCCTGTCCCCATAGATGCCTCTCCAGTGGCAGAGAGGCAGGAGGGGCTGATTAAAGGTCTGGAGACTAAAACCTACGAAGAAGGGCTGCAGGATTTGGGTTTGGCTAGTCTAGAGAAAAGAAGGACTGGGGTGACATGATAGCAGCATTTCGGTATTTGAGGGGCTGCCACAAAGAGGACGGGATAACCTCTTTTCCAAAGCACCTGAAGGCAGGACAAGCAGCAGTGGATGGAAATTAATCAAGGGTTAGGGCTAGGGGGCTGGACTAGAAGACCTTCAAGGTCCTTCCAGCTCTATTCTGAATCTGAGTTGGTTCCGTGCCAAAGGCATGGAGATTGTCAAGGGAAGGCAGATGGCTCAGCCTGAGACCAAGAGAACATGGGCGGGAAAGGGGCAAATGCTGGAATGCACCGGTCCAGTCACACAACCTGCCTGAGACATAGAAAGGAGAGATGGAGAAGTGGGGGGGTCTATTTCTGAGGCTGCTGAAGAGGTGCCCCCCGCTTCCTCCTCCTCTTCCACCCGGGAGTAGGGTTGGCCCCGCTTGACCCAGCCTGCCACGTCTGGAGATTCCATCCCCAGGACGGGGAGGAAGGCCAGAAAGAGACGCCTGGAGCAGCTTGTGGGAAGAGCAGGAGAGCAGGAGAAGGGCCCATCCAGATGCCTGAAGGGAGGGAAGTTGCCAGCTGAAGGCTCTGCTTGGCAGTGAGGCAGCCGGGAGAGAAGCCGCAGGCTGAGCTTTCAGGCAGCAGCTGCAGGTGCCAGCTGACCTTGCTGGCCCAGGGGAAGGTCTGCCCCACATGCAGAGGGGCCTGGGAGCGCCTGCCGCCCCTTCCCGAACTGCAAGCCAGGAGGGAGCCAGGGAGCCAACGTAGCTGGCATGGGAGGGGTCTGGCTGGGGGGACAGAGGGGGGAGGCTCCTGGTCAGCCAGGACCATCCAGCTCAGCTGCAAAAGCTGGAAAAGGCAGGAAGCTGGAGAGCTTTGCAAAGCCAGAGAATTCTTTTCGGTGCCTGTGCAGACGGGCCGCCCTCTTCAAAGGCAGGAAAACCGTTCCTTTCCTCCAGGTGCGTCTTTCGGCTGCCTGCGGTCACTCCGCTGAAGGTGCAGCGGTCAGTCCTGCCCCAGCCTGGTCTCCTAGGAAAGCAAGACTCTCGACTCCATTTGCAGCACTTTTATTCTTTTTATTTCTTTTATTTTTTGAAAAGCCAAGTGGCTACAGTAGATCAAAGCCAGAACTGAGGTTTTGCACACAAAAAAGCTTCCCATTTAACTTTCCCCTTCCTGTTCCACCCCGGCTATCTCCCGCTTGTCCAGTTCACGGTAAACGAAGTGGTTTTGGTAACTCTCCCTGCGAAGGAGGGCTGGCTGTGTCTCGAGCGTTAGGTTCCATTTCCAGGCCCCCGACCTTGGGATGGTGAGCCAGTGTCTCAGGGTGGCACTAAGCTTCCTGAGCTTCTCGCTAACTGCTCTCAAGGCACAGCAGGCAGATGCAAACCCTGGTTTCAACTTTGCCCCCAAATTGGTTTGACCTTCCTTTGGATTACTGGAGGGGGGGGATGAAAGGGAAGGGGGGGGACCCTAACCCTCAGGTTATGGCCATGGGGACTTTTCCAGTCATGGAGAAAGCAGCATCTTGCCCTTCCAGCCACCCTTCCCCAAATTTGGACCCCTTCATCTGTGGGGGTGCCTCGCTCAGCTCATCTCCAAAGCCAGGTCCCCTCCTGCCCCCCCCCAATCTTCTGGGGGATGCTCTGGATGAAGCCTCCCCATCTGGCTGCAAGAAGCTGCTCGCCACCAACTTCGCCCCCACCCAAAAGCAGACCCTGGAGGGAGGGTTGCCCCCTTGGTGGGCACCTGACACCTGTTCTGGGCAAGTGAGAGACCCCAACACTGGGGTGCTTGGTGTAGGGCCCCAGTCCACTTAGAGGGCTCCCCCTCAGCAGTTGATGTATCATTTCCAGGTGATGGGGAGAGGCTGGTAGGAGGAGGGTTAGGGGGGTATTAGAAGCCCCCCACCCCCTCCCCGCCTTGGCTGTACCCATAGACATCCAGCAGAGTTAGCTGGCCCCAAGTGCCTTTCCCTCCCCTCTGGGTGGGGCGGGACGTGGAGGGGGGGTTCCTGCTCCCGGCGTCCGCCCCACCCCGCCTCCTCTGTAAGTGGGCGCCACTCCTGGGTCGGGTCCAGCCGGCAGCTTTATTTATTCCTTTCGCGCTTTGGCCCCGCCAGTCGCTTCTCGTCCCGCTTGGGCTGCTGCTGCGGCGGGTGTCCGGGCGGCCGTGCGCCCCAGCCGGGGTCCCGCCCCGGCCCGGCCCGGCCTATTTCCAGCCGGCGGCGGCGAGGCTGCTGAGGCGGCAGAGAGGCTGCAGCCAGGTGGGCGTCTCCTGCTGCCAGAGCCCGTGGGTCCTCCGGTCCATCCAGGGCGCCAGCTCCACGTCCGAGGCGGCGGGCCGGGCGTCCAGGCGGCACTTTCGCGGCTCGGTCCTGGGCAGCCGGCCCTTGCAGCGGCCGCACACCAGCGGCGGAGGCAGGTCGTAGAAGAGGACTGCCGGGCAGAGGAGGGGCCGGTGGGTGGGTTGGGAAGGGGGGCGCCCCCGGGTGGCTGTCTTGTGCCACTGCAGAGGCACTCCCGCCCTTCTGGCAAAAAGAGCCCCCGCTCCGCCGCCCCCCGCCCGGCTGTCCCGACGCCTGGATGCCTGGCGGGCAGCGCTCACCTTTAATGTCGCTGGAGAGGCCCGACGTATCCTCCAGGCTCCGCTGCTGCGCTTGGAAGGAGACTCTGGCGCAGGAGGAGAGGCCGGTCAGGAAAGGGACCCTCCGCCCTACCTCCGCCCGGCCCGGATTGTGGCGGATTGCCACGGGGGCCTTTCAGGGGGGAAAGTGAGCCAGCGCTGGCGCTTGCTTCCCTAAACCACGTCCTGGGGGAGGGGGGCTTGCCTCTCACCCAACCCCCCCAGGCCTCCTTCCCAGGAGGGCCCACTCCCACGGCCGGCCCTTCTCTCCTGCCAAGGGGCCCCGTCCCCACCACCATGTCAATTCAGATTAAAGCAAATTTGGTAATAAACACAAATAGAAGCCTCCACTAAAAGGGTGTCCTGCTTCTGTTTGGAGACCTCCAGCTCTCAGGGTCAGTGGTGGTCCTCTGAAACCACTCTGGCCCTCCACAGGGCATCCAGCCTGAACCTGCCTTCCAGACCCGGCCTCACGGTCCACCCAGAGGGGCAAGTAAATGATAAGCAGACTTTAGCAGAAAGTCAGGAGAGAAGCTGATGCAAATCAGAGTTTTGAACCTGACCCAAACAGACTGGGCGAGGGGGAGGGGAGTGGTGGTGGGGGGGATGGCTGGCTGATCTGCCCACTTACCTCCGAGGCTTTTCCAGGTTTTGCTTGGGACTTGGGGAGAAATGGGTGGTGGTGCCTGACACCTTCTTGCCCACTCTCTTGATCACCCCTGCGCTCCTTATCACCGTATCAGAGCGCTGTGGGTGGGGAAGAGGCTGGTATTAGATGGAGACCCCCAAATTCCACGAGCCCAGAGAGGAGCAACCAATGCCCTGCTCCCCCAAAGGGCTGCAGATCCCCCGCCCTGCCTGCAATTCTACCCCTGTGAGGTGGAAAGGAAGGTGACAGCCGAGGGTGAGGCTTCTTCACACCATAACTCACCATAACTAGCTCCAGCTAAAGTGGGGGGGGGGTGGTCTTGGCTCAGCAGCAGCCAGGACTAGGCTGCCCCATTAGAGAGGTGAGGGAGCGGTGCTATGATATCCATAGAATATTTGTAGCTCAGGGTTGAACTGGGGGGTTCCTTGGTGCTCTCTGAGCTGGGGGGTTTTCTCGCAGATGATTCATGACCCAATTAAGGAACATCATCAGTGCTTGACGGGAGCAGGGTTTGCTCTCTGTTTATACCCCAATCAAGAAACTACCAACTCAGACAATCAAATGCTAAGCAACAGCCTAATGAAGGAACAACCAAGAACACTTCCAACAACACCAACAGGATAAGTCAGGGATGGCTAACCTTTTTGCCGTCATGTGCCAAAAATGGGGGGAGGTTGCACACGTGTGCCCACGCCATAATTCAATGTGCCCCACCCCTGCATGCAACCCCCCCCTGCTCCCCACGCTTTTGGCAAGTGGCACGGATGGGCCTGGTAGGCCCATTTTTTGGTCTCCCCAGGCTCCAGAGGCTTTCTAGAAGTCTGGGGAGGGTAAAAACAGCCTTCCCCACCCCTCCGGAGGCCGAAAATGGATTGTTTGCCAAGTTCCGGTGGGACCGGAAGGCCTGAAAATCAGCTAGCTGGCAGGTGTATGCATGCCGGAACTGAGCTAGGGCAACACTTGCGTGCCCACTGATATGGCTCCGCGTGCCACCCGTGGCACATGTGCCATAGGTTTGCCATCACGGGGATAAGTGGTATATAAAGCAACCCCCACTGCCTGTTTTAGCACTGATGATGTTACGTAGTTGGGTTATGAAAAGTCTGCAAAAAAACCACCAAGCTCAGAGAGTACCAAGGGACCCCCCCTCCCCAGAACCAAGCAGCCTTTCAGTGGAGTATTAGTGCCGCTTTATAAAGCCGTAGTAAGGCCAGACCTGGAACCCTGCATCCAGTTTTAGGTCACCACATTACAAAAAAGAGGTTGAGACTTTGGAAAAAGTGCAGAGAAGAGCAACTAAGATGCTTACAGGCCTGGAGACAAAAGCATACAAAGAACGGCTGCAGGAATTGAGCACGGCCAGTCTAAAGAAAAGAAGCACTAGGGGAGACATGATAGCATCTTCCAATATCTGAGGGGCTGCCACAGAGAAGGGGGGGTCCACCTATTCTCCAAAGCACCAGAGGGCAGGAAAAGGAGCAACGGGTGGAAACTAACCAAGGAGAGAAGCAACTTGGAATTAAGGAGACATTTCCTAAAAGTGAGGGCAATTAACCAGTGGGACAGACGTTGTCCCTGGAGACTTATCTCAGAGAGGTTATCTGTAGTGGAGTTAAGGTTTCAGTGGGGGAGGTAGCACTTTGAGGATAAGTAGATTAATCTAGTTTATGTTTGATTAAATGAAATACCTTGTATTTTGCTCTGGGAAGTCGGGGGGGAGGGTGGGATGAAGGGGGGGAAAGGGTGGGGGGAACAGGGGGGGAAAAATTTTTTGTATTTCTTTTTTGTAAAACTTTTCAATAAAAAAAAAAAGAAGAGACTGGACAGCCATTTGACTGAAATGGCATGGGGTCTCCTGCTTGAGCAGGGGGTTGGACTAGAAGACCTCCGAGGTCCCTCCCGGCTCTATTCTGACTGGAGTTGAGGGGGCTGCCTACCTCGACCAAGGGCCCGATGCTGGAGACGCTGCTGCTACGGCTGGAGACCAGGCAGTGGTGGATGGGGATGGCCGGGTCCTTGGTGGTGGTGGAGAGGCCATTCTGCAGGATGTTTGTCAGGCGGCTCCAGAGCGCAAAGACGGCCTCTGGGTGATCGTGGTGCAGCTGCAGGTAATACACCGTCTTGGTCACCGTCTGGAGACGCAAAATGCGCTGGGAGGCGCTGTGGACAGAGAGCCGGACGTAGCGGAGGGGGAGCAGCCTGGGCAAAGCAACGGAGGCAGTCAGGGACAGGCTGGGCCAGAGGTTCCGGTAGTGGCGGGCGGGGCTGGGAGGTGGGCAAGACCCCCCCGGGGTGGGCCTGGCGGACTCAAAGTCCAGCAACTCTGGAGAATGCTTGGCTGGGGACAGAGGCTTTGGCTGCCCCTTTTTGCAAGCACGGAACCCCTCCCGAGTCTCAAAAATCAGCTCCCTGCAGCCGGTTTCAGTTTTTTAGATAAAATTCCAGGAAAGGATTCATGGAATAAACCCTGGGTAAGCATGTCATGCAAACACAGCTGATGTCGGGCATCAGCTCCAGTGTGGGTCTGCAGCTGCAGAGGACTTGAGGTGGCCCAAAACGAGGCTCTGGATGGGGTCCACACACCCAGCTCTTGAGTTGCATGTGTGAAGCAACCTGGGATTACACCTGGCCCAATTCCTCCTCCTCCTCTAGAAGAGCAGCTGGAGGGGGGGGGGCTTTGCACAACATTGGGGAGGTCCATTCACATGATCGCACTCCTGTTAGACCAAACTAGCAGGTGGCCATTTCGGACTTGGGGGGCACCCAGTGTTCCCTCAAATGTTGTGGGAATGGTGCTACCACACGACCCCATTCAGGAGGTCCCAAGGAATACGTAGCGGTGGGAAGGTCCCATGAGCCTCTCTGGTGCCAACCTGCTTCCCTTCCTGATCCAGCCCAGGCAGGGACAGGCCCGGCCCAACGTCTCCCTCCTGATCCTGGCCCCACGTCACCTGGTCAGATCCACTTGCGACAGCCGGGGACTGCCAACGTGGACCCTCTGAAGTGGGGCCCGTTGGTTCGCCATCAGGAGCACGTTGGGGAGAGGGAGGCAGGGATCTGAGGAGGTCACTGCCAGAGTCACAATGGTGGGTGTGTGGGTGATGTCCATCCATTTCCCCTTCTTTGTGACCTGTGGGAACCGTTCCCCGCCCACCCGAGACCCCTGAGTTAATTGAAGGGCCAGACCCTTCTTGATTAACCCAGTCAATCCATTTGCACAAATCCAGCCGCCCCCTTGTTCGCACCAGGTGGTGCAGCAGGCGAGGGTACCCTCCTCACTCAGTCCAAGGCTTCCCACTGGCGTGCTCAGCAGAAGGAGTGACCAGTGTGCCACCGTCGCTGCCCAAAGGTGAAGACAGAAGGCTAGGTGGGCATCTTGGGCTCAGCACCCAGCCTAGCCTGCCTCCTAGACCTCTTCAGGACAAGGGGAAGGGATCCTTCTGGTAACCCACCCACCCCACAAACCTGAATGAAGTTGCTCTCAAAAACCGCTGAGTTGGGGAACAGATTGTAATCTGGGGAACGGATCAGCTGGCAGAGCAGCCCCCCCTCCAAGCCGAGTGTCCTGCCAGCATCTTGGTTGCTGCCAGTGAAGAGCCCTCCAGCCATGGGGCATGGGGTGGCTGGGCTCAAGGAGCCAGGCATGCCCAGGCCCTCCCTTAGCTGGCCAGGCAGCAGGGGCCAGCACTGACTCAGCGAGGGGGGGGGAGCTGGCTCAGCAATCCGTGGAACAGGTCAGAGCAGAGCTGTGTGCATCACAGTGGCATTGGGGTGCCACCTGGAAGAAGCTGTGATGTCACACTGGCAGCGGAAGTGCTGGCTCCATTGAGATGGCAGCAGAGCTCAGAGCCCAGTCAGCTGCACTGCACGCTGCCAGCCAGGCATGGATTTGGTTGTCCTTGGAATTCCCCAAGTGGCAGGGAAGGCCGGTGGCTCTCCGTCCCCCCATCCCGTTAACATGCCCCTAATGCCGTGTGACATTTCATGGGCATCTATAGACATCCCGGCAGTTTGTAAAAGCTGCGTTAACCCTAAACTCGGATCCATAAAAGATAAATGCCGTGCTTGTAGAACATGGGCCATGTTTAAGCTAAGAAGGTGATCAGGTTCAGGACTTATAGAACCCAGTACGGAAGGGAGCACGAGGATCATCTAGACCAGGGGTCCCTAACCCCCGGGCCCCGCTCCCAACCGGGCCAGGGCAGCCAGTGCATGCCCTCACTCTCCCCTCCCCCCCTGCCTCGAGTCAGAAAGATTGGAGATCGCTCAGAGAGATGGGGGGTTCTGGGAGTTGAAGTCCAGAAGTCTTCAACGTGCCAAGGCTGGAGACCCCTGATCTAGACCAACCTCGAAAGACCCTTCGTTCAGCTTCTTCTGGCTGAGAGGGCGAACCCACAGCCTCTGTAGGGAGACCACTCCCCTCCCCTTGTAGGTCTTGCCTACAAGGAGTTTCTCTGTAGTTTTGGACAATAACCTATGATTGTTACATCTGGTCTTAATCTGGGGAGGGGGCAGGGGAAATGGTTCAGTTATTTACTATATATTGTATACTGTATACTGTATATATGGCCCTCCTGCTCAGTGGTTCTGGGTGACTCTCACCTAACCCGGGTGACTGAGAATCTCCATAGACACTGCTGCTCCGGTGGGTTTCCTCATATCTTGAGCCCAGAGCCAGGCTTCATATCCAGTCTCCCTATCATGGCCCATTCACAAGGTCCACAGACAAGACCTGGGCCTTATAAGAAGACACTCAGAAAACTAAAGAGAGAAAGCATCTATTTCTGTGTGCGGCTAGTCCTCAGTGTTATACTTTGCAGCAACTAACGTTAAAAACCAAATCGCGGGTCCACCCTTCTCCTCCCCTGCCAGACCAGCAGCAAAAGGGCAGGCAGGCTCAGTCGGTGACGACCCAAACCCCACCCGTCTTCTAGGGCAGGGGGGTCAAAGTCTCTTGTCACTAGCAGGAGCAGGCCACGCCTTGTGGGTCCAGACCACCAATGAGACCCTCCCCTCTTCTGGGCAGGGTGCCACCCCCCCTTCCAGCTGCTTTGCGAACGAGTGAGGTGCCGGAGAGTGCCACCCACCAGCCTTTTAAATTTATTTATTCAGTTGATAAAGCCTCCCATCTCAATCAATGATTCCAAAACATTTTTTTAAATATTTTAAACCCAATCGTGAAAACATTCAAAATAGATGGACACAAGATACTCGGCCGGTTAGCCCTAAAGCCGGGTCACGGGGCCCTCGACCCCTTCTGAGCCACAGGCCCCGGGACACGGCCAGCTTCTGAGAGCCTTACAAAAGGCCAGCGGGGCTGGGGCCAAGGCTGATCTCCCTGGGAGGATATTCCACAGAGCAGGGATCCCAGCAGCCTCCTCCATTCCCTCAAATCTTCACACTCTTCCTGCCCACTAAATACAGGCAGTCCTTGACTTAACAACAGTTTGTTTAGTGACTGTTCAATGTTACAACGGCACTGATAAAAGTGACTGATGGCCATTTTTCACACACAAGACCATTGCCCCCATCCCTGTGGTCATGCGATCAAAATTCAAACCCTTGGCAGCTTGCATGTATTTATAAGCCACGAGTGCAGTACCGCAGGCTGCTTCTGCTGCCTGCCGGCTGCCTGCAGTTCAGCAGATCGAATCTCACCAGGCTCAAGGTTGACTCATCCTTCCGTCCTTCCGAGGTGGGTAAAAGGAGGAGCCAGATTGTTGGGGTCTGCAAGAGGCTGTGACTCTGTAAAGCACTTAGAGAGGGCTGGAAAGCGCAGCAAAGCGATATAGAAGTCTAATCTAGTCAAGTACCAGCAGTACGCTGATGCCACTCAGCTATACATCTCCACCCCGGACCACCCCAATGATGTCCCGGTGCCTGGAGGCCATGTGGATCTGGATGGGGAGAAACAGGCTCAGGCTCAACCCATCCAAGACCGATTGGCTGTGGTTTCCGGCATCCCGATATAGTCAGTTGGTGCCATCACTGACTATTGGGGGTGAGTCGTTGGCCCCCACGGACAGGGCTCGCAACTTGGGTGTCCTCCTGGACTCACAGCTGTCTTTTGAAGAGCATTTGACGTCTGTGGCCAGGAGGACTTTCTATCAGGTCCGCCCGATTCGCCAGTTGCGTTCCTTTCTGGATCGGGACTCCTTACGCACAGTCACTCATGCCCTCGTCACTTCCTGCCTGGATTACTGCAATACTCTCTACATGGGGCTCCCCTTGAGGAGCACCCGAAGGCTCCAACTGGTGCAGAGTGCAGCTGCGTGGGTGGTTATGGGAGCGACGTGGCGCTCCCATGTAACACCTCTCCTGCGCGAGCTGCACTGGCTTCCAGTGGTCTTCCGGGTGCGCTTCAAGGTTTTGGTTACCACCTTTAGAGCACTCCATGGTTTAGGATTTGGATACTTATAGGACCACCTGCTGCCACCAGTAGCCTCTCACCGGCCAGTATGCTCTCATAGAGAGGGGCTCCTCAGGGTGCCGTCGGCCAAACAGTGTCGGCTAGTGGCCCCCAGGGGGAAAGCCTTCTCTGTGGGGGCACCTGTTATTTGGAATGAGCTCCCCCCGGAGATACCGAGGATCCCAGATTTACGCACCTTCCATCATGCCCTCAAGACCTTTTTATTCCAACAGGCTGGCCTGGCCTAACTTTCCCTTTTAAATGGCATATGAGAAATTTTAAATTTGTTTTAAATATGGGGATGTTTTTTAATTCGTCTCGGGCAAAATTGTTTAATACGTTTTAAATTTTATAATCTGTGTGTTTTATCTTTTTGGCTGTTCACCGCCCTGAGTCCTCCGGGAGTAGGGCGGTATATAAATCTAATAAAATAAAATAAAATAAAATAAATAAGTAAGGGCTATTGCTATTGCTATGGCTATCATGGTCTCAGTGTCCTGGGGGTCACGTGGTCCCCTTTTGTGACCTTTTGATAAAAAAGTCAATGGAGAAGCCAGATTTACTTAACAACTGTGTTACTAACTTAACTGCAATGATTCATTTAATAACTGTGGCAATAAAATGGGGCAAAAATCATTTAACAACTGTCTCGCTTCACAATTTTGGGCTCAATTGTGGCCATACGTCAAGGCCTACTTGTACCCCAAATCCTCTCCTCCCTGAAGACAAGCATTGCTGGCCACCAAGACAGGCAGGCCGGACTTTGAGGAAGGTGAAGCTGAAATACGGGAAAGGCATGGAGACTCCAAATGAGCTCCTCCCTGGCTGAAAAGAGCCGTGGCTGTCCCAGCAGCCCAGACCCCCTAAACAAACCTCCTTTTCTCTAACAGTTGAGGGGTTCTCCGTCCAAGTTATCTGGTTCTTCCTGTCTGGCCTCAATATCCTGACCGCAAATCAGAGCTCAGGCGGCCATTCATGCTTCTAAAAGGGTTTTTTTGCTGCTCCCTGTTCCCCTCCCTCTGAAGCTGGAATCTGATAAGTGTTGAATTAAATTAAACGGTCAGTTGGTTATTTTTCCTCAGGATGTTCGGAATTATCCAGTTTCCACACCTCCCCTCAGCATCCGTTCTTAACATTTGGAAATTGAGATCAGAAGATCTGCTGATGCCACCCAAAATGACTTCTCTCTGGCTACCTCCTGAGAACATGGAACCACCAGCAGTTTGGGGGTGCAGGGGGGTCCCTCCTGGGTCGAAAGCCAAGCTAAAGGGACGCTTGCTGAGATGTCTGCAAGTGTGTTCATCCCAAAGCAGTGTTTCTCCATGAAATTACCAAAAAAAGGATAGCCAACAACGGATAGCCATTCCCCAATTATGTGGCTGAAACGAGAGAGCTCCGGTGCTCCACAAGCCACATTCTGTTTCATTGGGGATGACAAACTAAGTTAAGTCCTGCTTGACTGTTTTGAGAGGCCTGCTCAAGTCTGCCACCTGCTGTAGATCAGCTGCCATCACAGGTGGGAGGTTCTGTGTTGTAACCGCAGGAAGACCAAGAGTTGGGCAGCTCAGGAGTGGGCCCTCGGCTTCCCCCCTTCTTTGGCCAGGCAGAACTACTGGCCCCCAGGTCTTGCTCTTCCCCCTTTGCTCTGGGGATGAGACAGGGGGCTCCGGGTGAGTTCCAGGTCAGCCCTTCAGGGAAGAAGGGCTGCCTTGTCTTGAGGGTCCCACCAGCCAGGCCCAGCAGAGAACCAACCACGGGGAGAGGAACTCAGCCTCTGACTCTTCTCTCCCTTCCCTCGACCTCCCGCATCGTCTGAAGTGTGCAATTTGGTTATGGCCAGTCTCTCGCCCCTGCTTGCCTTTGGCGGAGGGGGGGGGGGGCTTCAGGAAGCAGAGCCAGCCTTTTGGCTCCGAACCTTCTCGTGGGAATGTGGGTACAGGGGAGGACAAAAAGCCTCCTGATCCTGATGCGGGCTGGGGGCTCAGGCAGACCCGGCGGCTGGGGGCTTTCCCAATCCTCACAGTCCGGACATTGACTCCTCCTTCTCCCCCCCCCTTTTTCTTTTTTTTATGCTGGGCGCCAGAAAAGCCAAACAAGGCTCCTGCGCAGCACCCTGGCCCTCGCCCGCCCCCAAAGCGCAGCTCTCCCAGAAAGCCCGAAGAGAAGCCTCGGCCGCCCCATCTGACGAGGGCGCTGAGCGGGGCTCCCGGGCTCCCCTCCTCCCACTTCCACGGCTATGCTGCCGGCGGGAATGCTCGGAGCCACGGACGCCGCCGGGCTGCTAGTAGAGCCCAGCGGCCTCCCAACTGGTCCCTGCGTGGATCCCCGCAAACAGGCAGCGGGATCCAAAGATTTGCTGGGGGGTGGGCAGGAGGGACCTGACGGACGGACGGAGGGAGGGGGCGTCCGTGTGTCCGGGCAGCCAGCCGACAGGGGCACCGGCACTTTCCGCTCTCCGCCGGCGAGGCGCTTTCGAGGGGGCGGGCACCGGCCGGCATCGGAGTTCTGCTTAGGGGTTGCCCAGGGTTTGCGGGGGGCGGCCAACGTTATTTCAAGCAACGGGTTAGAGGTTTGCTGGGGAGACAGTCCGTTGCGGAGCACAAGCAAAGGAAGCGAAGACACAGTTCCGCCCCTCTTCCCCGGGCAGCCCTACAAGCGCAGGGAGCCCAGAAGGCCCCCACAAAGGGCCCGGATGCTTGGGGGCGAAACGGGGACCCTGGCGACTCTGCCGGCCTCCTGCTGCCTGACCGGGAGGAAGGAGGCAGGCAGAGCCGGAAAGGCAACGGGCGACCTTGGGGCCCTACCGCAAAACGTGGCAAGAGCCAAGAGAAAGCGAAAGGGCGCGCGGGGGCTGACGCGCCCTAGACATCTGCCGTGGGGAGATTTGCTCGGGCATCGAGGGGGCCTTGAGAGCGCCGCGGTCTTGGCTGGCGTGGAAGGAATCTAACATCCGCGGGACGATGAGAAGAAGAAGAACGGGTCCTACAGCAACATTTTTCCCTGCTTCAAAATCGGGCGGGAGGGGGTTCACTCCCTAGGTGACTCGAGACCCCTCGGGGTTTCCAGGCAAGGAACAGCCTCCGGTGGGAAACGAGCGCCCGAGCTCAGGGCAGAGGATTCGCACTTTGTCCATGCTCAGAGGGCTGGCTATGGTTCGCCCCGTCTGGGGCTCGAGGGCCGGTCTGGCCGGGTCGCCAGCGGTGCTCTAGCCGGACCGAACTGAGCCCGCCAGGCAGCCCTCCTCCCTCCATTGCCGGTCCGGGAGGTGGACCGCGGGGCGGGGCGGGGCTGGGCGCGGGCGTGGAAACCCTCCCGGGCGCTCCCGCCCAGCGCCACGCCTGTCGGAGCTCGTCTCCCGCCGCCGCCGCCGCCGCCTGGGCTGCCCGGAGCCGTCGAGGTGGCCGTGGCCATGGACGGGCAGGCGGCGATGGTGCCCTACGATTACAGCCTGATCGTGGGGCCCCTGCAAGAACCGGCCAGCCCCAGAACACCGCGCTTCGACTCCGCCGGCTGTGCGCCGCTCCACACCGGGCACCGGACCGCGGCGCAGCGGTACAACGCCCGGCTCTGCCAGGCTGGCCTGGAACCCGAGAGGTGAGCGCAGCCGAGCAAGGGCGGGCGGCGGACGGGACGGGCCCTCCGGGGCCCCTCCAAGGCACGCGGCTCCCGGAGCGAGGGGCGGTGGGTGCGCGTCGGGTCTCGCGGGGGTTCTGCGCCGCCGCTTCCAACCAGGGAGAGCAAGAGAGGCGCTGGCGGCGCTGAAAGCAGCGGTAGCCTCCCAGCCACCCGGCCCGCCAGCCCTGCAGAGAATGGCTCTTCCTGGCAGGCCTGGCATCAACGCCTGGTGACGCCTGGGGGGATGGACGGCCTCTGCCGGAGCGGATCTCTCTCTTGGGCATCCGCTGGGCCGAGGAGCTGCCATCTGGGATCACTTTCTCCTCTACTTAAAATATTCGAACTTCACCAGAGATTGGATCCTGCCTTTAAATCGACATTCTGGATTTAGGAAGCATATTATAATCTTCACTATATTTTCCTTGGATGAATGGATCCTCCCTCTTGGGGAGCAGTCTATCTCTGAAGGCCAGCTGCTGTGAAACCTGGAGTGAGTGGCTGCTGTCTCCCTTCCCCCCCTCCAGCCTTTTCTGGGCAGAATCCCTTCTTGGGGAGCAGAGGAGACTCCCCCCTTCCCACTCCTTATATTTTGCAGCTCTTGTTGTGAAGGAGGGCAGAAGTCCTCCCCACTCCCCAAAGGTTCAGCATTAGGCCAAGCAAAGCGGGGCTACAATCAGGCAGTAACCCGGTTTGACCATCCTGCCAAACGATGTGCGATGCTGTGTTGTAGCCAAAAGGGCTTTGTTTGGTAAATGGATCCAGGAGAGACTGGCTGCTCTCTGGGTGTCTCTCTCTGCATTTCAGGAGCTTCAGGTAAGAGAGGAGGCAGCCCCCCCAAATTACACTCTGTTCCGTCATTGTTGAGTGCAGATTTTGCTCCAGCAGCTCCTCACCCAGCTCCCTGCCGCAGATAGTGGCCTTGGCACAGCTGGTCCTGATATGTGACTGCCAGCCTGGCCCCAAACAGGTGGCCCAGAAATCAGGCAGACTAGTGAGCAAGAGGCAGTGCAGCCCCCATGCCTGGGAAGTGTGTTTGTGTGTATGTGTGAAAGGACAGGACGAGGAGGGGAGAGGCAGGGCCCTTAGGCCTCCTTTCTGCCTGGGGCACTCAGGGGGAGACGGAGCTGGTGAGCTGGTTCACTCACTCGTGCCTGGACTGCACCTGGTCTCCTTGGAGGGAAGCACCTGCCTGGGGTGGGGAACCACAAAGAGAGTCAGAGGAATCATAGGGGCAAAAGGAATCTCTCACCTCAAGCCCCCCCCCACTTTCTCAGCTGCATGAAGGTTTGGGGTGCAAAAACCAGGGCTGGGGTGTGTGTGAAGAATCAAGGCTGGTTCAGGTGAGATGTGAGTCCAGGCAGAAGCAGGACTGGTAGTTTACATCAGGATAGGTTTGGCTTGGCAGGTTACCTGAACTAGCAAAGGTGCTTCGTTAGCTGGCTGTGGGATTAACTGTATTGTGCGAGCCCAGCCACAGTGGGTGCAGGTGTGCTTGAAACTCTGGGTCTGCCCACATTGATGGGCCATCCACATGCAGGGTCTTCTCTTCAAGGCACCAGACTTGGGAGCCCCCTCCTTGCAGCTCAGTGGACCGGGAGGTCCAGGGCCCACTGGCACCCAAACCACACCGTGGCCGGTGCCCCCTTCCTGTTGTGCAAAGGAGCATGACCTGCCTTGAACCCTTCGGACGGGGCAGGGTCAAAATCCCGGCCATCAGTAAACCTTTGCTGGGGTTGTTTGTGCCAGCGTTTGGGCTGACTTGTCCTTTCAGGCTGGACCGAGAGCCAAGCAAACAAACCAGGTGTATTGTTGTGTTTGTAAACTGCCAAGAGTCCAGTGGAGGGGCAGCTGCAGACACGGGGGGGGGGGGCAGTCTGGATCAGCAGGCCTGCAGGAGCCCATTGGGCTCACACTGGGGGGAGGGGAATGTCCTCTTTTTCTGCAGTCCTGTGGAGACTGAAGTGGGGGTGAACGGAAAACAGCAAAATTGCCATTATTAAACAAACAGATGGTGTATTTGAACGTCTGAAATTTTGCTCGTAGTCACTAGTTTGGTGACTAGTTAGAAACAAGTTGAGTTCCTTTGGCCTATAGAAATATCAGAAGGGGGGCTCTGATCCACCACCACCCCGCAGTGACAGTTGCTCATGCACTAAGCATAGCTCTGCAAACCCCTGCAAGGTGGATTCCCCCCCCCACAACCAATTGTAGCCCTCCTGTGCTGTTGCATGTGTGAATGTATCCGTTCTGCAAGGGGAGGGCAGGCATTTGATGCTGCTTTTCATCAAAGGCCCACACCCTCAAGCCACATCAAGTCAAGGCCCGAAGGGCGTGGCCTGCCTGGCTGCCCTGGGAGGGGGGCTGTTTCGGCCACAGCATAGCACCCAACTCCTCAGATCCATGCAGGAGGCGGGGGGGGGGGGGGCGAGAATAATGGCTCACCTAGTTCAGAGTCAGCCAAGCTGCATGTCCAACATTGAAGAAGGGAGAGCGATGTTTTGGGTCTAAGCCCAGAGAGCAGAGCTGCTGAACCCTGCCCTGGCCAGGCCGCCCCATAAGTAGGCCCATCTCCCTGGTGGAAAGGGATGGGGGTGTTCTGAGAAGGGCCAGGCCTCTCCTGCCATCTCCAGTCTTGAGATCTGGTGATCTCTGTCAAGGGCAGGGCCCCAAGAGAAGCGGATCAGAACCCACCGGGGGGGGAGGAGGGCATCCCGGTATAAGTCTTCAATCCAGCCTTGGTTCAGGACCCCAGGAGGCATTTGAAGCTGCTGGTCCCTGTGATTCACACTATGAACGTCAGACAACAGCCAGACCCAGAAGCATGTGTGCAAAAACACAACCATTTGCACGCGAGGGTGTTGCAGATGCCTTGACCTGACAGTGCCCCCCAATTGCCCGTTTGGGCTCCTGCAGATGTCCACCTCTAGCAGTCCTTGCCCGCTGCCCCTTGCACACGTGGCCTGCCCTGGCCTCACCCCGGGCACCTTCCCACGGGCATTGGCTCTGAGCGGCCGGTGGCCCAGCCCTGCCCTGCAAAGCGGCTTCCTCCAGGGGCTATTTCTGCCTCAGGACAGAGAGTGACGTGCAACCGCTAATCCCTAAAGCCCTAAAGGGACCAGCTCAGCCGCAGGGAAGCCCAGGGCAGGAATCGCAGCTCAGCGGGGGGGGAGGGCACCGGGCCCCATTCTTCTGCCTGCCGAGGGTCCGCAGCTGCCCTTGGGAGGCAGTTGGGGGTCCCACCGCTTAGTTGGAATGTGGCAAACGTTGAGATCTTTGCCATCCAAATTTTACAAGCATCTGTTCCTCCTCCTCCTGGGCTTTGCCAGCTTTTATTTATTTATTTGTCTTCCTAAGCTGCCCGATGCCATCCGCGGCCAGTCAGGGACGGAGACAGAAGCCTGCCCAATTCCCCCCCTTCCCCCCCCCCCCGTTAACCCACAGCCCATCTGCTTGGCTTCAAAGCTGAAGCAGCCCTTTTGCAGGCAGCTCTGGGGCTGAGTCTATGAGTCCCCCCAGTCTTTGGGCCCAGGATGCCCCCCTGAACTCAGTTCCCACCCAGAAGGGCGGCCTTGGAGCCACATCACGCTGGAGGGCTACACAGCCACCCGGTGCCTCCCTTCCCTGCAACGATGCTACACAAACAGCAGCAGCCGTGGTTGCTGGGCCCCGAGGCTGTTTTGCTGGCTCTGGGGGGTCCCTGGGGGTGTAATTACCCTAGGCAAGTTGTTCAAGGCAACAGGGTGTGTGTGTGTGTGTGTGTGTGTGTGTGTGTGTGTGTGTGTGTGTAGACATGAACTGCTGCCACCTGCAGGCTTTCAGCTAGTGCCTCCCCATCCCCAGCAGGTCAATCCAGCCAAAGCTTTGGTGGGGAAGGTTCAGGAGGGAGGAGAGTGGCCTGGAGATCACGTAGACCCTTTGGAAGTGGGGGGAGGGAGGACCAGGGTTTGTCCCAGGAAAGGAGGGGCAGCCCCAAAGCTCTCCCCAGGGCTTTCCTGGCTGCTGGAGGAAAGGCAGGGCCTGCAGGGGGCTTTGCTGCCAGTTTTCAGCAGCCTCTCAACTGATGCCCAGGGCTGCACCCAAGGGAGTGCTGGGGGCAGCAACAGCTTCAGCCCCTCCCTCAATGAAAAATAGGGTATGAAAAAAAGACTGTTCAACCTCAGGTGCTCAAATGGCAGGTGTTTAAAGTTGCCTCAGGAAGGACTCACCTGGATTTCTTTCCTGAGGGCAGAGGGGGCTTAAAGGCCTCTTCCAAGGGAGGGGGAAATGCCTGAGACACCCCCTCCCCTGCATCATCTTTCAAAGGTGATCCTGAGCGTAGACTTGCACTGAATACGGAGTCAATATCTGTGATCCTTTTGACCAGCCACAGCCAGCTAAGACCCTCCATGCCCCCTACCCCCAAAACGGACTCTTCTCCAGTTGGTCACTGCTCAGAGTTGTACTGGGAGAGCTGGACTGAGGTTTTCAGTTACACCAGTAGGGGGCAGCAGACACCCAGAGCCCTGCTGATAGTCCTGAGCAGATCAATGTATGGCAGAGGAAAGGCTGGGGAATTCTGGGAGTTGAAGTCCACAAGTCTTAGAGTTGTCAGGTTTGGAGTCCTCTGGTGTAGGGTAGCCCCAAATCAGGAGGAGCCCCATCTTTTTGGACAGAGCAGCTTCCATCTGCTGCAGTGAGGATGCCCAGCAGTTGGTCCATCTTGGACGGTCAGGGCTGCTTAAGTGCCTAGCTCCGATTCCGGCCCCAAACCCACCCCTCTTCCTGTCTTCACAGGCCACAGTGACGCAGAACCTTAGCTGGCAAAGACTGCCTTACAAAAGATTACACAAGTATACATTTGATTAAGGAACCCTTTTAATTCTTCCCTTCCTTCCTTTCTCGTGCCTTCAGTATGAAATTTAGCACAGAGCATACCAACCGCCCTCCTCCAGCAAATCACCAGGAATTCTTAAAAATTGGATCGGCGCTTAACTCTGGCGACTCCTGGTGGCTTCCTTGATCCCATTGGCAAAGTAGCTGGCCGCTGCCTTCTTCCGTTCATAGCCCTGGTGGTGTCCCATCCAAGCACAAAGTCTTCTAATAAATTAAAGCAAATTTGCATCCTTGCAGCCTCCGTGTCCTGTCCTGCCCTTCCCTCCCTCCTTCACATTGTCCCCTAGTCCAAGTGCTTTATTGGCACTGCTGTTTTGGAAGTATAAACCTCATCTTTTTTTCAACACAGACCAAAGATTTATGCTGGTCAGAAGGTGATTCATATTTATTTCTCTTCCAGATATTTAACAATTCTCCCATCATCCAGGTCATGGTTATCCTAAATGTGCTTTTCCCAGAAGGCAACTGGACTTTCTTGGGGTTTTTCCTTGAAACTGTTTCACTTCTCATCCAAGAAGCTTCTTCAGTTCTAAATGTTCTAAATAACTTCAGTTAAAACAGAAGCAGCTTCTTGGATGACAAGTGAAAAATGTTCAAAGAAAAAAACAGAGAAAAAACCAAGTTGCTTTTTGGAAAAGCACCTTTGACTTAACAATTGATGTTTCTTTCTGTAGGATACATATGGGATAATCTGACAAATATATGGTATACGTTGTATGTAGGCATGTATATGTACATATATACATGTATATACTTACACACACACATAACTACCTACCTACGCAGGGCAGGAACGAATCGTGTTCCTACTAACATGAAGAGCTATTTCCCATTCCACGGGTTGATTAAATCTTCACCATCCACCAAAGAGGCATTTGAGGCCTAATCAGGAGATGCACTTAATTTTTTGCCATGCAAGAAACCAAACTTCACGGAAGGGGAATTAGAGTCCCTCCTCCCTCCTCAGCTGCTGCTCAATCTGTGACCGGGATTTTTCAGCTCAATTTGCTGTTTTTTTTGGGATGCCAAATCACAAGATGAAGCAGCAGCCCCAACACAGAATGAGGAGGGGGAGGAGGAGATGCCAGCAAATTCCAGCCTTGGGGAGCAAACGTGGGGATCCTTCTGAGTGGGGCATCTTTTGAACAGTCCTGAAGCTATCCCCCCCTTCCCCCTCCGTTTTGAAGATCCTCAGAGGCCACCAACTTGACCTCAATGGGATAAAGGAGGCCTCTGGGGGCTTCCAGGCTCTCTTGCTCCAGCTTGGAGCCCAACAGTTGGGATGAGCCACTGCAGAGCAGCCTGTTCTGCCAGCACTCAGCCTGGGGCTCCAAGTAGTGGGGAGCGGCTGGGGGTGGGCACCAGGACAGGCTTTGCCTGGGCACAGCAGCTCATCAGGGTTTGTGGGCACCAGAGCTCCCTTGGACCACTTGCTCTGCATCCTCCAAAGCAGAGCAGCTGCCACCTGCCCACCCTGGGGGCTTTCATTCAGCCAACCAAGGGGAACTCCGCATTGTCAAACTCCTGGTGTGTTTAGTAACTGTGTGTGTGTGTGTGTGTGTGTGTGTGTGTGTGTGTGTGTGTGTGTGTGTGTTGAAGGGGAGGCACAGCTCCCCACTTGCCAATTCCTGGATTTCCAAATTGCTGCCAGCAGTAGGACTAGGCTTCAGGCCAGCAGAGGAACAGGGGTCTCTGAGCATGGTCAGAGTGCCTGGCCTTTTCTTGCTGAGGATTTTAAGGCACCCTCGGAGTACAGCCAAGGTCGCCTGCCAGGTTGGGGGTGGGATCAGGTCTGTGGGGTGAACCAGCCCCCTTGCTGTGCTGACCTGCTTCCTCCCCAACCCAACTGGGGCCGAGGAATCTCTCGTCCAGAGGCAGGGGGTTCAAAGCAAGAACCTTGGCCGTGGGGCAGCCATGTGGGCCTCGCCCCTCAGCTGCCTGCCTGCCTGCCTGCCTGCCTAATACAGTCCTCGGTTGTATAAACAAGAGGCATAGAGTCAAGATCATGTGTGTTAGTACTGCCTTACAAAGCCTTAGTAAAGCCACCCCTGGAATCCTGCATCCAGTTTAGGTCGCCCCGATATAAAAAAGATGTAGAGTCTCCGGAAAGACTGCAGAGAAGGGCAACTAAGACGATGAGGGGACTGGAGGCTAAAACACACGAAGAACGGCTGCAGGAATCGTGTTTGGCCAGTCTAGAAAAAAGGAGGACGGGGGGTGACATGTATTCCAGAATTTGAGACAAATACTGGCACAAAGAAGAAGGGGCGGGTCTCCAAAGTATCTGAGGGCAGGACAAGAAGCAAAGGATGGAAATTAAGGAGTTCTTTACTGACAGTGAGGACACTTAATCAGTGGAACAGAAGTTGCCTTCAGAAGTTGTGGGGACTCCATCACGTGGGTTTTTTAAGAGATTGGACAGTCACTTGTCTAGAATGGTACAGGGTTTCCTGCTTGACCAGGGGGCTAGACTAGAAGACCTCCAAGGTCCCTTCCAACTCTGTTCTGAATTGAATTGAAAACTTCTGGCTCCTCTTCCTGTCCCATTCAGGTGGGAGCCCAGTTCCAGGCAGATCAGGGCTGGGCTGGGCTGGGCTGAAGCTTTTCTGCTGGAGTATTCCTCCAGCCGGCCTTTCTCCCATGCCATGCCAAAGCGGCTCCTTCGGCCGAGGGAGTGGCATGGAATGGGCTCCTGTTTTGCCACGCAGAAGCATGATGAGAAATGTGGCGGGTGCCTTAAAAGCACCTGTTCTTTCAAGGAACTCTGCTGGAACTACAGTTCCCAGGATTCAACAGGGCAGCAATGGCCTGCCCAGCCCAGGATTTGGAAAAGGCCCTTTGCTGCCTGTTGCCGCTCTCTGACACCGGCTAGGCCTGTGCCCTGGCGAGCGCTTGCTCCCTTCTGCGACCCCCCCCCTCCGAGTGGCACCCGGCCCCAGCCCAGCCGCTCTTGGCTCCACTGTGTGCTCGGCCTTGGCCTTCAGTTCAAAGATGTCGCCCTTTGGGGAAGCAAGGCTTCTTTCCCCCCCCCTGCCTTTTTCTTGGCAGATGGAGACCCCCACCCTGTGGCAGCTCAGCCCCCCACTCCAGGCACCTCAGTGCCAGCCTTTGCATTCACTGGCCTCAGCCAGGCCTGCCGGAGGGCGTCTCAGCTGGGGGCAAATTGGAATCACGGGGCTGGAAAGGCGGGCAGGCGTTTAATTGAGCCTCACTATCATGCCCTGGTCAGCAGATCCGGATGAGCTCGTGGGTGGCCACTGCCCATCAGGAAGAGGGGGGTGAGGTCAGCTGGGGTTTGCACCATGAACCCCGAGGTGGAGCCGGTTGGCACCAAATGCCAGGCTGGGACACAGGGGGAGATGCCAGGCCCTGCCCTCCTCCCCTGCTCCTGGGCTGCTGGGGCAAAGCATAACCACTCGGCCTTGCAACCGGAGGCTGGGATGAGGAGGGGGGTTCCTGGGTTTCTCTTCTGGGTTCACTCAAAGGGGCTGCCCAGAAGAATGGGGAAAAAACAGCCACCGCAACCTGATCAAGGCCAGTCAAAATCACAGCCAAAAGCGCATTTGGCCTGGAAAGGGCTCTTCCTCCCCCCCCCTTGCCTGGGAAGCCTGGCCCCCTGCAGCCACGGGCGGAGTAGCGGGGAAGGGCCGCAAGAGGAGCCCCGAGGCCGCCTCTCCAAGGAAAGGGGGGCAGCTTCAGGGGAGGGGCCGCCTTCGCCCAGCTGATCGGAGGTCGCCGACCGAGCCCCCAGTTCCGGGCAGGAAGCTGGCCGCAGGCAGAGGGAAGCCCCGGTCACGAGCCCCGCTTCCCGGCCGCCCTTGCACGAAGCCCCCGCGGCCGCCCGGAGCTCGCGCCTCTGCAGCCCCGGGCGGGAGCGGCCCCCGCCTTCCCCGGGCTCAGGTACGGCCGTGGGGGGGGGGGGTCGCGGGCGCTGCAAGGGACGCCGGGACTGACGCGCCAGCAGGAACTGAGCCGAGCGATGCGCGCGGGAGGCGGCGGGCAGCGGGGCAGCCTTCGCACGGCCCGTCTTCCGGGGGGCGCCGCGCCCAACCGCAGCCCAGGCGGCCGGGTGGGTGGGTGGGGGGGCGGGCGGAGCGGGGCCGGGTCCTCCTCCGGGGGTGGCCGGGTGGAGCCGAGCAGCCGCGGGGCCAGCGGCGCATTCCCCGAGCCCGGGGAGCCGCCCAGGCGCGGCCGGGCGGGGGTCGCGGCGGGGTCTCAGGCTGACAGCCCCTCCTCCCTCCCTGCGCAGCATGGCCGATTACCTGATCAGCGGCGGCACCGGCTACGTCCCCGAGGATGGGCTGACGGCGCAGCAGCTCTTCGCCGTGGCGGACGGGCTCACCTACAAGTAAGCGGCGCCCGGGGCGCGGGCGGGGGTCGCAGGGGGCGGCCGCCCGGGAGGAAGTGGCGGCGCACGTGGCTCTGCCCGGCCCGGGAAGCTCCGCGGACTTGGGGGGGAGGCGGGGGCTGGGGGGCGCTGGCCTTGCGCGGGCCGGGCGCGCAAGGGACGCCGCAACCACCGGTCGCCCACCCTCCCGCCTCTCCCCCTGGCAGGGAGCCCTTTGCGGGAGTGGGCAGAACCTGCCCCCCTTTGCTCAGCAGATGGTGCCTCTCACCCCCCCCCAACTCTCCCAGACCTCCAGTTAAGCCGCGGCTGTCGCCTGTTTCTGGGCCGATCCGTCCAGGCAGGCAGGCAGCAGGTCGGGGGGTCTCTGCTGGGCTTGTGCAGAAAGGGTGGTGAGCCACAGGAGAACCTCTGCAGCACCCCGTCCCTCTGGGCCCGGACTGAATCGGGGTGCCCCTTGGGCCTCCTCCCCAGGGGCTGCTTTTCTGCAGGAGGATGCCGTGGCATGAAGGGGCTCTGGCAGAAACCTTGTTTGGGACGGGCTTTTCTCCAGGGCATCTTGGAAGGCGCCCGGTGTGTTCATGAGGGATGGGGTGCTGCTTACAACTGGGTCCAAATGGCTGCTGGTGCAACTGGCCCTGGCCCCGCTGCATACCTGGGGCTGCCCGTGGTGACAGGCCTGAGCCTCCTGCCCGTCGGCTGAGGGGTTTGGTGCCTTTTCAAGGGCCAGTGCTCTGAGAGAAGGTGGGGAACCCCAGAATGGGAAGGGGCTTCACAGCCCGCTAGCAGCCTCTTCATGCCGCGATCTGCATGCCTGAAGCCAGGGCCAGGCAGGTCTCAGCCTGGCTTGCTTTCCTCTTAAGAGGCCCTGCAGGGGCTCCGCAGGCAACAGGGGTGCCTCCTTTGCAGCAAGGAAGGCTGCTCCGATGGGCCCAGCATTGCGTGTCTCAAGGCGGGTTGGGGGGGGGGGGGGCTCCTGCAGGGTCAGCACAAAACTAAGGAAGTTGGGAGGAGGAGAGAAGCAAGGCAGGACAAGATGCAGGCTGAGCAGCCTCTTAGCTTTGCAAGTAATTGTGCAAACTTTGTGGGAGGGCCTTTCTCTCTTGGCCCTGGTTTTGGGAAGAGAGAAGGACCGAAGGATTTCTCCAAGGGTGAGACGCGGGGAGTGAGAGCACAAAGGGGTGCAGTGTGGTTCTTTCTAACTGGTGCTGCTGATTTTACTAAATGCCTGCGGCTCCTTTCAGCCCGGGTTCCCTGGTTGGCCTTCGCTCTCCAGCTGTTTGGGGGCCACTGCAAAGGCCGAGTCCCTCCTCTACCCCTGGCTGTGCGGGGGCTTCCTTTCCAGGGCACCTTTTCCCCTGTGAAAACTCGGTTTCGCTTTCAGTTCTGCGCTCTCTTCTCAGCCAAACAAGGTTTATAATAAAGCGGAAATTTGTTTTGTTTCTGACAGAAAAAACCAACGGTTAAAATGAGCTCCTTCTGAACCGCAAGAGCGGCTGGGTCCAGGGACCGGAGAAGCCGGGCTGCTCCCTTCCTCAGACACGCCCCTGCAGCGTTGGGCACCTGCTCTCTTGCATTCCTGAACCTGGCAGGGGGGGCTGCATAGCCCCTTCCCACTCTGCAGTGGCCCATTTGGCCTCACATTTCATGGCT
Organism: Pituophis catenifer annectens; assembly: GCF_029215685.1. Lineage (NCBI taxonomy): Eukaryota > Metazoa > Chordata > Lepidosauria > Squamata > Colubridae > Pituophis > Pituophis catenifer. Next base: position 90,044,604 of record NW_027256887.1, read on the forward strand.
CAACCTCCTACCTTTCTTCAGGAAAAGCCTTCCAATATCTCTGATAGCCAGCCTGCTTCCGTGTGAGGCTTGTTTACCTAAGTCCTACCAATAAAGTCCCTCCTTAACTGCAGGGTTAAACAACCGCAGAGTTTAACCTGGTTGCTTCTTTTCAACGGTGCATTCTGTTAATATTTAATGACTGAGCATTGCCTGCAATCCTTTACGGGACAGGTGAGGCACTGAGGTTTTGAACAAAAGAGGGGTTTTCGAAGCTGGCAGGTGGCCTGCCCAGAGCCGCCTCTTTGAGGGAGCTTTTATTCCCTCACTCACACAAGCCTGGGGGTCCGGCAGTTGTCCTGGCGCATGTGGGAAGAGGGCCTGGGCTGGGTCAGGCTTTGTCCCAAATGAAATTGGCATTTGTTTGCGCTTCGTTTGGGCGCCTGCAGAGCCTTGGGGAACGTGGCACTTAAATGCATTTGGTTCACATTTCAAGGAGAGGATGTGTCCCCACAGGTCAGCTGCTGTTACAAAGGCTCTGCTGGAGGTTACGGGTGGGGCCTGTGGGCGGGGTTGAGCCAGGCTGGTCAGACGGGGGGAGGGTGTCTCTGCAGGGATAGGGGAGCAGCCCCTTGGTCCCTGCACCAAGGAAGTGTGCCCGTCACCACCAAGTGCCCAGGGAGAAGGCACGGTGCTTTTCTGCCTTAAAGCTGAACATGAGGTCAAATTGAGAAGGGTGACACAGTGTTCTCGGAATTGGGGAGGGGCTTTGGGAAAGCTTCCCCCCAGGTTTGAAAGACTTCCTTGGATCAACTTTGTTTTCTAACGGAAACCTTGGCAATTTTGATCTAACTGAGGATTTACGGTTTGTTTTGCCTTGCTGGCATCATCTCCGGTGTATGAACTCTGTGGTACAAAAGTTGAAAAGTTAAATAAAAGTTTAAAGCCCTTTGGGGGTATCCCCAGTTCAGAGGTGACGCCACCTTGAATTCCACCCAGTGGATAGAAACCACCGTGGGAAGCAGAAACGGAGAAATCACAGCCCAGCTTATGGCAATGGCCTACTTCAAAGCACAGGCTGGGTGGGATAGATGAGCTGAAACAGCCCCCAGCCCTTTATTATTATTTATTATTTATTATTTATTAATCAAATTTCTATACCGCCCTACTCCCGAAGGACTCAGGGCGGTGAACAGCCAAGATAAAATACAGATAATACAAATATTAAAAAATCCCTTAAAATTATTAAATATTTCGGCCGAAACACAGATTAAAACACCCAATTTGTAAAATCACGAATTAAAAAAATTTAAAAATTTAAAAGAGGGGAGTTAGGCCAGGCCAGCTTGCTGAAATAGAAAAGTTTTGAGAGCACGGCGAAACGTGCGCAGGTCCGGGATCTTCCGTATCTCTGGGGGGAGCTCGTTCCAGATGGCGGGTGCCCCCACAGAGAAGGCTCTCCCCCTGGGGGCCGCCAGTCGACACTGTTTGGCCGACGGCACCCTGAGGAGCCCCTCTCTATGGGAGCGTACTGGTCGGTGAGAGGCTATTGGTAGCAGAAGGCGGTCTCGTAGATACCCCAGTCCGATGCCATGGAGCGCTCTAAAGGTGGTAACCAAAACCTTGAAGCGCACCCGGAAGACCACCGGGAGCCAGTGCAGCCTTGTAAACTGCACCGCTGCCGCTTGTTGTTTCCTGTTTGTGCTACAGGAGGGCAGCTGAACACACACACAGAGGACAATGTTGGTGATGTCTCTGATTTGGAAAGACTGGTTGACCAAGAGCCTCGCAGCCTCCTCCACCTCTGCTGCCCGCCAGTTTCTGGCTGGGTTCAGGCCAGGTTCCTTTAGGGTGTTGTGACTCTGGCGGTGGAGGTAGTGTGGCCTGGCCAGGGGTGAAATGCTCCCAGTTCGGACCAGATCACCCGATCCAGTAGTGATGGCAGGTGGTTCGGAGAACCGGTAGCAAAAATCGTTGCACCACCCACCCACCCACCCACCCACCATGCCCAGCTGAGCCGCAGGATCATCAGAGGCTTTTTTTTTTTTTTTTTTTTTACTTTTAAAAGCATTTTTTCTACAACCTCTTCCAACAAAAAAATGCTTTTAAAAGTAAAAAAAAAAAAGCCTCTGATGATCGCACAGTTCAGCTGGGATAGTCAGAAGCTTTCCAAAGCATTTTTTTCTGCAACCTCTTGGCCGAAGAGGTGGTAAAAAAAATGCTTTGAAAAGTCTCTGACGATCCCAGCTGAGTTGCCTGATCGTCAGAGGCTTTTCAAAGCATTAGAAAAAATGCTTTGAAAAGTTTTTGGGAAAAAAAGTTGGCCACGCCCACCCAGTCACATTACCCCCCCCCCCACCAACCCACTCCCACAGAACCGGTAGTAACAAATTTTACATTTCACCCCTGGTCCTGGCTCTCTTGGTGGCTCTCAGGACCATCAGCCACAGTGTCCCTCTGGCTGGCTTCAGGGCTTGGAGGCTCCTCCTCGCAGTGGTTCCCTCCCTCCGTGGCTGGTGCCCCTTGGTGGGTCTAAGTAGGGAGAGGCTGGGGCCTGACATGCTCTGGATGGATGGAAGGAATGGATGGGTGAGAGAGGAGGGGTCCAGGGCTGCGTTTCATGGCTGTGGAGCTGCCCGGACTGGCCTTTTACAAGGCAATCAACCTTATCAACCGTTGGGCTCCATGTGGTGCCAGCCCGGGACTGGTTTGCCTCCCGCTTCCCATTTGGGCTGCATCGGGCATTGGGTGACCTCTGCTTCTCTCCCCACAGTGACTTCCTCATCCTTCCCGGCTTCATCGACTTCACGGCAGATGAAGTGGTGAGTCTAGCAGAGGGCCTCTGGGGGACCCCATCAAAGGGGGAGGGGGGGTCACAGCTGTCCTGTTCAGCTCCCTGGCCTTGAGAGCCCCGGCTTGGCTCCCGGGGCAGAAACAGGCTTTGCTCGCCCATCTGCATCCGAAGGGCCGATTGCTCGCGCTTTATCCCAATGCCAGTGAGATGGGCTTAGATCGGAAGGGCCCAGGACACGGACACACACAGCTGCAGGTTCTCCTGCATCAGCACCAGCTCTACCTTCTCTGCAAGGCTGAACTGGGGGGGCAGCCTGGCTCCCTCCAGTGGCGCCTTCCAGCTTGGCCTGGGAGAGGATTGTGGGGGGCGGGAGACACACCTGGTTGGCAGAACACTGAGCTGTGGCCCTCTTTGCTTGCAGGACCTGACCTCTGCCCTGACCCGGAAGATCACCCTGAAGACCCCCCTTATCTCCTCTCCTATGGACACCGTCACCGAGTCAGATATGGCCATTGCCATGGCGGTGAGCCGAGTCCTCTGGGGCTGGTGGGGCGCCTGCTATGGGTCTGCCCAGGGGTGAGCTCCTCCCGGGGCCCCTTTCCATGGGGATGCCAAAGCAGGGGCCAGAGGGCAGAAGGCAAGGCTGGGGTGGCCTCGGGACTTCAGGGCTCCCGCCTCTCTCCCCCTGCAGCTGATGGGGGGGATTGGGATCATCCACCACAACTGCACCCCAGAGTTCCAGGCCAACGAAGTCCGCAAAGTCAAGGTGAGTGGCACTTGGAGCTGTGGAGTCCGGCCTGAGGGACGCTGGCAGGAGAGGCCGCTCAGATGCCCTGAGGCTGGCCTTGTGTCAGGAGCCCCCTTTCCAGACTTGCCTGCCAGGCTTCCCCATGGAGGAAGGGCGGGCATGGGAGCAGATCCGAGAACGCGAGTGGGGAGGGGGCAGCTCTACAGAAAAAGCCTCCCCTCTTCCTCGGGCCACAGAAGTTTGAGCAAGGCTTCATCACCGACCCGGTGGTCCTGAGCCCCAGCCACACCGTGGGGGACGTCTTTGAGGCCAAGATCCGGCATGGCTTCTCGGGCATCCCCATCACTGAGACAGGCAAGATGGAGAGCCAGCTGGTGGGGATCGTGACCTCGAGGGACATCGACTTCCTCTCTGAGAAGGACTACAACACCCCTCTCAGTGAGGTGAGGCAGCGGCCCTCCTTCCCTCCTCCCCCCAAGGGTTCCCGGGGGTCAGAAGCCCTCTGGCAGTGGGGGGCCCCTAGCAAGAGCCAGCCCCTCCTCTGGGGCAATCGCCCGGCTGGATTGGTGCCCCTGCTGACCCCAGTTTAGGAGAGGCTGTTCTCATCCCACTTTGCCCCTCAAATGCAAACCTGTTCACCCCGTGCCTAAAGCAGCAGCTGCCATCCTGCCACCCCAGGGGCTGAGTGGGCCGGCTGAGCCCCTGCCACCCTTTCCCTTCTTCAGGTCATGACCAGGCGCAGTGACCTGGTGGTGGCCCCGGCAGGCGTCACCCTCAAAGAGGCCAACGAGATTCTGCAGCGGAGCAAGAAAGGTAGGAGGGGCCGTGAGATGGGGGGAGGGTCTTCCTGTGGCCTGCGGGGGGGAGGGAGGGTCTTGCCTGGCCCAGCCAGCTGCAGGGCAGCTCCCTTCCCAGGCCGTGGCCTGACCGAGCGACTGGCCCTCCTGCCCTGCAGGCAAGCTGCCCATCGTGAATGAGGTGGATGAGCTGGTGGCCATCATTGCCCGCACCGACCTGAAGAAGAACCGGGATTACCCACTGGCCTCCAAGGACTCGCGCAAGCAGCTGCTGTGCGGGGCAGCCATTGGCACCCGGGAGGACGACAAGTACCGGCTGGACCTGTTGGTGCAGGCCGGCGTGGACGTGGTAGTGCTGGTGGGTTCGAAGCTGCCCCCTCCCGGGCGATTTGGATGGCAGGCTCTGAATGGTGCCCGTATCCTTTGCTCAGCACCCCCAAATTGTGCCCCAAAACAAGGGAAGCCAAAAGGCCGTTTAGAAGCGAAGCTGGCATCCCTGGCAGCAGTGTCTCCACTGAATCCCCCCTCCCAAAAGCAGCCTCTGAGGGCCTAAGCCCCACCCCCCAGCTGAAAGCTAGCCCTGAGTGCCATCAGGAGCCCCTGGAACACAGACTGAACTTTGCTCCCACCTGTGAGGTTCACGGAGGTTCCCTTCCGCTGCTTGGGAAGACGAGTCAAGGGCATGGAAGCCCCTGCTGGAGCACCCTCGCCCCCCCCCCCCCCCAGTGGCTTCCTGGATTTTGTCTTTAATTTAAGGCCGGCAACTCTGCAGCCGGGATCCTGGTCTGTTTCTCTGGAGGAGAGGGGATTCCCATCCTGGCCCCCTCAAGGCTACGCCTGGCATGGCACCCGAGGGGCTGCTGCTTTCTGCCCTTGCGTGTCTTTCCTTTGTGGGTCCGCGTGTGGCCAGGCGACCCTGCTTGCCTTGTGCTTATTTGGGGGGCCTAATGGTCCTTTCCTTTCTTTTCCTCCCCCCCCCCCCAGGACTCATCTCAGGGAAACTCCGTCTACCAAATCAATATGGTCCACTATATCAAGCACAAATCTCCAGAGCTGCAGGTCGTCGGGGGCAATGGTGAGCGCCTGAGGGAGGCATGGCCTTTTGGGGTCTCCCTTTGGCCGCAGCCTCCTTTGCTTCCAGGCTGCTTCCCCAGCTGAAGGGGCCCTGCAGGGTCATAACTATGAAGCAGCTGCCAAGCCTCTGAATCTTGATCCCGTGACCATGGGGCTGCTGCAAAGGTCGTAACTGAAAAATGGTCATAAGTCAGATTTGTCAGTGTCGTAACTTTGAATAGTCACTAAACAAACTGTTGTAAGTCAAGGACTAGCTCTACTTACCTATCACCCTATCGGTGGATAAACCAACCCTCAGATTTTTAACCAAAGTACCATGAAAAATGTGGGCAGCCTTATCCGTGGGTGGCACATTTTTCACAGCGTGTTTAGGGTCGGCTGATCCGCCGATGGGCTTATAAACAAGTATATGCGGAGTTATCCTTGGAAGACCCTGGCAGAGTTAAAGTTTCCTCCCAAAACTCCCGTTTGTTTAGAAACTTCCCCATGGGAATTCTCACGGTCAGGGGAAAACAACTTGGTATCAGATTTTTTTCTGTCTGCGACTAAAGGTGGACGGACGGACGGACGGATGGGCAGGTGGATGGAGGGGTGGGTTAGATAGAACCCAGAGTGGCCTCCTTTGTGTTGGAGGCCATTGTGTACCTTTGGTGCAAGAAGGACGTGCTTTGATTCCAGCATAGAGAGACCGGCTTTTGTGCGTAGCTGTTTCTGGAAGTGGCTCCTAAGAGCTTCCTGGCTCTTTACAGTCAATGACTTCGCAGAAATTCCTGAATTTACATTTTCTGGCTTTATTTTGCCAGAGGGAGGCAGGCTGGCTGCAAAGTGGAGTTTGGGGGGGGGCATCTGTCCTCTGTACCAGGAAGGTGCCTTAGTGTGGACCGAGGGCCCTTGGGGGGGAGGGGTTCTTTGTTGCTCAGGGGTCTTATGGGCCCTTCTGCTTTCTGCCCTACGGGATGCACAGTGGTGACAGCTGCCCAGGCCAAGAACCTGATCGACGCTGGCGTGGATGCCCTGCGCGTGGGCATGGGCTGTGGCTCCATCTGCATCACGCAGGAAGGTGAGACTGGGGTGGGACCCCAAGGGTGGGATCTCCCTGCCTCGGAGGAAGCAGCTTCTGAATTCTTCGTGTGCTCCGCAGCATCCTGGAGGTGGCTCCTCTGGGCTCAGCCTTTTGTGTAGCCCCCAAACAGCCCTGGTGACCCTCTGGGGTTGGCCTTTGCCCAGCCAGCAAGCGAGAGGCTGTCCCAAATCCCCCGCCCCTCAGCAAAGGCCAGATAGCCCCTTCCTTGGCCTTTACCTCCATACTGGTCTGCCAGTCAGCAGGGCTGGGTGAGGCTGAGTGAAATGCTCAGCCATTCTTGCCGTTGGCACTGGGCCCTGCGGGTGGAGCCTGGAGGCGCACCAGCTGCAGAGTCCCAGGAGCTGGGAAGGTTGGCGCTCCCATGCCCGGAGACTGCAACGCAATCACCCTTTTTTCCTCCTTGGGTCTCCGCTCAGAGCTGCCTGCGCTTTCCTGGCTGCAGCCCGTGGCTCTCTGGAGCTGCCGGGGTGGCCGAGGGCTGGGCCGGACCCTCGGTGGGCCCTTCCTGCCTATGACTCTCCCTCCCTCAGTGATGGCGTGCGGCCGGCCTCAGGGCACCGCAGTCTACAAAGTGGCAGAGTATGCCCGCCGGTTTGGGGTACCTGTGATTGCGGACGGTGGGATCCAGACGGTGGGCCATGTGGTCAAGGCCCTCTCGCTGGGGGCCTCCACAGGTGAGGGGTAGAAAGACCTGAGCCATCGTGGTCCGCGACAGGGAGATCAGTGCTGCCACAATACATTCATGCACATGCATGTTCTCTCATGTTCTGCAAATGGGCATTGCATGCATACCTGCCACCAGAAAGCGTGACTGTTTTGAGTGAACTCCTTGAATTTCAGTTGTTTGAAAATGATCTCTGGATCTTTTTTCCCTTGAGGTCTTGATTAATTGCCTCACTTTGGGCCATGAAGCCCCCCACCCACCCTCCAAATCCTCAGTGCAGCTCAGAGGGGGCTTCTCACCGCTTCTTCCTCAGTGTCCCTTGAGGCTGACTTGAGAGAGGGTGGCTGGGCCTGGCCCACAATGCCCTCAGGGACCCCTGCCGGAGGGAGGCTTTGCCTGACACGGTTTCCCCTCCCCCACCCCCCACCCCTGGTGACAGGGCCCCCTTGGCTGCCACCCCCAGCCCTACCTCCGGCCCTCTCTTCTTCCCCCAGTCATGATGGGGTCCTTGTTGGCGGCCACCACAGAGGCCCCTGGTGAGTATTTCTTCTCCGACGGAGTGCGGCTGAAGAAGTATCGGGGAATGGGCTCCCTGGACGCCATGGAGAAGAACCGCAGCAGCCAGAAACGCTACTTCAGGTGGGGGGGGTGGAGGGGCAGGAGGTGGGAAAGGGCCCCCATGACAACAGCGGCTCTCCGAGGCCAGCTGGGCCTTGAGCAGGAAGGGAGAGGCAGGAAAGCCGGGCACAGCGGGAAAGGGAGGGGCTGCCCCAGAAGAGCTCCTGTGAGGGGGAGGGGCCTTTGTCGGGTCTGGCAACTCTTCTGCCAGGGCCTGGGGGCTCCAGGTCAGGCAGGGAGGACCCCTGGCTGGCCAAGAGTGCCACAGTCGAGCTGCCGCCATAGGATGGGTGGCTCAGCCCCACTCCTTTTGGGGGGGAGGGGGCTAGACAGACTGCCCTCCAGCATCTCCCCTGCCGTGCCTTGCAGTGAGGGGGACAAGGTGAAGGTGGCGCAGGGCGTTTCCGGCTCCATCCAGGACAAGGGCTCCATCCACAAGTTCGTGCCATACCTGATTGCTGGTATCCAGCACGGCTGCCAGGACATTGGCGCCAGAAGCCTCTCCGTTCTGCGGTGAGTCCATGGGGGGGGGAGGCTCCCCTCTGGGACCCCGGGGCTCGGTGGGCCGCTTTGGGTGGCAGATGGGAGGGGAGGAAGGGAAGGCGCGAGGGACCGCAGGGCACCCAGGGAGGCAGAGGGGGAGCCTCCCGCAGCAGGAGGCCCTGGCAGGGGCCCCAGCCCAGCAGAGTCCCCAGTGGAAATGCGAGGAGAACGGAGTGGCCTGAAATCCAGACAGCCTCTCTCGGGCCCAGGGAGATCCCCACGGCACAGCCTCGGCCTGAGAAGGTTGTGCCAAGAAGGCCACTGCGAGGGAGTTCCCGCTTCTTCCTCCCCAGGCTGTCTCTTAGCACCCCTCCTCTAGCCAGCTTCCTTCCTCCTCACCCCCTGTTGCCCCCCCATCCGTACCTACGTTGACAAAGCTCACTGTCCCCCCCTCCCCCAAGGCCTGGGCTCAGGCCCCCCCTTAGACTGGGCACCATTGGTCCACCCCTCTTTCTCTCTGTCTCTCTCTTTTTCTCTCTCTTTCTCTTTTCACTCTTTCTCAGTCTCTCTCTCTCTCTTTTTCTCTCTTTCTCTCATTCTCTTTCTCTTCTTTCTCTCCTCTCATTTTTTTTCTTTTTTCTCTCTTCTTTCTCTCTTTTTCTCTTTCTCTCCTCTTTCTCATTCTCTTTCTCTCTTTCTCTTTCGCTCTTTCATTCTCTCTCCCTTTCTATTTCGCTCTTTCATTTTCTCCCTCCCTCCCTCTCTCTCTCGTGGCTGGGAAGGTTGAGCCTCTGCTGCAGCCTCTCTCAGACCCCTCAAATATCCCCCCCTTCCACCATCTGCACTAGGCCCAGAGCTTCTGGTGGACTTAGGGGAGAAGGAAGGCCCCCTAAGCCCCCTCTCCCTTTGCTCTTGCCAGCTCCATGATGTATTCAGGAGAACTAAAGTTTGAGAAGAGGACGATGTCAGCCCAGATTGAGGGGGGAGTCCATGGCCTCCACTCGTAAGTCTCTCTGCTTCTTTGCTGCCCTGAAACCCCCCTCCCCTGCTGTGTGCCCCTTGTCGTCCCCCCCCATGTCCAAACCTAGCAGGTCCAGTGTAATGGGTCGCCCTGCCCTTCTGCTTCCCCGGTCTTTCCCTCCCTCTCCCCCCCAGCCCAGTAGACTCCAAGGCTGTCCTGTCTCCCACCCAAGACGTTCCACCCAGAACACCTGTTGCCAGTTGGTGCCTCTGGGTGCCTCTTCCCCCACTCACCCCTTGTCTGCCCCTCTCCAGGCCAGGGGTTCGTGAGTGGGCAACGGGAGGACCAGAAGGAAAAGTCCCCTTCGGCTTTTGGATGATGTCCAGGCCTGTGCCAGGCTTGAAGGGGGAATAACCCCCCCCCCCCGGAAACCCTTGTCTCCCCCTTGTGTGCTTGAGTGGGGAAGGCCTTCTTGGCTACTTGTCCAGTTCCCCATTTTGGGACATAGTGGGGGGGGGGGCTACCGCTTTGCCTTGCCCGGTGCACTCGGCCCTTCTTCCAAGTGGAGCCTGCAAGGGGGCGCCTTCCTCTCCGTTTGCTGGCCAGGGGAGGGCTGAGCTCCCGGGGTCCATCCTGCCAGCTGAGGGCCGAGCAGCCCCTGTGGGTGTCTGCTGCTTTGCGGTGGTTGTGTGGAACGCACACCCTCCGGCTGCAGAGGGATTGTGGGTCTGCATGAGCAACATTGCTTGGGGGGCGCTTGGCCTGAGCCAATGCCAGCTGTGCCATGGTCCAAGGAAAGAGAGGTGCCCCCTTCCTCCTTCGGCCTGACTGAGCCTTGCCAGAAGAAAAGACCCAGGGGGAGGGGTCTCTTTCAGAAGATGGAGGGGCAGGTAGGAGGGCACCAGCACACCTGGGACGAGCAAGAAGAAGCCTGCCCTTTTCCCCCTCTTCCTCCTCAGCTGGGCCTTATTTGGGGCACTTCACCTGTCTTTGTACCAGGTGTTTAGGTTCTCCGGTCTTCCCCCGTGTCTGAAGAGATCATTCCAGAAGACAGTTCACCCTCCACTTGGCTGTCCGTCAGCCAATCCTTTTTGGGAACAGCTGGCACTCTCCCCCCCCCCCCCCCGAGCTCCCAGATTCAGGGCTGTCCAGGGCAGAGCCGTCTGGCATTCTTAGGTAGCCCTTCAGGCAGCGCCTTTTGGGGCTCGGGAGCCCCAAGGGTGAAAGTCTGTCCCGGGCAGATTCCCTGCAAGGCCCCAGCGCTTCCCCTGCATGCAGAGCTTCCAGGGAGGGACACCCCCTGAGGGTGGGCTCGCCTCACCCCACCCAAGGGAGAAAGAGAGAGAGAGAGAGAGACTAGAGGGGTCACACCGGTCTCCTCTTCAGCCGTGCTCAGAAGGGGGCAGAGGTTGGTGTGGGATCAGACTAAAACGGAAGAATTTTAAAACCGGCACAGGGATCAAAGCGTGTTGGTTTTGAGCCGTGGTGACGCAGTGGTTAAGAGTGCAGGCTGACTCTGTCCACTGCCAGGAGTTCGATCCTGACCGGCTCAAGGTTGACTCAGCCCTCCGTCCTTCTCAGCTCGGTCAAATGAGGACCTGGATTGTTGTGGGCAGGAGGCTGACTCTGTAAAGTGCTATAAAGCAGAGAGGGCTATAAGGCACTGTGGAGCGGCATAGAAGTTTAAGGGCTATTGCTATTGCTAACTTCCTGCATTTCATGTTTTGTCCTTACTTTGCTTTGGGTGAAGTTTTTCTCCCTAATGGCAGAGTAAAAATCTAGAGAACTTTGTCCCAAGGCCTTTTCTCCATATGGGCACTACATATCCCATACCGTGAAGCACATGGACCCCAAAGCCCATCAGGTCCCACAGGGAGCTTCTTTTCTGCGGTGAGGGGGGAGCTCATCTTGCAGAAGGTCTGCACTGGGCCTTCAGCCTGGCTCCCCCGGGCAGCTCCGGGCAGCGCTGCTTGCTTTGACAGTCTTATTTTGGCTGCCAGTTTGGGGGCCAAAGGTGCCGCCAGGCTCAAGCACTTGATGGTGACCCCAGGCTCAAGCTTGGGGGGTGGCATTTGGAGGGGGAATTGCTGGAAGCCACCTTCCAGCAATTGGGTTAGGCAGGTCCTGGCAGGGCAGAGAAATTGGGGTTTGCAGGGAGGGTTTTGCTGGCCGGGCACAGAGACGGTGCTGGCCCTGGTCCCACTTTCCTCCCTGAGTGGAATTGGGGGTGTCTGAGGGGAAGAGAACCGTTACCATTTGTAAAAGGAACCAGCAGCGTTTCCGGTGGCCTGATGGCCAGCCTTTCTGCTCCCCCTTTCTCTGCTGTCTGTAGGAAGAGACCTCGAGAACCCCAAAACTTTTGCATCCTTTGGGGAGCTGTTTGATTATCCCACCCGGTGCTCGAGCTTGCTGCTTGGCTGACACCCCCCCCCCCAGTCCCTAGATCTTTGAGGCCTAGGAAGCCCAAAAGAGCTGTGAGGCAGCCCTGTCTTGGGGGCAACATGTGCAAAGGAGCAGGATACGGGTGGGGGTCTTTTTCCTCTTGATCTGTTCCTTTTAGGGGGGTATGGCAATGGGTAAAAGGGGGGAGCTGAGAGAGAGAGAGAGACTGACCAAAGTCCCGTCCCTCCCTTAGACTCAAACCTGGCTCTCCCAGCCCCCATCCCACCCCCAGCCAGTAGCTGACCCTGTTTTGGTGCCCACTGGAGGTGAGCAGCTCCGAGGCTGTCCTTCCAGGGGGGCTTTAGAGACCCTCCAGGTGCATGCCAGAGCCCTGCAGGGAAGCCCTAGGGGCCCCGCCCACCCTTTGAGGCACCCCAGGGGCCGAGCTGGCTGGCACAGGCTTTTCCTTGCTCTGTACCGGTTGGCTTTGGGTTCTGGCGGAGGGGTGCAGGAAGGGTTGGGGGCTTCCCAAGAGGTCCTTGCTCTGGCCTGGGAAAGAAGGGAGGGGGCTGCAGGTCAGGCTGAGAGACTTCTGCTAGTTGGGCAGTGCTGGGGGCCCCGTGTGTGGTGTAGGCCTGGCAGCTAGCAAGCAGGTCGGTGGCTGGTGTGGGGACGGCGAGGTGGCGGTGGTGGTGGCCTCAAATGAGGGGAACACGTTGACCTTGTCCCTTTCTCTCTCTCTCCCTCCCCCGCCCCTCCCCCCACTGCCTTCCTGTAGCTTTACGTTTCTGCCATGTAAGTAACTGACTCTGAGCCACTCTGGCTGTGCTAGACGGGGGTCAGCGGCACCTCCCGCCCATCCCCACAGGATGGTGGATTGGGCGCCTTGCACAGCCCATCTCCTCCCTCGCTTGGCCGGCTGCTCTGGGCCAGCACCCCCCCCCCCCATGTAGGCGGGGTGCCCACCTTCCCTACAGCCCTGGTCTCTGCCATGAGCCCCTCCTGTGGAGAGGGGAGCCGGGGGAATGCCATCTGCAGTGGGGGCTGGTGATGTCAGGCGTGCCAGGATGGCCATATCGGGGAGTGGGAGATGGAGGAGAGGAAGAAGCTAAGCGGATGCTGTCTTGCCCAGGCCTGATGCCTCCTCTACCCTGAACCTGCCTGGCCAGGGGTGGGCTCCCTTGGCAGGGGCTAAGCCCAAGCTTGCTCCTTGTGATGCCTGGTGCCCCTTGTGGGCCATGGGGGGGTGTTGGTATCACTGAGGGATGTGAGGGGCTCCCCTATCCTTTTGGGAGGGCTCATGGCTTCTCTTCTTTCCAAGGGAGTGGCCCCTGGTCTTTCTCTTATGGGCTGAGGGTCCGAGACCCGCAAGAGCCCCTTTTCCTAGCTTCTCATACTGACCCTGCGAGCTGCCTCTACTATACCTCCCCCCCCACCCTCTTTTTGCTCCCTGCTTGGTTTGGTGTCTCCCTCTCCTCCCCAAGTTCCCTGGTGAGGGTTGGGGGTCCCAGCAAGCCCCTCTGGAGGAGGGCTAGCAAGGGGGCTTGCTTGGCACCCTGGGGCTTTCCTCGGGCCAATTCCACCTCCCCCCCCACCACCTCTCTCTCCTTTGGGGAGACTGATTTCAGGAGAAAAGCTGCCGGACGGGGGCTGATCCTCCTCTCCCCTCTGCCCCCCTGCAGTTACGAGAAGCGGCTGTACTGAGGACAACTTCCAGAGCAGCGGCCAGTGACCGCTCGGGCCCCCCTGCCAGGGGCCACTGCTGAAGCCCACCAGCGCACCCACCTCTTCTCTCGCCCCTGGTTTGGCTGTGGCCCAAGACTTGCACTTCGGGCTGCCCTGCTGGCGGCACATCAGGCCTCTCACCCGGCGCTGGGGCCGTCGCCGACTCCACTGGCTGGGCAGAATTGGGGGTGGGGTGGGATGGATGCCCCTCTTGGCCTTTCCCCTAGTGCCTGGCCTCCAGCCTGCAGGTGGGGGCCTTGGCCGGTCTCCCCCTCCTGGGTGCAGCCTCTCGCCAAGCAGGTACAGCTGGACCCGGCCTCCAGGGCCTCGGGGATGGCCCTTGGATAGCAGCCAGGGAGGAGTTGCTGCCCTCCCACTGGTGTGGGGAGGAAGGGGGTGGGCCCAGGTGGAAGGAGCTGCAAGGGACCAAATCCAGCTGCAAAGGTGTGGGGGCAGCCTCTGTCCAAACCCTTCTGGCCAGCCCCTGGCCCTCTTGTGCTGGCTCTCCAGCTCCCACTGCAACCGCCTCCGTGCTTCTCTGGGGAAGAGGATCTTGGCTATGGGGGGGGGCAGCTTTCACTCCACCCCACCTGGGATTCCCTCCCAATGCGGTAATCTTTGCGCATGCCAGGGCCCCACGTCGTGTCCTGTATTATTCGTAAATAAAAGCAGCAGAGTGTCATTTCAATGGCTCTGCTGGTTCTTCCGCTGGAATTGGGCTGGGAGGAGGGGGGAGAAATGGGGTGGGGAACCAGGAGTTAAAGGCTTTAGCCCCGACTCTTGGCCAGATCTCTCTCTCTCTCTCTCTCTCTCTCTCACACACACACACACACACACACACACACACACACACACACACACACACACAGAGCCCCTTGCTGCATTCAGCTGGGCTGCCAGGGATAGAGCCTTTGGGGCCCCCATCCGACCTTCCCCCAGCCCAGCATTTGAGTTGATTCATCCCTCCTCTTCCAAATGAAGCCCGGGGGGGGGGGGGGCTTTTCAGAATCTCCTCAATCCGTTTGGATGGTTCGTGTTTTCCTAGGGCCGCCTCCAGTTCTCCATTGGGATAGGGCAATAGACGCAGAGGGAATACAGTCAGTCTTTGACTTACAACAATTCATTTAGCGACCAAAGTTACAACAGCACTGAAAAAATGGGAGGAGAAATGCAAGTCCGAGTCATAATGACTCCCCCCCCAAGTCAGGACACGGCAGGCCCCACGGATGCTCTTTCGGGGAGAAGCTCTCGGATTGCTTCAGAACCTGACAGCCCCCTCCCTGGGACCTCTATGCCACCCCTGGACGGAAGGGCAGTTAAGACCGCCAACTTTCCACCTTCAGGACTGCAGCATCCTCAGCCTGCCAAGCTCTTGTCCCCCCCCGGCCAGGCTAGCCCTGTTTCTAGAGAGGCCAGTTTGGGGAAGCCGGACCTCAGCAGCCCCCCAGGTGGCCGACCCCAACCTGGCCAACGCCCTCCAGTCCCATCCTCTGGGCGAGTGAGACGCAGGCAGGAGAAAAAGGCCTTTTCCTCTTGCCTGAATCGGATGGGTTGGGTGGCACTCCGGGCTGTGGAAATTTGGCCTGGTTGGGCCAGCAGTGGCTCAACAGGTGGCAGGAACTAAATCTGAGCCATTGGCATTTTGGGGAAAAGCAAACCTGGCTGCTACCAACCTCACCTCTTCAGTTTAACCTGCCTTGTCCAAACATTACTGGGGGATGGGGGAGGTGGGGGAAGGTGACAAAGGCTGTCCTTTGCCCGTTGGGTCCTGAGGCTGTGCCGGACAAGGCGGGTGCCCAGCTGTTCATGTGAAAGGCCTCAAAGGTGGGTACTCGTGGGGTAGGGGAGGCTCTGAGCTCTAAAAGGGGCGGGACCAGTAGAGGAGCCCTTCCCCCTCCAAGCACAAAGACCAGAGAGCCTCTCCATAAAATCATTTTATTAAAATTCCAGAGCTTCGGTTCCCTTCTGGGGAAGGAGGGAGGATTTGGATTTTCTCCCCCCACCCTCCAAAGACAGAGTCACCCGCTCTTTTTGCTGGTTTTGAAGATTGGGAAGGGGGGGTCATTTCAGTGCGACCTTGGCTGGCCCCCAGCAAGGAGGGGATGGGGAAGGGGCAACCCTTTTCGCTAGCAGGAGGGGAGGGGGTGGCTGTGCAATGGCAGAACCCCGACCCGTTGCTTCTGTTCCCACAACACGCTTAAGTGAGTCCGCTGAAGACCCAGCATCTGTGTTTGCACAGTGAGTAGCTCGGTGAGTTTTAGAAACCGGCCCTTTGTGCAGAGGCAGAATGATGTGGGAAGAGGCAAAGTGCGCCTCCCGCTTGGCCAGAGACCCCTGCCTATCTGTCCCTCACAAGGAGTGAAGCCGCTGCACAGCCGCCTGGGAGGCCCCCCACCAAGCTGGGCACCCACCCGTAGCAGACCCACAGTGAGCTCAGATCCGAGGCTGGGGCAGGCGTCCATCCTGGGGGTTCCAGGGGGTTATAAATCTATGGTGTCGCTGCCAACACTGACAGCATCAGCCTGCCGGCTAACATCCACCGGCTCCTCCTGTATGCAGGATGCATCCTCTCTGGGCTGCCCCACCGAGGCCAGGGACTCCTGGTAGTGCTCAGGCGGGCCTCCGGGTGGGTCTCTGGCAGCCGGAGAAGCTGGGAGCGAGCCTGCATGGCTTGGGGAAGGCCCCGCAGCACTCCTGCTGGGGCTGGAGAGGGAGGAGGGCCGGGTGGCGGCCCCATGGGGTTGCAGAGCGGCCACCCCGTCATCCTGCGGCTGAACCAGGGCCAGCTCCAGGCAGGAAACAGCGCGGGGTAGGTGGTGCTCGGTGGGCGAGACCAGTGAGAGGATGCTAGAGGCGGAGAAGGCACCACTGCCCTGGAGGAGCCCTTCGCTGGACAGTGCCTCGTCGATGCTACGGCGCAGGTCGATGGGTGAGGGCGGCTGGAAGTCGGCGGTGGGATCCGTTGCCTCCACAGCCAGGCTGAGGACCGACCAGGTGGGCACAGCGCAGTGGGCATCAAGGGGCCCCTCCATGGGCACAGCGCACAGCGGGAGGTAGTCAGACTGGCTGCGGACCACCGTGTCGCCGCACACAGCCAGTTTCTCATGCTGGGACAGCGCCCAGTGGAGGCTGCTGGGCAGCACTGGAGCTTTGGCAGCGGCCTGGCCTGAATGGAAGGCCAGGCGGTGGCAGCAGGCAGTGGCAGAGCAGCCGCAGGTGAGGTAGAGGCCAAAGGCGGCCAGTGGCAGCCCCACACCTGCCTCGCACAGCCGGCACGAGAGCTGCAGTGCCCACCAGGGCCAGGGCCCAAAGAGTGCCGGGCTAAGCCCGTAGCCCAGCACGTGCAGCACTGAGTAGGTGTGAAGGCCGGCGCTCAGCAGCCCGAAGGCAGCGGCAGGTGAGGCGGCGCGGGCAGCGCGGCTCCACCGGCGGCCGCTGCCAAAGGAGCCCTGGCAGGCTGGCGGCGGCGGGGCATTCCGGAGGTCGTAGATCTGGGCCACTTCTCCCCGCACCAAGCAGGAGCAGCCCAGCAGGGTGGCCGAAAGCAGCGCAGCCAGGAGGGCAAAGAGCCCCCGCGAGGCCAGCAGCAGCACTGGCAGCCGCTCGGCAGCCAAGACGGCGCCTGCAGCTGCTGAGAAGTGACCCAACAGCAGCAGGGCCAGAAGGCAGGGTGGGCGGAGGCCAGGGTGTGCTGAGAGCTTGGACCGCGGGCGCCGCAAGAGCAGAAGCAGGGCAGCGGCCAGAGCTGAGGTCAGGCAGGGCAGCGGAAGATCACGCAACAGCCGCACCGCCAGCGCAGGGAGCCGCTCCGGATGCCGCCCGTCAGCCTGGCCAAAGAGCAGCCCGGCCCGGGCACTGCCAGCCCCCAGTAGCAGCAGGTGAAGCAGGCCCAGCAGGCGGCCCTCAGGGGCAGCCAGGCGGCGGCGGCAGGGCAGCGCCAGCAGGGCCAGCAGGGCCAGTGCTGCCAGCAGGGCGAAGAGGGTGCCAGCGCCGTAGACATGACCTTCCCAGGCTGGCCCCCATGCAGCCAGCGCCGCCATCCAGTCCGAGTGCAGGGGCACAAAGAGGGGCCCACCAGGCAGCAGCTGGGGTGTGCCGGGTTCTGGCCGAGGGGAGCCGCAGGCGTCGGGCCGGTCGGGCAGGCAGGCGGGCAGCGCCACGAATGCCTCCTCACTGCCCGGCGGGGCTGTGGGGCTGCCACTGGACTCCGATGGTCCTGGGGAGAGAAGACAGGAGGGAGGGTTAAGCCGGGACGGGAAGGGCTGCTCCTGCCCCGATGGCAGCCGATGACAAGCAACCTTCCCTCTGTCTTCCTAGGTCTGGCCTGCCCTCTGAGGGCACATCCGAGGTCCAGAAATTGTGCACCAACTGCATGGTATGGGCGAGGCTGGCAATGGGGCTTCTCTTCCCTCGTTATTCAGATGTTAATTAATTGAAACAGTTGTTTGCTTCCTTCGGTTTCGATTCTCAGTAGCTTCATGCCAAAGTGCCCTGCCCCTTTGCACCTGCAACACCACCACAGGCCCGTTGCCACCCTTCTGTCCTCCAGACTTCTGGGCTCTCCTAGCTTGGCTGCCACTCAGCAGCCACCCTTTTCCTCCTGAGGTATGGGGCAGTAGTGGTTTTCTCTTACCTTCACTATCGGTTCGGAACTGTGAGCGTGCGCATGTGCACCCGCTCACTTTGCTCATGCGCAGTGCTCCTGTGCATGGGAGAACCTTCTGCACATGTACAGAGCATCCGTGATGATGTCCAGGCAGTGGGTGGAGCTTCCCGCCGCTCCTGAACTGGGGTGAACCGGTAGAAACCCACCACTGGTGTGGGGAGGGGGACCCAAGGCTGGGAGAAGCTGCCTTGGGCTGCCCATGCTGCCCAAGGAACAGGGAGGTGCTCCAACCCAGTCACAATGTAGCACTGCAGCCCCAGGACCAGAAGCTGCCAGACTGACAGATCACTAGTGAGCAGGAGGACTGGGGAGGGGGGGCTCCTCCTGCTCCCACCCCCCTCCTCCAGGGCTGCGATCCATCAGCTGGGCTGAAGCACCCGGAAGAGAAGAGGGTGAGCAGAAAGGAAACACCCTGAGGAAGATCCACTTTGGGGGCTGCACAGTAAAGGCAGCGGCACTGCTGGTGACCCAGAAATAGCCTGCGGGGCAGGTAAATCATAAAGGAGCAGGCAAAAGAGCAGGCCTCCCTGCAGGCAATGGCCAAAGGCTTGGCTGTGCAAAACTCCCGGTGAGTAGAAGTCACTGAGAACCCTCTGTTAATGACGCAGGCGCTTAGGATTCTGGGGGAGGCACTGCAGGATAGCAGTCTCTTTTCCTGCCATGCAGGGCTGTATACATTGGATTAGGATGATGATGATGGTAGATGATAGATAGATAGATAGATAGATAGATAGGTAGGTAGGTAGGTAGGTAGGTAGGTAGGTAGGTAGATAGATAGATAGATAGATAGATAGATAGATAGATAGATAGATAGATAGATAGATAGATAGATAGATAGAAGAGAGGGAGAGGGAGAGGGAGAAAATAAGTAAGTAAGAGACAATAGCAATAGCCCTTATATACTGTTTAGAGCCCTCTCTACACAGTTTACAGAGTCGGCCTGCCCTCAACAATCCAAGTCCTCATTTTACAGACCTTGGAAGGATGGAAGGCTGAGTCAACCTTGAGCTGCTCAGAATTGAACTCCTGAACAGAACAAGGCTGGCTTCAGTTAAGTGTGTTGTGTGAATGCCACCAAACCCATTTTCCTTCTGCAATTTAAAAGATTGTAAGAAAAAAACGAAGCAGGAGAGGCAGCCTGTCTCGGTGGTGAAACACCCCCCCCCATTTCCCTTTTCCTTTCCCCAGAAATGCTTGTTGCCCAAATCCCATGAACCAGCGGCTCCCACGTGCCGCGGCTTTTGGGCATTGAGGGCCCGGGTGCAAGGCAGGGGGGATGGGGGACCTTCCCGAGAGAACCCCCCCACAATCTACATGAATATAAACGCGGGAGGAGGGGAAGCCCATTCACCCTTGCAAGATGATGTTACCGCAAGCAGTCCTTGAAGTACAACCATTATTGAGGCCACAATTACAATCGCAAGCCACAACGGTCATTAAGCAGGTCATCATATGACTGTCCTCGGTTTTACCATGGTTTTTTTGCAATGGTGGTTAAGCGGATGCCGGGGTTAGAAAGCAAAGGCGGCCTTTTTAAGCGAGCCCATCGTTCCCTATGGGCCGTTCATTGACAGAGACCGGAAGCTAACAGTGGTTTCCGGGAAAAACATCCTAAATTGTTGTCACGTGACTATGGGTCGCCACAAACACTATAAACACCTGCCGGTTGCCCAGTGACCCAAATGTGGTCACATGATCACAGGGGAGAGGAGAGGATCGTAAATCTAGGCAGTCCTTGACTTAACGACCACAACTGAGCCC
Organism: Pituophis catenifer annectens; assembly: GCF_029215685.1. Taxonomy (NCBI): domain Eukaryota; kingdom Metazoa; phylum Chordata; class Lepidosauria; order Squamata; family Colubridae; genus Pituophis; species Pituophis catenifer. The sequence goes on from NW_027256887.1 coordinate 90,064,340, forward strand.
AAAATTTCCTTTGTTGAGTTTTGCTCCACTTTATGACCTTTCTTCCCCAAGATATTAAGTGAATCGCTGCAGTGCTTCAATCAGTAACATGGTTGTTAAGTGAATACAATGGCTTCCCCATTGACTTGGCTTCCCAGAAGGTCACAAAAGGGGATCACGTGACTCCAGGCCACCACAACTGTCATAAATGTGAGCCAGTGGCCGAGCATCTGAATTTTGATCATGTGACCTCAGGGATGCTGCAACGGTCGTCGTGAAGTTCTTTTTCCAACGCTGTTGTAATGTTGAAAGGTCATTAAACAAAATGTCGTAAGTCAAGGACTACTTGTACTTTGCATACAGGTTTATCTCCCTAGAAGGGGGTCTTCCCTGGAGCCTCTTCCCTGGTCTGATTTGCCTGGTGGGGCTGGCAGGGTCTCTGCGGTCTCCTGCCTTTGACGGGGTTGAGCCAGAGGACCTCTGGGTTCCTTCTCGTCCTGGGATTCTACGATCTCTGGGCTGAAGTCGCCAGCTCTACCGTCACTGCAGGGGACGAACAGGTGAGCCAACCTGACAAAGGGACTGGCTCTTGTGAAGGCTGCTGCCCCAAGAAAGCTGCCCCCTCTTGGGGCTTTTGTAAAAGGGTGATGGAACCGGCGGGGTGGGATCGAGAGCCATCTGGAGGGACGCCCAGGCTGCCCTCTCTGTGCCCTCCAGGGTGCCGCATCTTCCACTTCGCTCCAATATCGCAATAGTGCACCTGGGCAGCATCCTTCCCCGTTTCGGGAGAGACTCCTGGTTTGGCCGAGGCACCTGGCTGAGAGGCCCATCCAGCCTCCTTTGTCGGCTCTCTGAAGGGAGAAACATGGTTTGGACGCTCAGATCTCCTGAAGCCACCTCCGGCCTTCAAGAGCTCAGCCTCAGGACGCTCGTCCTGGGCAGCAGCCGGCCAGGGAGATGAGATCCAGCAGGGACCGTCCCAGGCCAGTAGATCCTCTGGCATTAAGTGAGTGCCATGTAAAGGATGGAGAGGCTGGAGCCAAGGAATCTTCCCAGCTACCTTCAGGTGGAAGGTCAGCCGGGAGGCTTCCAAGAGGAGACTGGACGGCCATTTGTCCAGAATGGTGTGTAGGGTCTCCTGTTTGAACAGGGGGTTGGACTACTAGAAGACCTCCAAGGTCCCTTATTGGGAGATGGGGGGAAGCAGAACAAGGGGCCCACCCAGGGCCATCTGCAGAAGCCCAAGGGCCCTCAAAAGCATCCAGCCCCCCCACCCCAAGATTTGAGGGCAAAGCAAACCCTCCGTTATTGGAACAGATGCCCTGGAGTGGACAGGCAGAAGAGGAGGGCCACCCTAAAATGCCTTCCGGCCTCCCTCCGGTTGGCCTGAGAATTCCACACCAGCCAGCCAAATGGGGAAAGCTCGGCTCTCCCCAAGGACAAGTCCACGCTTATCTCTGTGGCTGCCAGTGGCTGCATCAGCACAGCCTAACTGAGGAGACATGGCAAATTTGGAAAACCACTCCAGCTTTTCTGTGGTTACCTGCCCCTCCCTCTACAAAATTAGGAAAGGGGGCTGGGGGGCAGAGAGGATGGCAAGGATAGTCCAATGCTCCCTGCTGTGATTCAGCCCTATTCCTTCCCCATCAGCTGGACAGAAACCGCCCCACCTGGACCAGCCTGTGCTGACGGGCAGGTGCCCATTTCTTGGGCCCATCCTTTGAGGTTTCAGGGGGAGAGATGTGACTAATTTCTAGGGCAGGTATCCAAAACGCCACCATGAGCCACATGGAGGGTAGAGGAAGGGTCCTAAGGCAGGCAGGCAGAACGAGGCTCCCTTCTGTCCCCCCAGCCTGCTGCCAAGTGACAGAGATGGGCACCAAGAGCAGTGACTTGCAGGATCCGGGCATCATGGCGGACCCAGGGCAAGGCATTTCGTAAACAAGAAACAGAGATGGCTTCCACATGAAAGCAAAATATTTTTATTCTCTCATCAGCGCTAAACACACTACCCTCCCCGCACCGGCCATGCTGCTTGCTGCCAGGGCGGTGCTGGCAAAGCCATGGGGGGGGCACCTCTCAGCCCTTACAGCTTGCAGAGGGGCAAGGGCTTGACCAGGCAGCTCTCGATGTACTCGAAGACGGTGTAAGGGTCCTGGTCGGCGTTGAGGCAGATGGAGTCCTCGTAGTGCTCCTCCAGGTCGGGCAGCTGGTGGCTGTAGATGTCCGTCTTCCGCTCCACCTGGAGGGGGTTGTCCTTGGGGTGGCGGCGCAGGCGCTGGTGGACTTCCTCCTCCACAGGTGGCTTGTAGATGGTGTGGTATCTCTCCCCAGTGACAGGGTCGGTGGCACGCTGGCAGAGGCGCTGCAGCCCCACCTCGGTGGGCAGGTTGAGGAAGAAGACTCGGTTGGGCTCGACGCCAATCTGCTGGAAGAGCAGCGCCTGGTCCACATCCCGAGGGAAGCCGTGGAGCACCCAGCCGTAGGTGTGGCAGTCGGCCTGTTCCAGCCGCTCCTGGAGGACGTGCAAAGCGATGTTGTCGTTCACGGGGTACCCCCTTTCAAAAAAGGGCTTGATGAATTCGCCCACGCCCATGTTCCCGGCCATTTTCTCCCGCAGGAGGTCCCCGAAGGCAATGTTGACCACTCCGTATTTCTGGGAGAGCAGAGCTGCCTGCAGGCTTTTGCCGCTGCCCGGGGGCCCCAGGAGCAAAATGCGGGGAGTGAAGGGGGCGTTGGAGCGTGGACGGCTCTGTACAAAATTTAGTGCTTGGGCAAAGACGTCAACACAGGGCTGGTCGGCGTTGATAGCCTTGTGGCAATCCTGGTAGGTCTGGATGATGCCGGGCATGTTGCGGTGGTTCTCCAGAAGCCGCCGAGCAGTGGCTTGCTCTGAGGTGTCTTCCGGCTTCACCAAGCGCTTCTGTACGGTGAAGTCGACTGGCCAGTCAAAGGTGGCGTGGTAGACCTCCTGGGTGAAGGGGTCCACACGCTTCCCCAGGTTCCTCTCGATTAGCACGGTGTCTGGGGCGTAAAGGACCACGAGGTGCCGGGGGAGGACACCCAGGGTCTGGAGCTCCAGGGCCTGCTTCCTGGTCTGGGGGAAGCCATCCACCACCCACCCCAAGGTCTCACAGTCCACATCACTCATGCGTTCCTGCAGAAGATGAACCCATAGCTCATCGGGGATCTTCTCCCCACGTGCTTGGTACGCCGCGGCCTCCCTGGCCCTCTTCAGCAGCTTGCTACACACGAGCTCCTTGGGGCAAAGATACGTTGCACTGAGGTGCTTACAAATCCAGCGGGCGATGGTGGTCTTCCCAGAAGCCGGGGGCCCCACAATGAAGACCTTGGGCACCTCCTCATTGTTCTTCTTGAGATGTTCTATCATGAAGTCAATGGGGTTGGCCGGCCGGGACACGAGGAGAGCTTCCACCAGGCCCTGCATGACCTGGAAGATATTGTGCTTTTCAGCATAGATCCCCATCTCTGGAGGGATCTGGTGGGGCTTGCTGGTAGCATCCATCTCTAAGGGTTGGAGAGTGCCCAGTAAAGCAGGTTCTTAAACAGACTTTGCGTTCCGAGGTTGCCAGGCGCTTCTGATGATGGAAGCAGCCCGTAGAACCTTCAGTCACATCTGTCCAGTTGAGTCAGAGAACATTCTCCCCCATGGGAGTGGCCCCCAAGAGAGCCCAGGGAACTTGAGGGAGACCTTAGGGGACCTTCCTCCCTGGAAGGTCACCTAAGAGGCCAGAGCAAGGACAATCCTGCTCAGCTGCAAATATTCTGGCCTGCCTCATCCTCCGCATTTTTCACTTTTGCTTCCCGGCACTCAAGAAGCCTCTGCTCAGAAGAAGACAAACGCCCGGCTGCCTAGAAGCTCTCCTCCCCTTGGAGCAGCCACGTAGGGGCTGCCATCCTCCATCAGGCTGCTCACGAGACAGCTCCTACCTGCAGTGACAGGGTTGCAGGTGGCACTCCTCTGCCAGCTCTAGGCACCTAAGGTGGCACCGGCTGCCTGTTTTGAAGTTGATGTCCCTTGGCACCCATCGTCCAGGATGAGGAGGGCTCTTGTGGAGCTCAGGAGAAGGGCAGCGGCTTCCTTCGGTGGGTGAGGCCAGGAAGGGGACATGTGCCCACTTGACTGTTAGGAGGCTGCATGCCAGGTGGTGCCTCACTTGCTATTTCCTTGGACCAGGCTATTTTCATGGGTTGTGGGTTCTTATATCGCCTTGGCATGTATTGTTCCCTGCCCAGAGTGATGCGCTTAAGATGGGCAGCGGTCTCTACCTTCTAAATAAACAAACATCAGTCTTCCTGCAGGCCTTGCCCACCTGGCCTTCTGGTGACCAGGGTGGTTGGTGCTGATGCCGAAGAGGCTTTGGATTGCGGTTCCTGTAGTCCCACTGCTCTCCCCTGCCCTGCATCGGACCCCCTTTCATGCACACACAAGCAGAACCCCCCCAGGGTTGGATGGGTTCTAAATTTTTTTACTACCGGTTCTGTGGGCGTGGCTTATTTTGTGGGCGTGTCTTGGTGGGGGTAATGTGACTGGGTGGGCGTGGCCAACTTTTTTTTTTTTTTTTTTTTTTTTTTTTTTACTTTTAAAAGCATTTTTTCTACAACCTTAAGAGGTTGCAGAAAAAAATGCTTTTAAAAGCCTCTGGCAATCAGGCAACTCAGCTGGGATCGCCAGAGGCTTTTAAAGGCATTTTTTTTCCTACAACCTCTTCGGCCAAAGAGGTTGTAGAGAAAATGCTTTTAAAAGTTAAAAAAAAAGCCTCTGATGAGGTGGGCGGGGTAAGCGACCGGCGACTGGGCTGGGGACTGGTTTGGGGGCATGGCCAGCCAATGTTATTACTGGTTCTCCAAACTACTATAAATTTTTACTACCGGTTCTTGTGAACCGGTGTGAACCAGGAGCAACCCACCACTGAACCCACCCCACTCCAGTGTTGTTGCATAGAAGGGCCGCAACAATCCAGGGGCATGAAACCCCAGAACCTCCTGAGCCTGCACGCTTGAGAATTCAGATCCAGCATTCTGAAGTTTTCAAATTCTGCTCCCACCTGAAGCCTCCCGGGATTCTGTGCTGCCTGGACATTCTTCCTGAGGAAATTCCTGCATGGCCAGCAGCCCCCCCCTCCATCCCCCACCCCCAACTACAGAGGTGCAAAGCCACTGAGGGGCAGGAAATCAAGGTGCATTTGCTTGGCTACCCAGCAAAATCTTCTTACAATGGTTCTTGGAATTGTAAAAAGCATGAAGGGACATTTTGTCATGTAGTTATGAAAAATCAATGATGATCCAGAGTTTTAAAAACTGGCCAGCAGAATTCCTCTTCCTAGGACTTTCGGACAGTCAGTCAGAAGAGGCAACGCCTGGATGCACCCAGGTTATTATGTGCAAAAAGTCAGAAGGAAAAAAATACCCACAATAGAGGAATGGAGGGTGAAGAACTTGCAGAAATGGTTAAATTGACCTCTGTCTTTATTTTTATAACAGACCAGGAGCCTTTTACGGACTTTTTGCTAAAAATGAGTAAAAATGAACTTGCAATTTGTGGAATTGCTGAAGAATAAAAGTTGAATACGGGAGAAGGACCCACATTATTAATTCAGAACCAAGGAAGTGGCTGTAAGCATGTCTGTAACTGCTTTAAAGAAGATCAGAACTTCCTTCTTTAACGGTTAATTTTTTCCTTTGCTTTCTATTGTCTTCTTTCTTTCCTTCCTTCCTTCCTTCCTACCATTATCCCTGTATCTTTTGACTTTGGAAAAAAATGTTTGAATTGAAATTATTTTTAAAAATCTCAGCAAATCTGAAGACCACTTTTGGGAAGCCTCCCTGATATTTGAAGTCACCCAAGGTCTGATTTCCAGGCCAAGGAAGGTTTCCAGGGAGCCCCTGGAGGAAGAGGGCCCCTGGGGGTGCCCCAGAGGCCCCTTGGGTGATCCACCATCCAAGGGGGAGACCAACCTCGCTACCATCTCCCATCTGGGGTCCTGCTGTGTTGCTGGAGAACTTCCTTGACCAGCCCCCCCCTTCCCCATCCAGGAGCCTCTTCCTCCAAGCAGGGCAAGACTGACAGCCAGGAGGAGCCCCACAAAAGAAGCAAAGGGGGGGAGCGGCTAGGGTTGCCTGCCCCCCCCCCAGTTATGCTGTTACCTGGCTCCGGGGTCCCTTCAGCAGTGGAGAGGAGGTCCTCGGGTTCTTCCTCGGGGCTTCCCGTGACATTCCACTCTGGGGGCTTCCACAGCTCAGGAGGCAGAGTGAAGCCAAAGAGACCTGTTAAAGGACCAAGGCGGGGCCGGGATGAGAAGGGGCCTGGGGTCCTCCCTCCCGGGGGATTTGGCCAGAGACTCTGCCCACTACTTCTCCCTCTCGTCAAGACCTTCCGGGGCCTGGTGGGGGTCCAGCCATTCCCGCAGGGACCCTCGCTGGCAGCCCCAAAGCTGGATCTGGCGGGCGCCGCCTCTCGGCCTCTCCCCCCCCCCCGCGGTCTTCAGCAATACTCACCGGGCCCCCCTCCTTGGCCGGCCATCCCCAAGGCGTCGGCCAGGACAGGGAGGAGACTGCCGCCGCCGCCGCCGCCGAGCCCCGCGCCCGTCTCCTGGCCCAGCCCGGCGCTCAGGCCGATGTCCACCTGGAACTCGAGCTCGCTGCTGTGCTCCCGTGGCCGGAGGGGGGTCGCGGAGGGCCGGGGAGCCGCAGGGGCGCGTGGCGAGGAGGAGCCATTGCTCGCGCCGGCCGTGGGACCAGCGAGCGGCTCTTCAGCCGGCCCGGCGCCCGCGGAGCTTCCCGCGGCCCCGGCTGGGGACTGAGCGGAGGCGTCCGGCTGGCCGCGGGGCGGGGGCGGCCTGGTGGCGGCTCTCCCGGGCCCTTCGGGGGGCTGCCCCTTCCCCTGGCTGCGCACCTTCACCTGGACGTTGAGCCCCAGGTTCAGGCGCAAGGCGGGGGCTTCGCTGTGGCTGGGCAGCAGGGGGGAGGTCGCCGGAGGGGCGGGGGAGGGGCCGGGGCTCTGCGGGTCCGGCCCGGACTCATTCTGGGCGGGGGGCGGGGGCATTGCCGAGCCCGGCGGCGGGGACAGGCCCAGCAGCAGCAGCAGCAGCAGCAGGAAGCCCCACATTGGCTTCGGTGTGAGTCTCGCCGCCGGCAGGAAGCACCTGGGGAGGGAAGGGGAGAAGGTCAGGCGGAGCTGAGGTCCCCGAGGAAACGTCGGCTATCTAGTCGTCTCCTCCTCAGCTTCCAAGTCCTTGCCTGGGTAGAAGCTCCTTCTGGAGAGCGAGGAGGGGGCCCACCGACTCTGCTCCTCTGGACTCAGAGCCAGCAGCCCCAAATGCCACCTGGAGTTGTGGCTCCTTCCTTCCCCAGGGGTTCACTTTGCCCCCTGTTGCTCTTGGGAAGGTTCCACCCAACTTCAGACAGAGCAAGGACGGTCCCCAGGACCTCAGCCAGGGAGGAAAGAGTTAAATTCTCTCCTGCCCATGTTTCCTCCTGATAAATGCACCCCACACAGTTTATGCACATTTGAAAACCTGCAAGTCAAATGCAGAACCAGCCGACCCCACAGATGAAATGAAATAATGACAGTTAGCCTGCTCAGCACAATGGGAATCCTCAAAATTGAGCCCCGTCCCAGGGCTACGGGCGGAGGAGCCTCTCTGGCGGCCATCACCACAAGGAAGGCGCTGCAGACGCCGCCTTCCCCTGGCCAGCAACGGGCAAATGGGCAAGGACCAGGCCTGGGTGGCACTCGGTGCACTGGGCAAGCGGCGCTAGTGAGCAACGCAAAAGGAATGAAACCAGGACACAAATTGGGGCTGTGGAGCAGGAGGAGGAGGAGGAGATGCAGGGAGGCAGCCAGCGAACAAGTGTGCCGAGATCTTACACCAATAGCAAACACGTAGGAAGCGTAGGGGCTCTGCACACCCGCAAGAGAAATGCCATTCCCAGGTCAAAACCTGTGTCAGCAACATCCTACAGGCACAGCAGCATGGCGGATCTTCCCCTTGTCCAACTTCTGGCAATTGTACACCTGTCACCTGAAGCACCTCAAGGTGAGCCATTTTGGTCTGACAAAACCCCCAAGTTGCCCCCCCTCCGGCTGCTCTCACACAGCAGGATCCTATTCTGCAAGGGGGCCGATGCTCAGGGCCACTTTGGGACGGAGGGAGGGAGGGCGTCCACCCCGAAGCCAGGCTGCTCTCACCTGGCCAGAGAAACCTCCTCCTCCTAGAGCAGAGGTGGCGAACCTTTTACTTACTAAGTGCCAAGCAGGAACACGCTTCACACCCTGTGCATGCTCACTTGCCATCCGTGGTAACACGCGGCCCCTCCCCATGTGCTGTGCGCACAACCGCACCATCTGCAAATGCACAAAGGCTTTGTGCATTAGCACCAGCGCACTAGCGCATGCAACCGCACCATATCAGCATGCGTAACAGCTTTTGCGTGCGCCATGCATGTGCGCAAACACTGCGCATATGTGCACAATCGCACATGCATGCGCAAATATGCTGCATACGCAGGAGAGCTTCGAAGACCAGCTGGGTCCCCTGAATTGCATGCATGTGCTCCAGAGGCCTGAACACCAGCTGGGGCGCGCGCATGCGCAGTTTCGGGTAAGCTTGGCAACGGCTCGTGTGCCATAGGTTCGCCAACATGGTTCTAGAGCAAGGGGCAGGCCCCCAGCCCCCCTTGGGTCCCCCAGCACTGAGGGACCCAGGTGAGCTGTCAGAGGAGATCCTGCAAGCCCAACAGGGACGCAGCCCATGTGAGAAACGTGACAAAAAGACGGGCAGAGCGAGAGAGAGACATGAGAAGTGACACTTTCGGCTCGGGCGTCCAGAGCAGCTCCTCCAGCAAGGGGAGATGAGGCGTGAATTCTCCCTGAGCCTGGCACGTGCCCTCCCCGCTGGAGGGAGCCGCTTTGTGACAGCATTTTGCAACTGGGATGAAGTGAGCTGAGAGGGGAAAGACCACCCACCAAGGGGGCCAAGGCCACCCCGGCAGCCTGCAACAGCCTGGGTCAGAGTGGCTGGGAGCTTGGGGGAAGAACTGAGCATCATGCCAGTTGGAAAAGGCCATAGGAGGAAGTGCCAGCCTCTGGCGCCCCATATGTGGCTCCCCAGAGAGACCCTCTGGCCCTTCTTGGAGAGCGTCGACCGAGATGCCGGCCAGGAGCACCTTTAAGGAGGGGGCATAGAGTGACCCTTTCTCCAGCCTCTGAACCATCTGGTGCTTCAGTTCTCTCTGGGGAAGGGACACCCCCCACCCCATTGGGAGGTGGGAACTAAGTATAGATAATCCTCAACTTACAACCATTCATTTAGTGACCGTTCAAAGTTACAACCGCACTGAAAAAAGTGACTTATGACCATTTTTCACCCTTAGGATCTGGACGGGGGGGGGGCGTCCTGGGATCAGGGTGCAGGCTCCACCAGGCTCTCCAGTCAGTTGGGCTGGTCTGCCTTGAGAGGAAATTCTTCCCTATAACTACCCCCCCCCCCCAGGCCACCAAATAGCAAAGGAGTCCGAGCCGGCCCCCCCACTACCCACCCATGGACAGAGGAAGGGAGAGGAAGGCTGTCTTCGTCTCGCCCCAGAACTTCCCTCCATTGATGGAGATGAACTCCCGTGAGCCTCCATCACTGAGGACTGGGGGTGGGGAGGGCTGGGCCCCTCTTGCTTACTCCCTGCATTTAAGCTGCCTGGGCCCCTTCCTTCCCCAAGTGGTCTCTTTTTCTTCTTCTCCCATCAGTGGCTTTCTCTGGGACCTTTGGGACAGAAGACCCCACGGCTTTAGAAGAGCATATGACGGCCGTGGCCAGGGGGGCCTTTTATCAGGTTCGCCTGATCTGCCAGTTGCAGCCCTTTCTGGACCGGGACGCCTTGCGCATGGTCACTTACGCCCTTGTCACCTCCCGGCTGGACTATTGTAATGCTCTCTACATGGGGCTCCCCTTGAAGAGCACTCGGAGGCTCCAACTGGTCCAGAATGCGGCCGCGTGGGTGGTTATGGGCGCAACTCGTTGTGCCCGCGTGACACCCCTCCTGCGCGAGCTGCACTGGCTCCCAGTGGTCTTCCAGGTGCGATTCAAGGTGTTGGTTACCACCTTTAAAGCGCTCCATGGCATAGGACCCGGGTACCTTCGAGACCGTCTTCTGCCACCAATAGCCTCCCACCAACCAGTTCGCTCCCACAGAGAGGGTCTCCTCAGGGTGCCATCGGCCAAGTTATGTCGGCTGGCGACACCCAGGGGGAGGGCCTTCTCTGTGGGAGCCCCAGCCCTGTGGAATGAACTGCCCCCGGAAATACGTAAGATCTCCGACCTCCGGGTGTTTCGTTGCGCATTGAAGACCCTGTTGTTCCGCCAGGCCGGGCTATCAACATAATAATTTTAAATTGGGGTATTTTAAATTTTTGGGGTTTTAAATTGGCCAAATCTATTTAATTATTTTAATTTTTAATCATTGTTGTGTCTTGTGTTTTTAAATTGGCTGTACACCGCCCTGAGTCCTTCGGGAGAAGGGCGGTATAGAAATAAAATTATTATTATTATTATTATTATTATTATTCCTCTGGACCTGCGGGACCACTCTGCCCAGATCTGGGATGCCAGTGAGGAAGTAGGTCTTGTGGCCCACCTCGTCTTTCAGGAGGCAGAGAAACGGGGGCATCAGCCAGCCTTGGGCACTCCCGTGCTCAGAAGCCCCATCTCCGGGATGTCACAGCAGCTCAGCCGAGCCATGTGAAGCGATGGGCTCCAATGCCAGCTGGCATCTCCTCCGCCTTCTTCTCTGGGCACTGGTGGCCGACAGATGAAGAGGCAGGAGCCAATGGAGTTGACAGCCCAGCCCAAAAGGAGCTGCTCTTGCCAGACCTGGATGCCTTGTGGGCATGCTGCTGCCAGGCGGGCACCAAGGAAGTCTCTTCTGCTGTGTGCCCTATGAGGTTGTGTGGCAACTCCATTGCTGGTGCCAACCGTTTAACACCTCAGCATCTGCAAAGACTGGAAGTCTGGCATGGGCCCTAAGGCAGTGTCAGTTTTGACTGATTGATTGATTGATTGACAGAATAACAGGGTTGGAAGGGACCTTAGAGGTCTTCTAGCCCAACCCCCCCTCTCAAGCACAAGACCCCATAGGATACCACTCCAGACAAATGGCTGCCCAGTCTCTTCTTGGAAATCTCCAGTGTTGGAGCACCCACAACCTCTGGAGGGAAGCTGTTTCATTGGTTAATTATTCTGACAGGAAATTCCTCCTTAGTTCCTGGTGGCTTCTCTCCTTGGTTAGTTTCCACCCATCGCTCCTTGTCCTGCCCTCAGGGGCTTTGGAGAATTGCTTGACCCCCAAATCTTCTTTGTGGCAGCCCCTGAGATATTAGAAGGCTGCTATCCTGTCTCCCCTGGTCCTTCTCTTCACTAAACAAGACCTATCCAGTTCCTGCAACTGCAGGCAGCTTCTTTCCCAGCACAGACCTGGGAGGGTGGGCTCTTATCCAAGGTGCCCCCCTGCCCCCCACCCCCATGGTTGCAGCTGAATAGCTGCATTTACTGAGGAGGCTTTTGGGGGGCTGAGCCGGAGGGTCTGTGGGCTTATGGCTCCACGGCTGCCTGCAGGTAAGTCGGAGGTGGGTTTCTACCGGTTTGCCCAAACTGAGGCGCCCACCCGCCCAGACATCATCCCAGACGACCTGCGCATACACAAAGCGCCGAAGTGAGCGCGCCCTCACAGTTCCGAACCGGTAGCAAAGGTAAGTGAAAACCACTGCTGTAGGTAGTCCTTGACTTACAGCAGCTCATTTAGTGACGGTTCAAATTACAACATCACTGAAAAAAGTGACTTATGCCCATTTTTCACACTTATGACTGCTGCAGCATCCCCATGGTCACATGACCAACATTCTGATGCTTGGCAATTGTCTCATATTTAAGGCGGCTACAGTATCTGGGGGAGGGTCACGTGATCCCCTTTTGTGACCTCCTGACAAGCAAAGTCAGTAGGGAAGCCAGATTCACTTAACAACCATGTTGCTAACTTAACAACTGCAGTGATTCACGTAAGAACTGTGGCAAGAAAGGTCGTAAAATGGGACAAAACTCACTTAATGAACATCTAATTTAGCAATAGAAATTTTGGGCTCAATTGTGGTCGTAAGTCAAGGACCGCCAGTATCTCAGAAATGGAGTTAATGCCATTTACTTCTTTCTTGCTTCGCATGCATGTTGAGTCACAGGCTGCTCAAAGAAATGGAAGTCATACAAGCTGCTAAGCCACAGAAAAGTTAAAAAGCTGACCAAGGTTGATACAGGGCTCACACAAATCAATACATTTGATTATTGAATTATCCCCTTTTGGGGGGTTACCCAACTGCTGAATGCCCCACTGAGGTTAACCATCTAATTTCACTCTGGCTGAACAGGTAAACCCCGGGTGGCTTCACGTGGCGGCCTGCCTCCCACTGCATCTTAAAACCCGGTTTGCATCCCCACAACCACCCAATCCCGCTGGGCCTCGTTAAGTGCGTTGCCAAGACCCACAAAATGTGCTAAGCCAGCATTGCAAAAAACGGAAAGGAGGGAGCTGGAAAGCATCTCAGCTGATGGGGTGAAGGCAGCTGCCTCGTTTTCCCAAAGACCCGGTGGTGAGGTCGTGCAACCTGTCTGGTACGACTCAACCAGACCCCCATCAATAACCCATCAGTGGAGCATCTCAGTCGCTGGGAGATGGGTGGGGTCCCAGAATTTCCCAGCCAGGGTCTCCCTAGAGATCATCTAAACATCTGCATAAGAGCATCAGACCCATCTAGTCCAGCTGTTGGGTCACTTGTTGGCCATGCTGGACTGGAGGTCAACAGCCTCCCCCCGGGGCCCCCCCAGACTATCTCCCCCACCCCAGTTTAGCCCCATCTTGTCTCCTGTGCCCCAATCAGCCAGTCTGGGCTTCTGGGAGGTGATTGTGACTCCAAATGGATTCTCTAACCCCAGCCAGGACTGCAGAGTGGGGGGTCCCCCAATATCCATGCCCCCAGGCCTTGGCTCGGACTCTGGAGAGGGAGAAACAACCATCTGTATTCATACCACAGAGGCCCAACTGCCTACGAGCCCTTTCCATCATCCAAATCAGCTTGGAGGATAGCCCCTGGCAGCAGATCCCCTGGCTTGGTGGTCCCAGAAGCCTTTCCTCCTGCTAGCCCCACATTGAACTGACCCAGATGACCTCGGGGTCTAACAGGCTGATCCGTCATCTTTTCCTCCACCAGCCTGATTTTACAGAAGCAGCCCAAGGGTCTTTGATGAAAGCCCCCAATGAATAAGTCCCTCAAGAAGGGAAGGAGCTCTGCTGACTGAGGGGGGGGGGACAACGATCCAGCAGGCCTGGCTTAAGTTATCTGAGGCTTCAGCCTGAAGGAAGGGCAGCCCCTGCCTGAGCTCCGTCTGACCCAAAGGAGAAGGGCCAAGGCCAAAAAACGGGTCCCCAGGAACGCAACGTCAGCAGCCAGATGGAGGGCCAGAAGGACCCCTTTAGCTTCAGCCCCTCCCTCAGAAAATGTGATGCTGCCTCTTCCTCCCAAACGGTGGGTGAGAGGGGTAGCATGGCAGTTGCATTGCATCCATTGCATCGCTCTCCACCCACAGAGTGCTTTTCAATTGCCAGAGTTGCTCCCCCACCCCAAGTATATGAGCCCTTCTACACCAGGAGGCCAAAGGGAGGGAAGGGGAATGCCTACCCACAGCCCCTCTGCTATTAAAACTATGCAGCTCAGGAACATCCCTGCCTCACTTTCCTTGGGGCTCCTGGGGGGGATCCCAAAGGGAGGTGATTGGGGGAGGCAGCCCAGCTGCTACTTCTCCAGCCCTCCCCCCCCCCACTTCTGACAAGAGTCTCTCCTCTAGCCAGGTTTGCCTTTCCGCTGATCGGATCCCTTGAAGACCTCCGGGGGTCTTCAGCCCAAAGGCTGGCTCTGACACTTCCTGGGGGTTTTATCCACCTCTCACCTGGGCCTGATCCCGGGAGCCTCTCCGAGACCGGCCACTAGCTCCTCCCCACGACAACCTCGTCGGTGGAGTTGCGGAGTCGTGGGGGGGGCAGACCCCCCCCGGGGGCTTCTTAACCTGGCCCTTCCTGGGGGGGAAGGGGGTTGCTGCTCCACAGAGAAGTCATCGCAACTCCTTTCCGCGATGCGCTGCGGTTCCACAGCGACCTCCCGCAATCTGGCGTCTCCCGAGGTCCGGGGAGGAGGGGGACGCAGCTCGACTTTTTGCTCCGGAATCCGGACCGCCAAGCGCAGCAGGCGCACAGGATCCGGACCTCCTCCACCCGCAGGAGACCCAACGGAGGGGGCCAGGAGGGGCCTCACGCCAGCCGGCCAAGGGACATCGTGCCCCCCCCCCCACACCGAAGCCAACGAACGACGCCGCAGCCCACCTGGGAGGCTCACTTCCCGCAGCGCCAGAGGGAGTTTCGGCCGGTCCCGAAAGCCGCAAAAGCAAGCGGGGGCTTCGGAGGGTCGAGAGCCGCTCGGAGGACCCGCAGGGAAGGCGCCGCATCGTCCGGGGGCAGCCGCGGAGCAGAAGGAAGCCGCGCAGGGAAAGCAGCGGCGGGGAAGGAGAGCTCGCCCACGCGCGCGCATTGCCCGCCGCCTCGCCCGACAGCGAGACCCACGCGCGCACCCTCTGTCCTCGGGGCCCGAGGCCCGCCTGGCCTGCTCCCCCGGGGCCAGGGCGCGGGCTGAGAGCGGCCCCCGAGGAAAGGCTCCCCGTCGCCCCCGTCGAGGCGCGGCCAGGGGGACTCAGCAGCGCCGTCGGGGCCCGAGGACGCGGCGGGCCCGGAAGTGCTCACCTGGCCCGGCCCGGCCGGGCTGCCCTGACCAGCAGCGGCCCCAGCGCGGCTCCTTCCCTCGCCTCCTTCCGCAGCAGCCCAGTTAGCGCCGCGGCGAAGCAGCAGAGCGAGCAGCCCGAGTGACAAGCGGCTGCAGCGGCGACTCCTCCCCGTTTGCCGTCGGAGGGATGCGCCCGGCGCCCGCCCCTTCCCCCTTCCCCCTTCCCCCTTCCCCTGCCCACGGGGAGGTGGGAGCCGCTTCGGATTCGGGGCGCATCCAGGCGGCCGCCGCTGATGGCACGCGCGGACCTCCCCCAGGCGGAGCGGAGCGGAGGCGGCGGAGGCCCCCGCCCGTATGGTGCCAGCACAGTCGCTGCCAAGCCGCCCGCCATCCTGGGGACACCTGCTGGCAAGTCCTGGCCGGCGAGGGTGATCTGAGCCACTCCTCTGCCTCCGCTAGGGGTGCCTCCAGCCCAGGACCTGGCTCAGCTGGGCAGCCCAGCAGGAGGGGCCCCGGAGGCCCCTGGCCCTCTGCCTGGAAGGTGGGGAAGGGGCTTAAGGGGCCTCCAGCAGCAGGATGCTCTGGTCCCGTCAGCGGAGGCTGCTGGGACAGGATGGGTTTGGTCTGATCTAATGGGGCAGCCAGGCTCTCTTCAGCTGCAGGCCTCCACTCAAAGTGCCTCCGCACCCCACCAGCCTGGGCACTCAGGCTGGCCTACACTGCAGGGCTCCTGTTGAGCAGATGCTGTCAGCCCTTCCACCATGGGCAGCTCCTGATGTCAGCCAGTCCGTGGCTGAGACACAGACCCACAAACGTGCCCAAACAATACAACTACAACTAAGTTTGCAGATCCGTAGTGGACCTAAAGCCTGGGAAATGGAGGTGCTGCCCTCAGCTGCTCTGACAACCAAGCCCAGTCACCCCATCAACACTGGCAGGGCACCCCCCCTCCCTCCTAGCCCAACAGATGTTACCTAGCCTGGCAAGGAAATCTCTGGGAGCCAACTCCATGGCTCAGCAGCTCCAAGGGCCAGAGAAATTCACCCAGCAGGTAGGCCTCACCCAGGGTTGGCATGTGGCAGCTGCCACCCTGGGTCCTGGCAGCTGTCCCTGGGATTCCAGTGATGGAACAGGAGCCCCTCGGCCTGGGAGGAATGGCTAAACTTGAACCATGGCCTGGAATCCACAATCAAATGCCAGGCTCCAGAAGGCACTGACCACCATGGCATTCCCCTGGCCCCTCTAGGCAGAAGAAGGCACCTAGCGCGGAGGTGCTTCAGGCAGACCATGTGGAGCTCAAGGTTTCCCTGAACCTCTCTGCCCGTGTTCCTATTGCCCATGGGCTTGGGTCTGAGCAGAGATGAGTGGGGATTCCTGGCACCTTTCCAACTCAGCCCAGGGCAGGGTGAAGGTGAAGGCCAAGGAGGGAAGGTCTCAAATCGGAAGTGGTGCTAACAGGGAGGTGGACATGCAGGTCACTGGCCAACAGCAGCACCCACAACAGGGGGCCTGGGGAAGAAGAGAGCCACACAGGCCCAGAGCCTCCAGCGGGGGTTACCTGGAAAGGTTGCAGGCAGAAGTTTGATTCCTGAGCTGGCTAAGCTCCCTGAGCGTCTTCCAGCCAGGCTGGGCCAGCCCAGATCCTTGCAAGCCCCTCTGCTTGTAGGAGCATCCAGGCCAGATTCAAGCGGCCTGCTTTCTTGGCAGCAGAGCCCCTCGCACAGCTCTCCTGTCACAGAGGCCGGAGGCCTGCTATTTGGGGCGCCTTCTCCCTTCATCTCTGTCCCTTGTTGCTTCTCCAGGTGAGGGCAGTGGGAGATGGGCAGCTCCGCTTGTCCTGAAAGCAGCAGCCCCTGCCAGCCAGCAGAGGGAGAAAGCATTTCCCTCCTCCTCCTCCTCCTCCTCCTCCTCCTCCTCCTCCTCCTCCTCCTCCTCCTCCTCCTCCTCACATCCTGCTCTCCAGCCCCCACCCTTGCTGGCCATGGCTTCCAGAGGCAGCAACCATCAACTGCCTAATGCAGACCTGATGGGGTTCAGGACAACTCTCCCGGGGTCACGGTGGATGCAGACCACCAGTAGCCAATGCATCACTGATGGGAAAGGACCCCCCTGGGATTCTCTCATCTGATGAAAGGATGAGTAAAGGTCCTTCTCAGGTCCTTGGGATCTAATCCCTCCTGTGGCTGCTGCTGTTGGCCAGTGACCCCCATGTCCACCTCCCTCTTATGACCACTTCTGGCTCGAGGCCTCCTGCCCTCCCTGGGCTGAGTCAGAAAGGTGCCAGGAGAGCCCACCCACTTCTGCTCAGAGCCCTGGGAAATGGGGCTGAGGGAGAGAGGCTCAGGAAGCCCCACGAGATCTGCCTGATGCCTTGCCCCACCAAAGGATCCTGGGACAGGAAGAGGGCATGGAAGCCGCTCAGCCTCTGTCCGAGCACCAGAACCTCCCTCCCTCCCTTCTCCCTTTCAGCCAGTCTGCCATCCTGCTTCATCAGACCATCATGCCCCATCCTGACCTTGGAAGGAAGGAAAGAGAGAGAGAGAGCAGGTGAGCCCCTACCAACCCTGCAAAAGAGTCCCTTCCTCTCTGATCCCCTTCTGGCTACTGCATCCGCACAGCTTCTGGGCCCCCGACTGAGGGGCTGCGGTCACTGCCAGCGCACTCAGCCTCACAGCTTCTCCTGCTGGGTTGGTCAGAGACCTGATGGGCTCTTCCACACACCTGCTTGCTGCAAGGAAGCCACCTGGCTCCTTGTTCTGTGGGGCGCAGAAACACGTAAGCCTAACCCTCCGCCCTCTTTCCTTGCTCTGTATCGAGGCCAGCATCGGCCAGTAGAGGCAGAGTTGCGTGTTTTGTGTATAATGTTCCATTGTATGTTGCGTGCACCTCCTCTCCCACCGACTGTGGCTTTTGCTGTCTGGTGGCTGCCCCCTCCCCACGGCCAGTACAGAGTCTTTTGCTCCGAAGTCCAACGGAGGCTTCCTTTGCAAGGTATTTCCTGAGGCCTAACAAGCAGTCCTCTTCTTACAACTGTTCGTTTAGTGACCAAAGTTACAGTGTTACTAAAAAAAGTGACCAGGGCCACGTGATCCAAATTCAGAGGCTTGGCAATTGGCTCATATTTATGACGGTTTCAGTGTCCTGGAGTCACGTGATCCCCTTTAGCAACCTTCTGACAAGCAATCAATGGGAGGGCCAGATTCACTTAGCAACTGAAGTGATTTACTTAACAACCGTGGCAAGAAAGGTTATGAAATGGGGCAAAATTCACTTAACAACTATCTCGCTTAGCAAGGGAAATGTTGGGCTCAATTGTGGCCGTAAGTCGAGGACTATCTGTATACGCCTAGTATATAAGAGGAGGCTCTGAGTATTATAGAACAGGGCAAAGCCTTCAGTTGGGGGCCAGTCAGTGGGGCAGCTGCTTTAACCACACTGCCCCCACCTGTTGTCCTAGGCGTCACTGTGGTGAGGCTCTGGTGGCATTTCGCCTCCTCTGATGCCGAGGGGTTCTCTGGTGCCAGGCCCACTTATGCTGCTGCTGGGGTCCTGGGCGGCTGGTGGCGCCCACAAGAGTTCTGCCCCACCTCCCTTCCGAATCAGGGCCAAGGGCTGGGGGAAGAAATGGGGGGGGGAATGCATGGAAAGGGGGCGGGGCAGGGAATCAGGGGAAGGCAGCAGGTGCCAAGGGCGTCCCTGCACAAACGGCAACACACAAGGGCGTTGTGATGGTGGAGCAGCTGTGCAGGTGCTTGACGTGTGTTTGAAGATGCTTGCAGCTGTTCACCCCAAAAGGGGCTGAGCGGAGGGGCAGCTGGGGCAGTGATGGTCACAGCCTTGGGGACTCCTCTTCCTTGAACCCGAGGAAGCTGCTGCAGCCATGAAGGGTGGGCAGGCTCTAGGAGAGGGGGGACACGGCCAGGGCAGCCCACTGGGGAGTGGGGGAAAGACAAGGCTTGAGGAGGCTGAGAGGTCAAGGAGGGTCAAGGCTTCAATTCTCTCTCGAGAAAGAGGTAAGCAAGCCAAGGAGAGCCTGGGGGGGGCCTTCTGCCCCCTCCCCCCTTGTGGCATTCTGGATTGGCAGGCAATTCAGAGCCATTTTGGGAGCCAGCCAGCCACAAGGACACTTCTGCCCCCAGAGCTAAGTGGGGAAGCACAGGATGGCATAGATGGTTCAACATCTGCAGACGGTGGGCAGACGGTGGGCAAGGTCAGGTTGGGGCCATTTCTGTTCGTACCCATTTCATGTATTCTTAATCATGTTTATACTTTTATCTGTTATATATGCTTGACAAAATAAATAAATAAATAAATAAATAAATAAATAAATAAATAAATAAATAAATAAATAAATAAATTGTGCAGGCGGCCACAGGGTATATGTGCTCCCCCCAACCCATGTTGCTTAGTAACTGGTTTCACAAGACTCTGCTGCCCTCTGGTGGATGCTGCTGAGGCTGGCAGCAAGCTCTGCCCCCCCCCCCCCCAGCCCCCTTCTGAAGCTGCCCATCTTGAGCGTCTGTTCCCAGCCAGATTCCAGGCAGATGGCAACCCAGCAGGGGCTCAGTTAGAGCCCCAGATTGGCAATCCAGTCAAACAGATACAGGCACCAGGGTGGTTTTGCAACGGAGCCATCCCTGCTGCCCACCTTGTCTCTGACTCATTCTCTGCAGCAAATCAGCAGCTGAGGCTCTTCCACAACTTTAAAAATGGCCAAGATGGGGAGGGTGTTTTCAGAAGACACCAATCCTCCTTAGAGGACAACGTGGGAGGAGGAAGGCCAATGCTGAGTCCTTGTGTACACAGGAAAAGATCCGGGGTCCCAGCTGCACGTGAGCCGGCAGGGGATGCAGCAGCTAAGAAGCCAAATGCCATTAAGCAGAAGCACTGCAGCCAGACGGGCAATAGTTCCATTGGCCTTCAGGAGGGTCCAGTCTCTCTTCTCCAGTTTGGCCACTAGACTTAAAAGAGACGATCAGGAACTTGAACACCAACCCTGCGAGGAAGCCTTAAAGGAGCTGGGAGGCTGAACCTGCCCAAGAGAGGGCGGAAGAGAGGAAGGAGGAGAGGGGTCTGCAAACATCTGAGGGCTGTCTTGGGCAAAAGGATGCAGATTCTTCTCCATGGAAACTGAGAGAAGAAGAATCAGTCAGTCCAAATGAAAAGGAGGCCGATTCGGTGCAGCGTCAGAGATTTCTGTGGTGCAAAAGCTGTAAATCAGCACCACCTTCTGCCGGAACAGTGGCTTCCCACTCATCAAATGCTTTCGAAGTGTGTTGATTGAGTGACTGTCAAGGATTGTTTGGATGACCTTTAAGTGCCTTTCCAACTCACACTTTGTATGAACCAGTGAGGTCAATATTGGCAGCACTCATCTCTCTGTCCCTGGATAAATGGACGGCCACACTAAACACTGCAGGGGGAGGGGTGACATCAGATCAACTTACCAATAGAAAGAACACTCCACTCCACTGGAAGCTTTTCCCCTAACAAAATTGCCGGCTTCTAATTTTTAAAAAATCTGGCATTGTTTCATACAGCAAAAGGGATGTAAACAATTACAGCTACCCACAAATATACGAGGAAAGGAAGGGCTGGAGGAGGCATGAGCCAGCCGTGTGCTGCAGCTGCTGAAACAGCTAATGTGATCTTGGGCTGCACCAACAGAGGTAAAACACTGAGATCCCAGGAAGGGATCCATGCTCCACGCTGCCCTGGTCAGATTAGCCCTGGAATGCTGTGACCGGTTCTGGTCCCCACAATAAAAGGAGGGCCCTGAGGACCTGGAAAGAGGGCAGAGAAGATGGGGAGGGTCTTGGGAGCTAAAGACCCTACGAAGAACCGGGTATCTTTAGCCTCCAGAAGAGGAAGGCCTCCCAGCAGTCTTCCCAGCCTTGACGGGCTGCCCCAGGGAAGGCGGTGGGGCTGTTGTTTTCTTCTACTTTTATTTATTCAATGTTTATGCCGTCCATCCCTCCTATGGGGTGATTCTCCAGAGCTCCTGAGGGCAGGACAAGACCCACCCTGGCAGAGAGAGACCCCAGCTCAAAATCCGGGAGAATTCCCTGGCCCTGCGGGTTCAACCCCACAATCCGTTGGCTGGGGTGGTCTGAGGATCCTTGTGCCGGCAGAGGGCTGGGCTAGATGACCCCCGAGGTCTCTTCCGACCCTACAGTTCTCACACGCACAAAGGAGCCAGAGAGAAGGGCCGCTCGGACTCGGTCCGGGCAACGGTTGGGGAAAAAAATGCTGTTTTTGCAGCGTGGCCCCCGAGACCCCCCCCTCCCCCCGTTTCCCACATGCGCGTGGGGGGGAGGGGGGAACCAGCCGGGCTGGAAGCGGAGCAGCCCCCGCTTGAACCCCGGACCGGCCAGGCGGAGACCCCTCCCCACCCCCACCCCCACCCCCACCGCCTAGCAGGGCTTGCGAGCCGGGGAGTCCTAGGCTCCGCCCCTCCCGACAGGCCCCTCCCCGCTCGGGCCGGTCAAGGGAGCCCCGCCCCCCAGGCTGCCTTCCCCGTCGCGCCTGGAGGGGGCGCCCGCACTTCCGGCAGGCCCGCCCTCCGTTTCCGGGAGGCGCTAGATGGCGGCGCCCGTGCGGCGCGCGTGTCTCCCGGGCGGCGGGATGGGGCGGACGGTGCTGGTGCGGGGGCTGCCTCCCTCGGCCCGCGCCGCCGACCTGGAGGGCGAGTTCGGGCAGGCGGGGCCGGTGCGGCGGGCGGTGGCCGTGACGGCGCCCGGTGAGCGAGGGGAGGGGAGGGGAGGGGGGGAGGGGAGGGGGGGGCCCCTCCTGGTCCGGGGCCTGACGGGGCGGCCTGGTCGTTGCAGGGGGCGAGGCGTGCACCGGGATAGGCTTCGTCAGCTTCTCCCTGCCGGAGGACGCGCAGCGGGCCCTGCGCGAGATCCGCACCTTCGGCGGCCGCCGGGTCAGCCTGGCGTTGGCGCGGCCCAAGAAGAAGCGGAAGGCGGGAGGCGGAGGTGAGCGGGGGCCTCGGGCCCTTCTGGGGCTCTGGGGGGGGGGTGGGGAGGGTCTCCCCGGGCCGCCTTCCTCCCCCTCACCCGCCCGCCCTCTCCCTCCCCCAGAGGCCGCCCCCGAGGCCCCCCGGCCAGCGCAGGAGCCCCCCAAGGCCAGGGCGCCCCCCAAGAAGGCCCGGCTGATCGTCCGCAACCTCAGCTTCAAGGTAGGAAGGCGGCGGCTGCCCTGCGCGGGTTTGGAGCGACCCCCGCGCCCCCTGCGCCCTTCGCCCTTGAATCCCTTTGGCCTTGTCGGTTCCTCCCAGTGCACGGAAGACGACCTGAAGAGCGCCTTTGCTCCCTTCGGGACGGTCCTGGAAGCCTCCCTGCCCAGGAAGCCCGGTAGGTGTGCCGGGAGGGAGGAGGTCCTGGGGCTCCTTCGTGGCGTGAAGGCTTTTGCTAGACCGTCTTTCTCTTTGGGTTATTTGTTTGGCTCATCTTACATGGACCAGCTTTACTATATTAACATTTCACCTCGATTAGTTTTTACTAATATGAAGGTTCAAAAGATCTGTGTTGGGTGGGTGAATGCAGGAGACTCCCTGCTCTGGGTGAGGGGCTGCTTTGCCCCCATCCCTTTGCTGGGCAGAAGCTGTAGCTCATGGGATGCAGGGAAGCAGCCGGAATGCAGGACGTAAGAGGGGGCTTCTGGCCTTGATCTTTGCCTTCCAGATGGAAAGCTCCGCGGCTTTGCCTTCGTGCAGTTCAGGAATGTCCTGGAAGCGGGAAAAGCCCTGAAGGGGATGAACATGAAGGAGATCAAAGGTGAGTCCCTGCTCAGGATTTGGGTGGGTGTCCGTCATCTCGTGCTGAGGTGCTCCCAGAGGGGCAGGAAGGGGACCAGGTGCAGCTCAGCAGATGCCAGTCTTGGGGGAAGAATTTGCCCACTTCCTGCACACGCCATCTTCGCTTCCGTGCAGGGCTGAGGGTCAGCAGCAGCACGAAGGTGTCCTGGATAAAAGGAACTCGGGCTGAATACAATGACAGTGCTTTATGGGAAGGAGGAAAGCCATGGTTTTTACAGAAGTTGGGGGCTGCAGGGCGGAAATTCCTGGGAACCTGATGGGCTGGCCAGTCTGGGGAAGCTGGGCAGGTTCTTGTCTCTGTCCCTGAGCAAGTTCTATGGTTAGGCCAAATGGGAGGGGCGGCATCCCTGATTGAGGAGGGAAAGCTGGGGTTTCCCTTGGGCCATGCTGCGAGGACTTGCAAAGGGCTTTGCCTGCTGCAGGGGAGGGTCAGTGTGGGTTTGTGGGCAAGGGGGGGGGGGTAGATGGTGATGACCCTGGTCACAGGAAAGAGGGCAGTAGTCTCCGTGGAATCTGCTTCCTCCACTGCAGTGGCACTTGCCATCTTGCTGAAGCTTGGCAGCTAAGTAGGGCAGCCTTTAAGGTGGTTGAAGGCCTGTCAGGGTTTTAAAAGCAGGCAACAGATGGACGACCTTTTGGTCCTCCCGTGTAAGCATTTAAGCGTCGCCTGGCTCTGGGGCTTCTCGCCCTGTATTACCCCCACTTCCAGCCAGCCTCAGCGGTCCCCTTACTCTCTGCAGAGCGCCCGGTGGCTGTGGATTGGGCTGTGGCCCGGGAGAAGTACCAGGCTGCGCAGGCAGAAGGCGTCCCTGTTGGTGAGTGGCCATCTCATGTGAATTCGGGGGGGGGGGGAGGAATCTGTTCTGCTCTCCCATGCATGTTGCTGTGACCAAATAAGCCCCAAGCCCCATTCTGATTTGGCCCACAATGTCTCTTTATGTCCTTTGCCCTCAGAGAAGAAAGTTGGGGCAGAGAAGAAAGCCCAGCCGGAAGTTGTGGATGGGAGTGAAGAAAAACGAGGGAGGCCAGAGGCTACTGCGCCAGGAAGGCCCAGCAGGTAAGCCTCACGGGGAGCCTGGGGTGGCCACATGGCAGAAGCGTGAGTGCTTGTGGTCAGCCGGGGCTGCCTTCTCGAGGGCGGTGGGCAGTTGCAGCTTCCTCTCCTCGCCCAAAGCGAGGTGCATCCCCCTGGTTTTGCCCCCCAGAAACACTCTCTTGCTGATCCCTTCTGACTGGCCTGTCTTCCTAGGGACCCTCAGCCTCCAGTTCCCCCTGTGGAGAGCGAGGACGAAGACCAGGAGGTCAGCTCTAGGGACCAGGAGGAGGAACCGTACGAGGCTGGGAGTTCTGATGGGGAAGATGAGGAGGAGGAAGGAGGTGGAGCAGGTTGGTTGGTTCAGATGCTTTGGGGGGACAGGGTGAGGAGGGCCTGCACATGTAGAATCAGCCAATACTTGAAGCAGCAGGAGACCACCCTGTAGAGGTAGTCCTCGACTTATGACCACAATGGAGCCCAAAATTTCCATTGCTAAGCAAGACAGTTGTGAGTTTTGCCCTATTTTGCGACCCTTCTGGATCATGTGATCACAGGGATGATGCAATGGTTGTAGGCGTGAAAAATGGTTATAAGTCACTTTTTTCAGTGCCTTTGGAACTCTGAACGGTTCCAAGTCAAGGATTCCCTATATTAGGCTGACAGGGGGTCCTTCAAGGTGATTCCACCCTTGCTGGGGTTTTCCTAGTTATCCTGCTCGATGGCTTTCCAGAGACTTCTTTCTCCTAGGGGCCACTTTCCCAAAACCGGCTCACCTACCAGCCTCCCTTGTCCAACTCAGGTGCTGGGGGGGGGGAGCAGTCAGGCCTCTGGAGAGTCCCAGGGGGAGGAGGGGTGATATCTGCACCCCAGGAGTTTTAGCGTCCATTTCTATGGCTTTCTCGCTCACTTGCTTGTTGAGTCTCATGTTCCTCCCTCTCGTTGCAGGGGAGGACCCTGCCCCAAAGCAGAAGCAGCACCACTCTGATGTCGCAGAGGGACGGACTGTCTTCCTCAGGTGGGTCCAAGGGGCGGCCTGGGGGGCCTAGCACCTTCCTCGAGGCTTGCTGTGCTGCAGCCCCAAAGGGCCTCCTGTCTGGGGAGAGCCCCCGGGAGGCTGCTGCCCTGCACCCCCTGGCCACACTTGGCAGCAGCACAGAAACTACCAGTTAGACCTGGTGGCCGTCTCCTTCCAGCCACCCGGGGGTGGAGGTGTCAGAACACATGTGGAGGGAGTTGTTTCTGCCCTCCCCCCCTCCCCCCTACAGGAACTTGTCTTTTGACACGGAAGAGGAAGAGCTGGGAGAGCTTCTGGAGCAGTTCGGGGACCTGAAATACGTCCGGATTGTGTTGCACCCCGAGACAGAACACTCCAAAGGTGGGTGGGGCTTGCAGACCCCATCCCCTCACCTGGCCAAAGGGAAGGCCCCCACACTCCTTCGGTTCCCCATTCCCCTGTGGGAGATCTAGAGGAAAAATAAGGGCCAAAATGGATCTTTTCCTTGCGCCCCCCCCCCCTTTGCAGGGCAATTCAGAAGCCCCCTTCATCCTTTCCTGCCTGCCTTCCTCCAATGCCCCCCCCTTTGCCCTCCTCAGGCTGCGCCTTTGCCCAGTTTGCCACCCAGGCAGCTGCCCAGAAATGCCTGCAAACAGCGAAGGAGGAGACTGAGGTGAGAGCAGGACCCTATGGGACGATGAGGGGCGGTGGCCCCATTTGAACTCACAGGAGCCCCTTCGTGGGGCGCCTCCCTCTCACCTTGTTTTTCTCCCTACAAGGGTCAGGGGCTTCACCTGGGGGGCCGCCGTCTCCGGGTCGACCTGGCTGTCAGCCGTGAGGAAGCCCAGCAGCTGCGAAGCCCAAAGACCCCCAAGCCCACCGGCACACGCAACCTCTACCTGGCCCGGGAAGGCTGTGAGTGGGTCCCCTCCTCGTCCCCAGGGCTCCTGGGCCCCCGGCCCTGCCAGGGGAGGAGAAGCCTGATGCCAGGCAAAAGACAGAGCTCTCTGGGGACTGCGAGGTTGACCCTCTGGCCGGCCTCTGGCCAGCTGCAGCTCCAGCGCAGCCCCTCACACACACACCCCCCCGCCCTCTGGCTGTCCTCACCTTTCCTTTCCTTCTGCAGTGATCCGGGCTGGCACGAAAGCAGCCGAGGGGGTCAGTGCTGCTGACATGGCCAAAAGGGCCCGGGTGAGTGCCCCCCCGCCCCCGTGCCAGTTTGGGAGGGGAGTGAGCCTCAGTCCCCATGGCTGTTGAGGGCCTGTGGGCAGCCTTCCCAAAGTGCCCAGGAAGACTCTCTGCCACCCGTGGGCTCTGAAAGCCGGCCTCGCTCTTGAGAGTTTGGGGTGGGCGGAGGGAGGCCGGTTGGTCCGGGGGAAGGGTTGCCCAGACGGGCAGAGCTCTGACGGGGTCCTGCCCCCCGTGCAGTTCGAAGAGCTGAAGCGACAGAAGCTGAGGGACCAGAACATCTTTGTGTCCCAGACGAGGCTCTGCGTCCATAACCTGCCCAAGAGCGTGGATGGTGCCGCTCTGAGGAAGGTCATGCTGCAGGCAGCGGGTGGCGGCACGCCTGGTGCCAGGATCACGGAGGTCAGCCTCTGCCCCGGCCTCTCCGGGGAGCTCGCCCTTCTGCTGCCAGGACGGGGTCTGGCCATGACCCAGGACCCTACTCCCGGGGGGCTGGCAGGAGCTGCAGAGCCACAGGGCTGCTTCCTGAGCCCAAGAAACCGGGGCTCAGCCGGAGGGAAGGAAGGAAGGCTCCGGAGCTGTGCAGGCTGAGAGTGGAGGTCCCTGGGCTCCTTTCCCCACCTACCCACCCACCCCTTGCCTCTTCTCCGCTTCTGCAGGGCAGGAGTGGGGGGGCCACTCCCCGCCTGAGCCAGGGGCTGGGGGGGGGGCATGCACCGGGAGGGGGCTGAGCTGAGCCTTTCTCTGCAATCCCAGAGGCTCATTGTGGTCGTGTGATGTCCCAGGTTTCAGGTGGATTGCGAAGCAGAACCTTCCCTGCAGCATCTCAGGGCTCCCCCTGGTCCTTCTGGGTGGGCAAAGCCCCTTGTGTGCCGAGGATGAGCCTTTGGGCTCCAGAATTGAACTTTGGGTGGGTCCGGTCAGCCTCTAGCGGGTGCCCGACTGTTGCCTCTCTCCCCCCCGCCCCCCCAGTGCCGGGTGATGCGGGAGCTGAAGGGCCGGGGCCAGTCTCTGGGCTATGCCTTTGTGGAGTTCCAGCAGCCCCAGCATGCCCTGCTTGCCCTGCGCCAGGTCAACAACAACCCCCAGCTCTTCGGAGACCAGAAGGTGAGTGTCTTCCCTGCCCGGTCAAGGGAAGACCCCGGCTGAGCTCAGCTTCTCCGGAGACCCAGCGGCAGCACTGCAGGGCCCAGCAGGCTGCCTGGGGTCCATGAAGCCCCCCTACCCTTCCTCCTTGAGGCTCCCACGCCCACCTGGCCATCCCAAGACTCGGGATGGGCCATTTGCGGAGGGAAGCGAGGCTGGAGGGGACTGGGCCTGTGGGTCTCTGCCCACCCCGTGGAAGGATTCAGGCAGAGAATAGGAGGGAGGCCACCCCTTGAGCAGGAGGGCAGAAGTCTGGGTGCCCCTTGGCATCTGCCTCGGGGCCCAAGACGGGGCTGTTTCTCTTCCCAGCGGCCTATTGTGGAGTTCTCCCTGGAGGACAGGCGGAAACTGAAGCTGAAGGAGCAGCGTGCTGAACGCAGCCTGGTAGGGCATCCGGGGGGACCCTCCCACGGCTGCAGGGCTGAAGCCATCTCCCGGGCAGGAACCAGCCCCCCTTCTGCTGGCTCCTTGGAGTGCCCCCAGGGGTCTGGGGTGTGGGGTCCCTCAGGTTTGCGTCCTGAGCTGCTGGAAGGATAAAGGGAGTCCGGCTGCACCACCCAAAGGGAGAGACAGGCCCTGCGAGGGCTGCGAGATGAGCTTGAGGCTGGCCTGTCGTGCAGAGGTTGCTCTCCCTGCTGGGGGGGGAGGGGGCTGGCTGGCTGCCAGGTGACACTTTTCTCCCTCGTGCAGCAAAAGCTGAGGCAGAAGCAAGCAGCTGCCGGGCCAGCAAGTCAGGAGCCATCGCCCAGCACCAGCCAGCCGGGGGCCCCTCAGAAGCCACCCAAGGGCTGGAAGAAGGCCCCAGCAGCCAAAGGAAAGCCTCAGGCTCCACCACAGCACAGTGGCCAGAAGAGGAAGCGGCCTGGGCCCTCGCCGAGCCTTCAGACCACTGAAGGAGCCGCCTCCTGGTCAGGCTTCCAGACCCACAAGGAGCAGGAGACGGTGGAGCTGCCCAACGGCACAAAGCGGCGGAGGGTCCTGGCCCTTCCCTCTCACTGGGGACCCAAAATCAGGTAAAGGCAGCCGTGGAGGGAGCTCCTGGGTCCCTGGCGTGGCCAGAGGAGATCCTGCACACAGACCCTTGCTCTGCCACTTAGATGGGAGCATGGAGGGCCCCCCGGGGGACGAAAACCCCCTGGTGCTGCTCCCTGGACTGAGGAGGGGGGGGCTCTCTCCCGGCAGGAATCGCGACAAGGGCAAAGCGAAGGAGGCCCCTCCCAAGAAGAAGAAGGCGGGGCCCAGAGAGCGGAAGGCGCCCAGAGCTGCCCGCCAGGTGAGTCGGTGGGGTCTCCTCCCATGCAGAGCCTACCTGCCACTGTGCAGTGCCCCCACCCTCGGCCTTCTGATCCTGATCCCTGTGCTTGTCCTCAGGGCCCCCAAAAGAAGCGGGCTGGACAGGGCCGGGCGGAGGTTCGCTTCGAGCAGCTGGTGGAGCGATACAAGCAGCGGATCCTGGGGGCTGGCAAGGCCGCCCTGCAGCTCAAGAGGAGCAAGTGGTTCGAGAACTGAGTCGCCCCTCCCCAAGGAAGAGATACACCCCCAGCTGGGTGGGGCTGCCAGGAGGCCGGGTCCTGCCCTTGGGGGGAGAGGAGAGGAAGAGGCTCGCCCAGGCCCAGGTTCCTCAGATGTGACACGGGGGGGGGGGGGCAGACAGGCAGGGTGAAGAGCTCCCTGGGGCCCTGGAAATGCTGGGGTCTCTGGAGAAGCAAGGCAGCTGCTTGCTGTGGCCAGACCATCCTTGCTGTGAGGAGGGGCAGTGGGGGGGGAGGGTGTCGGCCCTTCCTCCGCGCTTAGCTCCAAACGTGCAGAAGGGAGTCCCGGCAACACAGCCTCTGGTGGAAGAGGCGCAAGAAGGAGGAGGAGAAAGCGGCTCCCATCGTTTCTTTGGCATCTTTCAATAAATGACTTTCTGAGAATTGTGGTTGCTGGGAATCTCCTCCTAGGCCTGGATCACAGGATCCCTTTCCTGTCAGGGGTGGTGGTGGGGGTTTAGGGTTAGAGTAAAATCCTGCTAACGAGGCAGTGGGCTTCTGGTTCGGAAGTTCTACCACGGGGCATTAGAACCTCCCAAAATCCACTTTGATGCTCTTAACAGAAAAACAATTGGAAGGGACCTTGGAGGTCTTCTAGTCCAACCCCCTGCTCAAGCAGGAGACCATATACCATTCCCCACAAATGGCTGTCCAGTCTCTTAAAAGCCTCCAGCGAGGGAGCCCCCACAACGTCTGAAGGCAACTTCTGTTCCACTGATTTTGAACTATCTGGGAATTTCTCCTTAGATCCAGGTTGCTTCTCTCTTTGATTAGTCTCTATCCGTTGCTTCTTGTCCTGCCCTCGGAGGCTTTGGAGAATAGGCGGACCTCCTTTTTGGGGGGGGCAGCCCCTGAGGTATTGGATGTTGGCCCTAGTCCTTCTTTTCCTTAAACTAGCCATGCCCAGTTCCAGCAACTGTTGTTTCTATGTTTTAGCCTCCAATCCCCTAGTCCTCTTTGTTGCTCTTCTCTGCACTCTTTCTACGGTCTCAAAAACTTTTTAATATTGTGATCAAAGCCAGATGCTGTAATGCAGAGGCCTTCAAACTTGGCAGCTTGAAGTCTTGTGGACAACTCCTAGATCTCTCCAGCCAGCTATCCTGGGAGTTGAAGTCCACAAGTCTTAAAGCTGCCAAGTTTGAAGGCCTCTGCTGTAATGGGATGTTAAATTCCTTTTGGGGGCACCTTTACCAAACTCCCAGTGGACACCCCCCCCCCATTCACAACCCAGTTTCCCAAACGCGTCTTGTTGGGGAGAAACATGGTTTAATGAGTCTGGACTAGAGGGTTCCGTTTTGGAGCAAAAGGAGGGCGGGCTGACTGGTAGTTTTTAGCAATCCAGCTGATGTTTGGCCTTAACCAGGCCTCACACGAAGCCTTACAGGTTCTGTTGTTGAGTGAATCTGGTTTCCCCAATTTTGTGACTTTGTCAGAAGGTCACAAAAAAGGATCACATGACCCTGAGACGCTGCGACTGTCATAAATACGAATGGGTTGCCAAGTGTCTGAATTTTGATCATGTGACCATGGGGAGGCTGCAACTGTTATAAGTGTGAAAAATGGTCATTAAACAGTCACTAAATGAACCGTTGTAAGTGGAGGACTCCTTGTATAGAAAGCCCTCCTGTCTTTTCAAATCCTTTGGAGGAGACCCCTCTAGTCCTCAGATGTCCTCGGAATGCCTGGGACTACAAAGCTCATCCCAGAAGCCCTGCCTTGGCCAGGCCCCATCCTCTGATTGGCTTGGAAGAGGCGGGGCCCTGCAGCCGTCCTGGGGTGGGGTGGGGCTCTGTGGGATCGGTAGGCTTGGCCGTTTGGGCTCTGGCTTGGCTCCCTCAGCATCGGCCACCAGGGCAGCCCTACCTGAGCGGGTTTGAGCCTGAGCCGCCCCCCCCCCCCCCCCGGTCTTCCCTGCCAGTGATCCCAGCCAGCCAACTGAGGAGAGGGGGCAATGGCGGCTCTGCTTTGGCCCGGCTGCCTCTGGGGGACCAAGCCAAGTCTTGCAAAATGCCAGTCAGCTGCCTAAGATCCTCCGAGCAGGAAGCCTCTGGAAAGAGTGACTCCGGGAAACGGTGTCAACAGATGAGCTCACAGACAGCCCCGAGGACAGTTGTGTGGGGAGCTGTTTCCACCGCTGAAGGCTGCAGTTGGAGCCAGCGGTCTGAACGGCTGCTCCATCCAGGCTGAGGGCCACCTGGGCTCCCTGCGGCAGTCGAGGGCTGGCTTAGCTGCATAGATCAGGGCAATCTCCTGCCTCTCGGCTGCTTGTGCTCCCCCAAGTCCTCTTTGACCCCCTTGGCCTGTTGGGGGGAGGAGGGAGGGGTATGTACTTTTGCAGGGTGGTGTCATTCTTGTGGCTCTTTCTTGCATCCCGGAAGCACTTTCTGGCCTTTTGGGGACCCCTCCTGGCTCGCCCGCTCTCTTCCTTCACTTACACTGTCCTTCAGTTTGGGCTCCTGACTAGCGCACCCTTTGCCCTGCCTCCTCTCCACTTGGGGCAGGGCCCCAGGGAAGTCCCCTTCCTTACCTAGCAAGTGGTGGAAGCCGTAGCCATGGGAGGCTGGGACCGAGAGTGCCATCATCCTTTGCAGATGTCCTGAATTCTGGAGGTTCGTGCAAAGGAGAGTGTGGGTCTGGCCCGCTGCCTGCTGGAACCCCTTCTGTTGCAGGCGGCTCATCTTCATAATGCAAAACTGAAGCCCGGCTTGCCTTCCCCCCCCCCTTCCCGGCGCCAGGGAAATGAGTGCAGAGCCAGCCCCATGACCTGACTGCCCCCTTCCCCAGAGTCTCCCATTGCCTGCCCCGCACTTCCTCGTGCAAGCAGTACTTCCCTTTCCCACAGCTCCTGTCCGCCATGCTGCTGGGCATTCCTGCCATCTAAGGCCAGACCCAGGTCTCCTGGGGCTGCAGGGGGGCAGGCTGGCTGCAGGAGGTGCCCGACGGGGGGGGGGGGGGGGGGCAGGGCAACCGGAGGCTCCTCCTGCACGAAGTTTCCCGGGGGGTGGGGGGGCTGACCCTCTGAAGACAGGCCCAATTGGAGTGCCAAACAGGAGGAAAGCCACCTCCATTCCTCTCTACCAAGTGGGACCTTCTGCCAACCTGCATAATTCGGAGCCAAGCATCTGGTTTTGGCCTGGAGGCTGAAGCAAGGCAAATGCAGACCAGAGAGCGAGGGAAGTGGTGCCATGTGATGATGGGCTGGCTGGCTGCCGCCGCCGCCACCACAAACTCTCTGATGGTGAGAGGAACAAACCGCCGCCTGGCATCTGGAGACGGGCAGCTCGGGGGATGTTGTTGACTTAGCTGGAGCACCCCCCAATGCCCCTCCATGGGCTGGAGGGCTGCTTCTAGGCGGCGGTTGGGCCAGTGCTAGGCACATGAGCACCTGCAGGTCTCCCTGGGGCCTCTGGGCAAGAGGTGGACATGTGCCCACCAGGCCCAGGCTGGGGTGGCTCCATCAGTCACATGCCAGCTGCACAGCAGCCCCTCCTAGCCGCGGGGGCCACTGGGGTAGGCAGGTTGAGGCGAGATTTCCCTGGGTGGGTGTCTGCATCGTTGGCAAGCTGAGTTGGGGGTCCAGGCCCTGCCTATTTCTGCTGGCAGTTTCTTTTGAGCTTGTTGCTGGACATGATCCAGTGCAGGGTATCAGGCTGGAATTCTTCAGGGCAGGAAGCTCTGGGGCGAATTTGAACCCATGGAATGGGTGCCTGGTTGAGCAGCTCCCCCCGGGGCCTTGCCTTTGATCGCAGTTCAGGGCTTGCCCATTGAAAAGCAGAAGCTGGAGAGAATCCCTGCAGCCTCCTGGAGCCCCTTCCTGGGCTGGCTGTCCCTTTGGGCAGGCCAGGCTAAGGGGCTGACAAAGCAGAAGTCTTGCTGGGCCCCCAAGGGACACAGAGCTCCCCTTGCTGTGGGGCAGAGACAGCCTGGGTCTGCCCCGCAGGCCAGTGGCCCAGGAAGTCCAAGAAAGGAAACTGAAAATTGCCCCTTTGGAGTGGAGAGAGAAGCCGGGATTTATGCTGACCCCTGGAGGGAGAGCGCAGTGGGGCTGCCTGGCCTGCAGGGACAACTGCAGAAGGCCGGATGGGAGGAAGACCAGGGGTGGGAGGCTGAGGGGGCAGGAATTCCCAAAAGGGAGATTTATGGAAACATGGACACTCGAAAGCCCTCCCAAATTGAGGAAACAGACTTTTGCAGGGACCAGGCACTGAAGTCCCATGGCAGGTTTATCCTGCTTGGTTAAGCCGTGCGAGGTGCTGCCTGAGAGTGGCATGCAGATTTGCAGTTAACAGATGGTGGCACGTGAGCTGCTTATGCCCGGTACCTTTTTTTTCTGGCAGAATCTGTGCCTGGCCCTGGGAAGTTGCAGCCAGAGGTCTGGCAGCCATTTGTCAGACCTCCTAAATGCCAGGGACCTCCCTGCCCTCCTGGCCAACTGAGTCACTGCAGAACTGAGAGAGAGTGGCACAGCACCCAGGGCTGAAGGCCGACTGGTAGCTTCCTGCCCACGGGGAGCCAACCTCAACTTCTTTGGGCCGCCGATGTCTCCATGTGCCAGGGAGGCTCCTGGGTGCCACGTCCTTCCCAGCCCCAAATAGCAGAGAGTCGGATGGGGTCCAGGTTCCGCCCTCCCCACCCAGGTGGGTCCCCAGGGACATTTGCCCGGCCTCTGCAAATGTGGGGGACGATGGTCCTGCCACTGGGCAGCACTGAAACCTCAGCACCCTGCTGGATGGCCTGTGGGCAAAGTAAACTCAGGCACCAACATGCTCGG
This sequence comes from Pituophis catenifer annectens, assembly GCF_029215685.1. Lineage (NCBI taxonomy): Eukaryota > Metazoa > Chordata > Lepidosauria > Squamata > Colubridae > Pituophis > Pituophis catenifer. Next base: position 90,097,635 of record NW_027256887.1, read on the forward strand.
CCATCTGACTTCCCTCCTGTTGAGCTCTTAGGCACCACCTGGGAGATGCCACAGCAAGCCACCCAAAGCTCCCCTTCCACCCACCCGCCCCCAACTCAGGCACGTTCAACCCCACTTCTGAGTTTGGCAGCTCTTGGAGGTGGCTGCTGGTGGAAGCATCTCCGTGCAGGCGGGGAGGGGGGGAGGAGAACGGGGGGGCAGGCTGAACAGAAGCAGTCCTGCTCTGCGCCACGTCACCAGCAGTGCTGCCGTGGCTGCTTGGGGCCAGGGAGCCGTTGGCTGGGCCTCCGCCAGGTGATCCACCTGGGGAAAGCAGCCAAGGCGGGGCAGCCCCAGGCCGCCGCCTCTTGGGAGGGGCTTCCCTCCATCACCGGCTGCTCTGCCTTGGCCGGCAGCCAGCCAAAGCGCTCTTGGCGAGGGCCTGGGTTAGCCGCCTCTGCGCTTGGCGTATCCTCTGTTGACCTGGGTTGCTGTGGAGACACGCGAACTGCGTCTCAACGGCAGCCGGCTGATGTCATCCTGGCCTGCAGGGGCCCAGCTTGCTCGCCATGGGGCCCCCAAGCAGAGTCCTCACCAAGGGAGGGTAGCCCTTGCGAGGAGTCCACGCAGGGCTCCTAGCACACAACCCTGCTGCTCCTGGAGCCAGTGGGTGCCCTGCCCTTGCGTGGCTCCTCTCCCAACTGGGCCCCGCCAGAGGTGAGGCTGTGCCACCACCTGTGGCAGCTGCGGCTTTGATCACCACCTTGGAAGGCATTTGTGGCCCAACCTGTGTGCTGGGAAGGTGGTGGGAGGGATTCAGGCAGGGGTCAGAGAGAACCTTGGTCAGGCTCCGGCTGCTGAGAAGCTCCCGTAAATGCCGCAGCAGGCCGTCTCCTTCAGCAACCCAGCAATCTCTTCTCGGGGCCCGCCCTGCAGTGCAAGCCTTCGATGGCAGCAGGGGTGGGCAGGGGGCCTCTCAGGGCTCCATCCTGGCCTAAGAGCTTTTGGCTTGGAGAAGGGGATCAGAGGAGAACTCTTTACCTGGTCAGACAATACAAAGCTGGAGGAGATCGCCAAGGCCTCAGAAGATCAGCTCAAGATCCAAAAAGCCCTCGATAGGCTTGAACCTTGCAGTTCAATGGTGACAAAGGCAAGAGTCTGCCCTTAGGTAGGAGAAATCAGATGGACAGGAACAAGGTCGGAGGCCCTCAGCGGTAGTACTTGAGATGGGTCTCAACCTCTTGGTAGGCCTCCGACTGGTGGTTTGAGCCAGCCGTGTGCTGCAGCTGCCAAAGGAGCCAATGCAATCCTGGGCTGCATCAAGGAGAGACAAAGGATGGCTTCACAGGAACAGCTGTGGGCTCAGATCACTCCAGAATTACTCTGTTCAGATCGAGCCCCCACAGTGGAAGGAGGCTGAGGAACTGGGAATGGGGCAGAGCAGAGCAACTAGGATCACAGCTAAATTCTGCAAAGACCTGGCCATCTTTAACCTCCAGAAGAGGGACCTCCCAGCAGTCTTCCCAGCCTTGAAGGACTGCCCCAGGGAAGGCAGTGGGCCTCCAGTTTTTCTCCAGAACCTCCGAGGGTAGGACAAGAGCCACCCTGGCAGAGAGGGGCCCCAGCTCAAAAGCAGGGAGAATTTCCTGACTCCCGGGGGCCACAAAGCAGAGGAAGAGCTGCCTCCTGGAGTCAGGGGCTCTTATCTCTAGAGCAGTGGTTCTCAACCTGTGGGTCGGGACCCCTTTGGGGGTCGAACGACCCTTTCACAGGGGTCGCCTAAGACCATCGGAAAACACGTATTTTCAATGGTTTTAGGAATAATTTTATGGTTGGGGGTCACCACAACATGACGAACTGTATTAAAGGGTTGCGGCATTAGGAAGGTAGAGAACCACTGCTCTAGAGGTTTCCAAGCAAAGACTGTGCGGCCCTTTGTCTGGGATGTCTTGAGGATTCCTACTCTGGGTGGAGGGTTGGACGAGAGAACCTCTCAGGTCCTTCACACCCTTGGGATTGTATGATAATTCCATGTTTCTGTCCAGACCGATCCTGAACCATCTCAATGACATGCCTAGCAGCTTCAATCCCATAAGGCACTGAGATTGGCTTAGCCTCCTGTGTATAGCTACTCCCAGGAGTTAGCTTAGTGTATTGTGCGAACCACAAAATAGGTGGATTCTGGGTCCAGGTTAGGCATGTTTTGCACAGCCTGGAGCACCTTCCTTTGTCCGTGTGCACGCACACCTCACAGGGTGGGGGGCCTGTACCCCACAAGGGAGGCGCTAGCAGCCGGGGGTTCTCCTTTCCCCCAGGTGCACATCTGTCCTGAAGTGGCCTCTTGCAGCAACGTGAAGAGTGGGGCTGGCTCCCCCCCCCCGCCAGCCACGCAGGGAGGTTACAGGAGGACGAGGGTGGGTGCGGCTGCCTTGGATTGCTGCCCGCCCCCCGGCCCTCCTGCCTGCCTTCCCTTGCAAGGGAGAGAGCCCCTTCCTCCTAGGGGTGCAGAGGCGCCTCTCCGGCTGAGCCCCCTGCTCTTTGCCAAGTCAGCATGGAGGAGGAGGGGGCCAGATTGATGGGCTGGGGGCTGGGAGGCCCCCAGCCCCGCTTTCTGCAGGCCCTCTGCCAAGGCACATGGCCCGGAAGCCCAAAGGGGGGCACAAAAGGCGAAGCTCCAGCCGGCAAGCGAGGGGCTCTGTGCTCGCGTGTCGTTCACCTGGGGCTGGAAGACTTAATTAAAGGAAAGAGGATCATAGTTCACAAGGAGTCCTCAAAAGATCTGTCACGTTTTAAACTTGATCTTTTAAAAAAAAAAAATTCCCCAAATGTTCTGGTTTTCCAGCTAAAAGAACACCTTCTATGAACTCAGGTAATAAAAAGAAAGCCACCCAGGCGAAGGGGAAGCAGGAAGGGCTCCAATCTCAGCTCTGACTGGGTTGGGCAGCTTGTGTCCGCTGAAGAGGAAGGCTGAACCAGGCAGACTCAGCAGAGGTCAAGCAGGCCTGTGGGGCAGGGACAAGCCAGGACCCCCAAGCCCCAAACTCCTTTTGAAGCAGTTGGGAGGGGACACGGGGCTGAGGCCGAAACTGGTCCTGGCTGAGGCTGACCTGGGGAGGCTTCCTTCACCCCCGTGACCATCCTAGTTAATAATTTGGTGATTGCTGCTTCTCAGGGAGCAGCTTCCATGCTTTCTCCACTTGTTTCCTACTGACCCGTCCAGCGTTGCACTTGAAGGAGTCCAAGGTCACTCGAGGCTTCCTGACCTCAGCTTCACATCTTCACAATGTTCACTTGTCCTCACAAGAAGCCCACTGGGTCAATGGGGAAGGGGGCCAGGGGTTGTGGGGGAGTTGTGGAGCACCAGAAATTGTTCTCCTGGGGAAGTTGAAGTTCAGGGTGAAAGCCGATTCGGTCCAATGGGCTGCCTCCCTCAACCCTCCAGGGCTCAGCTCCACCTGCCTGCCCTCTGGGAAAGAGGCAAGAGAGAGACGGGCTGGGCTCAGCCCTCTTTTGTGCAGATGCAAAGAGAGAGTTATTTGGCAATAGAGGTGGCTTATACATTGGATGGATAGATGGATGGATGGGAGGGTGGGTGGGTGGGTGGGGTGGATAGATGGATGGATCAGTCAATCAATCATTGAATCAATCAATCATTGGATGGATGGATGGGTGGGTGGGTGGGTGGTAGAGAAAAAGCCATTTATTATCTCCTCGTCTTTTTCTGTGGAATTTCTGTTTGCTATTGCATGGTTAATACTGGGAAGTATTGCAAAAACGGCGTAAGCAGGAGGCTCATTAGAAGCAGGCCATGTAGATAGAAATGTCGGTCCTCCTGGGAGCCTGTGGAGAAGGACAGCTTGGAAGAAGACCCAACAAGGGAGTATTGACCACCAGGACAGATGGATCTCATGGCAATGGTGTCCAGTGGAAAAGCCCAGGAGTAGGTGCCAAAACTCTTGGCCAGACTGGGTGGACTAGCCAAGCCCGGTGGGAAGCATAGGAGTGGAGAAGAGCCTTGGGAGCCACCCTTGATCAAGCTGCAATTGACGCCTGCCTGGCCAATGGGGTAGTGGCTGGGAGGAGGGTCCAGGTGCCTGGCCTGTGAAGCATGTTGAGTTTGGAAGATAAACATTGCAAAGCTCCATCTGCTTCTTGGAGTGAAATGAGGTGGCCAGTAGCACCAAGACTCTCATTGCAATGCAGGGAGTAACAAACTCAATAAAATTCAGCAAAAGGCAGTTTGACCTTGGAAGGCAAAACCTGGCATTTGTCCTGCCCCAGCAGAGGGGCCTCTGGGAGGGGCAGGGAGGGAGGGGCTCTGCTTCTCAGCATCAGCAGTGCTCTTGCAGCCAGGGGAGGGTCTGAAGATGATGACCCCCACCCAAGAAGGAAGGCCCACTTAAGCATTGAACATCTGGTTCTTACAAAATATGGAGAAGGCTTTCTCTCCATTCTTCTCCCTCCCTCCTAGACACAGGCACTGGTTGGGAATGATGGGAGTTGAAGTTGTACCCATCAGTAATCCCACCAGTTTTTGGAAGGCTGAAAAAGCCCACCAGGGATCAATTTGGCACCTCCCCCCAGGAAGTCCTTTGGTTTCCCAGCACAGCTCCCAAGCCCCCTGGAAACAGCCCCCTCTCAACTTTTGGGAGCATCTCCCTGCCCAGCCAAAGAAGGGAAGCAACAGAAATTTAGAAGGTTTGTTTATAAAACATAAATAGTCTTCCAGGTATATAAAGAAAACCACCAGCGTGGAAAATAAACCAACGGAAATAAATAAAAAGGCCACTTGTTTTTTACAGGAGAAAAGAAGGGCTTCGTTGGGTGGGTCTGGGTGGGTCTGGGTGGGTCCCCCACCCATCCCCAAGGCCCACTCCCCCGCGCCGAATAATTCCCCTCTTCCCCTGCTGGAAGCGCGGGCCTAAGAACCGCAGCGGGCCTGACTTTGGCTGTTCGCGTTCGGGTGGGCGCACGGGCAGCATCGCTCAGAACTAAGCGCCTGTGGCGGTCTACTTAAGGGGGGGGGCGTCTGCAAGCCCGACCGCGCGAAAAGCTCTTTGTGCGCCGTCCCAGCGAAGGCCAACCCCCAGTTATTTTATTTTGTGAACCAGACTTTTCAAAGGTGCGGAGTGGCTGCCAGGGAAAGCCTTTCACTCCCCCCCGCCCCGCCCCGCTGAAAATCCGCCCTGTTGAGAGGCACACAGGGCGAAGGCGCCCCGGATGGCTGCAAAAACTCCCGGGCCCGTCGCCAGGGAGTCTCCTCCTTGCTTGCCGTGACTGAAGGCGCATCCCCGTGACTTCTGGATTCTGGATCGAGTCTTCTGGATTCGGCTTTCCACGACCGGCCTGCAACGTTTTGCTAACCCAGCGCCTTTTCCTGCCGGTCTCTCCAGCACGGCCAGCACGGCTTGGCTCCCCCCGGCTGCCGCAAGTGGCCTGAGAAAGAGGGGCTGAGCCACCGCCTCCCCTGGCGCCCCTGGCCATCTTCTCAAGTCCTCGGTCCTGGCCGCATCCAAAAGGGAGCTGCGATGCCAGTCTGGGGACAAAGGAGGAGCCGGCAGGGGAAATCCTCTCGTTGTGGGTGTTGACTTAAACGGCGAGCGAGCCAAGAGCCAAAGGCCCACGCAGGTCTGTCTTTGAGGGAGGAGGGGAGGCGTCCCTTTGATCTCGGGGACCAGGAATGCAGCCACCACACTGAGGCAAGGAAGGGAAACGCAGCTCCAGCCCGGAAGCTTTGTTTGGAAAGATACCCAATCCAAGGAGGTAAACCCCACCCGCTCCGCCCCCTGGAATCTCAGGGAGCCCTGCCCTGCCCTGCCCCACCCACCACCCACCCCGCTCAGGCGTGGCTGAGGGCTGCCTCGGCAAAGCCCAGATGTTCTGAGCTCTGCGTTCGCTCCGGAGCCCGGCCAGGCCCACAAAGCCGGGTTCTGCCCAGAGGTTCTGTCCCGCCAGCCTCCGTCCAGGTGTTTCTCCTCCCATAATCCTCAGCTGCCTGCTTGCCTGGGATGAGATCCAGGGTGGCCCTCTGGGCAACAAGCCTTGCACGCGGAGACCCCTCCTCCCCAGACATTCCACCCTTGGAAGCAGGAGGTCCTTGCTACACGTTTCATCACAAACTCGCCCACCACCATCCCCCCACCACCAATATTCAGTAATTCTCTGCCCCACAAAGCGACACCCCACAACCGAGAAAATCCACCCTGGGATTTGGCCACCAGTCAAACAGCAACGGGGCAGGAAGAATCTGTCAACCAGGCTTGGGTGCCTAATGCAAGTCAAGGCCCCCAGTTTTGCTGCAGGAGTGTCGTCTGCTGGACTGCCCCTCTCGTCAAGGCAGCCCCCCTAACAGTTGTGCACGTGGTCGAGATGCTTGGTGATGCTCTGCAGGCACTTCTGGAGGCGATCCAGGGTCACCACCGCCGCGGTGTAGGGAGAGACGGCCAGGCGCTCGGTCAGGTTCTGCAGGGCGTCCGAGCGGGCGGGCCTGTGGGGAGGGCAGCCCAGGTGAGAGCCCAGCAGCTGCAAGAGGCTCTGGAGGTTCTCCACGTCGTGGGAGATCTGGACGACGGGGGCCTCCAGGGGCAGGTTGGAGAGGACTTGGTGGAAGAGCTCCAGAGCCTCGTCCATGGCCTCCAGGCTCTGCACCGGTAGCTCCCCGGGGATGAAGTCCAGACCGTTGATCTTCAGGCTCAGCGGAGGGAACTACCGAGAGACAGGGAAGCTGCCGGTGAGTCAAAGCAGAGTCTGCGCACACACCGCCCAACAGAGTTGGAAAGGGCCAACCAGGCTCAGGGCAGGAGCGCAAACGAAGCACCCCCAGGAAATGGCTGTCTAGCTTCTGCTTGAACTCAGACCCCACCCCACCTCCACTGGGCCCCCCGGCAGGCTTCTCCTCCCATTAAGAAGCGTCTTCTGGCTCTTCCGTCTGAATGGAGCTGCCTGCAGTTGGCATCCCCCCTTCGGGCTGGCGCTGGGCAAGAGGTCGTGACACACACACCTCTTCACCTTCCCTCTCCAAGGCCGGCTGGGGCTGCTTCTTTGGGAACACAGCCTTAACTCCGGCCCCCTCCACGAGGCCCTTTAGCCCCGCGGGGGTGTGGCGGGGGGGGGGGCTGGCTGCACCGTCAGCCTACTCGAGCGCTCTCCTCCCCGTGGCTTGGACGGGGCGGGGCGGGCTACCTCAGGGCTCCTCCTCCCGCTGTATCCTCAGAGCAATGATGAGGCAATTGAAAATTCCCAGCGCTGACCTAATTTAGGTGACTGCCTCCCTTCCACACCCCGTCCCCTCCCGTGTGGGTGTGGAAAGACGAGTTATGGTATAACGGTTTCTTGTGCAGCCGCCACGTCTTGTGGTGAAGATGCTCAACCGGCCCAGGACACCGGCTGGGCTTGGCCCGAATGAGCTGTTTTGCTCCGCCGTGTGAAAGCAACGCGGGTCTGCCTGCAATTGGGTGGCCTTGGGGTGCTCGGGCCTCGACCAGCCTACTTCCACAAGGAAGGCGGGCAGCCAGAGAGCGCGGGCAGGAGAAGCTGCTGGGTCTCTGCGTGTGTAAAGCCAAGGCTCCGTGGCCTTCCCAGCCGTCCCAGGAACTCCAGATCGGGCTCAGAAGCAAGTCGAGCAGTGGGGCTGCAGTTGGGGTCAGCATGGGAGGGCGGTCTCTGGGCAAGCAGGGGATGCAAGGCAAGCCCAACCTGGCAAGAGGGGAGCCCCCCGACGGCTGACAAGGAGCCCCTCTTACCTGGTGCTCCTGGATCCTGGCAACGATCGTCCTGGTGAGGCTTTTAGTGTCGGCAATCACCTTGTCGATTTTCACAGACCGGCTGTAGAAGAGGGGCAGCCAGACCCACAGAAACCCATACACAGAAATGCTGGGGGAGCGCATCTTCCCCTTGAGCCCTGCACCGGGGAAAATGGGGGCCAATTATGAGGGGGGGATGCTAGAGGGAGGAGGGTGAGGGGATGAGAGAGGAAGAAGGGGGGCAGATGGCAACCCTGCCCTATCCGAGGCCAGTGCAAGCAGGGCGTTTAGGGCAGCAAAGAACGGGGTGGGGGAGCTGCGTGGCTGAATTATTTGCCAAAGACGAGTCACACTAAAAACAAGTAAAAAGGCGCATTTGTCTTGAGGGGTGGGGTGGGGGAGATTTCGACTGTCCCACAGGACTGTAATGCTCAGGTGAGCCCCTGAAGTTTTCTTTCCTGTCGGGCTGCAAACTCCCCCGCCCCCCCTTCAAACCGCTCTTCCCTAGAATCCGCCCAGCCCCAGATTTCATTCCTCCACCCAAAGCCCCATCGAGTCCGGGGCTGCCCTGGCACGGGGCGTGCAGAGAACAGCCTGGCATCGCTTTCCTGCAGAAACGGGCGTTTCTCCGCTTCCCAGGAGCGGCAGAGGCGGAGGGCGGCTTGTGGCAAAGCCGCTGCGTGGGAGATCAGGGCTATGCCCAGCAGGGGCCACACCAACGGCTGCCCTGCCTTGCCCTCACCTCCTGCGCCGGGCTGAGGGCCGCGATGCATCTGGGCTCCTCCCAGACAGCCAGGCTCTTGGGAGTCCAATCAGGGCAGGCCTGCCCTGCCAGTCCCGGTGCCCTCTGAAGTGGTGCGCGCTTAATGAGCCCCGCCGCCGACGGTTGGGACAAGTTCCGTCACCTCGCCGGCAACGGCAAGCAGAGGCAGCGCCTCCCGGGGCCCGTGGCCATCCAGCTGCTCTCGACTCATCCCCGTTACATAACCGGGGAGCAGCAGGGAGACTCCAGGCAGCCGCAGCGCCCAGCCCAGGCAGGCAGGAAGGGAAAAGCGGTCGGAGACCTCCGCCAGGCCAGCGGGACAGAAGGACCAGCTCCTGCTGGCCAACCGTGGGGGCGGGAGGCTTCCTGGGGAATTGGCTTGGAGATCCGCCTGGTGGCTGAGCAAGAGCCTGCCCGGGCCCCCGGCGGGGGCAGGCTGGTCGCCCTTTAAGCAGACTGGGGAAGCCCAAGCTGTCGTGCGGCCCAAGCCTACTGCCCAGCTGGCTGACCCCTAGAAAAATGAAAGCCCCCAAACCCCTCAGTAGGCTCACCCGAGCTGGCCTTTGGGACATTGAGCCCCCTCTCCCCGTCACAATACGGGGGCGGGGCGGGGCGGGGGAAGTGTGCTTGCAGCAGGTCCAGGAAAAGCACAATGGGCAGGTAGACAGCCCCTCTGAGAATTCCTCCTGGACCCTCCCTCTGCCCATCCCGAGAGCAGCAAAGCTGCCAGCTTTGACCACTCACGACCACCTGGGCACTTCAGCCCTATCCAGCCCTAAGGAAGGAAGGGTGGGTTGAGGGAAATGCTGCTCGGTCGCAGATGGGGGGAGGGATTGCCCATGTACCCGGCTTCTTGATGGGACCCGCGTTGAGACTGGGGGCTTCACAAGTCCTGGCACTGCTCCAGCTTTGCGACCCGGGCAGGGCCGATGCCGGGCTTCTCCGTACACTCTCTCACCCAAGAAGGGGCTGCTTGTCTGGAGCAGATGCAGGCGCCAGCCCTCCCGCTGAGAAGCGCCCCCACCCCCGTCCCGAGTGATGAAATCTTGGCGTCCCGGTTTTGCTGCGGCTGCCTCTCTGGCTCCAGCGCGCGCGCCAAGCTTGGCCCCTGGCCTTGTCCCCCGCGGACGAGAGCTGGGCCGTCGGGCTGGCGGGATGCTTGGGAAAGGCATCCTGGCCTGGCGGTGTTCTCACCACACGCTTCCCCGAATCAGGGAATGACCCCGCGGTGGCATTCTCACAGTGAGCGGAACTCGGCTAGTTTTAGGATGGTTTGCCTTTGCGGCTTAGTGCGTTGTGCGAACCCAGCCCAGGCCTTATTCTGTATTTCCAGGGACTGGGCGAACCCCGAAATTGGTTTCAGACTGCCCTGGACTATGAGTCTCCCCTTGGCAAGGCCAGGTTCCGTAACCATGAGGCACCTGGAAGCACGGCGGGAAGAGCTGGAACAAGGTGAGCACATGCTCAGAGGCACTCTTCCCGGCAGCCAAACGACCGCAAAAAATCCAGCCCACGACCCGCTCCCCTCTTTCCCCGCTCCCGCCGCGAGGAACCTCACTGCCCAGCGCATCACTTGCTCTGCGGACGGCACAGCTCACCTCCGCCCGCGGTGCTGCTTCGCGCTTCCGTCCTGGCCTCTGAGGCTCCATCGCAGCCGCGACCCTTTTATAAGTGCAGCGTTGCACAACGCGCAGCCGGCCGCGACTCGGCTTTGCCCGGCCCTGCCCGTCCCGTCCCTGCCCTGCCCGGCTCCTCCCTCCTCCCTCCCTTTTCCCCTCCCTCGCTCCCTCCCCCATGCTCCAGGGCCCCGCCACCCCGGCAGCAGGGACCCACCCCGGAGACTCACTCGGCTTAAAGGCTGGGGGAGCCGGCTTTTAGGGACATCTCTGCCCCCTCCCTAAGCACAGAGCGGGGGGCGATTTCTGGCCTGGCTGATTGGAAAACGACCGGGATATGGGCGCGAGTGGAGGGGGAACATTTCGCATTGCCCCGCGCGCCTTCGACTTTTGGCTAGAATGGATTTGGCCCGGCGACGTCCTCCGTGCGCCCTCCGGTCGCCCTCTGTTCGCCATCCCCACTCCGCAGACTAAGCCAAGAGCAGTGTTACGGGCAGATCCTGGGTTAAAAAGCCGGTTTACCCGGACCGCTAGACTCCGCTGGCATCTGGGGGCTCAGCGCCAGGGACAGCCCTACCAAGGGACACCGGAGCTGACCTCCTTCCGGAGGCGCTAAGCAGCCCCTGGGGCTGGCGCTGGCTGCCGAAACCCAGCGGGCGTCTCTGCTGGAGTTGGTCACCCGGTTCTGCTTGCGACCGAGCAAGGGGACAGTTCAGGAAAAACAAAGAGGCGGCCCAGGTTCTCCAGGCCCTCCCCGTCCAGTCTCCCACTAAGCGGCCTCTGCGCTTGGACCGGCTGCAGAAGGGCCCCCTTTGAGTGCGGAGAGGCGTCGGAAGCGGCGGTGCATTCGTGGGGAGGAAGGGCCGCGCCGTCGGGGCTCCCTAAGAGACTCAACCCTGGGAAGTCAGCCGGCCCAGGCGCTCAGGCGGCGGTCGGACGGGTCCTCCGGCGAAGAAGACCCCAGCGAGCGAAAGAGAGAGGCTACTTCCCCGCCGGTGTTTTTCCTCCCACTTCCGAAGGAGCTTGAGAAGACCCTGAGCAGAGGGAAGACTTCTCGGCCAAACTGGCTCCCCCCTGCCAGGACCCCCCTCGGGTGCTTAGGAGCCCGGCCACCCAAAGGGAGAGCGCGATTCTTTGGAGAGGGGCGCGCAGCTGGACGAGGCCAGGCGATTCGCTTTAGAACCGGCCGAGTCTTGCAAGGTCCCCCCAGACGAACGGGAGCTATGCAGTCCCTTCCCTGGGGCTTCCCGGGAAAGCTGTCCTAAGTCCGGGTGGGATCCGTAGAGCAGGGGTGAGTCGCCCAGGAGGGTCGCCCAAGGACCGCTCGACACAAAGGGAGGGAGGGGCTCTTCCGGTTCTGGGTCCATCTTTCCCCGGGGGGCGTCGGGGGTGGAGCGTCTCCTCTCCCCATTTACCCTGTGCGCCCTTCGGCAGCCCCATCCCTTTTCTGTCCCGCGCCCCCAGTCCCTCCCTTGCCCGGGAAGGCGGGGGAACTCGACTCCCCCTCTTTAGCAGATGAGACCTGAGGCGGCGAGACCTCGGATAACCGCACCGCAGAGCCTTCAGACCCGACTAACACCTCTGGCTCGAAAGATCGACGCGGGAATTTCCCTCCCTACCGCCTCCCGCCCCCCACCTTTCCCTCGCTCGACTCTAAAGAGGGAGCCAGTTCTTCGCCGACCTTTATCGGGGAAGGAGGAAAGGCTGGGCGGGTGGAGAAGGGGATACTAGCGGCGAGGGAGGCGGATAAAAGCTTATTTTAACGAAACTCCGTCCTCCTCGACTTTTAAACCATCCCGGGCGGGCTGCGTGGGGAGCGCCGGTTTCCCTTCAGAGAAAGTGATCTTCCCTTCAGATGAAGAGGGATCCAGGGGAAGCTGGTGTCGAGGGCTGAGAGGTCCTAAGGTGCCCTTTCCGCTTATCGGGGTGTTCTGCTTATTTCTCACACCTGGGGGTGGGGCGGGAGGGCGCAGCGGCCAGTTTCTGCCCAAACGGCGATTGTCCCGGGACAGTCTCCGCACATTCGAGCGACCTTCCAAGAGTTGCATATTATATTGCTCAGCGCGGTTCAAAGGTGATTAGGGACTGGAGGGTAAAACATAGGAACAAGGGTTGAGGGAACTGGGTATGTCTAATTTAATGAGGAGAAGGACTAGGGGGGACAGGATAGGAGTCTTTCAATACTTGAGGGGCTGCCCCAAAGAAGGTGGGGGTCAAGCGATTCTCCAGAGCACCGAAAGGCAGGTCAAGAAAGGTTACCACCTTTAAAGTGCTCCATGGCATTGGACCTGGATACCTTCGAGACCGTCTTCTGGGCCAGTTCGCTCCCACAGAGAGGGTCTCCTCAGGGTGCCATCGGCCAAATTATGTCGGCTGGTGACACCCAGGGGGAGGGCCTTTTCTGTGGGAACCCCCTGCCCTTTGGAATGATCTGTCCCCAGAAATTCGTAAAATCTCTGATCTCTGTGTGTTTCGCTGTGCCCTCAAAACCATGTTGTTCTGCCAGGCTGGGCTATCAATGTAAAGATTTTAATTGGTTTTAAATGGGATTTTAAATTTGGGGTTTTATAAATTGGGCCTATTATTTAATAATTTTAATAATTTTTAAATTTTGTCTGTCTTTGTGTTTTTAATTAGGCTGTACACCACCCTGAGTCCTTCAGGAGAAGGGCGGTATAGAAATAAAATTAATAAATTAATAATAAATAAATAAGAGAAGCCACAGATGGAAATGAACAAAGGAGAGAAGCAACCAGGAATTAAGGAGAAACTTCCTAACAGTAAGAACAATTAATCAGTGGAACAGAAGTTGCCTCCAGAAGTTGTGAATGCTCCAACACTGGAGGTTCTGAAGAAGAGGTTGAGAAAGAGCCATTTGTCCAGAATGATATAGGTATAGATATAGATATAGTCTCCTGCTTGAGCAGGGGGTGGACTGGGTCCCTTCCGACTAGGTCATTCTGTTCAATGCAGGCATTGAGTCTCGCTCCCAGGCGCTGATGGCGCAAAAGGGATGTAAACAATTATAGCTACCCACAAATATACGAGGAAAGGAAGGGCTGGAGGAGGCATGAGCCAGCCGTGTGCTGCAGCTGCTGAAACAGCTAATGTGATCTTGGGCTGCACCAACAGAGGTAAAACATTGAGATCCCAGGAAGGGATCCGTGCTCCACACTGCCCTGGTCAGATTAGCCCTGGAATACTGTGACCGGTTCTGGTCCCCACAATAAAAGGAGGACCCTGAGGAACTCGAAAGAGGGCAGAGAAGATGGGGAGGGTCTTGGGAGCTAAAGACCCTACGAAGAACCGGGTATCTTTAGCCTCCAGAAGAGAAAGGCCTCCCAGCAGTCTTCCCAGCCTTGAAGGGCTGCCCCAGGGAAGGCGGTGGGGCTGTTGTTTTCTTCTACTTTTATTTATTCAATGTTTATGCCGTCCATCCCTCCTATGGGGTGATCCTGGAGTTCTTCCCCAGAGTTCCTGAGGGCAGGACAAGACCCAGCAGGCGGATCCAGAGAGACTTCTGAACTTGAAATAAGGAGGAAATGCCTGACTCAGAGAGCTATTGAGGCACGGAGCAGCCTGCCTGGCTGCTCCATCCCTGGAGGTTTCCAAGAAAAGATGGGAAGGGCATTTTGTTTCCAAGGTCCCTTCAATTCCAGGTTCCTTGGCTTATTTTCTGATTTAAATACAGCTCCCTCCAGAAAGGTTATTTACAACAGAAGAGTTCTATAGGAGAAAAAAATAATGGCTCCTCCCCCATTCATAAATTACTGACGAAGACAAAGGACATCTCCAGAGTATAGAAGAAAAGTTGCAGGAGAGTTCTGAAACAGGACCGGCCTAACCTGAGCCCTCTTTGCATGATAGGCTTGGCACGTGTGTCCGTGTCTGGGTGTGAGGGGAGGGAGAGATCAGTTGGGCTGTGCTAACATACAACAATGTCCTCCCCCACTCCCCCCCCAAGAGTTATTGGGCTCCATCCCTGGAGGCTTTCAAGCAAAGGCTGGGCAGCCACTTCTCTGGGGGCCTCTGAGGAGTTGGCCTAGAGGAACCCTGGGTCCCTTCCAGCCTCCAATTCTTCAGTCCCCCCCCACACACACACACAGCACTTCCTTCGGGCTCCTCTGCCCACCTGCTCCTTCCCTTCACTGGAAATCCTTCCTCCTCCTCCTCCTCCTCCTTCTCCGAATGAAATCCGAGGATGCTCCCTGTCTGGCCCTCTGCAGATGAGAGAGCAGCTCTGCCCCATCTGGACTATGAGACCATTTCAGCTATTGGGAAGGGGTCCCCTGCCCCTCCTCAGGGCTGCACATCCCAGACCCCCCCCTTCCTCCTCCCCGGCAGGCCAGTCCAAGAGCTTGGGGGCCAGAGAACAGCCCACAGCCGGTTAGGAGGCCCCGCCTCCCTCCCAGGGCCTGGCGCAGGAACTGGGTTTTCTCGTCCAGCCAGTTTGTCTTGTGTGAAAAGCCTGGGACTGCTCTGGGTGCAACAGGGCACCCCTGTTCCTGCCTCCTGAGGGCCTGGACTGGTTGGGCACGATGGATGTTCCAGTCCAAGCTCAGCCTTTGACTGAAGGGTTCCACTTCAGGGCCCCTCCTCTTTTCCCCTGGTCCAGTAGCCGGTGGGGTGGCTTTCCCCTGTCAGACCCTGGGGGTCAGGAGGGGGTCCCTCAGTCAGCTTCGGGATGATAGCCGGATGTTTGGGATCCAGTGAGCCTGCCAAAGGGAGCTGTGGAGCTTGAGGTCAGCAGAGCCAGCTGAGCTGCTGCTTGGTTCCCTGTCCAGGACAGACCTCTCTGGCTCCCCCCCTTCCCATGAAGGGCCACCCGGTCACCTCTCTCAGCCAGTGGAGCAGCCGTGGCAGCCTCAACTTGCCCTTCTCTTCCTGGGCAAGGGGGCCACGGGGAACCTGCGTGGGCAGCCTGGGTTTGAGCTGCTGCTTGGATGGCCCCCAGCCCATCTGCCCTGGGCTCATTTCCTTTTCTTTCACAAACCCTCAAGGCTTTTTTTTCTTCCCTTCCCTCTCACCTATGCATTCTGTCTTCATAGCAACCCCATTAGGCTGGAAAACAATGGCTTGCCCAGAGTGGCTTCACAGCTAGATGGGGATTTGAACCCAGATCCAAGTTGAACACTAATTCTGCACAAACCAGCATTTATTTATTTATTTATTTATTTATTTATTTATTTATTTATTTATTTATTTATTTATTTGACATCCAGTCAATCAGCCCTCAACAAAGTACAACTCTCCACATCTGTAATCTGGGGCTAAAAACAAACAGCTACGCCACATTTAAAAGTAAACCCACACTTAATGATGAGCTCTACAAAAATGGGGAATAATATTTGAATCCAATAAAATGAATTGCTTAGATGAGCAATCTAGCCCAGGGGCCTGATGGCATAGCTGGGTCTTCAGCCGGGAGGGGTCTATATATGGAAACAAGGTATTTGGGGGGTGGGGGAACTAAGATGTTGAGAATAGCTAATGAAGGGACACCTGGAACATCCCGTGCTGTTTCCAGGCCTTGAACCTCAAAGGGTGTGAACCAGCACCTAGAACCCAGCTGGTAGTTAGTGAAGCTCTTGAAGGAGAAGGGCTGTGTGGGTTTTATGGCTGGCTTGAGATGAACCCAAAGCTTTCTGGACAGGTTGTGGCTTCCAAATGCTCTTCAAGGGCAGCCCCATGTAGAGTGCATGGCAGTAGTCCACTTGAAAGGCAATTGAGGGGTGAGCGACAGGGGAAGAAAGGCCAAGAAAGGTCACCGTTTGTGGACAAGAAGAAGATCCTGTGAGCCACAGCTGCCCCCTGCTCTCCAGCGGAACTTTGAGTCGTAAGTCGATTCCAAATTACAAGCCTGTTTTGGGATATTGAAACCCCTTCAAACTGCAAGGGTGGAATAAGCCAATCTTTGAACCCAGAGCCACCCCCTCTTTCTGCCTTCCTTAGAGAAGTCCCACCAGCCTACATTTGCACGGGAACCCTGCAAAACTAAAAGAAAGCTTCCAGGTTTAAAAGGGATTTTGAGGGATTAAAAGGGTCCTTTCTCCACAAGTGTTAAGGCACCTGGGCTAGAAACCGGGAGAGTCTAGTCCCATCAGAGGCATCAAGTTGGTTAGATGACCTGGGCCAGTCACTTAGTTGGGCCTAGGAAGGAAGAACTGGCAAGTCCTTTGAAAAAAATGCTGCTCAGAAAACAGTAGGGAGGGGCTGCCAGGTGTAAAAAGAAAACTTGAAAGCACAACTTTGGGTCCCCCTCCTCTTG
Organism: Pituophis catenifer annectens; assembly: GCF_029215685.1. NCBI lineage: Eukaryota > Metazoa > Chordata > Lepidosauria > Squamata > Colubridae > Pituophis > Pituophis catenifer. The sequence continues at coordinate 90,114,003 of NW_027256887.1, forward strand.
TCCAAAGGCCAAAATACAAGTTCAGAAGCGGCTGTCAGCCCTTGATGCTCAAGTGGGATCTCACCAGCGATGGACAATCGCAGGAACGTGTGGTTTTCCAGCGCCATCTAGAGGCCAGATGTGTTGTCCTGCTGAGAGGCCTAAGAAAGTTCCTTCATCCAGTTGCTCTCAAAAAGGCCTCCAGCTTTTGCTCTCCTGGCTTCAATTGAAATGGCAAAGCCCTTGAAGATGCAGTGCGCAAGAGGGGCCTGAGGTCAGCACACTTTTCTGAAACCCAATTCCCATAAACATATGAAGCTCCCTTCTAGTACTGAGGGTGTTACTTAGTTGGGTAACACGAGCTGGGGTAGTGCAGTGGTTAGAGCACACATTGTAGGCTGACTCTGCCCACTGCCAGGAGTTCAATCCTGACTGGCTCAAGGTTGACTCAGCCTTCCATCCTTCCAACGTGTTTTTAGAGAAGGTAATAACATAATAAAATTATTTATATTTGTTGTGATGAAGGTTAGGAGTCATTCCTTTGTATATTTGTGGTTTTATTTGTATATTCTTACTTTTATTTCTATTGTTTTTTTGCTTCTATTATGTATGTCTTTCCAACGTTTTCCTTTTTTTTTATTTGTTCTATTTTGCCATCTTTATTTCAGTGTGTATTAGTTTTACTCTCTTTTTACGACTCTGTAATCCCTTGATTTGGGTAGAGTCGAAGCAACTGAATGGAGCTGAGCATTTACTGGCCGGATGCTCTTCCTGACGCCCACATGCAGTTTACAGCAGATTTTTTTTCTTTGCATCCTAGGAAAGAAACATCTGCTGCTACCTAGGATTGAACTCTCAACCTTCCAAGTGGGAAGTGAATGTCTTCACCACTAGGCCATCACACTACTCTGTGTATTAATTTTACTATTGTAATTATAATGTTGAATAAAATGAATTGATAAAGAATATAACAAGGTCATCATTGTAGCTGTTTTTAAAAGGTACTGTGGTGCCATACAAAGACCAGGATTTTTTTTCTCATATCACTCATTAAACATGGTCCCAGGAGCTGGCAAACAGGTCACTCGCCCAGCACAATTATCAGCAAGAACGAGGGTGATCCAATCTGTTCAGAAGGCAAAATAAACTGTCAGTTGCAATTCAACATTCTGCATAATCTGCTGTTATCTTTGGCAGGATTGTCTTTGAAGAAATAAAGCTGACAGCTATTTTGTTCCCTCTCCCAGCCAGTGCTTGCTTGGAATGGAGAGATCTGAAAGAGGGAAGACCCCATCAGCCTCACCCAGCAGTCCCAGACTGGTATTGAAGGTGGGTCACCTGCCCCAAAGGGATCTTCTCTCAGCCTTGAAGAGCTCCCAGTCCAAGAGGAAAGAAAGCCCTCCATTGACGCGGCTATGGCCTCCCCTACAGAGGAGCATATCTCATGCCAGAGGGCAGGGGGCTGCACCTTGGCCTTTGGGGAATTCTTTGCATCAGGAAAGAAGGGGACAATCTTATCTGAGGGGCAGCTGAAACCTGTGGAGCACATCATGCATTTCAATAAGGCTGTGCATCCCAGGCCCAGGCCCTTTCATGTGGGCTTCCAGAGCTTTGTGGAGACATGATCAGGCTGAGTACAGAGGCAAGCATGGCAGCTCCAGGACAAAAGAAAGGACCATTTAGTGGCCTTCTGCCCAATTAAAACAATTGTCTTTACAGGTAACATGAATCCTAAAGTCAGGATGCTACATCAAGATTCTGCCCATCAGGGAAGCCTCATAAGTCTTCCACAAGCAGGACTTTCTCTTGTAGACCAATAAGACCACTCATGAAGTACATTGCTGGAACTGGCCCCGTATCTTTTTCATATTAGCTTCAGGGGTTCAGGGGTTCCTTCTGCGGATAAGCCCTGCCAGGAGTGGGCTGACGAAGGAATGACTGAGAACCTTGAACTCCATTGGTTAGAAAGACTGTTAAAGGCTGTTTCCATCCTCTGAGGGGATCTTGCTGACCAGACCAAAAGTCAGTATGATCCAGCATTGAAGTTGGGGGCTTGCCTTGCCCTGAACGTGTGTGCAGAATCAGGGTAATTAGCAGTAGGTGGGCAGCTGCATTTTGGGCTCTCTGCTGTTTCCATGAACAAAGACAGTTCATGGAAAGATTTTGTGGTGGGTCATCCAGAGCTGAGCAAAGCCTCTCCTGGCTCATGTAGAAGTCCAGGAGGACTGATCCCCCCACTCCGCAGGTTATGGATCTGCTTCCTCAGGAACAGTCTCAGAACCCTTAGAGAAGGATTCTCCAAACTTGGCAACTTTAAGATTTGTGGACATCAACTCTGGCTGGCTGGGGAATTCTAGGAGCTGGTCCACCAATCTTAAAGCTGCCAAGTTTTGAGAGCTCTGCCTTAGTAGCAACACTGGAGCCAGCAGAGCACAGCCGCTCCTTCTCACTCGCTTGGATTTCTCTCACCTCAGTTGCCGTCCAGTAGTTACCAGTTCTAGATCAGTCTATCCTACACTCAGCGCTGGGCAAGACAAATGCAGGAAATGCTGCACTGGGGCCCTTTTGCCGAGGTGAGTCTGGGTCTCTGGCTTGGTTCCCAGAAGATCCAACACGGTCGTTCCGTCAGGTGTCCGCTGGGTGTCGCTCTTGCTCCAGCTGTAGAGTCAAGCCCCTTCCCGGGTCTCTTGGCTTGGCAAAGAGAGCATCCTTGGAACTTGAGAGATGAATGACGGGTTTATGATCGTGGCAAAAGCTTCCACGGGGAACAACGGGCGGCCGCATCATTTCGGAGGCACCGAGGAGCCAGTGGCGGAGGAAAACGCGCACACGCAACGACCTTCTTGCGCCCTGCAAATCCAGGCTGAGGCGCATCACTCTGGCTCTGAGACGATCCCCTCAGGGCCCTGGCTGACCGAAGGCTGGGGGGAAAGGCAGCCTCGGGGCGGCTTCTCTTTAGCGCGCGTGCGCGTGTGTGATGCTTCCCACCGCGCTCAACCCAAATCTTCCCCAAAGGGAAGCGCTCTTCTGAAGTCCTTCGCAGCCTGGTCTTTGTCTCCCTGCTTCCGAGGCAGCATTTGACACACACACATACCTCAGCTGAAATGCTCAGGTAAGTGTGGGTCCCTTACAACCCCCCCCACCCCGCTCCAGGGCTGCTGGAGCGATCCAGGTTCTTCCCTTCGTCCACGGAGCGCCTCTCCGGCGGTCCTCGGCTTCCCTGCCCGACGTTGGCTCAGACGGCTGGCGGGGGGCACCGGCGGGAGGCACCTTACGCTTGGGGGCCCTTCTTCCTCTTTCCCACCGCAGCGGTCCCTCGGTCGGGCCAGCCCTCGCAGCGCATCTCTGGGCCACGGCTGTCCCCGCGCATCTCGGAGACGGCGCCTGGAATGGCGCTTCTCTCCAGACCGGGGTGGGGTGGGGAGGGGAGGGGAGGCGGAGCGAGGCAGCGGGAATGAGACTTTGGGACCGGGCAGGCTGGCTGCTCAGTTTGGTCCACAGATACCCCTAGGCAGACTCTCCTCTTTTGGCCCAAATCTGTCTTGAAACGGACTAGCTTTATCCGGCTGCCTCCACCCACCCTCTGCTCCAAAGAGCGGCCGGGGCTGAGAAAGAGGGAGGGGCCGGGTGGGAGGCCCCCAGCCCTTCTCCAGAAGAGGCCCGAGGGAGGGGGTCCCAGCCCTCCAGCGCAGCCGGGCGACCTGATCCTCCGCGCGTTGTTGGGAGCGGCTGAGGCTCGAGAAAGCGCGGAGCTGGAAAGGCGGCCCAAGGGCGGGGGAGCCGAGCCGGAGGATTTTCCTCTGAGCGTTGGAGCCTACAATTCAGGTGGGATAAATGGGATGAAATTTTTATTACGCTCGCAGACAAGCGTAATGGAGAGGATAATTCGGTAAGTGCCTCGTTCGCTCTCCACGGAAAACCGCTTTCATGGGAAAGCGAGAAACTGGGGGAAGCCCAGAGCAGCCGGAGCGGCTTTCAGCGGTGCGTGGGAAGGGAGGGAAGGGGGCTCCAAAGGTGTTCGCTGGCCTTCAGCCTTGGCACAATGTGAGACGCTCTTCGTCCAAAGAGCCTGGAGAAAGACTGTTTCTCCTGGATCCCTCCCGCCGAATATCCCCGCTGGGCGGAGGGGACCTCGTCCTGCCAGCAAGGGGGGGAGCGGGTTCCTCTGCCGGGTCACCAAAGGTTGGAGTGGAAAGCTGGGAGCATCTGGAGCAGCTTCCGAGGGATGTCCCAGGGAAACTTCCTTGGCTGTTGAGGAATACCGGCGTAGCCGATCCCGGGGAGAGTCATCCCTCCCACCCCAAAAACTGCCTCCATTTGTACGTGCTCAGGTTGTCGTCTGAATGCTTCTCCTTTCTCCCTGCCCAGGTGGAGCCCAGGGAAGTGCTCAGGTGCCTTTCTCAGAAGCTTCTCCAGCCATGGGGACAAGGGTCCTTGCAGCTCTCGTGTCTCCTCCTTGGCTGGAAATGGCAAGGTGACTTCTGGAGATGGGAGCTGGAGAGAAACATACATCCTCCGTGTAGGATGCCCTCGCAAGCAAGTCCCGGGGGTGGCAGATAGTCAGGAAGCAGCAGGTGGCTTATTTGTCTGACAGTTGGGAGCACCTGTGGCCCCCTCAGCTTCATCTCCTGGCTGGTTCATCAAACATCTAGACTGGAACCAGCCTGGAGAAGACATTCCCACACAAACCAATCAGGGAGAATATTTGTAGTCCAGGGTTGAAATGAAGGGTCCTTCATGCTCTCTGAGCTTGGCAGTTTTCTTGCAGCCATTTCTTGCTCAGCACTGATGAGGTTACCTAGATGGGTAACAAAACGTCTGCAAGAAAACCACCAAGCTCAGAAAGTACCAAAGACCCTTCATTGACACACTTGTGTGTCTCTGTTGAGGGATGGGATTTGCCCTGTCCTCATCCTTTGATGCAGGAGGGCAGGCAAAGGGTGGGATGTGGAGAGCTGAAACGGAGGGAGGCCGACACCTGCCCCGCCTTTTCCCAAGGGATGGGCCCTGTGTTGCTCACTTCTGGCAGGGCGCCTCCTAAGGGCACCACGGAGGGCGGAGGGAGGGCACAGCCTCTCACTTGACCGGCCTCTGACCAGGGACAGCCACCCACAGAGCCCGACTCCTTGACCTCCTGCTGTTTTCCATCAGCTGCGGCTCCACTGGCTGGCCTCCTTCCTCCTCTGTGCCAGCCTTTGTTTTTGGCAGTTTCAAAGAGTCATTTCATTCAGTTTGTTTGAATCAAACAGGAATAAATTTCCCTTTTCCCCCCAGTGAATATCCAGCACATGGAGCAACATCAGAAAAAAAAAAAAAAAACACAGAACGGAAAAGGACTCGGCTTCCATCTCAAATGCCATCACTGTAGCAACTGCGGGGGCTCAGAAGCAACCAAGGCTCTGGTCTGGGGAGGGGGGAGGGGCTGCTCCTGTCAGCCACTTTCCCTGGCTTTTCCTAGGAAAAAGGAAGAGGGGGAGGGGGCTTCTTGGGAGGCTGGATGGGGGAGCTGAGGGGCTGCTTTCCCCATCCTCTCCGTGGCCCAGCAATTTGTCCCTCAACGGGGGAATCAGCAAAGGCCTTGGCTTCACCATTTCATTTGTGCACCAATAAAAACAGCCTAATGAAGTCCATGGCTATTAAAGGCTATGACAGACAAATGGGGTTGAAAAGGCCTAATCAGAAAGTCTATTTCATTTAAACCATCTCTGGCCTGGGCTGTTTTCTTGCAGGGGTTTCACTTCCTAGCCAGGTAACTCCTCCGCTGCTTGCAGGCCTCACTCGGCCCAACCTCAAGAGCAGCAGCATGGCCAGCTCCTCAGTTCACCAGTTGCAGTCAAAAACATGCCACTCGCTCAGAATTTGAAGACTGCCGCCTCCTTGCTTCATTTGGGCCTGGTCTCTGCTCTTCTAGTTATTTTTCACAGCAAAGGCTCCCGCTGATCCCCTCGGAGGGCCAGACATGCTTTCCAAGAGTACAGAAAAGGTAAACATGGAAAGGGCCCCTGAGGGACAAACTCTTCGGGCTCCAAGCCAACATGGCTGCCTGCTTCTATTCTCTTGGCTTCTGGCTGAGGTTAACTGGGTCGAAGAGGGGCAGCCAATGTTGGTGCCTCTCACCAGTTGGCAAAGGCTCAACTGTTCTCACTGGAGCCCTCCTTGTTGCAGGATGTGACCCTAGAGTCAGAGATCCATGAGCATTCACCAGATGCTGAGTCATCTCTTGCATGGCGGGGGGGGGGGGAGACCCTTTGAAGGAAGGGGGGGGGCTCTGCATAATTTTGGTTTCAGCCAGGCTGAGGCCCAAGAGAAGGAGATGCTGTGCCAGTTGGAAGAAGCCCTCTTGCTACTCTAATAAGGAGAGCCCCGCATTTTGGGAGGACACTAAACTGCCCACCCCTGAATATAAAGTTCACGTGATGGCTGCCATCCTCACACCTGCCCAGGTGGTGCACGCAGGGCCTTCTCATACAGCCCCCTCCACGGCACCCCGTCCCGGCCACTGCCCAATGCCGACCTCTGCGAAGGAGCAGAGAGAAGTGGAAATCCACGGTTGTGATCCAACCTCTGTTACTCTGCTTTGCCACCCCTTGCACAAGGTGGGGTCTGCCAACCTTTGACCTGGAGCACTTTTCATACCAGCTGCTACTTTTGAGGCCAGTTTTCTCCAAATCAGGGGGTCCGAAAACTGCTTTTTTCAAACAGTCAGCTGGGCCTTTGGGACAACCTGGATGGCTGAGAATCTCCACAGGTATCCAGACAAGGTAGTGCAGCCCCCTCCTTTTTATTAGGGAAGAAGGTGCGCATTGGTGGTCTTCCGTTTCAACCACGTCCTGAACTAAGCGGGCATCCAGGTTTTCACCTGGGGAAGACGAGAGGAGTGGTCATCAGCCTCTTCTGCTCCAGCAGGACTCCAGCATGTGCCTCCCCCAGAGCTGTGGGGCTCTTTGCAGCCCACCCCGCCCGGCGCAAGGCCTTCGCAGCCGCATCTCTCCCTAGCGTTTCACGGCTGCTTGGAGCCATTAGAGCTGAAAGGGAGGGATTAATCCCGGGCTGCTCTCGGAGAAAAGCAGACGGGATTAATCTCCTGCAGGCCATTGTGACACACGCGGCGCTTGACGTTTCACAGATAAAATTGCTCAGATTCACACTGAGCTCAGCGTGGCTTGGACAAAACCTAATGAGGTGGCCGGCAACGTCTCGCAAAGCGATCCGGCCGTTGTTGCAGCTGGTGGTTGTTGAGGCGAGAGGCTTCTCCACGGCTGGCGGCTGGCCCAGGCCCTGCCCGGCTCCTTCAGGCAGCTGAGACGGGAGGGAGGGGGCTTGAAAGAGGCACGGGGCCTCTTTGAGTCTTCCTCTTCTGCATAGTGGGCATAGCAGAGCTTCAAGTGGACAGCAGCCTGGATGGAGTGGATCCTTGGCCTTTAGGGCTTATTGGTCGCCACGATATAAAAAAGATGTTGAGGCTCTAAAAGGAGGGCAGAGAGGAGCAACAAAGGGAATGAAGGGACTGGAGGACTTAGTGAAAAGGACTAGGGGGTAAATACTGCATTCCAGTATTGGAGGGGCTGCCACAAAGAAGAGGGGGTCAAGCTATTCTCCAAAGCACCTGAGTACAGGACAAGAAGCAACGGGTGGAAACTAACTGAGGAGAGAAGCAACCTGGAATTAAGGAGAAATTTCCTGACAGTGAGAACAATTAAGCCGTGGAACAGAAGTTTTTTTCTTGTGAAAAAGTTTTTTATTCCCCCCCCCATAAACATATTTTAAATGTACAGTTTCTTATCTAACATACACATTTCCTTTTAACTTTCATACTAATACAACCTTCATTCTAAACAATTTAAGTATATTCGGGGTTGCTCTTCTACCATTTCATCTCCCTTCTTTTACCACAATCCTTCTTCTCCCTCTCCTGTCCTCTCTTTCCTTTCCCTCCCTTCTTCCATCTACTCTTCTACTTTCCTCCTCTCCTTCTCCCCCTCTCCTTCCCCTTCTTTTCCCCCACGCCTCCCTTCTTCCTCCCTTCTAACCTTCTCTCCTACTCTTGTTGCCGTGGAACAGAAGTTGTGGGTGCTCCCCATACAGGAGGCTTTGAAGAAGAGACTGGACAGCCACTTATCTGAAATGGAATAGGGCAGTGATCGTGTGCCAAAAGCGGGGGATGTGCACGTGACATCCCCCCTGCTCCCCCAGCTTTTGGCACGTGATGACATGGTGGGCCCAGTAGGCCCGTTTTTCACCCTCCCCAGGCTCCAGAGCCTTTCTTGGAGCCTGGGGAGGGCAAAAATGCCCACCCCGGAAGCCCTTCGGAGGCTGGAAACAGCCTGTTTCCTGACTTCCGGTGGGCCTGGAAGGCCTGAAAATCAGCTGGCCGGCGTGCACATGTGCACCGGAGCTGAGCTAGGGCAACTCTCGCGTGCCCACAGATATGGCTCTGCATGCCACCTGTTGTCAACCCCCGACTCCCAGTAAAGACGCAGAAGCAGGCATTTTCCAAAGTTCTCTTTACTAGAAATAAACTGGCACATCTGGAAAATCCTGAATTTGAAAAGCCCGGGCTTTCCTTCAGTAATACAAAGCTCCCAAAACCACCCCCTTTCTCCTCAATCGATCACATGCTCCAATCTCCGTCCGTTCCACCTCGACCCGGCACCTGACCCTCCTCCTCCTCCAGATCCTGGATCACCCTGACCTTGACCCAGGGGTGAAATCTATAATGTTTTGCTACCGGTTCTGTGGGCGTGGCTTAATTAGTGGGCAGGGCTTGGTGGTAAGGTGACTGGGAGGGCGTGGCTTGTTGGTCAGGTGGGCGTGGCCAAGTCAATGTCACTTCTTTGCCCTTTTTTAACCTACAAAACACAACACAACACAACTGGCTCACCCACAATGTAAAAGCAGCTGTGCTAGACCCAAAATGGCCCCTGCAACAAGCAGGAACCTCACAGCCACAAAAAGCCCAAAAAACCAACTTTCACACTTTACACACACAAAATTCCACATACAGCTTTGTGAGATTTTGTGTGTTTGTGTAGTTAGAGTGAAACACTACAGAAACACACTAAATCTCAGAAAGCTGCACAAATATTATTTTATTTTAATTTATTTTTATTTTTATATAAAAGCAGCTAAATTTAAAACTTCCTAAACTTTAAATGGCTAGGTCTAAAAAAAGAACAACTAAAAAACCCCCCAATTAACTATTTTTTTAAAGCTCCCAAAGGGGAAAAAAACTTACCCAATAGAACAGGGGTCTCCAACCTTGGCAACTTTGAGACTTGTAGACTTCAACTCCCAGAATTCCTCAGCCAGCTTTGCTTTGCTGGCTGAGGAATTCTGGGAGTTGAAGTCCACAACTCCCTGCCTGCTTGATTGCAGGCAGGGAGATTCAGTTGCTTGCTGATGCAATGGATTGCAGGGATTACAGCAAGGTGTTGCGACCAGCAACTAAGGTAAGCAAGCTGAGAGGGGGAGGTCAGAGCCATTTAAAAGGAAAAAAGTTATTTTCTTTTACATGGCTCTGGCGATCTAAAACTGAGTTGCCTGATTAGCAGGCAACTCAGCTGGGATTGTCAGAGCTTGGCTGGTCAGAGCCATTTAAAAGAGAAAAAAGCCTCTGATGATCGCGTGGCTCAGCTGGGCATGGGGGGCGGGGGCAGGGATTTTTGCTACCGGTTCTCCGAACGGCCCACCGCCATCGCTACCTACTCGCCCGAGCCGGTCTGAACCGGGAGCATTTCACCCCTGCCTTGACCGATGGGAAGAATGCTATTATGTCTACTAATTCCCCTCTCCTAAATCCCCCCTCCTACTTTCCCACACATGAGGAGGTGGCAGCACTGAAGCTTCCGGCCTAATATGGCTTCCAAGGCTGACACCTGTGGCACACGTGTCCCTGTGTCCCTTCCAACTCTGTCATTCTATTCTGTTGTTTCAGAGTGTCGGCTCACCATTGGTCAGAAGCTGCCTGGCACTCTGGTGGATGACCTTCTTCAAGATTTGGATGGTGGGAATGTGACCTTCCTCATCCTAGTAGATCTCTTTGTGGTCTTTAATTGGCCACGGTACGTTCCTGAACAATCTGCAAGGACGGGCACCACATCCTGATGGCTCCACTCCTTTTGGAGCTGATAGCGGAGCAAAGCAGCCAACCTCCCTGCTTGCTCTGGAGTGTTGTTGATACGTCATTTCACACCTCTGTGCCATGCAGGAGATGCCACGGAGGTCCCATTCCAGAGTCTGGAAGCTCTGGGAGACTAGAAGAGCAAAGATGGAGCTTGAACCCATTTCTGCTTCAGCTCCAGAGTGCCGACTCTGGACTCCCCTGAAGCATCTCCATGACTTGGCAGCCCTACTAGGAGAGTAAATGGAGGTTGTGGCCATGGGGGTCTTTGCCCACGTCTGGGAACTACGTGGGGCTCTTTTTGGCCACAGTGGGTCTTGCCCACATCCCTTTGGGCTTGCATACTGCAGCACGATCTCCTTGAAGGCCACCGGGGACGGCATCTGGCCCAGATGCTTCAACGATCCAGACCCCGTTTTGTCTACCACTACATTTCTGTGCTTTGCCTGCAGAGCTCTGCAGGGGTTGTCCCCTTTTCCCCAAGGGGAACCTCCTCCCAAAGAGCTTGCCATTCTATGCAGCCTTCTGGAGAGGGGAGGCGGGAGCCTGGAGGATCTCCTTCTTGATGGCAGCTCCCTCCCCATGGACCAGGCACTGCCCCAGCTCAGTCTTGTCCCCATGACATTCCTGAGGGTCAGGTCAGAAGCTGTGTCCCATGGGGCATTTGGTCATGAAGTGAGGGTCAGTTCACCCTTGTGGGTTTTTAGGATGACTTGTTTTTACATTTTGGCCTTAAACAGGGGGTTGTTTTGAATTAGTAAAATGGTTTTCCCTAGCATAGTTTGAATCTTTTCTATCGTACATTGAGTCTGATGAGACTCCAATATTGTTTGTAACAAATCGGCCAATAAATAAATGATGGCAGCACTCACACCAAGGGGCTGACTTGACGGTAGGCAAGAGCCCCGGACATCACTAGGGAAAAAAGGTCCTACTTGTCCCCTCTCCCCCCCCCATCCAAGTGCCCTATTGGTCAAGGGCCTTTGCGGCTGCCCAGTCCGGGAGGATCCCTGAGGCCTGGGCGGTGGGGGGCTGTCTCAGACTCCCTCCCGGCCTTTCCCAGCATTTTAATTGAACTTTTCTCCTTCTTCCAGTGCGGCCTCCCTTGGGTGGGTGGACCAAGGCTGGGCTGGCAGATGCTGTGGAGCCCTTGAACCTTTCCTCTGGAGAAGGCCAGAAAATCCCTGAATTTGGTTTGTTGGTCATTTCCCCCTCCCCCCATGCCTTCCTGGTGCCTGATGGGCTCTGGAGTGCAATGCCGGGGCTGGGGCCCTGCTGCTCCCAGCTGAGCAGAGGGAGAGGCAGGCTGTGCAGCCACCAGCTTCTCCCCGCCCCATCCAAGGCATTCTTGCCCAGAGAGCAGCCGAGCCTGAAATTTCCTGGCCAGGCCATTTATCAAGCATTACCTTCCACGCAGAGCTGCAACCTCTTTTCTGAAGGGTGAGAAACTCTTTCGCTCCCCTTCGGTCGCTTGTTTCCAAAATGCCAGCTCCGATTATTCTCAACCGCCAGAAAGCAGCTGCTGGCAGTAGGGAGGACTCACCTGTCCAGGAGAAACCAGGAGGCCTCTGGGGATGGGGGGGGCAGGAGAGTCACCCTCCCTTCTCAGCAGCCCAGGGGCATTTTCCCATGTGGACAGGCAGCGAGGGACCCTTTCACACCCTCGGCTTCAGCTGCATTTTCAGGAATTCTGGGACTGGAAAGCTCAGCTAAAGAGAATTCTACTCCCCCCCCCCGTGTATGTGTACCTGGCGACTCAGTTCCTCTTTCTGGTTCAAAACCCTCCCGCCTATTGTTGCTTGCCCAGTTCCAAGGGCCAGCAAGCCCCATCTATTGCCCTCTTGCCCTCTGGCCACTTGCAAATCCTTCTTATGCATCAACATCTCTGGGTATCCCAAAACTTATGGTAGACAGCAGAAATTCCTTAAATGCAGTGAAGCTGGTGCTTCTCTGCAGGTTTAACAATTCCTCCTTTGATCGCATTTTGGGGTTGCTTGCGCCAAAGCTTATGGGGTCCTTCTTTAGCCTTTCTGACTGCCCGCCAGAGTCTCCCTCTCCGTTCTTCCCAGAGAGGCCAGCAGTTACAGGGAAGGGCGGAGGTGGTGCCCCCAGTCCCAGCTATTCCCATGCAGTTTTGAAAGAGGGACCCAATAGGAAGCCTGAAGCTAACGAAATGCAATGATAATCATAGAAGTAACTTTAGGCATATCTCCATCATGAGCAACCTCCCGCAACTGCTACATTATTTGTTTATTTATTCTGCATTTATTTACTGGGCTTTGGGCTGCTGCACCTGCAGATGGCTCCGAGCAGCGCATATCCCCATCTCTGCCTGGGGTTGGAAGGGACGCAGCCGCCTGAAGCCTGCAATGCTTTTTCTTGTACAAAGAACATTATTTTAGGATGGGAAGAACGTCCCGATTAAGGTGGTACATTTCATTCAGAAACCAACATGATACAAATGTTACCTGCGGCTTTTGAATTCTGGTATAAATGGAAACTGCCAAGTGGGGCTCAAGTGCCAACCGCAGCCCCACCATCAGTGCACCCTCCCAGCAGCCTCTCTTTCCCCTGGGCAGCAGCCCATCATCCCACCTGTGACAAAGGGGTTTGCTTGTCTCTTGAGCCGCTGGTCTTTGGGGAGCCAGGGGCTGTTCGGGGGCAGCTGGTGCTCTAGAGAAGCATCCTCCGTCCTGCACCGGCGTTACTGTCCGAGACCTTTGAGGCGGGTGACCTACCTCAAAGCCCCCTGGCGCTTCTTGTCCGATGACGTGATCCCTCGCAAATACTTTTTGGGGTAAGGGCTTCCTGGCTACTTATTGGAGGAACAGCAAGCCCAGACCGCAAAAAGATCCGAGAGAGAAAGTCTCCAAATCCATCCAGGCGAAGGAGGAGGCAGGGGAGCCTTTGCTCTGGGAGCTCTCACCTTCATTGCTCCCAACTCCCCAGAGGCTTCACGGTTGCTTCTCTGTGGAAGGTCCCGATCTTCCTGGAGGGGGTCAGGAGCGGCCTGCCCTGCCCATGACCTGCTTCCTGCCCCTCCTCGTCAGCTATGCCTCCAAATGAGGAGCTTCACCTCTGCTTGGAAATGCAAACTCTCTTCACAGAGGGGTGTGTGTGTCGTGTTCCCTTCACGTCTCTATCAAGTTACAAAGTCCCCTGCCAAGATTGACAAGAGAAAGAGGAGGGCAGAACTGCCCTGCTGGACGAGTCTCCTGGGGAACATGACGGGTGCCTGAAGGCCAGGGTGGCCTCCTACTGGGCCTAATCAGAGAGGCTTCATCTGGCCAATCTGCTCCACGGGAGGTCCAGGTAGACGGCAGCAGAACCCAACGGTGGTGCTTTCCTGCTTCAGACCCAGCAGGTGGCTAATGAGCCTCATGTCCGTCAGAAGCTTATAAAAGCCCTTTACCAGATGAGGCTCTTCCTCCAGCCCCAGTGATCTGTACTTCCTGTCCTGAGGGCTTCAGTTTTCTCCTCCCGCAAATCAGTGGTCGGCAACGGGGCTCAAGGGTTGTGGCTGAAACAATGAAGATGCTCAGGCTCGTTCTCACCATCTTTGAGGCTGATGTCCTTGGGCCTCGATGGCCGGGGACTCGCAACCCTTCGCTTCGCATGACCTGCAAGAGAGAGGCAGCTGTTATGGGAGGCATCACTGGCAAAACCCAATGAGATCTTAGGACATCCTGCAGTTGCTAGAAGAGCCCTCACCCTGGGAGATGTTCTCAGACTGCCTGAGTGGGGTTGTGGAATTGCAAAACAACTTTGAGCTGACCCTAGCCGAGAATTCTGTCTGAGTTAGAGGGAGGACGGGAAAGAAGGGACAACCGGCTGTCCAAACTCCTGAGCAGAGAAACAGGTTCTGCTCAGAAGTCTGGAGGTCTTAACCCCCTTTCCTGGGCCTGGTTTCCAGCCGCAGGCCCCCAGGGGACGCCCTCCAGCCCTGGGCTGATGTTCTTCCCAGTTTGCTTTGGAGGGCAGGTCCTGCTCTGCCTTTCCCTCCAGCAGTTTGGCAAATGGGCTGTTAATTCTGCTTCTTGACATTTATTCCTCTTTTGAGGCTGAGCTGTGGGAGGGAGACTTTGCCATCTTCAATGTCCTAATAATCACAGATTAATCGTTTGATTTAGCACCAAATCGTGGCTCCCCCAGACCCTACGGGAGTCCTCTCACTTCCCACAAAACGGCTTTCCCTGCTCAACTCTGCGAAGCGCCCAAGAACTGAAGAGAGGCTGCTGTCAGAAGCCTCCTGAGCTTCTGTCACAACCGCAGACTGACGATCTAGTGCTCTCCCTCACCACCTGGACCCCCAGGGAGAAACACGACGTAGTGCCGGCTACAAGTTGTCGAAAGCAAGCTGTCAGCGCCTGAGTGAGTCCCATCCCCGGCCCGGCCTTGCCGTACCGTGACAGCCATGTGAGCCTGCAGAGTCAAGCAGCAGCCAGCGAACTGCCCTCCCGGAGGCTTCAAATGCACAGTCGATGCGGTGACCCCTGGCCTTGTCCAGCTTCCCTCAGCTCAGCCCAGGAGAGAGGCCAGACTCAGACCCCCCCCCCCAAGTTGGAGCAGCTTCTGTGGGCTGCACTCGCCTCCCAGTTCCCGGGAACCCGGATCTTCTTCAATCTGAAAATGGTGCAGCTGTCCTGAAATAAATCAACCAGAATAGAGAGGGAAGGTACCCTGGAGGTCTTCTAGTCCAACCATCTGCTCAAGCAGGAGACCCTAGACCAGGGGTCCTCAAACTTTTTAAATAGGGGGCCAATTCACGGTCCCGCAGACTGTTGGAGGGCCAGACCAGCTGGGTGGGCATAGCTAGGTGGTCATGTGACTTGGTGGGCGTGGCTACTTTAGCAGTCCATTAAACAAAGCACACAATTAAACTTTAATTTGTTTTGCTCCTGGGGGTGTTTTATTTGCTTTTGTTTGACTTTTCTTTTTACTAGATCGTTTTTTCAGTTGTTTAGGAGTCTAGTGGTCCATTTCAGGGAAGTCAGTTTTGCAGCAATTCTTCTCAGCCCCAGGGAGGTTACAATCAGCAAGTCTCTCTCTCTCTCTCTCTCTCATCTCATCTCTTGTCTCTCTCTCTCCTTCCCTCTCTCTCTCTCTCTCTATCTTCTGAAGGCAGGGAAGGTGAAAAACGGTGTGTGGTGACGCCACAGGAAGCCTCCATGTGCTCCGTTTCTGGCCTGCAGAGTGCTACTGGAAGCGCACCCCATTTTTCACCTCTCCTGTCTCCAGAAGCACTCTGCAGGCCAAAAATGTTGGCCTTACCTTCCAGTTCCAGCCCGTGGGGCTCGCAAAGCCAAGTCCTGCGCTCAGCCGAAGGGTGGGGTCCGGCAGGTGGGTGGGGTGATGTGGATGGGGCAGCCTTGTGGTCCTTGGTGGGCCGAATTAATGGCTTCAGCGGGCTGTATGTGGCCCATGGGGCGTAGTTTGAGGACCCCTGCCGTAGACAATCTCAGACAGATGGCTGTCCAGTCTTTTCTTAAAAACCTCCAGTGCTCTTAAATTGCTGTTAAGTGAAATATTTGTTAGGTGAGTTTTGCCCCATCTTATGACATTTCTTGCCACAGTTGTAAAGTGAATCACTGTGTCGATCCTGAAATGACATATTTGTAGCCATTTTATATTGTCTATTCTTTTCTTAGCTTCTAGGGCTAGGACTAGGGCTAGAGTTAGGGTAGTAAAGGAATTGAGTTCCTTCACGCTCACCACTCTCTAACTGTTGAGAGGGGCTTATAGATAAAAGGGAAATGTAATGTCTAGGTGGCATTCCTTCCAGGGTGGATTCTAATTTTTTTTACTACCTGTTCTGTGGGTGTGGCTTATTTTGTGGGCGTGGCTTGATGGTCATGTGACAATTCTTTAGAATTTAGCAGAGGTACTGGTCTACCAGGCTTTTAAGTGCTTGCAGAGCTGTATTGGTCTGCCCATTTATTTTTGCAGGCACCGGTCTACTCATTTGTTTTTGGAGGCACCTGTCTACCACCACACTGCCTTTTAACACTGATCAGCTGTAAGGCGGCCCTTTGAAGCCCCGCGGCAAGAGTTTAAACAGCTTTTTCCTTCTAGCCGATCAGCTGGGACTCAGGAGGCAGCAATAGATTGGGGGGTGGGGCCAAATAAAAGGTAAGAATAATGCAGGGTGGGTGGGGAGGCAGGGGGGCGGGGGGGGCGGCAGGGGCAGAACCGGTTTGGTGACGACATATCGTCACCGCTACCAGCTCAGCGGAACCGGGCGGAACCGGGAGGAACCCACCACTGATTCCTTCCCTTGGGAGCAGAGAAGATGCCTGCCTGCAGCTGGAGGAAGGTGGAGTTTGGAGTCACTAGACTGATGGCCTGAGGGTTGATTGGAGATTGTGACTCGGGGAGGATGTTTCTGTTTTTTGCTTTTTAATTGGGTGTAATTCCGGATCCGGGTCAGAGTCAGAATTGCACCACATCCTTGCCAATTGGTATGTTCCTAATAAATAGACTCTAATAGAAAATGGATGCCTTGGATTTTATTTCATGGGACATCTTACTCGGAAGTTGTTAAATTAATAACAGGGTTGCTAAGTGAATCCGGCTTCCCCAGTGACTTTGCTTGTCAGATAGTTGGAAAAGGGGATCACGTGACCCCAGGACCCTGCAACCATCATAAATATGTGTCAGAGTATGAATATTCATGGACTGGAATAGATCAGCCAATGGGAAGGCATAGCAACTAAATAGCCAATTGGGAACTGAGACAGATTGGAGCCAGGGCGTGTGTTAATCTGCAGTTTCTGAGTCTGTGCAGAGAATTGAAACTGAAACTAAGCAGTCTGAACTTGTCTGCTGCTCTGCTCTGCTGAAATGAAAACTGTTCTCTGCTATTGGTATTGTATATATATTCTTGTATATAAAGAAGTTTCTTATTTAAATAAATCCTGCTTAATCAGTTTATCTGTGTTTGCTTCTGGATTTGATTTTGCAAGAAACTCTGACAATATGAACCAGCTGCCAAGTTTCTGAATTTTGATTACATGATCATGGGGATGCTATATAGGTTGTAATTGTGAAAAATGGTCATAAATCAGATTTTCCAGTGCTGTTGTAACTTTGAACAATCACTAAATGAACTGTTGTAAATTGAGGACCACCTGTAGTGATTCAGCCAGAAAAGAGTGGGGCCTAAGGAAGATGGGAAGCACTGAGCGGACAAAAGTCCCAAGGACTGAAGAAGCAAGGAAATCAAATGGAGCCTTAAATATGGGTGTCTTATTCCCCAAATCAAGTGGCATTTCATTTTGGGCTCCACTGAACTAATAATTAGGGTTTCAGCAAGTATTTGAAGAGGACTTAATATGCAACACAGTTAACCAATTTTGCAACTGCCCATTTGAATTAAAAATTCAGTGCTGATTGGTGAATTTCATAAATGAAATCCAGCAGGAGGTTTCAGTTCTTATTTTGCTCAGAGATTTTCTAATCAGTTTGTGCACTAATTAACTTATGAATTGATTGCTCAGTGCCTTGGCTGTTTGATTTTTCTTCTGCTGGATGGTGGTGATTTCCCCCCCTTTTTAAAAAGCTACTTTGCTACTGATCCTCCGGCTTAATGCAGTAGTAATTAATGCTATTACGATGAAGTAATCAGGGTCCCCTTCCTTCTTCATTAAACAAGCCGAGCTGCTGTTGTTAACTCCACTTTTGTTAATTGAGGAAGAACAGAGAAGCCGGATGGAGTTTAGTCGAGATCCAGGCAGGAGAACTTTCCATTTCTGAGTCCTGCTTTCGCCTTTGATGTCCGTGGCCACAGTTATCCCAAAGCTGCTTTTCCAAAAGGCAACTGGACTTTCTTGCCTTTTTTCCTCTGAAAACGCTTCGCTCCTCATCCAAGGAGCTTCTTCAGTTCTGACTGAATTCCTTTAGTGAATTTCTCGCGGAACTTGAAAACATCTGAGAGAAGCTCCAGGTCTGTGCAAAAAGTCATTGTTGTGAACATATTCCGATATTGTTCACTACGTTTCTCAGCAGAAGTTCATGCTGGGACGAGTTCTTCATTTGCAAATATGAGTAATGCCCTCAGTCATGCCAGAATGAGCAGGAGGACAGAACAGGAAGCCCCTCTGTGCCAGGCCTGCATTGAAGGTGGGCATCATGTGGCTGGAAGACACCGGGCAGGAGAAGGGAGCTCTTGTTCTGACCCACGGAGGCGTTATGGGCTGCTGTTATCCAAAGGGAACCTTCCTGAGATCAGAAGGAAACCTCTTCTTAAACTGTAGCCACCTCCAGATTTGGAGCACTTGAAAATTCCTGGTCAGAGAGCCCAGGAGACGCTTCAACCGAACAGGTTAAAGAGAAGGAATAAAAAGGTCAGGAAATTCTGTTCTTCCTTCAGCTCCTGGTTCAATTCTGCATTCAGCTTCCTCTCCCGCGTGGGGTCCTGGCTTCTAACGTCTCCCCGTCAGCCTTCACCGTGAGGGGCACAGAGGGAGCATGATTGGGCATCCGTCTTCTTACCCGTGTCTCTAGGATAAACGGCCAGATGCTACTGTTGGATCATTATTGGGTAGAAACAGCAGGGCAAGAAACTCAGGGTTAGAATTCTGAATTTTCCTTATGTGTGTACCCTGTTCCTAAGCACTAAGTAAACTATGGCTTCTATTAAAAATAGTGGCTTACAGTATCAGTGGTAGTAATAACGGTGAGAAAAGACTGAAAGCTGGAGAAAGGGGAGGAAGCCACGGACTTTATACAGGAAGGATGAAAAAGCCATGGATCGCCATCAACTCCAGAGATTTTCTGTTTCAGGCCCAGGCAGAACATAATCAACTGGGGTGCTTGTCCTTCCTGGAATCTGCCCAGAATGGATGCAAGTGGTGCTGCCTGTCTGCAGGATCCTTGGTTTGGCTTGCTCTCCACGCAATATTGTTGATTGCCGCATCCCATTCCTGGTTTATTTCCAGTTTGGGACCCCTGGAGGTCCCCAGAGGCAGGTCCTGCTCCCTAAGTTGCTCCCCTCCACCCTGAGCCTGCCTGCCTGGCCCATCGTTCCATTCCTGCCATTCAGACTGCTCAATTCTTCAGACTCTTAAAGATGGCGATTGTGTTGGGACTGGAGGCTAAAACATACGAAGAACATTGCAGAAATTGGGTATGTTGTCTCATATAATGAAAAGAAGGACCGGGGGGACATGAAGGCAATCTTCCAGTATTTGAGGGGCTTCCCCAAAGATGAGGGAGTCAAGCTATTCTCCAAAGCACCCGAAGGCAGGACAAGAAGCAACGGATGGAAACTAATCAAGGAGAGAAGCAAGAGCCTGTAATACAGTGGGCTAAAGCACTGTTATTAACATCTGCTGCTTGCAATTACTGCAAGTTCAAATCTCACCAGGCTCAAGGTCGACTCAGCCTTCCATCCTTTCTAAGGTAGGTGAAATGAGGACCCAGATTGTGGGGGCAATAAGCTGACTTTGTATAAATATACAAAAATATGAAGGCTATTGCTTAACGCATTGTAAGCCGCCCTGAGTCTCTGGAGAAGGGCGGCATATAAATTAAAGCAAAAAAAACAAAACAACAAAAAAAAAAAAAAAAACAACCTTAGAACTAAGGAGGACTTTCCTGACAGAACAATGGAGTGAAATTGTCAGGGTATGTAGATTTAATAACTGTAAGCTGATGAGAGGTTGTAAGTGGAGGCAACTGAAAGCTGATGCAATGGGAATGAGGCAGCAGAGTTACTGCCACTTTAAGAAGCTGGGTCAGAAGCTGTCCATATAAGGGAAGCCATTAGAGGGCGTTTTAACAGATTAACAGAGTTGGAAGGGACGTTATAGATCATCTAGTCCAACCCCCTCCCCCCCCCACTCAAGCAGGAGACCCTGTACCATTTCTGACAAATGGCAGTTCAATCTTTTCTTGAAAGTCTCAAGCTGTTCCATTGGTTGATTGTTTTCCTTCTCATGTTCTCTCTTGTCGTGTATCTCATGGCTCTCTTTGTGTCAGTAGCTGTACAATAAGGTATTTACCACGTATAAGTCTGTATATATTTAGGTGTACATAAACCACTCTTAATTATCTAAAGGCTCTGTGTGCTGTGGGCTGTGGGCTGTGTCTTTGCTCCTGGGTTTATCTCATAATACCAGTCACGCTGCCTAAACTCTGACAGGAATGAAGTTCTGGGTGCTCCGTCACTGGAGGTTTTTAAGAAGAGGCCGGGCAGCCATTTGTCCAGAATGGTAGAGGGTCTCCTGCTTGAGCAGGGGATTTTGCTAGGAGACCTCCAAGGTCCCTTATGATTCTATGAAGAACTGGAAGCTTTACTATCAGAAGTGAGCAGCACCGCTTTACTCCTGACTTTATGCCAGAGCCGGGTGTGATTCTGCACCCTGGCAAAGAGGCATTGGGAGAGCGAGAGCCAGGGGGGCCATAGTGGTCCATAGTGGCCTACTCCTACCGAAGACCTGCGCACCACACGACCACCTCATCACCAATACAACCTTCCGCCTGCCTACCTATAACAATCCTGGATGCCTCTCAAATCCAAGCATTGGCATCTTACAGACTATGTCATTGCAGGCAGGATGACCGAGTAATCCAAGTCATGGACCGTTGGGCAGATCCCAGGCTCCTGGGATCCAAACTGAAGCTCCCCCTCCCACCCAAGAGGCTCCCACAAGGAAGCCAGGCTATGGAATGGATTAACGTGGCCAGGCTGAAGAACCCGGCCCAGCTTCAGCCCTGTCTGGAGACCCAGAAGCCGAGCTCGCTGACCTACATCTTGCTGAGGATGCCTGGAAATGCTTCGGGGAGGCTGCCCATTCATCTGCACTGAGGCTGCCTCCCCCACCCACCCCCCTCCTCGCAAGCAGCCTGACTGGTTCGATGAGAATGATGAGGAGATACAGGCTTTACTTGTTGAAAAGCATCGTCTTCATCGTGTCCATCAGAACGACTTATCATCAGCTGCCAAGAAAAACGCCTTTCCCGGCGCTCGTAGGAGAGTCCAGAATAAACTGTGAAAAATGCAAGATGCCTGGCTGAGCGCCAAGGCAGGCAAAATGTGGAGATATGCTGATATAAATGCCATGAAACGGTTCTTTGAAGCCTTTCACTCTCTCTGCAGGCCTCAGTCACCGGGGATTTCCCCCCTCCCGGGGTAGATGGCACAACTCTCATTAGGGAGCTGGCTCAGATCCCGCAGAGACACCTTGAAGCTGTCCTCAGCTGACCACCTTCTCTTAACCTTGAGCTGATTCCCCAGGCTGACATCACCAGCGCCACAGGGGAGCCACTCTAGGAGCTGGACACGGAAGCTGCCAGCCAGTAGCCAAGGGCAGAGCCCCTGGGTCAGACGCCACACCTGCAGAGATCTTCAACATCGGTGGTCCCTGAGTTATTCCAGTCTTTTGGAAACAAGGATCCATTCCTCAGGAACTGAACAACGCATCTGTCAAATACTTCTACAAGAGGAAGGGCTGCCAACAAGTGTGTCCTAAGGTGCTTTCTCAAGAGCGACTGGACTTTCTCTATTTTTCCTTGAAGATGTTTCACTTCTCATCCAAGACGCTGGAAATGTGTTTGAGGAAAAACAAAGACAGTCTGGTCGCCTCTTGAGAAAGCATCTTTGGGACAACCTTGACCTGGATGACTGAGGAATCTCCATAGACACCTGTCAACAAGTATGTGACAACCACTGAAGAATCTCATTGCTCTGCATCCCAGGACAGATCCTCGCAAGAGTTCTGCTAAATTGCCAGGTCACTCATCTGGAGTTTGGCTGGCTGCCAGAGTCAGAGTGACATGATTTTTGCTATGTTCCAACTTCTGGAGAAGCTTCAGGGGCAGAACTGTGACCTCTATACAATCTTTGTGGAGCTCACAAAAAACTTCAATACTGTCATCCACCCACCCCAAAGGCTTGTTGAGGATTATGTCAAAGTTTGGTTGCCCTGTCAAATTCATCCAGATAAAACCAGTTCCACGTCAGATTGACTAGAAGGGGGACCATCCTCTGAGGCATTCCCAATGACCGGGAGTGTTAAGCAGGGCTGTGTGCTGGCACCCACATTGTTCAGGGTGGTGTTGATTGCAATGTTGAGAGTGATGCCTTTTAGGACAGTGACGCTGGAACCAGCCAAAGTTCTGGTGGATGGGGAGCTCCTCGTCCCAAGAAGGCTTCAAACTGTTGTCAAAAGGAAAGAAACTCTTCCCAATGCTTCTCTTTTGCCAGGGATCACCCCCTGAAGGTGTCCTCAGAACCAGAGATGTGGGTCAGTGTGGACAAATTCTCCGTGGCTTGTGACAACTTTGGACTCACCATCAACTTCCCACGGACTGGAGCCATGGGCCAGTGTTGTGGCCCCCAGCAGCCTGCGCGGATTGTGGCTGATCCTGATGACGAGGAGGCTGGTGTGGGGTCACCCCAGCAGCCGGTGCAGCCGGCGCTTGCGTCGGACAGTGAGGAGGCTGAAGAGGATGTGGTGCCAGAGGCAGAGACTCAGCCAGGGCCTTCAGAACCTCCAGAGGCTCCTTCAAGTGGAGAGAGCGAAGTGGAGGAGCCTCTCCTCAATGCTCGAGCACGCAGAGCTGCCAAAAGGCAGGAGTGGCTACTCAGGAGGAGGAGGTCTACTCGAGAGTAGGGCTTGAGGATAATTGGCCACTCCCTTAGCCTATTTAAGGGAGTTAGCACGCAGTTAGTAATTTCTTGCTGGAAACAACATGTAATTATTACAGAGCATTTTGGAGAGTGAGTGTCTTATCATATCTTGTTTTCTGGGCTGGTTGCCAACCTTTGCCGGACTTTGTTTATTCTTGGTACATTATAACTTTGATAAGGACCATTGGTTTGTGTCACAATCCTTGGGAATCCGGAGCTGGGGCAGAACAGCCAGTCTGTTCCTCATGCGCCAGACACAGAACCCAACATCACAATCAAAGGGCAGAAACTTCAGCCCGGACCACTTCAGTTTCCCTGGCAGCACCTGTCCTGAGCAGTGACCATTGAGACTGAAGCTGACGGCAGAAGAGCCATGGCAAGCTCTGCTTTCAGTCGGCTGGGTGGGAACGTTGAGCAATCAGCCCAGCAACAAAACTGAAGGTCTGCAGAGCCGTGGGACTCCCTGCCCTCCCACAGGTCCGTGAAACACCAACTGTCTGTCGAAGGCATCCAAGACAGCTCAGCCATTTCCACATGGATTGTCTTTGCGATACATTAGGCATCAGATGCTGGATCAAGTACCAGGCATTGAAGTTCTCTCTAGAGCAAGTCTCCCATCGCTCCGCACACGGCTGACGAGAGCACAGACCGGTGGGCAGATCATGTCATGTGTACACTGGACGAATGCGTGCCCAGGCGGCTCCTTTTGGGGAACTCTGGGCTGGAAAACACTCCCATGGAGGGCAGAAGAAATATGGCAAAGATCATCCAAGGCCTCCCTCTCGACACAGACACGACCACTTGGCAACTGTTGGGACAAAATCGCTTGACCCGGCCTCATCCACAAGGGCTGCCAAGCTTATGAAGCAAGGCTCACTGTGGAAGCACAACAGAAGGACAGATTGTGTCAGTCTGGAGAGTGAAAGAACTGCAATGTCCACAATGCTTGCCCAACGAGTGCCAAGATGTTCCCTGCCCAAATTGGCCTGACTAATCGCCTTCAGACACACCATGCT
This sequence comes from Pituophis catenifer annectens, assembly GCF_029215685.1. Lineage (NCBI taxonomy): Eukaryota > Metazoa > Chordata > Lepidosauria > Squamata > Colubridae > Pituophis > Pituophis catenifer. The sequence continues at coordinate 90,137,749 of NW_027256887.1, forward strand.
TAGTTTTAACATGACTAATGGCATTGAGATCTCCATCGACAATGATGGAAGAACAGCAACAAATTGTTCAGAAGCTTGGAAAGATGTTAAGATAACCTCCTGCTGCTTTGGTGCAAGTGGAAAGCAAAGTAGCATAAATCACCGGGCATCAATTCTTTACAGAGGCTCAGGTGCTGGCAGTGAAGAGAAGTTCACAATTATGGGTGCAACTTCACTGTGGTACCAAGTGAAGCCGAGCGATGGGCTGAAGCCCAATGCTAAGACACCCCACGCAGCCAAGGCTCAGCAGCCTCATCCTGTGGTATCATGTGGACCCGCGTCAGGCATTGCAGGGTGGATGCCTTGCCGCTTCTGGTTTTCCTTACCCTGATAACTGTCTATGTCCATCATAGCTCCTTGAGCATTCATGGTCCCAGCTATTATTATCAAGAGGAAAAAAATTAGAATTTTCCAGGCCTTTTTCAGCTGGGAATCAGATCTGGGCTGAGACGGCATGGATTGCTCTTGGGTAGGACTCTGGAGGATGGGGAGGGTGGAAGGAGGGAGTTCTGGTCCTGCTGGACCTCTCAGAGGTCTTTGATTCCTTTGTCCATACTTTCTTCTGGGCTGACTGGGAGGTCCAGGCACCGTTTCGCAGATAGTGAAGATGCGGATGAATATTTCCTGACAGTCAGAGTGATTCATCAGTGGAAGGGCTTGTGTCCGGAGGATGTGGTGCTCCATCATTCGAGGTTTTCAAGAAGAGACTGGGCAGCCATTTGTCTAAAGGATCTCTTGCTTGAGCAGAGGGTTGGGTGAGAAGACTCCAAGGTCCTTTTCAACTCTGTTATTCTGTAATTCTATTATTCTGTTAATTGTCATGTTATAGATGTTATAAACTGCCCTATAAGGGTCACAGGCCCCTTTATGGATTACTGCCTTGTCATGGCGAAGGGGCTTGCATAGCTCAATGAAGCTATGAGCTCTGCCATGCAGGGACACCCAAGACGGACAGGTCATAGTAGAGAGTTCTGACAAAATGTGATCCACTAGAGAAGGAAATGGCAACCCACTCCAGTATCTTTGCCATGAAAACCCCATGGACAGTACCAAAAGGAAAAAAGATATGATGCTGGAAGATGAGCCCCTCAAATCAGAAGGTGTCCAATATGCTACTGGGGAAGAGCAGAGGGCTAGTACTAGTAGGGCCAGAAAGAGTGAAGCGACTGGGCCAAAGCCAAAAGGACACTCAGCTGTGGATGCATCTGGTGGTGAAAGGAAAGTCCGATGCTGTAAAGATCTTTTCTCCATAGGAACCTGGAATGTGAGATCCGTGAATCAAGGCAAGCTGGACGTGGTCAAACAAGAGATGACAAGACTGAACATCGACATCTTAGGAATCAGCGAACTAAAATGGACAGGAATGGGTGAATTTAATTCAGATGACCATCAGGTATACAACTGTGGGCAAGAATCCCTCAGAAGAAATGGAGTAGCCTTCATAATCAATAAAAGAGTAGGAAAAGCAATACTGGGATACAATCCCCAAAATGACAGAATGATCTTAGTTCGAATCCAAGACAAACCATTCAATATCACAGTAGTCCAAGTCTATGCCCCAACCACTGGTGCTGAAGAGGATGAAATTGACCGGTTCTATGAAGCCCTACAGCACCTGATAGAATTAACACCAAAAAAATGATGTCCTTATCATCATGGGGGATTGGAATGCTAAAGTAGGAAGTCAAAAGATAACTGGAATAACAGGCAAGTTTGGCCTTGGAGTACAAAATGAAGCAGGGCACAGGCTGATAGAATTCTGTCAAGATAATATGATGGTCATAGCAAACACTCTTTTCCAACAACCCAAGAGACAACTGTACACATGGACACCATCAGACGGTCAGCACAGAAATCAGATTGACTATGTGCTCTGCAGCCAAAGATGAAGAAGCTCTATACAGTCAGTAAAAACAAGACCAGGAACAGACTGTGGCTCAGATCATGAGCTTCTCGTTGCAAAATTTAGACTTAAATTGAAGAAAGTAGGGAAAAGCACTAGGCCACTCAGGTATGAACTAAATCACATCCCTGATGAATATACAGTAGAGGTGACAAATAGATTTAAGGAATTAGATCTGATAGACAGAGTGCCTGAAGAACTATGGACGGAGGTTCGCAACATTGTACAAGAGGTAGCAACTAAAACCATCCCAAAGAAAAAGAAAGGCAAGAAAGCAAAATGGTTGTCTGAGGAAGCGTTGCAAATAGCTGAGGAAAGAAGGGAAGTGAAAGGCAAGTGAGAAAGAGAAAGATACACCCAGTTGAATGCAGAATTCCAGAGAATAGCTAGAAGAGATAATAATATCTTTTTAAATGCACAGTGCAAAGAAATAGAAGAAAACAAAAAAAAGAAAATTGGCGATATGAAGGGAACGTTTCATGCAAAGATGGGCATGATAACCCAAAATGGCAGGGACCTAACAGAGGCAGAAGAGATTAAGAAGAGGTGGCAAAAGTACACAGAAGAACTATACAAGAACGAGCTTAACATCCTTGATAACCACGATGGGGTGGCCACTGACCTTGAGTCAGACATCCTCAAGCTAGTGGAGGAGACAGTATTCCAGCTGAGCTATTCAAAATCTTAAAAGATGACGCAGTAAAAGTGCTAACTCAATTTGCAGCAAATTTGGAAAACTCAACAGTGGCCACAGGATTGGAAAAGGTCAGTTTACGTTCCAATTCCAAAGAAAGGCAATGCCAAAGAATGTTCGAACTATCACACCATTGCACTCATTTCACATGCTAGTAAGGTTATGCTTAAAATCCTACAAGCTAGGCTCCAGAAGTATGTGGATCGAGAAAATTAAGTACAGGCAGGATTTCAAAGAGGCAGAGGAACTAGAGATCAAATTGCCAACATACCCTGGATCATGAAGAAAGCTAGGGAGTTCCAGAAAAACATCTACTTCTGCTTCATTGACTATCCTAAAGCCTTTGATTGTGTGGACTGCAATAAATTGTGGCAAGTTCTTAAAGAGATGGGAGTACCAGACCATCTTATTTGTCTCTTGAGAAACCTATATGTGGGTCAAGAAGCAACAGTGAGAACTGGACACGGAACCACTGATTGGTTCAAAATTGGGAAAGGAGTCCGGCAAGGCTGTATACTGTCACCCTGCCTATTTAACTTATGTGCAGAGCACATCATGAGAATGGCGGGGCTAGATGAATCAAAAGTTGGACTTAAGATTGCCGGGAGAAATATTAACAATCTCAGATATGCAGCTGATACCACTCTAATGGCAGAAAGTGAAGAGGAACTAAAGAGCCTCTTAATGCAGGTGAAGAAGGAGAGTGAAAAAGTTGGCTTGAAACTCAACATTAAGAAAACTAAGATCATGGCATCCAGCTCTCTCAATTCCTGGCAAATAGATGGGGAAGAAATGGAGGTAGTGACAGATTTTGTTTTTCTGGGCTCCAAGATTACCAGAGATGGGGACTGCAGCCAAGAAATTAAAAGACGCTTGCTCCTGGGGAGGAAAGCTATGGCAAATCTAGGCAGCATACTAAAAAGCAGAGACATCACCCTGCCAACAAAAGTGTGTATAGTCAAGGCTATGGTTTTCTCAGTTGCAATGCATGGCTGTGAAAGTTGGACCATAAGAAAGGCTGAGCGCCAAAGAATTGCGCCTTTGAACTATGGTGCTGGAGAAGACTCCTGTGAGTCCCTTAGACTACAAGACGATCAAACTGGTCAGTCCTAGAGGAGATCAACCCTGACTGCTCTTTAGAAAGCCAGATCCTGAAGATAAAACTCAAATATTTTGGCCACCTAATGAGAAGGAAGGACTCACTGGAGAAGAGCCTCATGCTGGGAAAGATAGAGGGCAAAATAAGATGGGGACGGCAGAGAATGAGGTGGCTGGATGGAGTCACTGAAGCAGTCGGCGTGAGCTTAAATGGACTCCAGAGGATGGTAGAGGACAGGAAGGCCTGGAGGAACGTTGGGGTCGCGATGGGTCGGACATGACTTCGCAACTAAGAACAACAAGAGGGTCACAGTATTTTTTTGATATTAGCGTAACTCTTGTCCCGTGGCGTGTTGGCCATGGCAAGTTGGATGCAGCGAGTTGGCTGTGGTGAGTTGTTGTAGACTCACCACCACCACCACCAGGGGTCTTGGGCAGGACAGGCTTCTGGCAAAGAGAAACACATGGGACCCCCAGTTGAACCCAGGACCTGGTGCAAATCATCAGGAAGTGGCCCTTCATCCAGGAGGTCAAGTATGCGTCCTTTGGCTGGGCAGAGCCTGGGAGGGCCTTGCCCACTAAAGCCAAGTGGGCACAGCAGGACAGGGTGGCAGGGCTCCCAGGATGAAGCCCAGATTGCATCAGGGGGACCCTGCCATGCAAGGAGTGAGTGATGTTGAGCCTTACCAGGCATCCATGGAGGACGTGAGAGCTCCTAACGTGGCACAGCCAAGCAGAGGCAAACCAGCCTCCTTCCTTTCGCTTCGAGGCTGCTGCTAAGGTTGGTGAAGGATGGCAAGGATTCATGTCTTGAGACTGTAACAGGCTCCAGACCTTCTCAGAAATGACCCCAGGATCATCTGGTCTCTTCCTTATGAGGCACTTGGGGCTCCCAGGCTTGGTGAAGAGTCAGAGGAGTGGACGACCGAAGGGCTGTGAAGTGAGTGGTTACAGCCACTGAATGGGCAAGTGGTGCTTGGCAGGTGAGGAAAGAGTAACGGGCCTGACTGGCATGCAGAAAGCCTTGGCATCCATGTGCTGGCCTGGCGGGAACAGCTCCCCCCCCCCGTTTCTTCTCCATTCCCAGATCTGCCTTGATAGAAGGAGGCGCTCTGGGGACCCTCATTCTCCCAGGTGGGGCATGGGGTGGGCTCGTGGCAACCTGGGGGGAGGTGCATGGACTACAGGAAGGGTGGGAGGGGGGCTGTGCAACAGCAGCCGCCTCTTCAGGCCCCAGCCATCTCTTTCCACCGCTGTTTGATTTATTGGTAGAATTGTTTTATTATGTATGAATTAAAATTAATTGCATTTTTAGTAGCTGTGAACAATGGATATTTGTTGCACAACGTGTTATGGTTACAGACTAGTAATTTTATTGTTGATGATACTGAATTAATTGTTATGGATGGAACTGGCTGATTGTGCTGGGCTTAATGTGTGGATATGGATTCGGCTTTTTCCTGTTAAATTTTGATGCATGGCTGTAATTCCGAGACCGGCTCAAGAGAGCCAGGAAACTCGCAAGCCTCTTCTTTTGCCCGTTCATCAAGGCTAAAGGGAGGCTCCTCTTCAGCCTGGGGTCGGCTTCAGGAGGGACCCCCTGCTGCTGCCGCTGAAGGATCCCTAGGGAGTCTCCCAGCAACTCAGCCCTTTTATCACCAACGAGGCTTCTAGGTAGAACTTGTGCTGTAAGCCACCCTTGAGGGCGAGAGAAAGCCAAGGAGGGGCCGAAAACGCAAGCTAGTCGCTGGGGAGTGTTTACTCTCTGTCCTTTTTGCGCTCCATGGGCCCCTCTTCCTTTGCCACTTCTTCTGAGTCTGAATGGATCCGACGGGGCTCTCCAAACTTGGCAACTTTAAGACTTCAACTCCCAGAATTCTTCAGCCGGCCAGGGTTGAAGTCCACAAGTCTTAACGTTGCCTAGTTTGGAGACCCCACCCCCCACCCCGCTCTGAGGAATGTCCACAAGTACCTAGGCCCAAGTGAATGGCTGGCCCTGCAAAGATGAGCCCCCGAGAGGAGCTGATCCCAGCATGCACAGAACACGCTGCTACCCGAGCGGCCCCCAGGCTTCTCCCCAAGAATTCATTCTTCGCTGAGCAGCTGCCAGGAGAACCACCGTTTGCCAAGTGAATGCAGAGAAAGAGAGTCTGTGCAGCCCCTTCCTCAGCAAAGGAATTACTGGAGGGAGGTTCGCAAAGGGTCATCGCTGATGAGGGGACGGTATGACACACAGCCGCCACCCCCCAACCCCCGTGACCAGCGCCCCGCCCTTTGGCAACATGCATCCCATTGCACCGCCTTGGAATGGGTGGGGCTTTGATCATCTGCTGGGCTTTTTACCTTTCCTTTCCTCTTAGCCGATTCATAGGTGGGCAGCCAAATTCAGAACTTGCCCTTTTCAGAGGCGGATCTTGCAGGGACTCATGGCTTCCTAGTCCAGCCAGGTCTTCAAGCACAATTTCCTCCGGGAGGTTTGCTGGGACAAGAGACCAAATTAGCTTAATTTCTTTTAAGGGGTGGGCTAATTTTGCCTCTTCTCAAATTATTTTCTGACCACGTGAATGATCCCCAGCCAGCCATGCCCAAAGGGCAACTGCTATTTCATGTTGCCTCAGTAGAAGTAGATCTCAAATAATGAGAAATAAAAAAATAAGAAATCCCATTCTACTTTAAACTGGACACAGCTGAGTTACAGAATAGAAGGTTGGAAGGGACCTTGGAGGTCTTCTAGTCCAACCCCCTGCTCAGGCAGGGGTTGCTCAATTTCTTCTTCAAAGCTTCCAGGGTTGGAGCAGTCACATCATCTGGAGGCAAAAGCTTTCCCACTGATGGATGGTTCTCACTGCATGGAAATTCCTCCTTAGTTCTCGCCTTGATTGCTTGCCAGCCGCTCCTTCCGGTGCTTTGGGGAATGGGTTGACTCCCCCCCACTTCAAGGGCTTGCCCCATTCTGGACACCCATTGGCAGAAATATTCCGAGGAACCGGAAGAGGTGCTGAATACGAGGAAAAGAAGAGTTTGAGAAGTGGAAACTCACAAGGAGAAATTTGGGGCGTTGAATCCGTTGAGCCCCAAGAGGAAGGGACTGATCTGAGTGGGAGGGGAGCTTGCTCGCCCTTGTCCAGATCTGCAGGGCAAGAGGCAGGGAAGCCTCTTCTCCGTCCTGCCGGGCCTGCCTGACACGGAGGAATGGCCAAGCCACAGGCGGGCAGCTCTCCTGGGCAGAGGTGGCTGCCTTTATGCTCCAGGTGAAAGGAAAAGAATCCACCCCCACAGTGAAGAAAGGAAAGAACAGACGGGTAATGAAGGAAGACCATCATCAGCCTCCAAGCAAGAAGAAGGAGAAAGGCCAGACAGGAAGAAGCTCCTTCATTTCAGAACCAGAAAAACCTCTTCTAGATACCGAAGAAACTTGCTGGTGTTCCAACTTCTATGCATTATAACAGAGAAATCCTTCTCAATAACACAAGTCTCAGAAGGGGGGAGAGGGGGACATTGCCCCTACCTTCAAAGGAGGTGGGGCATTCAGGCAATTACAGACCAGTCTATCATCACTGGTGCATTTGGGATTGTCTGTTTTGTCTGACTGGATAGTTGCTTACTGGTTGCTAAATTGAGGCAGCAAACCGGAATTGGAGGGAGGCCAAATAGGACTCTTTCCTTCCTTCCTTCCTTCCTTCCTTCCTTCCTTCCTTCCTTCCTTCCTTCCTTCCTTCCTTCCATCCTTCCTTCCTTCCCTCCCTCCCTCCCTCCCTCCCTCCCTCCTTCCTTCCTTCCTCTCTCCCTCCCTCCCTCCCTTCGCTAACCTCCCTCCCTCCCTTCCCTAACCTCCCTTCCTCCCTCCCTTCCATAACCTTCCTTTTTTCCTTCCTCCCTCCCTCCCTCCTTTCTCTAACCTTCCTTCCTGCCTTCCTGCCTCCCTCCTTCCCTCCCTTCCCTAACCTTCCTTCCTCCCTCCCTCCCTTCTCTAACCTCCCTCCCTTCCTTCCTCCCTCCCTTCCTTCCCTAACCTTCCTTCCTCCCTCCCTCCCTTCCCTCTCTTCCTCCCTCCCTTCCCTAACCTACCTTCCTTCCTCCCTCCCTCCCTCCCTTCCTTAACCTTTCTCCCTCTCTCCCTAACCTTCCTTCCCTCCTCCCTCCCTTCCCTAACCTCCCTTCCTCCCTCCCTCCCTTCCCTAACTCCCTTCCTCCCTCCCTCCCTTTCCTCCCTCCCTTCCCTAACTTCCCTTCCTCCCTCCCTCCCTCCCTCCCTCCCTTCCCTAACCTTCTTTCCTCCCTCCCTTCCCTAACCTTCCTTTTTTCCTTCCTCCCTTCCTCCCTCCCTCTTTTCTCTAACCTTCCTTCCTGCCTTCCCGCCTCCCACCCTCCCACCCTCCCTCCCTCCCTTCCCTAACCTTCTTTTTCCTCTCTCCGTCCCTCCCTTCCCTAACCTCCCTTCCTCCCACCCTCTCTCCCTTACCTAACCTTCCTTCCTCCCTTCCTCCCTCCCTTCTCTAACCTCCCTTCCTTCCTCCCTCCCTCCCTCCCTTCCTCCCTCCCATCCCTAGCCTTCCTCCCTCCCTCCCTCCCTCCCTTCCCTAACCCTCCTTCCTCCCTCCCTCCCTTCCCTAACCTTCCTTCTTTCCTTCCTCCCTCCCTCCCTTCCCTAACCTTCCTTCCTTCCTCTCTCTCCCTCTCTTCCTTCCACCTTCCCTCCCTCCCTCCCTTCCCTAACCTTCCACTCTCCCTCCCTCCCTCCCTTCCCTAACCTTCCTTCTTTCCTCCCTCCCTTCTCTAATCTTCCTTCCTCTCTCTCTCCCTCCCTCCCTTCCCTAAGCTTCCTTCCTCCTCCCTCAAAGGAACAGGAAGACTGAGAGGGACATCCTGGGAATCCTCCTTACAGCTGCAGCAAAGGCAACCCGGTTGCTGTCCCAATTGGGGGGGGGAGACAGAACCTCCAGCCCCTGAGCTGACCAGAGAAGGGGGTACATTCTTCAGCCAAATAATTTAATTTGATTTTATTGGGTTTTTAAATTTTGTGTATTTATGTATTTTATTGTTGGCTGTTCACCGCCCTGAGTCCTTCGGGAGTAGGGCGCTATACAAATCAAATAAACTAACTAACTATAAACTAGCTGGACAGAGGTCACATCTGTAGAGGGGCAATAGCATCTTGAGCCGAGAGTTGAGTGGATGGGGCTGAGATATGGAAGAGCTTCCCTTGTGCTCTCCCTTGCTCATAAAACAATCACTGGGCCTCCCCATCGTGCTCTATTGGATAAAAGTCCACTGTCCTGAGCCTCAGGGACCCTCTGGCCTCTGCAAAGAGGATTCCTGTCTCTGAAGAGGTCTCTGTGACCTTCCAGAGGTTGAAGAAGAGAGCAGGGGATCAGTGAAGAGGTGGCTGAGGAGGTAAAAACATTGAAAACTTTGGGGGGACGTGTGTGCCGTCTTCAGAGTTGGAATGCTGTAGAAAAAGCAGCTGAAGCAGAACCCTGGATTGTGAGAGGACCAGATTCAACAAGTCTAGGGAAGAAGTAGGCTCCTCTGACTACCGTGGATGAATGGGAGGACCCAGTCTCCACTTTTGGTGATCTCTGAGGAATGCTGGACAGCAGAGTGCCAGGAGGCCAAAGGAGAAATGTTCTCCTTCCGTCAACATGGGGAAAGCAGGAGGCTCTGGGTAACAGCTGCACATCAATACTCCAGAGAGGATCACTAACCAATACGTTTCCCAGTGTTTAGAAAAGAGCATTCTGGAGAAGCTGCAAGGGCTTTACTAAGAATAAACCAGGCCTGACTAGCCCGAATGCCTTTTCACAGAGCGACCCATTTTTGTGTTCGTGGCAGGGCATGGCCTTCTTCAACAAAGAGCCCAGGATAACAAGTGGCCTGGTGTCTGCCACCGTTACACGGCTATGAAGCTGGCTTGTCAATCAGATGCAATGGGTGAACATTAATGGCTTCCACTTGGTGCTGGAGAGAAGCCTCTGATGGTCAGGAATGAAAGATATTTGCCTGGGAAGCTGGGGCCTCGCCCGTTCTGGAGGATCTCCGGCCAGCCACAAGGAGCGATCTCTTTGGCCCGGCTGACATTCCAGCCATACTTCCTGTAGAGACAGAACCTGCAGAGAACTGGCCATTCAAAGGAGAGGCTGGCCAATAGACCCAAATGCTGAGAAACATTAGAGAATCAGGTGCAAAAGGTGCTTGTTCTGCCCTAGATAAGCCCTATGTCAGGGGGTCCCAGAGGCCAGATCAGCTGGCCTTGATTTGCTCAGCTATGATGCATTTAACCAAAGGTTCGAATCCCTCCTTCTTATCAGGCTCAGCTGCAAGGAGCATCTGAGATGCTGCTGCATTCTTACGTGTCAACTGGAAAAGGAAGAACGGGTCCCTTTCCTTAGTTTATTCATGGAAAAGCTGCCACAATCAGCTGCTATCACCCAAATTATTTCAAGAGGCTTGCTTGGAGCTTTTGAAAAAGAGATTTTTTCCCCCTTGGGAAACATCAATCTTTGTGACTTATGAATGGAAATCAACCTCGCTCTGAAGGCTGTTGCAGCCGCTCTTGCAAGAAAGCTGAAAAAGAAAACTCAGCGGAGACAGCTGTGGTCAGCAAGGGCTGAGCAGAGGCAGGACTGATGCCTGGTGGTTTGTGTTCTCCACAAATCAGATGAGTGGTTAGCCAGCCCTCCCCTCCTCCCAACACGAAACCCTGCAAGAGCTGCCCCACGGGCTTCTGCGGCTGCCCAGCCCAGAGGAGAAAATGGGCAAAGACAACCATGACTCACTCAGCTCCGACTGAAGGGGGGGAGGGTCACGAAAGGACCTCTTGAGATCCAGTGGAAGCCATTCCATTCCCTGGAGGGCCCAGGTGGAAGAAGCAGTGGCACTAAAGGCCCCACCTGCACCCCACTGCCCTTTCTGTGCACACCTGGGCAAAATGTTTGATTCCCCACAGGTGAGGACGGGTACCCAGCTGCCTCTGAGAAAGGCCCCACCATGTAGGCAGAAATGACACTTCAGGAGTCACATTTCACTCAACTCCCAATTCGGGCTCCAGCCAGCATCTATGGAGATGCCTGAAGATGCCCCTGGCAGAAGCCCACTCTGTTTCTCTGCCTGCCTGGACTGCAGTCCACCCTGCTCAGAGGTGGCACTTTTTCAGGGAAGGAAAACAAACCCACCTCTTGGGGGGGGAAGACACCCCACTCTAAGTCTGCAGGGTTGCTGGCGAGAATCTCAGTCCTTTGGCAGCCCACAGGAGGACTGACTAGCAGAAGGCTTACTGTCATGGCCTCTAGGCTGGATTGGCAGCTCCTGGAGGACTCGCTGGCCACCCCTTGGCTTTCCCCCACAACTCAGGAGCTCCTCCGTTGCCCTTCGCCTATTGCCCCGGCGCTCCCAGAGTGGCCCAAAGTGACCCTGGCCGGTCAGGGGCCATTTGCGTGAATTGGCCTGGGGGGGCGAGGTGAGGAAAAGCCTCCACGTAGAAACTGGGCCCTGGCCGCCACTACCTGGCAGGTTTCTCAGCCCGGCCCTAAAGCAGGAGCCTCTCCGGAGGTTCAGCGTGGCTTTTCCGGAGCCGGGTTGGCGACGCGCCTTCTCCGAGTTTTGCCGGAGTCCCGGCCGAGCGGCGCCCGCTTTGCTTGCCGGCGGAGGGAGCGGCGCGAAGGCCTCCGATCGGTCCAGCTGCGCTTTCCGTGGCCCCACCTGGGGGGGAAGCCAGGCCCGTGTCCGGCGCGGGCGCCTCTCCCTGCCACTGACCGCCGAGCGCGCCCGGCGAGGGAAGCGCCTTCCTGCCGCCGCCGCGGAGCTGTCCTCGCCCGCGGTGCTGAAACTGACCGGGCGGGCCCTTCCCTGACTCTGCGGCCGCGGAAAGAGGCTCGCCGTTTGCTGCTGGCCCGACATGACCGGCAGCCCCGGGCACGGCCCTGGTAGGCGCGGCGGGGTTGGGCCTGCCCAGGGGCTCCGGGCTGCCCAGTCTCGGGAAGGAGGCGGGCGGGGCGACCACATCTGCGAGGACCATCGGTGGAGGGTTGACAGGCTCTCTGGGGGAGCGCGAGGCGTGGCTGGACTGGGGACATCGAGGGGAGACTGCCTGAGCCGGACAGAACCTCAAGCGTACAAAAGCGTGGAGCGGCGGCCAGCGAGTCCCCACCCCCACCCGAGTTGCTCGTCCAGCCCTCTTGAACCGCTGGGATAGCGCGCTTCGCCAGCCCAGCTCGCGGCCCTCCCGCGCTCTCCAAATTCGCTGTCACCCACAGGATCCCGACGGGAACGCGAGCAGCCTGGGCCGCGCCCGAGGATTCCCTGCTCCGGCAGAGCGACAGTCCAGCCCGAGCCCCGCGGGACCTACCTTCGGGGCGAGGGATCCAACGGGAGCGCCCGAGACGGCGACCCTGCCCACCTCTCTCCTCTGCGCCCTTACCGGCGGATGCGCAAAGCGATGTCTCCAGCCCGTCCGGGAAGGCTGGGCCGGCGCAGGGCTGCCCGCTGGAGCCCGACCCCGCTCGTCCGCTGGCCGAAGCCGTCTCTGCGGAGAGGTGTCCCCGCCTGGGCGCCGGGCGGCGGCGGCGATGCTTCCACCCCGTCCGCTCCTGACCTGCATTGACGTCACTGCGTCACCAGGTTTCCCCTGGAAACACGGAGCAGCTAAAAATAGCAACCCGCCGAGTCAGCCCCGGAGAGGCAGCCGGCAGCCACCGGCCAGTAGAGTCGCCCTTGGCCGTCGAGGAGCAGCTGTGGGGCTTGGTCCGGAGGAGGGAGAGCACCCAGGCGGAGACAGCTCTGAGGGGTGGGGGTGCGGACCGCCAGAAGCCTGACTGGAAGCTGCTAGCCCTGTCCCGTAGCTGCTGGGCTGCCCGGATGCCCCCTCCCCCTTCTCCATCGAAGTCACCCTTCTCCACCCTTCTGGGGTAGGCAGCTGCCCCCCCTCCCCCCGACTGACCTCCAAGCAGCACCGTGGGGGCTGTGCATCCTTTTGGGTCTGAGCCAGCCGGCAGGTGAAAGACTACAGAAGGCCCCACAGTAAAGGTGAGCCTTGAGAGGCTAAGTCTAGAAGTTGGGGGGGGGGGCTGGCAGAGGCTGAGCTGCTCAGTGTTGGCCACACTGCCGGCTCTTCCAAGGACCCCAGGAGGGCTTTAGGAGGCCAAAAGTGTTTGCCCACCAGCATTCCGGCCCTTGGGATACGGATGTCCACTCCTGCTGTTCCAGTGGCTGGCTGGCCCCAGGGCTCTGTAAAAGAGCTTGGCTTTAGGCGGGGGGGGGGGGGGGAGGACGGCCTCTTCCTTCACCTCCCATCAACCCTTCTCTGTCCTCCTGCATCCCCACAGCTGAGTCCACCCAGGCTGCCACTTCCAGCTCCAGCAGAATGGCCAGCCAGCCTGCATCCCCTTGGTCAGTCACAGAAGCCCAGCCCTAAATGGTTGACCAAAGACCAGGCGACTCTCCCCTTCCGAGGAGACCAATGTCTGCTCTCCAGGGGACTTGGGGGGGCCAGGCTGATTTTCCCCACTCGGGGCCTCCTCTGATCCCCCCATCGAAATCAGGTGGCTTCACCTCTTGAAGAGATACCTAGAGAAGAACATCCCTGAGTGGGGGAAGGGAGACACCAGGCCAGATGAAGGTGCAGGCTGGAAGCTCCTCAGGGCTGCTAGAGGAAAAGGAGAGGCTGCACCATCCACACCAAGGACTCTGCTCAGAATGGTGGGTTCGCCATAGGGGAACCTGTGTGTGTGTGTGTGTGTGTGTGTGTGTGTGTGTGTGTGTGTGTGTGTGTGAAGGGAGAATGCAGCTCCCAGGAGTTCTGATCCAGGACCAGTAATCACACACCCCTGCAGTCAGCAACCCTCCCCAGGAGGGAGACACATTTCATTAGTTGATACAAGGGGGAGGGAGCAACTGCTCATCCCTGCTGCCGTAGCCCTTTCTTAATTTAGGGTGCCTTTTTCTGTAGCTCCTGCACTACTTCCACACACCTTTAAGAGAACTTAATGCTGAGCAGGCACCACATGTTGTGTGAATGCAGCTTCTGGCAGTTGATGCCCACAAGTCTGAAAGTTGTCAAGTTTGGAGACCCCTGAATGGTGGGATTGAAGTATGCAAGTAGTCAGCATTTACTGGACAGGCATGTAGATGGACCTAAGAGTAGCCTCAGCCTGCACCAGGAAGGGTTTTATAGCTAAGAGCAACAGCAACATAAGAGCCCCGGTGCTTGCAGGTTGCAAGTGTGAAGGAAGGAAGGAAGGAAGGAAGGAAGGAAGGAAGGAAGGAAGGAAGGAAGGAAGGAAGGAAGGAAGGAAGGAAGGAAGGATGGATGGATCCTGGTGGCATAGTGGTTAGAATACAGTATTGCAGGCTGACTCTGCCCACAGCCATGAGTTTGATCCTGACTGCCTCAAGGTTGACTCAGCCTTCCATCCTTCCGAGGTCGGTAAAATGAGGACCCAGATTGTTGGGGGCAAGAGGCTGACTCCGTAAACTGCTTAGAGAGGGCTGTGAAGCACTCTGGAGTGGTATATGTCTAAATGCTCTTGCTAAGTGGGGGGGGAGGGAGGAAGGGAGGGAGGAAGGGCCATGGTGGTGCATTGGTTAGAATGCAGCATTGCAGGCTAATTCTGCCCACTGCTGTGAGTTCGATCCTGACCGGCTCAAGGTTGACTTAGCCTTGCATCCTTCTAAGGTCGGTAAAACAAGGACCCAGGTTGTTGTGGACAATACACTGACTCTGGGAGTGTTGTAAAGCACTATGAGGATGTCTATAAATGGTCTCTGGAAATACAGCTGGAAGTGCAGCTTAGGAAGTGAGCGTCACAAATCTAACGATTACGCTAAGGGGGGTGGATATGGGGAACAGGAAAGGGGTAAGGAAGACACTGCCGTTGATATGTGATCAGATCTGGGATGAACTAGGACTGGAAGATATTTGGAGAGTTGTACATCCAGGTGAGGCCCAATTTACGTATTTTTCCCCTAGACATAGGACATGGTCCAGGATAAATATGATCTGGGCTACTCCAGAAATATTAAGACTGGCTATAGAACTAGAAATTGGACCAAATGAATGGGCGGACCACAATCCGGTGATAGTAAGTTGGAAAGAAAGAAAGTATAGAGGAAGGTGGACAATGAGGACAGATTTGGCAAAGGAGGAGGAATATGTCACGGGATTGAAAAAAGAATTAAAGCTCTTCTATGAGGAAAATAGGCGAGAGGACACCTCGCTGCAAAATGTATGGGATACTATGAAAGCGGTTATAAGAGGATATTCAATAAAAATTTCGGCGTATAAATGGAAATTAGAGAGAGAAAAGAGGGGCAAAATTATAGAAGAATTAGAAAAGGAAGATCCGGGATCCTCCGTATCTCTGGGGGGAGCTTGTTCCAGATAGTAGGTGCCCCCACAGAGAAGGCTCTCCCCCTGGGGGCCGCCAGTCGGCATTGTTTGGCTGACGGCACCCGGAGGAGCCCCTCTCTATGGGAGCGTACCGGCCGGTGGGAGGCTATTGGTGGTAGTAGGCGGTCCCGCAAGTACCTGGGTCCTAAGCCATGGAGCGCTTTAAAGGTGGTAACCAAAACCTTGAAGCGCACCTGGAAGACCACCGGGAGCCAGTGTAGCTCGCGCAGGAGGGGTGTTACATGGGAACGCCATGTCGCTCCCATTACCACCCGCGCGGCCGCACTTTGTTTTGTTTAAAACAAAAAAGAAAAATAACATACAAACATCATTCATTCAATCAAGTACAGACAGTACATCGGTCGGTTTGCATCCCTAGTGCCCTCTCCTCTCTTCACAATATCACTACATAGCCACAACTTATTTTTATATAAAATATATTGGTTGTATCATCATTTAAAATATTTCAGCATTTACTTATATATCACCATTTTTTATTATCTAGCCAATGATAAAATAAATCCCATATCAAATAATATTGTTTTTCTACCTGCTCTCTTATTTCTAATGTCAGTTTACTCATTTCGGCACAGTCCAACATTTTCCTAATAATTTCTTCATCTGTAGGTATCATTTCTGCTTTCCAATTTTTAGCAAATACAATTCTAGCAGCTGTTAGAAGATTCACAATTAAATACTGTAGTTCTTTGTTATATATTTCTGGTAAAATCCCTAAAAAAATATCTCTGGTTTAAAGTCTATGTGTCTCTTGGTCATTTTTTCCAGTCACATGTGTATCTTAGTCCAATATCTCCTTGCTTCTAGACATGTCCACCACATGTGGTAATAGGATACCGGGGTCTGATAGCATTTCCAACACCTCTCCGATTTGTTCTGGAACATTCTGGCGATTCTCGATGGGGACAAATGCCACCTGTAAAACATCTTATACAAATTTTCCTTATACGCTGTAGACATTGTCATTTTATAGTTATGAGACCACAATTTTTGCCATTTTTCTAAATCTATCCCATAACTAAATTGTTCCCCCATGTTACCATCGATTCTTTAACTTGTTCTTCTTCCAGTTTTAACTCTAACAAAAACACATACAGCTTTTTAATAATATGATCATCTACCCCCATTAAAATCTTATCCAAATTAGTCAAAGCTTTGTAAAACCCTTCTTGCTTACAATCTTCTCAATATCTAGAAAATATTTGCATATATGAAAACCAATCCATCTTAAATCCCTGTTCCTCTAATTCCTGTTTTGAGTTCACCCTTTTCATCCAATAGTTCACTATACCTAATAGTTTGTTAAAAATAAGCCTTATTTTTCAGGTGATGCAGACGCAGCTGCTGGCTTGTGAGCTGGTCAGAGATGCTGAAATTTGTTCGCCTTATGCATTTTTAATTCATAGTTTTCTTCTGCTGCTGGTTTTTCCAGTTGGATGCTTGCTAAATTATGCGATTTCGTAACTAATGTTGCAACATCCTGAAAGCCAGGAGGAATCCCTCAAGACCCCCTTTTCTCTCACCTGGGGAGGGAAGCCCAGCTGAGGAATCCTTGCTCTGCTGCTTCCTTGTCATTGCCCCACTTGGGGTGGGGGGACCCGTGGTCTGCAGCTGCTGTGACGTCCCCCTTATGGAGGGAGCCCTGCTTTGGCACAGGCCCTTTGGTGATTCCCCCCCCCCCAGTTGAGGAGGGGGCAACTGCTCAGCCCTCCCCCAGCCATGGGGTTTGGCTATTCATAAATGCCTCTCCAGCGCACACATACGAGACTTGCCCTGATTGGTTCCCGAAAGTGCCCCCCCATGCACACCTGGAGCCATCCCTGGCTGCCCTTTGCTCCACCTTAGTCAGCAGCTCCAGGCTCACGCAGATGATGCCAGCCTCTCTGCCATTACCCAGCGGCAGGCAGCTCATTACGGGCTGGGGAGGAGGGTAGAGAAGCAAATAGGAGCAGCCAAAGCAGCCAAAGCAGCCAAAGCAGCCAGCAGCTCCCTCTGTGGAGGACCAGCAGGTGGGAAGCAGAGGGGCCTCCACTCCCAAGCATCACCCCTCTCCATCTCTACCAGGCCATGGTTGCGAAGGGGCAAGAAGAAAGAAACATGGACATGTGCAGGATCAAATCTTCCTTCTGTTGGAAATGACTTCAACAAACAAACTTGGGTCAGTAAAAACACAGAGATTTTATTTAAAAATAAACAAGAAAGCAATTTTGCAAAATAGGGTGGGTATCCCAGCAGACCTCAACAAAGGAGTTTGAGCCAGGAAGCCACAGCCTTAGATTTCAAAAACATTCATTATATGCAGTTCTATCCCGACCGCCCATTTCCCTCCTCCTTTGGACTTATTGAACAGGCCCTCCAGGGGCTTTAGCTAATCCAAGATGCCTCAAAGGAATACATTGTCTCTCTCTTTGTTTTCTCAGATTACTTTCTCTTCTCTCGTACCTATCCGTATCTATCTGTTAATACATTATTACATAACATCTATCAGCTCTCTAGTGTTAAGGAATGTCTCTGTGCACCCTCAGCAGGGCCTCTCTCCTATGCCAAAGAACAGGATCATGCCCACATGTCCTTCTCCAAGCATCTGCACCATAGACATGGGAGAAAAGTTCCACAAAGCATATACTCTAACTACATTGTAAAACTCAGTCATATTTAGATCTTAATGCAGGAAGGATACAATTGATTTCATACATATGTTTTTACAGAGGTACATGTATTATAAATGCTTAACAAATAAATGCTTAAATGGAAAATACTTTTGTAGGAGCATAACATATATTGTACAATAGAATAACAAGTTTCTATTCATTTATTACTATTCCCTTCATTACTACTTTATTTTTGAATTCCCTTATATCCTACCCTTCCTTCCTTCCTTCCTTCCTTCCTTCCTTCCTTCCTTCCTTCCTTCCTTCCTTCCTTCCTTCCCTCCCTCCCTCCCTCCCTCCCTCCCTCCCTGCCCAAATGCCAGTATTTTGAGTGTTGACAAATAAAATCATGAGGAATAATGCAGGAATAAAAACGAAGAGCTAAAACACCAAAGGCACTCATAATGTTCCCTAGCGGGGTCATGAAACGTCTGCAAACAGCTGAGCTCCAGGGATTCTCTTGTCTTGGGAACAAAGAACAAAAGATAGCAGAGGCCAGAGAGCAAGTCCCCCCACCCAGACATTACCCTCGCCAAAGGGAGAGGCTGTCATGGATTCAGCCTGAAGAAGCAGCCCACCCAGAGGACAAGAACCAAGTGTTACTACTGCAATCCCTTGGCGTCTGCTTTACAAGAAAAAGGCAGGCCAAGATTTCTTACAGAAGTTGAAGGCTACAAGGCAGGAGTCCGGTGTGCTGGCCAGTTTGGAGAAGGTAGGCAGGTCCGAACATTTCTGAGTTTAAAACTGGTACTTCGAACCTATGATGGAGCCATTCTATAATGTTTGTATGTGTTTCAGAATAAAAAACAGAACTAGTGCAAACCTGAAAGATGTTACATGCCCCTGTCTCCGAGTGCCGGCTGGTTGTATGAACTCCAAAGAGAGTTTTGGCTTCCAGCTTCCAGCCGATGGTTCATTCTGGCCCGAAGCACTGCCTGCTCTGAGCAAGGCAAGGGGGCCTTTTGTGGGCCCTGGAAAGCAAGGCCGGCCTGGTCCTTTTCATGCCAGGAAGCCTCCTTTGGGGACAGGAGCTAGAGGGGAGGTGGTAGAGATTGCAGGGTTCAACCCCTTGCTCAGAGATGACCAAATAAATCGCTGACTTAGTGAAATCAGCCGGTTTGAAATCCTTGGCAGATTCCAAGCAGAAGCTGCTGCTGATTGACAGCTCTTGCCCTCAGAGGCTGCACCGAGTCTCCCTTTTCTTGTTTTTCATTCGGACTGACCGGTTCTTCTTCTCTCAAATTCCACCAGAGGGAAGAATCTGCATCCTTTGGCCCAAGACAGTCCTTCGATGTTCGCAGAGCCCTCTCTGCCTTCTCTTAGGCAGGTTCAGCCTCCTTTAAGGCTTCCTCGCAAGGTTGGCGTTCAAGCTCCTGATCATCCCGGATGGTGGGCAGCAGTATTCGTAGGGCCACATGGATAAAAACCAAGGAGGGCTTCCAGCTGACACACGGTCAGTCCTGGGCAATTGTGCCCTCGAGGTGGGCGGGGACCAAATCCGGAGAGCAAGTGACCACCTTCCCCAGGGCAGGTTGAGTTTGGGGGAGCTGCAGCCCAGCAGGACCCGCCTTACTTCTCCACAAGAGCCTAATTTTACAGCTGTTAAGTGGAAGAAAATGTTAATTGCAGCAATATTGTTCATTGTTCGCCTTCATCTCCCTGTGTTTGTTGTCTGCAAACAAGCTGAGTTTAGCACTAATTGTTCTGTCTGTTAATTGCCTCGTCTGAGAGACACCTGAATTGTCGATTCCTCCCCCCCACCCCCCCAAGTAGGCCATCCTTCCTCTTCCCCTTTTCTACCCCTCCAGGTGCCCACCGATCTCTCCAGCTGGCTCAGCCTCTCAGAACAAGATGTGGCAGCCAGGAAAAAGCCCCTGGTGAGCCAGGCTTGGCAGCAGCGTGGAACTGGCACCGTCCGAGCACCTGGCGCTTGGCTGCCCATTCAGGGCATGTGCCTCTTTCATCATGAGACAAATGGGAGACAGAAAGCTGACTGGCCTAAATTGAAACTGGATTGGCCACCAAGAGGCTCACGGACTGGCCCCTACGGGCCAGTTCTGGATCCAGGTCCCCTCTGATGGCAGTCTCCTGGGTCAGCTAGCCGGAGACCCCTTCTCCTGGGGAATGCAGCGGCCATAATTCTTTGGTTGCTAAGCAAAGCTGTCGCTAAGTGAAACTGACTGTGCTTATGGTTTGACTTCAGCTTTTCTTTGTTTTACAGACCTATGAAGGTCATAAATATGAGGACTGTTTTCAAAATTACTTTTCATCACCATCATAGTTGCGAATGGTCGCTAAACAAAGCAGATGCTAAGGGAGGACTACCTGTCTGGTGCCCTGTGAGAGCCTGTTGGCAGCCGGTCCACTCAACATGCACACTGAGAGACACAATCTGATGGTCTGCCTTTAGGCCTCTTTGTCCTGGCCAGCCGCTGTTCCTGGCTGCTCCTTCTGTGAGGAGGGTCCGTCCTTTGTCTGGCAGGGCCCACGTAGCTGAAGGTCTGCTGCCCCCCCCCCCATGGCCTGTGATGGCCCAGGGGACAGGGTCCATTTCTGAGAGGAGGCCGTCTCCTTAGTTAAATTTGGGAGGTTGCATCGCTAGGGGAATCCATCTGGTGTTGCTGTTTTTACACAATCCAATGCACCAGATAAAACCAGAAAAACCAGTAAATGGAGTAAACCTGGAGTGGCCTCCGCTGCTGTGTCCCCCTTCAGCACACAATGTCTTCCAGCCGCCTTCTGGGGCCAAGAAGGGAAGAGACAGATGTCCTGGGGCAGGCTGGCTTCTCTGCTGCTGACGCTCCCCTTTCCTCCCCCCCCCCGTCTCTTCTTCCCACAAGATCAGTGGTGGGATTAAGCCAGTTTGCACCTCTTTACGAGAACCGGTTGTTAACTTTCTAAGCAGTTTGGAGAACCGGTTGTTGAAAGAAATCTTATTTTGTTTTTTTTCCACTTTACAGGGCTAATCCTGTAAGGAAGGCAGGAAGGAAACATTCTGCTGGTGTTTCTAGCCTAATCTTTATTGCCCTGCTTACAGAAACTGCCTCTCCATTAACCCTTATTACATTGTAACAGTTAAGGTGAAGCGCCCATTGATGTGAATGATATTGAGTTAGCCACGCCTACACGGTCACATGACCACCGAGCCACGCCTACCCAGCTGGTCATTGGGGCAGAGAACTGGTTGTTAAATTATTTGAATCCCACCGCTGCACAAGATCCCTTTTGCAGAAGGGGCTGATTTGAATGTCTCTTCGGACCTGACTGGACAGGAGAAACCTTGATCTTTTCATATTTAAGGCATCCAAAGAAGGTTAAAAAGGAGAAATGAATTTGATTGGATTGTATTATTTAGGGCCCTCAGTTTTCTTGCCACGTTGTGTAACTGTTTCTTGTTTTTAATGTTGCCACTAGATTGAGATATGAGCTAAATCAACACACACACAATACCACGGGTGGATCTGGGCCTGCCTTTCTGAGCAGCAAGTGGAGTCCACCTGCCAGTAGGCGGGGCCCAATCCAGAGGAGCGGGGCTGAGATCAGAGAGAAGCCCCCTCCCCGCAATGCAGGTCCTCCCAAGAGCTGCAGGGAGGGTGGCCAGCTGTGCCCCCTGCCAGCTCCAGGCACCCTGGATTGCTCAGCCAGACACTAATTGGCTCCTCCGGCCTCTCCATCGGGGTGGGGGGGGCTGGTTTCCACCCTGGGAGGAGCCCTCCCCAGCCCCAAGGCAGCCTATGTTCTCCACCATAGTTCAGAGAAATATGGGGAGCTTCCTAAGAAGCCAAACTGAGCTCTCATTCCAAAGTTTAACTGAGCAGTAATTTTTCCTTCTGTTTCTTTTAAATCTCCTGTCATTTGTCTTCAAGCTGGGGAAAATCTTTTCTTTGCTGCCTTTATTTCTGGTGCCCTTTAAGACACACACACACAGAGAGAGAGAGAGAGAGAGGGAGAGACAGAGACAGACAGACAGACAGACAGACAGACAGACAGACAGACAGACAGACACACACACACACACACACACACACACACACACACACACCGCATCCTAAACTCTCTCCAGAGGGCCCAGATGACCTCGGCTGGCATTTCCTCCATTTTCTCTGGTTCTTCAGGGTCCATTTTATGGCAGATCAATATGAAAGCTCTGAGATATCGGCCCTTCATTTGTGCTCCCTTTCCCGGCGATTCCTGACACGTGATTGACAGATATTGCCCCAGTCAGAACATTCTGGAGTCTGGACTCGTTTTGCCATTTTTACAATATCTCTGGGCAGACATGGCCATTTCCTCCAACTATCTCCCTCGCCCTTTAAATTCCTCCTCTGTGCTGGCTCCTGGCAGCTCAGATGCAATCAGATCAAACTGCAGGAGAGCTGCCTTAATCTAAGGTAGCCATTAGCAGCTCTGCTGACCGACCAACCCATTTTGTGGAAAGGCCCCTGTGAGCTGCACTTCCTGGGTTGCACAGAGTGGGTGAACTTAGGCTTTAAATGGAGTTGATGCTGGGGAAGGCAGGCCCTGGGCTGCCCCTCTTGTGATTCTGACCCACTTGACCGAGAGGCCGGATTGATGGAATTATTAGAGTGGATGGGCAGCGGCTGAACTGCCCACCCAGCACGACCGAAGGACCAACCGAGAGGGCCAGCTCAATGGCCGGAGATGACTTACCGAAGGCCGACCTCAGAACGGGGCACGCACCACCGTGTGTCACTTACAGCTCAAACCACTCAGCTGCGCTGGTAATGAGACGCAGCCCATTCTGGGCAGCCACCCTGCACGGGGGGGGGGGGTGTCCGTGTCCCCGGCTTGTATTCAGGCAGCCACACAACCGCAGCAGATCCTCCCAAGCAACACAAGGACAACCAGGCCAGGGTGGAAGCAGAACCTTTGCCCCCATGTCCGCCTCAGTAGCACCTTCACACCCACACACACACACACAACTAGAGGCGTGTGTGGCATTCTTCTCCTCCGGTGTGATTCTCCCACGGGACAAACGGGGCACCTGTGCGGGCATGCAGCCCGCTTGGCATCCAGGCTCCAAAGAAGAACATTGACACTCCAAACTGTCAGGGTATTTCTGCCTCCAGAACACTTTTATAGATCGAGAGCTCAAAAATGCCTCCCTTGGGAAAAAAAAGGCCCTTTTAAGTGGACCGTCCAGGGGAGGACGCTGAGGCTGCACCCAGCCTGAGGTTTCAGGCCACCTCAGGAGGCCTCAGGCAACACAACGGGGTCTTAATGCATCACAGCTCTCAATTGGGAAGATGCTGACAATCTGTTGCACACATACACACACACGTCCTCTGCGTCTACACAGCCACCTTCTCTTCCCCTCCCCCCTCCAAGCCTCCCCCTCACATTTAAATTCCCCGTTGGTCTGCAGAGGAGACCCATGAAAGCCGATGCCTCTGAATGAAAGGTGCTAATTTGAGAAGGTGCTTCTCCAGCTCAGATGCGAAGGCTTTGTGGACAGCAGGGCTTTCAAAAGACAGGAGGAAGATCTCTGGAGTCCCTTCCAACTCAAGAAGCCTGTAATTCTCTGGCTTGTAAAATTCCACTGAGTGACAGTGTTCACACAACCCCTCCAAAATACCCCAAATGGAAGCCCCGTCATGTTTAAGACCCTAGAACTAAGGAGAACTTTCCTAACAATCAACCAGTGGCACGGCTTGTCTCCAGAAGTTGTGGTTGCTCCCATCACTGGAGGCTTTTAAGAAGAGACTGGACAGCCATTGGTCTGGAATGCTATAGGGTGTCCTGCTTGGGCAAGGGGTTGGACTAGGAGACCTCCAAGGTCCCTTCTAAATGTTGCATTTGGGGAAGTCTTAGAAAAGTACCTCAGAGATCCTTGAAAATACCCTCATGCAATGGGTTTACAAAGATATGGAGAAGGCAGTAATTAGTGGAAGCCAGCATGGATTTCTTAAAAACAAGTCATGCTGGACCGATCTTGATAGTTTGACAGCGAGTGAATTAGTAAGCCAAGGGAATGCTCTGAACATCATCTATACACAGACTTGGATAAGGCACCCGATGCGGTGGAGTCCTTGGTGAGAAGCTGCCAGGGGTGGGTGGTCCTGCTGCAAGATGGCTTTGCAGGTGGTTGAACAGCTGTGTCAATGCATTGCAGTACATGGGGAGAGGCAGGCGGAGGGTCCCCCGGGGGCTTGGGCTTGGCCCTGGGGCTCTTCAACCTTTTAATCAATGACTGGGATGAGGGGATGGGAGGGGTTCCCGGGGGATTTTCAGATGACACAAGCTGGGTGTGCGGAGGGTGTCTGTGCAGTTGCTCGGAAGAGAAGCTCAAGGTTTGGCTTAGAGCATGCGGTTCAATGTCAAAAATAATTAATAAAGTTCTACGCTGGGCAGGAAACAGCGGCTGATGGGTGCGAGTCTGACGGCACCTGGCTCATCACTTCTTCTGGGGGGAGGATCTCGACATGCTCTGAACTTGGGGTGGATCTGTACTTGGGGGGAGGATGAAGCTGCAACCAGAGCCTATGCTAACCATGCCATGTCAAAATCACAGGAAGGGACAGCTGTGCTCTATGGCACACTGCGGACACTCTGCCCACTTCTGGATGCCATCACAATGGGGAAAACAGAGCTAAGAAGGAAAACGTAGGCTGCACAACTCCCCCCTCCCCTGTGGGCAGGTCAACTTTTTTTTTTTTTTTTTTTATTGCAAAAGTTTTACAATTACATTTTCACCCCCTTTTTCACCCCCCACCTCCCGCCCCAAACTTCCCATCCTCCCTAACCCTCCCTAACCCTCCCCCCCCCAGACTTCCCTATTACTTACTCATAACTAATGACACTAATATATAAGCCTGAACCCGTCCCTCCCCCTATAAAGTTTTTCCTCTTTATCCCTTTGCATTAAAATATTTCTAATACATTATTTTCAAATAAAAGCTATTTGATACTTTCTAGTTTGATATTTGTTCTGAACATATTCTATCCACCTTTTCCATTCCCATTCATAAGTCTCTTGTGAACAATCTTTTAAATACGCTGAAATCTTCGCCATCTCTGCAAAACTGGCCATCTTCACAGTCCATTCCTCGATAGTGGGCAAAGCTTCATTCTTCCAGTATTTACCTATCAACAGTCTTGCTGCCGTTATCATATACAATATCAATTTTGTTTCACCCAATGTAAAACCCTTAACTATACCCAATAAAAACAGTTGTGGAGAAAACTGAATTTTTTTCTTCAAAACATTCTGCATGACCCACCAAATTTTTATCCAAAAAGCCTTAACTTTCCTACAGGTCCACCAAACATGATAATACGTAGCATCCAAACATTCGCATCTCCAACATTTTGGCTGAACATTAGGGTACATACATGACAACTTTTTGGGATCTAAATGCCATCTATAAAACATTTTATAGAAATTTTCCCTCAGATTCTGCGACTGTGTAAATTTAACATTCTGAACCCAAATTTTTTCCCATGTTTCCAACATCACTGGTTCTTCAAAATTTTGTGCCCACTTAATCATACAATCTTTAACTAATTCGGTTTCTGAATCCCTTTCTAGCAAAACATTATAAAGCCTTTTAATATGCATTGGACCTTTCTCTTTTATATGTCTAACCAATTCTTCCTCATGCAACATAATACCAGTTTTTTGGTCCTCTTTCCATCTCAATTGTAATTGATTATATTGTAACCAAGTTAGATTAAGTCCTTCATCCAACAGTGTCTGTAATGTCTTCAGCTGCCATCTGCCCGCATCTGTAAAAAGAACCTCTTTGTATAAAAACCCCCCGAGTGACATTATATTTGTATTCCACAAAGTATGACCAAGATCCAGCCATAGCGGTATTTTGTAATCCCATTTGAGTCGGTGCTTCTTCCAAACTCTCATCAAGGAGTCTCTAAGTATATGGCTTTTAAATACTTTATCTACTTTGTCGTCATAAAATAAATAAGCATGCCATCCAAATTCGAGATCAAAACTTTCTGCGTTTAGTATTCCAGTCTTTTTACTTCCAAACCAATCACTTGTTAAAGTTAAAGCTGCAGCATCATAATATAACTGTAGGTTTGGAAGTTTAAGGCCTCCTCTTTCTGGAACATCTTGCATAATTTTCAGTTTCACTCTCGGCTTCTTCTCGTTCCAGACAAACTTATTCACACCAGACTGCCAAACTTTCAATTGTTTATCACTTTTAAGCACCGGAATCATTTGAAACAAAAACAGAAGTCTTGGCAAAATATTCATCTTAACTACTGCTATTCTTCCAAGTAAAGACAGTTGCAGCTTTTTCCAGGTCTCCATATCTTTCTGGACCTCTCGCCACAACACCTCATAATTATTTTGAAACAATTTCAAATTTGATTCTGCAACCTGAACTCCAAGATATTTTACCTTAGGTACAATTTCAAAACCTGCCCTCCTTTCAAGCTCATATTTACGATCTTGTGTCATATTTTTAACTATCATTTTGGTCTTTTTTGAATTCAGTCTAAAACCTGAAACTCTACCATAGTCTTGTATAATGTCATTCATCAAGATTATTGATTCCATTGGTTGTGATAGGGTAACCACCAGATCATCTGCAAATGCCTTTATTCTGTAATCCTCTTGCCTTATCATTATGCCTTTCAAAATTTTAGAATCCCGTATTGTGTTTAACAAGACTTCCAATGTTAAAATAAATAAAAGTGGGGACAACGGACATCCCTGTCTTGTTCCTTTTTCAATTTTAAACTCTGTCGTCAAACTTCCATTAATAATAATCTGTGCCTTTTGCTCTTGATAAATTGCTGAGATTGCCTGTATAAATTGGTCCCCAAAGTCCATCTTTTTTAAAGTCTTTAATAGAAAATTCCAATCCACTCTATCAAAGGCCTTCTCTGCGTCCAAAAAAGCCAGCACTGCAGGAATCTGTTTATTCTTATCAAGATATTCCAATAAGTCTATTACTTGCCTTACATTGTCCTTCATATATCTGCCTTCAATAAATCCCGCTTGATCCTCATGAATCACCTTTTGAATTACTGGCATCAATCTGTTGGCTAATACCTTCGCATAAATTTTATAGTCTGTATTCAAAAGAGATATTGGTCTATAATTCTCTGGTTTTTTAGGACCAACTTGTTCTTTTGGTATCAAAGATATATAAGCAGTTGTCCAAGATGGGGGTATTTTACCCCCTTGTTGAATGTTACAAAATAAGTCTCTAAGTTGTCCCACCATTTCAGCTTGCAAAGTTTTATAATACACTGCAGTCAGACCATCCGTGCCAGGAGCTTTGGCTGTTTTTAACTGTTTAATTGCTGCTGTTATCTCCTCCTCTGTTATGGGATAATTCATTCTTTCCTTTTGTTGATCAGTAATTTTTGTAATTCTCTTATCATTTAAATATTTTTCTATAAGTCCATTCTGCACCTCTTCTTTAGCATATAATTTAGTATAATAATCCACAAAAGCTTCTTTAATTAATTTTTGTTGAAAGATTTCTTTCCCGCCAATATCAATACTATCAATAGTCCGTATACTTTGTTTTTTCCTCAATGTGTAAGCCAACCATCTGCCCGGTTTGTTAGCGTTGCAAAATGTATTATGCTTCGCATATTGTAGGCTTGTTGCAACTTGTTCCGCCATAAGCATTTGAAATTGGTCTTTCAAAAGTTTTATAGCACCTCGAATTCTTTCATCTGTTGGGTTTTTAATAAGTAGCTGTTCTTTATTCTTTATTTCCATTTCCAACTCGATTCTTTTCTTTTGTCGGAACTGTCTGTGTTTAGAGTTCATATAGATAAGTACCCCTCTCATATAAGCTTTACTTGCATCCCAAACAATTTCAATTGGAGTACCTTTATTCAAATTTATTTCAAAAAATTCTTTCAAATGCTTTTTAAGTTCTATTATATTTTTTTCATATCTAAACAAGTTCTCATTTAATCTCCAAGAGCGTCTCTCAACCTTATCCATCTCAATTTCTATCCATACAGGGCTATGGTCAGTCAAGGTTCTTGGAAAAATCTTTGTTCTTTTGGTCTTAACAAGTAGATCATTTGACAACAGGATAAAGTCAATCCTAGAAAAAGATCTATGTCTATCAGAAAAAAAAGTGTAATCCAATACATTTGAATTATGTATTCTCCAAACATCTTTTAATTCCATATCTTCTTTCATATCAAAAAAAGTCTGTGGTAGTCTAATTCTAGACTTTGCCAAGCTCTTTTTATCTAATTTAGAATCAATTACTCCATTCCAGTCTCCCATAATTAAAATAGATCTATAGTCCCATTGCAATATTTTAGTATGTAATATCTTATAAAAATAATCCTGTTGTTGGTTGGGAGCATAAATTCCAATCAAAAGAATTGGTCCATTTGCTGTAAGCAATTCAATTGCTACAAACCTACCATCTTGATCTGCTTCTATAACTTTCGCTATTAATTTTTTATTTACATAAATAACCACACCATTCTTTTTCTGCGAAGTCGAAGATATAAAATGTACTCCTAATTTTGAGTTTATCAAATATTTTTGATCTTGAGTAGTTATATGCGTTTCTTGTAAACATATTATATCATTATTAAATTGTTTCAAATATGTAAATATTTTCTTCCTTTTCTGTGCTGAATTCAACCCATTGACATTCCAAGATAGACACTTAAAGGTCATCGGCCTCTTTCTGGAGCGCGGAGCAATATCTTTGAAGTTCCTCCGAAAGCTTCGATCTCGCTCCTCCCATAGCGCCACTCTCTTGTACGGTACTCTTAACTGCCTTCTTGTCTTGTCTTTCCTGTTGTTGTTG
Organism: Pituophis catenifer annectens; assembly: GCF_029215685.1. Taxonomy (NCBI): domain Eukaryota; kingdom Metazoa; phylum Chordata; class Lepidosauria; order Squamata; family Colubridae; genus Pituophis; species Pituophis catenifer. The sequence continues at coordinate 90,166,319 of NW_027256887.1, forward strand.
TTGCTGTTGTTTAAATAGCTTAGATTGAGCTCTAGTTATACGTTGATCTTTCACTTCAGCCAACTGAATCAAATCCAAAATTGGAGAAGAATCCAGCAAGGGCTCACTCAAAAAACCTCCTTCTGCACCTTGCACTGTTTCTAATTCCTGCTTAGACTGTTCTTCCAATTGCCTCTCTTCACTCTCCTTAATCTCCAAAACTGTAGATGTACGTGGAGATGGAGTTCTTTCCTTAAGTATAGTACTATAAAAATGTTGTGCCTTCTCCACGGTATTCAACCGATATCCTTCTCCCTTGTATCTAAAAATTATCCCAGCTGGTGCATCCCACCGGAAGGGTATCTGTAAATTTTTCAATTCCTTAACAAGAAAACCAAATTCTTTTCTAGCTTTCAGCATTTTAGGAGGTAATTCTTTAAAAATTTCAAGTCGTGAACCCCCCACTTGTACAGAAGTATGAAAAGATTTTTGCAGGATATGATTTCTAATTTCTCTATCAGTGAAATATATCACCACATCTCTAGGCAGTTGTCTTTGTCTGGCCACCCAAGAGTTGACTCTGTAAATTTTATCTATTTTGTGAAATACCAAATCAGGACTAGCTTGTAAAATCTTAGCCAAGGCTTCAGAGCAAACTTGTCTCAAGTCCTGTCTCTCCTCCTCTCGAATTCCCCGAAGCCGTATAGCAAATTCCATCGCCCGGAATTGTATCATAACAATCTCATCTTCAATTCTCTGCATTTTATTGTCAACTTCATCAATTTTATAATCATTGTCTTTCATCTTGACATTAACTTCTGATTTAAATTCTTCAACTTTAAAATCAACTTTCCCAATAAATTCTACCAGGCCAGACGCCACTTCTGATATTTTTTTGGTCACCTTTTTTTGATTCTGATTCACCATGTCTTTAACTTCATTAATTTCCTGCATAAATTCCTGATGTGATTTTTGAAGTTTATCATCTATCTCCTGTTGGGATTTTTGAAATTTGTCATCCAAAGTTTTAGAAATAAATTCTTTTAAATCTCCCACATCAAATTCTTTTTTCTGAGTTTGTAACTGTTGAGCAGGGGGAGGTTGCTTTTCATGTTTGTGTGTGGGGGATCCCCCCCCTGACGCCTTCCCTTCCTGCTTCTTTGAAGCCATCCTGGCTCGTGATCTAGTTTTTCTGAAAAGGGAGGTTCCTTTTCCTTTCCCTCCTGCACAAAAACTTCTAAAAAAATCCCCCAGATTTAATCAAATAAAGACTGGAATAAAGCAAAGTCCAGTATTAAAAAGGGAGAAATTATTGTTTCTCTTTTAACAAGCAGGGCAACTTTGTAACAACTTGGAAACTTTGTAACAAAACAAGATAACTTCACCAATCCACATTCACTGGCTCGTTAACTCTGAGGCTAGGCGCCATATTTTTTTCTTTTCAAAGCACTTTCACTCACTCGCATTTCTCAAATTGAAAGTCAATAAAGTGCTGATACTTGCGTTTCCAAATTTCAGGATTCAGGTAGTTTCGCTGTTTATTAAAGCCGGTTCTTTCGCTTTAAGTTTCCTGCAGCCGGCTTGTTCTGCAAAAGCAGAATCGTCCCACGTCGCCCGGAGTTTCAGCAGGCTGGAAGGGAGCCACGCCTGTTCTCTCCCCAGAAACTTCCCTGGGGGGTCACAGGGGCTCAACCAGTGCCCTGCGATCTCTCTTCTTCAATCCTTTAGGATCTAGAAGTTTTCGAGCCGCTTCTTCGTTTCGAAGCGGCTCTACAGGCGGCGGGGCTGGCGGAGCTTCAAAGAGCGCCGCCGACGCCGAAGACAAGGAAACCGGAAGCCGGCAGGTCAACTTTTTGCTGAATCCCATCAGACCCACGGTGACCCTCCCTGCCCAGACAAGCCACCCCCCATGCCTTCCAAGGCCCAGCCTGGAAGCCCCCCCCCCGCCCAGCTGCTGGAGCAGAGATGGAGGGCAGCCGAGGAAAGACCAGCAGAGAACCCCCAGCCTTCTGAGCCCTGGTGGCGCAGTGGTTAGAGTGCAGTATTGCAGGCTAACTCTGTTCACTGCCAGCAGTTCGATCCTCACCAGGCTCAAGGTTGACTCAGCCTTCCATCCTTCCGAGGTCAGTAAAATGAGGACCCAGATTATGGGGGCAATATATGCTGACTCTGTAAACCCCTTAGAGAGGGCTGGAAAGCCCTGTGAAGCGATATATAAGTGTTATTGCTATTGCTTCACTCCTGCTCAACTGATGGCCTCCACGCTCCACCCTTCCCAGTCGGCTCCCTCCTGGAAGCCCCCATAACGGAAAGGACCCCAGCTATGTTGATAAGGGGCCACCCAGTCCTTCAGCTCCCCAGGAATTCCTGCCTTGTCTTCTCTCAGCCTTGAGCTCCTTCCTTCAGCGTTTTCCAGGGCAGCCACAATGCAAGGGGGCGCTGATGAATTTGAAAGGATGCAGAGGAGAGAAATAAGATGGGGAGGGGGGATTAAATCTTGTGAAAATCCGAAAGAAGAGAAAACTGAGTGGAGACAGAAGTCTGTTCCCAAGAGGAGAAGAAGTGGCTTTATCCGCAGGCTCCCAAGATAAGACAAGTAGCAACGGGTGGAAGCTCAACAGAGAGAGCGCAAAATTTGCAACCAGGAGGCATATCCTGCCAATGGGAAGCTTGAGGCAGTGGAGCAACCTGCTTCCTGGGGGGAAGCGGGGAACGCTGCACCACTGGAGGTTTTAAAGAGAAGGTCGACAGCCATCTGCATAGGATGGCATGAGGAGAGGGTAGTAGTGTCCTGGTAAAGGCGGAGACTGGGAGTTCTAGTCCCACTTTAGGTATAAGTATGAAGCCAGCTGGGTGATATTGGGCCAGTCCCTCTCGCTCAGCCTAGGGAGAAGAAGAAAAGGACAGAACACTTCCAAAATCTTGCCAAGAAAACTGCAGGGACTAGTTCATGAACTGCCCAGCAGCCAATACTGACTCAAAGGCACGTACACAAGAAAAGAGGAGGAGCCCAGTCCTGGACAGAGGGTTGGACTAGAAGATCTCCAAGGTCCCCTTCCAACCTCCTATTCTATTATCGCTGCCTAGTGGGTGGGTTAAGCGTGCCGTGTGAACCCTGCCGCAGAACCTGGCCGAGCTCTGGAGAGGAATGAGGACCCGGGAGAGCAGGCCAACGGGACGGAACGAGCAAAGCCGCCAATCCACTAAATCAGCTAAATATAGTGACTCGAAGCCCCCTCCGAGCATTAATGAAAGCCTTGAATTAGAGGCACATTTGAGTCTTTGATGTACGGTATAATTTGAGAGTCTCGCTCACTGACGTCGCCCACTTCAGCGGCCGCCGCCTTTCTCCTGCCTTCCAGGCTTTCCCGGGCCACGTGCCTGCCGCGGGGAGGGGAGGGGCGGGGGAAAAGAGGGCGTCGGCTGTCCCCGCCCCTTTCTCCTGCCCGCCAATTGGAAGGGTTTGCCGCGGGGGCGGGGGCGGGGCAACTGGCCGAAGAGGCTCCGCGGCCAAGGCTGGGCAGGTTTCGGAAGCTGAGGACCCAGCGGGTCGGAGACCGCGAGGAAAGGCCGCCGGCCGGCGCTGCCGGGAAGCCGAAGCCGCCGCCCCGACCGGACGCGCCGGAGGAGACTCGAGCGGCCCGAGGGCTGAAGCCGAGACGCCGCCTTCGCCCCGCCGCTCGCCTCGGCCAGCTGCTTCTACCCGACGCACCTTGGCAGCCGGCAGGAGCGCTTTCCCTCTTCTGGGGCGGGCCACGCATTCCTGGCCTGGGCAAAGGGGGGGGGCAGAGGGGCGCCCAGCGAAGGTCCCGGAACCGGGCCGATCAATGGAGTTGGAAGTGCTTCCCAGCGAAACGGGGGAGAAAGGAGGAGCTGGGCTCTTCTGGGCTCCGGGCTTCAGGGCGGAATTCCGAGCGGTCGGTCAGTCGGTCGGCTTCCAAGGGCAAGAGGGAAGGTCGGGCATTTGGAATCGGCGCCTGGGCTCTGGGCGGCTTTAGCCTAGAGAAAAGACCCCCGGGCGGAGGACGGGACCGACAGCCCTCTTCAAAGAGCCCACCGCCGCCTCCCAGCAACTCTTGAGGCGGCTATTGCAACGCCCGCTCCCCAGGGCTGCCTAAAAGTGGCCGCTGGTGCCAAATGCAGGTGGGCTCAGGTAGAGGCCGAGGTTCTTGGGTGTCCTCCTTGAGCACAGGTGGGAGGCGGCTGCGCTATCTTGGGTGAAATGCCGGGTGCATAAAGTCCATGTCCCAGAAAGCAATAATTCTCCTCTACTCTGACCAGACCCCATTTGGAGTCCTGAGTCCATTTCTGGACATCTTCAATCCAGTCACAAATTGAAGCAACTTCAGAGGAGGGATGATGATGATGATGATGATGATGATGATGATGATGATGATGATGATGGAGGAGAAGGTTCAGGCAAGACTTTGTGAGGAACTTGTGAGCTGGTGGAACAATCTGCCCCGTTAAGCTGCTCCCCCCTCGAAGGAGGAAGCTGATGGCCATTGCTCAAAGTGCTTCACCCAAGAAGAGCTCCAACTGGATGACCTCTGAGGTCACTCCGAACTCTCTTGCCATGCTCACTGCCAATAGGAAGAGGCTATGTGGCAGCCCCTCCCATAGCCCAGGTCCTCATTCCCCGGGGTAACCCCCGGCTACCTCAGCTCAAAGGCTTATGTCGGACTCCTGGTTTCATGATCTGTGCTGGAACGTCACCTGGGTTTCTAGGAGGGAGGGGCTGCTTTCCAGAGGGCAAAGAGACAGCAGGAGGATAAGCCCAGAGGATATCTGGAGGTATGTGGATAGTTGCTTTAGTCTGGCAAGATGCTGTCTGTAGGTGAACAGCAAAGGAAACGACAAAGTGTCATTCTTGGTTCTTGGGCCACAACAGGATGCTGAGTGCCACCCACATTCCTTCATCTGGAGGTGGGAGGGAAGCAGGGAAGGGCGGGAGGGACCTGTATCTTCCTCCCTGACTGCAGAGGGAAAGGAGCTTCTCTGCTGGGTTGCTTGAGTGCAGGCTCCCCCAGCAGTTGGCCCGAGAGCGGCCGGGGTGGGGTGGGGGTGGGGGCTTCAACATCTGAGCCTCTGCTGTGTAGGAGAATGGGCAACGCTGCCTCCCCCCCCCCCCCCCAGCCTTAGTTCTGGGAAGACCTCTGAAGGGCTAAGAATAAAGGGCCAATATTCCCCAGCTGGCTTCCGGTTCTCTGTAGTGACTCCCAGCCACATCACGTCTTTGGGCCCAATTTCTGGGAATCCTGGCCCCATGCCCAGAACTGGAGGCAGGCAGGGAAGTGCCAAGAAGGCTAAAATGCTTGGATGGATTTTAAAGCTTCTCATTCAAACTCCAAATGTCAGGACTGCATCATCGGAGTGAGCTGCCTTTGCACTTGGCGTGAAGGTTGGTTGGTTGGCTGCCAAGCGATGCTGGTATGAGCAGCTGGAGAACTCTACCTAAGTGCAAGCAGGACAGCGGCGGAACTGGTGCTCTCACCTTCTCAGGGGCAGCTCTGAGCAAGTGGCCAGCAGGGTTAAAGTAGACTTCATGGGGTGCAAAACGGCTCCCCCTGAGCCCAACTTTGGGGCAGTGACTGATGGTTGGTCTGTCTCTGCTTGATTGCAAAGATGGCTTTTGTTGCTCTTCCTTGGGTTGGGTCCCAGCCTGTGGATTGGGGGGGTCCCCATTCTCTTCCACAATAACCTCTGTCTGCCGGCAGTCCAGTGAAGGGGTGCCCCTTCCGTGCCAGAGGCTCTGGGGTCTGGGCTAATTGGCAGAGGCAGGGCCAGCTGCTTTGGCAAAATCTGTGTGTGGGGGGGTAAACTGCAAGGAGGAGAGGATTACAGTTTCCCCAAAGGTTGCAATGAACAGTTGAAATTGCAGCCTCTGAAGAGCTCTGTTGATTCTTTTGAAAATCTTCCAGACACATTTCATGGTGGAAAAAAATAAAAGTTAAGCATCACTGTGACAGATATAAACTTAATAATTGTTTCTCTTACTCTCCCTGCACTAAATTCCAAGGGCTCCATGGGGGATTCGGAGGGAGTCGGGCCTGCAAATGCCAGCCAGGAAAGTCACATGCTGGCCCCACGTCCCACTCCCCCCCCCCAAGTCAGAATATCTCCGGGCAAGAAGTGGACATGAAAGGGAGGCTGACAGGATCTGTTTTGTTAGCAAACGGTCGCTCAGGGGCTGCTGCGATTGAGTGCAGGGGGGAGGTGTCTCTTTGTCACAGCCGCTTTCCACTCAGATTGAGGCCTCCAGTGCAGGCCCTCCGTGACTGCGGAGTTCCTCCAGAAGGGGCTTCCTTTGCCTCTCCTCCCACTCCGCCCATCTCGCTCTGGGACTCCCAGACCCATAGGGCTGAGTTTGGAAGCCAGAGAGAGCCCAGAATCACTTCCCCCCTCCCCTATGGGGCAGGAGAAGGAGGAGGATCTTGAAGGAATGAAGTTCTCCTTTGGAGAAGCTTCCCCAGGTCCAAAGTGGTGGCCGATGGAAAAAGGGGAAGCTCAGATGCAGGGAAGAGGGTGGTCAGGTGACTGGGCCCTGGAGGGCAGGGGGCCTTTGCAGCCCTCACCCAGCCATGGAGGAGGAGAGCCTGGGGGGACCCTGGCAGGGATGGGGCTTGAAGAAAAAGCAGGAAGTGGGTCTCGAGGAAGCAAGGCCAGGAGCCCCCAGTGGGTGGGAGAGGAGAGGCTTCGTTCCCCCACCCCTCAAAGGCCCAAGAAGGGCAGGGCAATAGGCAGCTGTGGCCCCAACTGGGAAGAGGGAAATTGAGAAGGGGGAAGATCCCCTGGGGACCCCTAGGTGGGTCCAGATCCTGCCCCAAATTGTCTTGGAAGGGCCAGGCTGCCTTCAGGGAGAAGCTGGAGCTTCTTGGGAGCCAGTTGGGAGGGAGGGAGGGAGTCACCGTCCCCACCAGAGATGCCAGGTAGGGGCTGCCCTTTGGAGAGCCTGGGGGAGTGTAGAAGCCACAAGATGGGAAGCAGAAATAGGCAGCGGTGGGGCTGGGGTTGGAGAGTGCATCGCTCTTCACTTAAGAAGTCCTGTTTCATTTTGTATCAACCCCCTTTTTAAAACATGTGAAATGTGGCTTTTGTAATAAAGCTTCCTACAAGAGAGATGTCCTGCCTGAATTTTCATGAAAACCCCGAGCTGCCGCAGCAGCCCCCGGCCCAGCAAGCAGCGGGAAAAGGCTGAGCCGCTCTGGCTGAGGGCGATGTGCACTGGCTGGCTGGCTGGCTGGCTGGCTGGCAGTGCGGCCGGCTGTCCTTGGGCTGGGTTCACGCAGCACATGGAGCCCTTAACCCAGAAGAGCCAGGCACAAGGGCTGGGTTGCGTAACAGCACAATGTGACAGCCAGGGTCACAAAACACACAGAGGGAAGGAAGGGCTGGGTTCCCACAACACACTCCACACAAACTGCCCCCTTTCAGCTGCACAGACGGGTTATGTACAGCAGCTGATTATGGGGATGGATGAGGCTGAGGACGATGGGATTGGTGTGCATGTAGCTGTGCAATGACATTTATGCACCTGTGTGTACACACACACACACACTTCTGGCCTACAAATCTGCTTGCTGGCTTCTCCTTTTAACTGAAGTGGCTGGTGAGCGGCCGGCACTATTGATGGATTAATTGATCGATGGATTAATTAAAATCTTCTATATGCTTCCAAGCAGACCTCCCATGCTTGGTTGTGAAAATACCAGCTGGGAGTGAGATGGGATGGGGGGCTCCTCCTGAGGGTCTCTGTTCCCCAGGGGGAAATGGGCTGCCCCTCCCTATAGCCAGGTGAGGCTTCCATCCATATTGGGGTTGGCGATTCTTCCGGGTTGGGTGTGTGTGTCACAATTTCTTGGGATTGGCCCCTCTCTGATGGGCATCACAACTTGTGTAAACCCCCCTCCCAGCTGATGGGAGTCTTGGGGGTTGTGGGGCGGGGGGGGGGGGAAGGACAGGCTGAAGGCAGCTTCTCTGGGGCAGGCAGGAGAAGGGCATCGTCTGTTGGCAGGCAGGAAAAGGGGGCTTGGAGGGAAAGAGCTGTCCCCCTCCTGCCATGGGGGTGTCCATACATCACCTTTACTCCATGGGTGAGAGAACTCCAGTGGTTGCAGTCACAGAATACACTATGCCTACGTGTGTGTGTGTGTGTGTGTGTGTACGCGCCTCAGAGCCAGCCATTTGGGTTAGTGTATAACACATTTATAATTTAGCCAGCACTGTGCAGAAAAATGGGTCAGCTCCACAACAAGCCTTCTTCTGCCGGGTGTTGTTTCTGGAGAGCCCTCCCTGCCAGCTGCTGGAGTCTCGGGGAGGCCCCCACCCATGGGTCCTGCGTGGCTCCTCTCGAGTGGGGAGGAGGCCTTGGCTCCCCTGCAGCAGGGCCAGGCTGCCTTTCCCCCATTGTTTCTCCCTTGGTGAAGTGGGAGGGTGCATGTGTAGTGGGAGGGAGTGGGGACCAGAATGTGCAGCTTTGCGGTGCATCTTAACTGGAGCTTCCTGGGCGCTTTTTCACTTGGAAATGCCCGGGAGAGGAAACTGATCCTGAGAGAAACGCTGCTTGGATGCCATGCAGATCTCTGCAGAGTGCCTGGGCACCCAAGGTGAATGTCTTGCACCTCCTGTCCATCTTGAGGGCCCAGCTCCCTGCAGTGCACCCCTTCCCTCCCAGAAGCCCCTGAGGCAGCTCCCAGCCCGGCCCGGCCCCTGTGGCTGCCTTTGTCCTGTGGGACTCTGCCTGCCTCCTCCAGCAAAATTTCCCCCCTTCCTTTCTGCTGCTGGTACCACCCCCACCCCCGTCTGCCTCATGTGGCCTTTGGCTTCCCAGCACCTGGGACACCCGAGCCTACCCCTCCCTTCGCCCCATGAAGCAGGACGGGGCCCCAGAAAGGATGTTCCTGCTGCACAGCTGTGGGGCTCCAGCTTCCCTGTCCAGTGCAAGCTCCGGCTGGCAACCTTCCCGCAGACTGTTGGGGGTGCAGAGCCCTCACCCAGCAAGGTAGGACCTCTGCATGACACAAAGCTCTGAAGGGCAGGCAGAACTGGCCCAGGGAAATCCCTTCCAGGGAGCCCCTTTCGGGCTCTTCCTTCCTTGTGGTGCCTGCCACAAGGCACTCTGTCCTCTTTTGGATGGGGGGGGGCACAGAGTGACAGAGAAGGGGCTCCCTCCAGTGGGGGAGAGGAGAGGCTGAGCCCTTCTCTCCCTCCTCTAAAGGATCTATGTCAGGGCCGGGGGGGGGGGGTGTCTGCTGATTCAAGATGTTCACCTGCACCAGAGGCTCAGAAGAAGAACAGTTGAAACCCTGCAAGATGGTGTGTGTGTGTGTGTGTGTGTGTGTGTGTGTGTGTGTTTGATCTGGCTTGATCCCAATTCCAAATTTGTGGCTGGGATGTTGTCCCCCTCCCCCCCACCATGGCACTATTGAATACGTCCCTGTGCTAAAGCAGCTGGGCAGTCAAGGGCATGAGGGGCCGTTCCAGCCTCAGTTAGGTGGGTGCCAGCTTCAGCTCCTGACAGCCACAACTCACATCCTCTCCACCTCCATTAAACTCTGCTGGGGGGGTGTTGGAAATGAATTCCACCAACGAGCATGGGTCGATGAAAACAGACTTTATTAAAAGAAAATAATAAAAACTATTTTGCAAAATAGGGTGGGTATATCCCAGCAGATCTCAACAGAGCAGTTTTAGCCAGGAAGCCACACCTAAAATCTCAAAAGCATGACATTTTCTAGTTCCCTATCCCAACGGCCCATTTCCCTGGACTTATTGGACAGGCCCTCCGGGGTTTCAGCTAATCCAAGATGCCTCAAAGGAATCCATTATCTCTCTCTTTGTTTTCTCAGATTACTTTCTCTTCAGCACCTCCCGTACCACTCCGTACCTGTCCATTACACATCTACTTAGCATCTCTCAGTTTTAAGGAATGTCTCCGTGCACCCTCAGCAGGCCCCTCTCCTATGCCAAAGAACAGGATCATGCCCACATGTCCTTCTCCAAGCATCTGCACCGTAGACATGGAAGAAAAGATCCACAAAGCATATCCTCTACCTACATTGTAAAACTCAGTCATATTTAGATCTTAATGCAGGAAGGATACAATACTACTACTCCCTTCGTTTCTATTTTATTTTTGAATTCCCTTATATCCTACAGGTGGGAGGACTGGCAACTCCCAACTGGTATGGCTGGCCACATCTGGACTGTTGAAAGGGGCAGCAGCAGCTTCTGCAGTGTTGCACTGGCGCAGTGGAGGCTCCCATACCAAAGGCATGAGACTTATATACCACTTCCCAGTGCTTGGCAGCCCTCTTAAGTGGTTTACAGATATCATAATTGCCCTCAACCATCTGGCTCCTCATTTGAGCAACCTCGGATGGACGGAAGGCTGAGTCAACCTGGACCCGGTCAGGATCGAACTCCAGACTGTGGGCTGTGCCACCAGGGCTCTACCAGCATGTTCCCAGCCCAGGCCAAGTGGCATCTTACCTCTGAAGGCCAAGGGCTCAGCACCCAGGTACACCCAGGACCATCACTCTCGACCTGGAGGAGTGCTTGGAGGCCCCCCTCTGTCCCAGGTGAGGTGAGGGGCCTCCAAGGCTTGCTTGCCACATCTCCTGGGGTCACCAAACCCCTTCAGAGGGGTTAAGAGGGACATTTAGCCTGCCTACTATACTGGCCTCCTTTCATGGCTGCTTCCACTAAGCCTGTGAAATAATCTTGACTCTATGTCTGTTTATCCGCTGGGGAGTCTGTGCTGCTCTAACATTGAGAATCAGAAAGGAGGAAGCTGAAACTTCCTGCAAAAGGCACCGATCCACTCATACCTGAAGGTTGGGGGGTGGGCTTGGAAAGCAATGCTCTCCCCCATCTACGGGGCCTTGTGCTGGATGGCCCTGCTCATGTAGGAGGCCTGGGGCTGCATCATCTTCTCCTGGCTCCTCCAGATCCCTCCCTCCCTCCCACTCCACCCCCCACGCCCTGCCAGCCAGGCCCCCGCCCCTCCTTGCCACTGCCAAGGTGTTGTGGAGGGGGGTGACAATCAATCAGCAGGAGGGGCTTCCAGAGCCTTGGCAGAGTCCCCCGCCATATGTCTCCTGGAGCTGCAACGGCTGCTTCAGGGGCTGCGGCATTTGTGGCTGGCTCTGAGGGAGGGGCCGGGGGGGGGAGCTGGTAGCTTCCTTGCACTGCAGGGGTCGGCTAGATATGGTGAATCCGGGGAAGGGGCAGGAGGAGAGGGTGGCCCTACGGCCCTTCTGGGAACCTTTCTGGGGGACTGAGCCCTCGCCCTTTTATTTGGATCTGGGTGTGTGTGCTGGGGGGGGGTTCTGTTCTTCTCTCCATGCAGGAGTATCTCCAGCTGCTTCGGCCAGCTGTGGAGAAGCCCATCTGGTTTGCCAGAGGTTGCAGCACATCTGGGACAAACCCATCAGCCTCCCTCCTCCCTCAGCTGCTGGGGGGGTGCAAATTACCCAGCCCCTCTCTTGCAGAGGCCCTTGGCCACTTCTGCCTGGTTCCTTCTACAGCTGGGAAGGCACCTGGCATTGCCCGCTTGCTCTGGTCCTTATTAGTATTTGGGATGTGCCAATCTGGCACTGCACAGGAGGGGGACAGGAATCGGATACCACTGGCTGTGTGACCAGGGTGTGGGGATTTGCAGGTTGCTGCTACTGTTCTTCTCTGTGTTTCTTATTTCGGCAGCCCCATTATGCCTTTCCCACAGCTCCCTTGGCCTTCCTATTAGCAGAAGTGGTTTTCCCTCCCTCTCTCCCACAGGTCTGCATGCCCATTAGCCTGACGGTCCCCCACAAGGGTGAGGCAGAAGGGACCCCCCATGCACCCCCATGTGCTCCTTTTCCCATAGAAGCTGTCGGGGGTTCTTTCTGAAGCCGGTTCTGGTGCACTTGCGAAAGGCCGCTTGCCCTGGGTCCAGGTACAGTCTGGCTGACGGCCACAAGCTCCTCCCACATTGTCTGGAGCTCCTCCTCCCCACCCACAGCTGTTAGGAGAGCCATTTCTGGACCCAGGTTCAGCCCACTTTCAGAAGAGCACGACATCCCCATTGGGAGACAGCCTCACAGCATGTGGGCACGGGCTCTCTTCATTGGAGAACTGGGAAAGTGACCGAGGCCTCTGTTCCCAGTGACCCCTCGTGCCCAGTGAGTGATCCCACCCTCTGCAAGAGAAGGGCAATGTGGAGCTGCCCTCTTGCCTGCAGGCGACCCCTGGAGCTTCCCCCCCTCATCCTTTCCCCTAAGGGGATCTGCAGCAGGAAGGGCAGCACAGGGGCAGAGCAGGGCTCTGTTGCTTTGGCCAGCCTGCTTTTGTGCCAGCTGTGGGGCTGCTGGGCTGCCCTTGGGGGTGTTAGCCGGGCAGTACCTTTGGGCCAGAGGTCGAGGCAAGGGATCATCCGCCCCTCCACCCATGCCCCCCCTGCCAGAAGGGCCTCAATGGGTTTCTGAGCTCTTTCCTGGGGCTTCTGCTGAAGCTCTCAGTGGGGAGACAGCTCTGCCAATGCTCCCCCCACCCCTGGTCTTCAGGGGGGGCGGGTGTCTTTGTGTTCTTTCAGAGAGAGCCCTCCCAGACCTGGAACTTCGCAGGAGGGATGGTCTCACTGGCTGCGATGACAACCACACCTTCCCCCCTCCCCAAGAGCTGAGGGCTCTTCTTCACCAGCCAATCATGTGTCCCCAGAAGGGCCTGCCTCCAAGGATGTCTCCCCTCCCCACGCCTTGGTCCTCCTAGGGATGGTAGGGGCGGGTGGCAGCCCAGAGCAGCAAACCCAACTCTGCCTGCCACCCTTCGCCCATCCACTCCTGGGATGGGAGGGCAACACCCAGCTGCTCCTGGCAGTGGGACAGCAGCCACCTGGGGTGAGGGGGGTTGCAGGACTTAGTTCAGTCCTTGGCTGCCTCCCGCTTCCACCACCGGGCTGGATCCTTTGACAGTGCCAAGGACACTCAGGGAGTGTGTGTGGGGGTCTGCTTTCTGATCACTCCCCCCCCCCCACTCAGCTCGGTTTCCAGGTAAGAAATAGTAAGATAGAAAAGCCAAAATGCCAAACAATTGAGCGCCCCCCCCACTTTGCTCTCCTTGTTTCCAGGACACCCACACGCTACTCCATAAATCGCCTTTTGAACTTTCTTTTTTTCTTAGCATGTTTTGATTGTGAACTATATAACAAGCAACAGCAACAATAAAATGCATCAGTGATTTTACAGGAGGGGAAAACACAGACAGGGATTCAAACAACCAGAAGAAGAAGAAGAAGAAAGAAAGAAACCGTTAAAAAAGGAAAGATGAGATCCATGTAGTATCGATGTAAGATTAATTCAAGCCAGGAAGACATTGTTAAAGCTGTCCGGACGTCTCGCTCCCTCTTCCCAGTCTCTGGAGGGCCTTTCAGCTTTTGCTTTGGAGAATTTCCTCCATCCGAGGTCAATTTTCACCCGTGTGTCTTGGGATTTGGCCTCCTGCATTCTCCCCAGAGGACTGACCACTTGGAGACAAGCCCTTCTCGGTGCTCTTGAGCAGGGCTCTCCATCTTGGCAACTTTAAGACTTGTGGACTTCAACTCCCAGAATTCCCCAGCCAGCTATTCTGGGGAATTCTGGGAGTTGAAGTCTTAAAGTTGCCAAGTTTGGAGAGCCCTGCTCTGAAGTGCCCCCTTCATTCTTTTTTTTTTTTATTGCAAAAGTTTTACAATTAGATTTTCACCCCTTTTTTCACCCCCCCCACCTCCCTCCCCAAACCCTCCCTAACCCTCCCTAACCCTCCCCCCCCAGACTTCCCTATTATATACTCATAACTAATAACACTAATAAACAAGCTTAAACCCATCCCTCCCCCTGTATAATTTTTCCTCTTTATCTCTTTACATTAAAATATTTCTAATACATTAAAATATTTCTAATACATTATTTTCAAATAAAAGCTATTTGATACTTTCTAGTTTGGTATTTGTTCTGAACATATTCTATCCACCTTTTCCATTCCCATTCATAAGTCTCTTGTGAACGATCTTTTAAATATGCTGAAATCTTCGCCATCTCAGCAAAACTGGCCATCTTCAAAGTCCATTCCTCGATAGTGGGTAAAGCTTCATTCTTCCAATATTTACCTATCAACAATCTTGCTGCTGTTATCATATACAATATCAGTTTTATCTCACCCCGTGTAAAACCCTTAACTATACCCAATAAAAACAACTGTGGAGAAAATTGAATTTTTTTCCTCAAAACATTCTGCATGACCCACCAAATTTTTATCCAAAAAGCCTTAACTTTCCTACAGGTCCACCAAACATGATAATACGTGGCATCTAAACATTCACATCTCCAACATTTTGGCTGAACATTAGGGTACATACATGACAACTTTTTGGGATCTAAATGCCATCTATAAAACATTTTATAAAAATTTTCTCTCAGGTTTTGCGACTGTGTACCCTTCATTCTTGATCTTCTCCTTGCTTGTCCTTCCCTCACTCTTCTCCAGTGCCTCCTTTCCCGTATCTCTTAACATGCCCCAACCCCAGTTTGGAAGGAAGGAAGGAAGGAAGGAAGGAAGGAAGGAAGGAAGGAAGGAAGGAAGGAAGGAAGGAAGAAAGGAAGGAAGGAAGGAAGGAAGGAAGGAAGGAAGGCGGGCAGAAGGAGATTCTGTCAGGCCTATTTTTTGTGCCTCTTTCGACATTAATTCACTGACTGCTGCTTTCCCCCAAGCATTTGAAATCTCGAAATGTCTCTATTTCCCCATCTTTAATAAACTTTTCACTATGTTACACAAATTCATTTACTCGCTCTAATTGTTCCATCATATGTGCATAACTAGCGACCATTTACTCTGTTTTCCCTGTCAGACGCAATTACCCCCGTCTTGGCCACGTTTATTTTCCAACGCCCGTTACATCTATTTACCATTGGCTGGCCAAGGACTTGGCATTGCCTGCTTCCTTCCCAGGTGCGGCTGAGTCATGACCTCCTCTGAAGCCATCCTGGGACTCCCTTCCCTTCTCATCCCATCCCATCCCATCCGGAGACAGCTGCTGGGTCTCCTTCCAAGCTTCCTGCGCAGACCTGAACTTCTCCCATCTCCCTTGGGCACGATTCCTATCCCAGGGTGGGAGCAGTCATCCTGGCGAGGTCCGCATTCGCATCCAACATCCCATAATTCTCGGATCGGACTCTTGACACAGGCAGCTCTCCAATTGCAACCATTCGTTTTGTGACCATTCAAAGCTGCAGCAGCCCTGCAAAAAAGGGACTTATGACCATTCTTCAAACTTATGACCATTGCAGCATCCCCATGGTCAAGTGATAGAAATTCAGATGCTTGGCAATGGATTCATATTTATGACAGTTGCAGTGTCCCGGGGTCACGTGATCCCCTTTTGTGACCTTCTGACTGGCAAAGTCCATGGAGAAAGCCGGGTTCACTTAACAACCTAACGTAACAGCTGCAGTGATTCGCTTAACATCGGTGGCAAGAAAGGTCATAAAATGGGGCAAAACTCACTTAACAAATGCCTTGCTTAGCAACAAAAATTTTGGGCTGAATTGTGGTTGTAAATCAAGGACTACCTGGATTAACATATCTACAGTAAACTTTCTGTGAGATGCCCATGCCGTTCCCAGTAACCAGCTCAAGAATAAAAGCCCAGGAAAGATTTCCCGGTTTCCTGTTCGTGGCTCCCTCTTTGGCTCTCTGGATCCCCGGTGCCAATGACCAGTCCCCCCCACTGCCTGCCCCCCCAGGGCAATTTTCACCCTCCTCCAGTCCGTCCTTCCTTCCCTGCAGCCTTCCCCTTTTCAGTCTTCTCTTGTCAAGTGTGACTTTTTCCCATCCCTGCTTTTTGGATGAAATATTTATAGCACTCAATTTCAATTCAACGGTTCAGAATATTACTCTAATTTCTATACAAATCTCTGAAGCCCTAACCCTCCTCCCAGCGTTCTCTCATTTTAATTTCCCCTGAAATGATTTCAAGGTTTTTATTCTTAATCCCGTTCATTCAGCCGGAGGCTTCTTGCGTCTTCCTCTTCACTGGCTTCCAAAATATGTTTTTATTTCCATCAAAATTGTTCTGCATTTTCTTGGCCTCTTGTCATCTTAGCTGTTCCTTGGCTGCTGTCTCTGCAAATCTCCTTTTCCGCATTTCCTCAGTTTGTCAGTGATCATTTTGCATGACATGATTTTCTTACCCACAGCCTGGTCCGTTGCCAAACTCCGCCAAACCTCCTTTTTCCTGTTTCGACTTTAGAGTCGCTGCCAGACCTTCAGTGGTGGGTTTCTCTGCCCCTCTCGTTGCCCCCTCCCCATCTGGTCAGGTTTTCCCTGGGATTCTATGCACGTCACGTCATTTCTCCCAGGTTATCTCAGATTCTCCCCCAATCGGCATTTCCGTTATGATTGACTTTCAGGGTGCAGAAAAGATGAACAGCCCTGTCCTCTTGCACTGATTCTGAACAACATTGAAGACGGATGAGCACCGGGGAGGAGGAAAAGCTTCAGGCCCTTCAGAAGGACACCTCAACTGCCTCTTGGGAATCCTGTCCCTGCGAAAGGGGAAACTGGGGTGCCCTGGAAATCGTTTTAGTACGCTGAGGTCTCTAATGGCTTGCCTTCGGAAGTTATGGGGGCTCCATCGCTGGAGGGTTTTAAGCCACCTGCTGTGTCTGAAATGGCCTTGGGTCTCCTGCTTGAGCTGGAAGACCTCCAAGGTTTTTCCAACTCTGTTACTCTGATATTGTGGGAGTCAAAGGGGTGCAGGAGGGCTGAGAACGTCTCAGAAATAGGTTCATGGACACACAACCACAGCCGTCCAAGAATTTTAATTTGTGGGCCAAATTTTTGTATATTTGATTTTAATGGTTTTTAAATTTTGTAAATTTTATGTGTTTTAATATGGCTGTACACCACTCGGAGTCCTTTGGGAGAAGGGCGGTATAGAAGTCTAATAAAAGTAAAGTAAAGAGCACCCAAAAGGGGGTAGCCTGAGAAACAGTTCTGGGTGCAAGGGGGGAGGTGGGCAACTGAGCTAAGAGTCAGCATGGAGGTATGATGAAAGGACGATGGGGACCCTCCTCAGGGAAACGGAGCGGGAAGCAGGACACAGCTGCAGAAAGGAAGTCCACAAGGCCAGTGCAGAGAAGGCACAGAACAGGGTTTCCTTGCTTGTGTCCAAGGGTTTCCTTGCTTGTGCCCCTCCTCAAGAAGCCTTCTCTGGACCCGACTGTTTTGGCAAACTACCGTCCGGTCTCCAACCTTCGCTTTGTTGCGAAGGTTGTGGAGAGTGCGGTTGCGCAACAGCTCCCACAGTACCTGGATGAAACTGTCTGTCTAGATCCGTGCCAGTCCGGCTTCAGGCCTGGGTACAGCACGGAGACGGCATTGGTCGCATTGGTGGATGATCTCTGGAGGGCTCGGGACAGGGATTGTTCCTCTGTTCTGGTCCTATTAGACCTCTCAGCGGCTTTTGATACCATTGACCATGGTATCATGCTGCGCCGGCTGGAGGGATTGGGGGTGGGAGGCACCGTGTTGCGGTGGTTCTCCTCCTATCTCTCTGACCGGTCGCAGTCTGTGTTGGCAGGGGGGCAGAGGTCGACCTCGAGGCGCCTCTCACTGCTCCTGTTCAACATTTATGTGAAGCCGCTGGGTGAGATCATCCGTGGTTTTGGGGTGCGATGCCATCTGTACGCTGACGACACTCAGCTGTACATCTCTACCCCAGACCACCCCAATGATGCCCTCGAAGTGATGTCCCAGTGTCTGGAGGCTGTGCAGGTCTGGATGGGAGGAACAGGCTTCAGCTCAACCCTTCCAAGACTGAGTGGCTGTGGATGCTGGCGTCCCGATATAGCCAGCTGGTGCCATCGCTGGCTATTGGGGGCGAGTCACTGACCCCCACAGAGGGGGCTCGCAACTTGGGTGTCCTCCTGTACACACGGCTGTCTTTAGAAGAGCATATGACGGCCGTGGCAAGGGGGGCTTTTTATCAGGTTCGCCTGATATGCCAGTTGCACCCCTTTCTGGATCGGGACTCCTTGTGCACAGTCACTCATGCCCTGGTCACGTCACGCCTGGACTACTGCAACGCTCTCTACATGGGGCTCCCCCTGAGGAGCACCCGGAGGCTCCAGCTGGTGCAGAATGCGGCCGCACGGGTGATTATGGGAGCAACGTGGCGCTCCCACGTAACACCTCTCCTGCGCGAGCTGCATTGGCTCCCGGTGGTCTTCCGGGTGCGCTTTAAGGTGTTGGTTCTCATCTTTAAAGCGCTCCATGGCTTAGGGCCAGGGTATTTGCGAGACCGCCTGCTGCTACCGATAACCTCCCACCGGCCAATACACTCTCACAGAGAGGGCCTCCTCGGGGTGCCGTCGGTCAGGCAATGTCGGCTGGCGGCCCCCAGGGGGAGAGCCTTCTCTGTGGGGGCACCCGCCCTCTGGAACGAGCTACCTCCTGGAATACGATTGATCCCGGACCTCCGGACCTTACGTAAAGCCCTGAAGACGTTTTTATTCCACCAAGCCGGCCTAGCCTAAATGGTTTTTAATTGGGATTTTAAATTTTATGGATTTGGGGGTTTTAAATTGGGAAGCTAATGATTTAATTCTTTTTTAATTATCTTAACTTTTGTATTTGTATGTTTTTTAATATTGGCTGTTCACCGCCCTGAGTCCCTTCTGGGAGAAGGGCGGTATACAAAATAAATAAATAAATAAATAAATAAATAAATAAATAAATAAATAAATAAATAAATTTGGGTAGGGTCTTTCTGGGGCTGGAGGAGAGCTCTGTCCCCTTTGCATCGGGTCTGTAGGTGAACCACTCCGTTCTCTGCCAAATTAGGAGGCAGGAGTATTAGTGTGTGTGTGTGTGTGTGTGTGTGTGAAAAGGGATAAAAACCTAACACCAAGAGCTGCGGTCTGAAGGGCAGCCCACAAAGCATGAACTGCAGTTCTCCTCTCCTGTTCCTGTTCCTGCTCCCTCTTTATTCCTTGGGGCATCTGACTCTCTCGAAGGAAGAAATGGGAGGTTTCTGAGCTGAGGTTTGCACTCTCTTGGGTGGGACATTTTCGCCAGAACGCTAGAGTTCCTGGTATATTTGGGATGTTACGATTTGGCACATTGCAAATCGTATCGGCTCCCAACTGTTCACTGTAAACTTCCACCGCTGGCCAATTGGCAAACTTTGGAGAGGGAAGGAGTCCACGGAGCTGGAGTGTAGAAAGTGTGGGTCCTTTTGTGACCCATAGAGCCCCCTGGAAAGTGGACATTTTCCATTTGGAGTGGAAGATTTCAATCTCTGAAGCAAGAGCCTTATAGGTGCCTCATGTCTAGCATAAGCGCCCCTCCCCCCCTTCGCATCTCCACTTTAGAACTCTTGTCCCACAATGGGATCTGGCCAGACCCACTGCTGGACGCTGCTGTCAACAGGCCACCCAACATCCAGTCTATCCTAGACTGTCAGAAATTGGACCTCCCTCCTCCCTACATGATAGCTTGTTACAAAGAAGGTGTACTGGTCAAAACTTTCTTACAGGAGATTTCAATCCATCCATCAGTTTAGAGGCTGCACAGTCCAGAAACCCCCTACCCCTCGCTCATTGTGTAGGTGTCCCCACCTCAGCTGGCTCTGAACCCCTCCTGGAAAGGATCCACCCCAGTGATCAGGTCTGGCTCTCCTCTCTGCCGCAGGACCTGGGATCAGCCGTTGAAGGCGTGGATTGATTGGCCTGGCCGTGGCCTGAAGCCTCCAGAAGGAAAGCCTGCTTGGTCCATGACTAAACCAGCGACCCTCTTCAGCCGTGGGAAACTCTGTGAGGGCTAGCTTGAGAAAGAGTTCTGAAGGAATTTCTTCAGCACAAGAGACTGTGGGTGAAGGAGAGTGAAGGAACCGGGTGCCAAAGCAGCTGCCCGCCTGACTCGCAGAGAAACGCCTGGCCAGTACCTCTGGTCTCCACTTCTTTATTGGAGAGTCCTTGGTGCTCTCTTTTTTTTTTAATTTGATTTATATGCCGCCCTTCTCCGGAGACTCAGGGCGGCTTACAATGCATTAAGCAATAGCCTTCATCCTTTTGTATATTTATACAAAGTCAGCTTATTGCCCCACAAACTGGGTCCTCATTTCACGTACCTTTGAAAGGATGGGAGGCTGAGTCGACCTTGAGCCTGGTGAGAATTGAACTCGCAGTAATTGCAGGCAGCTGGATGTTAAATGCTGCCTTAGGAGGCATTAGCCTCCTACGCCATTCAGGCTCTCTCTGAACTTGGCTGTTTGCTTGCAGACATTTTATCACCCAATTAGGGAACATTATCAGCACAAGTGAGGGTGGGGTTGATCCTTCCTTATAAGCAGTGTCAGCGTTGGTGGGATGGTGGTGGTTTCTTTCTTGGCGGTTCCTTGATCAGGGTGTTTCCTACTGTCCAGGAGATTAAGGAGCTTCCACCGTCTCCTCTGGCTGCCAGTGGGGGTTCATGGATGCACTCGGCTGGTCTTCGCCTGCCTGTCCCACATAGTGGCCGTTACAGCCCTTTTTTCTTCTGGGGCTGCTGGGACTTTTGGTTTGTTTAAGCTGTTTTGGAGTTGGTTTGTGGGCGACGGTGATGCCGTGTGTGGTTGTAACAGTCTGTCGCTTGTTCCTGAGATGTATTTGATATATGGCAGTGTTATCCTTTGCATAGTTTTTGTTGGTTGTGCTGAGCTGGGCTGAGTGGTCAGGCACTTTCTGATAAGAGTTGTGTGAATAGCCAAGATGTTGTGTAGGCGGTCTGCTTCCTTTTTCTGCTGTTCTGAGTTGCTCCAGTGCGTTTGTGCTCGTCTGAATAAGGGCTCCTCTTGTGGGAGGCTGGTTGTTACTTTGGCAATGGAGCACTTGGTTAGTGTGGGTGGTTTTTCAATAGATTTTGTGTTTCTAATTTGCTGTTGTTTCCTCTGCTGAGGAGGATATCCAGGAAGGGCAGGGTTGTTGTTTTCTTCCTCCCTCTTTAATTTTAATCCTTTGAAGATGTTGTTGATTCTTTTCTTTAGTCTCCAAATAACGTTTAAGAGTATTTGAAAGGCCCAAGTGCTACCTACTCCTCTGTGGTGCACAAACACAAACACAAACAAAAGTATCCCAGGGATGAAAGCCTTCCACAATGAGGTCCTGGGAAAGAGCTTTTGGGGCCTCGGGGTGTCCCAAATGCTGCCCCCTTGCAAGAATAACAAAAATCAAAACTGCACTGTGATTTAATGCATTAGACTCCCGCCTCGGATTGATCCTTCAACTGGCTGGATTAGTCTAATTTTTCTCTGATAAATTTATCCGCAAAAGGCTGCCCTAGGCAAAAGGTGAGTAACTATGGCAACTTCTAGGATATCAGTTAGCTTTAAGCTTTGACCAGGCCGACTGAGGTGGGTGCAAAGGCCAGGAACCCCACGCCAGGGCCCCGGGGTGTGTATGTGTGTGAGTCCCCTTCAGCAGTGCTCCCCTTGGGTTTTGAATATCTCAACGGAGGCAAATCAAGATGCCAACATGATTTAAAATTTGACCATGTTCTGAAAGGGAAGTATAAGCAAATTCCTTAAAATGATTCGCTATTTCCAGATAGGACTTTAATCTGCTTATTTTCATATACTCACCTGTGTTATGTGAAACCCTTAACAATAATTCAACCATCGGACAGAACGTATCTTCAGAATTTGTCCAAAAGGGTTAACTACTTATTTGCTTGCGAGAGTCTGGAAGATGATTCACTATACTGTATATTGTTATCCACATTAAGTTGCTGTTTCATTGCATTAAACAAATGAAGCGTGCGTGTGTGTTTATTGTGTGTGTGAGTGTGTGTGTTCATTTTAAATCTATAAGTCCCAGCCTTGGTTTTATAGATTTGGTGTTAATACTAACATGTTGTATTTGCATTTCAGAATATTACATTAGTGTGGGTGTTTTACTGTTCTGCATCCCTTTTTATGCTATCCATGAAAGAAGAAAAAGAATATTTAGAAACACAGAGAGGACCTGATACACTAAGTTAATACTATAGGCTGCAAACATGCGACCCATGATAGAACTTGCCACGTAGGCAGAGGCTCTGACTGGCGGGTACGAGGGCCTGCAGAGCCCTGGTGCTAATCTATGCCAAGCCTGGGGAGGAAATTCAAATTAGGTGCTTTGCACGAGGGAGAAAAAAGGGGCCTGGTGCTTTGCACTGATTTTTCTATCATATCTGGAAAACTTCCAGAATGCCGTGCCCTGCATGGGGGGTGGGGGGTGGGGAGCACATTCAGTCACCTCTAGGTTGGTCAGCTCCCCTTGCAACTGTGGGGGTGGAGCTTCTGGGGTGAGCTGAGGGGTCCTTCCTCTTCTGTCCCCTCCCCCCATGTTTATGGTTTTCTGATATAGTAGCCCTGATGATGTTACCCAGCTGGGTAATGACACATCTCCACGAA
This sequence comes from Pituophis catenifer annectens, assembly GCF_029215685.1. Classification (NCBI taxonomy): domain Eukaryota; kingdom Metazoa; phylum Chordata; class Lepidosauria; order Squamata; family Colubridae; genus Pituophis; species Pituophis catenifer. The sequence goes on from NW_027256887.1 coordinate 90,188,742, forward strand.
CACAATTAAGCAGAAAGCACCAAGGATTCCACAGTCTTCTTCCCCCTCCTCCTCCTTTCCACAACCCCCCACCCCTTTCTAAAGTTGTTCCCTAGGTGGGTCATGAAATACCTTCCAGGAAGCAACCCGGCTCAGAAAGCGCCAAGGCCCCCCAGTTCAAGGCCGAGCTACAGATGTTCTCTTTTATGGTTTTTTAAAATATATCTTCTTCACTTGTTTCTTGTTACTCCTTTGGTAGCAGCTTATTCCAAATGTACTTAGCTCCCTTTCTGAAGAGGCCGGGGTCTTATTTTCAACCCAAATAATGATATCTCCTCCCCCCAAAGGGTTTGCTACCCTTTTAGTGCTTTAGTCAACTGAAGAAAAATTTGGCTCCTAGGAAAGAAATGCGGGTCCTGCAAATGCCCTCCAATCCCTTTGCTGGTAGGTGCCTTGCCTCTTCCGCTTTGATTTGGGAAGAAGTTGGGGGCTGAAGCTAAAGACCGCCGAGCCAAGACTATCTTCCGGGGGGGGGGGCAGAGTAGGCCAAGGAGGTGGCGGCATCAGGGCAGGTTCAGCTCTTTCCTGCCGGAGGCCCAGGTGGAGAAGCGGCTCTCGCGCTGCCCGGAGGCCCGTCCTACCCCCTCCGAGTCCCCCGCAGACGCGGCTGGCAGCGGGCCCCTCCCACAGGCTTGGCGGGGTGGGCGGGGCAGCAGCAGAAGGGGAGGCCGGAGGGGGCGGCGGGGAGCTCATCCCGCCCGAGGCTAGCTGGTGGAGGGCATCATACCCCCGCGGGCTCCGGAGCGCCGGCCCCGACCACAACCGCCTCCTCCGGGCAGGGCAGGACCCGCAGCGCTGCTGGAGAATCGGCCGTCCGGGGAAGAGAGGCTGCTGCTCCTCGGTCGCCCCCCCCCCGCGGACATTCAGCCCCCGCTTTCTGGAGCCCCGCAGGAAAAGCGGCGAGTGAATTAAATCCCGCAGCTTGTCTCCAATCCCGCAAAAAGGCAACCCCCTCCATGAATGCAAGTAGCTTTCACGCCTCCCATTCCTAGGCGGAGGAACCCCGAAAGCGGCCCCCACGGCTCAAGACCGCAATACCCAGAGCGGCCCCACCGGTTTGCACAGAAAGGGGAACGGTCCCTCCCGAGGAAACCGGGAGTTGCGGAGGGGGGGGAGGGGGCAGTTCTCCGGCTGCTGCCTAAAGAAGGATGTGGGGTGGGACCCCCAAGGAGGCTGGGGGCCTCCCAGAGAGCCTTCCGGGGGTGGGGGCTCTGCCAAGACTTTGCCCACCAAAGAAACACGGGGATTCTCTTACAGCTGGAGAAGGACCCTCTCTAAAAGATGTGGGGAGAGGACAGGGGCAGGAGAGCAGCTCACTTGGGGGTGAAATCTAAATTTTTTTGCTACCGGTTCTGTGGGCGTGGCTTAATTAGTGGGCGGGGCTTGGTGGTCAGGTGACTGGGTGGGCGTGGCCAAGTCAATGTCACTTCTTTGCCCTTTTTTAACCTACAAAACACAACACAACTGGCTCACCCACAATGTAAAAGCAGCTGTGCCACATACAGCTTTGTGAGATTTTGTGTGTTTGTGTAGTTAGAGTGAAGCACTACAGAAACACACTAAATCTCAGAAAGCTGCACAAATATTATTTTATTTTATTTTTATTTTTATATAAAAGCAGCTAAATTTAAAACTTCCTAAACTTTAAATGACTAGGTCTAAAAAAAGAACAACTAAAAAAAACTACAATTAACTATTTTTTTAAAGCTCCCAAAAGGAAAAAAAACTTACCCAATAGAACAGGGGTCTCCAACCTTGGCAACTTTAAGACTTGTGGACTTCAACTCCCAGAATTCCTCAGCCAGCTTTGCTGGGAGTTGAAGTCCACAAGTCTTAAAGTTGCCAAGGCAGGAAGGCAGGCAGGCAGATAGAGCTGCTCACCAATGAGCTTGATTGCAGGCAGGGAGATTTAGTTGCTTGCTGATGCAATGGATTGCAGGTATTACAGCAAGCGAAGCAAGGCAGGCGTTGCGACCAGCTGCTAAGGTAAGCAAGGTGGAGGTGGTGGGGGGGAGGGATTTTTGCTACCGGTTAGCAGGCAACTCAGCTGGGATCGTCAGAGCTGGGCTCGTCAGAGCCATTTAAAAGAAAAAAAAGGCTCTGATGATCGCGCTGTTCAGCTGGGCATGGGGGCGGGGCCAGGGATTTTTGCTATCGGTTCTCCAAACTGCCTGCCGCCATCGCTACCTACTCGCCCAAACTGGTCCAAACCGGGAGCATTTCACCCCTGCTGGGGTCTCCCTGTTATTGTGTCTTCTCCATTCCCTTTTCTGGAGGGGCTGGAGGAGAGGGGGGCATTTTGCAAAAGAGAGCAGCTCCCTTCTTCCCCCATCCTGGCTGTGTGCCCCCCCCCCCAAGGGTTGTCTGTGAGCCCAGTGTGGGGAGAGGCACCAGGCGGCCAGGAGGTGGACTTTCTGGGGAGATTGGCTTGGAGAAGATGCTGAGGGGTGGGCTGTGAAGCCCCTGGGTGCCACCAGGGAGAGGAGCATGGCTGCAGATGAACTTTCCTGCCAACTGAGCGATTTGGGTAACTCCTTTATGGGGAGTTTAGATTTGCCAGCCTGCATTAAATTCGAAACTCCTGGAAGCGTTAGCAATTAAGTGGCAGGCGGGAGCAAGAGGGAGAGATGTGAGAAGGAGGAGAAGGCAGGCTGAACTGCAGATGGTCCTGGAGTCCTCAGCCAGCAGATGCCCCATGCCAGGCTCTCTGAGGGTTGGCAGCCCCACAGCTGGACAATGAGGAGGGCAGGGCAATGGGGCAGCCCCCCAGGTCCGGTTCCCTCTCTGTCCTGAGATGTTCCCCAGCACATGGCTCCCAACTTCAGCACATGACCCTGTGTGGCTCTCCTCAGCAGCTCGGCTGTTAACCTTCTAGCACAGGAGGGAGGCCGGCCGGGAGAAGCACATCTCATGAAGAATTCCCAGAAATGGTTTTCAGCTCACAGAGAGTCAACATGTGATGCTGGCAGCCGCTCCATCTCCCCTTTCTGCGGGGGGGGGGGGGGGGGCAGCAGCCAGGCCCCCAGGAAGGGAGGTGCAGTAAGCAGGGCAGAGACCCTGGGCAAAGAGGGGTCATTGGAGAGGGCAGGGCACAGAGCCCATTGGGGGCTGGTGGCAAGGACAATGCCCGGCACCACTGAGGTGTGACTTTGGGGCCTCACACCAGGCCCCTGGCCAGCTCACTGTCTTTCTGAATGTCAGGCCCTCCTGTTTCCTTCCTGGGCCCCCCTGGGTGCACATCCACCACTGATCTCTGCAGAAAGGGATCTCGACGTCCAAAGCTGCCTGGCCCTCTGCCCTTGTGGGGCTGGCAGCTCTGCAGCAGGTGGCGTTTCTCTGCTTCGCTCCCCATCTCCATCAGCCTGTCAGCCTCTGCGTGCACAACGCACCAATGGGACCCTCTTCCCTCCAAGCGCCTCCCACTAGGCAATCCTGTCGCCTTTTCTGCTCTTCCAGCCTTAGCAGCCAGCCGCATGGAAGGGAGTCAGAGACCAGGAGCCAAAGGGTTCAGCTGGATGAGGCCCAACCCTCTCCAGGGACAAGGCGGGGACACTGACTGGACCTCCAGCCTGTCCGTCTCACTTGTGAGTTGTCTAGCTGGATGGATCCCGGGCTCTCTATCGGCAGCTCTAACAGGCAATGAACAGCCCTGCAGAGTCAGCCGATCCAGCCTGTGATGCTTCGGGGATGCATGATGTCTGCGTATCCTTTGGGGGCCGCACTGTGGCTTAGTTGCAAAGTCCATTTAACCTTGCTGAAAAAGGCTCCAGATGTCCTCTCTTGGCTAAACCGAAAATAAATAAATGCAAAAGAATAAGAAATGACTAGCAAAAGCCTTTAAGGTGGAAGAAAAAAGCCAAGGAAATGGGCTAACTCTGCTTTGCCGTGACCCCTGTGGTCCCCACTTTCAGACCCTCCTTCTCTCCCCATTCCCCTCTTCCTACCTTCTCTTCTTCCTGCCTTGAACAGAATCGGATTGAAACGCTGCCAGCTCCATAGAGCTTCACGGCAGTTTACAACCGAATTAAAATGTCCACACGATAACATAAATCTATTAATAAGCAAGCATGCACGGTCAGTCTGAAACGGCAACATTCATACCTCAAGATTAACACGGCCACAGTATAAAAAAGAAATAGCACCAGCCCCATAATGTCAATACAAAATTAAATTACAATCAACATCACTTTACCTGTGACACACCCTTAGCAGCCGGCCCAAACCAGCAAGAAGTCACCAGGCCCCAAAGGGCCTCAGGGACAGTTCTGTGTGTATAATTTCCCTTTTTAAAAATATGTATCTCTATATAGACGTCCCTTTCACACCAGGGATTCTATGGTGCACAAATTAAAAACAGCAAATAACAAGATCACAAATGCTGCCCAGCCATGAACGTCCAACCTTTACCCCTGCAGTCCAGGGGTACTGGGGGGTGGGGGCCCAGGTGGAGCCCCCCCCCAGCGGTGGGTCAGCAGTGGAGGCCATGCTGCCCTTTCCCTCCAGTTCTGCTGGGAGCAACCCTCCCCCAAGCCTTCTGGCTTGGTCCCTCATCTCTTCTCCCCAAAGGGCTTTCTCGCTCTTCCCCGTCCTCTCAGCCCACCCACTCTTCCTCCAGGGGCCTGTCTTGGCACTTGATCCTCAGTGGATCTCTCTGCAGGACCAATCTGCCCTGGACCCACTTGGTTCATTGGGACGGGGACTCCTCCCACCCACCCACCCACCCATCCCACTCGCTTGTTCAGCAACCCTGACCTGCTCTCTTCTCCTCCCTTCAACCCTGAAGTGGCCCAGCCCTTCTCCCTCCACCAGGCACCCCGCATCCATTTCCATTCGGCAGCCAGGCCTCCCTTGGGTCGGAGTTGACCCCTGGCTTGTTCTGTGGGTGGCCACTAAGGCCGCCTGAGAACTTTTTTAAACAAAAAAAACAAATTGCATCTTCTTCCATGAACGGCATTCCTTCCTAGGCAGTGCCAGGTGGTGGGCAGAGGGCCAGCGCTCCTCCCGCTTGTGCCCAGCCTGCAAAGAGGACACGGCGGTGCCCCAGGCGTCCACTTTGGGTCGGTGTGAAGAGCAGCATGAAGCTCCAGGACGGAGCTGAGCGGATTCCCCAGTTCCAGGCACCTTCGCCTCCGAATCAGCTCTGTGGCACAGGCACTTCCCTTCCCCCCTCCAGGCCCCCTGCAGCTTCCTTCCCCCCCCAACCACCACCCAGCAGCCAGCATGACTTCTGCTGCAGGGGGCTTCACCAAAATCCCCGACTGGCAACCTTCCAGGTGTCCTCCAGACTCAAAGCTTTCAGGAAAGGCAGAGACCTTGTCTCTGAAGTTGGGGTGGTGTGGGGGGAGTGTCTCTCCCCCCACACACCCCAGCCCTGGAAGCTGATTCTCCCTTGCTGCTTCTTAAACTGCCTTGGCTAATGGGATTGGAGGCTCAGTTGGGTAGGGAAGGCAGCGCCCCCCCCCCCAATGAGGGAAACCCATAACTGGGTCTTAATTGACCCATGGCATTCCGTCAAATCAGGACCTCCTCTATGCTATGAGAATGTGGTTGCAGAGGAAAGGAACTGCTGTTTTGAAAGAGCTAATGTGATGGTTTGGTAGGAACAGTTGCATAAATTTACTATTTGAAACATAATGTTTATAGTGATGGGGAAAGAGAGACCGAAGCAGTTCTGCAAAGCATCTTGGGAAGGTGAGGGAGACTCCAGAAGTGGAGAAAACCAGGCTGTTTAAATAACCATAAATTGAGGATGTGAGCACAGATAGCTGGAAGAAGCAGAGTTGTAAAGAGAATTTAGGGTGCAAAACAGTCATCTAAGAAAAAGTGAACCTCATTTTAATTTACATTAATCTATCATAAGATCTGTACATTTATGAAATATTTGAAAAAAAGAGCTATTTTATGACCTGAAACTGGTTGCAGAAAAGATCACTCACATTGTATTTTATTGTCCATTATTATCTGTAAACCATAAAAACCGAACCATTTTGTAAATCATTGAACATTATTTAGTAAATAAATAGAATTCAAATAACTGCACAATCTGGTTACTGAATTCATCTGTTTTCTGAGTGATGCAGCCATCCTGGTTCTTGGTCTCTCAGCAGCTTCCGAGACCATTGATCAGGATATCCTTCTGCATTGGTTTCATGGATTGAGATCCGGAGTCCCTTTGGTTAAAAGGTGTCATTTATTAGGACCCGGAAAGCCGGCCGGTTCTGTCCTGGCACCTGCCCTCTGCAGCAGCTTCCCCTCCAGGGATCCCCACGGTTCCCCCTTAGAAACTGTTCAGAGGGCTGCTGAAAAGCTGGCTGGTCTTCCAGGGTCAGGAGGCATCTCAATTGTGCAATTTTAAAAACATGGAATCTAGGTAAATGGACAGAATCAGAATCATGGAATCCCTGAAAAGGAAAGTCCCCATCGACATCCAGGCAGCTCCACAGCAAAACATGGGCAGAGGGTTGCCTTTAGTCGCACTGTTGGATGGGCACCTTGAAGGCTCCACCAGATTTTGGGTTCTTGAGCCACGAGACCAGCATCCACCCTCAGCCGCCCTGGATCAGGTGGAGAACTGGCTGAAGGGGTGTCTACACCAGCTGAGGAGCAGAGTGCTCAGGCCAGATGACCAGTGGCAGCTCTCACCCCCAGAGGTACAGGGAAGAAGGGGAGCCCCACAGGCTGCCTGGGCACCAAGCCAGTGGCCTGCCAGATCCAGTTTCTGTCTCAGAGCAGTTGGATCTAGCTTGAATGGAGAGTGGACATCCCCCTCAGTCTGTGGCCAGTCTGATGGGTTTGGGGCTGGGTGTTTTCCTGAGGACCTGATGGTGGCTTTCTGTGGCCATGGTTTGTGGTGAGGAGCATAGCCAGGGTTGCTTCAATGCGGCCTCTCACTGTGCGGGGGGGAGGGGCTCTTGGGAGATGACACCCAAGGAGAGACACCTGGGGCGCTGTTGAAGGAAGACAATGAGTGAATCCAACCAAACTCGAGTAAGAGCCTGTATCAGGGATTACGCCTTGGCATGAAAGTGGCAAAGCACATTTTTCCTGCTGTTATCGCTATGCAGTAGCCATCTGGCAGCCCCTTCAGAATGACCCATTCTCCTGCTGGGGAGGAATGGCTTGGAGAAGGATCATTAGCGGGTGAGGAATATTCTGAGCACCCAAGTGGATTTAATTAATTAATTTAATTTTATTATTCATATTTCTATGCCGCCCATTCTCCGAGGACTCTGGGCGGCTTACACCAAAGATAGTATCCTAAATAGCATATTGCCCCCAACAATCTGTGTCCTCATTCTACCCACCTCGGAAGGATGGAAGGCTGAGTCAACCTTGAGCCGGTGAGATTTGATCCGCTGATCTGCTGAACTAGCAGTCAGCTGAAGTAGCTACAGTACTGCACCCTAACCACTGCGCCACCTCGGCTCATAGCCCCCGCTTCCTCCTCACCTCTTGGAGGCCAGAACGAGTCTTTCTAGTCAAGGCTGAGGGGGAGCTTTTCCTCCCCTGGCAGCTCAGCCAAGCAATTGAAACACAGGGTGGGGGGCACTCCGCGCAGTTCCTCCCACGTAGGCCCTGGTAGGGTCGCTGAAGCTCCGGTTCTCCAGTAACCTCAGACCTGTGGGCACAGCCAAGCCTCCCCCCCACCTTGAGGGGTATCCTGCTGCCTCCGAGACTCCCAAAAAGGGTGAGGAGGTGGGAGAGCATCGACACAGCCCCCCTGCCCACCCTTGTTTGTTTGTTTATTTATTATTCATATTTCTATGCTGCCCATTCTCCGAGGACTCTGGGCAGCTTACACCAAAGACAGTATACTAAATAGCATATTGCCCTCAACAATCTGTGTCCTCATTTTACCCACCTCGGAAGGATGGAAGGCTGAGTCAACCTTGAGCCGGTGAGATTTGATCCGCTGATCTGCTGAACTAGCAGTCAGCTGAAGTAGCTGCAGTACTGCACCCTAACCACTGCGCCACCTCGGCTCTTTACTTGCTTACTTTACTTTAATTGCTTAGATTCTGAAGGTCCCATCAAGGAGATGGAAGCCACACTGAGGGTAGTTAACTGGAACATTTGAATCTTTCCTTCCTGAGGCGGGGGACAGCATCCTTGGCCGTTGCCCCTTCCGGTTGGTGAAGGGTGCCCAGGAGGCCACAAGGAATTGGGCCTGAGCCGTAATCTCAGCTTCCCTGTGGGAGGGGCTGCCCCCAAACCTTGAAAGAACCAGTGATGCACCCAACCTTTCAGGAACATTTGCTGCACCCAGCTGGACAATTTTTGCCCAGTCCTTTTAGGAAAGGTTGTTGAGAAGGGGACGAGGCTGGGACTGCAGGGGGTCCTGGAGGAAACCGGTGGCCTGAATGCCTTTCAGTCAGGACAGAGAAGAGAGACAGCAATGACTGTGAAAACCACTCAGAATCTGCAGTTAGCTCAGGATGTGGCAACGCAGGCAATTATGGGTGTTTCTTGTTGTCTATGTAATGCATTTGCTCTGTGAGCTGCCCTGGTTCCCCTCAGGCTGCTGGGCATAACTCAAGGTCCTGATCATGACCAGTGAAGCCCTTCAAGGCATCAGGCCTGCTGACCCACAGGTCTGTGGCTTCTGCTTGCCTTGGATGAGTGGGTAGCTGGAGTGGACTTCCTCCAGATCCCTTCCATCAAGCAGCCTGCAAAAGAAACCTTCTGTGTAGTTGCTGCTCCCTCCTTCTGGCACACCCTCCCCTCCCAAGAGATCTCTGGCCCTCGCCCTGGGGGAGGGGGATGCAGGTGCTTCCGTGTGATCTCTGCAAAGTGCCATTTAGTAGGTTGGAAATCAGGGAAGAGATTCTGGGGACAATTCTTGGAAGATGCTGACTCTTCCCACAATAAACAGCTTCCCAAGGCCCACCTTCCAGATTAACAGAATAAGAGTTGGAAGGGACCTTGGAGGTCTAGTCCAACCCCCTGCTCAAGCAGGAGGCCATTCCAGACAAATGGTGGTCCAGTCTCTTCTTGAAAGTGATGGAGCCCCTACAGCTTCTAAAGTTCCTTAATCAGAGCATAAGGTGTACACATTTTGGGTTGTTAGCATATTAATCTTGTCCCTGTGAATGAAGGAACACAAATGGGAAGGTGAGAGAGAAAGGAGTTCAAAATGGAGGTTCAGGACTGCTATTGGGGTTTGGTCATCAGTGACTTTCAAGCAGAATAATGGCCAGTTGTACCTTCATGATCTTGCAGAGCATTGTTCTCTGTGGGTTCTCCCCGCTCCCCCCAAGGTTCTCCTCTGCCCCATTGCAGGCGCTGGAAGGCTTGAACTGGAGGGCCACAAGTGTTACGGTGGCCAGCAGGTCTCTCAGTGCAGCTGTTTGCGTCTGTGGGCTGGTTTCCATTAGCAGTGTGGAAATCCTCCAGATTGCATGCTTTATTATTTACACCCAAGAAGGCCCACTTTGAAAGGCAGCAAAGGGGACTCTGAAGTTCTGCAGAGGCTGGAACTGACTTGCCTTCCAAAGAACACCAGAGAGCGACCAGCTCCCATAAGCATGTGGAGAATCTGTGTGAAGATTTGGAGAACAACCTGCTGCCAATGTGCAAGCATAAATAAAGGTGACTGGGACAAATTTCAGGCCTAGAAAGAGTCCTGCATAGCATATGGAGAACACCCAGATTTCCCAGCGCTCATCTGGTTTTTGCAGCTGGAGCCACAAGAGAATAGAATAGAATTGAGGGTTTATCGGGAAGAGCTCCAAACAGGGCGATACGCATCCAGGGAGCAACTCGGATGGCCCAGTGGCAGAGGTGATGGATGGAGGCTCTTCTCTTCACAAGGGCTCCAGGTTTAGGAGTTGGAGGGGCTGCTGCATAGCAGGAGACCACTTGGGGGGAGAATTCCCAAAGGCCACAGACTGGGTGAGGGTCAGCCACCGGAAGGGGGGGATACCCAGCCACTTCAGGACTTTCTAGTCAGCCCGGCTGCTGGGGCTGTGAGTGCAAGCAGGATGCTGGGCACCCTGATCAAGTCCCACTGAAGGAACCGTAACTGGATTAGGGTGAGGGCAATGCGGTGGGGCCATTACCCTCTCACCAAAGCCCCCTTTTCATGGCAATCAGAGCTGAAGGCTTTTCAAAATCCAATTGCTGGGGAGGTGTTGGGCGGGGTGGGAAGAGTTAAGGTGAGTTCAGTCTCCTTCTCCAGTTGCAAAGAGTCAGGAGCAGAAACAATACAGACTTGTTCCAGAACAGAAGGAATAGTGTGGAAGGGGAGATTTGAGGAACTTGCTCTTGACAGACATAACTGTCAATCAGTCGAACAGGTTGCCCTTGCTGAGGGATTCATCGCCTTCACTGGAGATTTTCCAACAGAGATTGGGGCGTGTGTGTGTATCTTCTTTGGGCAACAGTGTGGATAATCCTGCAGTATGCAGGAACTTGATAGCCTCTTAGGTCCCTTCAAGCTCTAGGATTCTGTTGTAGGAGGAGAGGAGAGGAGAGTGAAAATTGATTTATTACAGCACCAGAGGCAAAAGGCAGGCCTAATGTGGCCAGAAGTGTCCTATATGGACTTATGCAAAATCCAGCATGCATTTAATCAGCATCATAAAGAATTTGATGGGATTGTAGCATCTGCCTGTGAGTGAGGAGAGTTGTAGCAGGATGAACACAATGGCTTGAACTGGAGAAAGTGCCGAAGGAGATGCGGCTTGGTCTGGCTTCCCAGGGTGCCTGCCATCACTTAGCACCTCCACCACCCTGAGCATTTTCTGGCTGAGCAGACAGTTTCATCCTACCTTGCCTGACAGCACCATTTTTTCTCCTTCAGCAAGCAGGCGGTTTCTGCTTCCTTTCCAAGGTCATATCTGCCCACACTTAAGTCAGGATTAAATCAGGTTTGTAACATCTTTTTCTTGACCACAGCACATTAGTGGTTTGCAACTGGCTTCACTCATGGGTTTATTTCTTGATTTGTATATATAGCTCAATTTAGCTGAGAGGCAGACAATCAATAGTTAAACCAAGTCACAACTGTTAAAATACTTTATAAAGAATAACTACAAACAAGATAAATAATAAAAATGAGTTTATGGGAGCACACCACTATCCACAACACATCCACTCTGCAGGTTCCCCAGGGATCCCTGAAGTTGCTGGGAGAACCATGTTTTTCTTCTGAAAGTTTAACAGGGATGGGGCTAAACTCACATGGAGGGGAGGTCGTGTCCCAAAGGGTGGTGGGCACAGCAGGGAAGACATCTTGCCTGCGTCTCATCAGGTGGGGCCACACACCGTCCTTATGGACATGATGGGATGGGTGGATGTGATTGGGAAGAGGTGGTCTTTCATATAACCTGGTCAGGTGAGGGCTTTAAAGGTAAAGACCAGCACCTAGAATCGCACCTGGAAGTAACTGGCAGCCAATGAAGTGTCTGGAGCAGGTATGACACCTGCCATACTAGAGTCACATGTAAATGCATCCGTGTTCTGCACCCGCTGAAATTTCCAGACACTCTTCAAGGGAAGCCCTATGTACAAAGTGTTGGAGTAATCCACTCTGGAAGTGACTATGAGCAGAGCCTCATGGACCAAGAAGGGGTGCAGATGCTGGACAATACAGAGGATTTTTCTAAGAGTTTCCGCCCAACCACAAATATGGTAAAGCTTTGCTTCCAATTGGCTTCAGAGTGCACTCAGAGTCCAAGAACAATGGCCATGGAGGGTGGGGGGGCTTCTTGGTCCAGCAAAGAGGAGGTTGGCCAGAATGCTCCCCTCCATTTGGATGGCTGCACCTCAGAGATCCAGCTCAGGATGAGGAGTTTGGGGCACAGAGGCCAGAGTCTCTCCGGGGTCTTAGCTCCAGGCCTTCCCTCAGAACAAGACAGAATCTGTACAGGCCCTCCCCACGGAAGAAGGTGGCGGGGTCTCAGAGGGGATTTGGAAAAACCACATAAACCTAGGTGGCAGGGGGAGGTTGGAGGCAGCTGTTTCCATGCAGAGCTGGCAGGCCCCCCTCCAGGTCATTCTGCAGGGAAGGGTTTTTCCCAAGTGGCCATCACAACCATTCTCTTGGGGGGGGGCTAGGTAAATCAGGAGGCCGTGGGCGCTGGCAGGCTGCTTGTTCCTGATCAACCTCTGGGTTTCATTTATTCTGAACATAATTAATTTCAGGACACCGCAGTGGCTGACATGTTTCAATAATTAGTACAATCAAATCATTGTAATTGGAATAGTATTTGCAAACCCTTGGAAGGGGTGCCCAGGAGGTCTCCATGGAGCTCCCTCTCTCTGAGTGGCACGTGCGTGTGCATCAGTCCTGTAAAGTCACACAAGGCACCAGTGTCTGTGGCGGAGAGAGGCTGGCCTGCACAACCCAGCACAAAGGCCAGCTCTGGATCTTGGAGCCCCCTTCCTCCCCTGCTCCATCCTGTGGGGCCTGCTCTGCCACAGCTCCCCCCCCCCCCAAGCAATAGGAAGCAGCGCCTCGTTCTGCTGGATCAGCACCATGGACAACAGCCAGGCTGCCTTCCCTTTGCCTGAAGTCCTCCTCCTCCTCCTCCTCTCCCCCCCCACCGCATGGGACACACACACACACACACACACACACTTTGAAAGGCCAGATGTCCTATGTCCTGGGCTGAAGTGCCTCTGGCTTCCTCCATTTTAAGTCCTTTTCGGGTGAGTAATTCCTCCTCTTCCAAACCCAGCACTGCAAGTCAATTTGGAAATTAATCCTTTCCACAGAAGAGGTTGGATTCCTTCCCTCCCTCTTGCACCAACCACAATTCAAGCCAATTCTTGAATTGCATCATTGGCAGCTTTTGTGGTCAAAACTCTGCCCAGCTGTGCCTCAACCTTCTCCTCACCAGCTGATGGGACTGGAACTCCCGGTGCCTAGTTGAGCCAATCTCCTAGAAGAGTGCCTTGGATGTGTTGGTGGCCAGAGGATCACCCCACTTCAACCACGCCCCCCTAGTTTTCTCTCCCCTCGCCTTTTATGCCATGGCAGGTGCAGCCTGACCACTCTTCCCACGTGACCGTGAGGCACACATGCCAACCACTGAAGAAATGCTCCTGGCCAGAGCCCCTCAGGGTTCCAGGAGTGGTCGGGTGGGGAGAAAGAATGCAGGACAGACGGTCGGCTGCTCCTTCAAAGCCAAGGTGCTGAGGAACAGCAGCCGAATGGTTGAACCTTGGGGTAGAGAGGGGGATTCCTTATCTTCCCGGGGGTGGGGAGGGGGGCTGAGCGCCATTCCAGTGCTTTGGCACCACTGAGGCTTGCAGAGGTTTGAGTCCACTTGTGGTGGAAGGCCTTCCTCTCTGCCCGCAGTGGACGGAGGCTTCACTCCAGTCACAGGGTGGCCAGGACAACCTCCGCACTACTGGGACCCAGAAACCCTGTGGAGACTCTGATGCCGGTATTCATGGCAAAATGCCAGCCTCTTGCAGCTGTGTGACCCTTTCCCCAGAGATGAGGGTGAGAGGAAAGCCAATCGCAACGTGACTTGAAATCCTGGAGTGCCATTTTGTGTCATGTTGGGGTCTGGCTGAGCAGAGAAATGTCCCCCCTCACCCTAAATGCCAGCCCGGGGAGGTGACCTTGCGACAATTGCCACCTACAACTTGTGCCAAGATTGTGCACCCCAGGTCTGCGGAATGAATGAGGTAAACGCTCCCTCTGCCTGTCTCTGTGGCCCCTGCTGTACCAGGGCCCCACCTGTTCATTCGCTGGGATCGCTTCTAATCAGCTCTGCCAATGCCCGAGACATGGCACTGGGATGGAGGCAGCATCAGCCTGTCTGCGAATCAGTTGCCCGCCCAGGGACGAAGGGGCACCGGTCGGCCTCCACCCAGCAAGGAGTGGATGGGAACCGATCCACCTATGCAAAAGGAAGTGGCTTCTTCCCCCCTTCATGTGGGGTCGGTTTCTCATGAGAAACGGGGCTGCCCAGATCTTCCTTAGCTTGTTGAACACAAAAGTTCCTGGATTCCCCTATTGTTCCTTCAAATAGTTTTGGGGAGCAGCATCTCTAGATCAAAGAGCCTCAGAGCAACCGGGCCCCCTTTCCTCCTTCAAGACCCGGCACTCCCGCGCTTCATTAGGATGGATTAGGTTTGTTGAATGTTATACCCTGTAATTTGTTCTGGGAAGGGGGGGGGAGGTGGGCGGATGGGAAGGGGTGGGGGTAAGGGAGGGGAGGGGGTGGGGGTGGTAGGGAAGGGGGGGAATAAATATGTAAACCTTCTGTAAAACTTTTTAATTAAAAAAAAAAAAAAAAAGAGGAAGGTGCCCCTAGGCCAAAGGGTTTCTATTGAACCAGCCTCAATCTTCGGGGAGGGCGGGGGAAGCAAAAGTTGCACGTCACACAAAACCCTTGGTCAAATGAACTTTCTCCCTCTTTGGGGGAGATGGGTGGTTCAGAAATGTAAAATGTAAATAAAATTTTAAAATAGAAATAATCTAACTAGCAGGGCCACCCCCCAACAGGTGCAAAGGGACCTCTAGCCAGTGATGGGTTGCTCCCGGTTCGCAAGAACCAGTAGTAAAAATTTGTAGTAGTTCGGAGAACCGGAAATAACATTGGCTGGCCACGCCCCCGAACCGGTCCCCAGCCCGGTCACCATTCGCTTACCCCGCCCACCTCATCAGGAGCTTTTTGGGTTTTTTTACTTTTAAAAGCATTTTTTCTACAACCTCTTCGGCCGAAAAAATGCTTTTAAAAGTAAAAAAAAAAAAGCCTCTGATGATCGCGTGGCTCAGCTGGGATCGTCAGAGGCTTCTGAAAGCATTTTTTTCTGTAACCTCTTAAGGTTGTAGAAAAAATGCTTTCAAAAGAAAAAAAAAAGTTGGCCACGCCCACCGTCACATTACCCCCCCCCTCCACCAAGCCATGCCCACAAAATAAGCCACACCCACAGAACCGGTAGTAAAAAATTTTAGAACCCACCCCTGCCTCTAGCCCGACTGGCCAACCCCACCTTGTGCAACTCCAATCGAGCTGTGTGTCTGCGTGCGTAGGGAAGCTAAAGACCAGTGCCCCCACCCCCCAAGCCAAAAAGACACCGCCTGGCCCAGCTTCTCACTACTTTTATTTGCTTCCAAAGCTCGACTTAAATCACTTCTCCTGCTTGCTCATCAAGAGGCCAGGTGCAGCTTCGGGAGGGGTTTTGGGGAGCGCTCCTCCTCCCCTGCTTTGCAGGGCCTGCTCCCTGGAGGTCTGAGCGCCTCCCCACGCCCCTGCAGGCATCAGGCTCCAGCTGCGGGCAGAGGCTGTGGTGGGGGGGAGGAGGGAGGAGGTGGAGAGTCTCAGCGACTGTAGCCAAATTCATCTGCATCGTCAGCGCGGAAGTCTCCGTAACGCCACAGGTTCAGCTGCAAGGAGACAAGCCAGTGGAATGAGCCCCCCGGTTCTATCCGGCTCACCAAACCGGTAGCACCAGCGGCGGGAGGCTCTGCCCACCCGCCGGGACGTCATTACATCCCGTTTTTAAGAAGGTTCTGTGCATGTGCAGAAAAGGCGCTTCCCAAACCCGTAGCAAAGGTAAGTGGATTTCACCACTGGAGAAAGCCCCTACGCACTCAGGTGAGGAGGGGGGTTCTAGGTCAGGTCTTGCTTCCCCCTCTCCTCCTGTGGGGGAGAAGACAGCCGGCTCACTTACTCGGGCACTCTTGGCAGCCTCCTGCGCATTCATGTATTCGGTGATCTACAAGAGAGAGGCGGTGTCAGAGCCCCCTGGCCCCAGAGCCCCTCCCTCCACCCAGGTCCCTCCCCCGCTCTTCCACAGGGCTCACCACTTTCTGGAACTGCTTCTCCTTCCGGGGCTCCACCATGACCAGCCCTGTCTTGACCAGCCCCAGCCCCACATCGGCCTTGGAGTCAGCAAACTGCAGCGTGACGTGGGTGCAGCTGGGCCCCACGTACTCTACATTCAGCAGGCACTGCATGTTCTGGATGTCCCGCACAGCACTGTCCACCACGTCTGCCCGGGCCTCCTCCTGCAAGGGATGGACGCTGCCGGTCAAGAGGGGATGGGGAGCGCCAGGCCAGAGCAGCCTTGCTTTGATGGAACCGCAAAGCATGCCTGCCGAAGGGGGAACGGGCGCTGCCGGAGGGAGCCTCCTCTATGGACTTAAGAGGCTCTCCCCACGGGCAGGCTGGCTTCCAGTGAGCTGTCAGAGCCCCAAATGATACGCCCCCATCCTCAGGACACTAATGTCAGAATGCAGCACCACAAAGTAACAGCATTCCAACCATAAATGCAAAAGCAATGAAAAGCATAAATCAAATTAAAACGATTCAAAGAGGGTTCAGCTGCCCACTACCAAGCCCCCCCTTTTTCCCTGCTGCTCAGCTGCCATCCCTGGAGGGCTACAGGACCCCTCCCCCTTCCTTCCCTGTAAACCTGCCCTGGACTTACATCCTGAGGCACCTGGATGAAGGCAAACTTGTATTCAGTGGCCTGGGCAGGCAGGACCCGGGTGCCAAAGGCCTGGGGCAGGGCGGCCAGGCGGGTGGAAGGAAGGGTCTCCTTCTGCGGTGGGAGAAGAAAGCAGGCGGTTAGTGGCTGCAGCGGCCCACTGACCCCCGACTATGGCCACAGCTGTTCCAAGCAGCCAAGATGGCAGCACCTGAATCTTGGCAGGCAGAGGCTGAACCACAGGGGAGGGGGGCTGTGAGGAGCCCCGGGTTCTTTCCAAGGATCAAAACCAACCAGTCAGGTGGGGCACACCTAAGCCAAATGAGGGGCTCCCAGACACCCTCCGTCGTCTTTCCCAGGCCTGTCTCCATCTGCCACAGAAAGCTAGCAGGCCCCCTCGGTCACCACCAGCCCAGGCCCCTCTGCCCCTTTGGCTCAGCCCACCTGGGATCGAGGGTGACAAGCCTCCCAGGGCCCTGCCTCCCCTTCCTCCCAACCGGGGCCCTTCTGGGCCAAAGAGGCTTCCACTGCCCCACCTTGCCTGGGTCCCCCTCAGCCCACGGGGCCCCTTCTCTGCCCTGGCTTAGCTGTGGGGGGGGGGAATCTGTGGGGAGTGGACACCCTGGCTGCAGAAGCCTCGGCTGCCTCCCACAGGAGCTGCTCAGTTTGCTTCTGCCCCATCAACTCCCCTCCCCCTGAGCCTCCTCTGTCCTGGGCAGCTGCTTCTGGTGCTTGGAGCCGCTGCAGCCGCTTCCTGCCCATTATCGGGGGTGGGGGGAATACCCTGCGCCTCCCCCAAGACCCTCCCAACTCACATTGCCGTAGTCGATGTAGAAGACGTGCACTTTGGCCAAGGATTCCACCTTCTCCACCCGCGCCCGGTACCTGGGGGATGGGGAGGAAGAAGTCCCAGCTGGGCATGAGCAAGGAAGGGCCTCTGACCCCAGCTGGACCTCTCCTGCCAGGCCAACCTCTGCTTCCCTTGCCCGTGGCCCTCCCGTCCTTCCTTCCCAGCCCCTCTCCCAGCAGCCCCCTGGCCCCAGGGACTGGCTTCTCTTTCTGCCCATACATAGGTCCACCCTCGAAAAACCCAAGCCCGCCCCCTCCCTCCTCCTTGCAGCTGGCTGGAAGACGGGCGGGGACAGGTCTGCCCGGAGGGCACGGGTCCTGCAGCGGGTCCAAGGCTTCCAATGTGGAAGGGGGTGCCTAGTGCCAGTCAGCCTGGCCGAGAAGGATTGCTTCTTGCTCTGGCTGGAGAAAAGGGTCTCTGGGTGACCTAGGCATACCATTCTCCATCCACAAATTTGGCAATGCAGAAGTCCCCACGACGGGGGGTGTAGGCCCCCTCCACGGGGGGGCAGGCAGCAATCTCGCCCCGCATGCTCTCCATCAATTTCTCCAGCTGGGTACCTGCCGAGGGGGAGGGAGGAAGCGTGAGTCAGGCCGGCCAGCCACCTCCCTCCCCATGCTAGCCTGATCATTGCCTGGACACTGTGCCCAGCTCTGCTTCTGGGGAGACCACTGAGCCTCACCTGATCCAGACCCCCACTGACCGCTTGTGCCCTGGCTTCCCCTCCCTACCCCTCCCCGAGACCCTCTTCCCCACCCAGAGCCTCCAGCTGTCTCCGTCCCCCTAAACAGCCCCCCCCAGCTGCCCCTCACCCGTCTCCACATCCTGCACGTAGAAGTG
Source organism: Pituophis catenifer annectens (assembly GCF_029215685.1). Classification (NCBI taxonomy): domain Eukaryota; kingdom Metazoa; phylum Chordata; class Lepidosauria; order Squamata; family Colubridae; genus Pituophis; species Pituophis catenifer. The sequence goes on from NW_027256887.1 coordinate 90,206,863, forward strand.
GAGATCGTCGGTGACCTCGGTCACAAAGACGGGCTTGTAGTTGGCCGTGCGCTCCTTCTCCTCAGCTGTGGGCACCACGTCTTCCACGGGGGGCTCCTCATACTGTGACCACACCTGGGGAAGAGAGATGAGGCTGGGATTCAGCAGCCCGCTCTGGGGGAGCGCAAGCCCACCCTCCATGCTAGCCCAGGCTACAGAGCCGAGTCTGCCAGGTGGGGGGCAGCACAGCCGAGGCCCCCATGAACCCTCACCGTCTGAACGCTGATTATTTATTCCATTGGTTGCCCATCACCAATGATTCAACTCTTGGTGGCCAATGGGAGCCATCCGGCCCCCCACCTGAGGCCCCCCATTCACTTGACCACCTGCTCCGCACCCATCACTGCCCTCGGCAGCCACTGCAGCTTCCTGGTGCTCTTCCAGGGCAGGATTTGGACAGAGAGGACACAAGGACTGTCTGAAGAGCCTCCCGCCCCAGTCCAGGAAGAGGCACAGCTGGCACACAGGCGAACCCTCCTGACCACGGCTGCCACCCGCTCCTCCATCAACTCACACCGACTTCCACCAAGCAGCCCATAATACTCAGAAGCTGAATGTTGGATCATCATTGGGGGCATCAGAGGGATGACCTGTAGGCACCTTTTGGCTGGCTGGGCAGCCCATCTTAAGTGGGGTGCTGTGGCGGGGGGGGGGATTATGAACCTTTCATGCCAGCAAGAAAATGAGAGGGAAGGATTTTCCCCAGGAGAAGGAATCTCCCTGATTCCCCCCCAGCCCCAGCCCCAGCCCCAGGCGCCCCACTTAAGATGGGCTGCCCAGCCAGCCAAAAGGCACCCGTTCTCATCTGCCCAGCCGTTGCTGCTTCTCAGGATGGAACCTCTGATCGCCACCAGCCCAATCTCCCTCCTCAGCATCAGGGAGAACCCTTCCCATCATCCTCAGCCCCAGCCTCGGAACAGCTGCTCTTAACCCGGGGGTCTCCGAGGTCCGTTCTGAGCTCTGGGCTGCTCCTCTGCAGCTCCCGCCCGCCCTGCCTGGTCCCCCACCTGCAGAGGGGCCCCCTTTATTGGGGCCTATTAGGGGGTCTTTCAGCAGCCCCTCCCCGCTGGGACATGTGTCCCCCTGGGACGAAGATGGCCCCAAACACAGCTCTTCCCGAAGGCCTTTTGGGGTGAACACGGAGGTGCCCCACTGATTGCTTTTTTAATTTCAGCCATTCTTTATATTCAAATAGAAATGAAGTTATGGATTTTATGATTCGATTGCTTTTAATACTGACGTGTCCTGTTTGATTCTCTTAATGCCATAAGCTGCCTAATTTGCTGGCAGCAGGCAAGTCCCATAAAGCGGCAAACAGACTCTCCATCTCGTGTCACTGCCATCTTTCCTGGAGGCTCCTTCTCTCCCCCCCCCCCCCGCATTCAAGACTCCTCCTCCTGCCCTGACACTTGCCCGTGTGTCAGGGCTAGTGTCGGGGGTGCGGTTGGGTGGGGAGATGCAACCTTCAAATTGTCATTTCCTGCACCCGTCCATCCTCCTTT